>NC_084570.2:23531660-24904160 GCF_033978685.3 Nerophis lumbriciformis
GTCTTCAGGCATTATTAGACATGTTGCATGTTTGGTGTAGGAATTATGTTGAAAAACATTTTTTTTTGCTTATTTTGCATTTTTTCAGGATTTTAAGAACATTACTGTCAAAATGAGTAAAAAACTACTTTTTGTGTTTGCAGGCCTTAAAATAGCATATGTTTCGAGTAAAACTCACAAGGATGCATTGTTTTAGGCTTTATTAACCTATTTTGCATGTGTGGTTAGGGAGTTATGTTTAAATAACAGTCAAATTGAATGTAGCAGTTAACTGTCATTGTGAGTAAACCCCTAATTTATGTAATTGTACACCTTACCAAAATAACTGATTCTTGTAAAACTCACATAGATACAATATTTTAGGCATTTTTAGACATAATGCATGTTCAGTTTTGGAGTTATGTTTGTATAACTTTCATATTTGGTATGACAGTTATACTGTCATATTGAATTAAAAAAACTAACTTGCCTCTTTGCAAATCTTACAAAATATAATTTTTCTAGTAAAACTAACAAAGATACATGTCTTCAGGCATTATTAGACATGTTGCATGTTTGGTGTAGGAATTATGTTGAAAAACATTTTTATTGCTTATTTTGCATTATCTCAGGATTTTAAGAACATTACTGTCAAAATGAGTAAAAAAACTACTTTTTGTGTTTGCAAGCCTAAAATAGCATATGTTTCGAGTAAAACTCACAAGGATGCATTGTTTTAGGCTTTATTGACCTATTTTGCATGTGTGGTTAGGGAGTTATGTTTAAATAACAGTCAAATTGAATGTAGCAGTTAACTGTCATTATGAGTAAACCCCTAATTTATGTAATTGTACACCTTACCAAAATAACTGATTCTTGTAAAACTCACATAGATACAATATTTTAGGCATTTTTAGACATAATGCATGTTCAGTTTTGGAGTTATGTTTATATAACTTTCATATTTGGTATGACAGTTATACTGTCATATTGGATTAAAAAAACTAACTTGAGTCTTTGTAAAACTTACAAAAGATCATTTTTCTAGTATAACTAACAAAGATACATGTATCCATGCATTATTAGACATGTTGCATGTTTGGTGTAGGAATTATGATGAAAAACATTTTTATTGCTTATTTCGCATTATCTCAGGATTTTAAGAACATTACTGTCATAATCAGTAAAAAACTACTTTTTGTGTTTGCAAGCCTTAAAATAGCATATGTTGCGAGTAAAACTCACAAGGATGCATTGTTTTAGGCTTTATTAGCCTATTTGCATGTGTGGTTAGGAAGTTATAATTAAATAACTGTCAAATTGAATATAGCAGTTCTACTGTCATTATGAGAAAAAAACCAATTTTTGTATTTGAAAACCTTACAAAATTACCTTATTCTGGTAAAACTCACATAGATACAATATTTTAGGCATTTTTAGACATAATGCATGTTCAGTTTTGGAGTTATGTTTATATAAATTATACATTTAGCTTGACAGTTATACTGTTATATTGAATTAAAAAAACTAACTTGCGTCGTTGCAAAACTTACAAAAGATACATTTTCTAGTAAAACTAACAAAGATACATGTCTTCAGGCATTATTAGACATGTTGCATGTTTGGTGTAGGAATTATGTTGAAAAACATTTTTATTGCTTTTTTCGCATTATCTCAGGATTTTAAGAACATTACTGGCATATTGAGTAAAAAACTACTATGACAGTATACTGTCACATTCAATCTGACTGGTATTTAAACATAACTCCTAAACCATGCAAGCAAAATGTCAAATAATGCCTAGAGAAATGTATCTTTGTAAGTTTTACAGGAAAAAATAGTATACTGTCATACTAAATATGGAAGTTGAATAAATATAACACCAAAACCAAACTTGCAATCCGTCTAAAAATGCCTGTAATATTAAATATATGTGAGTTTTACCAGAATCGGTTATTTTAGTAAGGTTTACAAATACAAAAATTGGGTTTTACTCATAATGACAGTATAACTGCCATATTCAAAATAACAGTTATTTAAACATAACTCCTAAACCAAATATGCTAAATGGCTAATAATGCCTGGAGAAATGAATCTTTGTGAGTTTTACTAGAAAAAAAATTTTTTAGTTAGTTGTTTTTTTTACTCAATATATAACTGTCATACTAAATATGAAAGTTAGATAAACATAATTCCAAGACCAAACTCCTAAACCAAACTTGCAGTCCGTCTTAAACTGCCTGTAATATTGAATCTATGTGAGTTTTGCCAGAATCAGGTATTTTGGTAAGGTTTACAAATACAAAACTTGGGTTTTACTCATAATGACAGTATAACTGCAACATTTAATATGACAGTTATTTAAACATGACTCCTAAACCAAACATGATAAATGACTAATAATGCCTGGAGAAATGTATCTTTGTGAGTTTTACTGGAAAAAAATAATGTGTAAGGTTATAAAGACACAAGTTATTTTTTATTTATTTAATACGATGGTATAACTGTCATACTAAATATGAAAGTTTTATAAACATAACTCCAAAACCAAAATGCATTTTGTCTAAAAATGCCTGTAATATTGAGTCTTACCAGAATCAGGTATTTTGGTAAGGTTGACAAATACAAACATTAGGTTTTACTCATAATGACAGTATACTGCCACATTCAATATGACAATTATTTAAACAAAACTCCAAAGCCAAACATGCATTATGTCTAAAAATTCCTATAATTTTGTATCTACGTGATTTTTACTAGAATCAGTTGTTTTTGTAAGGTTTACAAATACAAAATATTAGTTTTTCTCATAATGAGAGTATACTGTCACAATCAATCTGACAAAATGGCTAATAATGCCTGGAGGAATGTATCTTTGTGAATTTTATTGGAACAAAAAATTTTGTAAGGTTTGTAAAGACACACGTTAGTTTATTGTACTTAATTTTACAGTATAGCTGTCATACTATATATGAAAGTTTTATAAACATAACTCCAAAACCAAACATGCAATCCGTCTAAAAATGTCTGTAATATTTATTATATGTAAGTTTTATCAGAATCAGGTATTTTGGTAAGGTTTACAAATCAAAATATTAGGTTTTACTCATAGTGACAGTATTCTTTGTGAGTTTTGGGGGGAAAAAATTGTAAGGTTTATAAGGACACAAGTTTTTTTTTTTTTTTACTCAATATGATGGTATACTGTCATACTAAATATGAAAGTTGTATAAACATAACTCCAAAACCAAACATGCATTATGTCTAAAAATGCCTGCAATATTGTATCTATGTGATTTTTACCAGAATCAGGTATTTTTGGTAAGGTTTACAAATACAAAAATTAGGTTTTACTCAGAATGACAGTATACTGTCACATTCAATCTGAAAGTTATTTAAACATAACTCCTAAACCACAAATACAAAATGGCTAATAATGCCTGGAGAAATGTATCTTTGTGAGTTTTCCTGGAAAAATTTTTTTTTTATAAGGTTTGTAAAGACACAAGTTAGTTTTTTTTTTACTTAATATGACACTTATTTAAACATAATTCCTAAAACACAAATGCAAAATGACTAATAATGCCTAGAGAAATGTATATTTGCGAATTTTACCGGAAAACAATATTTTGTAAGGTTTGTAAAGATACAAATTAGTGTTTTATTACTCAATATGATGGTATAACTGTCATACTAAATATGAAAGTTATATAAACATAACTCCAAAACCAAACATATTTTATGTCTAAAAATTCCTGTAATATTGTATCGATGTGGGTTTTACCAGAATCAGGTATTTTGGTAAGGTTTACAAATACAAAAAATATGTTTTACTCATAATGACAGTATAACTGCCACACTCAATATGACAGTTATTCAAACATAACTCCTAAGCCAAACATGTTAAATGGCTAATAAAGCCTGGGGAAATGGATTGTAAGGTTTGTAAAGACAGAAGTTAGTTTTTTTACTCATAATGACAGTATAACTGCCACATTCAAAATGACAGTTATATAAACATAACGCCAAAACCAAACATGCATTATGTCTAAAAATGCCTGTAATATTAAATCTATGTGAGTTTGACCAGAATCAGGTATTTTGGTAAGGTTTACAAATACAAAAAGTAGGTTTTACTCATAATGACAGTATAACTGCCACGTTCAAAATTACAGTTATTTAAACATAAGTCCTAATTTAAACATGCTAAATGGCTAATTCTGCCTGGAGAAAGGTATCTTTGTGAGTTTAACTGGAAAATAAAAATATTTTGTAAGGTTTGTTAAGACACAAGTTAGTTTTTTTTAGTCAATATGTGTATAACTGTCATAATAAATGTAAATTTTATATGAACATAACTCCAAAACCAAACATGCATTATGTCTAAAAATGCCTGTAATATTGTATCTATGTGATTTTTACCAGAATCAGGTATTTTAATAAGGTTTACAAATACAAAATCTAGGTTTTACTCATAATGACAGTATAACTGCCACACTCAATATGACAGTTATTTAAACATAACTCCTAAACCAAACATGATAAATGGCTAAGTATACCTGGAGAAATGTATCTTTGTGAGTTTTGCTGGAAAAAAAAAAAAGTACCGTATTTTCCGCACTATAAGGCGCACCTAAAAACCACAAATTTTCTCAAAAGCTGACAGTGCGCCTTATAATCCGGTGCGCCTTATATATGGGTTAATATTAATATTAATTTTCATAAAGTTTAGGTCTCGCAACTACGGTAAACAGCCGCCATCTTTTTTCCCCGTAGAAGAAGCGCGCGGTGCATGCTGGGATATGTGGCGTTTCATTTCCATTTGTGTGTTTATGTAAAGACCCCAAAATGGCTCCTATTAAGTGTGTTGTCTGTCTAATTATAAATAATGCAGACGAGGCGTGTTAACTGAGTTCTCAACGTTTACTCACAGCGTGCTCATAACCACATTCTAACTGCCAGCACATACAACAACGCTTCTCAGGGCTACCGCGCATGCTCGTCACTATCGTTGCATGCTGGGTAGTGTAGTTGTTATATTTGCTAGCTCATAACATCACATTAAGAGACACGCTTACGCGCTTAATTCAATACTCGCCGTCATTCCGGGTGGATTGACAAAAGACCTCCAGCCGCTAGATATTGGTGTCAACAGAGCATTCGAAGCTAGACTGCTAACTGCGTGGGAACAGTGGATGACAGAAGGCGAACACACGTGACGTTCACCAAGACAGGGAGACAGCGCCGGACGACATACGCCAACATCTGCCAATGGATCGTAAATGCCTGGGCAGATATTTCGGTCACAACTGTGGTCCGAGCTTTCCGGAAGGCAGGATTCACAGAACTGCTGGACAACAGCGACACTGACTCCGATTACTTCGACGAGACGGAGCCGGCCATTTTGGATCCCACATTCGCCCAACTTTTCAATTCGGACACCGTAGGAGAAGAATTCGAGGGATTTATGAATGAAGAATAACTTCAGAAAGTGAGCGTTATGTTTATTTTGTGTGTTGTGACATTAACGTTCGAGCAACATTATGTTGCTATTGCTCTGCACTATTTTGAATTTTACTATGTTTGTGATTGCACATTTGCGTACATTTTGGGAGTGAACAGAGTTGTTAGAACGCTGGTTTTTAATATATTATTAAAGTTTGACTGACCTATCTGACTGTTTTTTTGACATTCCTTTAGCGCAGTTAGATGCGGCTTACAACACGGGGCGGCTTATGGTGCGGAAAATACGGTAAGGTTTATAAAGACACAAGTTGTTTTTTTTTACTCAATATAATGGTATAACTGTCATACTAAATATGAAAGTTATATAAACATAACTACAAAACCAAACATGCATTAAGTCTAAAAATGCCTGCAATATTGTATCTATGTGATTTTTACCAGAATTAGGTATTTTTGGTAAGGTTTACAAATACAAAAATTAGGTTTTACTCACTGACAGTTATTTAAACATACTGTAACTCCTAAACCACAAATACAAAATGGCTAATAATGCCTGGAGAAATGTATCTTTGTGAGTTTTCCTGGGAAAAAAATAAAAAATTTATAAGGTTTGTAAAGACACAAGTTAGTTTTTTTTTACTTAATATGACAGTATAACTGTCATACTAAATATGAAAGTTAAAGAAAAATAACTCCAAAACCAAACTTGCAAAACTTCTAAAAATGCCTGTAATATTGAATCTATGTGAGCTTTATTTAGGTAAGGTTTACAAATACAAAAATTGGGTTTTACTCATAATGACAGTATAACTGCCATATTCAAAATAACAGTTATTTAAACACAACTCCTAAACCAAACATGCAAAATGACTAATAATGCCTGGAGAAATGTATTTTTGTGAATTTTACTAAAAAAACCTATTTTGTAAGAATTGTAAAGACAAAAGTTATTTTTTTTTTACTCAATATGATGGTATAACTGTCAAACTAAATATAAAAGCAATATAAACATCATTCCAAAACCAAACTCCTAAACCAAACTTGCAATCCGTCTTAAACTGCCTGTAATATTGAATCTATATGAGTTTTACCAGAATCAGGTATTTTGGTAAGGTTTACAAATACAAAACCTGGGTTTTACTCATAATGACAGTATAATTGCATTATTTGATATGACAGTTATTTAAACATAACTCCTAAACCAAACATGATAAATAGCTAATAATGCCTGGAAAAATGTATATAAACATAACTCCAAAACCAAACATGCATTATGTCTAAAAATGCCTGTAATATTGTATCTATGTGAGTTTTACCAGAATCAGGAATTTTGGTAAGGTTTATAAATACAAAAATTAGGTTTTACTCATAATGACAGTATAACTGCCACCCTCAATATGACGGTTATGTTAACATAACTCCTAAACCACACATGCAAAAATGCTAATAATGCCTGGAGAAATGTATCTTTGTGAGTTTTACTGGGGGGGAAAAAATGTTTTGTAAGGTTTGTAAAGACACAAGTCAGTTCTTTTTTACTTAATATGACAATATAAATGTCATACTAAATATTAAAGTTATATAAACATAACTCCAAAACCAAACATGCAATCCGTCTAAAAATGCCTGTGATTTTGAATCTATGTGAGTTTTATGAGAATCAGGCATTTTGGTAAGGTTTACAAATACAAAAATTAGGTTTTACTCATAATGACGGATAACTGCCACATTCAAAATGACAGTTATTTAAACATAACTTCCTAACCACACATGCAAAAATGCTAATAATGCCTAAAACAATGCATCCTTGTGAGTTTTACTCGAACATATGCTTTTTTAAGGCTTGTAATTACAAAAAGTAGTTGTTTACTCAATATGACAGCAATGTTCTTAAAATCCTCTAATAATGCGGAAAAAGCAATACAAATGTTTTTCAACATAATTCCTAAACCAAACATGCAAGATTTTTAATAAAGCCTGTAGACATGTGTCTTTGTTAGTTTTAATAGGAAAAATATATTTTGTAAGGTTTGCAAAGTTGCAAGTTAGTTATTTTAATTCAATATGACTATAACTTTCATACTAAATATGAAAGTTACATAATTCCAAAACTAAACATGCATTATGTTAAAAAATGCCTAAAATTCTGTATCTATGTGAGTTTTACCAGAATCGGGTAATTTGGTAAGGTTTACAAATACAAAAATTAGGTTTTACCCATAATGACAGTATAACTTCTCTAATCAATTTGACATTTATTTAAACATAACTTCCTAACCACACATGCAAAAAGGCTAATAAAGCCTAAAACAATGCATCCTTGTGAGTTTTACCTGAAACATATGCTTTTTTAAGGCTTGCAATTACAAAAAGTAGTTTTTTTGCTCAATATGACAGTGATGTTTTTAAAATCCTGATATAATGCGAAAAAAGCAATAAAAGAGTTTTTCAACATAATTCCTAAACGAAACATGCATTATGTCTTAAAATGCCTATAATATTGTATCCAAGTGAGTTTTAGTAGAATCATTTGTTTTTGTAAGGTTTACAAATACAACATTTTGGTTTTACTCACTATGACAGTATACTGTCACATTCAATCTGACTGTTATTTAAACATAAATTCTAAACCACAGATGCAAAATGGCCAATAAAGCCTGGAGAAATGTATTTTTGTGAGTTTTACTGGAAAAAAAAATATTTTGTAAGGTTTGTTTGGACAAAAGTTTTTTTTTTTTTACTCAATATGATGGTATAACTGTCTTACTAAATTTGAAAGTTATATAAACATAACTTCAAAACCAAACATGCAATCCGTCTAAAAATGCCTGTAATATTGAATCTATGTGAGTTTTACCACATTCAGGTATTTTGGTAAGGTTTACAAATACAAAAATTAGGTTTTACTCTAATGACAGTATAACTGCCACGTTCAAAATGACAATTAATTAAACATAACTCCTAAAACAAAAATGCTAAATGGCTAATAATGATCCTAGGAGCTATGTTGTCCGGGGGTTTCTATGCCCCCTGGTAGGGTCTCCCAAGGCAAACTGGTCCTAGGTGAGGGATCAGACAAAGAGCAGCTCGAAGACCTCGATGAAGAACAAACACAAAGGACCCAGATTTCCCTTGCCCGGACGCGGGTCACCGGGGCCCCCCTCTGGAGCCAGGCCCGGAGGTGGGGCACGATGGCGAGCGCCTGGTGGCCGGGCCTGTCCCCATGGGGCCCGGCCGGGCACAGCCCGAAGAGGCAACGTGGGTCCCCCCTCCAATGGGCTCACCACCCATAGTAGGGGCCATAGAGGTCGGGTGCAGTGTGAGCTGGGCGACAGCCGAGGGCAGGGCGCTTGGCGGTCCGATCCTCGGCTACATAAGCTGGCTCTTGGGACGTGGAACGTCACTTCGCTGGGGGGGAAGGAGCCTGAGCTAGTGCGTGAGGTGGAGAAGTTCCGGCTAGATATAGTCGGACTCACTTCGACGCACAGCAAGGGCTCTGGAACCACTTCTCTTGAGAGGGGCTGGACTCTCTTCCACTCTGGCGTTGCCGGCAGTGAGAGGCGATGGGCTGGGGTGGCAATTCTTGTTGCCCCTCGGCTCAAAGCCTGCACATTGGAGTTCAACCCGGTGGACGAGAGGGTAGCTTCCCTCCGCCTTCGGGTGGGGGGACGGGTCCTGACTGTTGTTTGCGTTTACGCGCCAAACGGCAGCTCAGAGTACCCACCCTTTTTGGATTCACTCGAGGGAGTACTGGAGAGTGCTCCCCCGGGTGATTCCCTCGTTCTACTGGGGGACTTCAACGCTCATGTTGGCAGCGACAGTGAAACCTGGAGAGGTGTGATTGGGAAGAATGGCCGCCCAGATCTGAACCCGAGTGGTGTTCTGTTATTGGACTTTTGTGCTCGTCACAGATTGTCGATAACAAACACCATGTTCAAACATAAGGGTGTCCATATGTGCACTTGGCACCAGGACACCCTAGGCCGCAGTTCTATGATCGACTTTGTAGTTGTGTCATCGGATTTGCGGTCTCATGTTTTGGACACTCGGGTGAAGAGAGGGGCGGAGCTTTCTACCGATCACCACCTGTTGGTGAGTTGGCTGCGATGGTGGGGGACGATGCCGAACAGACCTGGCAGGCCCAAACGCATTGTGAGGGTTTGCTGGGAACGCCTGGCAGAGTCTCCTGTCAGAGAGAGTTTCAATTCCCACCTCCGGAAGAACTTTGAACATGTCACGAGGGAGGCGCTGGACATTGAGTCCGAGTGGACTATGTTCCGTACCTCTGTTGTCGAGGCGGCCGATTGGAGCTGTGGCCGCAAGGTAGTTGGTGCCTCTCGTGGCGGTAATCCTAGAACCCGTTGGTGGACGCCGGCGGTGAGGGATGCCGTCAGGCTGAAGAAGGAGTCCTATCGGGTTCTTTTGGCTCATGGGACTCCTGAGGCAGCAGACAGGTACCGACAGGCCAAGCGGTGTGCGGCTTCAGCGGTCGCGGAGGCAAAAACTCGGACATGGGAGGAGTTCGGGGAGGCCATGGAAAAAGACGGCTTCGAAGCAATTCTGGACCACCATCTGCCGCCTCAGGAAGGGGAAGCAGTGCAGTGTCAACACCGTGTATGGTGGGGATGGTGCTCTGCTAACCTCGACTGCGGATGTTGTGGATCGGTGGAGGGAATACTTCGAAGACCTCCTCAATCCTACCAGCACGTCTTCCTATGAGGAAGCAGGGCCTGGGGAATCTGTGGTGGGCTCTCCTATTTCTGGGGCTGAGGTTGCCGAGGTTGTTAAAAAGCTCCTCGGTGGCAAGGCCCCGGGGGTGGATGAGATCCGCCCGGAGTTCCTTAAGGCTCTGGATGTTGTGGGGCTGTCTTGGTTGACAAGACTCTGCAACATCGCGTGGACATCGGGGGCGGTACCTCTGGATTGGCAGACCGGGGTGGTGGTTCCTCTCTTTAAGAAGGGGAACCGGAGGGTGTGTTCCAACTATCGTGGGATCACACTCCTCAGCCTTCCCGGTAAGGTCTATTCAGGTGTACTGGAGAGGAAGCTACGCCGGATAGTCGAACCTCGGATTCAGGAGGAACAGTGTGGTTTTCGTCCTGGTCGTGGAACTGTGGACCAGCTCTATACTCTCGGCAGGGTCATTGAGGGTGCATGGGAGTTTGCCCAACCAGTCCACATGTGCTTTGTGGACTTGGAGAAGGCATTCGACCGTGTACCCCGGGAAGTCCTGTGGGGAGTGCTCAGAGAGTATGGGGTAACGGACTGTCTTATTGTGGCAGTTCGCTCCCTGTATAATCAGTGCCAGAGTTTGGTCCGCATTGCCGGCAGTAAGTCGGACACGTTTCCAGTGAGGGTTGGACTCCGCCAAGGCTGCCCTTCGTCACCGATTCTGTTCATAACCTTTATGGACAGAATTTCTAGACGCAGTCAGGGCGTTGAGGGGATCTGGTTTGGTGGCTGCAGGATTAGGTCTCTGCTATTTGCAGATGATGTGGTCCTGATGGCTTCCTCTGGCCAAGATCTTCAGCTCTCGCTGGATCGGTTCGCAGCCGAGTGTGAAGCGACTGGGATGGGAATCAGCACCTCCAAGTCCGAGTCCATGGTTCTCTCCCGGAAAAGGGTTAAATGCCATCTCCGGGTTGGGGAGGAGATCTTGTCCCAAGTGGAGGAGTTCAAGTACCTCAGAGTCTTGTTCACGAGTGGGGGAAGAGTGGATCGTGAGATCGACAGGCGGATCGGTGCGGCATCTTCAGTAATGCGGACGCTGTATCGATCCGTTGTGGTGAAGAAGGAGCTGAGCCGGAAGGCAAAGCTCTCGATTTACCGGTCGATCTACGTTCCCATCCTCACCTATGGTCATGAGCTTTGGGTCATGATGTCACATTCAAACTGACAGTTATTTAAACATAACTCCTAAACCACACATACAAAATTACTAATAATGCCTGGAGAAATGTATCTTTGTGAGTTTTACTGAAAAAAATATATATATATTTTGTTAGGTTTGTAAAGACACAAGTTAGTTTTTTTTACTCAATATGACAGTATAACTGTCATACTAAATATGAAAGTTATTTAAACATAACTCCAAAACCAAACATGCAATATGTCTAAAAATGCCTGTAATATTGTATCTATGTGAGTTTTACTACAATCAGGTATTTTGGTGAGGTTTACAAATACAAAAATAAGGTTTTACTCATAATGACAGTATAACTGCCACACTCAATATGGCAGTTATTTAAATATAACTACTAAACCACACATGCAAAATGGCTAATAATGCTTGGAAAAATGTGTATTTGTGAGTTTTACTGAAAAAAAAAAGAAGTAAGGTTTGTAAAGACACAAGTTATTTTTTTTACTCAATATGACATTATAACTGTCATACTAAATGTAAAAGTTATATAAACATAACTCCAAAACAAAACATGCATTACATCTAAAAATGCCTGTAATTTTGTATCCATGTGAGTTTTACTAGAATCAGTTGTTTTTGTAAGGTTTGCAAATACAAAATATTGGTTTTACTCACTAAGACAGTATACTGCTGTCATATTGAGTAAAAAAAAAAAAAAAACTTGTGTCATAACAAACCTTACAAAATATTTTTTTCCAGAAAAATTCACTGAGATACATTTCTCCAGGCATTATTAGTCATTTTGAATGTGTGGTTTAGGAGTTATGTTCAAATAACTGTCAGATTGAATGTGACAGTATACTGTCATAGTGAGTAAAACCAATATTTTGTATTTGCAAAACTTACAAAAACAACTGATTCTAGTAAAACTCACATGGATACATCAATTCAGGCATTTTTAGACAAAATGCATGTTTGGTTTTGGAGTTATGTTTATATAACTTTTCCATTTAGTATGACAGTTATACTGTCTTTTTGAGTTAAAAAAAGACTTGTGCTTTACAAACCTAACAATTTTTTTTTTCCAGTAAAACTCACAAAGATACATTTCTCCAGGCATTATTAGCCATTTAGCATGTTTTGTTTAGGAGTTATGGTTAGAAAAACTTTCATTTCGAATGTGGCAGTTATCCGTCATTATGAGTAAAACCTAATTTTTTTATTTGTAATCCTTACCAAAATACCTGATTCTGGTAAAAATTACATATATTCAATATTACAGACATTTTTAGACAGATTGCAAATTTGGTTTTGGAGTTATGTTTATATAACTTTCAAATTTAGTAAGACAGTTATACTATCATGTTGAGTAAAAAAAAACTAACTTATGTCTATACAAACCTTATAAAATATTTTTTCCCGGTAAAATTCACAAAAATACATTTCTCCAGGCATTATTATCCATTTTGCATCCGTGGTTTAGAATATATGTTTAAATAACAGGCAGATTGAATGTGACAGTATACTGTCATAGTGAGTAAAACCTAATTTTTGTATTTGTAAACCTTACCAAAATACCTGATTCTGGTAAAACTCACATAGATACAATATTACAGGAATTTTTAGACATAAAACATGTTTGGTTTTGCAGTTATGTTTATATAACTTTCATATTTAGTATGACAGTTATACCATCATATTGTGTAAAAAAAACTAATTTATGTCTTTACAAACCTTACAATATATATTTTTTTTCCATTAAAATTCACAAAGATAAATTTTTCTAGGCATTATTAGTCATTTTGCATTTGTTTTTTAGGAGTTATGTTTAAAAACACTGTCATATTGAGTGTGGCAGTTATACTGTCATTATGAGTTAAACCTAATTTTTGTATTTGTAAACCTTACCAAAATACCTGATTTTGGTAAAACTCACATAGATTCAATATTACAGGCATTTTTAGATGGATTGCAAATTTGGTTTTGGAGTTATGTGTATATAACTTTCATATTTAGTATGACAATTATACTGTCAAATTGAGTAAAAAATAACAAACTTGTAATTTTACAAACATTACAAAATATTTTTTTCCAGTAAAATTCACAGAGATACATTTTTCCAGGCATTATTAGTCATTTTGCATGTTTGGTTTAGAAGTTATGTTTAAATAGCTGTCAGATTGAATGTGACAGTATACTGTCATAGTGAGTAAAACCAATATTTTGTATTTGCAAAACTTACAAAAACAACTGATTCTAGTAAAGCTCACATGGATACAATATTACAGGCATTTTTAGACATAATGCATGTTTGGTTTTGGAGTTATGTTTATACTACTTTTACATTTAGTATGACAGTTATACTGTCCATCCATCCATCCATTTTCTACCGCTTTTTCCCTTCGGAGCCTATCTCAGCTACAATCGGACGGAAGGCGGGGTACACCCTGGAAAAGTCGCCACCTCATCATATTAGGTAAAAAAAAACTAAATTGTTTCTTTACAAACCTTACAAAATATGTTTTTCCAGTAATTTCACAAAGATACATTTCTCCAGGCATTATAGCCATTTCGCATGTGTGGTTTGGTTATGTTTAAATAACTGTCAAATTGAATGTGACAGTATACTATCATGGTGAGTAAAACCAATATTTTGTAGTTGCAAACCTTACTACAACAATTGATTTTAGTAAAACTCGCATTGATACAAAATTACAGGCATTTTTAAACATAATGCATGTTTGGTTTTGGAGTTATGTTTATATATTTTTTACATTTAGTATTCCAGTTATACTGTCATATTGAGTAAAAAAAACGAACTTGTGTCTTTATAAACCTTAAAAAAAAAATGTTTCCAGTAAAACTCACAAAGATACATTTCTCCAGGCATTATAGCCTATTAACCATGTTTGGTTTAGAGTTATCAATCAATCAATCAATGTTTATTTATATAGCCCTAAATCACAAGTGTCTCAAAGGGCTGCACAAGCCACAACGACATCCTCGGTATAGCCCACATAAGGGCAAGGAAAAACTCACCCCAGTGGGACGTCGATGTGAATGACTATGAGAAACCTTGGAGAGGACCGCATATGTGGGTAACCCCCCCCCTCTAGGGAGACCGAATGCAATGGATGTCGAGTGGGTCTAACATAATATTGTGAGAGTCCAGTCCATATTGGATCCAGCATATCACCGAGCCCGGGATTGAACCCAAGACTACTCAGGACCTTCGTATTGTGAGGCAGATGCACTAACCCCTCTTCCACCGTGAAGCCCAATTATACCATCATATTCAGTAAAAAAAAAAAACTTTTGTCTTTACAAACCTTACAAAATAGTTTTTTCTAGTAAAATTCACAAAGATACATTTCTCCAGGCATTATTAGCCATTTAGCATGTTTGGTTTAGGAGTTGTGTTTAAATAACTGTTATTTTGAATATGGCAGTTATACTGTCATTATGAGTAAAACCCAATTTTTGTATTTGTAAACCTTACCTAAATACCTGATTCTGATAAAACTCACATAGATTCAATATTACAGGCATTTTTAGACGTATTGCAAGTTTGGTTTTGGAGTTATGTTTATTTAACTTTCATATTTAGTATGACAGTTATATTAATATATAATATATATTAATATATTAAGTAAAAAAAACCTAACTTGTGTCTTTACAAACCTTATAAAATATTTTTTTTTTCCAGGAAAACTCACAAAGATACATTTCTCCAGGCATTATTAGCCATTTTGTATTTGTGGTTTAGGAGTTATGTTTAAATAACTGTCAGATTGAATGTGACAGTATACTGTCATTATGAGTAAAACCTAAATTTTGTATTTGTAAACCTTACCAAAAATACCTGATTCTGGTAAAAATCACATAGATACAATATTGCAGGCATTTTTAGACATAATGCAGGTTTGGTTTTGGAGTTATGTTTATACAACTTTCATATTTAGTATGACAGTTATACCATCATATTGAGTAAAAAAAAAAAAAAATTGTGTCTTTATAAACCTTACTTTTTTCTTTTTCCCAAAACTCACAAAGATACATTTCTCCAGGCATAATTAGCCATTTATCATGTTTGGTTTAGGAGTTATGTTTAAATAACTGTCATATTGAGTGGGGTAGTTATTGTATCTTGTGTCATTATAAATAAAAACCTATTTTTTGTAATTGTAAACCTTACCAAAATACCTGATTCTGGTAAAACTCACATAGATACAATATTACAGGCATTTTTAGACATAATGTTTGTTTGGTTTTGGAGTTATATTTATATAACTTTCATATTTAGTATGACAGTTATACCATCATATTCAATAAAAGAAACTAACTTGTCTTTATAAATCTTACAAATTATTTGTTTCCAGTAAAACTCACACTGATAAATTTCTCCAGGCATTATTAGCCAGCCATTTATCATGTTTGGTTTAGGAGTTATGTTTAAATAACTGTCATATCAAATGTTGCAGTTATACTGTCATTATGAGTAAAACCCAAGTTTTGTATTTGTAAACCTTACCAAAATACCTGATTCTGGTAAAACTCACATATATTAAATATTACAGGCAGTTTAAGACATATTGCAAGTTTGGTTTTGGAATTATGTTTATATAACTTTCATATTTAGTATGACAGTTATACCATCATATTGAGTAAAAAAAAACTAACTTTTGTCTTTACAAACCTTACAAAATATTTTTTCCTAGTAAACATCACAAAGATACATTTTTTCCAGGCATTATTAGCCATGTATCGTGTTTGGTTTAGGAATTATGTTTAAATAACTGTCATGTTGAGTGTGGCAGTTATATTTTCATTATGAGTAAAACCTATTTTTTGTATTTGTAAACCTTACCAAAATACCTGATTCTGGTAAAACTCATATAGATACAATATTATAGGAATTTTTAGACATAAAACATGTTTGGTTTAGGAATTATGTTTAAATAACTGTCAGATTGAATGTGACAGTATACTGTCAAAGTGAGTTAAACCAATATTTTGTATTTGCAAACCTTACAAAAACAACTGATTCTAGTTAAACTCACATGAATACAATATTACAGGCATTTTTAGACATAATGCATGTTTGGTTTTGGAGTTATGTTTATATTTTTTTTACATTTAGTATGACAGTTTTACTGTCATATTGAGTAAGAAAAAAATAACTTGTGTCTTTACAAACCCATTCATCCATCCATTTTCTACCGCTTATTCCCTTTGGGGTCGCGGGGGGCGCTGGAGCCTATCTCAGCTTCAATCGGGCGGAAGGTGGCGTACACCCTGGACAAGTCGCCACCTCATCGCAGTCTTTACAAACCTTACAAAATTGTTTTTTTTTCCTGTAAAACATAAAAAGATAAATTTCTCCAGGCATTATTAACCATTTTGCATGTGTGGTTTAGGAGTTATGTTTACATAACTGTCATATTGAATGTGGCAGTTATACTGTCATTATGAGTAAAACCTATTTTTTGTTTTTGTAAACCATACCAAAATACCTGATTCTAGTAAAACGAACATAGATTCATTGGTTTTGGAGTTATGTTAATATAACTTTCATATTTAGTATGACAGTTATATCATCATATTGAGTAAAAAATTTAACTTGTATATTTATAAACCTTACAAATTCGTTTTTTCCAGTAAAACTAACAAAGATACATTTCTCCAGGCATTATTAGCAATTTTTTATTTGTGGTTTAGGAGTTACAATATTTTTAAATAACTGTCAGATTGAATGTGACAGTATACTGTCATAGTGAGTAAAACCTAATTTTTGTATTTGTTAACCTTACCAAAAATACCTGATTCTGGTAAAAATCACATAGATACAATATTGCAGGCATTTTTAGACATAATGCATGTTTGATTTTGGAGTTATGTTTATACAACTTTTATATTTAGTATGACAGTTATACCATCATATTGAGTAAAAAAAATAATAACTTGTGTCTTTATAAACCTTACAAAAAAATTGTTTCCCAGTAAAACTCACAAAGATACATTTCTCCAGGCATAATTACTTTTTGTGTTTGCAAGCCTTAAAATAGCATATGTTTCGAGTAAAACTCACAAGGATGCATTCTTTTAGGCTGTATTAGGCTATTTTGCATGTGTGGTTAGGAAGTTATGTTTAAATAACTGTCAAATTGAATGTAGCAGTTATCTGTCATTATTAGTAAACCCCTAATTTATGTAATTGTACACCTTACCAAATTAACTGATTCTTGTAAAACTCACATAGATACAATATTTTAGGCATTTTTAGACATAATGCATGTTCAGTTTTGGAGTTATGTTTACATAACTTTCATATTTGGTATGACAGTTATACTGTCATATTGAATTAAAAAAACAAACTTGCCTCTTTGCAAAACTTACAAAAGATAATTTTTCTAGTAAAACCAACAAAGATACATGTATCCAGGCATTATTAGACATGTTGCATGCTTGGTGTAGGAATTATGTTGAAAAACATTTTTATTGCTTATTTCGCATTATCTCAAGATTTTAAGAACATTACTGTCATATTGAGTAAAAAATTACTTTTAGTGTTTGCAAGCCTTAAAAAAGCATATGTTTCGAGTAAAACTCACAAGGATGCACTGTTTTAGGACTATTTGCATGTGTGGTTAGGAAGTTATGTTTAAATAACTGTCAAATTGAATGTAGCAGTTATCTGTCATTATGAGTAAACTCTAATTTTTGTATTTGTAAACCTTACCAAATTTTCTGATTCTTTTAAGACTATCATAGATGTAATAATTTAGTCATTTTTAGACATAATGCATGTTCAGATTTGGAGTTATGTTTATAAAACTTTTATATTTGGTATGATATTTATACTGTCCTATTGAATTAAAAAAACTAACTTGCGTCATGGCAAAACTTACAAAAGATAATTTTTCTAGTAGAAATTAAAAAAGATACATGTCTTCAGGCATTATTAGACATGTTGCATGTTTAGTGTAGGAATTATGTTGAAAAACATTTTTATTGATGATTTCGCCTTATCTCAGGATTTTAAGAACATAACTGTCATAATGAGTAAAAAACTACTTTTTGTGTTTGCAAGCCTTAAAATAGCATATGTTTCGAGTAAAACTCACAAGGATGCATTGTTTTAGGCTTTATTAACCTCTTTTGCATGTGTGGTTAGGAAGTTATGTTTAAATAACTGTCAAATTGAATGAAGCAGTTATACTGTCATTATGGAAAAAAAAAAATTGTATTTGTAAACATTACCAAATTACCTGATTCTGGTGAAACTCACATAGATACAATATTTTAGGCATTTTTAGACATAATGCATGTTCAATTTTGGAGTTATGTTTATATGTATTTCATATTAGGTATGACAGTTATACTGTCATATTGAATTAAAAAAACTAACTTGCCTCTTTGCAAAACTTACAAAATATAATTTTTCTAGTAAAACTAACAAAGATACATATCTTCACGAATTATTCGATATGTTGCATGTTTAGTGTAGGCATTATGTTGAAAAACAATTTTATTGCTTATTTCGCATTATCTCAGGGTTTTAAGAACATTACTGTCATAATGAGTAAAAAAACTACTTTTTGTGTTTGCAAGCCTTACAATAGCATAAGTTTCGAGTAAAAGTCACAAGGATGCAATGTTTTAGGCTTTATTAGCCTATTTTGCATGTGTGGTTAGGGAGTTATGTTTAAATAACAGTCAAATTGAATGTAGCAGTTATCTGTCATTATGAGTAAACCCCTAATTTATGTAATTGTACAACTTACCAAATTAACTGATTCTTGTAAAACTCACATAGATACAATATTTTAGGCATTTTTAGACATCATGCATGTTTAGTTTTGGAGTTATAACTTTCATATTTGGTATGACAGTTATACTTTCATATTGAATTAAAAAAAACTAACATGCCTCTTTGCAAAACTTACAAAAGATAATTTTTCTAGTAAAACTAACAAAGATAAATATCTTCACGCATTATTAGACATGTTGCATGTTTGGTGTAGGAATTATGTTGAAAAACATTTTTATTGCTTATTTTGCATTATCTCAGGATTTTAAGAACATTACTGTCATGAATAAAAAATTACTTTTTGTGTTTGCAAGCCTTAAAATAGCATATGTTTCGAGTAAAACTCACATGGATGCATTGTTTTAGGCTTTATTAGCCTATTTGCATGTGTGGTTAGGAAGTTATGTTTAAATAACTGTAAAATTGAATATAGCAGTTATACTGTCATTATGAGAAAAACCCAATTTTTGTATTTGTAAAATTCACATAGATACAATATTTTAGGCATTTTTAGACATAATGCATGTTCAGTTTTGGAGTTATGTTTAAATAACTTTTACATTTAGTTTGACAGTTATACTGTTATATTGAATTAAAAAAACTAACTTGCGTCGTTGCAAAACTTACAAAAGATACATTTTCTAGTAAAATTAACAAAGATACATGTCTTCAGGCATTATTAGACATGTTGCATGTTTGGTGTAGGAATTATGTTGAAAAACATTTTTATTGCTTTTTTCGCATTATCTCAGGATTTTAAGAACATTACTGGCATATTGAGTAAAAAACTACTATGACATTATACTGTCACATTCAATCTGACTGTTATTTAAACATAACTCCTAAACCATGCAAGCAAAATGTCAAATACTGCCTGGAGAAATGTATCTTTGTAAGTTTTACAGGAAAAAAATAGTTTGTAAGGTTTGTAAAGACACAAGTTAGCTTTTTTTTACTCAATATGACAGTATAACTGTCATACTAAATATGAAAGTTGAATAGATATAACACCAAAACCAAACTTGCAATCTGTCTAAAAATGCCTGTAATATTGAATATATGTGAGTTTTACCAGAATCGGTTATTTTGGTAAGGTTTACAAATACAAAAATTGGGTTTTACTCATAATGACAGTATAACTGCCATATTCAAAATAACAGTTATTTAAACATAACTCCTAAACCAAATATGCTAAATGGCTAATAATGTCTGGAGAAATGAATCTTTGTGAGTTTTACTAGAAAAAAAATATTTTGTAAGGTTTGTAAAGACAAAAGTTAGTTGTTTTTTTTTACTCAATATGATGGTATTTCTGTCATACTAAATATGAAAGTTAGATAAACATAATTCCAAAACCAAACTCCTAAACCAAACTTGCAGTCTGTCTTAAACTGCCTGTAATATTGAATCTATGTGAGTTTTGCCAGAATCAGGTATTTTGGTAAGGTTTACAAATACAAAACTTGGGTTTTACTCATAATGACAGTATAACTGCAACATTTGATATGACAGGTATTTAAACATGACTCCTAAACCAAACATGATAAATGACTAATAATGCCTGGAGAAATGTATCTTTGTGAGTTTTACTGGAAAAAAATAATGTGTAAGGTTTATAAAGACACAAATTATTATTATTTTTTTAATATGATGAACTGTCTGTCATACTAAATATGAAAGTTATATAAACATAACTCCAAAACCAAAATGCATTTTGTCTAAAAATGCCTGTAATATTGTATCTTTTTTAGTTTTACCAGAATCAGGTATTTTGGTAAAGTTGACAAATACAACTTTGTCAACAGTATACTGTCATAATGACAGTATACTGCCACATTCAATATGACATTTATTTAAACATAACTCCAAAACCAAACATGCATTATGTCTAAAAATTCCTATAATTTTTCATCTACGTGAGTTTTACTAGAATTAGTTGTTTTTGTAAGGTTTACAAATACAAAATATTAGTTTTACTCATAATGAGAGTATACTGTCACAATCAATCTGACAAAATGGCTAATAATGCCTGGAGGAATGAATCTTTGTGAATTTTACTGGAACAAATATTTTGTAAGGTTTGAAAAGACACACCCTAGTTTTTTTTAACTTAATTTTACAGTATAGCTGTCATACTATATATGAAAGTTTTATAAACATAACTCCAAAACCAAACATGCAATCCGTCTAAAAATGTCTATAATATTTATTATATGTAAGTTTTATCAGAATCAGGTATTTTGGTAAGGTTTGCAAATCACTCATAGTGACAGTATAACTGCCACGCTCAATATGACAGTTATTTAAACATAACTACTAAAACACAAATGCAAAATGAGTAAAAATGCCTAGAGAAATGTATATTTGTGAATTTTACAGGAAAACAATATTTTGTAAGGTTTGTAAAGACACAAATTAGTTTTTTTTTACTTAATATGATGGTATAACTGTCATACTAAATATGAAAGTTATATAAACATAACTCCAAAACCATACATACTTTATGTCTAATAATTCCTGTAATATTGTATCGATGTGGGTTTTACAAGAATCAGGTATTTTGGTAAGGTTTACAAATACAAAAAATAGGTTTTACTCATAATGACAGTATAACTGCCACACTCAATATGACACTTATTTAAACATTACTCCTAAACAAAACATGTTAAATGGCTAATAATGCCTGGGGAAATGTATCTTTGTGAGTTTAACTGGAAAAAAAAACATTTTGTAAGGTTTGTAAAGACAGAAGTTAGTTTTTTTACTCATAATGACAGTATAACTACCACTTCAAAATGACAGTTATATAAACATAACTCCAAAACCAAACATGCATTATATTTAAAAATGCCTGTAATATTAAATCTACGTGAGTTTGACCAAAATCAGGTATTTTGGTAAGGTTTACAAATACAAAAAGTAGGTTTTACTCATAATGACAGTATAACTGCCACATTCAAAATTACAGTTATTTAAACATAACTCCTAATTTAAACATGCTAAATGGCTAATACTGCCTGGAGAAAGGTATATTTGTGAGTTTAACTGGGAAAAAAAAATATTTTGTAAGGTTTGTAAAGACACAAGTTAGGTTTTTTTATTCAATATGTTTGTATAACTGTCATAATAAATGTAAAAGTTACATAAACATAACTCCAAAACCAAACATGCATTAAGTATAACTGTCACACTCAATCTGACAGTTAATTAAACATAACTCCTAAAACACAAATGCAAAATGACTAATAATGCCTAGAGAAAGGTATATTTGTGAATTTTACTGGAAAACAATATTTTGTAAGGTTTGTAAAGATACAAACTATTTTTTGTTTTTTACTCAATATGATGGTATAACTTTCATACTAAATATGAAAGTTATATAAACATAACTCCAAAACAAAACATGCTTTATGTCTAAAAATTCCTGTAATATTGTATCGATGTGGGTTTAACCAGAATCAGGTATTTTGGTAAGGTTTACAAATACAAAAAATAGGTTTTACTCATAATGACAGTATAACTGCCACACTCAATACGACAGTTGTTTAAACATAACTCCTAAACCAAACATGATAAATGGCTAAATATGCCTGGAGAAATGTATCTTTGTGAGTTTTACTGGGATAACATTTTTTTTAAGGTTTATAAAGACACAAGTTTGTATTTTCTTTACTCAATATGATGGTATAACTGTCATACTAAATATAAAATTTGTATTAACATAACTCCAAAACCAAACATGCATTATGTCTAAAAATGCCTGCAATTCTGTATCTATGTGATTTTTACCAGAATCAGGTATTTTTGGTAAGGTTTACAAATACAAAAATTTGGTTTTACTCACTATGACAGTATACTGTCACATTCAATCTGACAGTTATTTAAACATACTGTAACTCCTAAACCACAATTACAAAATGGCTAATAATGCCTGGAAAAATTTATCTTTTTGAGTTTTCCTGGAATTTTTTTTTTTTTACAAGGTTTATAAAGAAACAAATTAGTTTTTTTACTTAATATGACAGATTAACTGTCATACTGAATATGAAAGTTAAATAAACATAACTCCAAAACCAAACTTGCAATACGTCTACAAATGCCTGTTATATTGAATCTATGTGAGTTTTACCAGAATCAGGTATTTTGGTAAGGTTTAAAAATAAAAAAATTGGGTTTTACTCATAATGACATTAACTGCCATATTCGAAATAACAGTTATTTAAACATAACTCCTGAACCAAACATGCTAAATGGCTAATAATGCCTGGAGAAATGTATCTTTGTGAATTTTACTAGAAAAAATATTTTGTAAGGTTTGTAAAGACAAGTTTTTTTTTTTTTACTCAATATGATGGTATAACTGTCAAACTAATTATAAAAGTAATATAAACATAATTCCAAAACCAAACTCCTAAACCAAACTTGCAATCCGTCTTAAAATGCCTGTAATATTGAATCTATATGTGTTTTACCAGAATCAGGTATTTTGGTAAGGTTTACAAATACAAAACTTGGGTTTTACTCATAATGACAGTATAACTGCATTATTTGATATGACAGTTATTTAAACATAACTCCTAAACCAAACATGATAAATGGCTAATAAAGCCTGGAAAAATGTATATAAACATAACTCCAAAACCAAACATGCATTATGTGTAAAAATACCTGTAATATTGTATCTATGTGAGTTTTACCAGAATAAGGTATTTTGGTAAGGTTTATAAATACAAAATTTAGGTTTTACTCATAATGACAGTATAACTGCCATATTCAAAATAACAGTTATTTAAACATAACTCCTGAACCAAACATGCTAAATGGCTATTAATGCCTGGAGAAATGTATACAAACATAACTCCAAAACCAAACATGCATTATGTCTAAAAATGCCTTTAGTATTGTATCTATGTGAGTTTTACCAGAATCAGGTATTTTGTTAAGGTTGAAAAATACAAAAATTAGGTTTTACTCATAATGACAGTATAACTGCCACATTGACTGCCACCAAACATGCATGATGTCTAAAAATGCCTATAATTTTGTATCCATGTGAGTTTTACTAGAATCAGTTGTTTTTGTAAGGTTTACAAATACAAAATATTAGTTTTACTCATAATGACAGTATACTGTCACAATCAATCTGACAATTTGGCTAATAATGCCTTGAGGAATGTATCTTTGTGAGTTTTACTGGAAATAATATATTTTGTAAGGTTTGTAAAGACACGAGTTATTTTTTTTTTTTTACACAATTTTACAGTATAGCTGTCATACTATATATGAAAGTTATATAAACACAACTCCAAAACCAAATATACAAAATGTGAGTTTTATCATAATCAGGTATTTTGGTAAGGTTTACAAAAACAAAAATTAGGTTTTACTCATAGTGACAGTATAACTGCCACACTCAATAAGACAGTTAATTAAACATAACTCCTAAAACACAAATGCAAAATGACTAATAATGCCTAGAGAAAGGTATATTTGTGAATTTTACTGGAAGACAATATTTGTAAGGTTTGTAAAGATACAAATTATTTTTTGTTTTTTACTCAATATGATGGTATAACTTTCATACTAAATATGAAAGTTATATAAACATAACTCCAAAACCAAACATGCTTTATGTCTAAAAATTCCTGTAATATTGTATCGATGTGGGTTTTACCAGAATCAGGTATTTTGGTAAGGTTTACAAATACATAAAATAGGTTTTTATTTATAATGACACACAATACAATAACTCCCCCACTCAAAATGACAGTTATTTAAACATAACTCCTAAACCAAACATGATAAATGGCTAATTATGCCTGGAGAAATGTATCTTTGTGAGTTTTGGGAGAAAAAAAAACCCTGTAAGATTAATAAAGACACAAGTTTTTGTTTTTTTTACTCAATATGATGGTATAACTGTCGTACTAAATATGAAAGTTGTATAAACATAACTCCAAAACCAAACATGAATTATTTCTAAAAATGCCTGCAATATTGTATCTATGTGATTTTTACCAGAATCAGGTATTTTTGGTAAGGTTTACAAATACAAAAATTAGGTTTTACTCATAATGACAGTATATTGTCACATTCAATCTGACAGTTATTTAAACACAACTCCTAAACCACAAATACAAAATGGCTAATAATGCCTGGAGAAATGTATCTTTGTGAGTTTTCCTGGAAAAACATTTTTTTTATAAGGTTTGTAAAGACACAAGTTATTTTTTTGTACTTAATATGACAGTATAACTGTCATACTAAATATGAAAGTTAAATAAACATAACTCCAAAACCAAACTTGCAATACGTCTAAAAATGCCTGTAATATTGAATCTATGTGAATTTTACCAGAATCAGGTATTTAGGTAAGGTTTACAAATACAAAAATTGGGTTTTACTCATAATGACAGTATACTGTCAAATTCAATCTGACAGTTATTTAAACATACTGTAACTCCTAAACCACAATTAGAAAATGGCTAATAATGCCTGGAACAATGTATCTTTGTGAGTTTTCCTGGAAACTTTTTTTTTTATAAGGTTTGTAAAGAAACAAATTAGTTTTTTTTACTTAATATGACAGTATAACTGTCATACTATATATGAAAGTTAAATAAACATAACTCCAAAACCAAACTTGCAATCCGTCTTAAACTGCCTGTAATATTGAATTTATATGAGTTTTACCAGAATCAGGTATTTTGGTTAGGTTTACAAATACAAAACTTGGGTTTTACTCATAATGACAGTATAACTGCATTATTTGATATGACAGTTATTTAAACATAACTCCTAAACCAAACATGATAAATGGCTAATAATGCCTGGAAAAATATATATGAACATAACTCCAAAACCAAACATGCATTATGTCTAAAAATGCCTGTAATATTGTATCTATGTGAGTTTTACCAGAATCAGGTATTTTGGTAAGGTTTATAAATACAAAATTTAGGTTTTACTCATAATGACAGTATACCTGCCATATTCAAAATAACAGTTATTTAAACATAACTCCTAAACCAAACATGCTAAATAGCTATAAATGCCTGGAGAAATGTATCTTTGTGAGTTTTACTAGAAAAAAATATTTTGTAAGGTTTGTAAAGAAAAAAGTTTTGTTTTTTTTACTCAATATGATGGTATAACTGTCAAACTAAATATAAAAGTAATATAAACATAATTCCTAAACCAAACTTGCAATCCGTCTTAAACTGCCTGTAATATTGAATATATATGAGTTTTACCAGAATCAGGTATTTTGGTAAGGTTTACATTTGTAAACTTGGGTTTTACTCATAATGACAGTATAACTGCATTATTTGATATGACAGTTATTTAAACATAACTCCTACACCAAACATGATAAATGGCTATTAATGCCTGGAGAAATGTATACAAACATAACTCCAAAACCGAACATGCATTATGTCTAAAAATGCCTTTAGTATTGTATCTATGTGAGTTTTACCATAATCAGGTATTTTGGTAAGGTTTACATATACACAAACTTGGTTTTACTCATAATGACAGTATAACTGCCACATTTAATATGACAGTTATGTAAACATAACTCCTATACCACACATGCAAAATGGTTAATAATGCCTGGAGAAATGTATCTTTGTGATTTTTACTAGAAAAAAATATTTTGTGAGGTTTGTAAAGACGAAAGTTAGTTTTTTTTTACTCAATATGATGGTATAACTGTCATACTAAATATGAAAGTTATATCAACATAATTCCAAAACCAAACTCCTAAACCAAACTTGCAATCTGTCTTAAACTGCCTGTAATATTGAATCTATGTGAGTTTTACCAGAATCAGGTATTTTGGTAAGGTTTACAAATACATAACTTGGGTTTTACTCATAATGACAGTATAACTGCAACATTTGATATGACAGTTATTTAAACATCACTCCTAATCCAAACATGATAAATGGCTAATAATGCCTGGAGAAATGTATCATGGTGAGTTTTACTGGAAACAAATAATTTGTAAGGTTTATAAAGACACAAGTTAGGTTTTTTTATTTAATATGATGGTATAACTGTCATACTAAATATGAAAGTTATATAAACATAACTCCAAAACCAAACATGCATTATGTCTAAAAATGCCTGTAATATTGTATCTATGTGAGTTTTACCAGAATCAGGTATTTTGGAAAAGGTTGACAAATACAAAAATTAGGTTTTACTCATAATGACAGTATAACTAACACATTGACTGCCACCAAACATGCATTATGTCTAAAAATGCTTATAATTTTGTATCCATGTTAGTTTTACTAGAATCAGTTGTTTTTGTAAGGTTTACAAATACAAAATATTAGTTTTACTCATAATGACAGTATACTGTCACAATTAATCCGACAAAATGGCTAATAATGCCTAGAGGAATGTATCTTTGTGAGTTTTACTGGAAAAAATATTTTGTAAGGTTTGTAAAGACACAAGTTAGTTGTTTTTTTTTACACAATTTAACAGTATAGCTGTCATACTATATATGAAAGTTATATAAACATAATTCCAAAACCAAATATGCAATCCGTCTAAAAATGCCTGTAATATTGAATATATGTGAGTTTTATCAGAATCAGGTATTTTGGTAAGGTTTACGAATACAAAAATTAGGTTTTACTCATAGTGACAATATAACTGCCACACTCAGTATGACAGTTAATTAAACATAACTCCTAAAACACAAATGCAAAATGACTACTAATGCCTAGGGAAATGTATATTTGTGAATTTTACTGGAAAACAATGTTTTGTAAGGTTTGTAAATATACAAATTAGTTTTTTTTTACTCAATATATGATGGTATAACTGTCATACTAAATATGAAAGTTATATAAACATAACTCCAAAACCAAACATGCTTTATGTCTAAAAATTCTTGTAATATTGTATCGATGTGGGTTTTACCAGAACCAGGTATTTTGGTAAGGTTTACAAATACAAAAATTAGGTTTTACTCACTATGACAGTATACTGTCACATTCAATCTGACAGTTATTTAAACATATTGTAACTCCTAAACCACAAATACAAAATGGCTAATAATGCCTGGAGAAATGTATCTTTGTGAGTTTTCCTGGAAAAAAACAAAACAATTTATAATGTTTGTAAAGACACAAGTTAGTTTTTTTACTTAATATGACAGTAGAACTGTCATACTAAATATGAAAGTTAAATAAACATAACTCCAAAACCAAACTTGCAATACGTCTTAAAATGCCTGGAATATTGAATCTATGTGAGTTTTACCAGAATCAGGTATTTTGGTAAGGTTTACAAATACGAAAATTGGGTTTTACTCATAATGACAGTATAACTGCCATATTCAAAATAACAGTTATTTAAACATAACTCCTAAACCAAACATGCTAAATAGCTAATAATGCCTGTAGAAATGTATATTTGTGAGTTTTACTAGAAAAAAATATTTTGTAAGGTTTGTAAAGACAAAAGTTTTTTTTTTTTTTTTTTACTCAATATGATGGTATAACTCTCAAACTAAATATAAAAGTAATATAAACATCATTCCAAAACCAAACTCCTAAACCAAACTTGCAATCCGTCTTAAACTGCCTGTAATATTGAATCTATATGAGTTTTACCAGAATCAGGTATTTTGGTAAGGTTTACAAATACAAAACTTGGGTTTTACTCATAATGCCAGTATAACTGCATTATTTGATATGACAGTTATTTAAACATAACTCCTAAACCATCCATCCATCCATCCATCCATTTTCTACCGCTTATTCCCTTTGGGGTCGCGGGGGGTGCTGGAGCCTATCTCAGCTACAATCGGGCGGAAGGCGGGGTACACCCTGGACAAGTCGCCACCTCATCCAAACATGATAAATAGCTAATAATGCCTGGAAAAATGTATATAAACATAACTCCAAAACCAAACATGCATTATGTCTAAAAATGCCTGTAATATTGTATCTATGTGAGTTTTACCAGAATCAGGAATTTTGGTAAGGTTTATAAATACAAAAATTTACTCATAATGACAGTATAATTGCCACCCTCAATATGACAGTTATGTTAACATAACTCCTAAACCACACATGCAAAATGGCTAATAATGCCTGGAGAAATGTATCTTTGTGAATTTTACAGGAAAAAAAATATTTTGTAAGGTTTGATAAGACACAAAATAGTTTTTTTTATTTAATATGTTTGTATAACTGTCATAATAAATGTAAAAGTTATATAAACATAACTCCAATACCAAACATGCAATCCGTCTAAAAATGCCTGTAATATTGAATCTATGTGAGTTTTACTAGAATCAGGTATTTTGTTAAGGTTTACAAATACAAAAATTAGGTTTTACTCACTATGACAGTATACTGTCACATTCAATCTGACTGTTATTTAAACACAAATTCTAAACCACAGATGCAAAATGGCTAATAATAACTGGAGAAATGTATTTTTGTGAGTTTTACTGGAAAAAAAATATTTTGTAAGGTTTGTATAGACACAAGTTAGTTTTTTTTTTACTCAATATGATGGAAACATGCTTTATGTCTAAAAAATCCTGTAATATTTTATCCATGTGAGTTTTCAGTTATTTTGGTAATTTTACAAATACAAAAAATAGGTTTTACTCATAATGACAGTATATCTACCACACTCAATATGACAGTTATTTAAACCTAGCTCCACCCACTCAGCAGATGATTTTATGAATTTCTTTAATAAGAAAATTGAACTCATTAGAAAGGAGATTAAAGACAATGCATCGTAGCTATAACTGGGTTCTATTAACACAGATACGACTGTATCTACGAAGGATACCGCCCTCCAAAATAGTTTCTCTCTCTTTGATGAAATAACACTAGAGGAATTGTTAAGATGTGTCAATGGGACAAAACAAACATGTCTACTTGACCCATTTCCTGGGAAACTTATTAAGGAGCTATTTGTATTATAAGGTCCATCAGTGCTAAATATTATAAACTTATCACTTTCCTCTGGCACTATTCCACTAGCATTCAAAAAAGCGGTTATTCATCCTTTGCTCAAAAGACCTAACCTCGATCCTGACCTCATGGTAAACTACCGGCCGGTGTCCCACCTTCCGTTTATCTCGAAAATCCTCGAAAAAATTGTCGCACAGCAGCTAAATGAACACTTAATGTCTAACAATCTCTGTGAACCTTTTCAATCCGGTTTCAGGGCAAATCACTCTACGGAGACAGCCCTCGCAAAAATGACTAATGATCTACTGCTAACGATGGATTCTGATGCGTCATCTATGTTGCTGCTTCCTGATCTTATCGCTGCTTTCGATACCGTCGATCATAACATTTTATTAGAGCGTATCAAAACACGTATTGGTATGTCAGACTTAGCCTTGTCGTGGTTTAACTCTTATCTTACTGACAGGATGCAGTGCGTCTCCCATAACAATGTGACCTCGGACTATGTTAAGGTAACGTGCGGAGTCCCCCAAGGTTCGGTTCTTGGCCCTGCACTCTTTAGTATTTACATGTTGCCGCTAGGCGACATCATACGCAAATACGGTGTTAGCTTTCATTGCTATGCTGATGACACCCAACTCTACATGCCCCTAAAGCTGACCAACACGCCGGATTGTAGTCAGCTGGAGGCGTGTCTTAATGAAATTAAACAATGGATGTCCGCTAACTTCTTGCAACTCAACACTAAGAAAACGGAAATGCTGATTATCGGTCCTGCTAAACACCGACATTTATTTGATAATACCACCTTAACATTTGACAACCAAACAATTACACAAAGCGACTCAGTAAAGAATCTGGGTATTATCTTCGACCCAACTCTCTCCTTTGAGTCACACATTAAGAGTGTTACTAAAACGGCCTTCTTTCATCTCTGTAATATCGCTAAAATTCGTTCCATTTTGTCCACTAGCGACGCTGAGATCATTATTCATGCGTTCGTTACGTCTCGTCTCGATTACTGTAACGTATTACTTTCGGGTGTCCCTATGTCTAGCATTAAAAGATTACAGTTGGTACAAAATGCGGCTGCTAGACTTTTGACAAGAACAAGAAAGTTTGATCATATTACGCCTATACTGGCTCACCTGCACTGGCTTCCTGTGCACTTAAGATGCGACTTTAAGGTTTTACTACTTACGTATAAAATACTACACGGTCTAGCTCCAGCCTATCTTGCCGATTGTATTGTACCATATGTCCCGGCAAGAAATCTGCGTTCAAAGAACTCCGGCTTATTAGTGATTCCCAGAGCCCAAAAAAAGTCTGCGGGCTGTAGAGCGTTTTCTATTCGGGCTCCAGCACTATGGAATGCCCTCCCGGTAACAGTTAGAGATGCTACCTCAGTAGAAACATTTAAGTCCCATCTCAAAACTCATTTGTATACTCTAGCCTTTGAATAGCCCCCCTTTTTTTAGACCAGTTGATCTGCCGTTTCTTTTCTTTTCTCCTCTGCTCCCCCCTATCCCTTGTGGAAGGGGAGACACACAGATCCGGTGGCCATGGATGGGGTGCTGGCTGTCCGGGGTCGGGACCCGGGGTGGACCGCTCGCCTGTATATCGGTTGGGAACATCTCTGCGCTGCTGACCCGTCTCCGCTCGGGATGGTTTCCTGCTGACCCCACTGTGGACTGGACTCTTACTGTTATGCTGGATCCACTATGGACTGGACTCTCACAATATTATGTTAGACCCACTCGACATCCATTGCATTCGGTCTCCCTAGAGGGGGGGGTTACCCACATATGCGGTCCTCTCCAAGGTTTCTCATAGTCATTCACATCGACGTCCCACTGGGGTGAGTTTTTCCTTGCCCTTATGTGGGCTGTACCGAGGATGTCGTTGTGGCTTGTGCAGCCCTTTGAGACACTTGTGATTTAGGGCTATATAAATAAACATTGATTGATTGATTGATAACTCTAAACCAAACATGGTTAATAGGCTATAATGCCTGGAGAAATGTATCTTTGTGAGTTTTACTGGAAAAAAAATTTTTTATGGTTTATAAAGACACAAGTTGGTTTTTTTTACTCAATATGACAGTATTACTGGAATACTAAATGTAAAAAATATATAAACATAACTCCAAAACCAAACATGCATTATGTTTAAAAATGCCTGTAATTTTGTATCCATGCGAGTTTTACTAAAATCAATTGTTGTAGTAAGGTTTGCAACTACAAAATATTGGTTTTACTCACCATGATAGTATACTGTCACATTCAATTTGACAGTTATTTAAACATAACTACCAAACCACACATGTGAAATGGCTATAATGCCTGGAGAAATGTATCTTTGTGAGATTACTGTCATTATGAGTAAAACCTAATTTTTGTATTCGTAAACCTTACCAAAATACCCGATTCTGATAAAACTCACATATATTCAATATTACAGGCATTTTTAGACGGATTGCATATTTGGTTTTGGAATTATGTTTATATAACTTTCATATATAGTATGACAGCTATACTGTTAAATTGTGTAAAAAAACAACTAACTTGTGTCTTTACAAACCTTACAAAATATTTTTTCCAGTAAAACTCACAAAGATACATTCCTCTAGGCATTATTAGCCATTTTGTCAGATTAATTGTGACAGTATACTGTCATTATGAGTAAAACTAATATTTTGTATTTGTAAACCTTACAAAAACAACTGATTCTAGTAAAACTCACATGGATACAAAATTATAAGCATTTTTAGACATAATGCATGTTTGGTGGCAGTCAATGTGGCAGTTATACTGTCATTATGAGTAAAACCTAATTTTTGTATTGGTCAACCTTAACCAAAATACCTGATTCTGGTAAAACTCACATAGATACAATATTACAGGCATTTTTAGACATAATGCATGTTTGGTTTTGGAGTTATGTTTATATAACTTTCATATTTAGTATGACAGTTATACCATCATATTAAATAAAAAAACTAACTTGTGTCTTTATAAACCTTACAAATTATTTGTTTCCAGTAAAACTCACCATGATACATGTCTCCAGGCATTATTAGCCATTTATCATGTTTGGATTAGGAGTTATGTTTAAATAACTGTTATTTTGAATATGGCAGTTATACAGTCATTATGAGTAAAACCTAAATTTTGTATTTATAAACCTTACCAAAATACCTGATTCTGGTAAAACTCACATAGATACAATATTACAGGCATTTTTAGACATAATGCATGTTTGGTTTTGGAGTTATGTTCATATACATTTTTCCAGGCATTATTAGCCATTTATCATGTTTGGTTTAGGAGTTATGTTTAAATAACTGTCATATCAAATAATGCAGTTATACTGTCATTATGAGTAAAACCCAAGTTTTGTATTTGTAAACCTTACCAAAATACCTGATTCTGGTAAAACTCATATAGATTCAATATTACAGGCAGTTTAAGACGGATTGCAAGTTTGGTTTAGGAGTTTGGTTTTGGAATTATGTTTATATTACTTTTATATTTAGTTTGACAGTTAAACCATCATATTGAGTAAAAAAAAATAACTTTTGTCTTTACAAACCTTACAAAATATTTTTTTCTAGTAAAACTCACAAAGATACATTTCTCCAGGCATTTATAGCTATTTAGCATGTTTGGTTTAGGAGTTATGTTTAAATAACTGTTATTTTGAATATGGCAGTTATACTTTCATTATGAGTAAAACCCAATGTTTGTATTTGTAAACCTTACCAAAATACCTGATTCTGGTAAAACTCACATAGATACAATATTGCAGGCATTTTTAGACATCATGCATGTTTGGTTTTGGAGTTATGTTTATACAACTTTTATATTTAGTATGACAGTCATACCATCCTATTGAGTAAAAAAAAAAAAAATAACTTGTGTCTTTATAAACCTTACAAAATGTTCCCAGTAAAACTCACAAAGATACATTTCTCCAGGCATAATTAGCCTTTTATCATGTTTGGTTTAGGAGTTATGTTTAAACAACTGTCATATTGAGTGTGGCAGTTATACTGTCATTATGAGTAAAACCTATTTTTTGTATTTGTAAATTTTACCAAAATACCTGATTCTGGTAAAACCCACATCGATACAATATTGCAGGGATTTTTAGACATAAAGCATGTTTGGTTTTGGAGTTATGTTTATATAACTTTCATATTTAGTATGAAAGTTATACCATCATATTGAGTAAAAAACAAAAAATAATTTGTATCTTTACAAACCTTACAAAATTTTGTTTTCCAGTAAAATTCACAAATATACCTTTCTCTAGGCATTATTAGTCATTTTGCATTTGTGTTTTAGGAGTTATGTTTAATTAACTGTCATATTGAGTGTGGCAGTTATACTGTCACTATGAGTAAAACCTAATTTTAGTTTTTGTAAACCTTACCAAAATACCTGATTCTGATAAAACTCACATGTATTCAATATTACAGGCATTTTTAGACGGATTGCATATTTGGTTTTGGAGTTGTGTTTATATAACTTTCATATATAGTATGACAGCTATACTGTTAAATTGTGTAAAAAAAAAAACTAACTCGTGTCTTTACCAAAATACCTGATTCTGGTAAAACTCATATAGATTCAATATTACAGGCAGTTTAAGACGGATTGCAAGTTTGGTTTAGGAGTTTGTTTTTGGAATTATGTTTATATTAATTTTATATTTAATTTGACAGTTATACCATCATCCATCCATCCATCCATTTTCTACCGTTATTCCCTTTGGGGTCGCGGGGGGCGCTGGAGACTATCTCAGCTACAATCGGGCGGAAGGCGGGGTACACCCTGGACAAGTCGCCACCTCATCGCAGGGCCAACACAGATAGACAGACAACATTCACACTCACATCCACACACTAGGGCCAATTTAGTGTTGCCAATCAACTTATCCCCAGGTGCATGTCTTTGGAGGTGGGAGGAAGCCGGAGTACCCGGAAGGAACCCATGCAGTCCCGGGGAGGACATGCAAACTCCACACAGAAAGATCCCGAGCCCGGGACTGAACCCAAGACTACTCAGGACCTTCGCAGATGCACTAACCCCTCTTCCACCGTGAAGCCCAGTTATACCATCATATTCAGTAAAAAAAAAAAACTTTTGTCTTTACAAACCTTACAAAATAGTTTTTTCTAGTAAAATTCACAAAGATACATTTCTCCAGGCATTATTAGCCATTTAGCATGTTTGGTTTAGGAGTTGTGTTTAAATAACTGTTATTTTGAATATGGCAGTTATACTGTCATTATGAGTAAAACCCAATTTTTGTATTTGTAAACCTTACCTAAATACCTGATTCTGATAAAACTCACATAGATTCAATATTACAGGCATTTTTAGACGTATTGCAAGTTTGGTTTTGGAGTTATGTTTATTTAACTTTCATATTTAGTATGACAGTTATACTGTCATATTAAGTAAAAAAACCTAACTTGTGTCTTTACAAACCTTATAAAAAAAAATTTTTTTTCCAGGAAAACTCACAAAGATACATTTCTCCAGGCATTATTAGCCATTTTGTATTTGTGGTTTAGGAGTTATGTTTAAATAACTGTCAGGTTGAATGTGACAGTATACTGTCATTATGAGTAAAACCTATTTTTTGTATTTGTAAACCTTACCAAAAATACCTGATTCTGGTAAAAATCACATAGATACAATATTGCAGGCATTTTTAGACATAATGCATGTTTGGTTTTGGAGTTATGTTTATACAACTTTCATATTTAGTATGACAGTTATACCATCATATTGAGTAAAAAAAAAAAAAAACTTGTGTCTTTATAAACGTTACATTTTTTTTTTCCCCACAACTCACAAAGGTACATTTCTCCAGGCATAATTAGCCATTTATCATGTTTGGTTTAGGAGTTATGTTTAAATAACTGTCATATTGAGTGGGGTAGTTATTGTATCGTGTGTCATTATAAATAAAAACCTATTTTTTGTAATTGTAAACCTTACTAAAATACCTGATTCTGGTAAAACTCACATAGATACAATATTAAAGGCATTTTTAGACATAATGTATGTTTGGTTTTGGAGTTATATTTATATAACTTTCATATTTAGTATGACAGTTATACCATCATATTCAATAAAAAAACTAACTTGTGTCTTTATAAACCTTACAAATTATTTGTTTCCAGTAAAACTCACACTGATACATTTCTCCAGGCATTATTAGCCAGCCATTTATCATGTTTGGTTTAGGAGTTATGTTTAAATAACTGTCATATCAAATGTTGCAGTTATACTGTCATTATGAGTAAAACCCAAGTTTTGTATTTGTAAACCTTAACAAAATACCTGATTCTGGTAAAACTCACATAGATTAAATATTACAGGCAGTTTAAGACATATTGCAAGTTTGGTTTAGGAGTTTGGTTTTGGAATTATGTTTATATAACTTTCATATTTAGTATGACAGTTATACCATCATATTGAGTAAAAAAAAAACTAACTTTTGTCTTTACAAGCCTTACAAAATATTTGTTCCAAGTAAACATCACAAAGATACATTTTTTCCAGGCATTATTAGCCATGTATCATGTTTGGTTTAGGAATTATGTTTAAATAACTGTCATGTTGAGTGTGGCAGTTATATTGTCATTATGAGTAAATAAATACATTTTTTTATTTGTAAACCTTACCAAAATACCTGATTCTGGTAAAACTCATATAGATACAATATTACAGGAATTTTTAGACATAAAACATGTTTGGTTTAGGAATTATGTTTAAATAACTGTCAGATTGAATGTGACAGTATACTGTCATAGTGAGTTAAACCAATATTTTGTATTTGCAAACCTTACAAAAACAACTGATTCTAGTTAAACTCACATGAATACAATAGTACAGGCATTTTTAGACATAATGCATGTTTGGTTTTGGAGTTATGTTTATATTTTTTTTACATTTAGTATGACAGTTTTACTGTCATATTGAGTAAGAAAAAAATAACTTGTGTCTTTACAAACCCATTCATCCATCCATTTTCTACAGCTTATTCCCTTTGGGGTCGCGGGGGGCGCTGGAGCCTATCTAAGCTACAATCGGGCGGAAGGCGGCATACACCCTGGACAAGTCGCCATCTCATCGCAGTCTTTACAAACCTTACAAAATTGTTTTTTTTTCCTGTAAAACATAAAAAGATACATTTCTCCAGGCATTATTAACCATTTTGCATGTGTGGTTTGGGAGTTATGTTTACATAACTGTCATATTGAATGTGGCAGTTATACTGTCATTATGAGTAAAACCTATTTTTTGTTTTTGTAAACCTTACCAAAATACCTGATTCTAGTAAAACGAACATAGATTCATTGGTTTTGGAGTTATGATAATTTATCTTTCATATTTTGTATGACAGTTATATCATCATATTGAGTAAAAAATTTAACTTGTATCTTTATAAACCTTACAAATTCGTTTTTTCCAGTAAAACTCACAAAGATACATTTCTCCAGGCATTATTAGGCATTTATCATGTTTGGTTTAGGAATTATGTTTAAATACCTGTCATGTTAAATGTGGCAGTTATATTGTCATTATGAGTAAAACCTATTTTTTGTATTTGTAAACCTTACCGGTTTAGGAATTATGTTTAAATACCTGTCATGTTAAATGTGGCAGTTATATTGTCATTATGAGTAAAACCTATTTTTTGTATTTGTAAACCTTACCAAAATACCTGATTCTGGTAAAACTCACATAGATACAATATTAAAGGAATTTTTAGACATAAAACATGTTTGGTTTTGGAGTTATGTTTATATAACTTTCATATATAGTATGACAGTTGTATTAAGTTAAAAAAAACTAATTTGTGTCTTTACAATCCTTACAAAATTTTTTTTTTCATTAAAATTCACAAAGATACATTTTTCCAGGCATTATTAGTCATTTTGCATTTGTTTTTTATGAGTTATGTTTAAAAAACTGTCATATTGAGTGTGGCAGATATACTGTCATTATGAGGAAAACCTAATTTTTGTATTTGTAAAACATACCAATATACCTGATTTTGGTAAAACTCACATAGATTCAATATTACAGGCATTTTTAGACGGATTGCAAGTTTGGTTTTAGAGTTATGTGTATATAACTTTCATATTTAGTATGACAGTTATACTGTGAAATTGAGTAAAAATAACAAACTTGTAATTTTAAAAACCTTACAAAATATTTTTTTCCATTAAAATTCACAGAGCTACATTTTTCTCGGCATTATTAGTCATTTTGCATGTGTGGTTTAGGAGTTATGTTTAAATAGCTGTCAGATTGAATGTGACACTCATATAGATTCAATATTACAGGCAGTTTAAGACGGATTGCAAGTTTGGTTTAGGAGTTTGGTTTTGGAATTATGTTTATATTACTTTTATATTTAGTTTGACAGTTATACCATCATATTGAGTTAAAAAAAAAACTAACTTTTGTCTTTATAAACCTTACAAAAAAATGTTTTCCCAGTAAAACTCACAAAGATACATTTCTACAGGCATAATTACTTTTTGTGTTTGCAAGCCTTAAAATAGCATATGTTTCGAGTAAAACTCACAAGGATGCATTGTTTTAGGCTGTATTAGGCTATTTTGCATGTGTGGTTAGGAAGTTATTTTTAAATAACTGTCAAATTGAATTTAGCAGTTATCTGTCATTATTAGTAAACCCCTAATTTATGTAATTGTACACCTTACCAAATTAACTGATTCTTTTAACACTATCATAGATGTAATATTTTAGTCATTTTTAGACATAATGCATGTTCAGTTTTGGAGTTATGTTTATATAACTTTTATATTTGTTATGACATTTATACTGTCATATTGAATTAAAAAAACTAACTTGCGTCATGGCAAACCTTACAGAAGATAATTTTTCTAGTAATTTTTTTTGCATTATGAAAAAAAAAATGTGTATTTGTAAACCTTACCAAATTACCTGATTCTAGTGAAACTCACATAGATACAATATTTTAGGCATTTTTAGACATAATGAATGTTCAATTTTGGAGTTATGTTTATATATATTTCATATTTGGTATGACAGTTATACTGTCATATTGCATTAAAAAAACTAACTTGCCTCTTTGAAAAACTTACAAAAGATAATTTTTCAAGTAAAACTAACAAAGATACATGTCTTCACGCATTATTAGACATGTTGCATGTTTGGGGTAGGAAATATGTTGAAAAACATTTTTATTGCTTATTTCGCTTTATCTCAGGATTTTCAGAACATTACTGTCATATGAGTAAAAAACTACTTTTTGTGTTTGCAAACTTTAAAATAGCATATGTTTCGAGTAAAACTCACATGGATGCATTGTTTTAGACTTTATTACCGGTAGCCTATTTTGCATGTGTGGTTAGAAGTTATGTTTAAATAACTGTCAAATTGAATGTAGCAGTTATCTGTCATTATGAGTATACCCCTAATTTATGTAATTGTACACCTTACCAAATTAACTGATTCTTGCAAAACTCACATAGATACAATATTTTAGGCATTTTTAGACATAATGCATGTTTCGTTTTGGAGTTATGTTTATATAACTTTCATATTTGGTATGACAGTTATACTGTCATATTGTATTAAAAAAACTAACTTGAGTCTTTGTAAAACTTACAAAAGATAATTTTTCTAGTATAACTAACAAAGATACATGTATCCAGGCATTATTAGACATGTTGCTTGTTTGGTGTAGGAATTATGTTGAAAAACATTTTTATTGCTTATTTTGCATTATCTCAGGATTTTAAGAACATTACTGTCATAATGAGTAAAAACTACTTTTTGTGTTTGCAAGCCTTAAAATAGCAAATGTTTCGAGTAAAACTCACAAGGATGCATTGTTTTAAGCTTTATTAACTTATTTGAATGTGTGATTAGGAAGTTATGTTTAAATAACAGTCAAATTGAATGAAGCAGTTATACTGTCATTATGAAAATATTTCTGTGTTTGTAAACCTTACCAAATTACCTGATTCTGGTGAAACTCACATAGATACAATATTACAGGTATTTTTAGACATAATGCATGTTCAGTTTTGGAGTTATGTTTATATAACTTTCATAATTGGTATGACAGTTATACTGTCATATTGAATTAAAAAAACTTATTTGCCTTTTTTCAAAACTTACAAAAGATAATTTTTCTAGTAAAACTAACAAAGATACATGTCTTCAGGCATTATTAGACATGTTGCATGTTTGGTGTAGGAATAATGTTGAAAAACATTATTATTGCTTATTTCGCATTATCTCAGGATTTTAAGAACATTACTGTCAAAATGAGTAAAACACTACTTGTGTTTGCAAGCCTTAAAATAGCATATGTTTCGAGTAAAACTCACAAGGATGCATTGTTTTAGGCTTTATTAACCTATTTTGCATGTGTGGTTAGGGAGTTATGTTTAAATAACAGTCAAATTTAATGTAGCAGTTAACTATCATTATGAGTAAACCCCTAATTTATGTAATTGTACACCTTACCAAATTAACTGATTCTTGTAAAACTCACATAGATACAATATTTTAGGCATTTTTAGACATAATGCATTTTCAGTTTTGGAGTTATGTTTATATAACTTTCATATTTGGTATGACAGTTATACTGTCATATTGAATTTAAAAAACTTATTTGACTCTTTGCAAAACTTACAAAATATATTTTTTCTAGTAAAACTAAACGATACATGTCTTCAGGCATTATTAGACATGTTGCATGTTTGGTGTAGGAATTATGTTGAAAAACATTTTTATTGCTTATTTCGCATTATCTCAGGATTTTAAGAACATTACTGTCAAAATGAGTAAAACACTACTTTTTGTGTTTGCAAGCCTTAAAATAGCATATGTTTAGAGTAAAACTCACAAGGATGCATTGTTTTAGGCTTTATTAGCCTATTTGCATGTGTGGTTAGGAAGTTATGTTTAAATAACTGTCAAATTGAATATAGCAGGCATTATTAGGCATGTTACATGTTTGGTGTAGGAATTATGTTGAAAAACAATTTTATTGATTTTTTCGCATTATCGCAGGATTTTAAGAACATTACTGGCATATTGAGTAAAAAACTACTATGACAGTATACTGTCACATTCAATCTGACTGTTATTTAAACATAACTCCTAAACCATGCAAGCAAAATGTCAAATAATGCCTGGAGAAATGTATCTTTGTAAGTTTTACAGGAAAAAAATAGTTTCTTAGGTTTGTAAAGACACAAGTTAGCTTATTTTTTACTCAATATGACAGTATAACTGTCATACTAAATATGAAAGTTGAATAAATATAACACCAAAACCAAACTTGCAATCCGTCTAAAAATGCCTGTAATATTGAATATATGTGAGTTTTACCAGAATTAGTTATTTTGGTGAGGTTTACAAATACAAAAATTGGGTTTTACTCATAATGACAGTATAACTGCCATATTCAAAATAACAGATATTTAAACATAACTCCTAAACCAAATATGCTAAATGGCTAATAATGCCTGGAGAAATGAATCTTTGTGAGTTTTACTAGAAAAAAAATATTTTGTAAGGTTTGTAAAGACAAAAGTTAGTTGTTTTTTTTACTCAATATGATGGTATAACTGTCATGCTAAATATGAAAGTTAGACAAACATACTTCCAAAACCAAACTCCTAAACCAAACTTGCAGTCTGTCTTGAACTGCCTGTAATATTGAATCTATGAGAGTTTTGCCAGAATCAGGTATTTTGGTAAGGTTTACAAATACAAAACTTGGGTTTTACTCATAGTGACAGTATAACTGCAACATTTGATATGACAGCTAACATGACTCCTAAACCAAACATGATAAATGGCTAATAATGCCTGGAGAAATGTATCATGGTGAGTTTTACTGGAAACAAATAATTTGTAAGGTTTATAAAGACACAAGTTAGTTTTTTTAAATTTAATATAATGGTATAACTGGCATACTAAATATGAAAGTTATATAAACATAACTCCAAAACCAAAATGCATTTTGTCTAAAAATGCCTGTAATATTGTATCTTTTTGAGTTTTACCAGAATCAGGTATTTTGGTAAGGTTGACAAATACAAACATTAGGTTTTACTCATAATGACAGTATACTGCCACATTCAATATGAAAATTATTTAAACATAACTCCAAAACCAAACATGCATTATGTCTAAAAATTCCTATAACTTTGTATCTACGTGATTTTTACTAGAATCAGTTGTTTTTGTAAGGTTTACAAATACAAAATATTAGTTTTTCTCATAATGAGAGTATACTGTCACAATCAATCTGACAAAATGGCTAATAATGCCTGGAGGAATGTATCTTTGTGAATTTTACAGGAACAAATATTTTGTAAGGTTTGTAAAGACACAAGTTATTTTTTTAACTTAATTTTACAGTATAGCTGTCATACTATATATGAAAGTTTTATAAACATAACTCCAAAACCAAACATGCAATCCGTTTAAAAATGTCTGTAATATTTATTATATGTAAGTTTTATCAGAATCAGGTATTTGGTAAGGTTTACAAATAAAAAAATTAGGTTTTACTCATAGTGACAGTATAACTGTCACCCTCAATATGACAGTTATTTAAACATAACTCCTATCTAGTGGTTAGAGTGTCCGCCCTGAGATCGGTAGGTTGTGAGTTCAAACCCCGGCCGAGTCATACCAAAGACTATAAAAAATGGGACCCATTACGTCCCTGCTTGGCACTCAGCATCAAGGGTTGGAATTGGGGGTTAAATCACCAAAAATGATTCCCGGGCGCAGCACCGCTGCTCCCCTCACCTCCCAGGGGGTGATCAAGGGGATGGGTCAAATGCAGAGGACACATTTCACCACACCTAGTGTGTGTGTGACAATCATTGGGACTTTAACTTTAACTTTAACTTTAACTTTAAAACACAAATGCAAAATGACTAATAATGCCTAGAGAAATGTATATTTGTGAATTTTACTGGAAAACAATATTTTGTAAGGTTTGTAAAGATACAAATTAGTGTTTTATTACTCAATATGATGGTATAACTGTCATACTAAATATGAAAGTTATATAAACATAACTCCAAAACCAAACATACTTTATGTCTAAAAATTCCTGTGATATTGTATCGATGTGGGTTTTACCAGAATCAGGTATTTTGGTAAGGTTTACAAATACAAAAAATAGGTTTTACTCATAATGACAGTATAACTGCCACACTCAATATAACAGTTATTTAAACATAACTCCGAAACCAAACATGTTAAATGGCTAATAATGCCTGGGTAAATGTATCTTTGTGAGTTTAACTGGAAAAAAAAAATATTTTGTAAGGTTTGTAAAGACAGAAGTTAGTTTTTTTACTCATAATGACAGTATAACAACTACCACATTCAAAATGACAGTTATATAAACATAACGCCAAAACCAAACATGCATTATGTCTAAAAATGCCTGTAGTATTAAATCTATGTGAGTTTGACCAGAATCAGGTATTTTGGTAAGGTTTACAAATACAAAAAGTAGGTTTTACTCATAATGACAGTATAACTGCCACGTTCAAAATTACAGTTATTTAAACATAACTCCTAATTTAAACATGCTAAATGGCTAATACTGCCTGGAGAAAGGTATCTTTGTGAGTTTAACTGGAAAATAAAATTATTTTGTAAGGTTTGTAAAGACACAAGTTAGTTTTTTTTATTCAATATGTTTGTATAACTGTCATAATAAATGTAAAAGTTATATAAACATAACTCCAAAACCAAACATGCATTATGTCTAAAAATGCCTGTAATATTGTATCTATGTGAGTTTTACAAGAATCAGGTATTTTGGTAATGTTGAAAAATACAAAAATTAGGTTTTACTCATACAAAATACTAGTTTAACTCATAAATACGTATACTGTCGCAATCAATCCGACAATATGGCTAATAATGCCTTGAGGAATGTATCTTTGTGAGTTTAACTGGAAAACATATTTTGTAAGGTTTGTAAAGACACAAGTTAGGTTTTTTTTTACACAATATTACAGTATAGCTGTCACACTATATATGAAAGTTATATAAACACAACTCCAAAACCAAATATGCAATATGTGAGTTTTATCAGAATCAGGTATTTTGGTAAGGTTTACAAAAACAAAAATTAGGTTTTACTCATAGTGACAGTATAACTGCCACACTCAATATGACAGTTATTTAAACATAACTCCTAAAACACAAATGCAAAATGACTAATAATGCCTAGAGAAAGGTATATTTTTGAATTTTACTGGAAAACAATATTTTGTAAGGTTTGTAAAGATACAATTTAGTTTGTTTTTTTACTCAATTTGATGGTATAACTTTCATACTAAATATGAAAGTTATATAAACATAACTCCAAAACCAAACATGCTTTATGTCTAAAAATTCCTGTAATATTGTATCGATGTGGTACAAAAATATAGGTTTTACTCATAATGACAGTATAACTGCCACACTCAATATGACAGTTATTTAAACATAATTCCTAAACCAAACATGATAAATGGCTAATTATACCTGGATAAATGTATTTTTGTGAGTTTTACTGGAAAAAAAAAAGGTTTATAAAGACACAATTTTTTTTTTTACTCAATATAATGGTATAACTGTCATACTAAATATGAAAGTTGTATAAACATAACTCCAAAACCAAACATGCATTATGTCTAAAAATGCCTGTAATATTGTATCTATGTGATTTTTACCAGAATTAGGTATTTTGGTAAGGTTTACAAATACAAAATCTAGGTTTTACTCATAATGACAGTATAACTGCCACACTCAATATGACAGTTATTTAAACATAACTCCTAAACCAAACATGATAAATGGCTAATTATACCTGGAGAAATGGATCTGTGAGTTTTACTGGAAAAAAAAAATGTAATGTTTATAAAGAAACAAGTTATTTTTTTTACTCAATATAATGGTATAACTGTCATACTAAATATGAAAGTTATATAAACATAACTCCAAAACCAAACATGTTTTATGTCTAGAAATTCCTGTAATATTGTATCTATGTGAGTTTTACCAGAATCCGGTATTTTGGTAAGGTTTACAAATACAAAAAATTGGTTTTACTCATAATGACAATATAACTGCCACATTGAACATGACATGTATTTAAACATAATTCCTAAACCACAAATGCAAAATGGCTAATAATGCCTGGAGCAATGTATCTTTGTGAGTTTTCCTGGAAAAAATAATACAAAATTGTAAGGTTTGTAAAGACACAAGTTAGTTTTTTACTTAATATGACAGTATAACTGGCATACTATATATAATAGTTAAATAAACATAACTCCAAAACCAAACTTCAAATATGTCTAAAAATACCTGTAATATTGTATCTATGTGAGTTTTACCAGAATCAGGTATTTCGGTAAGGTTTACATATACACAAATTTGGTTTTACTCATAATGACAGTATAACTGCCACATTTAATATGACAGTTATGTAAACATAACTCCTATACCACACATGCAAAATGGTTAATAATGCCTGGAGAAATGTATCTTTGTGAGTTTTACTGGAAAAAACGAATTTGTAAGGTTTATAAAGATACAAGTTAAATGTTTTACTCAATATGATGATATAACTGTCATACTAAATATGAAAGTTATATTAACATAACTCCAAAACCAATGAATCTATGTTCGTTTTACGAGAATCACGTATTTTGGAAAGATTTACAAAAACAAAAAATAGGTTTTACTCATAATGACAGTATAACTGCCACATTCAATATGACAGTTATGTAAACATAACTCCTAAACCACACATGCAAAATGGTTAATAATGCCTGGAGAAATGTATCTTTTTAAGTTTTACAGGGAAAAAAAACAATTTTGTAAGGTTTGTAAAGACTGCGATGAGGTGTCGACTTGTCCAGGGTGTACCCCGCCTTCCGCCCGATTGTACCTGAGATAGGCTCCAGCGCCCCCCGCGACCCCAAAGGGAATAAGCGGTACAAAATGGATGGATGAATGGGTTTGTAAAGACACAAGTTATTTTTTTCTTACTCAATATGACAGTAAAACTGTCATACTAAATGTAAAAAAATTATAAACATAACTCCAAAACCAAACATGCATTATGTCTAAAAATGCCTGTAATATTGTATTCATGTGAGTTTAACTAGAATCAGTTGTTTTTGTAAGGTTTGCAAATACAAAATATTGGTTTTACTCACTATGACAGTACACTGTCACATTCAATCTGACAGTTATTTAAACATAACTCCTAAACCACACATACAAAATGACTAATAACGCCTGGAGAAAAGTTTATTTGTGAGTTTTAAACTGTCAGATTGAATGTGACAGTATACTGTCATAGTGAGTAAAACCAATATTTTGTATTTGCAAAACTTACAAAAACAACTGATTCTAGTTAACTCACATGGATACAATATTACAGGCATTTTTAGACATAATGCATGTTGGGTTTTGGAGTTATGTTTATACTACTTTTACATTTAGTATGACAGTTATACTGTCCAACCATCCATCCATTTTCTACCGTTTATTCCCTTCGGGGTGGCGGGGGGCGCTGGAGCCTATCTCAGCTACAATCGGGCGGAAGGCGGGGTACACCCTGGAAAAGTCGCCATCTCATCATATTAATATAACTCCAAAACCAAACATGCATTATGTCTAAAAATGCCTGTAATATTGTATCCATGTGAGTTTTACTAGAATAAGTTGTTTTTGTAATTTTTGCAAATACAAAATACTGGTTTTACTCACTATGACAGTATACTGTCACATTCAATCTGACAGTTTAAAACTCACAAATAAACTTTTCTCCATGCGTTATTAGTCATTTTGTATGTGTGGTTTAGGAGTTATGTTTAAATAACTGTCAGATTGAATGTGACAGTATACTGTCATAGTGAGTAAAACCAATATTTTGTATTTGAAAACCTTACAAAAACAACTGATTCTAGTAAAACTCACATGGATACAATATTACAGGCATTTTTAGACATAATGCATGTTTGGTTTTGGAGTTATAATTATATAACTTTTACATTTAGTATGAGAGTTATACTGTCATATTGAGTAAAAAAGAAAAAAACTTGTGTCATTAAAAACCTTACAAAATATTTTTTTTTTCCCAGTAAAACTGACAAAGATAAATTTTTCCAGGCATTATTAGCCATTTTGCATGTGAGGTTTAGGAGTTATATTTAAATAACTGTCATATTGCGTGTGGCAGTTATACTGTCATTATGAGTAAAACCTAATTGTTGTATTTGTAAACCTTACCAAAATACCTGATTGTAGTAAAACTCATATAGATACAATATTACAGGCATTTTTAGACAGATTGCATGTTTGGTTTTAGAGTTATGTTTATATAACTTTCATATTTAGTATGACAGTTATACTGTCATATTGAGTAAAATAAACTAATTTGTGTCTATACAAACCTTACAAAATATTTTTTTCCAGTAACAGGTATTTTGGTAAGGTTTACAAATAAAAAAATTTGGTTTTACTCATAATGACAGTATAACTACCACGTTCAAAATGACAAATATTTAAACATAACTCCTAAACCAAACATGCTATATGGCTAATAATGCCTGGAGAAAGGTGTCTTTGTGAGTTTTACTGGAAAAACATTATTTTGTATGGTTTGTAAAGACACAAGTTAGTTTTGTTTTACTCAATATGACAGTATAACTGTCATACTTAATGTAAAAGTTGTATAAACATAACTACAAAACCAAACATGCATTATATCTAAAATTGCCTGTAATGATGTATCCATGTGAGTTTTACTAGAATCAGTTGTTTTTGTAAGTTTTGGGAATACAAAATATTGGTTTTACTCACTATGACAGTATACTGTCACATTCAATCTGACAGTTATTTAAACATAACTCCTAAACCACACATTCAAAGTGACTAATAATGCCTGGAGAAATGTATTTTTGTGAGTTTTACTGGAAAAAAAATATTTTGTAAGGTTTGTTTGGACACAAGTTAGTTTTTTTTACTCAATATGATGGTATAACTGTCTTACTAAATTTAAAAGTTATATAAACATAACTTCAAAACCAAAATGCAATCCATCTAAAAATGCCTGTAATATTGAATCTATGTGAGTTTTACCACAAACAGGTATTTTAATAAGGTTCACAAATACAACAATTAGGTTTTACTCATAATGACAGTATAACTGCCACACGCAATATGTCTAAAAATGCCTGTAATATTGTATCCATGTGAGTTTTAGTAGAATCAGTTGTTTTTGTAAGGTTTTCAAATACAAAATATTGGTTTTACTCACTATGACAGTATACTGTTACATTCAATCTGACAGTTATTTAAACATAACTCCTAAACCACACATGCAAAATGGCTAATAATGCCTGGAGAAATTTATTTTTGTGAGTTTTACTGGAAAAAATATATTTTGTAAGGTTTGTTCGGACACAAGTTTTTTTTTTTTTTCAATATGATGGTATAACTGTCTTACTAAATTTGAAAGTTATATAAACATAACTTCAAAACCAAACATGCAATCCGTCTAAAAATGCATGTAATATTGAATCTATGTGAGTTTTACCACAAACAGGGATTTTGGCAAGGTTTACAAATACAAAAATTTGGTTTTACTCATAATGACAGTATAACTGCAACGTTCAAAATGACAGTTATTTAAACATAACTCCTAAACCAAACATGCTAAATGGCTAATAATGACTGGAGAAATGCATCTTTGTGAGTTTTCCTGAAAAAAACAACATTTTAGTAAGGTTTGTAAAGACACAAGTTAGTTGTTTTTTACTCCATATGACAGTATAACTGTCATACTAAATGTAAAATGTATATAAACAAAACTCCAAAACCAAACATGCATTATGTCTAAAAATGCCTGTAACATTGTATCCATGTGAGTTTTACTAGAATCAGTTGTTTTTTTAAGGTTTGAAAATAGAAAATATTGAATTTACTCACTATGACAGTATGCTGTCACATTCAATCTGACAGTTATTTAAACATAACTCCTAAACCACACATACAAAATGACTAATAATGCCTTTGTGAGTTTTACTGAAAAAAAAATAATATATTTTGTAAGGTTTGTAAAGACACAAGTTAGTTTTTTTTTTTACTTAATATGACAGTAAAACTGTCATACTAAATATGAAAGTTATATAAACATAACTCCAAAACCAAACATGCATTATGTTAAAAAAATGCCTGTAATATTGTATCTATGTGAGTTTTACTACAATCAGGTATTTTGGTAAGGTTTACAAATACAAAAATAAGGTTTTACTCACTATGACAGTATACTGCTGTCATTTTGAGTAAAAAAAAATTGTGTTGTAAAAAATATTTTTTTCCAGAAAATTTCACAGAGATACATTCCTCCAGGCATTATTAGTCATTTTGAATATGTGGTTTAGGAGTTATGTTTAAATAACTGTCAGATCGAATGTGACAGTATACTGTCATAGTGAGTAAAACCAATATTTTGTATTTGCAAAACTTACAAAAACAACTGATTCTAGTATAACTCACATGGATACATCATTTCAGGCATTCTTAGTCATAATGCATGTTTGGTTTTGGAGTTATGTTTATATAACTTTTCCATTTAGTATGACAGTTATACTGTCTTTTTGAGTTAGAAAAAACTAACTTGTGTCTTTACAAACCTTACAATTTTTATTTATTTTTTTCCAGTAAAACTCACAAAGATACTTTTCTCCAGGCATTATTAGCCATTTAGCATGTTTTGTTTATGAGTTATGTTTAAAACAATTTGGCGGTTATCTGTCAATATGAGTAAAACCTAATTTTTGTATTTGTAATCCTTACCAAAATACCTGATTCTGGTAAAAAGCAAATATATTCAATATTACAGCCATTTTTTTTTACAAATTGCAAGTTTGGTTTTGGAGTTATGTTTATAAAACTTTCATTTTTAGTATGACAGTTATACCATCATATTGAGTTAAAAAAAAAAAAAAAAAACAGTATCTTTACAAACCTTACAAAATATTTTTTTCCAGTAAAAATCACAAAGATACATTTTTCCACGCATTATTAGTCATTTTGCATGTGTGTTTTAGGAGTTATGTTTAAATAACTGTCATATTGAGCGTGGCAGTTATACTGTCATTATGAGTAAAACCTAATTTTGGTATTGTAAACCTTACCACAATACCTGATTCTGATAAAACTCACATATATTTAATATTACAGGCATTTTTAAATGGATTGCATGTTTGGTTTTTGAGTTTGGTTTTGGAGTTATGTTTCTATAACTTTTTTTAGTTTGACAGTTATACCGTCATATTGAGTAAAAAAACTTGTGTCTTTGTAAACCTTACAAAAGATCATTACTCTAGTAAAACTAACAAAGATACATTTCTCCAGGTTTAATAGCCATTTTCATGTGTCGTTTATGACTTATGTTTAAATAACTGTCATATTGAGTGTGGCACTTATAATGTCACTATCAGTAAAACCTATTTTTTTTATTTGTCAACCTTACCAAAATACCTCATTTTGGTAAAACTCACATAGATTCAATATTACAGACATTTTTAGACGGATTGCAAGTTTGGTTTTGGAGTCATGTTTATATATTTTCTGCATGTAGTATGACAGTTATACTGTCATATTGAGTAAAAAAAACTAACGTGTGTCTTTACAAACCTTACAAATTGTTTTTCCTAGTAAAACTCACAAAGATACATTTCTCCAGGCATTATTAGCCATTTTGCATGTGTGGTTTAGGAGTTATGTTTACATAACTGTCAGATTGAATGTGACAGTATACTGTCATAGTGAGTAAAACCTAATTTTTGTATTTGTAAACCTTACCAAAATACCTGATTCTGGTAAAACTCACATAGATACAATATTACACATAGACATAAAACATGTTTGGTTTTGCAGTTATGTTTATACAACTTTCATATTTAGTATGACAGTTATACCATCATATTGAGTAAAAAAAACTAATTTGTGTCTTTACAAACCTTACAAAATATTTTTTTTTCATTAAATTTCACAAAGATACATTTTTCCAGGCATTATTAGTCATTTTGCATTTGTTTTTTTAGGAGTTATGTTTAAAAAACTGTCATATTGCGTGTGGCAGTTATACTGTCATTATGAGTAAAACCTAATTTTTGTATTTGTAAACCTTACCAAAATACCTGATTTTGGTTAAACTCACATAGATTCATAATTACAGGCATTTTTAGACGGATTGCAAGTTTGGTTTTAGAGTTATGTGTATATAACTTTCATATTCAGTATGACAGTTATACTGTCAAATTGAGTAAAAAATAACAAACTTGTAATTTTAAAAACCTTAAAAAATATTTTTTTCCAATAAAATTCAGAGAGATACATTTTTCTCGGCATTATTAGTCATTTTGCATGTGTGGTTTAGGAGTTATGTTTAAATAGCTGTCAGATTGAATGTGACAGTACACTGTCATAGTGAGTAAAACCAATATTTTGTATTTGCAAAACTTACAAAAACAACTGATTTTAGTAAAACTCACATTGATACAATATCCATCCATCCATCTTCCTCCGCTTATCCGAGGTCGGGTCGCGGGGGCAGCAGCCTAAGCAGGGAAGCCCAGACTTCCCTCTCCCCAGCCACTTCGTCCAGCTCCTCCCAGGGGACCCCGAGGCGTTCCCAGGCCAGCCGGGAGATATAGTCTTCCCAACGTGTCCTGGGTCTTCCCCGCGGCCTCCTACCGGTCAGACATGCCATAAACACCTCCCTAGGGAGGCGTTCGGGTGGCATCCTGACCAGATGCCCGAACCACCTCATCTGGCTCCTCTCGATGTGGAGGAGCAGCGGCTTTACTTTGAGCTCCTCCCGGATGGCAGAGCTTCTCACCCTATCTCTAATGGAGAGCCCCGCCACCCGGCGGAGGAAACTCATTTCGGCCGCTTGTACCCGTGATCTTGTCCTTTCGGTCATAACCCAAAGCTCATGACCATAGGTGAGGATGGGAACGTAGATCGACCGGTAAATTGAGAGCTTTGCCTTCCGGCTCAGCTCCTTCTTCACCACAACGGATCGATACAGCGTCCGCATTACTGAAGACGCCGCACCGATCCGCCTGTCGATCTCACGATCCACTCTTCCCCCACTCGTGAACAAGACTCCGAGGTACTTGAACTCCTCCACTTGGGGAAAAATCTCCTCCCCAACCCGGAGATGGCACTCCACCCTTTTCCGGGCGAGAACCATGGACTCGGACTTGGAGGTGCTGATTCTCATCCCAGTCGCTTCACACTCGGCTGCGAACCGATCCAGTGAGAGCTGAAGATCCTGGCCAGATGAAGCCATCAGGACCACATCATCTGCAAAAAGCAGAGACCTAATCCTGCAGCCACCAAACCATTCGAAGTGAGTCCGACTATATCTAGCCGGAACTTCTCCACCTCGCGCACTAGCTCAGGCTCCTTTCCCCCCAGCGAGGTGACGTTCCACGTCCCAAGAGCTAGCTTCTGTAGCCGAGGATCGGACCGCCAAGTGCCCTGCCTTCGGCTGCCGCCCAGCTCACATTGCACCCGACCTCCATGACCCCTGCTATGGGTGGTGAGCCCATTGGAGGGGGGACCCACGTTGCCTCTTCGGGCTGTGCCCGGCCGGGCCCCATGGGGCAGGCCCGGCCACCAGGTGCTCGCCATCGTGCCCCACCTCCGGGCCTGGCTCCAGAGGGGGGCCCCGGTGACCCGCGTCCGGGCGAGGGAAATCTGGGTCCTTCTTTTTTATATTTCATGGAGGTCTTCGAGCTGCTCTTTGTCTGATCCCTCACCTAGGACCAGTTTGTCTTGGGAGACCCTACCAGGGGGCATAAAGCCCCCGGACAACATAGCTCCTAGGATCATTGGGACACGCAAACTCCTCTACCACGTTAAGGTGGCAGCTCAGAGAGGAGTGATACAATATTACAGGCATTTTTTAATGGATGTCCATCCATCCATCCATTTTCTACCGCTTATTCCCTTCGGGGTCGCGGGGGGCGCTGGAGCCTATGTCAGCTACAATCGAGCGGAAGGCGGGGTACACCCTGGAAATGTCGCCACCTCATCATATTAAGTAAAAAAAACTAAATTGGTTCTTTACAAACCTTACAAAATATGTTTTTCCAGTAATCTCACAAAGATACATTTCTCCAGGCATTATAGCCATTTTGCATGTGTGGTTTGGTAGTTATGTTTAAATAACTGTCAAATTGAATGTGACAGTATACTATCATGGTGAGTAAAACCAATATTTTGTAATTGCAAACCTTACTACAACAATTGATTTTCGTAAAACTCGCATGGATACAAAATTACAGGCATTTTTAAACATAATGCATGTTCTGTTTTGGAGTTATGTTTATATATGTTTTACATTTAGTATTAGAGTTATACTGTCATATTGAGTAAAAAAAACTAACTTGTGTCTTTATAAACCTTAAAAAAAAATGTTTTCCAGTAAAACTCACAAAGATACATTTCTCCAGGCATGATTAGCCATTAACCATGTTTGGTTTAGAGTTATGTTTAAATAACTGTCATATTGCGTGTGGCACTGTCATTATGAGTAAAACCTATTTTTTGTATTTGTAAAATTACCAAAATAACTTGCTCTGATAAAACTCACATGGATAAAATATTACAGGATTTTTTTTTAGACATAAAGCATGTTTCCATCATATTGAGTAAAAAAAACTAACTTGTGTCTATACAAACTTTACAAAATATTTTTTTTCCAGTAAAACTCACAAAAATACATTTCTCCAGTTATTATTAGCCACTTTGCATCTGTGGTTTAGAATTTGTGTTTAAATAACAGTCAGATTGAATGTGACAGTATACTGTCATAGTGAGTAAAACCTAATTTTTGTATTTGTAAACCTTAACAAAATACCTGATTCTAGTAAAACTCACATAGATTCAATATAACAGGCATTTTTAGACGGATTGCATGTTTGGTATTGGAGTTATGTTTATATAACTTTTACATTTATTATGACAGTTATACAAACATATTGAATAAAAAAAAACTATTTTGTGTCTTATCAAACCTTACAAAATATTTTTTTTCCTGTAAAACTCACAAAGATACATTTCTCCAGGCATTATTAGCCATTTTGCATTTGTGGTTTAGGAGTTATGTTACATAACCGTCATATTGAGGGTGGCAGTTATACTGTCATTATGAGTAAAACCTAATTTTTGTATTTATAAACCTTACCAAAATTCCTGATTCTGGTAAAACTCACATAGATACAATATTACAGGCATTTTTAGACATAATGCATGTTTGGTTTTGGAGTTATGTTTATATACATTTTTCCAGGCATTATTAGCTATTTATCATGTTTGGTTTAGGAGTTATGTTTAAATAACTGTCATATCAAATAATGCAGTTATACTGTCATTATGAGTAAAACCCAAGTTTTGTATTTGTAAACCTTACCAAAATACCTGATTCTGGTAAAACTCATATAGATTCAATATTACAGGCAGTTTAAGACGGATTGCAAGTTTGGTTTAGGAGTTTGGTTTTGGAATGATGTTTATATTACTTTTATATTTATCCATCCATCCATCCATCTTCTTCCGCTTATCCGAGGTCGGGTCGCGGGGGCAGCAGCCTAAGCAGGGAAGCCCAGACTTCCCTCTCCCCAGCCACTTCGTCCAGCTCTTCCTGTGGGACCCCGAGGCGTTCCCAGGCCAGCCGGGAGACATAGTCTTCCCAACGTGTCCTGGGTCTTCCCCGTGGCCTCCTACCGGTCGGACGTGCCCTAAACACCTCCCTAGGGAGGCGTTCGGGTGGCATCCTGACCAGATGCCCGAACCACCTCATCTGGCTCCTCTCGATGTGGAGGAGCTGCGGCTTTACTTTGAGCTCTCCCCGGATGGCAGAGCTTCTCACACCCTATCTCTAAGGGAGAGCCCCGCCACCCGGCGGAGGAAACTCATTTCGGCCGCTTGTACCCGTGATCTTGTCCTTTCGGTCTTAACCCAAAGCTCATGACCGGGTTAGCGAGAACCATGCACTGGGACTTGGAGGTCCGAGTCCATGGTCCATCCCAGTCGCTTCACACTCGGCTGCGAACCGATCCAGTGAGAGCTGAAGATCCTGGCCAGATGAAGCCAACAGGACCACATCATCTGCATAAAGCAGAGACCTAATCCTGCAGCCACCAAACCAGATCCCCTCAACGCCTTGACTGCGCCTATAAATTCTGTCCATAAAAGTTATGAACAGAATCGGTGACAAAGGGCAGCCTTGGCGGAGTCCAACCCTCACTGGAAACGTGTCCGACTTACTGCCGGCAATGCGGACCAAGCTCTGGCACTGAGCATACAGAGAGCGGACTGCCACAATCAGACAGTCCGATACCCCATACTCTCTGAGCAGTCCCCACAGGACTTCCCGAGGGACACGGTCGAATGCCTTCTCCAAGTCCACAAAACACATGTAGACTGGTTGGGCAAACTCCCATGTACCCTCAAGGACCCTGCCGAGAGTATAGAGCTGGTCCACAGTTCCACGACCAGGACGAAAACCACACTGTTCCTCCTGAATCCGAGGTTCGACTATCCGGCGTAGCCTCCTCTCCAGTACACCTGAATAGACCTTACCGGGAAGGCTGAGGAGTGTGATCCCACGATAGTTAGAGCACACCCTCCGGTTCCCCTTCTTAAAGAGAGGAACCACCACCCCGGTCTGCCAATCCAGAGGTACTGCCCCCGATGTCCACGCGATGCTGCAGAGTCTTGTCAACCAAGACAGCCCCACAGCATCCAGAGCCTTAAGGAACTCCGGGCGGATCTCATCTAGCCCTGGGGCCTTGCCACCGAGGAGCTTTTTAACTACCTCAGCAACCTCAGCCCCAGAAATAGGAGAGCCCACCACAGACTCCCCAGGCACTGCTTCCTCATAAGAAGACGTGTTGGTGGGATTGAGGAGGTCTTCGAAGTATTCCCTCCACCGATCCACAGTCCGCAGTCGAGGTCAGCAGAACAACATCCTCGCCATACACGGTGTTGATAGTGCACTGCTTCCCCTTCCTGAGGCGGCGGCTGGTGGTCCAGAATTGCTTCGAAGCCGTCCGGAAGTCATTTTCCAGCGCTTCCCCGAACTCCTCCCATGTCCGAGTTTTTGCCTCTGCGACCGCTGAAGCCGCACACCTGTCGGTACCTGTCCGCTGCCTCAGGAGTCCTATGAGCCAAAAGAACCCGATAGGACTCCTTCTTCAGCTTGACGGCATCCCTCACCGCCGGTGTCCACCAACGGGTTCTAGGATTACCGCCACGACAAGCACCAACTACCTTGCGGCCACAGCTCCAATCAGCCGCCTCGACAATAGAGGCGCGGAACATGGTCCATTCGGACTCAATGTCCAGCACCTCCCTCGTGACATGTTCAAAGTTCTTCCGGAGATGGGAATTGAAACTCTCTCTGACAGGAGACTCTGCCAGACGTTCCCAGCAAACCCTCACAATGCGTTTGGGCCTGCCAGGTCTGTCCGGCATCCTCCCTCACCATCGCAGCCAACTCACCAACAGGTGGTGATCGGTAGAAAGCTCCGCCCCTCTCTTCACCCGAGTATCCAAAACATGAGGCCGCAAATCCGATGACACAACTACAAAGTCGATCATGGAACTGCGGCCTAGGGTGTCCTGGTGCCAAGTGCACATATGGACACCCTTATGTTTGAACATGGTGTTCGTTATGGAAAATCTGTGACGGGCACAAAAGTCCAATAACAAAACACCGCTCGGGTTCAGATCCGGGCAGCCATTCTTCCCAATCACGCCTCTCCAGGTTTCACTGTCGTTGCCAACATGAGCATTGAAGTCCCCCAGTAGCATGAGGGAATCACCCGGGGGAGCACTCTCAAGTACTCCCTCGAGTGAATCCAAAAAGGGTGGGTACTCTGAGCTGCGGTTTGGCGCGTAAGCGCAAACCACAGTCAGGACCCGTTCCCCCACCCGAAGGCGGAGGGAAGCTACCCTCTCGTCCACCGGGTTGAACTCCAACGTACAGGCTCTGAGCCGGGGGGAAACAAGAATTGCCACCCCAGCCCGTCGCCTTTCACTGCCGGCAACACCAGAGTGGAAGAGAGTCCAGCCCCTCTCGAGAGAACTGGTTCCAGAGCTCTTGCTGTGCGTCGAAGTGAGTCCGACTATATCTAACCGGAACTTCTCCACTTCGCGCACTAGCTCAGGCTCCTTCCCCCCCAGCGAGGTGACGTTCCACGTCCCAAGAGCTAGCTTCTGTAGCCGAGGATCGGACCGCCAAGTGCCCTGCCTTCGGCTGCCGCCCAGCTCACATCGCACCCGACCTCTATGACCCCTGCTATGGATGGTGAGCCCATTGGAGGGGGGACCCACGTTGCCTCTTCGGGCTGTGCCCGGCCGGGCCCCATGTCAGGCGCTCGCCATCGTGCCCCACCTCCGGGCCTGGCTCCAGAGGGGGTCCCGGTGACCCGCGTCCGGGCGAGGGAAATCTGGGTCCTTGTTTTTTATTATTCATGGAGGTCTTCGAGCTGCTCTTTGTCTGATCCCTCATAGGACCAGTTTGTCTTGGGAGACCCTACCAGGGGACATAAAGCCCCCGGACAACATAGCTCCTAGGATCATTGGGACACGCAAACTCCTCTACCACGTTAAGGTGGCAGCTCAGAGAGACAGTTATACCATCATATTGAGTAAAAAAAAACAACAACATTTCTTTACAAACCTTAAAAATATTTGTTTCTAGTAAAACTCACAAAGATACATTTCTCCAGGCATTATTAGCCATTTAGCATGTTTGGTTTAGGAGTTATGTTTAAATAACTGTTATTTTGAATATGGCAGTTATACTGTCATTATGAGTAAAACCCAATTTTTGTATTCGTAAACCTTACAAAAAAATACCTGATTCTGGTCAAACTCACATAGATTCAATATTACAGGCATTTGTAGACGTATTGCAAGTTTGGTTTTGGAGTAATGTTTATTTAACTTTCATATTTAGTATGACAGTTATACTGTCATATTAAGTGAAAAAACTAACTTGTTTCTTTACAAACCTTATAAAAAAAAACGTTTTCCAGGAAAACTCACAAAGATACATTTTTCCTGGCATTATTAGCCATTTTGTAATTGTGGTTTAGGAGTTACAATATATTTAAATAACTGTCAGATTGAATGTGACAGTATACTGTCATAGTGAGTAAAACCTAATTTTTGTATTTGTAAACCTTACCAAAAATACCTGATTCTGGTAAAAATCACATAAATACAATATTGCAGGCATTTTTAGACATTATGCATGTTTGGTTTTGGAGTTATGTTTATACAACTTTTATATTTAGTATGACAGTTATACTATCATATTGAGTAAAAAAAGAATAACATGTGTCTTCATAAACCTTACAAAAAAATGTTTTCCCAGTAAAACTCACAAAGATACATTTCTCCAGGCATAATTAGCCATTTATTACTGTCATAATGAGTAAAAAACTACTTTTTGTGTTTGCAAGCCTTAAAATAGCATATGTTTCGAGTAAAACTCACAAGGATGCATTGTTTCAGGCTTTTTTTTAACCTATTTGCATGTGTGGTTAGGGAGTTAAGCTTAAATAACAGTCAAATTGAATGTAGCAGTTAACTGTCATTATGAGTAAACCCCTAATTTATGTAATTGTACACCTTACCAAATTAACTGATTCTTGTAAAACTCTCAGAGATACAATATTTTAGGCATTTTTAGACATAATCCATGTTTAGTTTTGGAGTTATGTTTATATAACTTTCATATTTTGTATGACAGTTATACTGTCATATTGCATTTAAAAAACTAACTTGCCTCTTGCAAAACTTACAAAATATATTTTTTCTAGTAAAACTAACAAAGATACATATCTTCACGCATTATCAGACATGTTGCATGTTTGGTGTAGGAATTATGTTGAAAAACATTTGTATTGCTTATTTCGCATTATCTCAGGATTTTAAGAACATTACTGTCATAATGAGTAAAAAACTACTTTTTGTGTTTGCAAGCCTTAAAATAGCATATGTTTCGAGTAAAACTCACAAGGATGCATTGTTTTAGGCTTTATTAACCTATTTGCATGTGTGATTAGGAAGTTATGTTTAAACAACAGTCAAATTGAAGGTAGCAGTTATACTGTCATTATGAAAAAAAAACAATTTTTGTATTTGTAAACCTTACCAAATTACCTGATTCTGGTAAAACTCACATAGATACAATATTTTAGGCATTTTTAAACATATTGCATGTTCAATTTTGGAGTTATGTTTATATATATTTCATATTTGGTATGACAGTTATACTGTCATATTGAATTAAAAAAACTAACTTGCCTCTTTGCAAAACTTACAAAATATATTTTTTCTAGTAAAACTAACAAAGATACATTTCTTCAGGCATTATTAGACATGTTGCATGTTTGGTGTAGGAATTATGTTGAAAAACATTTTAATTGCTTATTTCGCATTATCTCAGGATTTTAAGAACTTTTCTGTCATAATGAGTAAAAAACTACTTTTTGTGTTTGCAAGCCTTAAAATAGCAAATGTTTCGAGTAAAACTCACAAGGATGCATTGTTTTAGGCTTTATTAACCTATTTGCATGTGTGATTAGGAAGTTATGTTTAAATAACAGTCAAATTGAATGTAGCAGTATTACTGTCATTATGAAAAAAAAACAATTTTTGTATTTGTAAACCTTACCAAATTACCTGATTCTGGTAAAACTCACATAGATACAATATTTTAGGCATTTTTAGACATAATGCATGTTCAATTTTGGAGTTATGTTTATATATATTTCATATTTGGTATGACAGTTATACTGTCATATTGCATTAAAAAAACTAACTTGCCTCTTTGCAAAACTTACAAAATATAATTTTTCTAGTAAAACTAACAAAGATACATATCTTCACGCATTATCAGACATGTTGCATGTTTGGTGTAGGAATTATGTTGAAAAACATTTTTATTGCTTATTTCGCATTATCTCAGGATTTTAAGAACATTACTGTCATAATGAGTAAAAAACTACTTTTTGTGTTTGCAAGCCTTAAAATAGCACATGTTTCGAGTAAAACCCACAAGGATGCATTGTTTTAGGCTTTATTAACCTATTTGCATGTTCAATTTTGGAGTTATGTTTATATATATTTCATATTTGGTATGACAGTTATACTGTCATATTGCATTAAAAAAACTAACTTGCCTCTTTGCAAAACTTACAAAATATAATTTTTCTAGTAAAACTAACAAAGATACATATCTTCACGCATTATCAGACATGTTGCATGTTTGGTGTAGGAATTATGTTGAAAAACATTTTTATTGCTTATTTCGCATTATCTCAGGATTTTAAGAACATTACTGTCATAATGAGTAAAAAACTTCTTTTTGCGTTTGCAAGCCTTAAAATAGCACATGTTTCGAGTAAAACCCACAAGGATGCATTGTTTTAGACTTTATTAACCTATTTTGCATGTGTGGTTAGGGAGTTATGTTTAAATAACAGTCAAATTGAATGTAGCAGTTAACTGTCATTATGAGTAAACCCCTAATTTATGTAATTGTACACCTTACCAAAATAACTGATTCTTGTAAAACTCACATAGATACAATATTTTAGGCATTTTTAGACATAATGCATGTTCAGTTTTGGAGTTATGTTTATATAACTTTCATATTTGGTATGTCATATTGAATTAAAAAAACTTATTTGCCTTTGCAAAACTTACAAATTATAATTTTTCTAGTAAAACTAACAAAGATACATATCTTCACGCATTATCAGACATGTTGCATGTTTGGTGTTGGAATTATGTTGAAAAACATTTTTATTGCTTATTTCGCATTATCTCAGGATTTTAAGAACATTACTGTCATAATGAGTAAAAAACTACTTTTTGTGTTTGCAAGCCTTAAAATAGCATATGTTTCGAGTAAAACTCACAAGGATGCATTGTTTTAGGCTTTATTAACCTATTTGCATGTGTGATTAGGAAGTTATGTTTAAATAACAGTCAAATTGAATGTAGCAGTTATACTGTCATTATGAAAAAAAAACAATTTTTGTAGTTGTAAACCTTGCCAAATTACCTGATTCTGGTTAAACTCACATAGATACAATATTTTAGGCATTTTTAGACATATTGCATGTTCAATTTTGGAGTTATGTTTATATATATTTCATATTTGGTATGACAGTTATACTGTCATATTGAATGAAAAAAACTAACTTGCCTCTTTGCAAAACTTACAAAATATATTTTTTCTAGTAAAACTAACAAAGATACATGTCTTCAGGCATTATTAGACATGTTGAATGTTTGGTGTAGGAATTATGTTGAAAGACATTTTTATTGCTTATTTCGCATTATCTCAGGATTTTAAAAACTTTTCTGTCATAATGAGTAAAAAACACTTTTTGTGTTTGCAAGCCTTAAAATAGCAAATGTTTCGAGTAAAACTCACAAGGATGCATTGTTTTAAGCTTTATTAACCTATTTTCATGTGTGATTAGGAAGTTATGTTTAAATAACAGTCAAATTGAATGTAGCAGTTATACTGTCATTATGAAAAAAAAACATTTTTTGTATTTGTAAACCTTACAAATTACCTGATTCTGGTAAAACTCACATAGATACAATATTTTAGGCATTTTTAGACATAATGCATGTTCAATTTTGGAGTTATGTTTATATATATTTCATATTTGGTATGACAGTTATACTGTCATATTGCATTAAAAAAACTAACTTGCCTCTTTGCAAAACTTACAAAATATAATTTTTCTAGTAAAACTAACAAAGATACATATCTTCACGCATTATCAGACATGTTGCATGTTTGGTGTAGGAATTATGTTGAAAAACATTTTTATTGCTTATTTCGCATTATCTCAGGATTTTAAGAACATTACTGTCATAATGAGTAAAAAACTCCTTTTTGTGTTTGCAAGCCTTAAAATAGCACATGTTTCAAGTAAAACCCAAAAGGATGCATTGTTTTAGGCTTTATTAACCTATTTGCATGTGTGGTTAGGAAGTTATGTTTAAATAACAGTCAAATTGAATGTAGCAGTTATACTGTCATTATGAAAAAAAAACAATTTTTGTATTTGTAAACCTTACCAAATTACCTGATTCTGGTGAAACTCACATATATACAATATTACAGGCAATTTTAGACATAATGCATGTTTAGGTTTGGAGTTTTGTTTATATAACTTTCATATTTGGTATGACAGTTATACTGTCATATTGAATTAAAAAAACTTATTTGCCTCTTTGCAAAACTTATAAAAGATCATTTTTCTAGTAAAACTAACAAAGATACATGTCTTCAGGCATTATTAGACATGTTGCATGTTTGGTGTAGGAATTATGTTGAAAAACATTTTTATTGCTTATTTTGCATTATCTCAGGATTTTAAGAACATTACTGTCAAAATGAGTAAAAAACTACTTTTTGTGTTTGCAAGCCTAAAATAGCATATGTTTCGAGTAAAACTCACAAGGATGCATTGTTTTAGGCTTTAATAACCTATTTTGCATGTGTGGTTAGGGAGTTATGTTTAAATAACAGTCAAATTGAATGTAGCAGTTAACTGTCATTATGAGTAAACCCCTAATTTATGTAATTGTACACCTCACCAAAATAACTGATTCTTGTAAAACTCACATTGATACAATATTTTAGGCATTTTTAGACATAATGCATGTTCAGTTTTGGAGTTATGTTTATATAACTTTCATATTTGGTAAGTCATATTGAATTAAAAAAACTTATTTGCCTCTTTGCAAAACTTACAAATTATAATTTTTCTAGTAAAACTAACAAAGATACATATCTTCACGCATTATCAGACATGTTGCATGTTTGGTGTAGGAATTATGTTGAAAAACATTTTTATTGCTTATTTCGCATTATCTCAGGATTTTAAGAACATTACTGTCATAATGAGTAAAAAACTACTTTTTTGTGTTTGCAAGCCTTAAAATAGCATATGTTTCGAGTAAAACTCACAAGGATGCAATGTTTTAGGCTTTATTAACCTATTTGCATGTGTGATTAGGAAGTTATGTTTAAATAACAGTCAAATTGAATGTAGCAGTTATACTGTCATTATGAAAAAAAAACAATTTTTGTATTTGTAAACCTTACCAAATTACCTGATTCTGGTAAAACTCACATAGATACAATATTTTAGGCATTTTTAGACATAATGCATGTTCAATTTTGGAGTTATGTTTATATATATTTCATATTTGGTATGACAGTTATACTGTCATATTGCATTAAAAAAACTAACTTGCCTCTTTGCAAAACTTACAAAATATATTTTTTCTAGTAAAACTAACAAAGATACATGTCTTCAGGCATTATTAGACATTTTGCATGTTTGGTGTAGGAATTATGTTGAAAAACATTTTTATTGCTTATTTCGCATTATCTCAGGATTTGAAGAACTTTTCTGTCATAATGAGTAAAAAACTACTTTTTGTGTTTGCAAGCCTTAAAGTAGCAAATGTTTCGAGTAAAACTCACAAGGATGCATTGTTTTAGGCTTTATTAACCTATTTGCATGTGTGATTAGGAAGTTATGTTTAAATAACAGTCAAATTGAATGTAGCAGTTATACTGTCATTATGAAAAAAAAACAATTTTTGTATTTGTAAACCTTACCAAATTACCTGATTCTGGTAAAACTCACATAGATACAATATTTTAGGCATTTTTAGACATAATGCATGTTCAATTTTGGAGTTATGTTTATATATATTTCATATTTGGTATGACAGTTATACTGTCATATTGCATTAAAAAAACTAACTTGCCTCTTTGCAAAACTTACAAAATATAATTTTTCTAGTAAAACTAACAAAGATACATATCTTCACGCATTATCAGACATGTTGCATGTTTGGTGTAGGAATTATGTTGAAAAACATTTTTATTGCTTATTTCGCATTATCTCAGGATTTTAAGAACATTACTGTCATAATGAGTAAAAAACTACTTTTTGTGTTTGCAAGCCTTAAAATAGCACATGTTTCGAGTAAAACCCACAAGGATGCATTGTTTTAGGCTTTATTAACCTATTTGCATGTGTGATTAGGAAGTTATGTTTAAATAACAGTCAAATTGAATGTAGCAGTTATACTGTCATTATGAAAAAAAAAAAATTTTTGTATTTGTAAACCTTACCAAATTACCTGATTCTGGTGAAACTCACATATATACAATATTACAGGCAATTTTAGACATAATGCCTGTTTAGGTTTGGAGTTTTGTTTATATAACTTTCATATTTGGTATGACAGTTATACTGTCATATTGAATTAAAAAAACTTCTTTGCCTCTTTGCAAAACTTATAAAAGATCGTTTTTCTAGTAAAACTAACACAGATACATGTCTTCAGGCATTATTAGACATGTTGCATGTTTGGTGTAGGAATTATGTTGAAAAACATTTTTATTGCTTATTTTGCATTATCTCAGGATTTTAAGAACATTACTGTCAAAATGAGTAAAAAACTACTTTTTGTGTTTGCAAGCCTAAAATAGCATATGTTTCGAGTAAAACTCACAAGGATGCATTGTTTTAGGCTTTATTAACCTATTTTGCATGTGTGGTTAGGGAGTTATGTTTAAATAACAGTCAAATTGAATGTAGCAGTTAACTGTCATTATGAGTAAACCCCTAATTTATGTAATTGTACACCTTACCAAAATAACTGATTCTTGTAAAACTCACATAGATACAATATTTTAGGCATTTTTAGACATAATGCATGTTCAGTTTTGGAGTTATGTTTATATAACTTTCATATTTGGTATGACAGTTATACTGTCATATTGGATTAAAAAAACTAACTTGAGTCTTTGTAAAACTTACAAAAGATAATTTTTCTAGTATAACTAACAAAGATACATGTATCCATGCATTATTAGACATGTTGCATGTTTGGTGTAGGAATTATGATGAAAAACATTTTTATTGCTTATTTCGCATTATCTCAGGATTTGAAGAAGATTACTGTCAAAATGATTAAAAAACTACTTTTTGTGTTTGCAAGCCTTAAATAGCATATGTTTCGAGTAAAACCCACAAGGATGCATTGTTTTAGGCTTTATTAACCTATTTGCATGTGTGATTAGGAAGTTATGTTTAAATAACAGTCAAATTGAATGTAGCAGTTATACTGTCATTATGAAAAAAAAAAAATTTTGTATTTGTAAACCTTACCAAATTACCTGATTCTGGTGAAACTCACATAGATACAATATTACAGGCAATTTTAGACATAATGCATGTTCAGTTTTGGAGTTATGTTTATAAATAAATAATGATAAATGGGTTGTACTTGTATAGCGCTTTTCTGCCTTCAAGGTACTCAAAGCGCTTTGACACTACTTCCATATTTACCTATTCACACACACATTCACACACTGATGGAGGGAGCTGCCATGCAAGGCGCTAACCAGCACCCATCAGGAGGAAGGGTGAAGTGTCTTGCTCAGAACACAACGGACATGACGAGGTTGGTACTAGGTGGGGATTGAACAAAGGGGCCCTCGGGTCGCGCACAGCCATTCTTCCACTGCGCCACGCCGTCCCAATTATATAACTTTCATATTTGGTATGACAGTTAGACTGTCATATTGAATTAAAAAAACTAACTTGCCTCTTTGCAAAACTTACAAAAGATAATTTTTCTAGTAAAACTAACAAAGATACACGTCTTCAGGCATTATTAGACATGTTGCATGTTTGGTGTAGGAATTATGTTGAAAAACATTTTTTTTGCTTATTTTGCATTATCTCAGGATTTTAAGAACATTACTGTCAAAATGAGTAAAAAAATCCTTTTTGTGTTTGCAAGCCTTAAAATAGCATATGTTTCGAGTAAAACTCACAAGGATGCATTGTTTTAGGCTTTATTAACCTATTTGCATGTGTGATTAGGAAGTTATGTTTAAATAACAGTCAAATTGAATGTAGCAGTTATACTGTCATTATGAAAAAAAACAATTTTTGTATTTGTAAACCTTACCAAATTACCTGACTCTGGTAAAACTCACATAGATACAATATTTTAGGCATTTTTAGACATAATGCATGTTCAATTTTGGAGTTATGTTTATATATATTTCATATTTGGTATGACAGTTATACTGTCATATTGCATTAAAAAAACTAACTTGCCTCTTTGCAAAACTTACAAAATATAATTTTTCTAGTAAAACTAACAAAGATACATATCTTCACGCATTATCAGACATGTTGCATGTTTGGTGTAGGAATTATGTTGAAAAACATTTTTATTGCTTATTTCGCATTATCTCAGGATTTTAAGAACATTACTGTCATAATGAGTAAAAAACTACTTTTTGTGTTTGCAAGCCTTAAAATAGCACATGTTTCGAGTAAAACCCACAAGGATGCATTGTTTTAGGCTTTATTAACCTATTTGCATGTGTGATTAGGAAGTTATGTTTAAATAACAGTCAAATTGAATGTAGCAGATATACTGTCATTATGAAAAAAAAAAAATTTTTGTATTTGTAAACCTTACCAAATTACCTGATTCTGGTGAAACTCACATATATACAATATTACAGGCAATTTTAGACATAATGCATGTTTAGGTTTGGAGTTTTGTTTATATAACTTTCATATTTGGTATGACAGTTATACTGTCATATTGAATTAAAAAAACTTATTTGCCTCTTTGCAAAACTTATAAAAGATCGTTTTTCTAGTAAAACTAACACAGATACATGTCTTCAGGCATTATTAGACATGTTGCATGTTTGGTGTAGGAATTATGTTGAAAAACATTTTTATTGCTTATTTTGCATTATCTCAGGATTTTAAGAACATTACTGTCAAAATGAGTAAAAAACTACTTTTTGTGTTTGCAAGCCTAAAATAGCATATGTTTCGAGTAAAACTCACAAGGATGCATTGTTTTAGGCTTTATTAACCTATTTTGCATGTGTGGTTAGGGAGTTATGTTTAAATAACAGTCAAATTGAATGTAGCAGTTTACTGTCATTATGAGTAAACCCCTAATTTATGTAATTGTACACCTTACCAAAATAACTGATTCTTGTAAAACTCACATAGATACAATATTTTAGGCATTTTTAGACATAATGCATGTTCAGTTTTGGAGTTATGTTTATATAACTTTCATATTTGGTATGACAGTTATACTGTCATATTGGATTAAAAAAACTAACTTGAGTCTTTGTAAAACTTACAAAAGATAATTTTTCTAGTATAACTAACAAAGATACATGTATCCATGCATTATTAGACATGTTGCATGTTTGGTGTAGGAATTATGATGAAAAACATTTTTATTGCTTATTTCGCATTATCTCAGGATTTTAAGAACATTACTGTCATAATCAGTAAAAAACTACTTTTTGTGTTTGCAAGCCTTAAAATAGCATATGTTGCGAGTAAAACTCACAAGGATGCATTGTTTTAGGCTTTATTAGCCTATTTGCATGTGTGGTTAGGAAGTTATAATTAAATAACTGTCAAATTGAATATAGCAGTTCTACTGTCATTATGAGAAAAAAACCAATTTTTGTATTTGTAAACCTTACAAAATTACCTTATTCTGGTAAAACTCACATAGATACAATATTTTAGGCATTTTTAGACATAATGCATGTTCAGTTTTGGAGTTATGTTTATATAAATTATACATTTAGTTTGACAGTTATACTGTTATATTGAATTAAAAAAACTTACTTGCGTCGTTGCAAAACTTACAAAAGATAAATTTTCTAGTAAAACTAACAAAGATACATGTCCAGGCATTATTAGACATGTTGCATGTTTGGTGTAGGAATTATGTTGAAAAACATTTTTATTGCTTTTTTTGCATTATCTCAGGATTTTAAGAACATTACTGGCATATTGAGTAAAAAACTACTATGACAGTATACTGTCACATTCAATCTGACTGTTATTTAAACATAACTCCTAAACCATGCAAGCAAAATGTCAAATAATGCCTAGAGAAATGTATCTTTGTAAGTTTTACAGGAAAAAATAGTATACTGTCATACTAAATATGAAAGTTGAATAAATATAACACCAAAACCAAACTTGCAATCCGTCTAAAAATGCCTGTAATATTAAATATATGTGAGTTTTACCAGAATCCGTTATTTTGGTAAGGTTTACAAATACAAAAATTGGGTTTTACTCATAATGACAGTATAACTGCCATATTCAAAATAACAGTTATTTAAACATAACTCCTAAACCAAATATGCTAAATGGCTAATAATGCCTGGAGAAATGAATCTTTGTGAGTTTTACTAGAAAAAAAATATTTTGTAAGGTTTGTAAAGACAAAAGTTAGTTGTTTTTTTTACTCAATATATAACTGTCATACTAAATATGAAAGTTAGATAAACATAATTCCAAGACCAAACTCCTAAACCAAACTTGCAGTCCGTCTTAAACTGCCTGTAATATTGAATCTATGTGAGTTTTGCCAGAATCAGGTATTTTGGTAAGGTTTACAAATACAAAACTTGGGTTTTACTCATAATGACAGTATAACTGCAACATTTAATATGACAGTTATTTAAACATGACTCCTAAACCAAACATGATAAATGGCTAATAATGCCTGGAGAAATGTATCTTTGTGAGTTTTACTGGAAAAAAATAATGTGTAAGGTTATAAAGACACAAGTTATTTTTTATTTATTTAATACGATGGTATAACTGTCATACTAAATATGAAAGTTTTATAAACATAACTCCAAAACCAAAATGCATTTTGTCTAAAAATGCCTGTAATATTGAGTCTTACCAGAATCAGGTATTTTGGTAAGGTTGACAAATACAAACATTAGGTTTTACTCATAATGACAGTATCTGCCACATTCAATATGACAATTATTTAAACAAAACTCCAAAACCAAACATGCATTATGTCTAAAAATTCCTATAATTTTGTATCTACGTGATTTTTACTAGAATCAGTTGTTTTTGTAAGGTTTACAAATACAAAATATTAGTTTTTCTCATAATGAGAGTATACTGTCACAATCAATCTGACAAAATGGCTAATAATTCCTGGAGGAATGTATCTTTGTGAATTTTATTGGAACAAAAAATTTTGTAAGGTTTGTAAAGACACACGTTAGTTTATTTTACTTAATTTTACAGTATAGCTGTCATACTATATATGAAAGTTTTATAAACATAACTCCAAAACCAAACATGCAATCCGTCTAAAAATGTCTGTAATATTTATTATATGTAAGTTTTATCAGAATCACGTATTTTGGTAAGGTTTACAAATCAAAATATTAGGTTTTACTCATAGTGACAGTATTCTTTGTGAGTTTTGGGGGGAAAAAATTGTAAGGTTTATAAGGACACAAGTTTTTTTTTTTTTTACTCAATATGATGGTATACTGTCATACTAAATATGAAAGTTGTATAAACATAACTCCAAAACCAAACATGCATTATGTCTAAAAATGCCTGCAATATTGTATCTATGTTATTTTTACCAGAATCAGGTATTTTTGGTAAGGTTTACAAATACAAAAATTAGGTTTTACTCAGAATGACAGTATACTGTCACATTCAATCTGAAAGTTATTTAAACATAACTCCTAAACCACAAATACAAAATGGCTAATAATGCCTGGAGAAATGTATCTTTGTGAGTTTTCCTGGAAAATTTTTTTTTTTATAAGGTTTGTAAAGACACAAGTTAGTTTTTTTTTACTTAATATGACACTTATTTAAACATAACTCCTAAAACACAAATGCAAAATGACTAATAATGCCTAGAGAAATGTATATTTGCGAATTTTCCCGGAAAACAATATTTTGTAAGGTTTGTAAAGATACAAATTAGTGTTTTATTACTCAATATGATGGTATAACTGTCATACTAAATATGAAAGTTATATAAACATAACTCCAAAACCAAACATATTTTATGTCTAAAAATTCCTGTAATATTGTATCGATGTGGGTTTTACCAGAATCAGGTTTTTTGGTAAGGTTTACAAATACAAAAAATATGTTTTACTCATAATGACAGTATAACTGCCACACTCAATATAACAGTTATTCAAACATAACTCCTAAGCCAAACATGTTAAATGGCTAATAAAGCCTGGGGAAATGGATCTTTGTGAGGTTAACTGGAAAACAATTTTTTTGTAAGGTTTGTAAAGACAGAAGTTAGTTTTTTTACTCATAATGACAGTATAACTGCCACATTCAAAATGACAGTTATATAAACATAACGCCAAAACCAAACATGCATTATGTCTAAAAATGCCTGTAATATTAAATCTATGTGAGTTTGACCAGAATCAGGTATTTTGGTAAGGTTTACAAATACAAAAAGTAGGTTTTACTCATAATGACAGTATAACTGCCACGTTCAAAATTACAGTTATTTAAACATAAGTCCTAATTTAAACATGCTAAATGGCTAATTCTGCCTGGAGAAAGGTATCTTTGTGAGTTTAACTGGAAAATAAAAATATTTTGTAAGGTTTGTTAAGACACAAGTTAGTTTTTTTTAGTCAATATGTGTATAACTGTCATAATAAATGTAAATTTTATATGAACATAACTCCAAAACCAAACATGCATTATGTCTAAAAATGCCTGTAATATTGTATCTATGTGATTTTTACCAGAATCAGGTATTTTAATAAGGTTTACAAATACAAAATCTAGGTTTTACTCATAATGACAGTATAACTGCCACACTCAATATGACAGTTATTTAAACATAACTCCTAAACCAAACATGATAAATGGCTAAGTATACCTGGAGAAATGTATCTTTGTGAGTTTTGCTGGAAAAAAAAAAAAGTACCGTATTTTCCGCACTATAAGGCGCACCTAAAAACCACAAATTTTCTCAAAAGCTGACAGTGCGCCTTATAATCCGGTGCGCCTTATATATGGGTTAATATTAATATTAATTTTCATAAAGTTTAGGTCTCGCAACTACGGTAAACAGCCGCCATCTTTTTTCCCCGTAGAAGAAGCGCGCGGTGCATGCTGGGATATGTGGCGTTTCATTTCCATTTGTGTGTTTATGTAAAGACCCCAAAATGGCTCCTATTAAGTGTGTTGTCTGTCTAATTATAAATAATGCAGACGAGGCGTGTTAACTGAGTTCTCAACGTTTACTCACAGCGTGCTCAGAAGCAGTGCCTGGGGAGTCTGTGGTGGGCTCTCCTATTTCTGGGGCTGAGGTTGCTCCTCGGTGGCAAGGCCCCAGGGCTAGATGAGATCCGCCCGGAGTTCCTTAAGGCTCTGGATGCTGTGGGGCTGTCTTGGTTGACAAGACTCTGCAGCATCGCGTGGACATCGGGGGCAGTACCTCTGGATTGGCAGACCGGGGTGGTGGTTCCTCTCTTTAAGAAGGGGAACCGGAGGGTGTGCTCTAACTATCGTGGGATCACACTCCTCAGCCTTCCCGGTAAGGTCTATTCAGGTGTACTGGAGAGGAGGCTACGCCGGATAGTCGAACCTCGGATTCAGGAGGAACAGTGTGGTTTTCGTCCTGGTCGTGGAACTGTGGACCAGCTCTATACTCTCGGCAGGGTCCTTGAGGGTACATGGGAGTTTGCCCAACCAGTCTACATGTGTTTTGTGGACTTGGAGAAGGCATTCGACCGTGTCCCTCGGGAAGTCCTGTGGGGAGTGCTCAGAGAGTATGGGGTATCGGACTGTCTGATTGTGGCAGTACGCTCTCTGTATGCTCAGTGCCAGAGCTTGGTCCGCATTGCCGGCAGTAAGTCGGACACGTTTCCAGTGAGGGTTGGACTCCGCCAAGGCTGCCCTTTGTCACCGATTCTGTTCATAACTTTTATGGACAGAATTTATAGGCGCAGTCAAGGCGTTGAGGGGATCTGGTTTGGTGGCTGCAGGATTAGGTCTCTGCTTTATGCAGATGATGTGGTCCTGTTGGCTTCATCTGGCCAGGATCTTCAGCTCTCACTGGATCGGTTCGCAGCCGAGTGTGAAGCGACTGGGATGGACCATGGACTCGGACCTCCAAGTCCCAGTGCATGGTTCTCGCTAACCCGGTCATGAGCTTTGGGTTATGACCGAAAGGACAAGATCACGGGTACAAGCGGCCGAAATGAGTTTCCTCCGCCGGGTGGCGGGGCTCTCCATTAGAGATAGGGTGTGAGAAGCTCTGCCATCCGGGGAGAGCTCAAAGTAAAGCCGCTGCTCCTCCACATCGAGAGGAGCCAGATGAGGTGGTTCGGGCATCTGGTCAGGATGCCACCCGAACGCCTCCCTAGGGAGGTGTTTAGGGCACGTCCGACCGGTAGGAGGCCACGGGGAAGACCCAGGACACGTTGGGAAGACTATGTCTCCCGGCTGGCCTGGGAACGCCTCGGGGTCCCACAGGAAGAGCTGGACGAAGTGGCTGGGGAGAGGGAAGTCTGGGCTTCCCTGCTTAGGCTGCTGCCCCCGCGACCCGACCTCGGATAAGCGGAAGAAGATGGATGGATGGATGGATAAATATAAAAGTAATATAAACATCATTCCAAAACCAAACTCCTAAACCAAACTTGCAATCCGTCTTAAACTGCCTGTAATATTGAATCTATATGAGTTTTACCAGAATCAGGTATTTTGGTAAGGTTTACAAATACAAAACTTGGGTTTTACTCATAATGACAGTATAACTGCATTATTTGATATGACAGTTATTTAAACATAACTCCTAAACCAAACATGATAAATAGCTAATAATGCCTGGAAAAATGTATATAAACATAACTCCAAAACCAAACATGCATTATGTCTAAAAATGCCTGTAATATTGTATCTATGTGAGTTTTACCAGAATCAGGAATTTTGGTAAGGTTTATAAATACAAAAATTAGGTTTTACTCATAATGACAGTATAACTGCCACCCTCAATATGACGGTTATGTAACATAACTCCTAAACCACAAATGCAAAATGGCTAATAATGCCTGGAGAAATGTATCTTTGTGAGTTTTACAGGAAAAAAAAATATTTTGTAAGGTTTGATAAGACACAAAATAGTTTTTTTTATTCAATATGTTTGTATAACTGTCATAATAAATGTAAAAGTTATATAAACATAACTCCAATACCAAACATGCAATCCGTCTAAAAATGCCTGTTATATTGAATCTATGTGAGTTTTACTAGAATCAGGTATTTTGTTAAGGTTTACAAATACAAAAATTAGGTTTTACTCACTATGACAGTATACTGTCACATTCAATCTGACTGTTATTTAAACACAAATTCTAAACCACGGATGCAAAGTGGCTAATATTAACTGGAGAAATGTATTTTTGTGAGTTTTACTGGAAAAAAAATATTTTGTAAAGTTTGTATGGACACAAGTTAGTTTTTTTTACTCAATATGATGGAAACATGCTTTATGTCTAAAAAAAATCCTGTAATATTTTATCCATGTGAGTTTTATCAGAGCAAGTTATTTTGGTAATTTTACAAATACAAAAAATAGGTTTTACTCATAATGACAGTGCCACACGCAATATGACAGTTATTTAAACATAACTCTAAACCAAACATGGTTAATGGCTAATCATGCCTGGAGAAATGTATCTTTGTGAGTTTTACTGGAAAACATTTTTTTTTAAGGTTTATAAAGACACAAGTTAGTTTTTTTTACTCAATATGACAGTATAACTCTAATACTAAATGTAAAACATATATAAACATAACTCCAAAACAGAACATGCATTATGTTTAAAAATGCCTGTAATTTTTTATCCATGCGAGTTTTACGAAAATCAATTGTTGTAGTAAGGTTTGCAATTACAAAATATTGGTTTTACTCACCATGATAGTGTACTGTCACATTCAATTTGACAGTTATTTAAACATAACTACCAAACCACACATGCAAAATGGCTATAATGCCTGGAGAAATGTATCTTTGTGAGATTACTGGAAAAACATATTTTGTAAGGTTTGTAAAGAACCAATTTGGTTTTTTTTACTTAATATGATGAGGTGGCGACATTTCCAGGGTGTACCCCGCCTTCCGCTCGATTGTAGCTGACATAGGCTCCAGCGCCCCCCGCGACCCCGAAGGGAATAAGCGGTAGAAAATGGATGGATGGATGGACATCCATTAAAAAATGCCTGTAATATTGTATCACTCCTCTCTGAGCTGCCACCTTAACGTGGTAGAGGAGTTTGCGTGTCCCAATGATCCTAGGAGCTATGTTGTCCGGGGGCTTTATGCCCCCTGGTAGGGTCTCCCAAGACAAACTGGTCCTAGGTGAGGGATCAGACAAAGAGCAGCTCGAAGACCTCCATGAAATATAAAAAAACAAGGACCCAGATTTCCCTCGCCCGGACGCGGGTCACCGGGACCCCCTCTGGAGCCAGGCCCGGAGGTGGGGCACGATGGCGAGCACCTGGTGGCCGGGCCTGCCCCCATGGGGCCCGGCCGGGCACAGCCCGAAGAGGCAACGTGGGTCCCCCCTCCAATGGGCTCACCACCCATAGCAGGGGTCATGGAGGTCGGGTGCAATGTGAGCTGGGCGGCAGCCGAAGGCAGGGCACTTGGCGGTCCGATCCTCGGCTACAGAAGCTAGCTCTTGGGACGTGGAACGTCACCTCGCTGGGGGGGAAGGAGCCTGAGCTAGTGCGCGAGGTGGAGAAGTTCCGGCTAGATATAGTCGGACTCACTTCGAATGGTTTGGTGGCTGCAGGATTAGGTCTCTGCTTTTTGCAGATGATGTGGTCCTGATGGCTTCATCTGGCCAGGATCTTCAGCTCTCACTGGATCGGTTCGCAGCCGAGTGTGAAGCGACTGGGATGAGAATCAGCACCTCCAAGTCCGAGTCCATGGTTCTCGCCCGGAAAAGGGTGGAGTGCCATCTCCGGGTTGGGGAGGAGATTTTGCCCCAAGTGGAGGAGTTCAAGTACCTCGGAGTCTTGTTCACGAGTGGGGGAAGAGTGGATCGTGAGATCGACAGGCGGATCGGTGCGGCGTCTTCAGTAATGCGGACGCTGTATCGATCCGTTGTGGTGAAGAAGGAGCTGAGCCGGAAGGCAAAGCTCTCAATTTACCGGTCGATCTACGTTCCCATCCTCACCTATGGTCATGAGCTTTGGGTTATGACCGAAAGGACAAGATCACGGGTACAAGCGGCCGAAATGAGTTTCCTCCGCCGGGTGGCGGGGCTCTCCATTAGAGATAGGGTGAGAAGCTCTGCCATCCGGGAGGAGCTCAAAGTAAAGCCGCTGCTCCTCCACATCGAGAGGAGCCAGATGAGGTGGTTCGGGCATCTGGTCAGGATGCCACCCGAACGCCTCCCTAGGGAGGTGTTTATGGCATGTCTGACCGGTAGGAGGCCGCGGGGAAGACCCAAGACACGTTGGGAAGACTATATCTCCCGGCTGGCCTGGGAACGCCTCGGGGTCCCCTGGGAGGAGCTGGACGAAGTGGCTGGGGAGAGGGAAGTCTGGGCTTCCCTGCTTAGGCTGCTGCCCCCGCGACCCGACCTCGGATAAGCGGAGGAAGATGGATGGATGGATATTGTATCAATGTGAGTTTTACTAAAATCAGTTGTTTTTGTAAGTTTTGCAAATACAAAATATTGGTTTTACTCACTATGACAGTGTACTGTCACATTCAATCTGACAGCTATTTAAACATAACTCCTAAACCACACATGCAATATGACTAATAATGCCGAGAAAAATGTATCTCTCTGAATTTTATTGGAAAAAAATATTTTTTAAGGTTTTTAAAATTACAAGTTTGTTATTTTTTACTCAATTTGACAGTATAACTGTCATACTGAATATGAAAGTTATATACACATAACTCTAAAACCAAACTTGCAATCCGTCTAAAAATGCCTGTAATTATGAATCTATGTGAGTTTAACCAAAATCAGGTATTTTGGTAAGGTTTACAAATACAAAAATTAGGTTTTACTCATAATGACAGTATAACTGCCACACGCAATATGACAGTTTTTTAAACATAACTCCTAAAAAAACAAATGCAAAATGACTAATAATGCCTGGAAAAATGTATCTTTGTGAAATTTAATGAAAAAAAAATATTTTGTAAGGTTTGTAAAGACACAAATTAGTTTTTTTTACTCAATATGATGGTATAACTGTCATACTAAATATGAAAGTTGTATAAACATAACTGCAAAACCAAACATGTTTTATGTCTATGTGTAATATTGTATCTATGTGAGTTTTACCAGAATCAGGTATTTTGGTAAGGTTTACAAATACAAAAATTAGGTTTTACTCACTATGACAGTATACTGTCACATTCAATCTGACAGTTATGTAAACATAACTCCTAAACCACACATGCAAAATGGCTAATAATGCCTGGAGAAATGTATCTTTGTGAGTTTTACTAGGAAAAACAATTTGTAAGGTTTGTAAAGACACACGTTAGTTTTATTTACTCAATATGACAGTATAACTGTCATACTACATGCAGAAAATATATAAACATGACTCCAAAACCAAACTTGCAATCCGTCTAAAAATGTCTGTAATATTGAATCTATGTGAGTTTTACCAAAATGAGGTATTTTGGTAAGGTTGACAAATAAAAAAAAAAGGTTTTACTGATAGTGACATTATAAGTGCCACACTCAATATGACAGTTATTTAAACATAAGTCATAAACGACACATGAAAATGGCTATTAAACCTGGAGAAATGTATCTTTGTTAGTTTTACTAGAGTAATGATCTTTTGTAAGGTTTACAAAGACACAAGTTTTTTTACTCAATATGACGGTATAACTGTCAAACTAAAAAAAGTTATAGAAACATAACTCCAAAACCAAACTCAAAAACCAAACATGCAATCCATTTAAAAATGCCTGTAATATTAAATATATGTGAGTTTTATCAGAATCAGGTATTGTGGTAAGGTTTACAATACCAAAATTAGGTTTTACTCATAATGACAGTATAACTGCCACGCTCAATATGACAGTTATTTAAACATAACTCCTAAAACACACATGCAAAATGACTAATAATGCGTGGAAAAATGTATCTTTGTGATTTTTACTGGAAAAAAATATTTTGTAAGGTTTGTAAAGATACTGTTTTTTTTTTTTTTTTTAACTCAATATGATGGTATAACTGTCATACTAAAAATGAAAGTTTTATAAACATAACTCCAAAACCAAACTTGCAATTCGTAAAAAAAATGGCTGTAATATTGAATATATTTGATTTTTACCAGAATCAGGTATTTTGGTAAGGATTACAAATACAAAAATTAGGTTTTACTCATATTGACAGATAACCGCCAAATTGTTTTAAACATAACTCATAAACAAAACATGCTAAATGGCTAATAATGCCTGGAGAAAAGTATCTTTGTGAGTTTTACTGGAAAAAAATAAATAAAAATTGTAAGGTTTGTAAAGACACAAGTTAGTTTTTTCTAACTCAAAAAGACAGTATAACTGTCATACTAAATGTAAAAGTTATATAAACATAACTCCAAAACCAAACATGCATTATGACTAAGAATGCCTGAAATGATGTATCCATGTGAGTTATACTAGAATCAGTTGTTTTTGTAAGTTTTGCAAATACAAAATATTGGTTTTACTCACTATGACAGTATACTGTCACATTCGATCTGACAGTTATTTAAACATAACTCCTAAACCACATATTCAAAATGACTAATAATGCCTGGAGGAATGTATCTCTGTGAATTTTTCTGGAAAAAAATATTTTTTACAACACAATTTTTTTTTACTCAAAATGACAGCAGTATACTGTCATAGTGAGTAAAACCTTATTTTTGTATTTGTAAACCTTACCAAAATACCTGATTGTAGTAAAACTCACATAGATACAATATTACAGGCATTTTTTGAACATAATGCATGTTTGGTTTTGGAGTTATGTTTATATAACTTTCATATTTAGTATGACAGTTTTACTGTCATATTAGTTAAAAAAAAAAATAACTTGTGTCTTTACAAACCTTACAAAATATATATATATTTTTTTCAGTAAAACTCACAAAGGCATTATTAGTCATTTTGTATGTGTGGTTCAGGAGTTATGTTTAAATAACTGTCAGATTGAATGTGACAGCATACTGTCATAGTGAGTAAATTCAATATTTTCTATTTTCAAACCTTAAAAAAACAACTGATTCTAGTAAAACTCACATGGATACAATGTTACAGGCATTTTTAGACATAATGCATGTTTGGTTTTGGAGTTTTGTTTATATACATTTTACATTTAGTATGACAGTTATACTGTCATATGGAGTAAAAAACAACTAACTTGTGTCTTTACAAACCTTACTAAAATGTTGTTTTTTTCAGGAAAACTCACAAAGATGCATTTCTCCAGTCATTATTAGCCATTTAGCATGTTTGGTTTAGGAGTTATGTTTAAATAACTGTCATTTTGAACGTTGCAGTTATACTGTCATTATGAGTAAAACCAAATTTTTGTATTTGTAAACCTTACCAAAATCCCTGTTTGTGGTAAAACTCACATAGATTCAATATTACATGCATTTTTAGACGGATTGCATGTTTGGTTTTGAAGTTATGTTTATATAACTTTCAAATTTAGTAAGACAGTTATACCATCATATTGAATAAAAAAAAAAAACTTGTGTCCGAACAAACCTTACAAAATATATTTTTTCCAGTAAAACTCACAAAAATAAATTTCTCCAGGCATTATTAGCCATTTTGCATGTGTGGTTTAGGAGTTATGTTTAAATAACTGTCAGATTGAATGTAACAGTATACTGTCATAGTGAGTAAAACCAATATTTTGTATTTGAAAACCTTACAAAAACAACTGATTCTACTAAAACTCACATGGATACAATATTACAGGCATTTTTAGACATAATGCATGTTCGTTTTTGGAGTTATAATTATATAACTTTTACATTTAGTATGACAGTTATACTGTCATATTGAGTAAAAAAAATAAATAACTTGTGTCTTTAAAAACCTTACAAAATATTTTTTTCCCCAGTAAAACTCACAAAGATAAATTTTTCCAGGCATTATTAGCCATTTTGCATGTGAGGTTTAGGAGTTATATTTAAATAACTGTCATATTGCGTGTGGCAGTTATACTGTCATTATGAGTAAAACCTAATTGTTGTATTTGTGAACCTTACCAAAATACCTGTTTGTGGTAAAACTCACATAGATTCAATATTACAGGCATTTTTAGATGGATTGCATTTTGGTTTTGAAGTTATGTTTATATAACTTTTAAATTTAGTAAGACAGTTATACCATCATATTGAGTAAAAAAAAACTAACTTGTGTCCAAACAAACCTTACAAAATATTTTTTTTCCAGTAAAACTCACAAAAATAAATTTCTCCAGGCATTATTAGTCACTTTGAATGTGTGGTTTAGGAGTTATGTTTAAATAACTGTCAGATTGAATGTGACAGTATACTGTCATAGTGAGTAAAACCAATATTTTGTATTCCCAAAACTTACAAAAACAACTGATTCTAGTAAAACTCACATGGATACATCATTACAGGCAATTTTAGATATAATGCATGTTTGGTTTTGTAGTTATGTTTATACAACTTTTACATTAAGTATGACAGTTATACTGTCATATTGAGTAAAACAAAACTAACTTGTGTCTTTACAAACCATACAAAATAATGTTTTTCCAGTAAAACTCACAAAGACACCTTTCTCCAGGCATTATTAGCCATATAGCATGTTTGGTTTAGGAGTTATGTTTAAATATTTGTCATTTTGAACGTGGTAGTTATACTGTCATTATGAGTAAAACCAAATTTTTTTATTTGTAAACCTTACCAAAATACCTGTTACTGGAAAAAAATATTTTGTAAGGTTTGTATAGACACAAATTAGTTTCTTTTACTCAATATGACAGTATAACTGTCATACTAAATATGAAAGTTATATAAACATAACTCTAAAACCAAACATGCAATCCGTCTAAAAATGCCTGTAATATTGTATCTATATGAGTTTTACTACAATCAGGTATTTTGGTAAGGTTTACAAATACAACAACTAGGTTTTACTCATAATGACAGTATAACTGCCACACGCAATATAACAGTTATTTAAATATAACTCCTAAACCTCACATGCAAAATGGCTAATAATGCCTGGAAAAATTTATCTTTGTGAGTTTTACTGGGAAAAAAAAAATATTTTGTAAGGTTTTTAATGACACAAGTTTTTTTCTTTTTTACTCAATATGACAGTATAACTCTCATACTAAATGTAAAAGTTATATAATTATAACTCCAAAACCAAACATGCATTATGTCTAAAAATGCCTGTAATATTGTATCCATGTGAGTTTTACTAGAATCAGTTGTTTTTGTAAGGTTTTCAAATACAAAATATTGGTTTTACTCACTATGACAGTATACTGTCACATTCAATCTGACAGTTATTTAAACATAACTCCTAAACCACACATACAAAATGACTAATAACGCATGGAGAAAAGTTTATTTGTGAGTTTTAAACTGTCAGATTGAATGTGACAGTATACTGTCATAGTGAGTAAAACCAGTATTTTGTATTTGCAAAAATTACAAAAACAACTGATTCTAGTAAAACTCACATGGATACAATATTACAGGCATTTTTAGACATAATGCATGTTTGGTTTTGGAGTTATATTAATATGATGAGATAGCGACTTTTTTCCAGGGTGTACCCCGCCTTCCGCCCGATTGTAGCTGAGATAGGCTCCAGCGCCCCCCGCCACCCCGAAGGGAATAAACGGTAGAAAATGGATGGATGGTTGGACAGTATAACTGTCATACTAAATGTAAAAGTAGTATAAACATAACTCCAAAACCCAACATGCATTATGTCTAAAAATGCCTGTAATATTGTATCCATGTGAGTTAACTAGAATCAGTTGTTTTTGTAAGTTTTGCAAATACAAAATATTGGTTTTACTCACTATGACAGTATACTGTCACATTCAATCTGACAGTTTAAAACTCACAAATAAACTTTTCTCCAGGCGTTATTAGTCATTTTGTATGTGTGGTTTAGGAGTTATGTTTAAATAACTGTCAGATTGAATGTGACAGTGTACTGTCATAGTGAGTAAAACCAATATTTTGTATTTGCAAACCTTACAAAAACAACTGATTCTAGTTAAACTCACATGAATACAATATTACAGGCATTTTTAGACATAATGCATGTTTGGTTTTGGAGTTATGTTTATAATTTTTTTACATTTAGTATGACAGTTTTACTGTCATATTGAGTAAGAAAAAAAATAACTTGTGTCTTTACTCAATATATAACTGTCATACTAAATATGAAAGTTAGATAAACATAATTCCAAGACCAAACTCCTAAACCAAACTTGCAGTCCGTCTTAAACTGCCTGTAATATTGAATCTATGTGAGTTTTGCCAGAATCAGGTATTTTGGTAAGGTTTACAAATACAAAACTTGGGTTTTACTCATAATGACAGTATAACTGCAACATTTAATATGACAGTTATTTAAACATGACTCCTAAACCAAACATGATAAATGACTAATAATGCCTGGAGAAATGTATCTTTGTGAGTTTTACTGGAAAAAAATAATGTGTAAGGTTATAAAGACACAAGTTATTTTTTATTTATTTAATACGATGGTATAACTGTCATACTAAATATGAAAGTTTTATAAACATAACTCCAAAACCAAAATGCATTTTGTCTAAAAATGCCTGTAATATTGAGTCTTACCAGAATCAGGTATTTTGGTAAGGTTGACAAATACAAACATTAGGTTTTACTCATAATGACAGTATACTGCCACATTCAATATGACAATTATTTAAACAAAACTCCAAAACCAAACATGCATTATGTCTAAAAATTCCTATAATTTTGTATCTACGTGATTTTTACTAGAATCAGTTGTTTTTGTAAGGTTTACAAATACAAAATATTAGTTTTTCTCATAATGAGAGTATACTGTCACAATCAATCTGACAAAATGGCTAATAATGCCTGGAGGAATGTATCTTTGTGAATTTTATTGGAACAAAAAATTTTGTAAGGTTTGTAAAGACACACGTTAGTTTATTGTACTTAATTTTACAGTATAGCTGTCATACTATATATGAAAGTTTTATAAACATAACTCCAAAACCAAACATGCAATCCGTCTAAAAATGTCTGTAATATTTATTATATGTAAGTTTTATCAGAATCAGGTATTTTGGTAAGGTTTACAAATCAAAATATTAGGTTTTACTCATAGTGACAGTATTCTTTGTGAGTTTTGGGGGGAAAAAATTGTAAGGTTTATAAGGACACAAGTTTTTTTTTTTTTTTACTCAATATGATGGTATACTGTCATACTAAATATGAAAGTTGTATAAACATAACTCCAAAACCAAACATGCATTATGTCTAAAAATGCCTGCAATATTGTATCTATGTGATTTTTACCAGAATCAGGTATTTTTGGTAAGGTTTACAAATACAAAAATTAGGTTTTACTCAGAATGACAGTATACTGTCACATTCAATCTGAAAGTTATTTAAACATAACTCCTAAACCACAAATACAAAATGGCTAATAATGCCTGGAGAAATGTATCTTTGTGAGTTTTCCTGGAAAAAAATTTTTTTTATAAGGTTTGTAAAGACACAAGTTAGTTTTTTTTTTACTTAATATGACACTTATTTAAACATAATTCCTAAAACACAAATGCAAAATGACTAATAATGCCTAGAGAAATGTATATTTGCGAATTTTACCGGAAAACAATATTTTGTAAGGTTTGTAAAGATACAAATTAGTGTTTTATTACTCAATATGATGGTATAACTGTCATACTAAATATGAAAGTTATATAAACATAACTCCAAAACCAAACATATTTTATGTCTAAAAATTCCTGTAATATTGTATCGATGTGGGTTTTACCAGAATCAGGTATTTTGGTAAGGTTTACAAATACAAAAAATATGTTTTACTCATAATGACAGTATAACTGCCACACTCAATATGACAGTTATTCAAACATAACTCCTAAGCCAAACATGTTAAATGGCTAATAAAGCCTGGGGAAATGGATTGTAAGGTTTGTAAAGACAGAAGTTAGTTTTTTTACTCATAATGACAGTATAACTGCCACATTCAAAATGACAGTTATATAAACATAACGCCAAAACCAAACATGCATTATGTCTAAAAATGCCTGTAATATTAAATCTATGTGAGTTTGACCAGAATCAGGTATTTTGGTAAGGTTTACAAATACAAAAAGTAGGTTTTACTCATAATGACAGTATAACTGCCACGTTCAAAATTACAGTTATTTAAACATAAGTCCTAATTTAAACATGCTAAATGGCTAATTCTGCCTGGAGAAAGGTATCTTTGTGAGTTTAACTGGAAAATAAAAATATTTTGTAAGGTTTGTTAAGACACAAGTTAGTTTTTTTTAGTCAATATGTGTATAACTGTCATAATAAATGTAAATTTTATATGAACATAACTCCAAAACCAAACATGCATTATGTCTAAAAATGCCTGTAATATTGTATCTATGTGATTTTTACCAGAATCAGGTATTTTAATAAGGTTTACAAATACAAAATCTAGGTTTTACTCATAATGACAGTATAACTGCCACACTCAATATGACAGTTATTTAAACATAACTCCTAAACCAAACATGATAAATGGCTAAGTATACCTGGAGAAATGTATCTTTGTGAGTTTTGCTGGAAAAAAAAAAAAGTACCGTATTTTCCGCACTATAAGGCGCACCTAAAAACCACAAATTTTCTCAAAAGCTGACAGTGCGCCTTATAATCCGGTGCGCCTTATATATGGGTTAATATTAATATTAATTTTCATAAAGTTTAGGTCTCGCAACTACGGTAAACAGCCGCCATCTTTTTTCCCCGTAGAAGAAGCGCGCGGTGCATGCTGGGATATGTGGCGTTTCATTTCCATTTGTGTGTTTATGTAAAGACCCCAAAATGGCTCCTATTAAGTGTGTTGTCTGTCTAATTATAAATAATGCAGACGAGGCGTGTTAACTGAGTTCTCAACGTTTACTCACAGCGTGCTCATAACCACATTCTAACTGCCAGCACATACAACAACGCTTCTCAGGGCTACCGCGCATGCTCGTCACTATCGTTGCATGCTGGGTAGTGTAGTTGTTATATTTGCTAGCTCATAACATCACATTAAGAGACACGCTTACGCGCTTAATTCAATACTCGCCGTCATTCCGGGTGGATTGACAAAAGACCTCCAGCCGCTAGATATTGGTGTCAACAGAGCATTCGAAGCTAGACTGCTAACTGCGTGGGAACAGTGGATGACAGAAGGCGAACACACGTGACGTTCACCAAGACAGGGAGACAGCGCCGGACGACATACGCCAACATCTGCCAATGGATCGTAAATGCCTGGGCAGATATTTCGGTCACAACTGTGGTCCGAGCTTTCCGAAAGGCAGGATTCACAGAACTGCTGGACAACAGCGACACTGACTCCGATTACTTCGACGAGACGGAGCCGGCCATTTTGGATCCCACATTCGCCCAACTTTTCAATTCGGACACCGTAGGAGAAGAATTCGAGGGATTTATGAATGAAGAATAACTTCAGAAAGTGAGCGTTATGTTTATTTTGTGTGTTGTGACATTAACGTTCGAGCAACATTATGTTGCTATTGCTCTGCACTATTTTGAATTTTACTATGTTTGTGATTGCACATTTGCGTACATTTTGGGAGTGAACAGAGTTGTTAGAACGCTGGTTTTTAATATATTATTAAAGTTTGACTGACCTATCTGACTGTTTTTTTGACATTCCTTTAGCGCAGTTAGATGCGGCTTACAACACGGGGCGGCTTATGGTGCGGAAAATACGGTAAGGTTTATAAAGACACAAGTTGTTTTTTTTTACTCAATATAATGGTATAACTGTCATACTAAATATGAAAGTTATATAAACATAACTACAAAACCAAACATGCATTAAGTCTAAAAATGCCTGCAATATTGTATCTATGTGATTTTTACCAGAATTAGGTATTTTTGGTAAGGTTTACAAATACAAAAATTAGGTTTTACTCACTGACAGTTATTTAAACATACTGTAACTCCTAAACCACAAATACAAAATGGCTAATAATGCCTGGAGAAATGTATCTTTGTGAGTTTTCCTGGGAAAAAAATAAAAAATTTATAAGGTTTGTAAAGACACAAGTTAGTTTTTTTTTACTTAATATGACAGTATAACTGTCATACTAAATATGAAAGTTAAAGAAAAATAACTCCAAAACCAAACTTGCAAAACTTCTAAAAATGCCTGTAATATTGAATCTATGTGAGCTTTATTTAGGTAAGGTTTACAAATACAAAAATTGGGTTTTACTCATAATGACAGTATAACTGCCATATTCAAAATAACAGTTATTTAAACACAACTCCTAAACCAAACATGCAAAATGACTAATAATGCCTGGAGAAATGTATATTTGTGAATTTTACTAAAAAAACCTATTTTGTAAGAATTGTAAAGACAAAAGTTATTTTTTTTTTACTCAATATGATGGTATAACTGTCAAACTAAATATAAAAGCAATATAAACATCATTCCAAAACCAAACTCCTAAACCAAACTTGCAATCCGTCTTAAACTGCCTGTAATATTGAATCTATATGAGTTTTACCAGAATCAGGTATTTTGGTAAGGTTTACAAATACAAAACCTGGGTTTTACTCATAATGACAGTATAATTGCATTATTTGATATGACAGTTATTTAAACATAACTCCTAAACCAAACATGATAAATAGCTAATAATGCCTGGAAAAATGTATATAAACATAACTCCAAAACCAAACATGCATTATGTCTAAAAATGCCTGTAATATTGTATCTATGTGAGTTTTACCAGAATCAGGAATTTTGGTAAGGTTTATAAATACAAAAATTAGGTTTTACTCATAATGACAGTATAACTGCCACCCTCAATATGACGGTTATGTTAACATAACTCCTAAACCACACATGCAAAATGGTAATAATGCCTGGAGAAATGTATCTTTGTGAGTTTTACTGGGGGGGGGGAAATGTTTTGTAAGGTTTGTAAAGACACAAGTCAGTTCTTTTTTACTTAATATGACAATATAAATGTCATACTAAATATTAAAGTTATATAAACATAACTCCAAAACCAAACATGCAATCCGTCTAAAAATGCCTGTGATTTTGAATCTATGTGAGTTTTATGAGAATCAGGCATTTTGGTAAGGTTTACAAATACAAAAATTAGGTTTTACTCATAATGACGGATAACTGACACATTCAAAATGACAGTTATTTAAACATAACTTCCTAACCACACATGCAAAAATGCTAATAATGCCTAAAACAATGCATCCTTGTGAGTTTTACTCGAACATATGCTTTTTTAAGGCTTGTAATTACAAAAAGTAGTTGTTTACTCAATATGACAGCAATGTTCTTAAAATCCTCTAATAATGCGGAAAAAGCAATACAAATGTTTTTCAACATAATTCCTAAACCAAACATGCAAGATTTTTAATAAAGCCTGTAGACATGTGTCTTTGTTAGTTTTAATAGGAAAAATATATTTTGTAAGGTTTGCAAAGTTGCAAGTTAGTTATTTTAATTCAATATGACTATAACTTTCATACTAAATATGAAAGTTACATAATTCCAAAACTAAACATGCATTATGTTAAAAAATGCCTAAAATTCTGTATCTATGTGAGTTTTACCAGAATCGGGTAATTTGGTAAGGTTTACAAATACAAAAATTAGGTTTTACCCATAATGACAGTATAACTTCTCTAATCAATTTGACATTTATTTAAACATAACTTCCTAACCACACATGCAAAAAGGCTAATAAAGCCTAAAACAATGCATCCTTGTGAGTTTTACCTGAAACATATGCTTTTTTAAGGCTTGCAATTACAAAAAGTAGTTTTTTTGCTCAATATGACAGTGATGTTTTTAAAATCCTGATATAATGCGAAAAAAGCAATAAAAGAGTTTTTCAACATAATTCCTAAACGAAACATGCATTATGTCTTAAAATGCCTATAATATTGTATCCAAGTGAGTTTTAGTAGAATCATTTGTTTTTGTAAGGTTTACAAATACAACATTTTGGTTTTACTCACTATGACAGTATACTGTCACATTCAATCTGACTGTTATTTAAACATAAATTCTAAACCACAGATGCAAAATGGCCAATAAAGCCTGGAGAAATGTATTTTTGTGAGTTTTACTGGAAAAAAAAATATTTTGTAAGGTTTGTTTGGACAAAAGTTTTTTTTTTTTTACTCAATATGATGGTATAACTGTCTTACTAAATTTGAAAGTTATATAAACATAACTTCAAAACCAAACATGCAATCCGTCTAAAAATGCCTGTAATATTGAATCTATGTGAGTTTTACCATATTCAGGTATTTTGGTAAGGTTTACAAATACAAAAATTAGGTTTTACTCTAATGACAGTATAACTGCCACGTTCAAAATGACAATTAATTAAACATAACTCCTAAAACAAAAATGCTAAATGGCTAATAATGATCCTAGGAGCTATGTTGTCCGGGGGTTTCTATGCCCCCTGGTAGGGTCTCCCAAGGCAAACTGGTCCTAGGTGAGGGATCAGACAAAGAGCAGCTCGAAGACCTCGATGAAGAACAAACACAAAGGACCCAGATTTCCCTTGCCCGGACGCGGGTCACCGGGGCCCCCCTCTGGAGCCAGGCCCGGAGGTGGGGCACGATGGCGAGCGCCTGGTGGCCGGGCCTGTCCCCATGGGGCCCGGCCGGGCACAGCCCGAAGAGGCAACGTGGGTCCCCCCTCCAATGGGCTCACCACCCATAGTAGGGGCCATAGAGGTCGGGTGCAGTGTGAGCTGGGCGACAGCCGAGGGCAGGGCGCTTGGCGGTCCGATCCTCGGCTACATAAGCTGGCTCTTGGGACGTGGAACGTCACTTCGCTGGGGGGGAAGGAGCCTGAGCTAGTGCGTGAGGTGGAGAAGTTCCGGCTAGATATAGTCGGACTCACTTCGACGCACAGCAAGGGCTCTGGAACCACTTCTCTTGAGAGGGGCTGGACTCTCTTCCACTCTGGCGTTGCCGGCAGTGAGAGGCGATGGGCTGGGGTGGCAATTCTTGTTGCCCCTCGGCTCAAAGCCTGCACATTGGAGTTCAACCCGGTGGACGAGAGGGTAGCTTCCCTCCGCCTTCGGGTGGGGGGACGGGTCCTGACTGTTGTTTGCGTTTACGCGCCAAACGGCAGCTCAGAGTACCCACCCTTTTTGGATTCACTCGAGGGAGTACTGGAGAGTGCTCCCCCGGGTGATTCCCTCGTTCTACTGGGGGACTTCAACGCTCATGTTGGCAGCGACAGTGAAACCTGGAGAGGTGTGATTGGGAAGAATGGCCGCCCAGATCTGAACCCGAGTGGTGTTCTGTTATTGGACTTTTGTGCTCGTCACAGATTGTCGATAACAAACACCATGTTCAAACATAAGGGTGTCCATATGTGCACTTGGCACCAGGACACCCTAGGCCGCAGTTCTATGATCGACTTTGTAGTTGTGTCATCGGATTTGCGGTCTCATGTTTTGGACACTCGGGTGAAGAGAGGGGCGGAGCTTTCTACCGATCACCACCTGGTGGTGAGTTGGCTGCGATGGTGGGGGACGATGCCGAACAGACCTGGCAGGCCCAAACGCATTGTGAGGGTTTGCTGGGAACGCCTGGCAGAGTCTCCTGTCAGAGAGAGTTTCAATTCCCACCTCCGGAAGAACTTTGAACATGTCACGAGGGAGGCGCTGGACATTGAGTCCGAGTGGACTATGTTCCGTACCTCTGTTGTCGAGGCGGCCGATTGGAGCTGTGGCCGCAAGGTAGTTGGTGCCTGTCGTGGCGGTAATCCTAGAACCCGTTGGTGGACGCCGGCGGTGAGGGATGCCGTCAGGCTGAAGAAGGAGTCCTATCGGGTTCTTTTGGCTCATGGGACTCCTGAGGCAGCAGACAGGTACCGACAGGCCAAGCGGTGTGCGGCTTCAGCGGTCGCGGAGGCAAAAACTCGGACATGGGAGGAGTTCGGGGAGGCCATGGAAAAAGACTTCCGGACGGCTTCGAAGCAATTCTGGACCACCATCTGCCGCCTCAGGAAGGGGAAGCAGTGCAGTGTCAACACCGTGTATGGTGGGGATGGTGCTCTGCTAACCTCGACTGCGGATGTTGTGGATCGGTGGAGGGAATACTTCGAAGACCTCCTCAATCCTACCAGCACGTCTTCCTATGAGGAAGCAGGGCCTGGGGAATCTGTGGTGGGCTCTCCTATTTCTGGGGCTGAGGTTGCCGAGGTTGTTAAAAAGCTCCTCGGTGGCAAGGCCCCGGGGGTGGATGAGATCCGCCCGGAGTTCCTTAAGGCTCTGGATGTTGTGGGGCTGTCTTGGTTGACAAGACTCTGCAACATCGCGTGGACATCGGGGGCGGTACCTCTGGATTGGCAGACCGGGGTGGTGGTTCCTCTCTTTAAGAAGGGGAACCGGAGGGTGTGTTCCAACTATCGTGGGATCACACTCCTCAGCCTTCCCGGTAAGGTCTATTCAGGTGTACTGGAGAGGAGGCTACGCCGGATAGTCGAACCTCGGATTCAGGAGGAACAGTGTGGTTTTCGTCCTGGTCGTGGAACTGTGGACCAGCTCTATACTCTCGGCAGGGTCATTGAGGGTGCATGGGAGTTTGCCCAACCAGTCCACATGTGCTTTGTGGACTTGGAGAAGGCATTCGACCGTGTACCCCGGGAAGTCCTGTGGGGAGTGCTCAGAGAGTATGGGGTAACGGACTGTCTTATTGTGGCAGTTCGCTCCCTGTATAATCAGTGCCAGAGTTTCGTCCGCATTGCCGGCAGTAAGTCGGACACGTTTCCAGTGAGGGTTGGACTCCGCCAAGGCTGCCCTTCGTCACCGATTCTGTTCATAACCTTTATGGACAGAATTTCTAGACGCAGTCAGGGCGTTGAGGGGATCTGGTTTGGTGGCTGCAGGATTAGGTCTCTGCTATTTGCAGATGATGTGGTCCTGATGGCTTCCTCTGGCCAAGATCTTCAGCTCTCGCTGGATCGGTTCGCAGCCGAGTGTGAAGCGACTGGGATGGGAATCAGCACCTCCAAGTCCGAGTCCATGGTTCTCTCCCGGAAAAGGGTTAAGTGCCATCTCCGGGTTGGGGAGGAGATCTTGCCCCAAGTGGAGGAGTTCAAGTACCTCAGAGTCTTGTTCACGAGTGGGGGAAGAGTGGATCGTGAGATCGACAGGCGGATCGGTGCGGCATCTTCAGTAATGCGGACGCTGTATCGATCCGTTGTGGTGAAGAAGGAGCTGAGCCGGAAGGCAAAGCTCTCGATTTACCGGTCGATCTACGTTCCCATCCTCACCTATGGTCATGAGCTTTGGGTCATGATGTCACATTCAAACTGACAGTTATTTAAACATAACTCCTAAACCACACATACAAAATTACTAATAATGCCTGGAGAAATGTATCTTTGTGAGTTTTACTGAAAAAAAAATATATATATTTTGTTAGGTTTGTAAAGACACAAGTTAGTTTTTTTTACTCAATATGACAGTATAACTGTCATACTAAATATGAAAGTTATTTAAACATAACTCCAAAACCAAACATGCAATATGTCTAAAAATGCCTGTAATATTGTATCTATGTGAGTTTTACTACAATCAGGTATTTTGGTGAGGTTTACAAATACAAAAATAAGGTTTTACTCATAATGACAGTATAACTGCCACACTCAATATGGCAGTTATTTAAATATAACTACTAAACCACACATGCAAAATGGCTAATAATGCTTGGAAAAATGTGTATTTGTGAGTTTTACTGAAAAAAAAAAGAAGTAAGGTTTGTAAAGACACAAGTTATTTTTTTTACTCAATATGACATTATAACTGTCATACTAAATGTAAAAGTTATATAAACATAACTCCAAAACAAAACATGCATTACATCTAAAAATGCCTGTAATTTTGTATCCATGTGAGTTTTACTAGAATCAGTTGTTTTTGTAAGGTTTGCAAATACAAAATATTGGTTTTACTCACTAAGACAGTATACTGCTGTCATATTGAGTAAAAAAAAAAAAAAAACTTGTGTCATAACAAACCTTACAAAATATTTTTTTCCAGAAAAATTCACTGAGATACATTTCTCCAGGCATTATTAGTCATTTTGAATGTGTGGTTTAGGAGTTATGTTCAAATAACTGTCAGATTGAATGTGACAGTATACTGTCATAGTGAGTAAAACCAATATTTTGTATTTGCAAAACTTACAAAAACAACTGATTCTAGTAAAACTCACATGGATACATCAATTCAGGCATTTTTAGACAAAATGCATGTTTGGTTTTGGAGTTATGTTTATATAACTTTTCCATTTAGTATGACAGTTATACTGTCTTTTTGAGTTAAAAAAAGACTTGTGCTTTACAAACCTAACAATTTTTTTTTTCCAGTAAAACTCACAAAGATACATTTCTCCAGGCATTATTAGCCATTTAGCATGTTTTGTTTAGGAGTTATGGTTAGAAAAACTTTCATTTCGAATGTGGCAGTTATCCGTCATTATGAGTAAAACCTAATTTTTTTATTTGTAATCCTTACCAAAATACCTGATTCTGGTAAAAATTACATATATTCAATATTACAGACATTTTTAGACAGATTGCAAATTTGGTTTTGGAGTTATGTTTATATAACTTTCAAATTTAGTAAGACAGTTATACTATCATGTTGAGTAAAAAAAAACTAACTTATGTCTATACAAACCTTATAAAATATTTTTTCCCGATAAAATTCACAAAAATACATTTCTCCAGGCATTATTATCCATTTTGCATCCGTGGTTTAGAATATATGTTTAAATAACAGGCAGATTGAATGTGACAGTATACTGTCATAGTGAGTAAAACCTAATTTTTGTATTTGTAAACCTTACCAAAATACCTGATTCTGGTAAAACTCACATAGATACAATATTACAGGAATTTTTAGACATAAAACATGTTTGGTTTTGCAGTTATGTTTATATAACTTTCATATTTAGTATGACAGTTATACCATCATATTGTGTAAAAAAAACTAATTTATGTCTTTACAAACCTTACAATATATATATTTTTTCCATTAAAATTCACAAAGATACATTTTTCTAGGCATTATTAGTCATTTTGCATTTGTTTTTTAGGAGTTATGTTTAAAAACACTGTCATATTGAGTGTGGCAGTTATACTGTCATTATGAGTTAAACCTAATTTTTGTATTTGTAAACCTTACCAAAATACCTGATTTTGGTAAAACTCACATAGATTCAATATTACAGGCATTTTTAGATGGATTGCAAATTTGGTTTTGGAGTTATGTGTATATAACTTTCATATTTAGTATGACAATTATACTGTCAAATTGAGTAAAAAATAACAAACTTGTAATTTTACAAACATTACAAAATATTTTTTTCCAGTAAAATTCACAGAGATACATTTTTCCAGGCATTATTAGTCATTTTGCATGTTTGGTTTAGAAGTTATGTTTAAATAGCTGTCAGATTGAATGTGACAGTATACTGTCATAGTGAGTAAAACCAATATTTTGTATTTGCAAAACTTACAAAAACAACTGATTCTAGTAAAGCTCACATGGATACAATATTACAGGCATTTTTAGACATAATGCATGTTTGGTTTTGGAGTTATGTTTATACTACTTTTACATTTAGTATGACAGTTATACTGTCCATCCATCCATCCATTATCTACCGCTTTTTCCCTTCGGAGCCTATCTCAGCTACAATCGGACGGAAGGCGGGGTACACCCTGGAAAAGTCGCCACCTCATCATATTAGGTAAAAAAAAACTAAATTGTTTCTTTACAAACCTTACAAAATATGTTTTTCCAGTAATTTCACAAAGATACATTTCTCCAGGCATTATAGCCATTTCGCATGTGTGGTTTGGTTATGTTTAAATAACTGTCAAATTGAATGTGACAGTATACTATCATGGTGAGTAAAACCAATATTTTGTAGTTGCAAACCTTACTACAACAATTGATTTTAGTAAAACTCGCATTGATACAAAATTACAGGCATTTTTAAACATAATGCATGTTTGGTTTTGGAGTTATGTTTATATATTTTTTACATTTAGTATTCCAGTTATACTGTCATATTGAGTAAAAAAAACGAACTTGTGTCTTTATAAACCTTAAAAAAAAAATGTTTCCAGTAAAACTCACAAAGATACATTTCTCCAGGCATTATAGCCTATTAACCATGTTTGGTTTAGAGTTATCAATCAATCAATCAATGTTTATTTATATAGCCCTAAATCACAAGTGTCTCAAAGGGCTGCACAAGCCACAACGACATCCTCGGTATAGCCCACATAAGGGCAAGGAAAAACTCACCCCAGTGGGACGTCGATGTGAATGACTATGAGAAACCTTGGAGAGGACCGCATATGTGGGTAACCCCCCCCCCTCTAGGGAGACCGAATGCAATGGATGTCGAGTGGGTCTAACATAATATTGTGAGAGTCCAGTCCATATTGGATCCAGCATATCACCGAGCCCGGGATTGAACCCAAGACTACTCAGGACCTTCGTATTGTGAGGCAGATGCACTAACCCCTCTTCCACCGTGAAGCCCAATTATACCATCATATTCAGTAAAAAAAAAAAACTTTTGTCTTTACAAACCTTACAAAATAGTTTTTTCTAGTAAAATTCACAAAGATACATTTCTCCAGGCATTATTAGCCATTTAGCATGTTTGGTTTAGGAGTTGTGTTTAAATAACTGTTATTTTGAATATGGCAGTTATACTGTCATTATGAGTAAAACCCAATTTTTGTATTTGTAAACCTTACCTAAATACCTGATTCTGATAAAACTCACATAGATTCAATATTACAGGCATTTTTAGACGTATTGCAAGTTTGGTTTTGGAGTTATGTTTATTTAACTTTCATATTTAGTATGACAGTTATATTAATATATAATATATATTAATATATTAAGTAAAAAAAACCTAACTTGTGTCTTTACAAACCTTATAAAATATTATTTTTTTTCCAGGAAAACTCACAAAGATACATTTCTCCAGGCATTATTAGCCATTTTGTATTTGTGGTTTAGGAGTTATGTTTAAATAACTGTCAGATTGAATGTGACAGTATACTGTCATTATGAGTAAAACCTAAATTTTGTATTTGTAAACCTTACCAAAAATACCTGATTCTGGTAAAAATCACATAGATACAATATTGCAGGCATTTTTAGACATAATGCAGGTTTGGTTTTGGAGTTATGTTTATACAACTTTCATATTTAGTATGACAGTTATACCATCATATTGAGTAAAAAAAAACTAACTTTTGTCTTTACAAACCTTACAAAATATTTTTTCCTAGTAAACATCACAAAGATACATTTTTTCCAGGCATTATTAGCCATGTATCGTGTTTGGTTTAGGAATTATGTTTAAATAACTGTCATGTTGAGTGTGGCAGTTATATTTTCATTATGAGTAAAACCTATTTTTTGTATTTGTAAACCTTACCAAAATACCTGATTCTGGTAAAACTCATATAGATACAATATTATAGGAATTTTTAGACATAAAACATGTTTGGTTTAGGAATTATGTTTAAATAACTGTCAGATTGAATGTGACAGTATACTGTCAAAGTGAGTTAAACCAATATTTTGTATTTGCAAACCTTACAAAAACAACTGATTCTAGTTAAACTCACATGAATACAATATTACAGGCATTTTTAGACATAATGCATGTTTGGTTTTGGAGTTATGTTTATATTTTTTTTACATTTAGTATGACAGTTTTACTGTCATATTGAGTAAGAAAAAAATAACTTGTGTCTTTACAAACCCATTCATCCATCCATTTTCTACCGCTTATTCCCTTTGGGGTCGCGGGGGGCGCTGGAGCCTATCTCAGCTTCAATCGGGCGGAAGGTGGCGTACACCCTGGACAAGTCGCCACCTCATCGCAGTCTTTACAAACCTTACAAAATTGTTTTTTTTTCCTGTAAAACATAAAAAGATAAATTTCTCCAGGCATTATTAACCATTTTGCATGTGTGGTTTAGGAGTTATGTTTACATAACTGTCATATTGAATGTGGCAGTTATACTGTCATTATGAGTAAAACCTATTTTTTGTTTTTGTAAACCATACCAAAATACCTGATTCTAGTAAAACGAACATAGATTCATTGGTTTTGGAGTTATGTTAATATAACTTTCATATTTAGTATGACAGTTATATCATCATATTGAGTAAAAAATTTAACTTGTATATTTATAAACCTTACAAATTCGTTTTTTCCAGTAAAACTAACAAAGATACATTTCTCCAGGCATTATTAGGCATTTATCATGTTTGGTTTAGGAGTTATGTTTAAATACCTGTCATGTTAAATGTGGCAGTTATATTGTCATTATGAGTAAAACCTATTTTTTGTATTTGTAAACCTTACCAAAATACCTGATTCTGGTAAAACTCACATAGATACAATATTTCAGGAATTTTTAGACATAAAACATGTTTGGTTTTGGAGTTATGTTTATATAACTTTCATATTTAGTATGACAGTTATACCATCATATTAAGTAAAAAAAACTAATTTGTGTCTTTACAAACCTTACAAAATATTTTTTTTTCATTAAAATTCACAAAGATACATTTTTCCAGGCATTATTAGTCATTTTGCATTTGTTTTTTATGAGTTATGTTTAAAAAAACTGTCATATTGAGTGTGGCAGATATACTGTCATTATGAGGAAAACCTAATTTTTGTATTTGTAAACCTTACCAAAATACCTGATTCTGGTAAAACTCACATAGATACAATATTTCAGGAATTTTTAGACATAAAACATGTTTGGTTTTGGAGTTATGTTTATATAACTTTCATATTTAGTATGACAGTTATACCATCATATTAAGTAAAAAAAACTAATTTGTGTCTTTACAAACCTTACAAAATATTTTTTTTTCATTAAAATTCACAAAGATACATTTTTCCAGGCATTATTAGTCATTTTGCATTTGTTTTTTATGAGTTATGTTTAAAAAAACTGTCATATTGAGTGTGGCAGATATACTGTCATTATGAGGAAAACCTAATTTTTGTATTTGTAAACCTTACCAAAATACCTGATTTTGATAAAACTCACATAGATTCAATATTACAGGCATTTTTAGATGGATTGCAAGTTTGGTTTTAGAGTTATGTGTATATAACTTTCATATTTAGTATGACAGTTATACTGTGAAATTGAGTAAAAAATAACAAACTTGTAATTTTAAAAACCTTACAAAATGATTTTTTCCATTAAAATTCACAGAGCTACATTTTTCTCGGCATTATTAGACATTTTGCATGTGTGGTTTAAGAGTTATGTTTAAATAGCTGTCAGATTGAATGTGACAGTATACTGTCATATTGAGTAAAACCACTATTTTGTATTTGCAAAACTTACAAAAACAACTGATTCTAGTAAAACTCACATGGATACAATATTACAGGCATTTTTAGACATAATGCATGTTTGGTTTTGGAGTTATGTTAATACTACTTTTACATTTAGTATGACAGTTATACTGTCCATCCATCCATCCATTTTCCTACCGCTTATTCCCTTCGGGGTCGCGGGGGGCGCTGGAGCCTATCTCAGCTACAATCGGGCGGAAAGCGGGGTACATCCTGGAAAAGTCGCCACCTCATCATATTATGTAAAAAAAACTAAATTGGTTCTTTACAAACCTTACAAAATATGTTTTTCCAGTAATCTCACAAAGATACATTTCTCCAGGCATTATAGCCATTTTGCATGTGTGGTTTGGTAGTTATGTTTAAATAACTGTCAAATTGAATGTGACAGTATACTATCATGGTGAGTAAAACCAATATTGTGTAATTGCAAACCTTACTACAACAATTGATTTTAGTAAAACTCGCATGGATACAAAATTACAGGCATTTTTAACATAATGCAAGTTTAGTTTTGCAGTTATGTTTATATATTTTTTACATATAGTATTACAGTTATACTGTCATATTGAGTAAAAACAACTAACTTGTGTCTTTATAAACCTTAAAAAAAATTTTTTTCCTGTAAAACTCACAAAGATACATTTCTCCAGGCATTATTAGCCATTAACCATGTTTGGTTTAGATAACTGTCATATTGAGTGTGGCAGATATACTGTCATTATGAGTAAAACCTAATTTTGGTATTTGTAAAATTACCAAAATAACTGATTCTGATAAAACTCACATGGATAAAATATCACAGGATTTTTTAGACACAAAGCATGTTTCCATCATATTGAGTAAAAAAAACTAACTTGTGTCTATACAAACCTTACAAAATATTTTTTTTCCAGTAAAACTCACAAAAATACATTTCTCCAGTTATTAGCCATTTTGCATCTGTGGTTTAGAATTTGTGTTTAAATAACAGTCAGATTGAATGTGACAGTATACTGTCATAGTGAGTAAAACCTAATTTTTGTATTTGTAAACCTTAACAAAATACCTGATTCTAGTAAAACTCACATAGATACAATATTACAGGAATTTTTAGACATAAAACATGTTTGGTTTTGGAGTTATGTTTATATAACTTTCATATTTAGTATGACAGTTATACCATCATATTAAGTAAAAAGACTAACTTGTATCTTTATAAACCTTACAAATTATTTGTTTCCAGTAAAACTCACCATGATACATTTCTCCAGGCATTATTAGCCATTTATCATGTTTGGATTAGGAGTTATGTTTAAATAACTGTCATATCAAATAATACAGTTATACTATCATTATGAGTAAAACCCAAGTTTTGTATTTGTAAACCTTACGAAAATACCTGATTCTGGTAAAACTCATATAGATTCAATATTACAGGCAGTTTAAGACGGATTGCAAGTTTGGTTTAGGAGTTTGGTTTTGGAATGATGTTTATATTACTTTTATATTTAGTTTGACAGTTATACCATCATATTGATTTAAAAAGAAAAAACTTGTGTCTTTAAAAACCTTACAAAATATTGTTTTCTAGTAAAACTCACAAAGATACATTTTTCCAGGCATTATTAGCTAATTAGCATGTTTGGTTTAGGAGTTATGTTTAAATAACTGTTATTTTGAATATGGCAGTTATACTGTCATTATGAGTAAAACCCAATTTTTGTATTTGTAAACCTTACCAAAATACCTGATTTTGGTAAAACTCACATAGATTCAATATTACAGGCATTTTTAGACGTATTGCAAGTTTGGTTTTGGAGTTATGTTTATTTAACTTTCATATTTAGTATGACAGTTCTACTGTCATATTAAGTAAAAAAAACTAACTTGTGTCTTTACAAACCTTTTTTTTTTTTTTCTTCTCCAGGAAAACTCACAAAGATACATTTCTCCAGGCATTATTAGCAATTTTTTATTTGTGGTTTAGGAGTTACAATATTTTTAAATAACTGTCAGATTGAATGTGACAGTATACTGTCATAGTGAGTAAAACCTAATTTTTGTATTTGTTAACCTTACCAAAAATACCTGATTCTGGTAAAAATCACATAGATACAATATTGCAGGCATTTTTAGACATAATGCATGTTTGATTTTGGAGTTATGTTTATACAACTTTTATATTTAGTATGACAGTTATACCATCATATTGAGTAAAAAAAATAATAACTTGTGTCTTTATAAACCTTACAAAAAAATTGTTTCCCAGTAAAACTCACAAAGATACATTTCTCCAGGCATAATTACTTTTTGTGTTTGCAAGCCTTAAAATAGCATATGTTTCGAGTAAAACTCACAAGGATGCATTCTTTTAGGCTGTATTAGGCTATTTTGCATGTGTGGTTAGGAAGTTATGTTTAAATAACTGTCAAATTGAATGTAGCAGTTATCTGTCATTATTAGTAAACCCCTAATTTATGTAATTGTACACCTTACCAAATTAACTGATTCTTGTAAAACTCACATAGATACAATATTTTAGGCATTTTTAGACATAATGCATGTTCAGTTTTGGAGTTATGTTTACATAACTTTCATATTTGGTATGACAGTTATACTGTCATATTGAATTAAAAAAACAAACTTGCCTCTTTGCAAAACTTACAAAAGATAATTTTTCTAGTAAAACCAACAAAGATACATGTATCCAGGCATTATTAGACATGTTGCATGCTTGGTGTAGGAATTATGTTGAAAAACATTTTTATTGCTTATTTCGCATTATCACAAGATTTTAAGAACATTACTGTCATATTGAGTAAAAAATTACTTTTAGTGTTTGCAAGCCTTAAAAAAGCATATGTTTCGAGTAAAACTCACAAGGATGCACTGTTTTAGGACTATTTGCATGTGTGGTTAGGAAGTTATGTTTAAATAACTGTCAAATTGAATGTAGCAGTTATCTGTCATTATGAGTAAACTCTAATTTTTGTATTTGTAAACCTTACCAAATTTTCTGATTCTTTTAAGACTATCATAGATGTAATAATTTAGTCATTTTTAGACATAATGCATGTTCAGATTTGGAGTTATGTTTATAAAACTTTTATATTTGGTATGATATTTATACTGTCCTATTGAATTAAAAAAACTAACTTGCGTCATGGCAAAACTTACAAAAGATACTTTTTCTAGTAGAAATTAAAAAAGATACATGTCTTCAGGCATTATTAGACATGTTGCATGTTTAGTGTAGGAATTATGTTGAAAAACATTTTTATTGATGATTTCGCCTTATCTCAGGATTTTAAGAACATAACTGTCATAATGAGTAAAAAACTACTTTTTGTGTTTGCAAGCCTTAAAATAGCATATGTTTCGAGTAAAACTCACAAGGATGCATTGTTTTAGGCTTTATTAACCTCTTTTGCATGTGTGGTTAGGAAGTTATGTTTAAATAACTGTCAAATTGAATGAAGCAGTTATACTGTCATTATGGAAAAAAAAAAATTGTATTTGTAAACATTACCAAATTACCTGATTCTGGTGAAACTCACATAGATACAATATTTTAGGCATTTTTAGACATAATGCATGTTCAATTTTGGAGTTATGTTTATATGTATTTCATATTAGGTATGACAGTTATACTGTCATATTGAATTAAAAAAACTAACTTGCCTCTTTGCAAAACTTACAAAATATAATTTTTCTAGTAAAACTAACAAAGATACATATCTTCACGAATTATTCGATATGTTGCATGTTTAGTGTAGGCATTATGTTGAAAAACAATTTTATTGCTTATTTCGCATTATCTCAGGGTTTTAAGAACATTACTGTCATAATGAGTAAAAAAACTACTTTTTGTGTTTGCAAGCCTTACAATAGCATAAGTTTCGAGTAAAAGTCACAAGGATGCAATGTTTTAGGCTTTATTAGCCTATTTTGCATGTGTGGTTAGGGAGTTATGTTTAAATAACAGTCAAATTGAATGTAGCAGTTATCTGTCATTATGAGTAAACCCCTAATTTATGTAATTGTACAACTTACCAAATTAACTGATTCTTGTAAAACTCACATAGATACAATATTTTATTATCATGCATGTTTAGTTTTGGAGTTATAACTTTCATATTTGGTATGACAGTTATACTTTCATATTGAATTAAAAAAAACTAACATGCCTCTTTGCAAAACTTACAAAAGATAATTTTTCTAGTAAAACTAACAAAGATAAATATCTTCACGCATTATTAGACATGTTGCATGTTTGGTGTAGGAATTATGTTGAAAAACATTTTTATTGCTTATTTTGCATTATCTCAGGATTTTAAGAACATTACTGTCATGAATAAAAAATTACTTTTTGTGTTTGCAAGCCTTAAAATAGCATATGTTTCGAGTAAAACTCACATGGATGCATTGTTTTAGGCTTTATTAGCCTATTTGCATGTGTGGTTAGGAAGTTATGTTTAAATAACTGTAAAATTGAATATAGCAGTTATACTGTCATTATGAGAAAAACCCAATTTTTGTATTTGTAAAATTCACATAGATACAATATTTTAGGCATTTTTAGACATAATGCATGTTCAGTTTTGGAGTTATGTTTAAATAACTTTTACATTTAGTTTGACAGTTATACTGTTATATTGAATTAAAAAAACTAACTTGCGTCGTTGCAAAACTTACAAAAGATACATTTTCTAGTAAAATTAACAAAGATACATGTCTTCAGGCATTATTAGACATGTTGCATGTTTGGTGTAGGAATTATGTTGAAAAACATTTTTATTGCTTTTTTCGCATTATCTCAGGATTTTAAGAACATTACTGGCATATTGAGTAAAAAACTACTATGACATTATACTGTCACATTCAATCTGACTGTTATTTAAACATAACTCCTAAACCATGCAAGCAAAATGTCAAATACTGCCTGGAGAAATGTATCTTTGTAAGTTTTACAGGAAAAAAATAGTTTGTAAGGTTTGTAAAGACACAAGTTAGCTTTTTTTTACTCAATATGACAGTATAACTGTCATACTAAATATGAAAGTTGAATAGATATAACACCAAAACCAAACTTGCAATCTGTCTAAAAATGCCTGTAATATTGAATATATGTGAGTTTTACCAGAATCGGTTATTTTGGTAAGGTTTACAAATACAAAAATTGGGTTTTACTCATAATGACAGTATAACTGCCATATTCAAAATAACAGTTATTTAAACATAACTCCTAAACCAAATATGCTAAATGGCTAATAATGTCTGGAGAAATGAATCTTTGTGAGTTTTACTAGAAAAAAAATATTTTGTAAGGTTTGTAAAGACAAAAGTTAGTTGTTTTTTTTTACTCAATATGATGGTATTTCTGTCATACTAAATATGAAAGTTAGATAAACATAATTCCAAAACCAAACTCCTAAACCAAACTTGCAGTCTGTCTTAAACTGCCTGTAATATTGAATCTATGTGAGTTTTGCCAGAATCAGGTATTTTGGTAAGGTTTACAAATACAAAACTTGGGTTTTACTCATAATGACAGTATAACTGCAACATTTGATATGACAGGTATTTAAACATGACTCCTAAACCAAACATGATAAATGACTAATAATGCCTGGAGAAATGTATCTTTGTGAGTTTTACTGGAAAAAAATAATGTGTAAGGTTTATAAAGACACAAATTATTATTATTTTTTTAATATGATGAACTGTCTGTCATACTAAATATGAAAGTTATATAAACATAACTCCAAAACCAAAATGCATTTTGTCTAAAAATGCCTGTAATATTGTATCTTTTTTAGTTTTACCAGAATCAGGTATTTTGGTAAAGTTGACAAATACAACTTTGTCAACAGTATACTGTCATAATGACAGTATACTGCCACATTCAATATGACATTTATTTAAACATAACTCCAAAACCAAACATGCATTATGTCTAAAAATTCCTATAATTTTTCATCTACGTGAGTTTTACTAGAATTAGTTGTTTTTGTAAGGTTTACAAATACAAAATATTAGTTTTACTCATAATGAGAGTATACTGTCACAATCAATCTGACAAAATGGCTAATAATGCCTGGAGGAATGAATCTTTGTGAATTTTACTGGAACAAATATTTTGTAAGGTTTGAAAAGACACACCCTAGTTTTTTTTAACTTAATTTTACAGTATAGCTGTCATACTATATATGAAAGTTTTATAAACATAACTCCAAAACCAAACATGCAATCCGTCTAAAAATGTCTATAATATTTATTATATGTAAGTTTTATCAGAATCAGGTATTTTGGTAAGGTTTGCAAATCACTCATAGTGACAGTATAACTGCCACGCTCAATATGACAGTTATTTAAACATAACTACTAAAACACAAATGCAAAATGAGTAAAAATGCCTAGAGAAATGTATATTTGTGAATTTTACAGGAAAACAATATTTTGTAAGGTTTGTAAAGACACAAATTAGTTTTTTTTTACTTAATATGATGGTATAACTGTCATACTAAATATGAAAGTTATATAAACATAACTCCAAAACCATACATACTTTATGTCTAATAATTCCTGTAATATTGTATCGATGTGGGTTTTACAAGAATCAGGTATTTTGGTAAGGTTTACAAATACAAAAAATAGGTTTTACTCATAATGACAGTATAACTGCCACACTCAATATGACACTTATTTAAACATTACTCCTAAACAAAACATGTTAAATGGCTAATAATGCCTGGGGAAATGTATCTTTGTGAGTTTAACTGGAAAAAAAAATATTTTGTAAGGTTTGTAAAGACAGAAGTTAGTTTTTTTACTCATAATGACAGTATAACTACCACTTCAAAATGACAGTTATATAAACATAACTCCAAAACCAAACATGCATTATATTTAAAAATGCCTGTAATATTAAATCTACGTGAGTTTGACCAAAATCAGGTATTTTGGTAAGGTTTACAAATACAAAAAGTAGGTTTTACTCATAATGACAGTATAACTGCCACATTCAAAATTACAGTTATTTAAACATAACTCCTAATTTAAACATGCTAAATGGCTAATACTGCCTGGAGAAAGGTATATTTGTGAGTTTAACTGGGAAAAAAAAATATTTTGTAAGGTTTGTAAAGACACAAGTTAGGTTTTTTTATTCAATATGTTTGTATAACTGTCATAATAAATGTAAAAGTTACATAAACATAACTCCAAAACCAAACATGCATTAAGTATAACTGTCACACTCAATCTGACAGTTAATTAAACATAACTCCTAAAACACAAATGCAAAATGACTAATAATGCCTAGAGAAAGGTATATTTGTGAATTTTACTGGAAAACAATATTTTGTAAGGTTTGTAAAGATACAAACTATTTTTTGTTTTTTACTCAATATGATGGTATAACTTTCATACTAAATATGAAAGTTATATAAACATAACTCCAAAACAAAACATGCTTTATGTCTAAAAATTCCTGTAATATTGTATCGATGTGGGTTTAACCAGAATCAGGTATTTTGGTAAGGTTTACAAATACAAAAAATAGGTTTTACTCATAATGACAGTATAACTGCCACACTCAATACGACAGTTGTTTAAACATAACTCCTAAACCAAACATGATAAATGGCTAAATATGCCTGGAGAAATGTATCTTTGTGAGTTTTACTGGGATAACATTTTTTTTAAGGTTTATAAAGACACAAGTTTTTATTTTCTTTACTCAATATGATGGTATAACTGTCATACTAAATATAAAATTTGTATTAACATAACTCCAAAACCAAACATGCATTATGTCTAAAAATGCCTGCAATTCTGTATCTATGTGATTTTTACCAGAATCAGGTATTTTTGGTAAGGTTTACAAATACAAAAATTTGGTTTTACTCACTATGACAGTATACTGTCACATTCAATCTGACAGTTATTTAAACATACTGTAACTCCTAAACCACAATTACAAAATGGCTAATAATGCCTGGAAAAATTTATCTTTTTGAGTTTTCCTGGAATTTTTTTTTTTTTACAAGGTTTATAAAGAAACAAATTAGTTTTTTTACTTAATATGACAGATTAACTGTCATACTGAATATGAAAGTTAAATAAACATAACTCCAAAACCAAACTTGCAATACGTCTACAAATGCCTGTTATATTGAATCTATGTGAGTTTTACCAGAATCAGGTATTTTGGTAAGGTTTAAAAATAAAAAAAATTGGGTTTTACTCATAATGACATTAACTGCCATATTCGAAATAACAGTTATTTAAACATAACTCCTGAACCAAACATGCTAAATGGCTAATAATGCCTGGAGAAATGTATCTTTGTGAATTTTACTAGAAAAAATATTTTGTAAGGTTTGTAAAGACAAGTTTTTTTTTTTTTACTCAATATGATGGTATAACTGTCAAACTAATTATAAAAGTAATATAAACATAATTCCAAAACCAAACTCCTAAACCAAACTTGCAATCCGTCTTAAAATGCCTGTAATATTGAATCTATATGTGTTTTACCAGAATCAGGTATTTTGGTAAGGTTTACAAATACAAAACTTGGGTTTTACTCATAATGACAGTATAACTGCATTATTTGATATGACAGTTATTTAAACATAACTCCTAAACCAAACATGATAAATGGCTAATAAAGCCTGGAAAAATGTATATAAACATAACTCCAAAACCAAACATGCATTATGTGTAAAAATACCTGTAATATTGTATCTATGTGAGTTTTACCAGAATAAGGTATTTTGGTAAGGTTTATAAATACAAAATTTAGGTTTTACTCATAATGACAGTATAACTGCCATATTCAAAATAACAGTTATTTAAACATAACTCCTGAACCAAACATGCTAAATGGCTATTAATGCCTGGAGAAATGTATACAAACATAACTCCAAAACCAAACATGCATTATGTCTAAAAATGCCTTTAGTATTGTATCTATGTGAGTTTTACCAGAATCAGGTATTTTGTTAAGGTTGAAAAATACAAAAATTAGGTTTTACTCATAATGACAGTATAACTGCCACATTGACTGCCACCAAACATGCATGATGTCTAAAAATGCCTATAATTTTGTATCCATGTGAGTTTTACTAGAATCAGTTGTTTTTGTAAGGTTTACAAATACAAAATATTAGTTTTACTCATAATGACAGTATACTGTCACAATCAATCTGACAATTTGGCTAATAATGCCTTGAGGAATGTATCTTTGTGAGTTTTACTGGAAATAATATTTTGTAAGGTTTGTAAAGACACGAGTTATTTTTTTTTTTTTTACACAATTTTACAGTATAGCTGTCATACTATATATGAAAGTTATATAAACACAACTCCAAAACCAAATATACAAAATGTGAGTTTTATCATAATCAGGTATTTTGGTAAGGTTTACAAAAACAAAAATTAGGTTTTACTCATAGTGACAGTATAACTGCCACACTCAATAAGACAGTTAATTAAACATAACTCCTAAAACACAAATGCAAAATGACTAATAATGCCTAGAGAAAGGTATATTTGTGAATTTTACTGGAAGACAATATTTGTAAGGTTTGTAAAGATACAAATTATTTTTTGTTTTTTACTCAATATGATGGTATAACTTTCATACTAAATATGAAAGTTATATAAACATAACTCCAAAACCAAACATGCTTTATGTCTAAAAATTCCTGTAATATTGTATCGATGTGGGTTTTACCAGAATCAGGTATTTTGGTAAGGTTTACAAATACATAAAATAGGTTTTTATTTATAATGACACACAATACAATAACTCCCCCACTCAAAATGACAGTTATTTAAACATAACTCCTAAACCAAACATGATAAATGGCTAATTATGCCTGGAGAAATGTATCTTTGTGAGTTTTGGGAGAAAAAAAAACCCTGTAAGATTAATAAAGACACAAGTTTTTGTTTTTTTTACTCAATATGATGGTATAACTGTCGTACTAAATATGAAAGTTGTATAAACATAACTCCAAAACCAAACATGAATTATGTCTAAAAATGCCTGCAATATTGTATCTATGTGATTTTTACCAGAATCAGGTATTTTTGGTAAGGTTTACAAATACAAAAATTAGGTTTTACTCATAATGACAGTATATTGTCACATTCAATCTGACAGTTATTTAAACACAACTCCTAAACCACAAATACAAAATGGCTAATAATGCCTGGAGAAATGTATCTTTGTGAGTTTTCCTGGAAAAACATTTTTTTTATAAGGTTTGTAAAGACACAAGTTATTTTTTTGTACTTAATATGACAGTATAACTGTCATACTAAATATGAAAGTTAAATAAACATAACTCCAAAACCAAACTTGCAATACGTCTAAAAATGCCTGTAATATTGAATCTATGTGAATTTTACCAGAATCAGGTATTTAGGTAAGGTTTACAAATACAAAAATTGGGTTTTACTCATAATGACAGTATACTGTCAAATTCAATCTGACAGTTATTTAAACATACTGTAACTCCTAAACCACAATTACAAAATGGCTAATAATGCCTGGAACAATGTATCTTTGTGAGTTTTCCTGGAAACTTTTTTTTTTATAAGGTTTGTAAAGAAACAAATTAGTTTTTTTTACTTAATATGACAGTATAACTGTCATACTATATATGAAAGTTAAATAAACATAACTCCAAAACCAAACTTGCAATCCGTCTTAAACTGCCTGTAATATTGAATTTATATGAGTTTTACCAGAATCAGGTATTTTGGTTAGGTTTACAAATACAAAACTTGGGTTTTACTCATAATGACAGTATAACTGCATTATTTGATATGACAGTTATTTAAACATAACTCCTAAACCAAACATGATAAATGGCTAATAATGCCTGGAAAAATATATATGAACATAACTCCAAAACCAAACATGCATTATGTCTAAAAATGCCTGTAATATTGTATCTATGTGAGTTTTACCAGAATCAGGTATTTTGGTAAGGTTTATAAATACAAAATTTAGGTTTTACTCATAATGACAGTATACCTGCCATATTCAAAATAACAGTTATTTAAACATAACTCCTAAACCAAACATGCTAAATAGCTATAAATGCCTGGAGAAATGTATCTTTGTGAGTTTTACTAGAAAAAAATATTTTGTAAGGTTTGTAAAGAAAAAAGTTTTGTTTTTTTTACTCAATATGATGGTATAACTGTCAAACTAAATATAAAAGTAATATAAACATAATTCCTAAACCAAACTTGCAATCCGTCTTAAACTGCCTGTAATATTGAATATATATGAGTTTTACCAGAATCAGGTATTTTGGTAAGGTTTACATTTGTAAACTTGGGTTTTACTCATAATGACAGTATAACTGCATTATTTGATATGACAGTTATTTAAACATAACTCCTAAACCAAACATGATAAATGGCTATTAATGCCTGGAGAAATGTATACAAACATAACTCCAAAACCGAACATGCATTATGTCTAAAAATGCCTTTAGTATTGTATCTATGTGAGTTTTACCATAATCAGGTATTTTGGTAAGGTTTACATATACACAAACTTGGTTTTACTCATAATGACAGTATAACTGCCACATTTAATATGACAGTTATGTAAACATAACTCCTATACCACACATGCAAAATGGTTAATAATGCCTGGAGAAATGTATCTTTGTGATTTTTACTAGAAAAAAATATTTTGTGAGGTTTGTAAAGACGAAAGTTAGTTTTTTTTTACTCAATATGATGGTATAACTGTCATACTAAATATGAAAGTTATATCAACATAATTCCAAAACCAAACTCCTAAACCAAACTTGCAATCTGTCTTAAACTGCCTGTAATATTGAATCTATGTGAGTTTTACCAGAATCAGGTATTTTGGTAAGGTTTACAAATACATAACTTGGGTTTTACTCATAATGACAGTATAACTGCAACATTTGATATGACAGTTATTTAAACATCACTCCTAATCCAAACATGATAAATGGCTAATAATGCCTGGAGAAATGTATCATGGTGAGTTTTACTGGAAACAAATAATTTGTAAGGTTTATAAAGACACAAGTTAGGTTTTTTTATTTAATATGATGGTATAACTGTCATACTAAATATGAAAGTTATATAAACATAACTCCAAACCAAACATGCATTATGTCTAAAAATGCCTGTAATATTGTATCTATGTGAGTTTTACCAGAATCAGGTATTTTGGAAAAGGTTGACAAATACAAAAATTAGGTTTTACTCATAATGACAGTATAACTAACACATTGACTGCCACCAAACATGCATTATGTCTAAAAATGCTTATAATTTTGTATCCATGTTAGTTTTACTAGAATCAGTTGTTTTTGTAAGGTTTACAAATACAAAATATTAGTTTTACTCATAATGACAGTATACTGTCACAATTAATCCGACAAAATGGCTAATAATGCCTAGAGGAATGTATCTTTGTGAGTTTTACTGGAAAAAATATTTTGTAAGGTTTGTAAAGACACAAGTTAGTTGTTTTTTTTTACACAATTTAACAGTATAGCTGTCATACTATATATGAAAGTTATATAAACATAATTCCAAAACCAAATATGCAATCCGTCTAAAAATGCCTGTAATATTGAATATATGTGAGTTTTATCAGAATCAGGTATTTTGGTAAGGTTTACGAATACAAAAATTAGGTTTTACTCATAGTGACAATATAACTGCCACACTCAGTATGACAGTTAATTAAACATAACTCCTAAAACACAAATGCAAAATGACTACTAATGCCTAGGGAAATGTATATTTGTGAATTTTACTGGAAAACAATGTTTTGTAAGGTTTGTAAATATACAAATTAGTTTTTTTTTACTCAATATATGATGGTATAACTGTCATACTAAATATGAAAGTTATATAAACATAACTCCAAAACCAAACATGCTTTATGTCTAAAAATTCTTGTAATATTGTATCGATGTGGGTTTTACCAGAACCAGGTATTTTGGTAAGGTTTACAAATACAAAAATTAGGTTTTACTCACTATGACAGTATACTGTCACATTCAATCTGACAGTTATTTAAACATATTGTAACTCCTAAACCACAAATACAAAATGGCTAATAATGCCTGGAGAAATGTATCTTTGTGAGTTTTCCTGGAAAAAAACAAAACAATTTATAATGTTTGTAAAGACACAAGTTAGTTTTTTTACTTAATATGACAGTAGAACTGTCATACTAAATATGAAAGTTAAATAAACATAACTCCAAAACCAAACTTGCAATACGTCTTAAAATGCCTGGAATATTGAATCTATGTGAGTTTTACCAGAATCAGGTATTTTGGTAAGGTTTACAAATACGAAAATTGGGTTTTACTCATAATGACAGTATAACTGCCATATTCAAAATAACAGTTATTTAAACATAACTCCTAAACCAAACATGCTAAATAGCTAATAATGCCTGTAGAAATGTATATTTGTGAGTTTTACTAGAAAAAAATATTTTGTAAGGTTTGTAAAGACAAAAGTTTTTTTTTTTTTTTTTTACTCAATATGATGGTATAACTCTCAAACTAAATATAAAAGTAATATAAACATCATTCCAAAACCAAACTCCTAAACCAAACTTGCAATCCGTCTTAAACTGCCTGTAATATTGAATCTATATGAGTTTTACCAGAATCAGGTATTTTGGTAAGGTTTACAAATACAAAACTTGGGTTTTACTCATAATGCCAGTATAACTGCATTATTTGATATGACAGTTATTTAAACATAACTCCTAAACCATCCATCCATCCATCCATCCATTTTCTACCGCTTATTCCCTTTGGGGTCGCGGGGGGTGCTGGAGCCTATCTCAGCTACAATCGGGCGGAAGGCGGGGTACACCCTGGACAAGTCGCCACCTCATCCAAACATGATAAATAGCTAATAATGCCTGGAAAAATGTATATAAACATAACTCCAAAACCAAACATGCATTATGTCTAAAAATGCCTGTAATATTGTATCTATGTGAGTTTTACCAGAATCAGGAATTTTGGTAAGGTTTATAAATACAAAAATTTACTCATAATGACAGTATAATTGCCACCCTCAATATGACAGTTATGTTAACATAACTCCTAAACCACACATGCAAAATGGCTAATAATGCCTGGAGAAATGTATCTTTGTGAATTTTACAGGAAAAAAAATATTTTGTAAGGTTTGATAAGACACAAAATAGTTTTTTTTATTTAATATGTTTGTATAACTGTCATAATAAATGTAAAAGTTATATAAACATAACTCCAATACCAAACATGCAATCCGTCTAAAAATGCCTGTAATATTGAATCTATGTGAGTTTTACTAGAATCAGGTATTTTGTTAAGGTTTACAAATACAAAAATTAGGTTTTACTCACTATGACAGTATACTGTCACATTCAATCTGACTGTTATTTAAACACAAATTCTAAACCACAGATGCAAAATGGCTAATAATAACTGGAGAAATGTATTTTTGTGAGTTTTACTGGAAAAAAAATATTTTGTAAGGTTTGTATAGACACAAGTTAGTTTTTTTTTTACTCAATATGATGGAAACATGCTTTATGTCTAAAAAAATCCTGTAATATTTTATCCATGTGAGTTTTCAGTTATTTTGGTAATTTTACAAATACAAAAAATAGGTTTTACTCATAATGACAGTATATCTACCACACTCAATATGACAGTTATTTAAACCTAGCTCCACCCACTCAGCAGATGATTTTATGAATTTCTTTAATAAGAAAATTGAACTCATTAGAAAGGAGATTAAAGACAATGCATCGCAGCTATAACTGGGTTCTATTAACACAGATACGACTGTATCTACGAAGGATACCGCCCTCCAAAATAGTTTCTCTCTCTTTGATGAAATAACACTAGAGGAATTGTTAAGATGTGTCAATGGGACAAAACAAACATGTCTACTTGACCCATTTCCTGGGAAACTTATTAAGGAGCTATTTGTATTATAAGGTCCATCAGTGCTCAATATTATAAACTTATCACTTTCCTCTGGCACTATTCCACTAGCATTCAAAAAAGCGGTTATTCATCCTTTGCTCAAAAGACCTAACCTCGATCCTGACCTCATGGTAAACTACCGGCCGGTGTCCCACCTTCCGTTTATCTCGAAAATCCTCGAAAAAATTGTCGCACAGCAGCTAAATGAACACTTAATGTCTAACAATCTCTGTGAACCTTTTCAATCCGGTTTCAGGGCAAATCACTCTACGGAGACAGCCCTCGCAAAAATGACTAATGATCTACTGCTAACGATGGATTCTGATGCGTCATCTATGTTGCTGCTTCCTGATCTTATCGCTGCTTTCGATACCGTCGATCATAACATTTTATTAGAGCGTATCAAAACACGTATTGGTATGTCAGACTTAGCCTTGTCGTGGTTTAACTCTTATCTTACTGACAGGATGCAGTGCGTCTCCCATAACAATGTGACCTCGGACTATGTTAAGGTAACGTGCGGAGTCCCCCAAGGTTCGGTTCTTGGCCCTGCACTCTTTAGTATTTACATGTTGCCGCTAGGCGACATCATACGCAAATACGGTGTTAGCTTTCATTGCTATGCTGATGACACCCAACTCTACATGCCCCTAAAGCTGACCAACACGCCGGATTGTAGTCAGCTGGAGGCGTGTCTTAATGAAATTAAACAATGGATGTCCGCTAACTTCTTGCAACTCAACACTAAGAAAACGGAAATGCTGATTATCGGTCCTGCTAAACACCGACATTTATTTGATAATACCACCTTAACATTTGACAACCAAACAATTACACAAAGCGACTCAGTAAAGAATCTGGGTATTATCTTCGACCCAACTCTCTCCTTTGAGTCACACATTAAGAGTGTTACTAAAACGGCCTTCTTTCATCTCTGTAATATCGCTAAAATTCGTTCCATTTTGTCCACTAGCGACGCTGAGATCATTATTCATGCGTTCGTTACGTCTCGTCTCGATTACTGTAACGTATTACTTTCGGGTGTCCCTATGTCTAGCATTAAAAGATTACAGTTGGTACAAAATGCGGCTGCTAGACTTTTGACAAGAACAAGAAAGTTTGATCATATTACGCCTATACTGGCTCACCTGCACTGGCTTCCTGTGCACTTAAGATGCGACTTTAAGGTTTTACTACTTACGTATAAAATACTACACGGTCTAGCTCCAGCCTATCTTGCCGATTGTATTGTACCATATGTCCCGGCAAGAAATCTGCGTTCAAAGAACTCCGGCTTATTAGTGATTCCCAGAGCCCAAAAAAAGTCTGCGGGCTGTAGAGCGTTTTCTATTCGGGCTCCAGCACTATGGAATGCCCTCCCGGTAACAGTTAGAGATGCTACCTCAGTAGAAACATTTAAGTCCCATCTCAAAACTCATTTGTATACTCTAGCCTTTGAATAGCCCCCCTTTTTTTAGACCAGTTGATCTGCCGTTTCTTTTCTTTTCTCCTCTGCTCCCCCCTATCCCTTGTGGAAGGGGAGACACACAGATCCGGTGGCCATGGATGGGGTGCTGGCTGTCCGGGGTCGGGACCCGGGGTGGACCGCTCGCCTGTATATCGGTTGGGAACATCTCTGCGCTGCTGACCCGTCTCCGCTCGGGATGGTTTCCTGCTGACCCCACTGTGGACTGGACTCTTACTGTTATGCTGGATCCACTATGGACTGGACTCTCACAATATTATGTTAGACCCACTCGACATCCATTGCATTCGGTCTCCCTAGAGGGGGGGGTTACCCACATATGCGGTCCTCTCCAAGGTTTCTCATAGTCATTCACATCGACGTCCCACTGGGGTGAGTTTTTCCTTGCCCTTATGTGGGCTGTACCGAGGATGTCGTTGTGGCTTGTGCAGCCCTTTGAGACACTTGTGATTTAGGGCTATATAAATAAACATTGATTGATTGATTGATAACTCTAAACCAAACATGGTTAATAGGCTATAATGCCTGGAGAAATGTATCTTTGTGAGTTTTACTGGAAAAAATTTTTTTTATGGTTTATAAAGACACAAGTTGGTTTTTTTTACTCAATATGACAGTATTACTGGAATACTAAATGTAAAAAATATATAAACATAACTCCAAAACCAAACATGCATTATGTTTAAAAATGCCTGTAATTTTGTATCCATGCGAGTTTTACTAAAATCAATTGTTGTAGTAAGGTTTGCAACTACAAAATATTGGTTTTACTCACCATGATAGTATACTGTCACATTCAATTTGACAGTTATTTAAACATAACTACCAAACCACACATGTGAAATGGCTATAATGCCTGGAGAAATGTATCTTTGTGAGATTACTGTCATTATGAGTAAAACCTAATTTTTGTATTCGTAAACCTTACCAAAATACCCGATTCTGATAAAACTCACATATATTCAATATTACAGGCATTTTTAGACGGATTGCATATTTGGTTTTTGAATTATGTTTATATAACTTTCATATATAGTATGACAGCTATACTGTTAAATTGTGTAAAAAAACAACTAACTTGTGTCTTTACAAACCTTACAAAATATTTTTTCCAGTAAAACTCACAAAGATACATTCCTCTAGGCATTATTAGCCATTTTGTCAGATTAATTGTGACAGTATACTGTCATTATGAGTAAAACTAATATTTTGTATTTGTAAACCTTACAAAAACAACTGATTCTAGTAAAACTCACATGGATACAAAATTATAAGCATTTTTAGACATAATGCATGTTTGGTGGCAGTCAATGTGGCAGTTATACTGTCATTATGAGTAAAACCTAATTTTTGTATTGGTCAACCTTAACCAAAATACCTGATTCTGGTAAAACTCACATAGATACAATATTACAGGCATTTTTAGACATAATGCATGTTTGGTTTTGGAGTTATGTTTATATAACTTTCATATTTAGTATGACAGTTATACCATCATATTAAATAAAAAAACTAACTTGTGTCTTTATAAACCTTACAAATTATTTGTTTCCAGTAAAACTCACCATGATACATGTCTCCAGGCATTATTAGCCATTTATCATGTTTGGATTAGGAGTTATGTTTAAATGACTGTTATTTTGAATATGGCAGTTATACAGTCATTATGAGTAAAACCTAAATTTTGTATTTATAAACCTTACCAAAATACCTGATTCTGGTAAAACTCACATAGATACAATATTACAGGCATTTTTAGACATAATGCATGTTTGGTTTTGGAGTTATGTTCATATACATTTTTCCAGGCATTATTAGCCATTTATCATGTTTGGTTTAGGAGTTATGTTTAAATAACTGTCATATCAAATAATGCAGTTATACTGTCATTATGAGTAAAACCCAAGTTTTGTATTTGTAAACCTTACCAAAATACCTGATTCTGGTAAAACTCATATAGATTCAATATTACAGGCAGTTTAAGACGGATTGCAAGTTTGGTTTAGGAGTTTGGTTTTGGAATTATGTTTATATTACTTTTATATTTAGTTTGACAGTTAAACCATCATATTGAGTAAAAAAAAATAACTTTTGTCTTTACAAACCTTACAAAATATTTTTTTCTAGTAAAACTCACAAAGATACATTTCTCCAGGCATTTATAGCTATTTAGCATGTTTGGTTTAGGAGTTATGTTTAAATAACTGTTATTTTGAATATGGCAGTTATACTTTCATTATGAGTAAAACCCAATGTTTGTATTTGTAAACCTTACCAAAATACCTGATTCTGGTAAAACTCACATAGATACAATATTGCAGGCATTTTTAGACATCATGCATGTTTGGTTTTGGAGTTATGTTTATACAACTTTTATATTTAGTATGACAGTCATACCATCCTATTGAGTAAAAAAAAAAAAAATAACTTGTGTCTTTATAAACCTTACAAAATGTTCCCAGTAAAACTCACAAAGATACATTTCTCCAGGCATAATTAGCCTTTTATCATGTTTGGTTTAGGAGTTATGTTTAAACAACTGTCATATTGAGTGTGGCAGTTATACTGTCATTATGAGTAAAACCTATTTTTTGTATTTGTAAATTTTACCAAAATACCTGATTCTGGTAAAACCCACATCGATACAATATTGCAGGGATTTTTAGACATAAAGCATGTTTGGTTTTGGAGTTATGTTTATATAACTTTCATATTTAGTATGAAAGTTATACCATCATATTGAGTAAAAAACAAAAAATAATTTGTATCTTTACAAACCTTACAAAATTTTGTTTTCCAGTAAAATTCACAAATATACCTTTCTCTAGGCATTATTAGTCATTTTGCATTTGTGTTTTAGGAGTTATGTTTAATTAACTGTCATATTGAGTGTGGCAGTTATACTGTCACTATGAGTAAAACCTAATTTTAGTTTTTGTAAACCTTACCAAAATACCTGATTCTGATAAAACTCACATGTATTCAATATTACAGGCATTTTTAGACGGATTGCATATTTGGTTTTGGAGTTGTGTTTATATAACTTTCATATATAGTATGACAGCTATACTGTTAAATTGTGTAAAAAAAAAAACTAACTCGTGTCTTTACCAAAATACCTGATTCTGGTAAAACTCATATAGATTCAATATTACAGGCAGTTTAAGACGGATTGCAAGTTTGGTTTAGGAGTTTGTTTTTGGAATTATGTTTATATTAATTTTATATTTAATTTGACAGTTATACCATCATCCATCCATCCATCCATTTTCTACCGTTATTCCCTTTGGGGTCGCGGGGGGCGCTGGAGACTATCTCAGCTACAATCGGGCGGAAGGCGGGGTACACCCTGGACAAGTCGCCACCTCATCGCAGGGCCAACACAGATAGACAGACAACATTCACACTCACATCCACACACTAGGGCCAATTTAGTGTTGCCAATCAACTTATCCCCAGGTGCATGTCTTTGGAGGTGGGAGGAAGCCGGAGTACCCGGAAGGAACCCATGCAGTCCCGGGGAGGACATGCAAACTCCACACAGAAAGATCCCGAGCCCGGGACTGAACCCAAGACTACTCAGGACCTTCGCAGATGCACTAACCCCTCTTCCACCGTGAAGCCCAGTTATACCATCATATTCAGTAAAAAAAAAAAACTTTTGTCTTTACAAACCTTACAAAATAGTTTTTTCTAGTAAAATTCACAAAGATACATTTCTCCAGGCATTATTAGCCATTTAGCATGTTTGGTTTAGGAGTTGTGTTTAAATAACTGTTATTTTGAATATGGCAGTTATACTGTCATTATGAGTAAAACCCAATTTTTGTATTTGTAAACCTTACCTAAATACCTGATTCTGATAAAACTCACATAGATTCAATATTACAGGCATTTTTAGACGTATTGCAAGTTTGGTTTTGGAGTTATGTTTATTTAACTTTCATATTTAGTATGACAGTTATACTGTCATATTAAGTAAAAAAACCTAACTTGTGTCTTTACAAACCTTATAAAAAAAAATTTTTTTTCCAGGAAAACTCACAAAGATACATTTCTCCAGGCATTATTAGCCATTTTGTATTTGTGGTTTAGGAGTTATGTTTAAATAACTGTCAGGTTGAATGTGACAGTATACTGTCATTATGAGTAAAACCTATTTTTTGTATTTGTAAACCTTACCAAAAATACCTGATTCTGGTAAAAATCACATAGATACAATATTGCAGGCATTTTTAGACATAATGCATGTTTGGTTTTGGAGTTATGTTTATACAACTTTCATATTTAGTATGACAGTTATACCATCATATTGAGTAAAAAAAAAAAAAAACTTGTGTCTTTATAAACGTTACATTTTTTTTTTCCCCACAACTCACAAAGGTACATTTCTCCAGGCATAATTAGCCATTTATCATGTTTGGTTTAGGAGTTATGTTTAAATAACTGTCATATTGAGTGGGGTAGTTATTGTATCGTGTGTCATTATAAATAAAAACCTATTTTTTGTAATTGTAAACCTTACTAAAATACCTGATTCTGGTAAAACTCACATAGATACAATATTAAAGGCATTTTTAGACATAATGTATGTTTGGTTTTGGAGTTATATTTATATAACTTTCATATTTAGTATGACAGTTATACCATCATATTCAATAAAAAAACTAACTTGTGTCTTTATAAACCTTACAAATTATTTGTTTCCAGTAAAACTCACACTGATACATTTCTCCAGGCATTATTAGCCAGCCATTTATCATGTTTGGTTTAGGAGTTATGTTTAAATAACTGTCATATCAAATGTTGCAGTTATACTGTCATTATGAGTAAAACCCAAGTTTTGTATTTGTAAACCTTAACAAAATACCTGATTCTGGTAAAACTCACATAGATTAAATATTACAGGCAGTTTAAGACATATTGCAAGTTTGGTTTAGGAGTTTGGTTTTGGAATTATGTTTATATAACTTTCATATTTAGTATGACAGTTATACCATCATATTGAGTAAAAAAAAAACTAACTTTTGTCTTTACAAGCCTTACAAAATATTTGTTCCAAGTAAACATCACAAAGATACATTTTTTCCAGGCATTATTAGCCATGTATCATGTTTGGTTTAGGAATTATGTTTAAATAACTGTCATGTTGAGTGTGGCAGTTATATTGTCATTATGAGTAAATAAATACATTTTTTTATTTGTAAACCTTACCAAAATACCTGATTCTGGTAAAACTCATATAGATACAATATTACAGGAATTTTTAGACATAAAACATGTTTGGTTTAGGAATTATGTTTAAATAACTGTCAGATTGAATGTGACAGTATACTGTCATAGTGAGTTAAACCAATATTTTGTATTTGCAAACCTTACAAAAACAACTGATTCTAGTTAAACTCACATGAATACAATAGTACAGGCATTTTTAGACATAATGCATGTTTGGTTTTGGAGTTATGTTTATATTTTTTTTACATTTAGTATGACAGTTTTACTGTCATATTGAGTAAGAAAAAAATAACTTGTGTCTTTACAAACCCATTCATCCATCCATTTTCTACAGCTTATTCCCTTTGGGGTCGCGGGGGGCGCTGGAGCCTATCTAAGCTACAATCGGGCGGAAGGCGGCATACACCCTGGACAAGTCGCCATCTCATCGCAGTCTTTACAAACCTTACAAAATTGTTTTTTTTTCCTGTAAAACATAAAAAGATACATTTCTCCAGGCATTATTAACCATTTTGCATGTGTGGTTTGGGAGTTATGTTTACATAACTGTCATATTGAATGTGGCAGTTATACTGTCATTATGAGTAAAACCTATTTTTTGTTTTTGTAAACCTTACCAAAATACCTGATTCTAGTAAAACGAACATAGATTCATTGGTTTTGGAGTTATGATAATTTATCTTTCATATTTTGTATGACAGTTATATCATCATATTGAGTAAAAAATTTAACTTGTATCTTTATAAACCTTACAAATTCGTTTTTTCCAGTAAAACTCACAAAGATACATTTCTCCAGGCATTATTAGGCATTTATCATGTTTGGTTTAGGAATTATGTTTAAATACCTGTCATGTTAAATGTGGCAGTTATATTGTCATTATGAGTAAAACCTATTTTTTGTATTTGTAAACCTTACCGGTTTAGGAATTATGTTTAAATACCTGTCATGTTAAATGTGGCAGTTATATTGTCATTATGAGTAAAACCTATTTTTTGTATTTGTAAACCTTACCAAAATACCTGATTCTGGTAAAACTCACATAGATACAATATTAAAGGAATTTTTAGACATAAAACATGTTTGGTTTTGGAGTTATGTTTATATAACTTTCATATATAGTATGACAGTTGTATTAAGTTAAAAAAAACTAATTTGTGTCTTTACAATCCTTACAAAAATTTTTTTTTCATTAAAATTCACAAAGATACATTTTTCCAGGCATTATTAGTCATTTTGCATTTGTTTTTTATGAGTTATGTTTAAAAAACTGTCATATTGAGTGTGGCAGATATACTGTCATTATGAGGAAAACCTAATTTTTGTATTTGTAAAACATACCAATATACCTGATTTTGGTAAAACTCACATAGATTCAATATTACAGGCATTTTTAGACGGATTGCAAGTTTGGTTTTAGAGTTATGTGTATATAACTTTCATATTTAGTATGACAGTTATACTGTGAAATTGAGTAAAAATAACAAACTTGTAATTTTAAAAACCTTACAAAATATTTTTTTCCATTAAAATTCACAGAGCTACATTTTTCTCGGCATTATTAGTCATTTTGCATGTGTGGTTTAGGAGTTATGTTTAAATAGCTGTCAGATTGAATGTGACACTCATATAGATTCAATATTACAGGCAGTTTAAGACGGATTGCAAGTTTGGTTTAGGAGTTTGGTTTTGGAATTATGTTTATATTACTTTTATATTTAGTTTGACAGTTATACCATCATATTGAGTTAAAAAAAAAACTAACTTTTGTCTTTATAAACCTTACAAAAAAATGTTTTCCCAGTAAAACTCACAAAGATACATTTCTACAGGCATAATTACTTTTTGTGTTTGCAAGCCTTAAAATAGCATATGTTTCGAGTAAAACTCACAAGGATGCATTGTTTTAGGCTGTATTAGGCTATTTTGCATGTGTGGTTAGGAAGTTATTTTTAAATAACTGTCAAATTGAATTTAGCAGTTATCTGTCATTATTAGTAAACCCCTAATTTATGTAATTGTACACCTTACCAAATTAACTGATTCTTTTAACACTATCATAGATGTAATATTTTAGTCATTTTTAGACATAATGCATGTTCAGTTTTGGAGTTATGTTTATATAACTTTTATATTTGTTATGACATTTATACTGTCATATTGAATTAAAAAAACTAACTTGCGTCATGGCAAACCTTACAGAAGATAATTTTTCTAGTAATTTTTTTTGCATTATGAAAAAAAAAATGTGTATTTGTAAACCTTACCAAATTACCTGATTCTAGTGAAACTCACATAGATACAATATTTTAGGCATTTTTAGACATAATGAATGTTCAATTTTGGAGTTATGTTTATATATATTTCATATTTGGTATGACAGTTATACTGTCATATTGCATTAAAAAAACTAACTTGCCTCTTTGAAAAACTTACAAAAGATAATTTTTCAAGTAAAACTAACAAAGATACATGTCTTCACGCATTATTAGACATGTTGCATGTTTGGGGTAGGAAATATGTTGAAAAACATTTTTATTGCTTATTTCGCTTTATCTCAGGATTTTCAGAACATTACTGTCATATGAGTAAAAAACTACTTTTTGTGTTTGCAAACTTTAAAATAGCATATGTTTCGAGTAAAACTCACATGGATGCATTGTTTTAGACTTTATTACCGGTAGCCTATTTTGCATGTGTGGTTAGAAGTTATGTTTAAATAACTGTCAAATTGAATGTAGCAGTTATCTGTCATTATGAGTATACCCCTAATTTATGTAATTGTACACCTTACCAAATTAACTGATTCTTGCAAAACTCACATAGATACAATATTTTAGGCATTTTTAGACATAATGCATGTTTCGTTTTGGAGTTATGTTTATATAACTTTCATATTTGGTATGACAGTTATACTGTCATATTGTATTAAAAAAACTAACTTGAGTCTTTGTAAAACTTACAAAAGATAATTTTTCTAGTATAACTAACAAAGATACATGTATCCAGGCATTATTAGACATGTTGCTTGTTTGGTGTAGGAATTATGTTGAAAAACATTTTTATTGCTTATTTTGCATTATCTCAGGATTTTAAGAACATTACTGTCATAATGAGTAAAAACTACTTTTTGTGTTTGCAAGCCTTAAAATAGCAAATGTTTCGAGTAAAACTCACAAGGATGCATTGTTTTAAGCTTTATTAACTTATTTGAATGTGTGATTAGGAAGTTATGTTTAAATAACAGTCAAATTGAATGAAGCAGTTATACTGTCATTGTGAAAATATTTCTGTGTTTGTAAACCTTACCAAATTACCTGATTCTGGTGAAACTCACATAGATACAATATTACAGGTATTTTTAGACATAATGCATGTTCAGTTTTGGAGTTATGTTTATATAACTTTCATAATTGGTATGACAGTTATACTGTCATATTGAATTAAAAAAACTTATTTGCCTTTTTTCAAAACTTACAAAAGATAATTTTTCTAGTAAAACTAACAAAGATACATGTCTTCAGGCATTATTAGACATGTTGCATGTTTGGTGTAGGAATAATGTTGAAAAACATTATTATTGCTTATTTCGCATTATCTCAGGATTTTAAGAACATTACTGTCAAAATGAGTAAAACACTACTTGTTGTGTTTGCAAGCCTTAAAATAGCATATGTTTCGAGTAAAACTCACAAGGATGCATTGTTTTAGGCTTTATTAACCTATTTTGCATGTGTGGTTAGGGAGTTATGTTTAAATAACAGTCAAATTTAATGTAGCAGTTAACTATCATTATGAGTAAACCCCTAATTTATGTAATTGTACACCTTACCAAATTAACTGATTCTTGTAAAACTCACATAGATACAATATTTTAGGCATTTTTAGACATAATGCATTTTCAGTTTTGGAGTTATGTTTATATAACTTTCATATTTGGTATGACAGTTATACTGTCATATTGAATTTAAAAAACTTATTTGACTCTTTGCAAAACTTACAAAATATATTTTTTCTAGTAAAACTAAACGATACATGTCTTCAGGCATTATTAGACATGTTGCATGTTTGGTGTAGGAATTATGTTGAAAAACATTTTTATTGCTTATTTCGCATTATCTCAGGATTTTAAGAACATTACTGTCAAAATGAGTAAAACACTACTTTTTGTGTTTGCAAGCCTTAAAATAGCATATGTTTAGAGTAAAACTCACAAGGATGCATTGTTTTAGGCTTTATTAGCCTATTTGCATGTGTGGTTAGGAAGTTATGTTTAAATAACTGTCAAATTGAATATAGCAGGCATTATTAGGCATGTTACATGTTTGGTGTAGGAATTATGTTGAAAAACAATTTTATTGATTTTTTCGCATTATCGCAGGATTTTAAGAACATTACTGGCATATTGAGTAAAAAACTACTATGACAGTATACTGTCACATTCAATCAGACTGTTATTTAAACATAACTCCTAAACCATGCAAGCAAAATGTCAAATAATGCCTGGAGAAATGTATCTTTGTAAGTTTTACAGGAAAAAAATAGTTTCTTAGGTTTGTAAAGACACAAGTTAGCTTTTTTTTTACTCAATATGACAGTATAACTGTCATACTAAATATGAAAGTTGAATAAATATAACACCAAAACCAAACTTGCAATCCGTCTAAAAATGCCTGTAATATTGAATATATGTGAGTTTTACCAGAATTAGTTATTTTGGTGAGGTTTACAAATACAAAAATTGGGTTTTACTCATAATGACAGTATAACTGCCATATTCAAAATAACAGATATTTAAACATAACTCCTAAACCAAATATGCTAAATGGCTAATAATGCCTGGATAAATGAATCTTTGTGAGTTTTACTAGAAAAAAAATATTTTGTAAGGTTTGTAAAGACAAAAGTTAGTTGTTTTTTTTACTCAATATGATGGTATAACTGTCATGCTAAATATGAAAGTTAGATAAACATACTTCCAAAACCAAACTCCTAAACCAAACTTGCAGTCTGTCTTGAACTGCCTGTAATATTGAATCTATGAGAGTTTTGCCAGAATCAGGTATTTTGGTAAGGTTTACAAATACAAAACTTGGGTTTTACTCATAGTGACAGTATAACTGCAACATTTGATATGACAGCTAACATGACTCCTAAACCAAACATGATAAATGGCTAATAATGCCTGGAGAAATGTATCATGGTGAGTTTTACTGGAAACAAATAATTTGTAAGGTTTATAAAGACACAAGTTATTTTTTTAAATTTAATATAATGGTATAACTGGCATACTAAATATGAAAGTTATATAAACATAACTCCAAAACCAAAATGCATTTTGTCTAAAAATGCCTGTAATATTGTATCTTTTTGAGTTTTACCAGAATCAGGTATTTTGGTAAGGTTGACAAATACAAACATTAGGTTTTACTCATAATGACAGTATACTGCCACATTCAATATGAAAATTATTTAAACATAACTCCAAAACCAAACATGCATTATGTCTAAAAATTCCTATAACTTTGTATCTACGTGATTTTTACTAGAATCAGTTGTTTTTGTAAGGTTTACAAATACAAAATATTAGTTTTTCTCATAATGAGAGTATACTGTCACAATCAATCTGACAAAATGGCTAATAATGCCTGGAGGAATGTATCTTTGTGAATTTTACAGGAACAAATATTTTGTAAGGTTTGTAAAGACACAAGTTATTTTTTTAACTTAATTTTACAGTATAGCTGTCATACTATATATGAAAGTTTTATAAACATAACTCCAAAACCAAACATGCAATCCGTTTAAAAATGTCTGTAATATTTATTACATGTAAGTTTTATCAGAATCAGGTATTTGGTAAGGTTTACAAATAAAAAAATTAGGTTTTACTCATAGTGACAGTATAACTGTCACCCTCAATATGACAGTTATTTAAACATAACTCCTATCTAGTGGTTAGAGTGTCCGCCCTGAGATCGGTAGGTTGTGAGTTCAAACCCCGGCCGAGTCATACCAAAGACTATAAAAAATGGGACCCATTACGTCCCTGCTTGGCACTCAGCATCAAGGGTTGGAATTGGGGGTTAAATCACCAAAAATGATTCCCGGGCGCAGCACCGCTGCTCCCCTCACCTCCCAGGGGGTGATCAAGGGGATGGGTCAAATGCAGAGGACACATTTCACCACACCTAGTGTGTGTGTGACAATCATTGGGACTTTAACTTTAACTTTAACTTTAAAACACAAATGCAAAATGACTAATAATGCCTAGAGAAATGTATATTTGTGAATTTTACTGGAAAACAATATTTTGTAAGGTTTGTAAAGATACAAATTAGTGTTTTATTACTCAATATGATGGTATAACTGTCATACTAAATATGAAAGTTATATAAACATAACTCCAAAACCAAACATACTTTATGTCTAAAAATTCCTGTGATATTGTATCGATGTGGGTTTTACCAGAATCAGGTATTTTGGTAAGGTTTACAAATACAAAAAATAGGTTTTACTCATAATGACAGTATAACTGCCACACTCAATATAACAGTTATTTAAACATAACTCCGAAACCAAACATGTTAAATGGCTAATAATGCCTGGGTAAATGTATCTTTGTGAGTTTAACTGGAAAAAAAAAATATTTTGTAAGGTTTGTAAAGACAGAAGTTAGTTTTTTTACTCATAATGACAGTATAACAACTACCACATTCAAAATGACAGTTATATAAACATAACGCCAAAACCAAACATGCATTATGTCTAAAAATGCCTGTAGTATTAAATCTATGTGAGTTTGACCAGAATCAGGTATTTTGGTAAGGTTTACAAATACAAAAAGTAGGTTTTACTCATAATGACAGTATAACTGCCACGTTCAAAATTACAGTTATTTAAACATAACTCCTAATTTAAACATGCTAAATGGCTAATACTGCCTGGAGAAAGGTATCTTTGTGAGTTTAACTGGAAAATAAAATTATTTTGTAAGGTTTGTAAAGACACAAGTTAGTTTTTTTTATTCAATATGTTTGTATAACTGTCATAATAAATGTAAAAGTTATATAAACATAACTCCAAAACCAAACATGCATTATGTCTAAAAATGCCTGTAATATTGTATCTATGTGAGTTTTACAAGAATCAGGTATTTTGGTAATGTTGAAAAATACAAAAATTAGGTTTTACTCATACAAAATACTAGTTTAACTCATAAATACGTATACTGTCGCAATCAATCCGACAATATGGCTAATAATGCCTTGAGGAATGTATCTTTGTGAGTTTAACTGGAAAACATATTTTGTAAGGTTTGTAAAGACACAAGTTAGGTTTTTTTTTACACAATATTACAGTATAGCTGTCACACTATATATGAAAGTTATATAAACACAACTCCAAAACCAAATATGCAATATGTGAGTTTTATCAGAATCAGGTATTTTGGTAAGGTTTACAAAAACAAAAATTAGGTTTTACTCATAGTGACAGTATAACTGCCACACTCAATATGACAGTTATTTAAACATAACTCCTAAAACACAAATGCAAAATGACTAATAATGCCTAGAGAAAGGTATATTTTTGAATTTTACTGGAAAACAATATTTTGTAAGGTTTGTAAAGATACAATTTAGTTTGTTTTTTTACTCAATTTGATGGTATAACTTTCATACTAAATATGAAAGTTATATAAACATAACTCCAAAACCAAACATGCTTTATGTCTAAAAATTCCTGTAATATTGTATCGATGTGGTACAAAAATATAGGTTTTACTCATAATGACAGTATAACTGCCACACTCAATATGACAGTTATTTAAACATAATTCCTAAACCAAACATGATAAATGGCTAATTATACCTGGATAAATGTATTTTTGTGAGTTTTACTGGAAAAAAAAAAGGTTTATAAAGACACAATTTTTTTTTTTACTCAATATAATGGTATAACTGTCATACTAAATATGAAAGTTGTATAAACATAACTCCAAAACCAAACATGCATTATGTCTAAAAATGCCTGTAATATTGTATCTATGTGATTTTTACCAGAATTAGGTATTTTGGTAAGGTTTACAAATACAAAATCTAGGTTTTACTCATAATGACAGTATAACTGCCACACTCAATATGACAGTTATTTAAACATAACTCCTAAACCAAACATGATAAATGGCTAATTATACCTGGAGAAATGGATCTGTGAGTTTTACTGGAAAAAAAAAATGTAATGTTTATAAAGAAACAAGTTATTTTTTTTACTCAATATAATGGTATAACTGTCATACTAAATATGAAAGTTATATAAACATAACTCCAAAACCAAACATGTTTTATGTCTAGAAATTCCTGTAATATTGTATCTATGTGAGTTTTACCAGAATCCGGTATTTTGGTAAGGTTTACAAATACAAAAAATTGGTTTTACTCATAATGACAATATAACTGCCACATTGAACATGACATGTATTTAAACATAATTCCTAAACCACAAATGCAAAATGGCTAATAATGCCTGGAGCAATGTATCTTTGTGAGTTTTCCTGGAAAAAATAATACAAAATTGTAAGGTTTGTAAAGACACAAGTTAGTTTTTTACTTAATATGACAGTATAACTGGCATACTATATATAATAGTTAAATAAACATAACTCCAAAACCAAACTTCAAATATGTCTAAAAATACCTGTAATATTGTATCTATGTGAGTTTTACCAGAATCAGGTATTTCGGTAAGGTTTACATATACACAAATTTGGTTTTACTCATAATGACAGTATAACTGCCACATTTAATATGACAGTTATGTAAACATAACTCCTATACCACACATGCAAAATGGTTAATAATGCCTGGAGAAATGTATCTTTGTGAGTTTTACTGGAAAAAACGAATTTGTAAGGTTTATAAAGATACAAGTTAAATGTTTTACTCAATATGATGATATAACTGTCATACTAAATATGAAAGTTATATTAACATAACTCCAAAACCAATGAATCTATGTTCGTTTTACGAGAATCACGTATTTTGGAAAGATTTACAAAAACAAAAAATAGGTTTTACTCATAATGACAGTATAACTGCCACATTCAATATGACAGTTATGTAAACATAACTCCTAAACCACACATGCAAAATGGTTAATAATGCCTGGAGAAATGTATCTTTTTAAGTTTTACAGGGAAAAAAAACAATTTTGTAAGGTTTGTAAAGACTGCGATGAGGTGTCGACTTGTCCAGGGTGTACCCCGCCTTCCGCCCGATTGTACCTGAGATAGGCTCCAGCGCCCCCCGCGACCCCAAAGGGAATAAGCGGTACAAAATGGATGGATGAATGGGTTTGTAAAGACACAAGTTATTTTTTTCTTACTCAATATGACAGTAAAACTGTCATACTAAATGTAAAAAAATTATAAACATAACTCCAAAACCAAACATGCATTATGTCTAAAAATGCCTGTAATATTGTATTCATGTGAGTTTAACTAGAATCAGTTGTTTTTGTAAGGTTTGCAAATACAAAATATTGGTTTTACTCACTATGACAGTACACTGTCACATTCAATCTGACAGTTATTTAAACATAACTCCTAAACCACACATACAAAATGACTAATAACGCCTGGAGAAAAGTTTATTTGTGAGTTTTAAACTGTCAGATTGAATGTGACAGTATACTGTCATAGTGAGTAAAACCAATATTTTGTATTTGCAAAACTTACAAAAACAACTGATTCTAGTTAACTCACATGGATACAATATTACAGGCATTTTTAGACATAATGCATGTTGGGTTTTGGAGTTATGTTTATACTACTTTTACATTTAGTATGACAGTTATACTGTCCAACCATCCATCCATTTTCTACCGTTTATTCCCTTCGGGGTGGCGGGGGGCGCTGGAGCCTATCTCAGCTACAATCGGGCGGAAGGCGGGGTACACCCTGGAAAAGTCGCCATCTCATCATATTAATATAACTCCAAAACCAAACATGCATTATGTCTAAAAATGCCTGTAATATTGTATCCATGTGAGTTTTACTAGAATAAGTTGTTTTTGTAATTTTTGCAAATACAAAATACTGGTTTTACTCACTATGACAGTATACTGTCACATTCAATCTGACAGTTTAAAACTCACAAATAAACTTTTCTCCATGCGTTATTAGTCATTTTGTATGTGTGGTTTAGGAGTTATGTTTAAATAACTGTCAGATTGAATGTGACAGTATACTGTCATAGTGAGTAAAACCAATATTTTGTATTTGAAAACCTTACAAAAACAACTGATTCTAGTAAAACTCACATGGATACAATATTACAGGCATTTTTAGACATAATGCATGTTTGGTTTTGGAGTTATAATTATATAACTTTTACATTTAGTATGAGAGTTATACTGTCATATTGAGTAAAAAAGAAAAAAACTTGTGTCATTAAAAACCTTACAAAATTTTTTTTTTTTCCCAGTAAAACTGACAAAGATAAATTTTTCCAGGCATTATTAGCCATTTTGCATGTGAGGTTTAGGAGTTATATTTAAATAACTGTCATATTGCGTGTGGCAGTTATACTGTCATTATGAGTAAAACCTAATTGTTGTATTTGTAAACCTTACCAAAATACCTGATTGTAGTAAAACTCATATAGATACAATATTACAGGCATTTTTAGACAGATTGCATGTTTGGTTTTAGAGTTATGTTTATATAACTTTCATATTTAGTATGACAGTTATACTGTCATATTGAGTAAAAGAAACTAATTTGTGTCTATACAAACCTTACAAAATATTTTTTTCCAGTAACAGGTATTTTGGTAAGGTTTACAAATAAAAAAATTTGGTTTTACTCATAATGACAGTATAACTACCACGTTCAAAATGACAAATATTTAAACATAACTCCTAAACCAAACATGCTATATGGCTAATAATGCCTGGAGAAAGGTGTCTTTGTGAGTTTTACTGGAAAAACATTATTTTGTATGGTTTGTAAAGACACAAGTTAGTTTTGTTTTACTCAATATGACAGTATAACTGTCATACTTAATGTAAAAGTTGTATAAACATAACTACAAAACCAAACATGCATTATATCTAAAATTGCCTGTAATGATGTATCCATGTGAGTTTTACTAGAATCAGTTGTTTTTGTAAGTTTTGGGAATACAAAATATTGGTTTTACTCACTATGACAGTATACTGTCACATTCAATCTGACAGTTATTTAAACATAACTCCTAAACCACACATTCAAAGTGACTAATAATGCCTGGAGAAATGTATTTTTGTGAGTTTTACTGGAAAAAAAATATTTTGTAAGGTTTGTTTGGACACAAGTTAGTTTTTTTTACTCAATATGATGGTATAACTGTCTTACTAAATTTAAAAGTTATATAAACATAACTTCAAAACCAAAATGCAATCCATCTAAAAATGCCTGTAATATTGAATCTATGTGAGTTTTACCACAAACAGGTATTTTAATAAGGTTCACAAATACAACAATTAGGTTTTACTCATAATGACAGTATAACTGCCACACGCAATATGTCTAAAAATGCCTGTAATATTGTATCCATGTGAGTTTTAGTAGAATCAGTTGTTTTTGTAAGGTTTTCAAATACAAAATATTGGTTTTACTCACTATGACAGTATACTGTTACATTCAATCTGACAGTTATTTAAACATAACTCCTAAACCACACATGCAAAATGGCTAATAATGCCTGGAGAAATTTATTTTTGTGAGTTTTACTGGAAAAAATATATTTTGTAAGGTTTGTTCGGACACAAGTTTTTTTTTTTTTTCAATATGATGGTATAACTGTCTTACTAAATTTGAAAGTTATATAAACATAACTTCAAAACCAAACATGCAATCCGTCTAAAAATGCATGTAATATTGAATCTATGTGAGTTTTACCACAAACAGGGATTTTGGCAAGGTTTACAAATACAAAAATTTGGTTTTACTCATAATGACAGTATAACTGCAACGTTCAAAATGACAGTTATTTAAACATAACTCCTAAACCAAACATGCTAAATGGCTAATAATGACTGGAGAAATGCATCTTTGTGAGTTTTCCTGAAAAAAACAACATTTTAGTAAGGTTTGTAAAGACACAAGTTAGTTGTTTTTTACTCCATATGACAGTATAACTGTCATACTAAATGTAAAATGTATATAAACAAAACTCCAAAACCAAACATGCATTATGTCTAAAAATGCCTGTAACATTGTATCCATGTGAGTTTTACTAGAATCAGTTGTTTTTTTAAGGTTTGAAAATAGAAAATATTGAATTTACTCACTATGACAGTATGCTGTCACATTCAATCTGACAGTTATTTAAACATAACTCCTAAACCACACATACAAAATGACTAATAATGCCTTTGTGAGTTTTACTGAAAAAAAAAAAATATATTTTGTAAGGTTTGTAAAGACACAAGTTAGTTTTTTTTTTTACTTAATATGACAGTAAAACTGTCATACTAAATATGAAAGTTATATAAACATAACTCCAAAACCAAACATGCATTATGTTAAAAAAATGCCTGTAATATTGTATCTATGTGAGTTTTACTACAATCAGGTATTTTGGTAAGGTTTACAAATACAAAAATAAGGTTTTACTCACTATGACAGTATACTGCTGTCATTTTGAGTAAAAAAAAATTGTGTTGTAAAAAATATTTTTTTCCAGAAAATTTCACAGAGATACATTCCTCCAGGCATTATTAGTCATTTTGAATATGTGGTTTAGGAGTTATGTTTAAATAACTGTCAGATCGAATGTGACAGTATACTGTCATAGTGAGTAAAACCAATATTTTGTATTTGCAAAACTTACAAAAACAACTGATTCTAGTATAACTCACATGGATACATCATTTCAGGCATTCTTAGTCATAATGCATGTTTGGTTTTGGAGTTATGTTTATATAACTTTTCCATTTAGTATGACAGTTATACTGTCTTTTTGAGTTAGAAAAAACTAACTTGTGTCTTTACAAACCTTACAATTTTTATTTATTTTTTTCCAGTAAAACTCACAAAGATACTTTTCTCCAGGCATTATTAGCCATTTAGCATGTTTTGTTTATGAGTTATGTTTAAAACAATTTGGCGGTTATCTGTCAATATGAGTAAAACCTAATTTTTGTATTTGTAATCCTTACCAAAATACCTGATTCTGGTAAAAAGCAAATATATTCAATATTACAGCCATTTTTTTTTACAAATTGCAAGTTTGGTTTTGGAGTTATGTTTATAAAACTTTCATTTTTAGTATGACAGTTATACCATCATATTGAGTTAAAAAAAACAAAAAAAAACAGTATCTTTACAAACCTTACAAAATATTTTTTTCCAGTAAAAATCACAAAGATACATTTTTCCACGCATTATTAGTCATTTTGCATGTGTGTTTTAGGAGTTATGTTTAAATAACTGTCATATTGAGCGTGGCAGTTATACTGTCATTATGAGTAAAACCTAATTTTGGTATTGTAAACCTTACCACAATACCTGATTCTGATAAAACTCACATATATTTAATATTACAGGCATTTTTAAATGGATTGCATGTTTGGTTTTTGAGTTTGGTTTTGGAGTTATGTTTCTATAACTTTTTTTAGTTTGACAGTTATACCGTCATATTGAGTAAAAAAACTTGTGTCTTTGTAAACCTTACAAAAGATCATTACTCTAGTAAAACTAACAAAGATACATTTCTCCAGGTTTAATAGCCATTTTCATGTGTCGTTTATGACTTATGTTTAAATAACTGTCATATTGAGTGTGGCACTTATAATGTCACTATCAGTAAAACCTATTTTTTTTATTTGTCAACCTTACCAAAATACCTCATTTTGGTAAAACTCACATAGATTCAATATTACAGACATTTTTAGACGGATTGCAAGTTTGGTTTTGGAGTCATGTTTATATATTTTCTGCATGTAGTATGACAGTTATACTGTCATATTGAGTAAAAAAAACTAACGTGTGTCTTTACAAACCTTACAAATTGTTTTTCCTAGTAAAACTCACAAAGATACATTTCTCCAGGCATTATTAGCCATTTTGCATGTGTGGTTTAGGAGTTATGTTTACATAACTGTCAGATTGAATGTGACAGTATACTGTCATAGTGAGTAAAACCTAATTTTTGTATTTGTAAACCTTACCAAAATACCTGATTCTGGTAAAACTCACATAGATACAATATTACACATAGACATAAAACATGTTTGGTTTTGCAGTTATGTTTATACAACTTTCATATTTAGTATGACAGTTATACCATCATATTGAGTAAAAAAAACTAATTTGTGTCTTTACAAACCTTACAAAATATTTTTTTTTCATTAAATTTCACAAAGATACATTTTTCCAGGCATTATTAGTCATTTTGCATTTGTTTTTTTAGGAGTTATGTTTAAAAAACTGTCATATTGCGTGTGGCAGTTATACTGTCATTATGAGTAAAACCTAATTTTTGTATTTGTAAACCTTACCAAAATACCTGATTTTGGTTAAACTCACATAGATTCATAATTACAGGCATTTTTAGACGGATTGCAAGTTTGGTTTTAGAGTTATGTGTATATAACTTTCATATTCAGTATGACAGTTATACTGTCAAATTGAGTAAAAAATAACAAACTTGTAATTTTAAAAACCTTAAAAAATATTTTTTTCCAATAAAATTCAGAGAGATACATTTTTCTCGGCATTATTAGTCATTTTGCATGTGTGGTTTAGGAGTTATGTTTAAATAGCTGTCAGATTGAATGTGACAGTACACTGTCATAGTGAGTAAAACCAATATTTTGTATTTGCAAAACTTACAAAAACAACTGATTTTAGTAAAACTCACATTGATACAATATCCATCCATCCATCTTCCTCCGCTTATCCGAGGTCGGGTCGCGGGGGCAGCAGCCTAAGCAGGGAAGCCCAGACTTCCCTCTCCCCAGCCACTTCGTCCAGCTCCTCCCAGGGGACCCCGAGGCGTTCCCAGGCCAGCCGGGAGATATAGTCTTCCCAACGTGTCCTGGGTCTTCCCCGCGGCCTCCTACCGGTCAGACATGCCATAAACACCTCCCTAGGGAGGCGTTCGGGTGGCATCCTGACCAGATGCCCGAACCACCTCATCTGGCTCCTCTCGATGTGGAGGAGCAGCGGCTTTACTTTGAGCTCCTCCCGGATGGCAGAGCTTCTCACCCTATCTCTAATGGAGAGCCCCGCCACCCGGCGGAGGAAACTCATTTCGGCCGCTTGTACCCGTGATCTTGTCCTTTCGGTCATAACCCAAAGCTCATGACCATAGGTGAGGATGGGAACGTAGATCGACCGGTAAATTGAGAGCTTTGCCTTCCGGCTCAGCTCCTTCTTCACCACAACGGATCGATACAGCGTCCGCATTACTGAAGACGCCGCACCGATCCGCCTGTCGATCTCACGATCCACTCTTCCCCCACTCGTGAACAAGACTCCGAGGTACTTGAACTCCTCCACTTGGGGAAAAATCTCCTCCCCAACCCGGAGATGGCACTCCACCCTTTTCCGGGCGAGAACCATGGACTCGGACTTGGAGGTGCTGATTCTCATCCCAGTCGCTTCACACTCGGCTGCGAACCGATCCAGTGAGAGCTGAAGATCCTGGCCAGATGAAGCCATCAGGACCACATCATCTGCAAAAAGCAGAGACCTAATCCTGCAGCCACCAAACCATTCGAAGTGAGTCCGACTATATCTAGCCGGAACTTCTCCACCTCGCGCACTAGCTCAGGCTCCTTTCCCCCCAGCGAGGTGACGTTCCACGTCCCAAGAGCTAGCTTCTGTAGCCGAGGATCGGACCGCCAAGTGCCCTGCCTTCGGCTGCCGCCCAGCTCACATTGCACCCGACCTCCATGACCCCTGCTATGGGTGGTGAGCCCATTGGAGGGGGGACCCACGTTGCCTCTTCGGGCTGTGCCCGGCCGGGCCCCATGGGGCAGGCCCGGCCACCAGGTGCTCGCCATCGTGCCCCACCTCCGGGCCTGGCTCCAGAGGGGGGCCCCGGTGACCCGCGTCCGGGCGAGGGAAATCTGGGTCCTTCTTTTTTATATTTCATGGAGGTCTTCGAGCTGCTCTTTGTCTGATCCCTCACCTAGGACCAGTTTGTCTTGGGAGACCCTACCAGGGGGCATAAAGCCCCCGGACAACATAGCTCCTAGGATCATTGGGACACGCAAACTCCTCTACCACGTTAAGGTGGCAGCTCAGAGAGGAGTGATACAATATTACAGGCATTTTTTAATGGATGTCCATCCATCCATCCATTTTCTACCGCTTATTCCCTTCGGGGTCGCGGGGGGCGCTGGAGCCTATGTCAGCTACAATCGAGCGGAAGGCGGGGTACACCCTGGAAATGTCGCCACCTCATCATATTAAGTAAAAAAAACTAAATTGGTTCTTTACAAACCTTACAAAATATGTTTTTCCAGTAATCTCACAAAGATACATTTCTCCAGGCATTATAGCCATTTTGCATGTGTGGTTTGGTAGTTATGTTTAAATAACTGTCAAATTGAATGTGACAGTATACTATCATGGTGAGTAAAACCAATATTTTGTAATTGCAAACCTTACTACAACAATTGATTTTCGTAAAACTCGCATGGATACAAAATTACAGGCATTTTTAAACATAATGCATGTTCTGTTTTGGAGTTATGTTTATATATGTTTTACATTTAGTATTAGAGTTATACTGTCATATTGAGTAAAAAAAACTAACTTGTGTCTTTATAAACCTTAAAAAAAAATGTTTTCCAGTAAAACTCACAAAGATACATTTCTCCAGGCATGATTAGCCATTAACCATGTTTGGTTTAGAGTTATGTTTAAATAACTGTCATATTGCGTGTGGCACTGTCATTATGAGTAAAACCTATTTTTTGTATTTGTAAAATTACCAAAATAACTTGCTCTGATAAAACTCACATGGATAAAATATTACAGGATTTTTTTTTAGACATAAAGCATGTTTCCATCATATTGAGTAAAAAAAACTAACTTGTGTCTATACAAACTTTACAAAATATTTTTTTTCCAGTAAAACTCACAAAAATACATTTCTCCAGTTATTATTAGCCACTTTGCATCTGTGGTTTAGAATTTGTGTTTAAATAACAGTCAGATTGAATGTGACAGTATACTGTCATAGTGAGTAAAACCTAATTTTTGTATTTGTAAACCTTAACAAAATACCTGATTCTAGTAAAACTCACATAGATTCAATATAACAGGCATTTTTAGACGGATTGCATGTTTGGTATTGGAGTTATGTTTGTATAACTTTTACATTTATTATGACAGTTATACAAACATATTGAATAAAAAAAAACTATTTTGTGTCTTATCAAACCTTACAAAATATTTTTTTTCCTGTAAAACTCACAAAGATACATTTCTCCAGGCATTATTAGCCATTTTGCATTTGTGGTTTAGGAGTTATGTTACATAACCGTCATATTGAGGGTGGCAGTTATACTGTCATTATGAGTAAAACCTAATTTTTGTATTTATAAACCTTACCAAAATTCCTGATTCTGGTAAAACTCACATAGATACAATATTACAGGCATTTTTAGACATAATGCATGTTTGGTTTTGGAGTTATGTTTATATACATTTTTCCAGGCATTATTAGCTATTTATCATGTTTGGTTTAGGAGTTATGTTTAAATAACTGTCATATCAAATAATGCAGTTATACTGTCATTATGAGTAAAACCCAAGTTTTGTATTTGTAAACCTTACCAAAATACCTGATTCTGGTAAAACTCATATAGATTCAATATTACAGGCAGTTTAAGACGGATTGCAAGTTTGGTTTAGGAGTTTGGTTTTGGAATGATGTTTATATTACTTTTATATTTATCCATCCATCCATCCATCTTCTTCCGCTTATCCGAGGTCGGGTCGCGGGGGCAGCAGCCTAAGCAGGGAAGCCCAGACTTCCCTCTCCCCAGCCACTTCGTCCAGCTCTTCCTGTGGGACCCCGAGGCGTTCCCAGGCCAGCCGGGAGACATAGTCTTCCCAACGTGTCCTGGGTCTTCCCCGTGGCCTCCTACCGGTCGGACGTGCCCTAAACACCTCCCTAGGGAGGCGTTCGGGTGGCATCCTGACCAGATGCCCGAACCACCTCATCTGGCTCCTCTCGATGTGGAGGAGCTGCGGCTTTACTTTGAGCTCTCCCCGGATGGCAGAGCTTCTCACACCCTATCTCTAAGGGAGAGCCCCGCCACCCGGCGGAGGAAACTCATTTCGGCCGCTTGTACCCGTGATCTTGTCCTTTCGGTCTTAACCCAAAGCTCATGACCGGGTTAGCGAGAACCATGCACTGGGACTTGGAGGTCCGAGTCCATGGTCCATCCCAGTCGCTTCACACTCGGCTGCGAACCGATCCAGTGAGAGCTGAAGATCCTGGCCAGATGAAGCCAACAGGACCACATCATCTGCATAAAGCAGAGACCTAATCCTGCAGCCACCAAACCAGATCCCCTCAACGCCTTGACTGCGCCTATAAATTCTGTCCATAAAAGTTATGAACAGAATCGGTGACAAAGGGCAGCCTTGGCGGAGTCCAACCCTCACTGGAAACGTGTCCGACTTACTGCCGGCAATGCGGACCAAGCTCTGGCACTGAGCATACAGAGAGCGGACTGCCACAATCAGACAGTCCGATACCCCATACTCTCTGAGCAGTCCCCACAGGACTTCCCGAGGGACACGGTCGAATGCCTTCTCCAAGTCCACAAAACACATGTAGACTGGTTGGGCAAACTCCCATGTACCCTCAAGGACCCTGCCGAGAGTATAGAGCTGGTCCACAGTTCCACGACCAGGACGAAAACCACACTGTTCCTCCTGAATCCGAGGTTCGACTATCCGGCGTAGCCTCCTCTCCAGTACACCTGAATAGACCTTACCGGGAAGGCTGAGGAGTGTGATCCCACGATAGTTAGAGCACACCCTCCGGTTCCCCTTCTTAAAGAGAGGAACCACCACCCCGGTCTGCCAATCCAGAGGTACTGCCCCCGATGTCCACGCGATGCTGCAGAGTCTTGTCAACCAAGACAGCCCCACAGCATCCAGAGCCTTAAGGAACTCCGGGCGGATCTCATCTAGCCCTGGGGCCTTGCCACCGAGGAGCTTTTTAACTACCTCAGCAACCTCAGCCCCAGAAATAGGAGAGCCCACCACAGACTCCCCAGGCACTGCTTCCTCATAAGAAGACGTGTTGGTGGGATTGAGGAGGTCTTCGAAGTATTCCCTCCACCGATCCACAGTCCGCAGTCGAGGTCAGCAGAACAACATCCTCGCCATACACGGTGTTGATAGTGCACTGCTTCCCCTTCCTGAGGCGGCGGCTGGTGGTCCAGAATTGCCTCGAAGCCGTCCGGAAGTCATTTTCCAGCGCTTCCCCGAACTCCTCCCATGTCCGAGTTTTTGCCTCTGCGACCGCTGAAGCCGCACACCTGTCGGTACCTGTCCGCTGCCTCAGGAGTCCTATGAGCCAAAAGAACCCGATAGGACTCCTTCTTCAGCTTGACGGCATCCCTCACCGCCGGTGTCCACCAACGGGTTCTAGGATTACCGCCACGACAAGCACCAACTACCTTGCGGCCACAGCTCCAATCAGCCGCCTCGACAATAGAGGCGCGGAACATGGTCCATTCGGACTCAATGTCCAGCACCTCCCTCGTGACATGTTCAAAGTTCTTCCGGAGATGGGAATTGAAACTCTCTCTGACAGGAGACTCTGCCAGACGTTCCCAGCAAACCCTCACAATGCGTTTGGGCCTGCCAGGTCTGTCCGGCATCCTCCCTCACCATCGCAGCCAACTCACCAACAGGTGGTGATCGGTAGAAAGCTCCGCCCCTCTCTTCACCCGAGTATCCAAAACATGAGGCCGCAAATCCGATGACACAACTACAAAGTCGATCATGGAACTGCGGCCTAGGGTGTCCTGGTGCCAAGTGCACATATGGACACCCTTATGTTTGAACATGGTGTTCGTTATGGAAAATCTGTGACGGGCACAAAAGTCCAATAACAAAACACCGCTCGGTTCAGATCCGGGCAGCCATTCTTCCCAATCACGCCTCTCCAGGTTTCACTGTCGTTGCCAACATGAGCATTGAAGTCCCCCAGTAGCATGAGGGAATCACCCGGGGGAGCACTCTCAAGTACTCCCTCGAGTGAATCCAAAAAGGGTGGGTACTCTGAGCTGCGGTTTGGCGCGTAAGCGCAAACCACAGTCAGGACCCGTTCCCCCACCCGAAGGCGGAGGGAAGCTACCCTCTCGTCCACCGGGTTGAACTCCAACGTACAGGCTCTGAGCCGGGGGGAAACAAGAATTGCCACCCCAGCCCGTCGCCTTTCACTGCCGGCAACACCAGAGTGGAAGAGAGTCCAGCCCCTCTCGAGAGAACTGGTTCCAGAGCTCTTGCTGTGCGTCGAAGTGAGTCCGACTATATCTAACCGGAACTTCTCCACTTCGCGCACTAGCTCAGGCTCCTCCCCCCCCAGCGAGGTGACGTTCCACGTCCCAAGAGCTAGCTTCTGTAGCCGAGGATCGGACCGCCAAGTGCCCTGCCTTCGGCTGCCGCCCAGCTCACATCGCACCCGACCTCTATGACCCCTGCTATGGATGGTGAGCCCATTGGAGGGGGGACCCACGTTGCCTCTTCGGGCTGTGCCCGGCCGGGCCCCATGTCAGGCGCTCGCCATCGTGCCCCACCTCCGGGCCTGGCTCCAGAGGGGGTCCCGGTGACCCGCGTCCGGGCGAGGGAAATCTGGGTCCTTGTTTTTTATTATTCATGGAGGTCTTCGAGCTGCTCTTTGTCTGATCCCTCATAGGACCAGTTTGTCTTGGGAGACCCTACCAGGGGACATAAAGCCCCCGGACAACATAGCTCCTAGGATCATTGGGACACGCAAACTCCTCTACCAGGTTAAGGTGGCAGCTCAGAGAGACAGTTATACCATCATATTGAGTAAAAAAAAACAACAACATTTCTTTACAAACCTTAAAAATATTTGTTTCTAGTAAAACTCACAAAGATACATTTCTCCAGGCATTATTAGCCATTTAGCATGTTTGGTTTAGGAGTTATGTTTAAATAACTGTTATTTTGAATATGGCAGTTATACTGTCATTATGAGTAAAACCCAATTTTTGTATTCGTAAACCTTACAAAAAAATACCTGATTCTGGTCAAACTCACATAGATTCAATATTACAGGCATTTGTAGACGTATTGCAAGTTTGGTTTTGGAGTAATGTTTATTTAACTTTCATATTTAGTATGACAGTTATACTGTCATATTAAGTGAAAAAACTAACTTGTTTCTTTACAAACCTTATAAAAAAAAACGTTTTCCAGGAAAACTCACAAAGATACATTTTTCCTGGCATTATTAGCCATTTTGTAATTGTGGTTTAGGAGTTACAATATATTTAAATAACTGTCAGATTGAATGTGACAGTATACTGTCATAGTGAGTAAAACCTAATTTTTGTATTTGTAAACCTTACCAAAAATACCTGATTCTGGTAAAAATCACATAAATACAATATTGCAGGCATTTTTAGACATTATGCATGTTTGGTTTTGGAGTTATGTTTATACAACTTTTATATTTAGTATGACAGTTATACTATCATATTGAGTAAAAAAAGAATAACTTGTGTCTTCATAAACCTTACAAAAAAATGTTTTCCCAGTAAAACTCACAAAGATACATTTCTCCAGGCATAATTAGCCATTTATTACTGTCATAATGAGTAAAAAACTACTTTTTGTGTTTGCAAGCCTTAAAATAGCATATGTTTCGAGTAAAACTCACAAGGATGCATTGTTTCAGGCTTTTTTTTAACCTATTTGCATGTGTGGTTAGGGAGTTAAGCTTAAATAACAGTCAAATTGAATGTAGCAGTTAACTGTCATTATGAGTAAACCCCTATTTTATGTAATTGTACACCTTACCAAATTAACTGATTCTTGTAAAACTCTCAGAGATACAATATTTTAGGCATTTTTAGACATAATCCATGTTTAGTTTTGGAGTTATGTTTATATAACTTTCATATTTTGTATGACAGTTATACTGTCATATTGCATTTAAAAAACTAACTTGCCTCTTGCAAAACTTACAAAATATATTTTTTCTAGTAAAACTAACAAAGATACATATCTTCACGCATTATCAGACATGTTGCATGTTTGGTGTAGGAATTATGTTGAAAAACATTTGTATTGCTTATTTCGCATTATCTCAGGATTTTAAGAACATTACTGTCATAATGAGTAAAAAACTACTTTTTGTGTTTGCAAGCCTTAAAATAGCATATGTTTCGAGTAAAACTCACAAGGATGCATTGTTTTAGGCTTTATTAACCTATTTGCATGTGTGATTAGGAAGTTATGTTTAAACAACAGTCAAATTGAAGGTAGCAGTTATACTGTCATTATGAAAAAAAAACAATTTTTGTATTTGTAAACCTTACCAAATTACCTGATTCTGGTAAAACTCACATAGATACAATATTTTAGGCATTTTTAAACATATTGCATGTTCAATTTTGGAGTTATGTTTATATATATTTCATATTTGGTATGACAGTTATACTGTCATATTGAATTAAAAAAACTAACTTGCCTCTTTGCAAAACTTACAAAATATATTTTTTCTAGTAAAACTAACAAAGATACATTTCTTCAGGCATTATTAGACATGTTGCATGTTTGGTGTAGGAATTATGTTGAAAAACATTTTTATTGCTTATTTCGCATTATCTCAGGATTTTAAGAACTTTTCTGTCATAATGAGTAAAAAACTACTTTTTGTGTTTGCAAGCCTTAAAATAGCAAATGTTTCGAGTAAAACTCACAAGGATGCATTGTTTTAGGCTTTATTAACCTATTTGCATGTGTGATTAGGAAGTTATGTTTAAATAACAGTCAAATTGAATGTAGCAGTATTACTGTCATTATGAAAAAAAAACAATTTTTGTATTTGTAAACCTTACCAAATTACCTGATTCTGGTAAAACTCACATAGGTACAATATTTTAGGCATTTTTAGACATAATGCATGTTCAATTTTGGAGTTATGTTTATATATATTTCATATTTGGTATGACAGTTATACTGTCATATTGCATTAAAAAAACTAACTTGCCTCTTTGCAAAACTTACAAAATATAATTTTTCTAGTAAAACTAACAAAGATACATATCTTCACGCATTATCAGACATGTTGCATGTTTGGTGTAGGAATTATGTTGAAAAACATTTTTATTGCTTATTTCGCATTATCTCAGGATTTTAAGAACATTACTGTCATAATGAGTAAAAAACTACTTTTTGTGTTTGCAAGCCTTAAAATAGCACATGTTTCGAGTAAAACCCACAAGGATGCATTGCTTTAGGCTTTATTAACCTATTTGCATGTTCAATTTTGGAGTTATGTTTATATATATTTCATATTTGGTATGACAGTTATACTGTCATATTGCATTAAAAAAACTAACTTGCCTCTTTGCAAAACTTACAAAATATAATTTTTCTAGTAAAACTAACAAAGATACATATCTTCACGCATTATCAGACATGTTGCATGTTTGGTGTAGGAATTATGTTGAAAAACATTTTTATTGCTTATTTCGCATTATCTCAGGATTTTAAGAACATTACTGTCATAATGAGTAAAAAACTTCTTTTTGCGTTTGCAAGCCTTAAAATAGCACATGTTTCGAGTAAAACCCACAAGGATGCATTGTTTTAGACTTTATTAACCTATTTTGCATGTGTGGTTAGGGAGTTATGTTTAAATAACAGTCAAATTGAATGTAGCAGTTAACTGTCATTATGAGTAAACCCCTAATTTATGTAATTGTACACCTTACCAAAATAACTGATTCTTGTAAAACTCACATAGATACAATATTTTAGGCATTTTTAGACATAATGCATGTTCAGTTTTGGAGTTATGTTTATATAACTTTCATATTTGGTATGTCATATTGAATTAAAAAAACTTATTTGCCTTTGCAAAACTTACAAATTATAATTTTTCTAGTAAAACTAACAAAGATACATATCTTCACGCATTATCAGACATGTTGCATGTTTGGTGTTGGAATTATGTTGAAAATCATTTTTATTGCTTATTTCGCATTATCTCAGGATTTTAAGAACGTTACTGTCATAATGAGTAAAAAACTACTTTTTGTGTTTGCAAGCCTTAAAATAGCATATGTTTCGAGTAAAACTCACAAGGATGCATTGTTTTAGGCTTTATTAACCTATTTGCATGTGTGATTAGGAAGTTATGTTTAAATAACAGTCAAATTGAATGTAGCAGTTATACTGTCATTATGAAAAAAAAACAATTTTTGTAGTTGTAAACCTTGCCAAATTACCTGATTCTGGTTAAACTCACATAGATACAATATTTTAGGCATTTTTAGACATATTGCATGTTCAATTTTGGAGTTATGTTTATATATATTTCATATTTGGTATGACAGTTATACTGTCATATTGAATGAAAAAAATTAACTTGCCTCTTTGCAAAACTTACAAAATATATTTTTTCTAGTAAAACTAACAAAGATACATGTCTTCAGGCATTATTAGACATGTTGCATGTTTGGTGTAGGAATTATGTTGAAAGACATTTTTATTGCTTATTTCGCATTATCTCAGGATTTTAAAAACTTTTCTGTCATAATGAGTAAAAAACTACTTTTTGTGTTTGCAAGCCTTAAAATAGCAAATGTTTCGAGTAAAACTCACAAGGATGCATTGTTTTAAGCTTTATTAACCTATTTTCATGTGTGATTAGGAAGTTATGTTTAAATAACAGTCAAATTGAATGTAGCAGTTATACTGTCATTATGAAAAAAAAACAATTTTTGTAGTTGTAAACCTTGCCAAATTACCTGATTCTGGTTAAACTCACATAGATACAATATTTTAGGCATTTTTAGACATATTGCATGTTCAATTTTGGAGTTATGTTTATATATATTTCATATTTGGTATGACAGTTATACTGTCATATTGAATGAAAAAAACTAACTTGCCTCTTTGCAAAACTTACAAAATATATTTTTTCTAGTAAAACTAACAAAGATACATGTCTTCAGGCATTATTAGACATGTTGAATGTTTGGTGTAGGAATTATGTTGAAAAACATTTTTATTGCTTATTTCGCATTATCTCAGGATTTTAAGAACATTACTGTCATAATGAGTAAAAAACTACTTTTTGTGTTTGCAAGCCTTAAAATAGCAAATGTTTCGAGTAAAACTCACAAGGATGCATTGTTTTAAGCTTTATTAACCTATTTTCATGTGTGATTAGGAAGTTATGTTTAAATAACAGTCAAATTGAATGTAGCAGTTATACTGTCATTATGAAAAAAAAACAATTTTTGTATTTGTAAACCTTACCAAATTACCTGATTCTGGTGAAACTCACATATATACAATATTACAGGCAATTTTAGACATAATGCATGTTTAGGTTTGGAGTTTTGTTTATATAACTTTCATATTTGGTATGACAGTTATACTGTCATATTGAATTAAAAAAACTTATTTGCCTCTTTGCAAAACTTATAAAAGATCATTTTTCTAGTAAAACTAACAAAGATACATGTCTTCAGGCATTATTAGACATGTTGCATGTTTGGTGTAGGAATTATGTTGAAAAACATTTTTATTGCTTATTTTGCATTATCTCAGGATTTTAAGAACATTACTGTCAAAATGAGTAAAAAACTACTTTTTGTGTTTGCAAGCCTAAAATAGCATATGTTTCGAGTAAAACTCACAAGGATGCATTGTTTTAGGCTTTAATAACCTATTTTGCATGTGTGGTTAGGGAGTTATGTTTAAATAACAGTCAAATTGAATGTAGCAGTTAACTGTCATTATGAGTAAACCCCTAATTTATGTAATTGTACACCTCACCAAAATAACTGATTCTTGTAAAACTCACATTGATACAATATTTTAGGCATTTTTAGACATAATGCATGTTCAGTTTTGGAGTTATGTTTATATAACTTTCATATTTGGTAAGTCATATTGAATTAAAAAAACTTATTTGCCTCTTTGCAAAACTTACAAATTATAATTTTTCTAGTAAAACTAACAAAGATACATATCTTCACGCATTATCAGACATGTTGCATGTTTGGTGTAGGAATTATGTTGAAAAACATTTTTATTGCTTATTTCGCATTATCTCAGGATTTTAAGAACATTACTGTCATAATGAGTAAAAAACTACTTTTTGTGTTTGCAAGCCTTAAAATAGCATATGTTTCGAGTAAAACTCACAAGGATGCAATGTTTTAGGCTTTATTAACCTATTTGCATGTGTGATTAGGAAGTTATGTTTAAATAACAGTCAAATTGAATGTAGCAGTTATACTGTCATTATGAAAAAAAAACAATTTTTGTATTTGTAAACCTTACCAAATTACCTGATTCTGGTAAAACTCACATAGATACAATATTTTAGGCATTTTTAGACATAATGCATGTTCAATTTTGGAGTTATGTTTATATATATTTCATATTTGGTATGACAGTTATACTGTCATATTGCATTAAAAAAACTAACTTGCCTCTTTGCAAAACTTACAAAATATAATTTTTCTAGTAAAACTAACAAAGATACATATCTTCACGCATTATCAGACATGTTGCATGTTTGGTGTAGGAATTATGTTGAAAAACATTTTTATTGCTTATTTCGCATTATCTCAGGATTTTAAGAACATTACTGTCATAATGAGTAAAAAACTACTTTTTGTGTTTGCAAGCCTTAAAATAGCACATGTTTCGAGTAAAACCCACAAGGATGCATTGTTTTAGGCTTTATTAACCTATTTGCATGTGTGATTAGGAAGTTATGTTTAAATAACAGTCAAATTGAATGTAGCAGTTATACTGTCATTATGAAAAAAAAAAAAATTTTGTATTTGTAAACCTTACCAAATTACCTGATTCTGGTGAAACTCACATATATACAATATTACAGGCAATTTTAGACATAATGCCTGTTTAGGTTTGGAGTTTTGTTTATATTACTTTCATATTTGGTATGACAGTTATACTGTCATATTGAATTAAAAAAACTTCTTTGCCTCTTTGCAAAACTTATAAAAGATCGTTTTTCTAGTAAAACTAACACAGATACATGTCTTCAGGCATTATTAGACATGTTGCATGTTTGGTGTAGGAATTATGTTGAAAAACATTTTTTTTGCTTATTTTGCATTATCTCAGGATTTTAAGAACATTACTGTCAAAATGAGTAAAAAACTACTTTTTGTGTTTGCAAGCCTAAAATAGCATATGTTTCGAGTAAAACTCACAAGGATGCATTGTTTTAGGCTTTATTAACCTATTTTGCATGTGTGGTTAGGGAGTTATGTTTAAATAACAGTCAAATTGAATGTAGCAGTTAACTGTCATTATGAGTAAACCCCTAATTTATGTAATTGTACACCTTACCAAAATAACTGATTCTTGTAAAACTCACATAGATACAATATTTTAGGCATTTTTAGACATAATGCATGTTCAGTTTTGGAGTTATGTTTATATAACTTTCATATTTGGTATGACAGTTATACTGTCATATTGGATTAAAAAAACTAACTTGAGTCTTTGTAAAACTTACAAAAGATAATTTTTCTAGTATAACTAACAAAGATACATGTATCCATGCATTATTAGACATGTTGCATGTTTGGTGTAGGAATTATGATGAAAAACATTTTTATTGCTTATTTCGCATTATCTCAGGATTTGAAGAACATTACTGTCAAAATGATTAAAAAACTACTTTTTGTGTTTGCAAGCCTTAAATAGCATATGTTTCGAGTAAAACCCACAAGGATGCATTGTTTTAGGCTTTATTAACCTATTTGCATGTGTGATTAGGAAGTTATGTTTAAATAACAGTCAAATTGAATGTAGCAGTTATACTGTCATTATGAAAAAAAACTATTTTTGTATTTGTAAACCTTACCAAATTACCTGATTCTGGTGAAACTCACATAGATACAATATTACAGGCAATTTTAGACATAATGCATGTTCAGTTTTGGAGTTATGTTTATAAATAAATAATGATAAATGGGTTGTACTTGTATAGCGCTTTTCTGCCTTCAAGGTACTCAAAGCGCTTTGACACTACTTCCATATTTACCTATTCACACACACATTCACACACTGATGGAGGGAGCTGCCATGCAAGGCGCTAACCAGCACCCATCAGGAGGAAGGGTGAAGTGTCTTGCTCAGAACACAACGGACATGACGAGGTTGGTACTAGGTGGGGATTGAACAAAGGGGCCCTCGGGTCGCGCACGGCCATTCTTCCACTGCGCCACGCCGTCCCAATTATATAACTTTCATATTTGGTATGACAGTTAGACTGTCATATTGAATTAAAAAAACTAACTTGCCTCTTTGCAAAACTTACAAAAGATAATTTTTCTAGTAAAACTAACAAAGATACACGTCTTCAGGCATTATTAGACATGTTGCATGTTTGGTGTAGGAATTATGTTGAAAAACATTTTTTTTGCTTATTTTGCATTATCTCAGGATTTTAAGAACATTACTGTCAAAATGAGTAAAAAAATCCTTTTTGTGTTTGCAAGCCTTAAAATAGCATATGTTTCGAGTAAAACTCACAAGGATGCATTGTTTTAGGCTTTATTAACCTATTTTGCATGTGTGATTAGGAAGTTATGTTTAAATAACAGTCAAATTGAATGTAGCAGTTATACTGTCATTATGAAAAAAAAACAATTTTTGTATTTGTAAACCTTACCAAATTACCTGACTCTGGTAAAACTCACATAGATACAATATTTTAGGCATTTTTAGACATAATGCATGTTCAATTTTGGAGTTATGTTTATATATATTTCATATTTGGTATGACAGTTATACTGTCATATTGCATTAAAAAAACTAACTTGCCTCTTTGCAAAACTTACAAAATATAATTTTTCTAGTAAAACTAACAAAGATACATATCTTCACGCATTATCAGACATGTTGCATGTTTGGTGTAGGAATTATGTTGAAAAACATTTTTATTGCTTATTTCGCATTATCTCAGGATTTTAAGAACATTACTGTCATAATGAGTAAAAAACTTCTTTTTGCGTTTGCAAGCCTTAAAATAGCACATGTTTCGAGTAAAACCCACAAGGATGCATTGTTTTAGACTTTATTAACCTATTTTGCATGTGTGGTTAGGGAGTTATGTTTAAATAACAGTCAAATTGAATGTAGCAGTTAACTGTCATTATGAGTAAACCCCTAATTTATGTAATTGTACACCTTACCAAAATAACTGATTCTTGTAAAACTCACATAGATACAATATTTTAGGCATTTTTAGACATAATGCATGTTCAGTTTTGGAGTTATGTTTATATAACTTTCATATTTGGTATGTCATATTGAATTAAAAAAACTTATTTGCCTTTGCAAAACTTACAAATCATAATTTTTCTAGTAAAACTAACAAAGATACATATCTTCACGCATTATCAGACATGTTGCATGTTTGGTGTTGGAATTATGTTGAAAATCATTTTTATTGCTTATTTCGCATTATCTCAGGATTTTAAGAACGTTACTGTCATAATGAGTAAAAAACTACTTTTTGTGTTTGCAAGCCTTAAAATAGCATATGTTTCGAGTAAAACTCACAAGGATGCATTGTTTTAGGCTTTATTAACCTATTTGCATGTGTGATTAGGAAGTTATGTTTAAATAACAGTCAAATTGAATGTAGCAGTTATACTGTCATTATGAAAAAAAAACAATTTTTGTAGTTGTAAACCTTGCCAAATTACCTGATTCTGGTTAAACTCACATAGATACAATATTTTAGGCATTTTTAGACATATTGCATGTTCAATTTTGGAGTTATGTTTATATATATTTCATATTTGGTATGACAGTTATACTGTCATATTGAATGAAAAAAATTAACTTGCCTCTTTGCAAAACTTACAAAATATATTTTTTCTAGTAAAACTAACAAAGATACATGTCTTCAGGCATTATTAGACATGTTGCATGTTTGGTGTAGGAATTATGTTGAAAGACATTTTTATTGCTTATTTCGCATTATCTCAGGATTTTAAAAACTTTTCTGTCATAATGAGTAAAAAACTACTTTTTGTGTTTGCAAGCCTTAAAATAGCAAATGTTTCGAGTAAAACTCACAAGGATGCATTGTTTTAAGCTTTATTAACCTATTTTCATGTGTGATTAGGAAGTTATGTTTAAATAACAGTCAAATTGAATGTAGCAGTTATACTGTCATTATGAAAAAAAAACAATTTTTGTAGTTGTAAACCTTGCCAAATTACCTGATTCTGGTTAAACTCACATAGATACAATATTTTAGGCATTTTTAGACATATTGCATGTTCAATTTTGGAGTTATGTTTATATATATTTCATATTTGGTATGACAGTTATACTGTCATATTGAATGAAAAAAACTAACTTGCCTCTTTGCAAAACTTACAAAATATATTTTTTCTAGTAAAACTAACAAAGATACATGTCTTCAGGCATTATTAGACATGTTGAATGTTTGGTGTAGGAATTATGTTGAAAAACATTTTTATTGCTTATTTCGCATTATCTCAGGATTTTAAGAACATTACTGTCATAATGAGTAAAAAACTACTTTTTGTGTTTGCAAGCCTTAAAATAGCAAATGTTTCGAGTAAAACTCACAAGGATGCATTGTTTTAAGCTTTATTAACCTATTTTCATGTGTGATTAGGAAGTTATGTTTAAATAACAGTCAAATTGAATGTAGCAGTTATACTGTCATTATGAAAAAAAAACAATTTTTGTATTTGTAAACCTTACCAAATTACCAGATTCTGGTGAAACTCACATATATACAATATTACAGGCAATTTTAGACATAATGCATGTTTAGGTTTGGAGTTTTGTTTATATAACTTTCATATTTGGTATGACAGTTATACTGTCATATTGAATTAAAAAAACTTATTTGCCTCTTTGCAAAACTTATAAAAGATCATTTTTCTAGTAAAACTAACAAAGATACATGTCTTCAGGCATTATTAGACATGTTGCATGTTTGGTGTAGGAATTATGTTGAAAAACATTTTTATTGCTTATTTTGCATTATCTCAGGATTTTAAGAACATTACTGTCAAAATGAGTAAAAAACTACTTTTTGTGTTTGCAAGCCTAAAATAGCATATGTTTCGAGTAAAACTCACAAGGATGCATTGTTTTAGGCTTTAATAACCTATTTTGCATGTGTGGTTAGGGAGTTATGTTTAAATAACAGTCAAATTGAATGTAGCAGTTAACTGTCATTATGAGTAAACCCCTAATTTATGTAATTGTACACCTCACCAAAATAACTGATTCTTGTAAAACTCACATTGATACAATATTTTAGGCATTTTTAGACATAATGCATGTTCAGTTTTGGAGTTATGTTTATATAACTTTCATATTTGGTAAGTCATATTGAATTAAAAAAACTTATTTGCCTCTTTGCAAAACTTACAAATTATAATTTTTCTAGTAAAACTAACAAAGATACATATCTTCACGCATTATCAGACATGTTGCATGTTTGGTGTAGGAATTATGTTGAAAAACATTTTTATTGCTTATTTCGCATTATCTCAGGATTTTAAGAACATTACTGTCATAATGAGTAAAAAACTACTTTTTGTGTTTGCAAGCCTTAAAATAGCATATGTTTCGAGTAAAACTCACAAGGATGCAATGTTTTAGGCTTTATTAACCTATTTGCATGTGTGATTAGGAAGTTATGTTTAAATAACAGTCAAATTGAATGTAGCAGTTATACTGTCATTATGAAAAAAAAACAATTTTTGTATTTGTAAACCTTACCAAATTACCTGATTCTGGTAAAACTCACATAGATACAATATTTTAGGCATTTTTAGACATAATGCATGTTCAATTTTGGAGTTATGTTTATATATATTTCATATTTGGTATGACAGTTATACTGTCATATTGCATTAAAAAAACTAACTTGCCTCTTTGCAAAACTTACAAAATATAATTTTTCTAGTAAAACTAACAAAGATACATATCTTCACGCATTATCAGACATGTTGCATGTTTGGTGTAGGAATTATGTTGAAAAACATTTTTATTGCTTATTTCGCATTATCTCAGGATTTTAAGAACATTACTGTCATAATGAGTAAAAAACTACTTTTTGTGTTTGCAAGCCTTAAAATAGCACATGTTTCGAGTAAAACCCACAAGGATGCATTGTTTTAGGCTTTATTAACCTATTTGCATGTGTGATTAGGAAGTTATGTTTAAATAACAGTCAAATTGAATGTAGCAGTTATACTGTCATTATGAAAAAAAAAAAATTTTTGTATTTGTAAACCTTACCAAATTACCTGATTCTGGTGAAACTCACATATATACAATATTACAGGCAATTTTAGACATAATGCCTGTTTAGGTTTGGAGTTTTGTTTATATAACTTTCATATTTGGTATGACAGTTATACTGTCATATTGAATTAAAAAAACTTCTTTGCCTCTTTGCAAAACTTATAAAAGATCGTTTTTCTAGTAAAACTAACACAGATACATGTCTTCAGGCATTATTAGACATGTTGCATGTTTGGTGTAGGAATTATGTTGAAAAACATTTTTTTTGCTTATTTTGCATTATCTCAGGATTTTAAGAACATTACTGTCAAAATGAGTAAAAAACTACTTTTTGTGTTTGCAAGCCTAAAATAGCATATGTTTCGAGTAAAACTCACAAGGATGCATTGTTTTAGGCTTTATTAACCTATTTTGCATGTGTGGTTAGGGAGTTATGTTTAAATAACAGTCAAATTGAATGTAGCAGTTAACTGTCATTATGAGTAAACCCCTAATTTATGTAATTGTACACCTTACCAAAATAACTGATTCTTGTAAAACTCACATAGATACAATATTTTAGGCATTTTTAGACATAATGCATGTTCAGTTTTGGAGTTATGTTTATATAACTTTCATATTTGGTATGACAGTTATACTGTCATATTGGATTAAAAAAACTAACTTGAGTCTTTGTAAAACTTACAAAAGATAATTTTTCTAGTATAACTAACAAAGATACATGTATCCATGCATTATTAGACATGTTGCATGTTTGGTGTAGGAATTATGATGAAAAACATTTTTATTGCTTATTTCGCATTATCTCAGGATTTGAAGAACATTACTGTCAAAATGATTAAAAAACTACTTTTTGTGTTTGCAAGCCTTAAATAGCATATGTTTCGAGTAAAACCCACAAGGATGCATTGTTTTAGGCTTTATTAACCTATTTGCATGTGTGATTAGGAAGTTATGTTTAAATAACAGTCAAATTGAATGTAGCAGTTATACTGTCATTATGAAAAAAAACTATTTTTGTATTTGTAAACCTTACCAAATTACCTGATTCTGGTGAAACTCACATAGATACAATATTACAGGCAATTTTAGACATAATGCATGTTCAGTTTTGGAGTTATGTTTATAAATAAATAATGATAAATGGGTTGTACTTGTATAGCGCTTTTCTGCCTTCAAGGTACTCAAAGCGCTTTGACACTACTTCCATATTTACCTATTCACACACACATTCACACACTGATGGAGGGAGCTGCCATGCAAGGCGCTAACCAGCACCCATCAGGAGGAAGGGTGAAGTGTCTTGCTCAGAACACAACGGACATGACGAGGTTGGTACTAGGTGGGGATTGAACAAAGGGGCCCTCGGGTCGCGCACGGCCATTCTTCCACTGCGCCACGCCGTCCCAATTATATAACTTTCATATTTGGTATGACAGTTAGACTGTCATATTGAATTAAAAAAACTAACTTGCCTCTTTGCAAAACTTACAAAAGATAATTTTTCTAGTAAAACTAACAAAGATACACGTCTTCAGGCATTATTAGACATGTTGCATGTTTGGTGTAGGAATTATGTTGAAAAACATTTTTTTTGCTTATTTTGCATTATCTCAGGATTTTAAGAACATTACTGTCAAAATGAGTAAAAAAATCCTTTTTGTGTTTGCAAGCCTTAAAATAGCATATGTTTCGAGTAAAACTCACAAGGATGCATTGTTTTAGGCTTTATTAACCTATTTTGCATGTGTGATTAGGAAGTTATGTTTAAATAACAGTCAAATTGAATGTAGCAGTTATACTGTCATTATGAAAAAAAAACAATTTTTGTATTTGTAAACCTTACCAAATTACCTGACTCTGGTAAAACTCACATAGATACAATATTTTAGGCATTTTTAGACATAATGCATGTTCAATTTTGGAGTTATGTTTATATATATTTCATATTTGGTATGACAGTTATACTGTCATATTGCATTAAAAAAACTAACTTGCCTCTTTGCAAAACTTACAAAATATAATTTTTCTAGTAAAACTAACAAAGATACATATCTTCACGCATTATCAGACATGTTGCATGTTTGGTGTAGGAATTATGTTGAAAAACATTTTTATTGCTTATTTCGCATTATCTCAGGATTTTAAGAACATTACTGTCATAATGAGTAAAAAACTACTTTTTGTGTTTGCAAGCCTTAAAATAGCACATGTTTCGAGTAAAACCCACAAGGATGCATTGTTTTAGGCTTTATTAACCTATTTGCATGTGTGATTAGGAAGTTATGTTTAAATAACAGTCAAATTGAATGTAGCAGATATACTGTCATTATGAAAAAAAAAAAATTTTTGTATTTGTAAACCTTACCAAATTACCTGATTCTGGTGAAACTCACATATATACAATATTACAGGCAATTTTAGACATAATGCATGTTTAGGTTTGGAGTTTTGTTTATATAACTTTCATATTTGGTATGACAGTTATACTGTCATATTGAATTAAAAAAACTTATTTGCCTCTTTGCAAAACTTATAAAAGATCGTTTTTCTAGTAAAACTAACACAGATACATGTCTTCAGGCATTATTAGACATGTTGCATGTTTGGTGTAGGAATTATGTTGAAAAACATTTTTATTGCTTATTTTGCATTATCTCAGGATTTTAAGAACATTACTGTCAAAATGAGTAAAAAACTACTTTTTGTGTTTGCAAGCCTAAAATAGCATATGTTTCGAGTAAAACTCACAAGGATGCATTGTTTTAGGCTTTATTAACCTATTTTGCATGTGTGGTTAGGGAGTTATGTTTAAATAACAGTCAAATTGAATGTAGCAGTTTACTGTCATTATGAGTAAACCCCTAATTTATGTAATTGTACACCTTACCAAAATAACTGATTCTTGTAAAACTCACATAGATACAATATTTTAGGCATTTTTAGACATAATGCATGTTCAGTTTTGGAGTTATGTTTATATAACTTTCATATTTGGTATGACAGTTATACTGTCATATTGGATTAAAAAAACTAACTTGAGTCTTTGTAAAACTTACAAAAGATAATTTTTCTAGTATAACTAACAAAGATACATGTATCCATGCATTATTAGACATGTTGCATGTTTGGTGTAGGAATTATGATGAAAAACATTTTTATTGCTTATTTCGCATTATCTCAGGATTTTAAGAACATTACTGTCATAATCAGTAAAAAACTACTTTTTGTGTTTGCAAGCCTTAAAATAGCATATGTTGCGAGTAAAACTCACAAGGATGCATTGTTTTAGGCTTTATTAGCCTATTTGCATGTGTGGTTAGGAAGTTATAATTAAATAACTGTCAAATTGAATATAGCAGTTCTACTGTCATTATGAGAAAAAAACCAATTTTTGTATTTGTAAACCTTACAAAATTACCTTATTCTGGTAAAACTCACATAGATACAATATTTTAGGCATTTTTAGACATAATGCATGTTCAGTTTTGGAGTTATGTTTATATAAATTATACATTTAGTTTGACAGTTATACTGTTATATTGAATTAAAAAAACTTACTTGCGTCGTTGCAAAACTTACAAAAGATACATTTTCTAGTAAAACTAACAAAGATACATGTCCAGGCATTATTAGACATGTTGCATGTTTGGTGTAGGAATTATGTTGAAAAACATTTTTATTGCTTTTTTTGCATTATCTCAGGATTTTAAGAACATTACTGGCATATTGAGTAAAAAACTACTATGACAGTCACATTCAATCTGACTGTTATTTAAACATAACTCCTAAACCATGCAAGCAAAATGTCAAATAATGCCTAGAGAAATGTATCTTTGTAAGTTTTACAGGAAAAAATAGTATACTGTCATACTAAATATGAAAGTTGAATAAATATAACACCAAAACCAAACTTGCAATCCGTCTAAAAATGCCTGTAATATTAAATATATGTGAGTTTTACCAGAATCCGTTATTTTGGTAAGGTTTACAAATACAAAAATTGGGTTTTACTCATAATGACAGTATAACTGCCATATTCAAAATAACAGTTATTTAAACATAACTCCTAAACCAAATATGCTAAATGGCTAATAATGCCTGGAGAAATGAATCTTTGTGAGTTTTACTAGAAAAAAAATATTTTGTAAGGTTTGTAAAGACAAAAGTTAGTTGTTTTTTTTACTCAATATATAACTGTCATACTAAATATGAAAGTTAGATAAACATAATTCCAAGACCAAACTCCTAAACCAAACTTGCAGTCCGTCTTAAACGCCTGTAATATTGAATCTATGTGAGTTTTGCCAGAATCAGGTATTTTGGTAAGGTTTACAAATACAAAACTTGGGTTTTACTCATAACTGCAACATTTAATATGACAGTTATTTAAACATGACTCCTAAACCAAACATGATAAATGACTAATAATGCCTGGAGAAATGTATCTTTGTGAGTTTTACTGGAAAAAAATAATGTGTAAGGTTATAAAGACACAAGTTATTTTTTATTTATTTAATACGATGGTATAACTGTCATACTAAATATGAAAGTTTTATAAACATAACTCCAAAACCAAAATGCATTTTGTCTAAAAATGCCTGTAATATTGAGTCTTACCAGAATCAGGTATTTTGGTAAGGTTGACAAATACAAACATTAGGTTTTACTCATAATGACAGTATCTGCCACATTCAATATGACAATTATTTAAACAAAACTCCAAAACCAAACATGCATTATGTCTAAAAATTCCTATAATTTTGTATCTACGTGATTTTTACTAGAATCAGTTGTTTTTGTAAGGTTTACAAATACAAAATATTAGTTTTTCTCATAATGAGAGTATACTGTCACAATCAATCTGACAAAATGGCTAATAATGCCTGGAGGAATGTATCTTTGTGAATTTTATTGGAACAAAAAATTTTGTAAGGTTTGTAAAGACACACGTTAGTTTATTTTACTTAATTTTACAGTATAGCTGTCATACTATATATGAAAGTTTTATAAACATAACTCCAAAACCAAACATGCAATCCGTCTAAAAATGTCTGTAATATTTATTATATGTAAGTTTTATCAGAATCACGTATTTTGGTAAGGTTTACAAATCAAAATATTAGGTTTTACTCATAGTGACAGTATTCTTTGTGAGTTTTGGGGGGAAAAAATTGTAAGGTTTATAAGGACACAAGTTTTTTTTTTTTTTACTCAATATGATGGTATACTGTCATACTAAATATGAAAGTTGTATAAACATAACTCCAAAACCAAACATGCATTATGTCTAAAAATGCCTGCAATATTGTATCTATGTTATTTTTACCAGAATCAGGTATTTTTGGTAAGGTTTACAAATACAAAAATTAGGTTTTACTCAGAATGACAGTATACTGTCACATTCAATCTGAAAGTTATTTAAACATAACTCCTAAACCACAAATACAAAATGGCTAATAATGCCTGGAGAAATGTATCTTTGTGAGTTTTCCTGGAAAAAAATTTTTTTTATAAGGTTTGTAAAGACACAAGTTAGTTTTTTTTTACTTAATATGACACTTATTTAAACATAACTCCTAAAACACAAATGCAAAATGACTAATAATGCCTAGAGAAATGTATATTTGCGAATTTTCCCGGAAAACAATATTTTGTAAGGTTTGTAAAGATACAAATTAGTGTTTTATTACTCAATATGATGGTATAACTGTCATACTAAATATGAAAGTTATATAAACATAACTCCAAAACCAAACATATTTTATGTCTAAAAATTCCTGTAATATTGTATCGATGTGGGTTTTACCAGAATCAGGTTTTTTGGTAAGGTTTACAAATACAAAAAATATGTTTTACTCATAATGACAGTATAACTGCCACACTCAATATAACAGTTATTCAAACATAACTCCTAAGCCAAACATGTTAAATGGCTAATAAAGCCTGGGGAAATGGATCTTTGTGAGGTTAACTGGAAAACAATTTTTTTGTAAGGTTTGTAAAGACAGAAGTTAGTTTTTTTACTCATAATGACAGTATAACTGCCACATTCAAAATGACAGTTATATAAACATAACGCCAAAACCAAACATGCATTATGTCTAAAAATGCCTGTAATATTAAATCTATGTGAGTTTGACCAGAATCAGGTATTTTGGTAAGGTTTACAAATACAAAAAGTAGGTTTTACTCATAATGACAGTATAACTGCCACGTTCAAAATTACAGTTATTTAAACATAAGTCCTAATTTAAACATGCTAAATGGCTAATTCTGCCTGGAGAAAGGTATCTTTGTGAGTTTAACTGGAAAATAAAAATATTTCGTAAGGTTTGTTAAGACACAAGTTAGTTTTTTTTAGTCAATATGTGTATAACTGTCATAATAAATGTAAATTTTATATGAACATAACTCCAAAACCAAACATGCATTATGTCTAAAAATGCCTGTAATATTGTATCTATGTGATTTTTACCAGAATCAGGTATTTTAATAAGGTTTACAAATACAAAATCTAGGTTTTACTCATAATGACAGTATAACTGCCACACTCAATATGACAGTTATTTAAACATAACTCCTAAACCAAACATGATAAATGGCTAAGTATACCTGGAGAAATGTATCTTTGTGAGTTTTGCTGGAAAAAAAAAAAAGTACCGTATTTTCCGCACTATAAGGCGCACCTAAAAACCACAAATTTTCTCAAAAGCTGACAGTGCGCCTTATAATCCGGTGCGCCTTATATATGGGTTAATATTAATATTAATTTTCATAAAGTTTAGGTCTCGCAACTACGGTAAACAGCCGCCATCTTTTTTCCCCGTAGAAGAAGCGCGCGGTGCATGCTGGGATATGTGGCGTTTCATTTCCATTTGTGTGTTTATGTAAAGACCCCAAAATGGCTCCTATTAAGTGTGTTGTCTGTCTAATTATAAATAATGCAGACGAGGCGTGTTAACTGAGTTCTCAACGTTTACTCACAGCGTGCTCAGAAGCAGTGCCTGGGGAGTCTGTGGTGGGCTCTCCTATTTCTGGGGCTGAGGTTGCTCCTCGGTGGCAAGGCCCCAGGGCTAGATGAGATCCGCCCGGAGTTCCTTAAGGCTCTGGATGCTGTGGGGCTGTCTTGGTTGACAAGACTCTGCAGCATCGCGTGGACATCGGGGGCAGTACCTCTGGATTGGCAGACCGGGGTGGTGGTTCCTCTCTTTAAGAAGGGGAACCGGAGGGTGTGCTCTAACTATCGTGGGATCACACTCCTCAGCCTTCCCGGTAAGGTCTATTCAGGTGTACTGGAGAGGAGGCTACGCCGGATAGTCGAACCTCGGATTCAGGAGGAACAGTGTGGTTTTCGTCCTGGTCGTGGAACTGTGGACCAGCTCTATACTCTCGGCAGGGTCCTTGAGGGTACATGGGAGTTTGCCCAACCAGTCTACATGTGTTTTGTGGACTTGGAGAAGGCATTCGACCGTGTCCCTCGGGAAGTCCTGTGGGGAGTGCTCAGAGAGTATGGGGTATCGGACTGTCTGATTGTGGCAGTACGCTCTCTGTATGCTCAGTGCCAGAGCTTGGTCCGCATTGCCGGCAGTAAGTCGGACACGTTTCCAGTGAGGGTTGGACTCCGCCAAGGCTGCCCTTTGTCACCGATTCTGTTCATAACTTTTATGGACAGAATTTATAGGCGCAGTCAGTTGAGGGGATCTGGTTTGGTGGCTGCAGGATTAGGTCTCTGCTTTATGCAGATGATGTGGTCCTGTTGGCTTCATCTGGCCAGGATCTTCAGCTCTCACTGGATCGGTTCGCAGCCGAGTGTGAAGCGACTGGGATGGACCATGGACTCGGACCTCCAAGTCCCAGTGCATGGTTCTCGCTAACCCGGTCATGAGCTTTGGGTTATGACCGAAAGGACAAGATCACGGGTACAAGCGGCCGAAATGAGTTTCCTCCGCCGGGTGGCGGGGCTCTCCATTAGAGATAGGGTGTGAGAAGCTCTGCCATCCGGGGAGAGCTCAAAGTAAAGCCGCTGCTCCTCCACATCGAGAGGAGCCAGATGAGGTGGTTCGGGCATCTGGTCAGGATGCCACCCGAACGCCTCCCTAGGGAGGTGTTTAGGGCACGTCCGACCGGTAGGAGGCCACGGGGAAGACCCAGGACACGTTGGGAAGACTATGTCTCCCGGCTGGCCTGGGAACGCCTCGGGGTCCCACAGGAAGAGCTGGACGAAGTGGCTGGGGAGAGGGAAGTCTGGGCTTCCCTGCTTAGGCTGCTGCCCCCGCGACCCGACCTCGGATAAGCGGAAGAAGATGGATGGATGGATGGATAAATATAAAAGTAATATAAACATCATTCCAAAACCAAACTCCTAAACCAAACTTGCAATCCGTCTTAAACTGCCTGTAATATTGAATCTATATGAGTTTTACCAGAATCAGGTATTTTGGTAAGGTTTACAAATACAAAACTTGGGTTTTACTCATAATGACAGTATAACTGCATTATTTGATATGACAGTTATTTAAACATAACTCCTAAACCAAACATGATAAATAGCTAATAATGCCTGGAAAAATGTATATAAACATAACTCCAAAACCAAACATGCATTATGTCTAAAAATGCCTGTAATATTGTATCTATGTGAGTTTTACCAGAATCAGGAATTTTGGTAAGGTTTATAAATACAAAAATTAGGTTTTACTCATAATGACAGTATAACTGCCACCCTCAATATGACGGTTATGTAACATAACTCCTAAACCACAAATGCAAAATGGCTAATAATGCCTGGAGAAATGTATCTTTGTGAGTTTTACAGGAAAAAAAAATATTTTGTAAGGTTTGATAAGACACAAAATAGTTTTTTTTATTCAATATGTTTGTATAACTGTCATAATAAATGTAAAAGTTATATAAACATAACTCCAATACCAAACATGCAATCCGTCTAAAAATGCCTGTTATATTGAATCTATGTGAGTTTTACTAGAATCAGGTATTTTGTTAAGGTTTACAAATACAAAAATTAGGTTTTACTCACTATGACAGTATACTGTCACATTCAATCTGACTGTTATTTAAACACAAATTCTAAACCACGGATGCAAAGTGGCTAATATTAACTGGAGAAATGTATTTTTGTGAGTTTTACTGGAAAAAAAATATTTTGTAAAGTTTGTATGGACACAAGTTAGTTTTTTTTACTCAATATGATGGAAACATGCTTTATGTCTAAAAAAAATCCTGTAATATTTTATCCATGTGAGTTTTATCAGAGCAAGTTATTTTGGTAATTTTACAAATACAAAAAATAGGTTTTACTCATAATGACAGTGCCACACGCAATATGACAGTTATTTAAACATAACTCTAAACCAAACATGGTTAATGGCTAATCATGCCTGGAGAAATGTATCTTTGTGAGTTTTACTGGAAAACATTTTTTTTTAAGGTTTATAAAGACACAAGTTAGTTTTTTTTACTCAATATGACAGTATAACTCTAATACTAAATGTAAAACATATATAAACATAACTCCAAAACAGAACATGCATTATGTTTAAAAATGCCTGTAATTTTGTATCCATGCGAGTTTTACGAAAATCAATTGTTGTAGTAAGGTTTGCAATTACAAAATATTGGTTTTACTCACCATGATAGTATACTGTCACATTCAATTTGACAGTTATTTAAACATAACTACCAAACCACACATGCAAAATGGCTATAATGCCTGGAGAAATGTATCTTTGTGAGATTACTGGAAAAACATATTTTGTAAGGTTTGTAAAGAACCAATTTGGTTTTTTTTACTTAATATGATGAGGTGGCGACATTTCCAGGGTGTACCCCGCCTTCCGCTCGATTGTAGCTGACATAGGCTCCAGCGCCCCCCGCGACCCCGAAGGGAATAAGCGGTAGAAAATGGATGGATGGATGGACATCCATTAAAAAATGCCTGTAATATTGTATCACTCCTCTCTGAGCTGCCACCTTAACGTGGTAGAGGAGTTTGCGTGTCCCAATGATCCTAGGAGCTATGTTGTCCGGGGGCTTTATGCCCCCTGGTAGGGTCTCCCAAGACAAACTGGTCCTAGGTGAGGGATCAGACAAAGAGCAGCTCGAAGACCTCCATGAAATATAAAAAAACAAGGACCCAGATTTCCCTCGCCCGGACGCGGGTCACCGGGACCCCCTCTGGAGCCAGGCCCGGAGGTGGGGCACGATGGCGAGCACCTGGTGGCCGGGCCTGCCCCCATGGGGCCCGGCCGGGCACAGCCCGAAGAGGCAACATGGGTCCCCCCTCCAATGGGCTCACCACCCATAGCAGGGGTCATGGAGGTCGGGTGCAATGTGAGCTGGGCGGCAGCCGAAGGCAGGGCACTTGGCGGTCCGATCCTCGGCTACAGAAGCTAGCTCTTGGGACGTGGAACGTCACCTCGCTGGGGGGGAAGGAGCCTGAGCTAGTGCGCGAGGTGGAGAAGTTCCGGCTAGATATAGTCGGACTCACTTCGAATGGTTTGGTGGCTGCAGGATTAGGTCTCTGCTTTTTGCAGATGATGTGGTCCTGATGGCTTCATCTGGCCAGGATCTTCAGCTCTCACTGGATCGGTTCGCAGCCGAGTGTGAAGCGACTGGGATGAGAATCAGCACCTCCAAGTCCGAGTCCATGGTTCTCGCCCGGAAAAGGGTGGAGTGCCATCTCCGGGTTGGGGAGGAGATTTTGCCCCAAGTGGAGGAGTTCAAGTACCTCGGAGTCTTGTTCACGAGTGGGGGAAGAGTGGATCGTGAGATCGACAGGCGGATCGGTGCGGCGTCTTCAGTAATGCGGACGCTGTATCGATCCGTTGTGGTGAAGAAGGAGCTGAGCCGGAAGGCAAAGCTCTCAATTTACCGGTCGATCTACGTTCCCATCCTCACCTATGGTCATGAGCTTTGGGTTATGACCGAAAGGACAAGATCACGGGTACAAGCGGCCGAAATGAGTTTCCTCCGCCGGGTGGCGGGGCTCTCCATTAGAGATAGGGTGAGAAGCTCTGCCATCCGGGAGGAGCTCAAAGTAAAGCCGCTGCTCCTCCACATCGAGAGGAGCCAGATGAGGTGGTTCGGGCATCTGGTCAGGATGCCACCCGAACGCCTCCCTAGGGAGGTGTTTATGGCATGTCTGACCGGTAGGAGGCCGCGGGGAAGACCCAAGACACGTTGGGAAGACTATATCTCCCGGCTGGCCTGGGAACGCCTCGGGGTCCCCTGGGAGGAGCTGGACGAAGTGGCTGGGGAGAGGGAAGTCTGGGCTTCCCTGCTTAGGCTGCTGCCCCCGCGACCCGACCTCGGATAAGCGGAGGAAGATGGATGGATGGATATTGTATCAATGTGAGTTTTACTAAAATCAGTTGTTTTTGTAAGTTTTGCAAATACAAAATATTGGTTTTACTCACTATGACAGTGTACTGTCACATTCAATCTGACAGCTATTTAAACATAACTCCTAAACCACACATGCAATATGACTAATAATGCCGAGAAAAATGTATCTCTCTGAATTTTATTGGAAAAAAATATTTTTTAAGGTTTTTAAAATTACAAGTTTGTTATTTTTTACTCAATTTGACAGTATAACTGTCATACTGAATATGAAAGTTATATACACATAACTCTAAAACCAAACTTGCAATCCGTCTAAAAATGCCTGTAATTATGAATCTATGTGAGTTTAACCAAAATCAGGTATTTTGGTAAGGTTTACAAATACAAAAATTAGGTTTTACTCATAATGACAGTATAACTGCCACACGCAATATGACAGTTTTTTAAACATAACTCCTAAAAAAACAAATGCAAAATGACTAATAATGCCTGGAAAAATGTATCTTTGTGAAATTTAATGAAAAAAAAATATTTTGTAAGGTTTGTAAAGACACAAATTAGTTTTTTTTACTCAATATGATGGTATAACTGTCATACTAAATATGAAAGTTGTATAAACATAACTGCAAAACCAAACATGTTTTATGTCTATGTGTAATATTGTATCTATGTGAGTTTTACCAGAATCAGGTATTTTGGTAAGGTTTACAAATACAAAAATTAGGTTTTACTCACTATGACAGTATACTGTCACATTCAATCTGACAGTTATGTAAACATAACTCCTAAACCACACATGCAAAATGGCTAATAATGCCTGGAGAAATGTATCTTTGTGAGTTTTACTAGGAAAAACAATTTGTAAGGTTTGTAAAGACACACGTTAGTTTTATTTACTCAATATGACAGTATAACTGTCATACTACATGCAGAAAATATATAAACATGACTCCAAAACCAAACTTGCAATCCGTCTAAAAATGTCTGTAATATTGAATCTATGTGAGTTTTACCAAAATGAGGTATTTTGGTAAGGTTGACAAATAAAAAAAATAGGTTTTACTGATAGTGACATTATAAGTGCCACACTCAATATGACAGTTATTTAAACATAAGTCATAAACGACACACGAAAATGGCTATTAAACCTGGAGAAATGTATCTTTGTTAGTTTTACTAGAGTAATGATCTTTTGTAAGGTTTACAAAGACACAAGTTTTTTTACTCAATATGACGGTATAACTGTCAAACTAAAAAAAGTTATAGAAACATAACTCCAAAACCAAACTCAAAAACCAAACATGCAATCCATTTAAAAATGCCTGTAATATTAAATATATGTGAGTTTTATCAGAATCAGGTATTGTGGTAAGGTTTACAATACCAAAATTAGGTTTTACTCATAATGACAGTATAACTGCCACGCTCAATATGACAGTTATTTAAACATAACTCCTAAAACACACATGCAAAATGACTAATAATGCGTGGAAAAATGTATCTTTGTGATTTTTACTGGAAAAAAATATTTTGTAAGGTTTGTAAAGATACTGTTTTTTTTTTTTTTTTTAACTCAATATGATGGTATAACTGTCATACTAAAAATGAAAGTTTTATAAACATAACTCCAAAACCAAACTTGCAATTCGTAAAAAAAATGGCTGTAATATTGAATATATTTGATTTTTACCAGAATCAGGTATTTTGGTAAGGATTACAAATACAAAAATTAGGTTTTACTCATATTGACAGATAACCGCCAAATTGTTTTAAACATAACTCATAAACAAAACATGCTAAATGGCTAATAATGCCTGGAGAAAAGTATCTTTGTGAGTTTTACTGGAAAAAAATAAATAAAAATTGTAAGGTTTGTAAAGACACAAGTTAGTTTTTTCTAACTCAAAAAGACAGTATAACTGTCATACTAAATGTAAAAGTTATATAAACATAACTCCAAAACCAAACATGCATTATGACTAAGAATGCCTGAAATGATGTATCCATGTGAGTTATACTAGAATCAGTTGTTTTTGTAAGTTTTGCAAATACAAAATATTGGTTTTACTCACTATGACAGTATACTGTCACATTCGATCTGACAGTTATTTAAACATAACTCCTAAACCACATATTCAAAATGACTAATAATGCCTGGAGGAATGTATCTCTGTGAATTTTTCTGGAAAAAAATATTTTTTACAACACAATTTTTTTTTACTCAAAATGACAGCAGTATACTGTCATAGTGAGTAAAACCTTATTTTTGTATTTGTAAACCTTACCAAAATACCTGATTGTAGTAAAACTCACATAGATACAATATTACAGGCATTTTTTGAACATAATGCATGTTTGGTTTTGGAGTTATGTTTATATAACTTTCATATTTAGTATGACAGTTTTACTGTCATATTAAGTTAAAAAAAAAACTAACTTGTGTCTTTACAAACCTTACAAAATATATATTTTTTTTTTTCAGTAAAACTCACAAAGGCATTATTAGTCATTTTGTATGTGTGGTTCAGGAGTTATGTTTAAATAACTGTCAGATTGAATGTGACAGCATACTGTCATAGTGAGTAAATTCAATATTTTCTATTTTCAAACCTTAAAAAAACAACTGATTCTAGTAAAACTCACATGGATACAATGTTACAGGCATTTTTAGACATAATGCATGTTTGGTTTTGGAGTTTTGTTTATATACATTTTACATTTAGTATGACAGTTATACTGTCATATGGAGTAAAAAACAACTAACTTGTGTCTTTACAAACCTTACTAAAATGTTGTTTTTTTCAGGAAAACTCACAAAGATGCATTTCTCCAGTCATTATTAGCCATTTAGCATGTTTGGTTTAGGAGTTATGTTTAAATAACTGTCATTTTGAACGTTGCAGTTATACTGTCATTATGAGTAAAACCAAATTTTTGTATTTGTAAACCTTACCAAAATCCCTGTTTGTGGTAAAACTCACATAGATTCAATATTACATGCATTTTTAGACGGATTGCATGTTTGGTTTTGAAGTTATGTTTATATAACTTTCAAATTTAGTAAGACAGTTATACCATCATATTGAATAAAAAAAAAAAACTTGTGTCCGAACAAACCTTACAAAATATATTTTTTCCAGTAAAACTCACAAAAATAAATTTCTCCAGGCATTATTAGCCATTTTGCATGTGTGGTTTAGGAGTTATGTTTAAATAACTGTCAGATTGAATGTAACAGTATACTGTCATAGTGAGTAAAACCAATATTTTGTATTTGAAAACCTTACAAAAACAACTGATTCTACTAAAACTCACATGGATACAATATTACAGGCATTTTTAGACATAATGCATGTTCGTTTTTGGAGTTATAATTATATAACTTTTACATTTAGTATGACAGTTATACTGTCATATTGAGTAAAAAAAATAAATAACTTGTGTCTTTAAAAACCTTACAAAATATTTTTTTTCCCAGTAAAACTCACAAAGATAAATTTTTCCAGGCATTATTAGCCATTTTGCATGTGAGGTTTAGGAGTTATATTTAAATAACTGTCATATTGCGTGTGGCAGTTATACTGTCATTATGAGTAAAACCTAATTGTTGTATTTGTGAACCTTACCAAAATACCTGTTTGTGGTAAAACTCACATAGATTCAATATTACAGGCATTTTTAGATGGATTGCATTTTGGTTTTGAAGTTATGTTTATATAACTTTTAAATTTAGTAAGACAGTTATACCATCATATTGAGTAAAAAAAAACTAACTTGTGTCCAAACAAACCTTACAAAATATTTTTTTTCCAGTAAAACTCACAAAAATAAATTTCTCCAGGCATTATTAGTCACTTTGAATGTGTGGTTTAGGAGTTATGTTTAAATAACTGTCAGATTGAATGTGACAGTATACTGTCATAGTGAGTAAAACCAATATTTTGTATTCCCAAAACTTACAAAAACAACTGATTCTAGTAAAACTCACATGGATACATCATTACAGGCAATTTTAGATATAATGCATGTTTGGTTTTGTAGTTATGTTTATACAACTTTTACATTAAGTATGACAGTTATACTGTCATATTGAGTAAAACAAAACTAACTTGTGTCTTTACAAACCATACAAAATAATGTTTTTCCAGTAAAACTCACAAAGACACCTTTCTCCAGGCATTATTAGCCATATAGCATGTTTGGTTTAGGAGTTATGTTTAAATATTTGTCATTTTGAACGTGGTAGTTATACTGTCATTATGAGTAAAACCAAATTTTTTTATTTGTAAACCTTACCAAAATACCTGTTACTGGAAAAAAATATTTTGTAAGGTTTGTATAGACACAAATTAGTTTCTTTTACTCAATATGACAGTATAACTGTCATACTAAATATGAAAGTTATATAAACATAACTCTAAAACCAAACATGCAATCCGTCTAAAAATGCCTGTAATATTGTATCTATATGAGTTTTACTACAATCAGGTATTTTGGTAAGGTTTACAAATACAACAACTAGGTTTTACTCATAATGACAGTATAACTGCCACACGCAATATGACAGTTATTTAAATATAACTCCTAAACCTCACATGCAAAATGGCTAATAATGCCTGGAAAAATTTATCTTTGTGAGTTTTACTGGGAAAAAAAAAATATTTTGTAAGGTTTTTAATGACACAAGTTTTTTTCTTTTTTACTCAATATGACAGTATAACTCTCATACTAAATGTAAAAGTTATATAATTATAACTCCAAAACCAAACATGCATTATGTCTAAAAATGCCTGTAATATTGTATCCATGTGAGTTTTACTAGAATCAGTTGTTTTTGTAAGGTTTTCAAATACAAAATATTGGTTTTACTCACTATGACAGTATACTGTCACATTCAATCTGACAGTTATTTAAACATAACTCCTAAACCACACATACAAAATGACTAATAACGCATGGAGAAAAGTTTATTTGTGAGTTTTAAACTGTCAGATTGAATGTGACAGTATACTGTCATAGTGAGTAAAACCAGTATTTTGTATTTGCAAAAATTACAAAAACAACTGATTCTAGTAAAACTCACATGGATACAATATTACAGGCATTTTTAGACATAATGCATGTTTGGTTTTGGAGTTATATTAATATGATGAGATAGCGACTTTTCCAGGGTGTACCCCGCCTTCCGCCCGATTGTAGCTGAGATAGGCTCCAGCGCCCCCCGCCACCCCGAAGGGAATAAACGGTAGAAAATGGATGGATGGTTGGACAGTACAACTGTCATACTAAATGTAAAAGTAGTATAAACATAACTCCAAAACCCAACATGCATTATGTCTAAAAATGCCTGTAATATTGTATCCATGTGAGTTAACTAGAATCAGTTGTTTTTGTAAGTTTTGCAAATACAAAATATTGGTTTTACTCACTATGACAGTATACTGTCACATTCAATCTGACAGTTTAAAACTCACAAATAAACTTTTCTCCAGGCGTTATTAGTCATTTTGTATGTGTGGTTTAGGAGTTATGTTTAAATAACTGTCAGATTGAATGTGACAGTGTACTGTCATAGTGAGTAAAACCAATATTTTGTATTTGCAAACCTTACAAAAACAACTGATTCTAGTTAAACTCACATGAATACAATATTACAGGCATTTTTAGACATAATGCATGTTTGGTTTTGGAGTTATGTTTATAATTTTTTTACATTTAGTATGACAGTTTTACTGTCATATTGAGTAAGAAAAAAAATAACTTGTGTCTTTACAAACCCATTCATCCATCCATTTTGTACCGCTTATTCCCTTTGGGGTCGCGGGGGGCGCTGGAGCCTATCTCAGGTACTATCGGGCGGAAGGCGGGGTACACCCTGGACAAGTCGACACCTCATCGCAGTCTTTACAAACCTTACAAAATTGTTTTTTTTCCCTGTAAAACTTAAAAAGATACATTTCTCCAGGCATTATTAACCATTTTGCATGTGTGGTTTAGGAGTTATGTTTACATAACTGTCATATTGAATGTGGCAGTTATACTGTCATTATGAGTAAAACCTATTTTTTGTTTTTGTAAACCTTTCCAAAATACGTGATTCTCGTAAAACGAACATATATTCATTGGTTTTGGAGTTATGTTAATATAACTTTCATATTTAGTATGACAGTTATATCATCATATTGAGTAAAACATTTAACTTGTATCGTTATAAACCTTACAAATTCGTTTTTTCCAGCAAAACTCACAAAGATACATTTCTCCAGGCATTATTAACCATTTTGCATGTGTGGTATAGGAGTTATGTTTACATAACTGTCATATTAAATGTGGCAGTTATACTGTCATTATGAGTAAAACCAAATTTGTGTATATGTAAACCTTACCGAAATACCTGATTCTGGTAAAACTCACATAGATACAATATTACAGGTATTTTTAGACATATTTCAAGTTTGGTTTTGGAGTTATGTTTATTTAACTTTTATATATAGTATGCCAGTTATACTGTCATATTAAGTAAAAAACTAACTTGTGTCTTTACAAACCTTACAATTTTTTATTATTTTTTCCAGGAAAACTCACAAAGATACATTTCTCCAGGCATTATTAACCATTTTGCATGTGTGGTATAGGAGTTATGTTTACATAACTGTCATGTTCAATGTGGCAGCTATATTGTCATTATGAGTAAAACCAATTTTTTGTATTTGTAAACCTTACCAAAATACCGGATTCTGGTAAAACTCACATAGATACAATATTACAGGAATTTCTAGACATAAAACATGTTTGGTTTTGGAGTTATGTTTATATAACTTTCATATTTAGTATGACAGTTATACCATTATATTGAGTAAAAAAAATAACTTGTTTCTTTATAAACATTACATTTTTTTTTCCCAGTAAAACTCACAGATACATTTCTCCAGGTATAATTAGCCATTTATCATGTTTGGTTTAGGAGTTATGTTTAAATAACTGTTATATTGAGTGTGGCAGTTATACTGTCATTATGAGTAAAACCTAGATTTTGTATTTGTAAACCTTACCAAAATACCTAATTCTGGTAAAAATCACATAGATACAATATTACAGGCATTTTTAGACATAATGCATGTTTGGTTTTGGAGTTATGTTTATACAACTTTCATATTTAGTATGACAGTTACACCATTATATTGAGTAAAAAAAAAAAACTTGTGTCTTTATAAACCTTTTTTTTTTCCCAGTAAAACTCACAAAGATACATTTATCCAGGTATAATTAGCCATTTATCATGTTTGGTTTAGGAATTATGTTTAAATAACTGTCATATTGAGTGTGGCAGTTATACTGTCATTATGAGTAAAACCTATTTTTTTGTACCACATCGATACAATATTACAGGAATTTTTAGACATAAAGCATGTTTGGTTTTGGAGTTATGTTTATATTATTTTCATATATAATATGAAAGTTATACCATCAAATTGAGTAAAAAAACAAACTAATTTGTATCTTTACAAACCTTACAAAATATTGTTTTCCAGTAAAATTCACAAATATACCTTTCTCTAGGCATTATTAGTCATTTTGCATTTGTGTTTTAGGAGTTATGTTTAAATAACTGTCATATTGAGTGTGGCAGTTATACTGTCACTATGAGTAAAACCTAATTTTTGTTTTTGTAAACCTTACCAAAATACCTGATTCTGATAAAACTCACATATTGCATATTTGGTTTTGGAGTTGTGTTTATATAACTTTCATATATAGTATGACAGCTATACTGTAATATTGTGTAAAAAAAACTAACTTGTGTCTTTACAAACCTTACAAAATATTTTTTCCAGTTAAACTCACAAAGATACATTCCTCAAGGCATTATTAGCCATATTGTCAGATTGATTGTGACAGTATACGTCATTATGAGTTAAACTAATATTTTGTATGAGTAAAACCTAATTTTTGTATTTTTCAACATTACCAAAATACCTGATTCTTGTAAAACTCACATAGATACAATATTACAGGCATTTTTAGACATAATGCATGTTTGGTTTTGGAGTTATGTTTATATAACTTTTACATTTATTATGACAGTTATACAAACATATTGAATAAAAAAAACTAACTTGTGTCTTTACAAACCTTACAAAATAATTTTATTTTCCAGTTAAACTCACAAAGATACCTTTCTCCAGGCAGTATTAGCCATTTAGCATGTTTAAATTAGGAGTTATGTTTAAATAACTGTAATTTTGAACGTGGCAGTTATACTGTCATTATGAGTAAAACCTACTTTTTGTATTTGTAAACCTTACCAAAATACCTGATTCTGGTCAAACTCACATAGATTTAATACTACAGGCATTTTTAGACATAATGCATGTTTGGTTTTGGCGTTATGTTTATATAACTGTCATTTTGAATGTGGTAGTTGTTATACTGTCATTATGAGTAAAAAAACTAACTTCTGTCTTTACAAACCTTACAAAATATTTTTTTTTTCCAGTTAAACTCACAAAGATACATTTACCCAGGCATTATTAGCCATTTAACATGTTTGGTTTCGGAGTTATGTTTAAATAACTGTTATATTGAGTGTGGCAATTATACTGTCATTATGAGTAAAACCTATTTTTTGTATTTGTAAACCTTACCAAAATACCTGATTCTGGTAAAACCCACATCGATACAATATCACAGGAATTTTTAGACATAAAGTATGTTTGGTTTTGGAGTTATGTTTATATAACTTTCATATTTAGTATGACAGTTATACCATCATATTGAGTAATAAAACACTAATTTGTATCTTTACAAACCTTACAAAATATTGTTTTCCAGTAAAATTCACAAATATACATTTCTCTAGGCATTATTAGTCATTTTGCATTTGTGTTTTAAAGTTAAAGTTAAAGTTAAAGTTAAAGTCCCAATGATTGTCACACACACACTAGGTGTGGTGAAATGTGTCCTCTGCATTTGACCCATCCCCTTGATCACCCCCTGGGAGGTGAGGGGAGCAGCGGTGCTGCGCCCGGGAATCATTTTTGGTGATTTAACCCCCAATTCCAACCCTTGATGCTGAGTGCCAAGCAGGGACGTAATGGGTCCCATTTTTTCTAGTCTTTGGTATGACTCGGCCGGGGTTTGAACTCACAACCTACCGATCTCAGGGCGGACACTCTAACCACTAGATAGGAGTTATGTTTAAATAACTGTCATATTGAGGGTGACAGTTATACTGTCACTATGAGTAAAACCTAATTTTTTGATTTGTAAACCTTACCAAATACCTGATTCTGATAAAACTTACATATAATAAATATTACAGACATTTTTAAACGGATTGCATGTTTGGTTTTGGAGTTATGTTTATAAAACTTTCATATATAGTATGACAGCTATACTGTAAAATTAAGTTAAAAAAAATAACTTGTGTCTTTACAAACCTTACAAAATATTTGTTCCTGTAAAATTCACAAAGATACATTCCTCCAGGCATTATTAGCCATTTTGTCAGATTGATTGTGACAGTATACTCTCATTATGAGAAAAACTAATATTTTGTATTTGTAAACCTTACAAAAACAACTGATTCTAGTAAAAATCACGTAGATACAAAGTTATAGGAATTTTTAGACATAATGCATGTTTGGTTTTGGAGTTATGTTTAAATAATTTTCATATTGAATGTGGCAGTATACTGTCATTATGAGTAAAACCTAATGTTTGTATTTGTCAACCTTACCAAAATACCTGATTCTGGTAAAACTCAAAAAGATACAATATTACAGGCATTTTTAGACAAAATGCATTTTGGTTTTGGAGTTATGTTTATATAACTTTCATATTTAGTATGCCAGTTATACCATTATATTAAATTTAAAAAAATAACTTGTGTCTTTATAAACCTTACAAATTATTTGTTTCCAGTAAAACTCACCATGATACATTTCTCCAGGCATTATTAGCCATTTATCATGTTTGGTTTAGGAGTCATGTTAGCTGTCATATCAAATGTTGCAGTTATACTGTCACTATGAGTAAAACCCAAGTTTTGTATTTGTAAACCTTACCAAAATACCTGATTCTGGCAAAACTCTCATAGATTCAATATTACAGGCAGTTCAAGACAGACTGCAAGTTTGGTTTAGGAGTTTGGTTTTGGAAGTATGTTTATCTAACTTTCATATTTAGCATGACAGTTATACCATCATATTGAGTAAAAAAAACAACTAACTTTTGTCTTTACAAACCTTACAAAATATTTTTTTTCTAGTAAAACTCACAAAGATTCATTTATCCAGGCATTATTAGCCATTTAGCATATTTGGTTTAGGAGTTATGTTTAAATATCTGTTATTTTGAATATGGCAGTTATACTGTCATTATGAGTAAAACCCAATTTTTGTATTTGTAAACCTCACCAAAATAACTAATTCTGGTAAAACTCACATATATTCAATATTACAGGCATTTTTAGACGGATTGCAAGTTTGGTTTTGGTGTTATATTTATTCAACTTTCATATTTAGTATGACAGTTATACTGTCATATTGAGTAAAAAAAAAGCTAACTTGTGTCTTTACAAACCTTAGAAACTATTTTTTTCCTGTAAAACTTACAAAGATACATTTCTCCAGGCATTATTTGACATTTTGCTTGCATGGATTAGGAGTTATGTTTAAATAACAGTCAGATTGAATGTGACAGTATACTGTCATAGTAGTTTTTTACTCAATATGCCAGTAATGTTCTTAAAATCCTGCGATAATGCGAAAAAATCAATAAAATTCTTTTTCAACATAATTCCTACACCAAACATGCAACATGCCTAATAATGCCTGCTATATTCAATTTGACAGTTATTTAAACATAACTTCCTAACCACACATGCAAATAGGCTAATAAAGCCTAAAACAATGCATCCTTGTGAGTTTTACTCTAAACATATGCTATTTTAAGGCTTGCAAACACAAAAAGTAGTGTTTTACTCATTTTGACAGTAATGTTCTTAAAATCCTGAGATAATGCGAAATAAGCAATAAAAATGTTTTTCAACATAATTCCTACACCAAACATGCAACATGTCTAATAATGCCTGAAGACATGTATCGTTTAGTTTTACTAGAAAAAATATATTTTGTAAGTTTTGCAAAGAGTCAAATAAGTTTTTTAAATTCAATATGACAGTATAACTGTCATACCAAATATGAAAGTTATATAAACATAACTCCAAAACTGAAAATGCATTATGTCTAAAAATGCCTAAAATATTGTATCTATGTGAGTTTTACAAGAATCAGTTAATTTGGTAAGGTGTACAATTACATAAATTAGGGGTTTACTCATAATGATAGTTAACTGCTACATTAAATTTGACTGTTATTTAAACAAAACTCCCTAACCACACATGCAAAATAGGTTAATAAAGCCTAAAACAATGCATCCTTGTGAGTTTTACTCGAAACATATGCTATTTTAAGGCTTGCAAACACAACAAGTAGTGTTATACTCATTTTGACAGTAATGTTCTTAAAATCCTGAGATAATGCGAAATAAGCAATAATAATGTTTTTCAACATTATTCCTACACCAAACATGCAACATGTCTAATAATGCCTGAAGACATGTATCTTTGTTAGTTTTACTAGAAAAATTATCTTTTGTAAGTTTTGCAAAAAGGCAAATACGTTTTTTTAATTCAATATGACAGTATAACTGTCATACCAATTATGAAAGTTATATAAACATAACTCCAAAACTGAACATGCATTATGTCTAAAAAATACCTGTAATATTGTATCTATGTGAGTTTCACCAGAATCAGGTAATTTGGTAAGGTTTACAAACACAGAAATATTTTCATAATGACAGTATAACTGCTTCATTCAATTTGACTGTTATTTAAACATAACTTCCTAATCACACATTCAAATAAGTTAATAAAGCTTAAAACAATGCATCCTTGTGAGTTTTACTCGAAACATTTGCTATTTTAAGGCTTGCAAACACAAAAAGTAGTTTTTACTCATTATGACAGTAATGTTCTTAAAATCCTGAGATAATGCAAAATAAGCAATAAAAATGTTTTTCAACATAATTCCTACACCAAACAAGCAACATGTCTAATAATGCCTGGATACATGTATCTTTGTTAGTTATACTAGAAAAATTATCTTTTGTAAGTTTTACAAAGACTCAAGTTAGTTTTTTTAATACAATATGACAGTATAACTGTCATACCAAATATGAAAGTTATATAAACATAACTCCAAAACGAAACATGCATTATGTCTAAAAATGCCTAAAATATTGTATCTATGTGAGTTTTGCAAGAATCAGTTAATTTGGTAAGGTGTACAATTACATAAATTAGGGGTATACTCATAATGACAGATAACTGCTACATTTAATTTGACAGTTATTTAAACATAACTTCTAACCACACATGCAAAATAGGCTAATAAAGTCTAAAACAATGCATCCATGTGAGTTTTACTCGAAACATATGCTATTTTAAAGTTTGCAAACACAAAAAGTAGTTTTTTACTCATATGACAGTAATGTTCTGAAAATCCTGAGATAAAGCGAAATAAGCAATAAAAATGTTTTTCAACATATTTCCTACCCCAAACATGCAACATGTCTAATAATGCGTGAAGACATGTATCTTTGTTAGTTTTACTTGAAAAATTATCTTTTGTAAGTTTTTCAAAGAGGCAAGTTAGTTTTTTTAATGCAATATGACAGTATAACTGTCATACCAAATATGAAATATATATAAACATAACTCCAAAATTGAACATTCATTATGTCTAAAAATGCCTAAAATATTGTATCTATGTGAGTTTCAATAGAATCAGGTAATTTGGTAAGGTTTACAAATACACATTTTTTTTTTCATAATGCAAAAAAAATTACTAGAAAAATTATCTTCTGTAAGGTTTGCCATGACGCAAGTTAGTTTTTTTAATTCAATATGAAAGTATAAATGTCATACCAAATATAAAAGTTATATAAACATAACTCCAAAACTGAACATGCATTATGTCTAAAAATGACTAAAATATTACATCTATGATAGTGTTAAAAGAATCAGTTAATTTGGTAAGGTGTACAATTACATAAATTAGGGGTTTACTAATAATGACAGATAACTGCTAAATTCAATTTGACAGTTATTTAAAAATAACTTCCTAACCACACATGCAAAATAGCCTAATACAGCCTAAAACAATGCATCCTTGTGAGTTTTACTCGAAACATATGCTATTTTAAGGCTTGCAAACACAAAAAGTAATTATGCCTGGAGAAATGTATCTTTGTGAGTTTTACTGGGAAAACATTTTTTTGTAAGGTTTATAAAGACAAAAGTGAGTTTTTTTTTTAACTCAATATGATGGTATAACTGTCAAACTAAATATAAAAGTAATATAAACATAATTCCAAAACCAAACTCCTAAACCAAACTTGCAATCCGTCTTAAACTGCCTGTAATATTGAATCTATATGAGTGTCACATTCAATCTGACAGCTATTTAAACATAACTCCTAAACCACACATGCAAAATGACTAATAATGCCGAGAAAAATGTAGCTCTGTGAAATTTAATGGAAAAAAATATTTTGTAAGGTTTTTAAAATTACAAGTTTGTTATTTTTACTCAATTTCACAGTATAACTGTCATACTAAATACGAAAGTTATATACACATAACTCTAAAACCAAACTTGCAATCCGTCTAAAAATGCCTGTAATATTGAATCTATGTGAGTTTTACCAAAATCAGGTATATTGGTATGTTTTACAAATACAAAAATTAGGTTTTCCTCATAATGACAGTATATCTGCCACACTCAATATGACAGTTTTTTAAACATAACTCATAAAAAACAAATGCAAAATGACTAATAATGCCTGGAAAAATGTATCTTTGTGAATTTTAATGAAAAAAAAATATTTTGTAAGGTTTGTAAAGACACAAATTAGTTTTTTTTTTACTTAATACAACTGTCATACTATATATGAAAGTTATATAAACATAACTCCAAAACCAAACATGTTTTATGTCTAAAAATTCCTGTAATATTGTATCTATGTGGGTTTTACCAGAATCAGGTATTTTGGTGAGGTTTACAAATACAAAAAATAGGTTTTACTCATAATGACAATATAACTGCCACATTTAACATGACAGGTATTTAAACATAATTCCTAAACCGGTAAGGTTTACAAATACAAAAAATAGGTTTTACTCATAATGACAATATAACTGCCACATTTAACATGACAGGTATTTAAACATAATTCCTAAACCAAACATGATAAATGCCTAATAATGCCTGGAGAAATGTATCTTTGTGAGTTTTACTGGAAAAAACGAATTTGTAAGGTTTATAAAGATACAAGTTAAATTTTTTACTCAATATGATGATATAACTGTCATACAAAATATGAAAGATAAATTATCATAACTCCAAAACTAATGAATCTATGTTCGTTTTACTAGAATCAGGTATTTTGGTAAGGTTTACAAAAACAAAAAATAGGTTTTACTCATAATGACAGTATAACTGCCACATTCAATATGACAGTTATGTAACATAACTCCCAAACCACACATGCAAAATGGTTAATAATGCCTGGAGAAATGTATCTTTTTATGTTTTACAGGAAAAAAAAACAATTTTGTAAGGTTTGTAAAGACTGCGATGAGATGGCGACTTGTCCAGGGTGTACGCCGCCTTCCGCCCGATTGTAGCTTAGATAGGCTCCAGCGCCCCCCGCGACCCCAAAGGGAATAAGCTGTAGAAAATGGATGGATGAATGGGTTTGTAAAGACACAAGTTATTTTTTTCTTACTCAATATGACAGTAAAACTGTCATACTAAATGTAAAAAAAATAAATAAACATAACTCCAAAACCAAACATGCATTATGTCTAAAAATGCCTGTAATATTGTATTCATGTGAGTTTAACTAGAATCAGTTGTTTTTGTAAGGTTTGCAAATACAAAATATTGGTTTAACTCACTATGACAGTATACTGTCACATTCAATCTGACAGTTATTTAAACATAATTCCTAAACCAAACATGTTTTATGTCTAAAAATTCCTGTAATATTGTATCTATATGAGTTTTACCAGAATCAGGTATTTTGGTAAGGTTTACAAATAAAAAAATGTATTTATTTACTCATAATGACAATATAACTGCCACACTCAACATGACAGTTATTTAAACATAATTCCTAAACCAAACATGATACATGGCTAATAATGCCTGGAAAAAATGTATCTTTGTGATGTTTACTTGGAACAAATATTTTGTAAGGTTTGTAAAGACAAAAGTTAGTTTTTTTTTACTCAATATGATGGTATAACTGTCATACTAAATATGAAAGTTATATAAACATAATTCCAAAACCAAACTCCTAAACCAAACTTGCAATATGTCTTAAACTGCCTGTAATATTTAATCTATGTGAGTTTTACCAGAATCAGGTATTTTGGTAAGGTTTACAAATACAAAACTTGGGTTTTACTCATAATGACAGTATAACTGCAACATTTGATATGACAGTTATTTAAACATAACTCCTAAACCAAACATGATAAATGGCTGGCTAATAATGCCTGGAGAAATGTATCAGTGTGAGTTTTACTGGAAACAAATAATTTGTAAGGTTTATAAAGACACAAGTTAGTTTTTTTATTGAATATGATGGTATAACTGTCATACTAAATATGAAAGTTATATAAATATAACTCCAAAACCAAACATACATTATGTCTAAAAATGCCTTTAATATTGTATCTATGTGAGTTTTACCAGAATCAGGTATTTTAGTAAGGTTTACAATTACAAAAAATAGGTTTTTATTTATAATGACACACGATACAATAACTACCCCACTCAATATGACAGTTATTTAAACATAACTCCTAAACCAAACATGATAAATGGCTAATTATGCCTGGAGAAATGTACCTTTGTGAGTTGTGGGGGAAAAAAAAATGTAACGTTTATAAAGACACAAGTTTTTTGTTTTTTTTACTCAATATGATGGTATAACTGTCATACTAAATATGAAAGTTGTATAAACATAACTCCAAAACCAAACATGCATTATGTCTAAAAATGCCTGCAATATTGTATCTATGTGATTTTTACCAGAATCAGGTATTTTTGGTAAGGTTTACAAATACAAAAAAATAGGTTTTACTCATAATGACAGTATACTGTCACATTCAACCTGACAGTTATTTAAACATAACTCCTAAACCACAAATACAAAATGGCTAATAATGCCTGGAGAAATGTATCTTTGTGAGTTTTCCTGGAAAAAAAAAAATATTTTATAAGGTTTGTAAAGACACAAGTTAGGTTTTTTTACTTAATATGACAGTATAACTGTCATACTAAATATGAAAGTTAAATAAACATAACTCCAAAACCAAACTTGCAATACGTCTAAAAATGCCTGTAATATTGAATCTATGTGAGTTTTATCAGAATCAGGTATTTAGGTAAGGTTTACAAATACAAAAATTGGGTTTTACTCATAATGACAGTATAACTGCCATATTCAAAATAACAGTTATTTAAACACAACTCCTAAACCAAACATGCTAAATGGCTAATAATGCCTGGAGAAATGTATCTTTGTGAATTTTACTAGAAAAAACTATTTTGTAAGGTTTGTAAAGACAAAATTTTTTTTTTTTACTGAATATGATGGTATAACTGGGCTTCACGGTGGAAGAGGGGTTAGTGCATCTGCGAAGGTCCTGAGTAGTCTTGGGTTCAGTCCCGGGCTCGGGATCTTTCTGTGTGGAGTTTGCATGTCCTCCCCGGGACTGCATGGGTTCCTTCCGGGTACTCCGGCTTCCTCCCACCTCCAAAGACATGCACCTGGGGATAAGTTGATTGGCAACACTAAATTGGCCCTAGTGTGTGGATGTGAGTGTGAATGTTGTCTGTCTATCTGTGTTGGCCCTGCGATGAGGTGGCGACTTGTCCAGGGTGTACCCCGCCTTCCGCCCGATTGTAGCTGAGATAGTCTCCAGCGCCCCCCGCGACCCCAAAGGGAATAACGGTAGAAAATGGATGGATGGATGGATGATGGTATAACTGTCAAATTAAATATAAAATTAATATAAACATAATTCCAAAAACAAACTCCTAAACCAAACTTGCAATCCGTCTTAAACTGCCTGTAATATTGAATCTATATGAGTTTTACCAGAATCAGGTATTTTGGTAAAGACACGAGTTAGTTTTTTTTTTTACACAATTTAACAGTATAGCTGTCATACTATATATGAAAGTTATATAAACACAACTCCAAAACCAAATATGCAATCCGTCTAAAAATGCCTGTAATATTGAATACATGTGAGTTTTATCAGAATCAGGTATTTTGGTAAGGTTTACAAAAACTAAAATTAGGTTTTACTCATAGTGACAGTATAACTGCCACACTCAATATGACAGTTAATTAAACATAACTCCTAAAACACAAATGCAAAATGACTAATAATGCCTAGAGAAAGGTATATTTGTGAATTTTACTGGAAAACAAAATTTTGTAAGGTTTGTAAAGATACAAATTATTTTTTGTTTTCTACTCAATATGATGGTATAACTTTCATACTAAATATGAAAGTTATATAAACATAACTCCAAAACCAAACATGCTTTATGTCTAAAAATCCCTGCAATATTGTATCGATGTGGGTTTTACCAGAATCAGGTATTTTGGTAAAATTTACAAATACAAAAAATAGGTTTTACTCATAATGACAGTATAACTGCCACACTCAATATGACAGTTGTTTAAACATAACTCCTAAACCAAACATGATAAAAGGCTAATTATGCCTGGAGAAATGTATCTTTGTGAGTTTTACTGGGAATATTTTGTAAGGTTTATAAAGACACAAGTTATTTTTTTTTTTTTTACTCAATAGGATGGTATGACTGTCATACTAAATATAAAAGTTGTATAAACATAACTCCAAAACCAAACATGCATGATGTCTAAAAATGCCTGCAATATTGTATCTTTGTGAGTTTTACCAGAATCAGGTATTTTGGTAAGGTTTACAAATACAAACATTGGGTTTTACTCATAATGAAAGTATAACTGCCATATTCAAAATAACAGTTATTTAAACATAACTCCTAAACCAAACATGCTAAATAGCTATAAATGCCTGGAGAAATGTATCTTTGTGAGTTTTACTAGAAAAAAATATTTGTAAGGTTTGTAAAGACAAAAGTTATTTTTTTTTACTCAATATGATGGTTTAACTGTCAAACTAAATATAAAAGTAATATAAATATAATTCCAAAACCAAACTCCTAAACCAAACTTGCAATCCGTCTTAAACTGCCTGTAATATTGAATCTATATGAGTTTTACCAGAATCAGGTATTTTGGTAAGGTTTACAAATACAAAACTTGGGTTTTACTCATAATGACAGTATAACTGCATTATTTGATATGACAGTTATTTAAACAAAACTCCTAAACCAAACATGATAAATGGCTAATAATGCCTGGAAAAATGTATATGAACATAACTCCAAAACCAAACATGCATTATGTCTAAAAATGCCTGTAATATTGTATCTATGTGAGTTTTACCAGAATCAGGTATTTTGGTAAGGTTTATAAATACAAAATTTAGGTTTTACTCATAATGACTGTATAACTGCCATATTCAAAATAACAGTTATTTAAACATAACTCCTAATCCAAACATGATAAATGGCTAATAATGCCTGGAGACATGTATCATGGTGAGTTTTACTGGAAACAAATAATTTGTAAGGTTTATAAAGACACAAGTTAGTTTTTTTATTTAATATGATGGTATAACTGTCATACTAAATATGAAAGTTATATAAACATAACTCCAAAACCAAACATGCATTATGTCTAAAAATGCCTGTAATATTGTATCTATGTGAGTTTTACCAGAATCAGGTATTTTGGTTAAGGTTGACCAATACAAAAATTAGGTTTTACTCATAATGACAGTATAACTGCCACATTGACTGCCACCAAACATGCATTATGTCTAAAAATGCTTATAATTTTGTATCCATGTGAGTTTTACTAGAATCAGTTGTTTTTGTAAGGTTTACAAATACAAAATATTAGTTTTACTCATAATGACAGTATACTGTCACAATTAATCTGACAAAATGGCTAATAATGCCTAGAGGAATGTATCTTTGTGAGTTTTACTGGAAAAAATATTTTGTAAGGTTTGTAAAGACACAAGTTAGTTGTTTTTTTTACACAATTTAACAGTATAGCTGTCATACTATATATGAAAGTTATATAAACATAATTCCAAAACCAAATATGCAATCCGTCTAAAAATGCCTGTAATATTGAATATATGTGAGTTTTATCAGAATCGGGTATTTTGGTAAGGTTTACGAATACAAAAATTAGGTTTTACTCATAATGACAGTAATCTCACAAAGATACATTTCTCCAGGCATTATAGCCATTTCGCATGTGTGGTTTGGTAGTTATGTTTAAATAACTGTCAAATTGAATGTGACAGTATACTATCATGGTGAGTAAAACCAATATTTTGTAGTTGCAAACCTTACTACAACAATTGATTTTAGTAAAACTCGCATGGATACAAAATTACAGGCATTTTTAAACATAATGCATGTTTGGTTTTGGAGTTATGTTTATATATTTTTTACATTTAGTATTCCAGTTATACTGTCATATTGAGTAAAAAAAACGAACTTGTGTCTTTATAAACCTTAAAAAAAAAATGTTTCCAGTAAAACTCACAAAGATACATTTCTCCAGGCATTATAGCCTATTAACCATGTTTGGTTTAGAGTTATCAATCAATCAATCAATGTTTATTTATATAGCCCTAAATCACAAGTGTCTCAAAGGGCTGCACAAGCCACAACGACATCCTCGGTACAGCCCACATAAGGGCAAGGAAAAACTCACCCCAGTGGGACGTCGATGTGAATGACTATGAGAAACCTTGGAGAGGACCGCATATGTGGGTAACCCCCCCCTCTAGGGAGACCGAATGCAATGGATGTCGAGTGGGTCTAACATAATATTGTGAGAGTCCAGTCCATAGTGGATCCAGCATAACAGTAAGAGTCCAGTCCACAGTGGGGTCAGCAGGAAACCATCCCGAGCGGAGACGGGTCAGCAGCGCAGAGATGTTCCCAACCGATATACAGGCGAGCGGTCCACCCGGGGTCCCGACCCCGGACAGCCAGCACCCCATCCATGGCCACCGGATCTGTGTGTCTCCCCTTCCACAAGGGATAGGGGGGAGCAGAGGAGAAAAGAAAAGAAACGGCAGATCAACTGGTCTAAAAAAAGGGGGGCTATTCAAAGGCTAGAGTATACAAATGAGTTTTGAGATGGGACTTAAATGTTTCTACTGAGGTAGCATCTCTAACTGTTACCGGGAGGGCATTCCATAGTGCTGGAGCCCGAATAGAAAACGCTCTACAGCCCGCAGACTTTTTTTGGGCTCTGGGAATCACTAATAAGCCGGAGTTCTTTGAACGCAGATTTCTTGCCGGGACATATGGTACAATACAATCGGCAAGATAGGCTGGAGCTAGACCGTGTAGTATTTTATACGTAAGTAGTAAAACCTTAAAGTCGCATCTTAAGTGCACAGGAAGCCAGTGCAGGTGAGCCAGTATAGGCGTAATATGATCAAACTTTCTTGTTCTTGTCAAAAGTCTAGCAGCCGCATTTTGTACCAACTGTAATCTTTTAATGCTAGACATAGGGAGACCCGAAAATAATACGTTACAGTAATCGAGACGAGACGTAACGAACGCATGAATAATGATCTCAGCGTCGCTAGTGGACAAAATGGAACGAATTTTAGCGATATTACAGAGATGAAAGAAGGCCGTTTTAGTAACACTCTTAATGTGTGACTCAAAGGAGAGAGTTGGGTCGAAGATAATACCCAGATTCTTTACTGAGTCGCTTTGTGTAATTGTTTGGTTGTCAAATGTTAAGGTGGTATTATCAAATAAATGTCGGTGTTTAGCAGGACCGATAATCAGCATTTCCGTTTTCTTAGTGTTGAGTTGCAAGAAGTTAGCGGACATCCATTGTTTAATATCATTAAGACACGCCTCCAGCTGACTACAATCCGGCGTGTTGGTCAGCTTTAGGGGCATGTAGAGTTGGGTGTCATCAGCATAGCAATGAAAGCTAACACCGTATTTGCGTATGATGTCGCCTAGCGGCAACATGTAAATACTAAAGAGTGCAGGGCCAAGAACCGAATCTTGGGGGACTCCGCACGTTACCTTAACATAGTCCGAGGTCACATTGTTATGGGAGACGCACTGCATCCTGTCAGTAAGATAAGAGTTAAACCACGACAAGGCTAAGTCTGACATACCAATACGTGTTTTGATACGCTCTAATAAAATGTTATGATCGACGGTATCGAAAGCAGCGATAAGATCAGGAAGCAGCAACATAGATGACGCATCAGAATCCATCGTTAGCAGTAGATCATTAGTCATTTTTGCGAGGGCTGTCTCCGTAGAGTGATTTGCCCTGAAACCGGATTGAAAAGGTTCACAGAGATTGTTAGACATTAAGTGTTCATTTAGCTGCTGTGCGACAATTTTTTCGAGGATTTTCGAGATAAACGGAAGGTGGGACACCGGCCGGTAGTTTACCATGAGGTCAGGATCGAGGTTAGGTCTTTTGAGCAAAGGCTGAATAACCGCTTTTTTGAATGCTAGTGGAACAGTGCCAGAGGAAAGTGATAAGTTTATAATATTTAGCACTGATGGACCTAATAATACAAATAGCTCCTTAATAAGTTTCCCAGGAAATGGGTCAAGTAGACATGTTTGTTTTGTCCCATTGACACATCTTAACAATTCCTCTAGTGTTATTTCATCAAAGAGAGAGAAACTATTTTGGAGGGCGGTATCCTTCGTAGATACAGTCGTATCTGTGTTAATAGAACCCAGTTATAGCTGCGATGCATTGTCTTTAATCTCCTTTCTAATGAGTTCAATTTTCTTATTAAAGAAATTCATAAAATCATCTGCTGAGTGGGTGGAGCTATGTTTAAATAACTGTCATATTGAGTGTGGCAGATATACTGTCATTATGAGTAAAACCTATTTTTTGTATTTGTAAAATTACCAAAATAACTGAAAACTCACATGGATAAAATATTACAGGATTTTTTAGACATAAAGCATGTTTCCATCATATTGAGTAAAAAAAAAAACTAACTTGTGTCTATACAAAACTCACAAAAATAAATTTCTCCAGTTATTATTAGCCATTTTGCATCTGTGGTTTAGAATTTGTGTTTAAATAACAGTCAGATTGAATGTGACAGTATACTGTCATAGTGAGTAAAACCTAATTTTTGTATTTGTAAATCTTAACAAAATACCTGATTCTAGTAAAACTCACATAGATTCAATATTACAGGCATTTTTAGACGGATTGCATGTTTGGTATTGGAGTTATGTTTATATAACTTTTACATTTATTATGACAGTTATACAAACATATTAAATAAAAAAAACTATTTTGTGTCTTATCAAACCTTACAAAATATTTTTTTTCCTGTAAAATTCACAAAGATACATTTCTCCAGGCATTATTAGCCATTTTGCATGTGTGGTTTAGGAGTTATGTTAACATAACTGTCATATTGAGGGTGGCAGTTATACTGTCATTATGAGTAAAACCTAATTTTTGTATTTATAAACCTTACCAAAATTCCTGATTCTGGTAAAACTCACAATGATACAATATTACAGGCATTTTTAGACATAATGCATGTTTGGTTTTGGAGTTATGTTTATATACATTTTTCCAGGCATTATTAGCTATTTATCATGTTTGGTTTAGGAGTTATGTTTAAATAACTGTCATATCAAATAATGCAGTTATACTGTCATTATGAGTAAAACCCAAGTTTTGTATTTGTAAACCTTACCAAAATACCTGATTCTGGTAAAACTCATATAGATTCAATATTACAGGCAGTTTAAGACAGATTGCACGTTTGGTTTAGGAGTTTGGTTTTGGAATGATGTTTATATTACTTTTATATTTAGTTTGACAGTCATACCATCATATTGAGTAAAAAAAAAAAAAAACTTTTGTCTTTACAGACCTTACAAAATATTTTTTTCTAGTAAAACTCACAAAGATACATTTCTACAGGCATTATTAGCTATTTAGCATGTTTGGTTTAGGAGTTATGTTTAAATAACTGTTATTTTGAATATGGCAGTTATACTGTCATTATGAGTAAAACCCAATTTTTGTATTTGTAAACCTTACCAAAATACCTGATTCTGGTAAAACTCACATAGATTCAATATTACAGGCATTTTAAGACGTATTGCAAGTTTGGTTTTGGAGTTATGTTTATTTAACTTTCATATTTAGTATGACAGTTCTACTGTCATATTAAGTAAAAAAACTAACTTGTGACTTTACAAACCTTATAAATTGTTTTGTTTTTTTCCAGGAAAACTCACAAAGATACATTTCTCCAGGCATTATTAGCCATTTTGTATTTGTGGTTTAGGAGTTACAATATGTTTAAATAACTGTCAGATTGAATGTGACAGTATACTGTCATAGTGAGTAAAACCTAATTTTTGTATTTGTAAACCTTACCAAAAATACCTGATTCTGGTAAAAATCACATAGATACAATATTGCAGGCATTTTTAGACATAATGCATGTTTGGTTTTGGAGTTATTTTTATACAACTTTCATATTTAGTATGACAGTTATACCAATTTTTTTTCCCCCAGTAAAACTCACAAAGATACATTTCTCCAGGCATAATTAGTCATTTATCATGTTTGGTTTAGGAGTTATGTTTAAATAACTGTCATATTGAGTGTGGCAGTTATACTGTCATTATGAGTAAAACCTATGTTTTGTATTTGTAAACCTTACCAAAATACCTGATTCTGGTAAAACCCACATCGATACAATATTACAGGAATTTTTAGACATAAAGCATGTTTGGTTTTGGAGTAATGTTTATATAACTTTCATATTTAGTATGACAGTTATACCATCATATTTTGAGTAAAAAAAACCTAATTTGTATATTTACAAACCTTACAAAACATTGTTTTCCAGTAAAATTCACAAATATACATTTCCCTAGGCATTAGTAGTCATTTTGCATTTGTGTTTTAGGAGTTATGTTTAATTAACTGTCATACTGAGTGTGGCAGTTATATTGTCACTATGAGTAAAACCTAATTTTTGTATTCGTAAACCTTACCAAAATACCTGATTCTGATAAAACTCACATATATTCAATATTACAGGCATTTTTAGACGGATTGCATATTTGGTTTTGGAATTATGTTTATATAACTTTCATATATAGTATGACAGCTATACTGTTAAATTGTGTAAAAAAAACAACTAACTTGTGTCTTTACAAACCTTACAAAATATTTTTTCCAGTAAAACTCACAAAGATACATTCCTCTAGGCATTATTAGCCATTTTGTCAGATTAATTGTGACAGTATACTGTCATTATGAGTAAAACTAATATTTTGTATTTGTAAACCTTACAAAAACAACTGATTCTAGTAAAACTAACATGGATACAAAATTATAAGCATTTTTAGACATAATGCATGTTTGGTGGCAGTCAATGTGTTAGTTATACTGTCATCATGAGTAAAACCTAATTTTTGTATTTGTCAACCTTAACCAAAATACCTGATTCTGGTAAAACTCACATAGATACAATATTACAGGCATTTTTAGACATAATGCATGTTTGGTTTTGGAGTTATGTTTATATAACTTTCATATTTAGTATGACAGTTATACCATCATATTAAATAAAAAAACCTAACTTGTGTCATTATAAACCTTACAAATTATTTGTTTCCAGTACAACTCACCATGATACATTTCTCCAGGCATTATTAGCCATTTATCATGTTTGGATTAGGAGTGATGTTTAAATAACTGTCATATCAAATGTTGCAGTTATACTGTCATTATGAGTAAAACCCAAGTTATGTATTTGTAAACCTTACCAAAATACCTGATTCTGGTAAAACTCACATAGATTCAATATTACAGGCAGTTTAAGACAGATTGCAAGTTTGGTTTAGGAGTTTGGTTTTGGAATTATGTTTATATAACTTTCATAGTTAGTATGACAGTTATACCATCATATTGAGTAAAAAAAACCTAACTTTCGTCTTTACAAACCTTACAAAATATTTTTTTCTAGTAAAAATCACAAAGATACATTTCTCCAGGCATTATTAACCATTTTGCATGTGTGGTATAGGAGTTATGTTTACATAACTGTCATATTAAATGTGGCAGTTATACTGTCATTATGAGTAAAACCAAGTTTGTGTATATGTAAACCTTACCAAAATACCTGATTATGGTAAAACTCACATAGATACAATACTAAAGGCATTTTTAGACATAATGCATGTTCGGTTTTGGAGTTATGTTTGTATACATTTCTCCAGGCATTAATAGCCATTTATCATGTTTGGTTTAGGAGTTATGTTTAAATAACTGTCATATCAAATAATGCAGTTATACTGTCATTATGAGTAAAACCCAAGTTTACAAATGTAAACCTTTCCAAAATACCTGATTCTGGTAAAACTCATATAGATTCAATATTACAGGCAGTTTAAGACGGATTGCAAGTTTGGTTTAGGAGTTTGGTTTTGGAATTATGTTTATATTACTTTTATATTTAGTTTGACAGTTAAACCATCATATTGAGTAAAAAAAAATAACTTTTGTCTTTACAAACCTTACAAAATATTTTTTTCTAGTAAAACTCACAAAGATACATTTCTCCAGGCATTTATAGCTATTTAGCATGTTTGGTTTAGGAGTTATGTTTAAATAACTGTTATTTTGAATATGGCAGTTATACTGTCATTATGAGTAAAACCTAAATTTTGTATTTATAAACCTTAGCAAAATACCTGATTCTGGTAAAACTCACATAGATACAATATTACAGGCATTTTTAGACATAATGCATGTTTGGTTTTGGAGTTATGTTCATATACATTTTTCCAGGCATTATTAGCCATTTATCATGTTTGGTTTAGGAGTTATGTTTAAATAACTGTCATATCAAATAATGCAGTTATACTGTCATAATGAGTAAAACCCAAGTTTTGTATTTTTAAACCTTACCAAAATACCTGATTCTGGTAAAACTCATATAGATTCAATATTACAGGCAGTTTAAGACGGATTGCAAGTTTGGTTTTGGAGTTATGTTTTTTTAACTTTCATATATAGTATGACAGTTATACTGTCATAATAAGTAAAAAAACTAATTTGTTTCTTTACAAACCTTATAAAAAAAAAGTTTCCAGGAAAACTCACAAAGATACATTTCTCCAGGCATTATTAGCCATTTTGTATTTGTGGTTTAGGAGTTATGTTTAAATAACTGTCAGATTGAATGTGACAATATACTGTCATTATGAGTAAAACCTAATTTTTGTATTTGTAAACCTTACCAAAAATACCTGATTCTGGTAAAAAATCACATAGATACAATATTGCAGGCATTTTTAGACATAATTCATGTTTGGTTTTGGAGTTATGTTTATACAACTTTCATATTTAGTATGACAGTTATACCATCATATTGAGTAAAAAAAAAAAAAAAACTTGTGTCTTTATTAATCTTACAGGGTTTTTTTTTCTCCCAAAACTCACAAAGATACATTTCTCCAGGAATAATTAGCCATTTATCATGTTTGGTTTAGGAGTGATGTTTAAATAACTGTCATTTTGATTGGGGGAGTTATTGCATTGTGTGTCATTATAAATAAAAACCTATTTTTTGTATTTGTAAACCTTACCAAAATACCTGATTCTGGTAAAACCCACATCGATACAATATTACAGGAATTTTTAGACATAAAGCATGTTTGGTTTTAGAGCTATGTTTATATAACTTTCATATTTAGTATGAAAGTTATACCATCATATTGAGTAAAAAACAAAAAATAATTTGTATCTTTACAAACCTTACAAATATTGTCTTCCAGTAAAATTCACAAATATACCTTTCTCTAGGCATTATTAGTCATTTTGCATTTGTGTTTTAGGAGTTATGTTTAATTAACTGTCTTATTGAGTGTGGCAGTTATACTGTCACTATGAGTAAAACCTAATTTTTGTTTTTGTAAACCTTACCAAAATACCTGATTCTGATAAAACTCACATTTTGTATATTTGGTTTTGGAGTTGTGTTTATATAACTTTCATATATAGTATGACAGTTATACTGTAAAATTGTGTAAAAAAAAAAAAAAAACTTGTGTCTTTACAAACCTTACAAAATATTATTTCCAGTAAAACTCACAAAGATACATTCCTCAAGGCATTATTAGCCAAATTGTCAGATTGATTGTGACAGTATACTGTCATTATGAGTAAAACTAATATTTTGTATTTGTAAACCTTACAAAAACAACTGATTCTAGTAAAACTCACATGGATACAAAATTATAGGCATTTTTAGACATCATGCATGTTTGGTGGTGGTCAATGTGGCAGTTATACTGTCATTATGAGTAAAACCTAATTTTTGTATTTTTCAACCTTAACAAAATACCTGATTCTGGTAAAACTCACATAGATACAATACTAAAGGCATTTTTAGACATAATGCATGTTTGGTTTTGGAGTTATGTTTGTATACATTTCTCCAGGCATTAATAGCCATTTAGCATGTTTGGTTCAGGAGTTATGTTTAAATAACTGTTATTTTGAATATGGCAGTTATACTGTCATTATGAGTAAAACCTAAATGTTGTATTTATAAACCTTACCAAAATACCTTATTCTGGTAAAACTCACATAGATACAATATTACAGGCATTTTTACACATAATGCATGTTTGGTTTTGGAGTTATGTTTATATACATTTTTCCAGGCATTATTAGCCATTTATCATGTTTGGTTTAGGAGTTATGTTTAAATAACTGTCATATCAAATAATGCAATTATACTGTCATTATGAGTAAAACCCAAGTTTTGTATTTGTAAACCTTACCAAAATACCTGATTCTGGTAAAACACATATAGATTCAATATTACAGGCAGTTTAAGACGGATTGCAAGTTTGGTTTAGGAGTTTGGTTTTGGAATTATGTTTATATTACTTTTATAATTAGTTTGACAGTTATACCATCATATTGAGTAAAAAAAAAAAAACTTGTCTTTACAAACCTTACAAAATATTTTTTCTAGTAAAATTCACAAAGATACATTTCTCCAGGCATTATTAGCCATTTAGCATGTTTGGTTCAGGAGTTATGTTTAAATAACTGTTATTTCGAATATGGCAGTTAATGTCATTATGAGTAAAACCCAATTTTTGTATTTGTAAACCTTACCAAAATACCTGATTCTGGTAAAACTCACATAGATTCAATATAACAGGCATTTTTAGACGTATTGCAAGTTTGGTTTTGGAGATATGTTTATTTAACTTTCATATTCAGTATGACAGTTAATCTGTCATATTAAGTAAAAAAACTAATTTGTTTCTTTACAAACCTTATAAAAAAAAAAAAATTCCAGGAAAACTCAAAAAGATAAATTTTTCCAGGCATTATTAGCCATTTTGTAATTGTGGTTTAGGAGTTACAGTATGTTTAAATAACTGTCAGATTGAATGTGACAGTATACTGTCATAGTGAGTAAAACCTAATTTTTGTATTTGTAAACCTTACCAAAAATACCTGATTCTGGTAAAAATCACATAGATACAATATTGCAGGCATTTTTAGACATAATGCATGTTTGGTTTTGGAGTTATGTTTATACAACTTTTATATTTAGTATGACAGTTATACCATCATATTGAGTAAAGAAAAGAAAAACTTGTGTCTTTATAAACCTTACAAAAAATGTTTTCCCAGTAAAACTCACAAAGATACATTTCTCCAGGCATATTTAGCCATTTATCATGTTTGGTTTAGGAGTTATGTTTAAACAACTGTCGTATTGAGTGTGGCAGTTATAATGTCATTATGAGTAAAACCTATTTTTTGTATTTGTAAACCTTACCAAAATACCTGATTCTGGTTAAACCCACATCGATACAATATTACAGGAATTTTTAGACATAAAGCATGTTTGGTTTTGGAGTTATGTTTATATAACTTTCATATTTAGTATGAAAGTTATACCATCATATTGAGTAAAAAACAAAAAATAATTTGTATCTTTACAAACCTTACAAAATATTGTTTTCCAGTAAAATTCACAAATATACCTTTCTCTAGGCATTATTAGTCATTTTGCATTTGTGTTTTAGGAGTTATGTTTAATTAACCGTCAGATTGAGTGTGACAGTTATACTTAATGCATGTTTGGTTTTGGAGTTATGTTTATGTAACTTTTACATTTATTATGACAGTTATACAAACATATTGAATAAAAAAACCTAACTTGTGTCTTTACAAACCTTACAAAATATTTTTTTTTCCCAGTTAAACTCACAAATATACCTTTCTCCAGGCAGTATTAGCCATTTAGCATGTTTAAATTAGGAGTTATGTTTAAATAACTGTAATTTTGAATGTGGCAGTTATACTGTCATTATGAGTAAAACCTACTTTTTGTATTTGTAAACCTTACCAAAATACCTGATTTTGGTCAAACTCACATAGATTTAATATTACAGGCATTTTTAAATATAATGCATGTTTGGTTTTGGAGTTATGTTTATATAACTGTCATTTTGAAGTGGTAGTTATACTGTCATTATGAGTAAAGAAACTAACGTCTGTCCTTACAAACCTTACAAAATGTTTTTTTTCCAGTTAAACTCACAAAGATACATTTCCCCAGGTATTATTAGCCATTTAACATGTTTTGTTTAGGAGTAATGTTTAAATAAGTGTCATATTGAGTGTGGCAGTTATACTGTCATTATGAGTAAAACCTATTTTTTGTATTTGTAAACCTTACCAAAATACCTGATTCTTGTAAAACCCACATCGATACAATATTACAGGAATTATTAGACATAAAGTATGTATGGTTTTGGAGTTATGTTTATATAACTTTCATATTTAGTATGACAGTTATACCATCATATTAAGTAAATAAAATTAATCTGTGTCTTTACAAACCTTACAAAATATTGTTTGCCTGTAAAATTCACAAATATACATTTCTCTAGTCATTTTTAGTCATTTTGCATTTGTGTTTTAGTAGTTATGTTTAAATAACTGTCATATTGAGTGTGGCAGTTATTCTGTCACTATGAGTGATTTGTAAACCTTACCAAAATACCTGATTCTGATAAAACTTACATATAATAAATATTATAGACATTTTTAGACGGATTGCATGTTTGGTTTTGGAGTTATGTTTATAAAACTTTCATATATAGTATGACAGCTATACTGTAAAATTAAGTTAAAAAAAACTAGCGTGTGTCTTTTCAAACCTTACAAAATATTTGTTCCAGTAAAATTCACAAAGATTCATTCCTCCAGGCATTATTAGCCATTTTGTCAGATTGATTGTGACAGTATACTCTCATTATGAGTAAAACTAATATTTTGTATTTGTAAACCTACAAAAACAACTAATTCTAGTAAAACTCACGTACATAAAAAATTATAGGAATTTTTAGACATAATGCATGTTTGGTTTTGGAGTTATGTTTAAATAAATGTCATATTGAATGTGGCAGTATACTGTCATTATGACAGTATACTGTTGACAAAGTTGTATTTGTCACCTTTACCAAAATACCTGATTCTGGTAAAACTAAAAAAGATACAATATTACAGGCATTTTTAGACAAAATGCATTTTGGTTTTGGAGTTATGTTTATATAACTTTCATATTTAGTATGACAGACAGTTCATCATATTAAAAAAATAATAATAATTTGTGTCTTTATAAACCTTACACATTATTTTTTTCCAGTAAAACTCACAAAGATACATTTCTCCAGGCATTATTAGTCATTTATCATGTTTGGTTTAGGAGTCATGTCATACCTGCCATATCAAATGTTGCAGTTATACTGTCATTATGAGTAAAACCCAAGTTTTGTATTTATAAACCTTACCAAAAAACCTGATTCTGGCAAAACTCACATAGATTCAATATAACAGGCAGTTTAAGACGGACTGCAAGTTTGGTTTAGGAGTTTGGTTTTGGAATTATGTTTATCTAACTTTCATATTTAGAATGACAGAAATACCATCATATTGAGTAAAAAAAAACAACTAACTTTTGTCTTTACAAACCTTACAAAATACTTTTTTTCTAGTAAAAGTCACAAAGATTCATTTCTCCAGACATTATTAGCCATTTAGCATATTTGGTTTAGGAGTTATGTTTGAATAACTGTTATTTTGAATATGGCAGTTATACTGTCATTATGAGTAAAACCCAATTTTTGTATTTGTAAACCTTACCAAAATAACCGATTCTGGTAAAACTCACATATATTCAATATTACAGGCATTTTTAGACAGATTGCAAGTTTGGTTTTGGTGTTATATCTATTCAACTTTCATATTTAGTATGACAGTTATACTGTCATATTGAGTAAAAAAAAGCTAACTTGTGTCTTTACAAACCTTACAAACTATTTTTTTCCTGTAAAACTTACAAAGATACATTTCTCCAGGCAGTATTTGACATTTTGCTTGCATGGTTTAGGAGTTATGTTTAAATAACAGTCAGAGTGAATGTGACAGTATAATGTCATAGTAGTTTTTTACTCAATATGCCAGTAATGTTCTTAAAATCCTGAGATAATGCGAAAAAAGCAATAAAAATGTTTTTCAACATAATTCCTACACCAAACATGCAACATGTCTAATAATGCCTGAAGACATGTATCTTTGTTAATTTTACTAGAAAATGTATCTTTTGTAAGTTTTGCAACGACGCAAGTTAGTTTTTTTAATTCAATATAACAGTATAACTGTCAAACTAAATGTAAAAGTTATTTAAACATAACTCCAAAACTGAACATGCATTATGTCTAAAAATGCCTAAAATATTGTATCTATGTGAATTTTACAAATACAAAAATTGGGTTTTTCTCATAATGACAGTATACCTGCTATATTCAATTTTACAGTTATTTAAACATAACTTCCTAACCACACATGCAAATAGGTTAATAAAGCCTAAAACAATGCATCCTTGTGAGTTTTACTCGAAACATTTGCTATTTTAAGGCTTGCAAACACAAAAAGTAGTTTTTTACTCATTATGACAGTAATGTTCTACAAATCCTGAGATAATGCGAAATAAGCAATAAAAATGTTTTTCATCATAATTCCTACACCAAACATGCAACATGTCTAATAATGCATGGATACATGTATCTTTGTTAGTTATACTAGAAAAATTATCTTTTGTAAGTTTTACAAAGACTCAAGTTAGTTTTTTTAATTCAATATGACAGTATAACTGTCATACCAAATATGAAAGTTATATAAACATAACTCCAAAACTGAACATGCATTATGTCTAAAAATGCCTAAAATATTGTATCTATGTGAGTTTTACAAGAATCAGTTATTTTGGTAAGGTGTACAATTACATAAATTAGGGGTTTACTCATAATGACAGTTAACTGCTACATTCAATTTGACTGTTATTTAAACATAACTCCCTAACCACACATGCAAAATAGGTTAATAAAGCCTAAAACAATGCATCCTTGTGAGTTTTACTCGAAACATATGCTATTTTAGGCTTGCAAACACAAAAAGTAGTTTTTTACTCATTTTGACAGTAATGTTCTTAAAATCCTGAGATAATGCAAAATAAGCAATAAAAATGTTTTTCAACATAATTCCTACACCAAACATGCAACATGTCTAATAATGCCTGAAGACATGTATCTTTGTTAGTTTTACTAGAAAAATTATCTTTTGTAAGTTTTGCAAAGAGGCAAGTAAGTTTTTTTAATTCAATATGACAGTATATTTGTCATACCAAATATGAAAGTTATATAAACATAACTCCAAAACTGAACATGCATTATGTCTAAAAATGCCTAAAATATTGTATCTATGTGAGTTTTACAAGAATCAGTTATTTTGGTAAGGTGTACAATTACATAAATTAGGGGTTTACTCATAATGACAGTTAACTGCTACATTCAATTTGACTGTTATTTAAACATAACTCCCTAACCACACATGCAAAATAGGTTAATAAAGCCTAAAACAATGCATCCTTGTGAGTTTTTCTCGAAACATATGGTATTTTAGGCTTGCAAACACAAAAAGTAGTTTTTTACTCATTTTGACAGTAATGTTCTTAAAATCCTGAGATAATGCAAAATAAGCAATAAAAATGTTTTTCAACATAATTCCTACACCAAACATGCAACATGTCTAATAATGCCTGAAGACATGTATCTTTGTTAGTTTTACTAGAAAAATTATATTTTGTAAGTTTTGCAAAGAGTCAAATAAGTTTTTTAAATTCAATATAACAGTATAAATGTCATACCAAATATGAAAGTTATATAAACATAACTCCAAAATTGAACATGCATTATGTCTAAAAATGCCTAAAATATTGTATCTATGTGACTTTTACCAGAATCAGGTAATTTGGTAAGGTTTAAAAATACAAAAATTGTTTTTTTTTCATAATGACAGTATAACTGCTACATTCAATTTGACTGTTATTTAAACATAACTTCCTAATCACACATGCAAATAGAATAATAAAGCCTAAAACAATGCATCCTTGTGAGTTTTACTCGAAACATTTGCTAATTTAAGGCTTGCAAACACAAAAAGTAGTTTTTTACTCATTATGACAGTAATGTTCTTAAAATCCTGAGATAATGAGAAATAAGCAATAAAAATGTTTTTCAACATAATTCCTACACCAAACATGCAACATGTCTAATAATGCCTGAAGACGTGTATCTTTGTTAGTTTTACTAGAAAAAATATCGTTTGTAAGTTTTGCAAAGAGGCAAGTTAGTTTTTTTAATGCAATATGACAGTATAACTGTCATACCAAATATGAAAGTTATATAAACATAACTCTAAACCTAAACATGCATTATGTCTAAAATTGCCTGTAATATTGTATATATGTGAGTTTCACCAGAATCAGGTAATTTGGTAAGGTTTACAAATACAAATTTTTTTTTTTTTCATAATGACAGTATAACTGCTACATTCAATTTGACTGTTATTTAAACATAACTTCCTAATCACACATGCAAATAGGTTAATAAAGCCTAAAACAATGCACCCTTGTGAGTTTTACTCGAAACATATGCTATTTTAAGGCTTGCAAACACAAAAAGTAGTTTTTTACTCATGACAGTATTGTTCTTAAAATCCTGAGATAATGCGAAATAAGCAATAAAAATGTTTTTCAACATAATTCCTACACCAAACATGCAACATGTCTGATAATGCGTGAAGATATGTAACTTTGTTAGTTTTACTAGAAAAATTATATTTTGTAAGTTTTGCAAAGAGGCAAGTTAGTTTTTTTAATTCAATATGACAGTATAACTGTCATACCAAATATGAAATATATATAAACATAACTCCAAAATTGAACATGCATTATGTCTAAAAATGCCTAAAATATTGTATCTATGTGAGTTTTACCAGAATCAGGTAAGTTGGTAAGGTTTACAAATACAAAAATTGTTTTTTTTTCATTATGACAGTATAACTGCTACATTCAATTTGACTGTTATTTAAACATAACTTCCTAATCACACATGCAAATAGGTTAATAAAGCCTAAAACAATGCATCCTTGTGAGTTTTACTCGAAACATTTGCTATTTTAAGGCTTGCAAACACAAAAAGTTGTTTTTTACTCATTATGACAGTAAAGTTCTTAAAATCCTGAGATAATGAGAAATAAGCAATAAAAATGTTTTTCAACATAATTCCTACACCAAACATGCAACATGTCTAATAATGCCTGAAGACATGTATCTTTGTCAGTTTTACTAGAAAAAATATATTTTGTAAGTTTTGCAATGAGGCAAGTTAGTTTTTTTAATGCAATATGACAGTATAACTGTCATACCAAATATGAAAGTTATATAAACATAACTCCAAAACTAAACATGCATTATGTCTAAAAATGCCTAAAATATTGTATCTCTGAGAGTTTTAAAAGAATCAGTTAATTTGGTAAGGTGTACAATTACATAAATTAGGGGTTTACTCATAATGACAGTTAACTGCTACATTCAATTTGACTGTTATTTAAGCTTAACTCCCTAACCACACATGCAAATAGGTTAAAAAAGCCTGAAACAATGCATCCTTGTGAGTTTTACTCGAAACATATGCTATTTTAAGGCTTGCAAACACAAAAAGTAGTTTTTTACTCATTATGACAGTAATAAATGGCTTATTATGCCTGGAGAAATGTATCTTTGTGAGTTTTACTGGGAAAATATTTTTTTGTAAGGTTTGTGAAGACACAAGTTATTTTTTTTTTACTCAATATGATAGTATAACTGTCATACTAAATATAAAAGTTGTATAAACATAACTCCAAAACCAAACATGCATTATGTCTAAAAATGCCTGCAATATTGTATCTATGTGATTTTTACCAGAATCAGGTATTTTTGGTAAGGTTTACAAATACAACAATTAGGTTTTACTCATAATGACAGTATAACTGCCATATTCAAAATAACAGTTATTTAAACATAACTCCTAAACCAAACATGCTAAATGGCTAATAATGCCTGGAGAAATGTATCTTTGCGAGTTTTACTAGAAACAAATATTTTTAAGGTTTGTAAAGAAATGTTTTTTTTTTTTTTTACTCAATACGATGGTATAACTGTCTCTCTGAGCTGCCACCTTAACGTGGTAGAGGAGTTTGCGTGTCCCAATGATCCTAGGAGCTACGTTGTCCCTGGTAGGGTCTCCCAAGACAAACTGGTCCTATGAGGGATCAGACAAAGAGCAGCTCGAAGACCTCCATGAATAATAAAAAACAAGGACCCAGATTTCCCTCGCCCGGACGCGGGTCACCGGGACCCCCTCTGGAGCCAGGCCCGGAGGTGGGGCACGATGGCGAGCGCCTGACATGGGGCCCGGCCGGGCACAGCCCGAAGAGGCAACGTGGGTCCCCCCTCCAATGGGCTCACCATCCATAGCAGGGGTCATAGAGGTCGGGTGCGATGTGAGCTGGGCGGCAGCCGAAGGCAGGGCACTTGGCGGTCCGATCCTCGGCTACAGAAGCTAGCTCTTGGGACGTGGAACGTCACCTCGCTGGGGGGGAAGGAGCCTGAGCTAGTGCGCGAAGTGGAGAAGTTCCGGTTAGATATAGTCGGACTCACTTCGACGCACAGCAAGAGCTCTGGAACCAGTTCTCTCGAGAGGGGCTGGACTCTCTTCCACTCTGGTGTTGCCGGCAGTGAAAGGCGACGGGCTGGGGTGGCAATTCTTGTTTCCCCCCGGCTCAGAGCCTGTACGTTGGAGTTCAACCCGGTGGACGAGAGGGTAGCTTCCCTCCGCCTTCGGGTGGGGGAACGGGTCCTGACTGTGGTTTGCGCTTACGCGCCAAACCGCAGCTCAGAGTACCCACCCTTTTTGGATTCACTCGAGGGAGTACTTGAGAGTGCTCCCCCGGGTGATTCCCTCATGCTACTGGGGGACTTCAATGCTCATGTTGGCAACGACAGTGAAACCTGGAGAGGCGTGATTGGGAAGAATGGCTGCCCGGATCTGAACCCGAGCGGTGTTTTGTTATTGGACTTTTGTGCCCGTCACAGATTGTCCATAACGAACACCATATTCAAACATAAGGGTGTCCATATGTGCACTTGGCACCAGGACACCCTAGGCTGCAGTTCCATGATCGACTTTGTAGTTGTGTCATCGGATTTGCGGCCTCATGTTTTGGACACTCGGGTGAAGAGAGGGGCGGAGCTTTCTACCGATCACCACCTGTTGGTGAGTTGGCTGCGATGGTGGGGGAGGATGCCGGACAGACCTGGCAGGCCCAAACGCATTGTGAGGGTTTGCTGGGAACGTCTGGCAGAGTCTCCTGTCAGAGAGAGTTTCAATTCCCACCTCCGGAAGAACTTTGAACATGTCACGAGGGAGGTGCTGGACATTGAGTCCGAATGGACCATGTTCCGCGCCTCTATTGTCGAGGCGGCTGATTGGAGCTGTGGCCGCAAGGTAGTTGGTGCTTGTCGTGGCGGTAATCCTAGAACCCGTTGGTGGACACCGGCGGTGAGGGATGCCGTCAAGGTGAAGAAGGAGTCCTATCGGGTTCTTTTGGCTCATAGGACTCCTGAGGCAGCGGACAGGTACCGACAGGCCAAGCGGTGTGCGGCTTCAGCGGTCGCAGAGGCAAAAACTCGGACATGGGAGGAGTTCGGGGAAGCCCTGGGAAATGACTTCCGGACGGCTTCGAAGCAATTCTGGACCACCATCCGCCGCCTCAGGAAGGGGAAGCAGTGCACTATCAACACCGTGTATGGCGAGGATGGTGTTCTGCTGACCTCGACTGCGGACTGTGGATCGGTGGAGGGAATACTTCGAAGACCTCCTCAATCCCACCAACACGTCTTCTTATGAGGAAGCAGTGCCTGGGGAGTCTGTGGTGGGCTCTCCTATTTCTGGGGCTGAGGTTGCTGAGGTAGTTAAAAAGCTCCTCGGTGGCAAGGCCCCAGGGCTAGATGAGATCCGCCCGGAGTTCCTTAAGGCTCTGGATGCTGTGGGGCTGTCTTGGTTGACAAGACTCTGCAACATCGCGTGGACATCGGGGGCAGTACCTCTGGATTGGCAGACCGGGGTGGTGGTTCCTCTCTTTAAGAAGGGGAACCGGAGGGTGTGCTCTAACTATCGTGGGATCACACTCCTCAGCCTTCCCGGTAAGGACTATTCAGGTGTAGTGGAGAGGAGGCTACGCCGGATAGTCGAACCTCGGATTCAGGAGGAACAGTGTCTTTACAAACCTTACAATTTTTTATTATTTTTTCCAGGAAAACTCACAAAGATACATTGCTCCAGGCATTATTAGCCATTTTGCATTTGTGGTTTAGGAATTATGTTTAAATACATGTCATGTTCAATGTGGCAGTTATATTGTCATTATGAGTGAAACCAATTTTTTGTATTTGTAAACCTTACCAAAATACCGGATTCTGGTAAAACTCACATAGATACAATATTACAGGAATTTCTAGACATAAAACATGTTTGGTTTTGGAGTTGTGTTTATATAACTTTCATATTTAGTATGACAGTTATACCATTATATTGAGTAAAAAAAATAACTTGTTTCTTTATAAACATTACATTTTTTTTTTTCTAGTAAAACTCACAGATACATTTCTCCAGGTATAATTAGCCATTTATCATGTTTGGTTTAGGAGTTATGTTTAAATAACTGTCATATTGAGTGTGGCAGTTATACTGTCATTATGAGTAAAACCTAGATTTTGTATTTGTAAACCTTACCAAAATACCTAATTCTGGTAAAAATCACATAGATACAATATTACAGGCATTTTTAGACATAATGCATGTTTGGTTTTGGAGTTATGTTTATACAACTTTCATATTTAGTATGACAGTTATACCATTATATTGAGTAAAAAAAAAAAATTGTGTCTTTATAAACCTTTTTTTTTTCCAGTAAAACTCACAAAGATACATTTATCCAGGTATAATTAGCCATTTATCATGTTTGGTTTAGGAATTTTGTTTAAATAACTGTCATATTGAGTGTGGCAGTTATACTGTCATTATGAGTAAAACCTATTTTTTTGTACCACATCGATACAATATTACAGGAATTTTTAGACATAAAGCATGTTTGGTTTTGGAGTTATGTTTATATAACTTTCATATTTAGTATGAAAGTTATACCATCAAATTGAGTAAAAAAACAAACAAAATATTGTTTTCCAGTAAAATTCACAAATATACCTTTCTCTAGGCATTATTAGTCATTTTGCATTTGTGTTTTAGGAGTTATGTTTAAATAACTGTCATATTGAGTGTGGCAGTTATACTGTCACTATGAGTAAAACCTAATTTTTGTTTTTGTAAACCTTACCAAAATACCTGATTCTGATAAAACTCACATATTGCATATTTGGTTTTGGAGTTGTGTTTATATAACTTTCATTAATAGTGTGACAGCTATACTGTAATATTGTGTAAAAAAAAAACTAACTTGTGTCTTTGCAAACCTTACAAAATATTTTTTCCAGTTAAACTCACAAAGATACATTCCTCAAGGCATTATTAGCCATATTATCAGATTGATTGTGACAGTATACGTATTTATGAGTTAAACTAATATTTTGTATGAGTAAAACCTAATTTTTGTATTTTTCAACATTACCAAAATACCTGATTCTTGTAAAACTCACATAGATACAATATTACAGGCATTTTTAGACATAATGCATGTTTGGTTTTGGAGTTATGTTTATATAACTTTTACATTTATTATGACAGTTATACAAACATATTGAATAAAAAAAACTAACTTGTGTCTTTACAAACCTTACAAAATAATTTTATTTTCCAGTTAAACTCACAAAGATACCTTTCTCCAGGCAGTATTAGCCATTTAGCATGTTTAAATTAGGAGTTATGTTTAAATAACTGTAATTTTGAACGTGGCAGTTATACTGTCATTATGAGTAAAACCTACTTTTTGTATTTGTAAACCTTACCAAAATACCTGATTCTGGTCAAACTCACATAGATTTAATACTACAGGCATTTTTAGACATAATGCATGTTTGGTTTTGGCGTTATGTTTATATAACTGTCATTTTGAATCTGGTAGTTATACTGTCATTATGAGTAAAAAAACTAACTTCTGTCTTTACAAACCTTACAAAATATTTTTTTTTTTCCAGTTAAACTCACAAAGATACATTTACCCAGGCATTATTAGCCATTTAACATGTTTGGTTTCGGAGTTATGTTTAAATAACTGTCAAATTGAGTGTGGCAGTTATACTGTCATTATGAGTAAAACCTATTTTTTGTATTTGTAAACCTTACCAAAATACCTGATTCTGGTAAAACCCACATCGATACAATATCACAGGAATTTTTAGACACAAAGTATGTTTGGTTTTGGAGTTATGTTTATATAACTTTCATATTTAGTATGACAGTTATACCATCATATTGAGTAATAAAACACTAATTTGTATCTTTACAAACCTTACAAAATATTGTTTTCCAGTAAAATTCACAAATATACATTTCTCTAGGCATTATTAGTCATTTTGCATTTGTGTTTTAAAGTTAAAGTTAAAGTTAAAGTCCCAATGATTGTCACACACACACTAGGTGTGGTGAAATTTGTCCTCTGCATTTGACCCATCCCCTTGATCACCCCCTGGGAGGTGAGGGGAGCAGCGGTGCTGCGCCCGGGAATCATTTTTGGTGATTTAACCCCCAATTCCAACTCTTGATGCTGAGTGCCAAGCAGGGACGTAATGGGTCCCATTTTTTATAGTCTTGGTATGACTCGGCCGGGGTTTGAACTCACAACCTACCGATCTCAGGGCGGACACTCTAACCACTAGATAGGAGTTATGTTTAAATAACTGTCATATTGAGGGTGACAGTTATACTGTCACTATGAGTAAAACCTAATTTTTTGATTTGTAAACTTTACCAAATACACTGTTAAATAAACATAACTCCAAAACCAAACTTGCAATATGTCTAAAAATACCTGTAATATTGTATCTATGTGAGTTTTACCAGAATCAGGTAATTCGGTAAGGTTTACATATACACAAATTTGGTTTTACTCATAATGACAGTATAACTGCCACATTTAATATGACAGTTATGTAAACATAACTCCTATACCACACATGCAAAATGGTTAAAAATGCTTGGAGAAATGTATCTTTGTGAGTTTTACTGGAAAAAACGAATTTGTAAGGTTTATAAAGATACAAGTTAAATGTTTTACTCAATATGATGATATAACTGTCATACTAAATATGAAAGTTATATTAACATAACTCCAAAACCAATGTTCGTTTTACGAGAATCACGTATTTTGGAAAGGTTTACAAAAACAAAAAATAGGTTTTACTCATAATGACAGTATAACTGCCACATTCAATATGACAGTTATGTAAACATAACTCCTAAACCACACATGCAAAATGGTTAATAATGCCTGGAGAAATGTATCTTTTTAAGTTTTACATGGAAAAAAACAATTTTGTAAGGTTTGTAAAGACTGCGATGAGGTGTCGACTTGTCCAGGGTGTACCCCGCCTTCCGCCCGATTGTACCTGAGATAGGCTCCAGCGCGCCCCCCGCGACCCCAAAGGGAATAAGCGGTACAAAATGGATGGATGAATGGGTTTGTAAAGACACAAGTTATTTTTTTCTTACTCAATATGACAGTAAAACTGTCATACTAAATGTAAAAAAATTATAAACATAACTCCAAAACCAAACATGCATTATGTCTAAAAATGCCTGTAATATTGTATTCATGTGAGTTTAACTAGAATCAGTTGTTTTTGTAAGGTTTGCAAATACAAAATATTGGCTTTACTCACTATGACAGTACACTGTCACATTCAATCTGATAGTTATTTAAACATAACTCCTAAACCACACATACAAAATGACTAATAACGCCTGGAGAAAAGTTTATTTGTGAGTTTTAAACTGTCAGATTGAATGTGACAGTATACTGTCATAGTGAGTAAAACCAATATTTTGTATTTGCAAAACTTACAAAAACAACTGATTCTAGTTACCGTATTTTCCGCACTATAAGGCGCACCTAAAAACCACAAATTTTCTCAAAAGCTAACAGTGCGCCTTATAACCCGGTGCGCTTTATTACGATTCATTTTCATAAAGTTTCGATCTCGCAACTTCGGTAAACAGCCGCCATCTTTTTTCCCGGTAGAACAGGAAGCGCTTCTTCTTCTACGCAAGCAACCGCCAAGGTAAGCACCCGCCCCCATAGAACAGGAAGCGCTACCGCCCGCCCCCGGAAGAAAAAGAAACGCGCGGATATTTCGTTTCATTTCCTTTGTGTGTTTACATCTGTAAAGACCAGACTACAAAATGGCTCCTACTAAGCGACACGCTTATAACGCAGAATTTAAACTTAAGGCAATAAGTCATGCCGAAGAACACGGAAATAGAGCAGCAGCAAGAGAATATAACATAAATGAATCAATGGTGCGTAGGTGGAGGAAGCAAGAAGATGACCTGCGCCAGGTAAAGAAGACAAAACAGAGTTTCCGAGGGAACAAAGCAAGATGGCAACAGTTGGAGGACGAACTCGAACAGTGGGTTGTTGAGCAGAGAGCAGCAAGCAGAAGTGTCAGCACCATCACTATTCGAATGAAGGCAACAACGCTAGCAAGCGAACTTCACCTGGATGATTTTAAAGGTGGTGCTTCTTGGTGTTTCCGGTTTATGAAAAGACGCAATCTCTCCATCCGCACACGGACCACTATTTCACAGCAACTGCCTAACGACTTTAAAGAAAAGCTGGCTACTTTCCGTGCATATTGTAAAAACAAGATAGCGGAAAAAAAGATCCGGCCAGAGAACATTATCAACATGGACGAGGTTCCACTGACTTTTGATATTCCTGTGAACCGCACTGTTGATACAACGGGAGCACGTACGGTGAATATTCGCACCACAGGGAATGAGAAGTCGTCCTTCACTGTGGTTCTAGCTTGCCATGCTAATGGCCAGAAACTTCCTCCCATGGTGATATTCAAAAGGAAGACCTTGCCAAAAGAGACCTTTCCAGCCGGCGTCATCATAAAAGCTAACTCGAAGGGATGGATGGATGAAGAAAAGATGAGCGAGTGGTTAAGGGAAGTTTACGCGAAGAGGCCGGGTGGCTTTTTTCACGCAGCTCCGTCCATGTTGATATACGACTCTATGCGCGCCCACATCACAGATGGTGTCAAAAAACAAGTGAAGCACACAAATACAACACTCGCCGTCATTCCGGGTGGATTAACCAAAGAACTCCAACCGCTGGATATTGGTGTCAACAGGGCATTCAAATCACGACTGCGAACTGCGTGGGAACAATGGATGACCGAAGGCGAACACACCTTCACTAAGACGGGCAGACAGCGCCGGACGACATACGCCAACATTTGCCAGTGGATCGTAAATGCCTGGGCAGATATTTCGGTCACAACTGTGGTCCGAGCTTTCCGGAAGGCAGGATTCACAGAACTACTGGACAACAACAGCGACACTGACTCCGATGACTTCGAAGAGACGGAGCCGGCCATTTTGGAACCCACGCTTGCGCAACTTTTCAATTCGGACACCGAAGACGAAGAATTCGAAGGATTTACGAATGAAGAATAACTTCAGAAAGTGAGCGCTATGTTTATTTTGTGTGTTGTGACATTAACGTTCGAGCAACATTATGTTGCTATTGCTCTACACCATTTTGAATTTTACTATGTTTGTGATTGCACATTTGTACATTTTGGGACAGAGTTGTTAGAACGCTGGTTTTCAATATATTATTAAAGTTTGACTGAACTATCTGACTGTTTTTTTGACATTCACTTTAGCGCAGCGTAGGCGCGGCTTATAGTCCGGGGCGGCTTATTGGTGGACAAAATTATGAAATATGTAATTCATAGAAGGTGCGGCTAATAATCCGGTGCGCCTTATAGTGCGGAAAATACGGTAACTCACATGGATACAATATTACAGGCATTTTTAGACATAATGCATGTTTGGTTTTGGAGTTATAATTATATAACTTTTACATTTAGTATGAGAGTTATACTGTCATATTGAGTAAAAAAGAAAAAAACTTGTGTCTTTAAAAACCTTACAAAATATTTTTTTTTCCCCAGTAAAACTCACAAAGATAAATTTTTCCAGGCATTATTAGCCATTTTGCATGTGAGGTTTAGGAGTTATATTTAAATAACTGTCATATTGCGTGTGGCAGTTATACTGTCATTATGAGTAAAACCTAATTGTTGTATTTGTAAACCTTACCAAAATACCTGATTGTAGTAAAACTCACATAGATACAATATTACAGGCATTTTTAGACGGATTGCATGTTTGGTTTTAGAGTTATGTTTATATAACTTTCATATTTAGTATGACAGTTATACTGTCATATTGAGTAAAAGAAACTAATTTGTGTCTATGCAAACCATACAAAATATTTTTTTCCAGTAGCAGGTATTTTGGTAAGGTTTACAAATAAAAAAATTTGGTTTTACTCATAATGACAGTATAACTGCCACGTTCAAAATGACAAATATTTAAACATAACTCCTAAACCAAACATGCTATATGGCTAATAATGCCTGGAGAAAGGTGTCTTTGTGAGTTTTACTGGAAAAACATTATTTTGTATGGTTTGTAAACACACAAGTTAGTTTTGTTTTACTCAATATGACAGTATAACTGTCATACTTAATGTAAAAGTTGTATAAACATAACTACAAAACCAAACATGCATTATATCTAAAATTGCCTGTATTGATGTATCCATGTGAGTTTTACTAGAATCAGATGTTTTTGCAAGTTTTGGGAATACAAAATATTGGTTTTACACACTATGACAGTATACTGTCACATTCAATCTGACAGTTATTTAAACATAACTCCTAAACCACACATTCAAAGTGACTAATAATGCCTGGAGAAATGTATTTTTGTGATTTTTACTGGAAAAAAAATATTTTGTAAGGTTTGTTTGGACACAAGTTAGTTTTTTTTACTCAATATGATGGTACGGACGGCGTGGCGCGGTGGAAGAATGGCCGTGCGCGACCCGAGGGTCCCTGGTTCAATCCCCACCTAGTACCAACCTCGTCATGTCCGTTGTGTCCTGAGCAAGACACTTCACCCTTGCTCCTGATGGGTGCTGGTTAGCGCCTTGCATGGCAGCTCCCTCCATCAGTGTGTGAATGTGTGTGTGAATGGGTAAATGTGGAAGTAGTGTCCAAGCGCTTTGAGTACCTTGAAGGTAGAAAAGCGCTATACAAGTACAACCCATTGATCATTTATCATTTATAACTGTCTTACTAAATTTAAAAGTTATATAAACATAACTTCAAAACCAAACATGCAATCCATCTAAAAATGCCTGTAATATTGAATCTATGTGAGTTTTACCACAAACAGGTATTTTGGTAAGGTTCACAAATACAACAATTAGGTTTTACTCATAATGACAGTATAACTGCCACACGCAATATGACAGTTATTTAAATATAACTCTTAAACCTCACATGCAAAATGGCTAATAATGCCTGGAAAAATTTATCTTTGTGAGTTTTACTGGGAAAAAAAAATATTTTGTAAGGTTTTTAAAGACACAAGTTATTTTTTTTTTTTACTCAATATGACAGTATAACTGTCATACTAAATGTAAAAGTTATAAAATTATAACTCCAAAAACAAACATGCATTATGTCTAAAAATGCCTGTAATATTGTATCCATGTGAGTTTTAGTAGAATCAGTTGTTTTTGTAAGGTTTTCAAATACAAAATATTGGTTTTACTCACTATGACAGTATACTGTTACATTCAATCTGACAGTTATTTAAACATAACTCCTAAACCACACATGCAAAATGGCTAATATTGCCTGGAGAAATTTATTTTTGTGAGTTTTACTGGAAAAAAAATATTGTTCGGACACAAGTTTGTTTTTTTTATTCAATATGATGGTATAACTGTCTTACTAAATTTGAAAGTTATATAAACATAACTTCAAAACCAAACATGCAATCCGTCTAAAAATGCATGTAATATTGAATCTATGTGAGTTTTACCACAAACAGGGATTTTGGTAAGGTTTACAAATACAAAAATTTGGTTTTACTTATAATGACAGTATAACTGCAACGTTCAAAATGACAGTTATTTAAACATAACTCCTAAACCAAACATTCTAAATGGCTAATAATGACTGGAGAAATGCATCTTTGTGAGTTTTCCTGAAAAAAACAACATTTTAGTAAGGTTTGTAAAGACACAAGTTAGTTGTTTTTTACTCCATATGACAGTATAACTGTCATACTAAATGTAAAATGTATATAAACAAAACTCCAAAACCAAACATGCATTATGTCTAAAAATGCCTGTAACATTGTATCCATATGAGTTTTACTAGAATCAGTTGTTTTTTTAAGGTTTGAAAATAGAAAATATTGAATTTACTCACTATGACAGTATGCTGTCACATTCAATCTGACAGTTATTTAAACATAACTCCTAAACCACACATACAAAATGACTAATAATGCCTTTGTGAGTTTTACTGAAAAAAAAAATATATATTTTGTAAGGTTTGTAAAGACACAAGTTAGTTTTGTTTTTTACTTAATATGACAGTAAAACTGTCATACTAAATATGAAAGTTATATAAACATAACTCCAAAACCAAACTTGCATTATGTTCAAAAAATGCCTGTAATATTGTATCTATGTGAGTTTTACTACAATCAGGTATTTTGGTAAGGTTTACAAATACAAAAATAAGGTTTTACTCACTATGACAGTATACTGCTGTCATTTTGAGTAAAAAAAAATTGTGTTGTAAAAAATTTTTTTTTCCAGAAAAATTCACAGAGATACATTTCTCCAGGCATTATTAGTCATTTTGAATATGTGGTTTAGGAGTTATGTTTAAATAACTGTCAGATCGAATGTGACAGTATACTGTCATAGTGAGTAAAACCAATATTTTGTATTTGCAAAACTTACAAAAACAACTGATTCTAGTATAACTCACATGGATACATCATTTCAGGCATTCTTAGACATAATGCATGTTTGGTTTTGGAGTTATGTTTATATAACTTTTCCATTTAGTATGACAGTTATACTGTCTTTTTGAGTTAGAAAAAACTAACTTGTGTCTTTACAAACCTTACAATTTTTATTTATTTTTTTCCAGTAAAACTCACAAAGATACATTTCTCCAGGCATTATTAGCCATTTAGCATGTTTTGTTTATGAGTTATGTTTAAAAAAATTTGGCGGTTATCCGTCAATATGAGTAAAACCTAATTTTTGTATTTGTAATCCTTACCAAAATACCTGATTCTGGTAAAAATCAAATATATTCAATATTACAGCCATTTTTTTTACGAATTGCAAGTTTGGTTTTGGAGTTATGTTTATAAAACTTTCATTTTTAGTATGACAGTTATACCATCATATTGAGTTAAAAAAAAAAAAAAAACAGTATCTTTACAAACCTTACAAAATATTTTTTTCCAGTAAAAATCACAAAGATACATTTTTCCACGCATTATTAGTCATTTTGCATGTGTGTTTTAGGAGTTATGTTTAAATAACTGTCATATTGAGCGTGGCAGTTATACTGTCATTATGAGTAAAACCTAATTTTGGTATTGTAAACCTTACCAAAATACCTGATTCTGATAAAACTCACATATATTTAATATTACAGGCATTTTTAAATGGATTGCATGTTTGGTTTTTGAGTTTGGTTTTGGAGTTATGTTTCTATAACTTTTTTTAGTTTGACAGTTATACCGTCATATTGAGTAAAAAAACTTGTGTCTTTGTAAACCTTACAAAAGATCATTACTCTAGTAAAACTAACAAAGATACTTTTCTCCAGGTTTAATAGCCATTTTCATGTGTCGTTTATGACTTATGTTTAAATAACTGTCATATTGAGTGTGGCACTTATAATGTCACTATCAGTAAAACCTATTTTTTTTATTTGTCAACCTTACCAAAATACCTCATTTTGGTAAAACTCACATAGATTCAATATTACAGACATTTTTAGATGGATTGCAAGTTTGGTTTTGGAGTCATGTTTATATATTTTCTGCATGTAGTATGACAGTTATACTGTCATATTGAGTAAAAAAAACTAACGTGTGTCTTTACAAACCTTACAAATTGTTTTTCCTAGTAAAACTCACAAAGATACATTTCTCCAGGCATTATTAGCCATTTTGCATGTGTGGTTTAGGAGTTATGTTTACATAACTGTCAGATTGAATGTGACAGTATACTGTCATAGTGAGTAAAACCTAATTTTTGTATTTGTAAACCTTACCAAAATACCTGATTCTGGTAAAACTCACATAGATACAATATTACACATAGACATAAAACATGTTTGGTTTTGCAGTTATGTTTATACAACTTTCATATTTAGTATGACAGTTATACCATCATATTGAGTAAAAAAACTAATTTGTGTCTTTACAAACCTTACAAAATATTTTTTTTTCATTAAATTTCACAAAGATACATTTTTCCAGGCATTATTAGTCATTTTGCATTTGTTTTTTTAGGAGTAATAGGAATAACTGTCATATTGCGTGTGGCAGTTATACTGTCATTATGAGTAAAACCTAATTTTTGTATTTGTAAACCTTACCAAAATACCTGATTTTGGTTAAACTCACATAGATTCATAATTACAGGCATTTTTAGACGGATTGCAAGTTTGGTTTTAGAGTTATGTGTATATAACTTCCATATTTAGTATGAAAGTAATACTGTCAAATTGAGTAAAAAATAACAAACTTGTAATTTTAAAAACCTTAAAAAATATTTTTTTTCCAATAAAATTCAGAGAGATACATTTTTCTCGGCATTATTAGTCATTGTGCATGTGTGGTTTAGGAGTTATGTTTAAATAGCTGTCAGATTGAATGTGACAGTACACTGTCATAATGAGTAAAACCAATATTTTGTATTTGCAAAACTTACAAAAACAACTGATTTTAGTAAAACTCACATTGATACAATATCCATCCATCCATCTTCCTCCGCTTATCCGAGGTCGGGTCGCGGGGGCAGCAGCCTAAGCAGGGAAGCCCAGACTTCCCTCTCCCCAGCCACTTCGTCCAGCTCCTCCCAGGGGACCCCGAGGCGTTCCCAGGCCAGCCGGGAGATATAGTCTTCCCAACGTGTCCTGGGTCTTCCCCGCGGCCTCCTACCGGTCAGACGTGCCATAAACACCTCCCTAGGGAGGCGTTCGGGTGGCATCCTGACCAGATGCCCGAACCACCTCATCTGGCTCCTCTCGATGTGGAGGAGCAGCGGCTTTACTTTGAGCTCCTCCCGGATGGCAGAGCTTCTCACCCTATCTCTAATTGAGAGCCCCGCCACCCGGCGGAGGAAACTCATTTCGGCCGCTTGTACCCGTGATCTTGTCCTTTCGGTCATAACCCAAAGCTCATGACCGGGTTAGCGAGAACCATGCACTGGGACTTGGAGGTCCGAGTCCATGGTCCATCCCAGTCGCTTCACACTCGGCTGCGAACCGATCCAGTGAGAGCTGAAGATCCTGGCCAGATGAAGCCAACAGGACCACATCATCTGCATAAAGCAGAGACCTAATCCTGCAGCCACCAAACCAGATCCCCTCAACGCCTTGACTGCGCCTATAAATTCTGTCCATAAAAGTTATGAACAGAATCGGTGACAAAGGGCAGCCTTGGCGGAGTCCAACCCTCACTGGAAACGTGTCCGACTTACTGCCGGCAATGCGGACCAAGCTCTGGCACTGAGCATACAGAGAGCGGACTGCCACAATCAGACAGTCCGATACCCCATACTCTCTGAGCACTCCCCACAGGACTTCCCGAGGGACACGGTCGAATGCCTTCTCCAAGTCCACAAAACACATGTAGACTGGTTGGGCAAACTCCCATGTACCCTCAAGGACCCTGCCGAGAGTATAGAGCTGGTCCACAGTTCCACGACCAGGACGAAAACCACACTGTTCCTCCTGAATCCGAGGTTCGACTATCCGGCGTAGCCTCCTCTCCAGTACACCTGAATAGACCTTACCGGGAAGGCTGAGGAGTGTGATCCCACGATAGTTAGAGCACACCCTCCGGTTCCCCTTCTTAAAGAGAGGAACCACCACCCCGGTCTGCCAATCCAGAGGTACTGCCCCCGATGTCCACGCGATGCTGCAGAGTCTTGTCAACCAAGACAGCCCCACAGCATCCAGAGCCTTAAGGAACTCCGGGCGGATCTCATCTAGCCCTGGGGCCTTGCCACCGAGGAGCTTTTTAACTACCTCAGCAACCTCAGGCCCAGAAATAGGAGAGCCCACCACAGACTCCCCAGGCACTGCTTCCTCATAAGAAGACGTGTTGGTGGGATTGAGGAGGTCTTCGAAGTATTCCCTCCACCGATCCACAGTCCGCAGTCGAGGTCAGCAGAACAACATCCTCGCCATACACGGTGTTGATAGTGCACTGCTTCCCCTTCCTGAGGCGGCGGCTGGTGGTCCAGAATTGCCTCGAAGCCGTCCGGAAGTCATTTTCCAGCGCTTCCCCGAACTCCTCCCATGTCCGAGTTTTTGCCTCTGCGACCGCTGAAGCCGCACACCTGTCGGTACCTGTCCGCTGCCTCAGGAGTCCTATGAGCCAAAAGAACCCGATAGGACTCCTTCTTCAGCTTGACGGCATCCCTCACCGCCGGTGTCCACCAACGGGTTCTAGGATTACCGCCACGACAAGCACCAACTACCTTGCGGCCACAGCTCCAATCAGCCGCCTCGACAATAGAGGCGCGGAACATGGTCCATTCGGACTCAATGTCCAGCACCTCCCTCGTGACATGTTCAAAGTTCTTCCGGAGATGGGAATTGAAACTCTCTCTGACAGGAGACTCTGCCAGACGTTCCCAGCAAACCCTCACAATGCGTTTGGGCCTGCCAGGTCTGTCCGGCATCCTCCCCCACCATCGCAGCCAACTCACCAACAGGTGGTGATCGGTAGAAAGCTCCGCCCCTCTCTTCACCCGAGTATCCAAAACATGAGGCCGCAAATCCGATGACACAACTACAAAGTCGATCATGGAACTGCGGCCTAGGGTGTCCTGGTGCCAAGTGCACATATGGACACCCTTATGTTTGAACATGGTGTTCGTTATGGAAAATCTGTGACGGGCACAAAAGTCCAATAACAAAACACCGCTCGGGTTCAGATCCGGGCAGCCATTCTTCCCAATCACGCCTCTCCAGGTTTCACTGTCGTTGCCAACATGAGCATTGAAGTCCCCCAGTAGCATGAGGGAATCACCCGGGGGAGCACTCTCAAGTACTCCCTCGAGTGAATCCAAAAAGGGTGGGTACTCTGAGCTGCGGTTTGGCGCGTAAGCGCAAACCACAGTCAGGACCCGTTCCCCCATCCGAAGGCGGAGGGAAGCTACCCTCTCGTCCACCGGGTTGAACTCCAACGTACAGGCTCTGAGCCGGGGGGAAACAAGAATTGCCACCCCAGCCCGTCGCCTTTCACTGCCGGCAACACCAGAGTGGAAGAGAGTCCAGCCCCTCTCGAGAGAACTGGTTCCAGAGCTCTTGCTGTGCGTCGAAGTGAGTCCGACTATATCTAACCGGAACTTCTCCACTTCGCGCACTAGCTCAGGCTCCTTCCCCCCCAGCGAGGTGACGTTCCACGTCCCAAGAGCTAGCTTCTGTAGCCGAGGATCGGACCGCCAAGTGCCCTGCCTTCGGCTGCCGCCCAGCTCACATCGCACCCGACCTCTATGACCCCTGCTATGGATGGTGAGCCCATTGGAGGGGGGACCCACGTTGCCTCTTCGGGCTGTGCCCGGCCGGGCCCCATGTCGGGCGCTCGCCATCGTGCCCCACCTCCGGGCCTGGCTCCAGAGGGGGTCCCGGTGACCCGCGTCCGGGCGAGGGAAATCTGGGTCCTTGTTTTTTATTATTCATGGAGGTCTTCGAGCTGCTCTTTGTCTGATCCCTCATAGGACCAGTTTGTCTTGGGAGACCCTACCAGGGGGCATAAAGCCCCCGGACAACATAGCTCCTAGGATCATTGGGACACGCAAACTCCTCTACCACGTTAAGGTGGCAGCTCAGAGAGACAGTTATACCATCATATTGAGTAAAAAAAACATTTCTTTAAAAACCTTAAAAATATTTGTTTCTAGTAAAACTCGCAAAGATACATTTCTCCAGGCATTATTAGCCATTTAGCATGTTTGGTTTAGGAGTTATGTTTAAATAACTGTTATTTTGAATATGGCAGTTATACTGTCATTATGAGTAAAACCCAATTTTTGTATTCGTAAACCTTACAAAAAAATACCTGATTCTGGTCAAACTCACATAGATTCAATATTACAGGCATTTGTAGACGTATTGCAAGTTTGGTTTTGGAGTAATGTTTATTTAACTTTCATATTTAGTATGACAGTTATACTGTCATATTAAGTGAAAAAACTAACTTGTTTCTTTACAAACCTTATAAAAAAAAACGTTTCCCAGGAAAACTCACAAAGATACATTTTTCCTGGCATTATTAGCCATTTTGTAATTGTGGTTTAGGAGTTACAATATATTTAAATAACTGTCAGATTGAATGTGACAGTATACTGTCATAGTGAGTAAAACCTAATTTTTGTATTTGTAAACCTTACCAAAAATACCTGATTCTGGTAAAAATCACATAAATACAATATTGCAGGCATTTTTAGACATAATGCATGTTTGGTTTTGGAGTTATGTTTATACAACTTTTATATTTAGTATGACAGTTATACTATCATATTGAGTAAAAAAAGAATAACTTGTGTCTTCATAAACCTTACAAAAAAATGTTTTCCCAGTAAAACTCACAAAGATACATTTCTCCAGGCATAATTAGCCATTTATTACTGTCATAATGAGTAAAAAACTACTTTTTGTGTTTGCAAGCCTTAAAATAGCATATGTTTCGAGTAAAACTCACAAGGATGCATTGTTTCAGGCTTTTTTTTAACCTATTTGCATGTGTGGTTAGGGAGTTAAGCTTAAATAACAGTCAAATTGAATGTAGCAGTTAACTGTCATTATGAGTAAACCCCTAATTTATGTAATTGTACACCTTACCAAATTAACTGATTCTTGTAAAACTCTCAGAGATACAATATTTTAGGCATTTTTAGACATAATCCATGTTTAGTTTTGGAGTTATGTTTATATATATTTCATATTTTGTATGACAGTTATACTGTCATATTGCATTAAAAAAACTAACTTGCCTCTTGCAAAAATTACAAAATATATTTTTTCTAGTAAAACTAACAAAGATACATGTCTTCAGGCATTATTAGACATGTTGCATGTTTGGTGTAGGAATTATGTTGAAAAACATTTTTATTGCTTATTTCGCATTATCTCAGGATTTTAAGAACTTTTCTGTCATAATGAGTAAAAAACTACTTTTTGTGTTTGCAAGCCTTAAAATAGCAAATGTTTCGAGTAAAACTCACAAGGATGCATTGTTTTAGGCTTTATTAACCTATTTGCATGTGTGATTAGGAAGTTATGTTTAAATAACAGTCAAATTGAATGTAGCAGTTATACTGTCATTATGAAAAAAAAAAAATTTTGTATTTGTAAACCTTACCAAATTACCTGATTCTGGTGAAACTCACATATATACAATATTACAGGCAATTTTAGACATAATGCATGTTTAGGTTTGGAGTTTTGTTTATATAACTTTCATATTTGGTATGACAGTTATACTGTCATATTGAATTAAAAAAACTTATTTGCCTCTTTGCAAAACTTACAAAAGATCATTTTTCTAGTAAAACTAACAAAGATACATGTCTTCAGGCATTATTAGACATGTTGCATGTTTGGTGTAGGAATTATGTTAAAAAACATTTTTATTGCTTATTTCGCATTATGTCAGGATTTTAAGAACATTACTGTCATAATGAGTAAAAAACTACTTTTTGTGTTTGCAAGCCTTAAAATAGCAAATGTTTCGAGTAAAACTCACAAGGATGCATTGTTTTAGGCTTTATTAACCTATTTGCATGTGTGATTAGGAAGTTATGTTTAAATAACAGTCAAATTGAATGTAGCAGTTATACTGTCATTATGAAAAAAAAACAATTTTTGTATTCGTAAACCTTACCAAATTACCTGATTCTGGTAAAACTCACATAGATACAATATTTTAGGCATTTTTAGACATAATGCATGTTCAATTTTGGAGTTATGTTTATATATATTTCATATTTGGTATGACAGTTATACTGTCATATTGCATTAAAAAAACTAACTTGCCTCTTTGCAAAACTTACAAAATATAATTTTTCTAGTAAAACTAACAAAGGTACATGTCTTCAGGCATTATTAGACATGTTGCATGTTTGGTGTAGGAATTATGTTGAAAAACATTTTTATTGCTTATTTCGCATTATCTCAGGATTTTAAGAACATTACTGTCATAATGAGTAAAAAACTACTTTTTGTGTTTGCAAGCCTTAAAATAGCATATGTTTCGAGTAAAACTCACAAGGATGCATTGTTTTAGGCTTTATTAACCTATTTGCATGTGTGATTAGGAAGTTATGTTTAAATAACAGTCAAATTGAAAGTAGCAGTTATACTGTCATTATGAAAAAAAAAAAATTTTTGTATTTGTAAACCTTACCAAATTACCTGATTCTGGTAAAACTCACATGGATACAATATTTAGGCATTTTTAGACATAATGCATGTTCAAATTTGGAGTTATGTTTATATATATTTCATATTTGGTATGACAGTTATACTGTCATATTGAATTAAAAAAACTAACTTGCCTCTTTGCAAAACTTACAAAATATATTTTTTCTATTAAAACTAACAAAGGTACATGTCTTCAGGCATTATTAGACATGTTGCATGTTTGGTGTAGGAATTATGTTGAAAAACATTTTTATTGCTTATTTCGCATTATCTCAGGATTTTAAGAACTTTTCTGTCATAATGAGTAAAAAACTACTTTTTGTGTTTGCAAGCCTTAAAATAGCAAATGTTTCGAGTAAAACTCACAAGGATGCATTGTTTTAGGCTTTATTAACCTATTTGCATGTGTGATTAGGAAGTTATGTTTAAATAACAGTCAAATTGAATGTAGCAGTTATACTGTCATTATGAAAAAAAAACAATTTTTGTATTTGTAAACCTTACCAAATTACCTGATTCTGGTAAAACTCACATAGATACAATATTTTAGGCATTTTTAGACATAATGCATGTTCAATTTTGGAGTTATGTTTATATATATTTCATATTTGGTATGACAGTTATACTGTCATATTGCATTAAAAAAACTAACTTGCCTCTTTGCAAAACTTACAAAATATAATTTTTCTAGTAAAACTAACAAAGGTACATGTCTTCAGGCATTATTAGACATGTTGCATGTTTGGTGTAGGAATTATGTTGAAAAACATTTTTATTGCTTATTTCGCATTATCTCAGGATTTTAAGAACATTACTGTCATAATGAGTAAAAAACTACTTTTTGTGTTTGCAAGCCTTAAAATAGCATATGTTTCGAGTAAAACTCACAAGGATGCATTGTTTTAGGCTTTATTAACCTATTTGCATGTGTGATTAGGAAGTTATGTTTAAATAACAGTCAAACTGAAAGTAGCAGTTATACTGTCATTATGAAAAAAAAAAAATTTTTGTATTTGTAAACCTTACCTAATTACCTGATTCTGGTAAAACTCACATGGATACAATATTTAGGCATTTTTAGACATAATGCATGTTCAAATTTGGAGTTATGTTTATATATATTTCATATTTGGTATGACAGTTATACTGTCATATTGAATTAAAAAAACTAACTTGCCTCTTTGCAAAACTTACAAAATATATTTTTTCTATTAAAACAAACAAAGGTACATGTCTTCAGGCATTATTAGACATGTTGCATGTTTGGTGTAGGAATTATGTTGAAAAACATTTTTATTGCTTATTTCGCATTATCTCAGGATTTTAAGAACTTTTCTGTCATAATGAGTAAAAAACTACTTTTTGTGTTTGCAAGCCTTAAAATAGCAAATGTTTCGAGTAAAACTCACAAGGATGCATTGTTTTAGGCTTTATTAACCTATTTGCATGTGTGATTAGGAAGTTATGTTTAAATAACAGTCAAATTGAATGTAGCAGTTATACTGTCATTATGAAAAAAAAACAATTTTTGTATTTGTAAACCTTACCAAATTACCTGATTCTGGTAAAACTCACATAGATACAATATTTTAGGCATTTTTAGACATAATGCATGTTCAATTTTGGAGTTATGTTTATATATATTTCATATTTGGTATGACAGTTATACTGTCATATTGCATTAAAAAAACTAACTTGCCTCTTTGCAAAACTTACAAAATATAATTTTTCTAGTAAAACTAACAAAGGTACATGTCTTCAGGCATTATTAGACATGTTGCATGTTTGGTGTAGGAATTATGTTGAAAAACATTTTTATTGCTTATTTCGCATTATCTCAGGATTTTAAGAACATTACTGTCATAATGAGTAAAAAACTACTTTTTGTGTTTGCAAGCCTTAAAATAGCATATGTTTCGAGTAAAACTCACAAGGATGCATTGTTTTAGGCTTTATTAACCTATTTGCATGTGTGATTAGGAAGTTATGTTTAAATAACAGTCAAATTGAATGTAGCAGTTATACTGTCATTATGAAAAAAAAAACATTTTTGTATTTGTAAACCTTACCAAATTACCTGATTCTGGTAAAACTCACATGGATACAATATTTAGGCATTTTTAGACATAATGCATGTTCAATTTTGGAGTTATGTTTATATATATTTCATATTTGGTATGACAGTTATACTGTCATATTGAATTAAAAAAACTAACTTGCCTCTTTGCAAAACTTACAAAATATATTTTTTCTAGTAAAACTAACAAAGGTACATGTCTTCAGGCATTATTAGACATGTTGCATGTTTGGTGTAGGAATTATGTTGAAAAACATTTTTATTGCTTATTTCGCATTATCTCAGGATTTTAAGAACTTTTCTGTCATAATGAGTAAAAAACTACTTTTTGTGTTTGCAAGCCTTAAAATAGCAAATGTTTCGAGTAAAACTCACAAGGATGCATTGTTTTAGGCTTTATTAACCTATTTGCATGTGTGATTAGGAAGTTATGTTTAAATAACAGTCAAATTGAATGTAGCAGTTATACTGTCATTATGAAAAAAAAAAAATTTTTGTATTTGTAAACCTTACCAAATTACCTGATTCTGGTGAAACTCACATATATACAATATTACAGGCAATTTTAGACATAATGCATGTTTAGGTTTGGAGTTTTGTTTATATAACTTTCATATTTGGTATGACAGTTATACTGTCATATTGAATTAAAAAAACTTATTTGCCTCTTTGCAAAACTTATAAAAGATAATTTTTCTAGTAAAACTAACAAAGATACATGTCTTCAGGCATTATTAGACATGTTGCATGTTTGGTGTAGGAATTATGTTGAAAAACATTTTTATTGCTTATTTTGCATTATCTCAGGATTTTAAGAACATTACTGTCAAAATGAGTAAAAAACTACTTTTTGTGTTTGCAAGCCTAAAATAGCATATGTTTCGAGTAAAACTCACAAGGATGCATTGTTTTAGGCTTTAATAACCTATTTTGCATGTGTGGTTAGGGAGTTATGTTTAAATAACAGTCAAATTGAATGTAGCAGTTAACTGTCATTATGAGTAAACCCCTAATTTATGTAATTATACACCTTACCAAAATAACTGATTCTTGTAAAACTCACATAGATACAATATTTTAGGCATTTTTAGACATAATGCATGTTCAGTTTTGGAGTTATGTTTATATAACTTTCATATTTGGTATGTCATATTGAATTAAAAAAACTTATTTGCCTCTTTGCAAAACTTACAAATTATAATTTTTCTAGTAAAACTAACAAAGATACATATCTTCACGCATTATCAGACATGTTGCATGTTTGGTGTTGGAATTATGTTGAAAAACATTTTTATTGCTTATTTCGCATTATCTCAGGATTTTAAGAACATTACTGTCATAATGAGTAAAAAACTACTTTTTGTGTTTGCAAGCCTTAAAATAGCATATGTTTCGAGTAAAACTCACAAGGATGCATTGTTTTAGGCTTTATTAACCTATTTGCATGTGTGATTAGGTAGTTATGTTTAAATAACAGTCAAATTGAATGTAGCAGTTATACTGTCATTATGAAAAAAAAACAATTTTTGTATTTGTAAACCTTACCAAATTACCTGATTCTGGTAAAACTCACATAGATACAATATTTTAGGCATTTTTAGACATATTGCATGTTCAATTTTGGAGTTATGTTTATATATATTTCATATTTGGTATGACAGTTATACTGTCATATTGCATTAAAAAAACTAACTTGCCTCTTTGCAAAACTTACAAAATATAATTTTTCTAGTAAAACTAACAAAGATACATATCTTCACGCATTATCAGACATGTTGCATGTTTGGTGTAGGAATTATGTTGAAAAACATTTTTATTGCTTATTTCGCATTATCTCAGGATTTTAAGAACATTACTGTCATAATGAGTAAAAAACTACTTTTTGTGTTTGCAAGCCTTAAAATAGCACATGTTTCGAGTAAAACCCACAAGGATGCATTGTTTTAGGCTTTATTAACCTATTTGCATGTGTGGTTAGGAAGTTATGTTTAAATAACAGTCAAATTGAATGTAGCAGTTATACTGTCATTATGAAAAAAAACAATTTTTGTATTTGTAAACCTTACCAAATTACCTGATTCTGGTGAAACTCACATATATACAATATTACAGGCAATTTTAGACATAATGCATGTTTAGGTTTGGAGTTTTGTTTATATACTTTCATATTTGGTATGACAGTTATACTGTCATATTGAATTAAAAAAACTTATTTGCCTCTTTGCAAAACTTATAAAAGATCATTTTTCTAGTAAAACTAACAAAGATACATGTCTTCAGGCATTATTAGACATGTTGCATGTTTGGTGTAGGAATTATGTTGAAAAACATTTTTATTGCTTATTTTGCATTATCTCAGGATTTTAAGAACATTACTGTCAAAATGATTAAAAAACTACTTTTTGTGTTTGCAAGCCTAAAATAGCATATGTTTCGAGTAAAACTCACAAGGATGCATTGTTTTAGGCTTTAATAACCTATTTTGCATGTGTGGTTAGGGAGTTATGTTTAAATAACAGTCAAATTGAATGTAGCAGTTAACTGTCATTATGAGTAAACCCCTAATTTATGTAATTGTACACCTTACCAAAATAACTGATTCTTGTAAAACTCACATAGATACAATATTTTAGGCATTTTTAGACATAATGCATGTTCAGTTTTGGAGTTATGTTTATATAACTTTCATATTTGGTATGTCATATTGAATTTAAAAAACTTATTTGCCTCTTTACAAAACTTACAAATTATAATTTTTCTAGTAAAACTAACAAAGATACATATCTTCACGCATTATCAGACATGTTGCATGTTTGGTGTAGGAATTATGTTGAAAAACATTTTTATTGCTTATTTCGCATTATCTCAGGATTTTAAGAACATTACTGTCATAATGAGTAAAAAACTACTTTTTGTGTTTGCAAGCCTTAAAATAGCATATGTTTCGAGTAAAACTCACAAGGATGCATTGTTTTAGGCTTTATTAACCTATTTGCATGTGTGATTAGGTAGTTATGTTTAAATAACAGTCAAATTGAATGTAGCAGTTATACTGTCATTATGAAAAAAAAACAATTTTTGTATTTGTAAACCTTACCAAATTACCTGATTCTGGTAAAACTCACATAGATACAATATTTTAGGCATTTTTAGACATATTGCATGTTCAATTTTGGAGTTATGTTTATATATATTTCATATTTGGTATGACAGTTATACTGTCATATTGAATTAAAAAAACTAACTTGCCTCTTTGCAAATCTTACAAAAGATAATTTTTCTAGTAAAACTAACAAAGATACATGTCTTCAGGCATTATTAGACATGTTGCATGTTTGGTGTAGGAATTATGTTGAAAAACATTTTTATTGCTTATTTTGCATTATCTCTGGATTTTAAGAACATTACTGTCAAAATGAGTAAAAAAACTACTTTTTGTGTTTGCAAACCTTGAAATAGCATATGTTTCGAGTAAAACTCACAAGGATGCATTGTTTTAGGCTTTATTAACCTATTTTGCATGTGTGGTTAGGGAGTTATGTTTAAATAACAGTCAAATTGAATGTAGCAGTTAACTGTCATTATGAGTAAACCCCTAATTTATGTAATTGTACACCTTACCAAATTAACTGATTCTTGAAAAACTCACATAGATACAATATTTTAGGCATTTTTAGACATAATGCATGTTCAGTTTTGGAGTTATGTTTATATAACTTTCATATTTGGTATGACAGTTATACTGTCATATTGGATTAAAAAAACTAACTTGAGTCTTTGTAAAACTTACAAAAGATAATTTTTCTAGTATAACTAACAAAGATACATGTATCCATGCATTATTAGACATGTTGCATGTTTGGTGTAGGAATTATGATGAAAAACATTTTTATTGCTTATTTCGCATTATCTCAGGATTTTAAGAACATTACTGTCATAATCAGTAAAAAACTACTTTTTGTGTTTGCAAGCCTTAAAATAGCATATGTTGCGAGTAAAACTCACAAGGATGCATTGTTTTAGGCTTTATTAGCCTATTTGCATGTGTGGTTAGGAAGTTATAATTAAATAACTGTCAAATTGAATATAGCAGTTCTACTGTCATTATGAGAAAAAAAACAATTTTTGTATCTGTAAACCTTACAAAATTACCTTATTCTGGTAAAACTCACATAGATACAATATTTTAGGCATTTTTAGACATAATGCATGTTCAGTTTTGGAGTTATGTTTATATAAATTATACATTTAGTTTGACAGTTATACTGTTATATTGAATTAAAAAAACTTACTTGCGTCGTTGCAAAACTTACAAAAGATACATTTTCTAGTAAAACTAACAAAGATACATGTCTTCAGGCATTATTAGACATGTTGCATGTTTGGTGTAGGAATTATGTTGAAAAACATTTTTATTGCTTTTTTCGCATTATCTCAGGATTTTAAGAACATTACTGGCATATTGAGTAAAAAACTACTATGACAGTATACTGTCACATTCAATCTGACTGTTATTTAAACATAACTCCTAAACCATGCAAGCAAAATGTCAAATAATGCCTAGAGAAATGTATCTTTGTAAGTTTTACAGGAAAAAATAGTATACTGTCATACTAAATATGAAAGTTGAATAAATATAACACCAAAACCAAACTTGCAATCCGTCTAAAAATGCCTGTAATATTAAATATATGTGAGTTTTACCAGAATCCGTTATTTTGGTAAGGTTTACAAATACAAAAATTGGGTTTTACTCATAATGACAGTATAACTGCCATATTCAAAATAACAGTTATTTAAACATAACTCCTAAACCAAATATGCTAAATGGCTAATAATGCCTGGAGAAATGAATCTTTGTGAGTTTTACTAGAAAAAAAATATTTTGTAAGGTTTGTAAAGACAAAAGTTAGTTGTTTTTTTTACTCAATATATAACTGTCATATTAAATATGAAAGTTAGATAAACATAATTCCAAGACCAAACTCCTAAACCAAACTTGCAGTCCGTCTTAAACTGCCTGTAATATTGAATCTATGTGAGTTTTGCCAGAATCAGGTATTTTGGTAAGGTTTACAAATACAAAACTTGGGTTTTACTCATAATGACAGTATAACTGCAACATTTAATATGACAGTTATTTAAACATGACTCCTAAACCAAACATGATAAATGACTAATAATGCCTGGAGAAATGTATCTTTGTGAGTTTTACTGGAAAAAAATAATGTGTAAGGTTATAAAGACACAAGTTATTTTTTATTTATTTAATACGATGGTATAACTGTCATACTAAATATGAAAGTTTTATAAACATAACTCCAAAACCAAAATGCATTTTGTCTAAAAATGCCTGTAATATTGAGTCTTACCAGAATCAGGTATTTTGGTAAGGTTGACAAATACAAACATTAGGTTTTACTCATAATGACAGTATCTGCCACATTCAATATGACAATTATTTAAACAAAACTCCAAAACCAAACATGCATTATGTCTAAAAATTCCTATAATTTTGTATCTACGTGATTTTTACTAGAATCAGTTGTTTTTGTAAGGTTTACAAATACAAAATATTAGTTTTTCTCATAATGAGAGTATACTGTCACAATCAATCTGACAAAATGGCTAATAATGCCTGGAGGAATGTATCTTTGTGAATTTTATTGGAACAAAAAATTTTGTAAGGTTTGTAAAGACACACGTTAGTTTATTTTACTTAATTTTACAGTATAGCTGTCATACTATATATGAAAGTTTTATAAACATAACTCCAAAACCAAACATGCAATCCATCTAAAAATGTCTGTAATATTTATTATATGTAAGTTTTATCAGAATCACGTATTTTGCAAAGTAAGGATTACAAATCAAAATATTAGGTTTTACTCATAGTGACAGTATTCTTTGTGAGTTTTGGGGGGAAAAAATTGTAAGGTTTATAAGGACACAAGTTTTTTTTTTTTTACTCAATATGATGGTATACTGTCATACTAAATATGAAAGTTGTATAAACATAACTCCAAAACCAAACATGCATTATGTCTAAAAATGCCTGCAATATTGTATCTATGTGATTTTTACCAGAATCAGGTATTTTTGGTAAGGTTTACAAATACAAAAATTAGGTTTTACTCAGAATGACAGTATACTGTCACATTCAATCTGAAAGTTATTTAAACATAACTCCTAAACCACAAATACAAAATGGCTAATAATGCCTGGAGAAATGTATCTTTGTGAGTTTTCCTGGAAAATTTTTTTTTTTATAAGGTTTGTAAAGACACAAGTTAGTTTTTTTTTTACTTAATATGACACTTATTTAAACATAACTCCTAAAACACAAATGCAAAATGACTAATAATGCCTAGAGAAATGTATATTTGCGAATTTTCCCGGAAAACAATATTTTGTAAGGTTTGTAAAGATACAAATTAGTGTTTTATTACTCAATATGATGGTATAACTGTCATACTAAATATGAAAGTTATATAAACATAACTCCAAAACCAAACATATTTTATGTCTAAAAATTCCTGTAATATTGTATCGATGTGGGTTTTACCAGAATCAGGTTTTTTGGTAAGGTTTACAAATACAAAAAATATGTTTTACTCATAATGACAGTATAACTGCCACACTCAATATAACAGTTATTCAAACATAACTCCTAAGCCAAACATGTTAAATGGCTAATAAAGCCTGGGGAAATGGATCTTTGTGAGGTTAACTGGAAAACAATTTTTTTGTAAGGTTTGTAAAGACAGAAGTTAGTTTTTTTACTCATAATGACAGTATAACTGCCACATTCAAAATGACAGTTATATAAACATAACGCCAAAACCAAACATGCATTATGTCTAAAAATGCCTGTAATATTAAATCTATGTGAGTTTGACCAGAATCAGGTATTTTGGTAAGGTTTACAAATACAAAAAGTAGGTTTTACTCATAATGACAGTATAACTGCCACGTTCAAAATTACAGTTATTTAAACATAAGTCCTAATTTAAACATGCTAAATGGCTAATTCTGCCTGGAGAAAGGTATCTTTGTGAGTTTAACTGGAAAATAAAAATATTTTGTAAGGTTTGTTAAGACACAAGTTAGTTTTTTTTAGTCAATATGTGTATAACTGTCATAATAAATGTAAATTTTATATGAACATAACTCCAAAACCAAACATGCATTATGTCTAAAAATGCCTGTAATATTGTATCTATGTGATTTTTACCAGAATCAGGTATTTTAATAAGGTTTACAAATACAAAATCTAGGTTTTACTCATAATGACAGTATAACTGCCACACTCAATATGACAGTTATTTAAACATAACTCCTAAACCAAACATGATAAATGGCTAAGTATACCTGGAGAAATGTATCTTTGTGAGTTTTGCTGGAAAAAAAAAAAAGTACCGTATTTTCCGCACTATAAGGCGCACCTAAAAACCACAAATTTTCTCAAAAGCTGACAGTGCGCCTTATAATCCGGTGCACCTTATATATGGGTTAATATTAATATTAATTTTCATAAAGTTTAGGTCTCGCAACTACGGTAAACAGCCGCCATCTTTTTTCCCCGTAGAAGAAGCGCGCGGTGCATGCTGGGATATGTGGCGTTTCATTTCCATTTGTGTGTTTATGTAAAGACCCCAAAATGGCTCCTATTAAGTGTGTTGTCTGTCTAATTATAAATAATGCAGACGAGGCGTGTTAACTGAGTTCTCAACGTTTACTCACAGCGTGCTCAGAAGCAGTGCCTGGGGAGTCTGTGGTGGGCTCTCCTATTTCTGGGGCTGAGGTTGCTGAGGTAGTTAAAAAGCTCCTCGGTGGCAAGGCCCCAGGGCTAGATGAGATCCGCCCGGAGTTCCTTAAGGCTCTGGATGCTGTGGGGCTGTCTTGGTTGACAAGACTCTGCAGCATCGCGTGGACATCGGGGGCAGTACCTCTGGATTGGCAGACCGGGGTGGTGGTTCCTCTCTTTAAGAAGGGGAACCGGAGGGTGTGCTCTAACTATCGTGGGATCACACTCCTCAGCCTTCCCGGTAAGGTCTATTCAGGTGTACTGGAGAGGAGGCTACGCCGGATAGTCGAACCTCGGATTCAGGAGGAACAGTGTGGTTTTCGTCCTGGTCGTGGAACTGTAGACCAGCTCTATACTCTCGGCAGGGTCCTTGAGGGTACATGGGAGTTTGCCCAACCAGTCTACATGTGTTTTGTGGACTTGGAGAAGGCATTCGACCGTGTCCCTCGGGAAGTCCTGTGGGGAGTGCTCAGAGAGTATGGGGTATCGGACTGTCTGATTGTGGCAGTCCGCTCTCTGTATGCTCAGAGCCAGAGCTTGGTCCGCATTGCCGGCAGTAAGTCGGACACGTTTCCAGTGAGGGTTGGACTCCGCCAAGGCTGCCCTTTGTCACCGATTCTGTTCATAACTTTTATGGACAGAATTTATAGGCGCAGTCAAGGCGTTGAGGGGATCTGGTTTGGTGGCTGCAGGATTAGGTCTCTGCTTTATGCAGATGATGTGGTCCTGTTGGCTTCATCTGGCCAGGATCTTCAGCTCTCACTGGATCGGTTCGCAGCCGAGTGTGAAGCGACTGGGATGGACCATGGACTCGGACCTCCAAGTCCCAGTGCATGGTTCTCGCTAACCCGGTCATGAGCTTTGGGTTATGACCGAAAGGACAAGATCACGGGTACAAGCGGCCGAAATGAGTTTCCTCCGCCGGGTGGCGGGGCTCTCCCTTAGAGATAGGGTGTGAGAAGCTCTGCCATCCGGGGAGAGCTCAAAGTAAAGCCGCTGCTCCTCCACATCGAGAGGAGCCAGATGAGGTGGTTCGGGCATCTGGTCAGGATGCCACCCGAACGCCTCCCTAGGGAGGTGTTTAGGGCACGTCCGACCGGTAGGAGGCCACGGGGAAGACCCAGGACACGTTGGGAAGACTATGTCTCCCGGCTGGCCTGGGAACGCCTCGGGGTCCCACAGGAAGAGCTGGACGAAGTGGCTGGGGAGAGGGAAGTCTGGGCTTCCCTGCTTAGGCTGCTGCCCCCGCGACCCGACCTCGGATAAGCGGAAGAAGATGGATGGATGGATGGATAAATATAAAAGTAATATAAACATCATTCCAAAACCAAACTCCTAAACCAAACTTGCAATCCGTCTTAAACTGCCTGTAATATTGAATCTATATGAGTTTTACCAGAATCAGGTATTTTGGTAAGGTTTACAAATACAAAACTTGGGTTTTACTCATAATGACAGTATAACTGCATTATTTGATATGACAGTTATTTAAACATAACTCCTAAACCAAACATGATAAATAGCTAATAATGCCTGGAAAAATGTATATAAACATAACTCCAAAACCAAACATGCATTATGTCTAAAAATGCCTGTAATATTGTATCTATGTGAGTTTTACCAGAATCAGGAATTTTGGTAAGGTTTATAAATACAAAAATTAGGTTTTACTCATAATGACAGTATAACTGCCACCCTCAATATGACGGTTATGTAACATAACTCCTAAACCACAAATGCAAAATGGCTAATAATGCCTGGAGAAATGTATCTTTGTGAGTTTTACAGGAAAAAAAAATATTTTGTAAGGTTTGATAAGACACAAAATAGTTTTTTTTATTCAATATGTTTGTATAACTGTCATAATAAATGTAAAAGTTATATAAACATAACTTTCAATACCAAACATGCAATCCGTCTAAAAATGCCTGTTATATTGAATCTATGTGAGTTTTACTAGAATCAGGTATTTTGTTAAGGTTTACAAATACAAAAATTAGGTTTTACTCACTATGACAGTATACTGTCACATTAAATCTGACTGTTATTTAAACACAAATTCTAAACCACGGATGCAAAGTGGCTAATATTAACTGGAGAAATGTATTTTTGTGAGTTTTACTGGAAAAAAAATATTTTGTAAAGTTTGTATAGACACAAGTTAGTTTTTTTTACTCAATATGATGGAAACATGCTTTATGTCTAAAAAAAATCCTGTAATATTTTATCCATGTGAGTTTTATCAGAGCAAGTTATTTTGGTAATTTTACAAATACAAAAAATAGGTTTTACTCATAATGACAGTGCCACACGCAATATGACAGTTATTTAAACATAACTCTAAACCAAACATGGTTAATGGCTAATCATGCCTGGAGAAATGTATCTTTGTGAGTTTTACTGGAAAACATTTTTTTTAAGGTTTATAAAGACACAAGTTAGTTTTTTTTACTCAATATGACAGTATAACTCTAATACTAAATGTAAAACATATATAAACATAACTCCAAAACAGAACATGCATTATGTTTAAAAATGCCTGTAATTTTGTATCCATGCGAGTTTTACGAAAATCAATTGTTGTAGTAAGGTTTGCAATTACAAAATATTGGTTTTACTCACCATGATAGTATACTGTCACATTCAATTTGACAGTTATTTAAACATAACTACCAAACCACACATGCAAAATGGCTATAATGCCTGGAGAAATGTATCTTTGTGAGATTACTGGAAAAACATATTTTGTAAGGTTTGTAAAGAACCAATTTGGTTTTTTTTACTTAATATGATGAGGTGGCGACATTTCCAGGGTGTACCCCGCCTTCCGCTCGATTGTAGCTGACATAGGCTCCAGCGCCCCCCGCGACCCCGAAGGGAATAAGCGGTAGAAAATGGATGGATGGATGGACATCCATTAAAAAATGCCTGTAATATTGTATCACTCCTCTCTGAGCTGCCACCTTAACGTGGTAGAGGAGTTTGCGTGTCCCAATGATCCTAGGAGCTATGTTGTCCGGGGGCTTTATGCCCCCTGGTAGGGTCTCCCAAGACAAACTGGTCCTAGGTGAGGGATCAGACAAAGAGCAGCTCGAAGACCTCCATGAAATATAAAAAACAAGGACCCCAAGACAACCGGGACCCCCTCTGGAGCCAGGCCCGGAGGTGGGGCACGATGGCGAGCACCTGGTGGCCGGGCCTGCCCCCATGGGGCCCGGCCGGGCACAGCCCGAAGAGGCAACGTGGGTCCCCCCTCCAATGGGCTCACCACCCATAGCAGGGGTCATGGAGGTCGGGTGCAATGTGAGCTGGGCGGCAGCCGAAGGCAGGGCACTTGGCGGTCCGATCCTCGGCTACAGAAGCTAGCTCTTGGGACGTGGAACGTCACCTCGCTGGGGGGGAAGGAGCCTGAGCTAGTGCGCGAGGTGGAGAAGTTCCGGCTAGATATAGTCGGACTCACTTCGAATGGTTTGGTGGCTGCAGGATTAGGTCTCTGCTTTTTGCAGATGATGTGGTCCTGATGGCTTCATCTGGCCAGGATCTTCAGCTCTCACTGGATCGGTTCGCAGCCGAGTGTGAAGCGACTGGGATGAGAATCAGCACCTCCAAGTCCGAGTCCATGGTTCTCGCCCGGAAAAGGGTGGAGTGCCATCTCCGGGTTGGGGAGGAGATTTTGCCCCAAGTGGAGGAGTTCAAGTACCTCGGAGTCTTGTTCACGAGTGGGGGAAGAGTGGATCGTGAGATCGACAGGCGGATCGGTGCGGCGTCTTCAGTAATGCGGACGCTGTATCGATCCGTTGTGGTGAAGAAGGATCTGAGCCGGAAGGCAAAGCTCTCAATTTACCGGTCGATCTACGTTCCCATCCTCACCTATGGTCATGAGCTTTGGGTTATGACCGAAAGGACAAGATCACGGGTACAAGCGGCCGAAATGAGTTTCCTCCGCCGGGTGGCGGGGCTCTCCATTAGAGATAGGGTGAGAAGCTCTGCCATCCGGGAGGAGCTCAAAGTAAAGCCGCTGCTCCTCCACATCGAGAGGAGCCAGATGAGGTGGTTCGGGCATCTGGTCAGGATGCCACCCGAACGCCTCCCTAGGGAGGTGTTTATGGCATGTCTGACCGGTAGGAGGCCGCGGGGAAGACCCAGGACACGTTGGGAAGACTATATCTCCCGGCTGGCCTGGGAACGCCTCGGGGTCCCCTGGGAGGAGCTGGACGAAGTGGCTGGGGAGAGGGAAGTCTGGGCTTCCCTGCTTAGGCTGCTGCCCCCGCGACCCGACCTCGGATAAGCGGAGGAAGATGGATGGATGGATATTGTATCAATGTGAGTTTTACTAAAATCAGTTGTTTTTGTAAGTTTTGCAAATACAAAATATTGGTTTTACTCACTATGACAGTGTACTGTCACATTCAATCTGACAGCTATTTAAACATAACTCCTAAACCACACATGCAATATGACTAATAATGCCGAGAAAAATGTATCTCTCTGAATTTTATTGGAAAAAAATATTTTTTAAGGTTTTTAAAATTACAAGTTTGTTATTTTTTACTCAATTTGACAGTATAACTGTCATACTGAATATGAAAGTTATATACACATAACTCTAAAACCAAACTTGCAATCCGTCTAAAAATGCCTGTAATTATGAATCTATGTGAGTTTAACCAAAATCAGGTATTTTGGTAAGGTTTACAAATACAAAAATTAGGTTTTACTCATAATGACAGTATAACTGCCACACGCAATATGACAGTTTTTTAAACATAACTCCTAAAAAAACAAATGCAAAATGACTAATAATGCCTGGAAAAATGTATCTTTGTGAAATTTAATGAAAAAAAAATATTTTGTAAGGTTTGTAAAGACACAAATTAGTTTTTTTTACTCAATATGATGGTATAACTGTCATACTAAATATGAAAGTTGTATAAACATAACTGCAAAACCAAACATGTTTTATGTCTATGTGTAATATTGTATCTATGTGAGTTTTACCAGAATCAGGTATTTTGGTAAGGTTTACAAATACAAAAATTAGGTTTTACTCACTATGACAGTATACTGTCACATTCAATCTGACAGTTATGTAAACATAACTCCTAAACCACACATGCAAAATGGCTAATAATGCCTGGAGAAATGTATCTTTGTGAGTTTTACTAGGAAAAACAATTTGTAAGGTTTGTAAAGACACACGTTAGTTTTTTTTACTCAATATGACAGTATAACTGTCATACTACATGCAGAAAATATATAAACATGACTCCAAAACCAAACTTGCAATCCGTCTAAAAATGTCTGTAATATTGAATCTATGTGAGTTTTACCAAAATGAGGTATTTTGGTAAGGTTGACAAATAAAAAAAATAGGTTTTACTGATAGTGACATTATAAGTGCCACACTCAATATGACAGTTATTTAAACATAAGTCATAAACGACACATGAAAATGGCTATTAAACCTGGAGAAATGTATCTTTGTTAGTTTTACTAGAGTAATGATCTTTTGTAAGGTTTACAAAGACACAAGTTTTTTTACTCAATATGACGGTATAACTGTCAAACTAAAAAAAGTTATAGAAACATAACTCCAAAACCAAACTCAAAAACCAAACATGCAATCCATTTAAAAATGCCTGTAATATTAAATATATGTGAGTTTTATCAGAATCAGGTATTGTGGTAAGGTTTACAATACCAAAATTAGGTTTTACTCATAATGACAGTATAACTGCCACGCTCAATATGACAGTTATTTAAACATAACTCCTAAAACACACATGCAAAATGACTAATAATGCGTGGAAAAATGTATCTTTGTGATTTTTACTGGAAAAAAATATTTTGTAAGGTTTGTAAAGATACTGTTTTTTTTTTTTTTTTTAACTCAATATGATGGTATAACTGTCATACTAAAAATGAAAGTTTTATAAACATAACTCCAAAACCAAACTTGCAATTCGTAAAAAAAATGGCTGTAATATTGAATATATTTGATTTTTACCAGAATCAGGTATTTTGGTAAGGATTACAAATACAAAAATTAGGTTTTACTCATATTGACAGATAACCGCCAAATTGTTTTAAACATAACTCATAAACAAAACATGCTAAATGGCTAATAATGCCTGGAGAAAAGTATCTTTGTGAGTTTTACTGGAAAAAAATAAATAAAAATTGTAAGGTTTGTAAAGACACAAGTTAGTTTTTTCTAACTCAAAAAGACAGTATAACTGTCATACTAAATGGAAAAGTTATATAAACATAACTCCAAAACCAAACATGCATTATGACTAAGAATGCCTGAAATGATGTATCCATGTGAGTTATACTAGAATCAGTTGTTTTTGTAAGTTTTGCAAATACAAAATATTGGTTTTACTCACTATGACAGTATACTGTCACATTCGATCTGACAGTTATTTAAACATAACTCCTAAACCACATATTCAAAATGACTAATAATGCCTGGAGGAATGTATCTCTGTGAATTTTTCTGGAAAAAAATATTTTTTACAACACAATTTTTTTTTACTCAAAATGACAGCAGTATACTGTCATAGTGAGTAAAACCTTATTTTTGTATTTGTAAACCTTACCAAAATACCTGATTGTAGTAAAACTCACATAGATACAATATTACAGGCATTTTTTGAACATAATGCATGTTTGGTTTTGGAGTTATGTTTATATAACTTTCATATTTAGTATGACAGTTTTACTGTCATATTAAGTTAAAAAAAAAACTAACTTGTGTCTTTACAAACCTTACAAAATATATATATATTTTTTTCAGTAAAACTCACAAAGGCATTATTAGTCATTTTGTATGTGTGGTTCAGGAGTTATGTTTAAATAACTGTCAGATTGAATGTGACAGCATACTGTCATAGTGAGTAAATTCAATATTTTCTATTTTCAAACCTTAAAAAAACAACTGATTCTAGTAAAACTCACATGGATACAATGTTACAGGCATTTTTAGACATAATGCATGTTTGGTTTTGGAGTTTTGTTTATATACATTTTACATTTAGTATGACAGTTATACTGTCATATGGAGTAAAAAACAACTAACTTGTGTCTTTACAAACCTTACTAAAATGTTGTTTTTTTTCAGGAAAACTCACAAAGATGCATTTCTCCAGTCATTATTAGCCATTTAGCATGTTTGGTTTAGGAGTTATGTTTAAATAACTGTCATTTTGAACGTTGCAGTTATACTGTCATTATGAGTAAAACCACATTTTTGTATTTGTAAACCTTACCAAAATCCCTGTTTGTGGTAAAACTCACATAGATTCAATATTACATGCATTTTTAGACGGATTGCATGTTTGGTTTTGAAGTTATGTTTATATAACTTTCAAATTTAGTAAGACAGTTATACCATCATATTGAATAAAAAAAAAAAACTTGTGTCCGAACAAACCTTACAAAATATATTTTTTCCAGTAAAACTCACAAAAATAAATTTCTCCAGGCATTATTAGCCATTTTGCATGTGTGGTTTAGGAGTTATGTTTAAATAACTGTCAGATTGAATGTAACAGTATACTGTCATAGTGAGTAAAACCAATATTTTGTATTTGAAAACCTTACAAAAACAACTGATTCTACTAAAACTCACATGGATACAATATTACAGGCATTTTTAGACATAATGCATGTTCGTTTTTGGAGTTATAATTATATAACTTTTACATTTAGTATGACAGTTATACTGTCATATTGAGTAAAAAAAATAAATAACTTGTGTCTTTAAAAACCTTACAAAATATTTTTTTTTCCCAGTAAAACTCACAAAGATAAATTTTTCCAGGCATTATTAGCCATTTTGCATGTGAGGTTTAGGAGTTATATTTAAATAACTGTCATATTGCGTGTGGCAGTTATACTGTCATTATGAGTAAAACCTAATTGTTGTATTTGTGAACCTTACCAAAATACCTGTTTGTGGTAAAACTCACATAGATTCAATATTACAGGCATTTTTAGATGGATTGCATTTTGGTTTTGAAGTTATGTTTATATAACTTTTAAATTTAGTAAGACAGTTATACCATCATATTGAGTAAAAAAAAACTAACTTGTGTCCAAACAAACCTTACAAAATATTTTTTTTCTAGTAAAACTCACAAAAATAAATTTCTCCAGGCATTATTAGTCACTTTGAATGTGTGGTTTAGGAGTTATGTTTAAATAACTGTCAGATTGAATGTGACAGTATACTGTCATAGTGAGTAAAACCAATATTTTGTATTCCCAAAACTTACAAAAACAACTGATTCTAGTAAAACTCACATGGATACATCATTACAGGCAATTTTAGATATAATGCATGTTTGGTTTTGTAGTTATGTTTATACAACTTTTACATTAAGTATGACAGTTATACTGTCATATTGAGTAAAACAAAACTAACTTGTGTCTTTACAAACCATACAAAATAATGTTTTTCCAGTAAAACTCACAAAGACACCTTTCTCCAGGCATTATTAGCCATATAGCATGTTTGGTTTAGGAGTTATGTTTAAATATTTGTCATTTTGAACGTGGTAGTTATACTGTCATTATGAGTAAAACCAAATTTTTTTATTTGTAAACCTTACCAAAATACCTGTTACTGGAAAAAAATATTTTGTAAGGTTTGTATAGACACAAATTAGTTTCTTTTACTCAATATGACAGTATAACTGTCATACTAAATATGAAAGTTATATAAACATAACTCTAAAACCAAACATGCAATCCGTCTAAAAATGCCTGTAATATTGTATCTATATGAGTTTTACTACAATCAGGTATTTTGGTAAGGTTTACAAATACAACAATTAGGTTTTACTCATAATGACAGTATAACTGCCACACGCAATATGACAGTTATTTAAATATAACTCCTAAACCTCACATGCAAAATGGCTAATAATGCCTGGAAAAATTTATCTTTGTGAGTTTTACTGGGAAAAAAAAATATTTTGTAAGGTTTTTAATGACACAAGTTTTTTTCTTTTTTACTCAATATGACAGTATAACTCTCATACTAAATGTAAAAGTTATATAATTATAACTCCAAAACCAAACATGCATTATGTCTAAAAATGCCTGTAATATTGTATCCATGTGAGTTTTACTAGAATCAGTTGTTTTTGTAAGGTTTTCAAATACAAAATATTGGTTTTACTCACTATGACAGTATACTGTCACATTCAATCTGACAGTTATTTAAACATAACTCCTAAACCACACATACAAAATGACTAATAACGCATGGAGAAAAGTTTATTTGTGAGTTTTAAACTGTCAGATTGAATGTGACAGTATACTGTCATAGTGAGTAAAACCAGTATTTTGTATTTGCAAAAATTACAAAAACAACTTATTCTAGTAAAACTCACATGGATACAATATTACAGGCATTTTTAGACATAATGCATGTTTGGTTTTGGAGTTATATTAATATGATGAGATGGCGACTTTTCCAGGGTGTACCCCGCCTTCCGCCCGATTGTAGCTGAGATAGGCTCCAGCGCCCCCCGCCACCCCGAAGGGAATAAACGGTAGAAAATGGATGGATGGTTGGACAGTATAACTGTCATACTAAATGTAAAAGTAGTATAAACATAACTCCAAAACCCAACATGCATTATGTCTAAAAATGCCTGTAATATTGTATCCATGTGAGTTAACTAGAATCAGTTGTTTTTGTAAGTTTTGCAAATACAAAATATTGGTTTTACTCACTATGACAGTATACTGTCACATTCAATCTGACAGTTTAAAACTCACAAATAAACTTTTCTCCAGGCGTTTTTAGTCATTTTGTATGTGTGGTTTAGGATTATGTTTAAATAACTGTCAGATTGAATGTGACAGTGTACTGTCATAGTGAGTAAAACCAATATTTTGTATTTGCAAACCTTACAAAAACAACTGATTCTAGTTAAACTCACATGAATACAATATTACAGGCATTTTTAGACATAATGCATGTTTGGTTTTGGAGTTATGTTTATAATTTTTTTACATTTAGTATGACAGTTTTACTGTCATATTGAGTAAGAAAAAAATAACTTGTGTCTTTACAAACCCATTCATCCATCCATTTTGTACCGCTTATTCCCTTTGGGGTCGCGGGGGGCGCTGGAGCCTATCTCAGGTACTATCGGGCGGAAGGCGGGGTACACCCTGGACAAGTCGACACCTCATCGCAGTCTTTACAAACCTTACAAAATTGTTTTTTTTCCCTGTAAAACTTAAAAAGATACATTTCTCCAGGCATTATTAACCATTTTGCATGTGTGGTTTAGGAGTTATGTTTACATAACTGTCATATTGAATGTGGCAGTTATACTGTCATTATGAGTAAAACCTATTTTTTGTTTTTGTAAACCTTTCCAAAATACGTGATTCTCGTAAAACGAACATATATTCATTGGTTTTGGAGTTATGTTAATATAACTTTCATATTTAGTATGACAGTTATATCATCATATTGAGTAAAACATTTAACTTGTATCGTTATAAACCTTACAAATTCGTTTTTTCCAGCAAAACTCACAAAGATACATTTCTCCAGGCATTATTAACCATTTTGCATGTGTGGTATAGGAGTTATGTTTACATAACTGTCATATTAAATGTGGCAGTTATACTGTCATTATGAGTAAAACCAAATTTGTGTATATGTAAACCTTACCGAAATACCTGATTCTGGTAAAACTCACATAGATACAATATTACAGGTATTTTTAGACATATTTCAAGTTTGGTTTTGGAGTTATGTTTATTTAACTTTTATATATAGTATGCCAGTTATACTGTCATATTAAGTAAAAAACTAACTTGTGTCTTTACAAACCTTACAATTTTTTATTATTTTTTCCAGGAAAACTCACAAAGATACATTTCTCCAGGCATTATTAACCATTTTGCATGTGTGGTATAGGAGTTATGTTTACATAACTGTCATGTTCAATGTGGCAGCTATATTGTCATTATGAGTAAAACCAATTTTTTTGTATTTGTAAACCTTACCAAAATACCGGATTCTGGTAAAACTCACATAGATACAATATTACAGGAATTTCTAGACATAAAACATGTTTGGTTTTGGAGTTATGTTTATATAACTTTCATTTTTAGTATGACAGTTATACCATTATATTGAGTAAAAAAAATAACTTGTTTCTTTATAAACATTACATTTTTTTTTTCCAGTAAAACTCACAGATACATTTCTCCAGGTATAATTAGCCATTTATCATGTTTGGTTTAGGAGTTATGTTTAAATAACTGTTATATTGAGTGTGGCAGTTATACTGTCATTATGAGTAAAACCTAGATTTTGTATTTGTAAACCTTACCAAAATACCTAATTCTGGTAAAAATCACATAGATACAATATTACAGGCATTTTTAGACATAATGCATGTTTGGTTTTGGAGTTATGTTTATACAACTTTCATATTTAGTATGACAGTTACACCATTATATTGAGTAAAAAAAAAAAACTTGTGTCTTTATAAACCTTTTTTTTTTCCCAGTAAAACTCACAAAGATACATTTATCCAGGTATAATTAGCCATTTATCATGTTTGGTTTAGGAATTATGTTTAAATAACTGTCATATTGAGTGTGGCAGTTATACTGTCATTATGAGTAAAACCTATTTTTTTGTACCACATCGATACAATATTACAGGAATTTTTAGACATAAAGCATGTTTGGTTTTGGAGTTATGTTTATATTATTTTCATATATAATATGAAAGTTATACCATCAAATTGAGTAAAAAAACAAACTAATTTGTATCTTTACAAACCTTACAAAATATTGTTTTCCAGTAAAATTCACAAATATACCTTTCTCTAGGCATTATTAGTCATTTTGCATTTGTGTTTTAGGAGTTATGTTTAAATAACTGTCATATTGAGTGTGGCAGTTATACTGTCACTATGAGTAAAACCTAATTTTTGTTTTTGTAAACCTTACCAAAATACCTGATTCTGATAAAACTCACATATTGCATATTTGGTTTTGGAGTTGTGTTTATATAACTTTCATATATAGTATGACAGCTATACTGTAATATTGTGTAAAAAAAACTAACTTGTGTCTTTACAAACCTTACAAAATATTTTTTCCAGTTAAACTCACAAAGATACATTCCTCAAGGCATTATTAGCCATATTGTCAGAGTGATTGTGACAGTATACGTCATTATGAGTTAAACTAATATTTTGTATGAGTAAAACCTAATTTTTGTATTTTTCAACATTACCAAAATACCTGATTCTTGTAAAACTCACATAGATACAATATTACAGGCATTTTTAGACATAATGCATGTTTGGTTTTGGAGTTATGTTTATATAACTTTTACATTTATTATGACAGTTATACAAACATATTGAATAAAAAAAACTAACTTGTGTCTTTACAAACCTTACAAAATAATTTTATTTTCCAGTTAAACTCACAAAGATACCTTTCTCCAGGCAGTATTAGCCATTTAGCATGTTTAAATTAGGAGTTATGTTTAAATAACTGTAATTTTGAACGTGGCAGTTATACTGTCATTATGAGTAAAACCTACTTTTTGTATTTGTAAACCTTACCAAAATACCTGATTCTGGTCAAACTCACATAGATTTAATACTACAGGCATTTTTAGACATAATGCATGTTTGGTTTTGGCGTTATGTTTATATAACTGTCATTTTGAATGTGGTAGTTATACTGTCATTATGAGTAAAAAAACTAACTTCTGTCTTTACAAACCTTACAAAATATTTTTTTTTTCCAGTTAAACTCACAAAGATACATTTACCCAGGCATTATTAGCCATTTAACATGTTTGGTTTCGGAGTTATGTTTAAATAACTGTTATATTGAGTGTGGCAGTTATACTGTCATTATGAGTAAAACCTATTTTTTGTATTTGTAAACCTTACCAAAATACCTGATTCTGGTAAAACCCACATCGATACAATATCACAGGAAGTTTTAGACATAAAGTATGTTTGGTTTTGGAGTTATGTTTATATAACTTTCATATTTAGTATGACAGTTATACCATCATATTGAGTAATAAAACACTAATTTGTATCTTTACAAACCTTACAAAATATTGTTTTCCAGTAAAATTCACAAATATACATTTCTCTAGGCATTATTAGTCATTTTGCATTTGTGTTTTAAAGTTAAAGTTAAAGTTAAAGTTAAAGTCCCAATGATTGTCACACACACACTAGGTGTGGTGAAATGTGTCCTCTGCATTTGACCCATCCCCTTGATCACCCCCTGGGAGGTGAGGGGAGCAGCGGTGCTGCGCCCGGGAATCATTTTTGGTGATTTAACCCCCAATTCCAACCCTTGATGCTGAGTGCCAAACAGGGACGTAATGGGTCCCATTTTTTCTAGTCTTTGGTATGACTCGGCCGGGGTTTGAACTCACAACCTACCGATCTCAGGGCGGACACTCTAACCACTAGATAGGAGTTATGTTTAAATAACTGTCATATTGAGGGTGACAGTTATACTGTCACTATGAGTAAAACCTAATTTTTTGATTTGTAAACCTTACCAAATACCTGATTCTGATAAAACTTACATATAATAAATATTACAGACATTTTTAAACGGATTGCATGTTTGGTTTTGGAGTTATGTTTATAAAACTTTCATATATAGTATGACAGCTATACTGTAAAATTAAGTTAAAAAAATAACTTGTGTCTTTACAAACCTTACAAAATATTTGTTCCTGTAAAATTCACAAAGATACATTCCTCCAGGCATTATTAGCCATTTTGTCAGATTGATTGTGACAGTATACTCTCATTATGAGAAAAACTAATATTTTGTATTTGTAAACCTTACAAAAACAACTGATTCTAGTAAAAATCACGTAGATACAAAGTTATAGGAATTTTTAGACATAATGCATGTTTGGTTTTGGAGTTATGTTTAAATAATTTTCATATTGAATGTGGCAGTATACTGTCATTATGAGTAAAACCTAATGTTTGTATTTGTCAACCTTACCAAAATACCTGATTCTGGTAAAACTCAAAAAGATACAATATTACAGGCATTTTTAGACAAAATGCATTTTGGTTTTGGAGTTATGTTTATATAACTTTCATATTTAGTATGCCAGTTATACCATTATATTAAATTTAAAAAAATAACTTGTGTCTTTATAAACCTTACAAATTATTTGTTTCCAGTAAAACTCACCATGATACATTTCTCCAGGCATTATTAGCCATTTATCATGTTTGGTTTAGGAGTCATGTTAGCTGTCATATCAAATGTTGCAGTTATACTGTCACTATGAGTAAAACCCAAGTTTTGTATTTGTAAACCTTACCAAAATACCTGATTCTGGCAAAACTCTCATAGATTCAATATTACAGGCAGTTCAAGACAGACTGCAAGTTTGGTTTAGGAGTTTGGTTTTGGAAGTATGTTTATCTAACTTTCATATTTAGCATGACAGTTATACCATCATATTGAGTAAAAAAAACAACTAACTTTTGTCTTTACAAACCTTACAAAATATTTTTTTTCTAGTAAAACTCACAAAGATTCATTTATCCAGGCATTATTAGCCATTTAGCATATTTGGTTTAGGAGTTATGTTTAAATATCTGTTATTTTGAATATGGCAGTTATACTGTCATTATGAGTAAAACCCAATTTTTGTATTTGTAAACCTCACCAAAATAACTAATTCTGGTAAAACTCACATATATTCAATATTACAGGCATTTTTAGACGGATTGCAAGTTTGGTTTTGGTGTTATATTTATTCAACTTTCATATTTAGTATGACAGTTATACTGTCATATTGAGTAAAAAAAAAGCTAACTTGTGTCTTTACAAACCTTAGAAACTATTTTTTTCCTGTAAAACTTACAAAGATACATTTCTCCAGGCATTATTTGACATTTTGCTTGCATGGTTTAGGAGTTATGTTTAAATAACAGTCAGATTGAATGTGACAGTATACTGTCATAGTAGTTTTTTACTCAATATGCCAGTAATGTTCTTAAAATCCTGCGATAATGCGAAAAAATCAATAAAATTGTTTTTCAACATAATTCCTACACCAAACATGCAACATGCCTAATAATGCCTGCTATATTCAATTTGACAGTTATTTAAACATAACTTCCTAACCACACATGCAAATAGGCTAATAAAGCCTAAAACAATGCATCCTTGTGAGTTTTACTCTAAACATATGCTATTTTAAGGCTTGCAAACACAAAAAGTAGTGTTTTACTCATTTTGACAGTAATGTTCTTAAAATCCTGAGATAATGCGAAATAAGCAATAAAAATGTTTTTCAACATAATTCCTACACCAAACATGCAACATGTCTAATAATGCCTGAAGACATGTATCGTTTAGTTTTACTAGAAAAAATATATTTTGTAAGTTTTGCAAAGAGTCAAATAAGTTTTTTAAATTCAATATGACAGTATAACTGTCATACCAAATATGAAAGTTATATAAACATAACTCCAAAACTGAAAATGCATTATGTCTAAAAATGCCTAAAATATTGTATCTATGTGAGTTTTACAAGAATCAGTTATTTTGGTAAGGTGTACAATTACATAAATTAGGGGTTTACTCATAATGATAGTTAACTGCTACATTAAATTTGACTGTTATTTAAACAAAACTCCCTAACCACACATGCAAAATAGGTTAATAAAGCCTAAAACAATGCATCCTTGTGAGTTTTACTCGAAACATATGCTATTTTAAGGCTTGAAAACACAACAAGTAGTGTTATACTCATTTTGACAGTAATGTTCTTAAAATCCTGAGATAATGCGAAATAAGCAATAATAATGTTTTTCAACATTATTCCTACACCAAACATGCAACATGTCTAATAATGCCTGAAGACATGTATCTTTGTTAGTTTTACTAGAAAAATTATCTTTTGTAAGTTTTGCAAAAAGGCAAATACGTTTTTTTAATTCAATATGACAGTATAACTGTCATACCAATTATGAAAGTTATATAAACATAACTCCAAAACTGAACATGCATTATGTCTAAAAATACCTGTAATATTGTATCTATGTGAGTTTCACCAGAATCAGGTAATTTGGTAAGGTTTACAAACACAGAAATATTTTCATAATGACAGTATAACTGCTTCATTCAATTTGACTGTTATTTAAACATAACTTCCTAATCACACATTCAAATAAGTTAATAAAGCTTAAAACAATGCATCCTTGTGAGTTTTACTCGAAACATTTGCTATTTTAAGGCTTGCAAACACAAAAAGTAGTTTTTACTCATTATGACAGTAATGTTCTTAAAATCCTGAGATAATGCAAAATAAGCAATAAAAATGTTTTTCAACATAATTCCTACACCAAACAAGCAACATGTCTAATAATGCCTGGATACATGTATCTTTTTTAGTTATACTAGAAAAATTATCTTTTGTAAGTTTTACAAAGACTCAAGTTAGTTTTTTTAATACAATATGACACTATAACTGTCATACCAAATATGAAAGTTATATAAACATAACTCCAAAACGAAACATGCATTATGTCTAAAAATGCCTAAAATATTGTATCTATGTGAGTTTTGCAAGAATCAGTTAATTTGGTAAGGTGTACAATTACATAAATTAGGGGTATACTCATAATGACAGATAACTGCTACATTCAATTTGACAGTTATTTAAACATAACTTCTAACCACACATGCAAAATAGGCTAATAAAGTGTAAAACAATGCATCCATGTGAGTTTTACTCGAAACATATGCTATTTTAAAGTTTGCAAACACAAAAAGTAGTTTTTTACTCATATGACAGTAATGTTCTGAAAATCCTGAGATAAAGCGAAATAAGCAATAAAAATGTTTTTCAACATATTTCCTACCCCAAACATGCAACATGTCTAATAATGCGTGAAGACATGTATCTTTGTTAGTTTTACTTGAAAAATTATCTTTTGTAAGTTTTTCAAAGAGGCAAGTTAGTTTTTTTAATGCAATATGACAGTATAACTGTCATACCAAATATGAAATATATATAAACATAACTCCAAAATTGAACATTCATTATGTCTAAAAATGCCTAAAATATTGTATCTATGTGAGTTTCACTAGAATCAGGTAATTTGGTAAGGTTTACAAATACACATTTTTTTTTTCATAATGCAAAAAAAATTACTAGAAAAATTATCTTCTGTAAGGTTTGCCATGACGCAAGTTAGTTTTTTTAATTCAATATGAAAGTATAAATGTCATACCAAATATAAAAGTTATATAAACATAACTCCAAAACTGAACATGCATTATGTCTAAAAATGACTAAAATATTACATCTATGATAGTGTTAAAAGAATCAGTTAATTTGGTAAGGTGTACAATTACATAAATTAGGGGTTTACTAATAATGACAGATAACTGCTAAATTCAATTTGACAGTTATTTAAAAATAACTTCCTAACCACACATGCAAAATAGCCTAATACAGCCTAAAACAATGCATCCTTGTGAGTTTTACTCGAAACATATGCTATTTTAAGGCTTGCAAACACAAAAAGTAATTATGCCTGGAGAAATGTATCTTTGTGAGTTTTACTGGGAAAACATTTTTTTGTAAGGTTTATAAAGACAAAAGTGAGTTTTTTTTTTAACTCAATATGATGGTATAACTGTCAAACTAAATATAAAAGTAATATAAACATAATTCCAAAACCAAACTCCTAAACCAAACTTGCAATCCGTCTTAAACTGCCTGTAATATTGAATCTATATGAGTGTCACATTCAATCTGACAGCTATTTAAACATAACTCCTAAACCACACATGCAAAATGACTAATAATGCCGAGAAAAATGTAGCTCTGTGAAATTTAATGGAAAAAAATATTTTGTAAGGTTTTTAAAATTACAAGTTTGTTATTTTTACTCAATTTCACAGTATAACTGTCATACTAAATATGAAAGTTATATACACATAACTCTAAAACCAAACTTGCAATGCCTGTAATATTGAATCTATGTGAGTTTTACCAAAATCAGGTATATTGGTATGTTTTACAAATACAAAAATTAGGTTTTCCTCATAATGACAGTATATCTGCCACACTCAATATGACAGTTTTTTAAACATAACTCATAAAAAACAAATGCAAAATGACTAATAATGCCTGGAAAAATGTATCTTTGTGAATTTTAATGAAAAAAAAATATTTTGTAAGGTTTGTAAAGACACAAATTAGTTTTTTTTTACTTAATACAACTGTCATACTATATATGAAAGTTATATAAATATAACTCCAAAACCAAACATGTTTTATGTCTAAAAATTCCTGTAATATTGTATCTATGTGAGTTTTACCAGAATCAGGTATTTTGGTGAGGTTTACAAATACAAAAAATAGGTTTTACTCATAATGACAATATAACTGCCACATTTAACATGTCAGGTATTTAAACATAATTCCTAAACCGGTAAGGTTTACAAATACAAAAAATAGGTTTTACTCATAATGACAATATAACTGCCACATTTAACATGACAGGTATTTAAACATAATTCCTAAACCAAACATGATAAATGCCTAATAATGCCTGGAGAAATGTATCTTTGTGAGTTTTACTGGAAAAAACGAATTTGTAAGGTTTATAAAGATACAAGTTAAATTTTTTACTCAATATGATGATATAACTGTCATACAAAATATGAAAGATAAATTATCATAACTCCAAAACTAATGAATCTATGTTCGTTTTACTAGAATCAGGTATTTTGGTAAGGTTTACAAAAACAAAAAATAGGTTTTACTCATAATGACAGTATAACTGCCACATTCAATATGACAGTTATGTAAACATAACTCCCAAACCACACATGCAAAATGGTTAATAATGCCTGGAGAAATGTATCTTTTTATGTTTTACAGGGAAAAAAAACAATTTTGTAAGGTTTGTAAAGACTGCGATGAGATGGCGACTTGTCCAGGGTGTACGCCGCCTTCCGCCCGATTGTAGCTTAGATAGGCTCCAGCGCCCCCCGCGACCCCAAAGGGAATAAGCTGTAGAAAATGGATGGATGAATGGGTTTGTAAAGACACAAGTTATTTTTTTCTTACTCAATATGACAGTAAAACTGTCATACTAAATGTAAAAAAAATAAATAAACATAACTCCAAAACCAAACATGCATTATGTCTAAAAATGCCTGTAATATTGTATTCATGTGAGTTTAACTAGAATCAGTTGTTTTTGTAAGGTTTGCAAATACAAAATATTGGTTTAACTCACTATGACAGTATACTGTCACATTCAATCTGACAGTTATTTAAACATAATTCCTAAACCAAACATGTTTTATGTCTAAAAATTCCTGTAATATTGTATCTATATGAGTTTTACCAGAATCAGGTATTTTGGTAAGGTTTACAAATAAAAAAAATGTATTTATTTACTCATAATGACAATATAACTGCCACACTCAACATGACAGTTATTTAAACATAATTCCTAAACCAAACATGATACATGGCTAATAATGCCTGGAAAAAATGTATCTTTGTGATGTTTACTTGGAACAAATATTTTGTAAGGTTTGTAAAGACAAAAGTTAGGTTTTTTTTACTCAATATGATGGTATAACTGTCATACTAAATATGAAAGTTATATAAACATAATTCCAAAACCAAACTCCTAAACCAAACTTGCAATATGTCTTAAACTGCCTGTAATATTTAATCTATGTGAGTTTTACCAGAATCAGGTATTTTGGTAAGGTTTACAAATACAAAACTTGGGTTTTACTCATAATGACAGTATAACTGCAACATTTGATATGACAGTTATTTAAACATAACTCCTAAACCAAACATGATAAATGGCTGGCTAATAATGCCTGGAGAAATGTATCAGTGTGAGTTTTACTGGAAACAAATAATTTGTAAGGTTTATAAAGACACAAGTTAGTTTTTTTATTGAATATGATGGTATAACTGTCATACTAAATATGAAAGTTATATAAATATAACTCCAAAACCAAACATACATTATGTCTAAAAATGCCTTTAATATTGTATCTATGTGAGTTTTACCAGAATCAGGTATTTTAGTACGGTTTACAATTACAAAAAATAGGTTTTTATTTATAATGACACACGATACAATAACTACCCCACTCAATATGACAGTTATTTAAACATAACTCCTAAACCAAACATGATAAATGGCTAATTATGCCTGGAGAAATGTACCTTTGTGAGTTGTGGGGGAAAAAAAAATGTAACGTTTATAAAGACACAAGTTTTTTGTTTTTTTTACTCAATATGATGGTATAACTGTCATACTAAATATGAAAGTTGTATAAACATAACTCCAAAACCAAACATGCATTATGTCTAAAAATGCCTGCAATATTGTATCTATGTGATTTTTACCAGAATCAGGTATTTTTGGTAAGGTTTACAAATACAAAAAAATAGGTTTTACTCATAATGACAGTATACTGTCACATTCAACCTGACAGTTATTTAAACATAACTCCTAAACCACAAATACAAAATGGCTAATAATGCCTGGAGAAATGTATCTTTGTGAGTTTTCCTGGAAAAAAAAATTTTTTTTATAAGGTTTGTAAAGACACAAGTTAGGTTTTTTTACTTAATATGACAGTATAACTGTCATACTAAATATGAAAGTTAAATAAACATAACTCCAAAACCAAACTTGCAATACGTCTAAAAATGCCTGTAATATTGAATCTATGTGAGTTTTATCAGAATCAGGTATTTAGGTAAGGTTTACAAATACAAAAATTGGGTTTTACTCATAATGACAGTATAACTGCCATATTCAAAATAACAGTTATTTAAACACAACTCCTAAACCAAACATGCTAAATGGCTAATAATGCCTGGAGAAATGTATCTTTGTGAATTTTACTAGAAAAAACTATTTTGTAAGGTTTGTAAAGACAAAAGTTTTTTTTTTTTACTGAATATGATGGTATAACTGGGCTTCACGGTGGAAGAGGGGTTAGTGCATCTGCGAAGGTCCTGAGTAGTCTTGGGTTCAGTCCCGGGCTCGGGATCTTTCTGTGTGGAGTTTGCATGTCCTCCCCGGGACTGCATGGGTTCCTTCCGGGTACTCCGGCTTCCTCCCACCTCCAAAGACATGCACCTGGGGATAAGTTGATTGGCAACACTAAATTGGCCCTAGTGTGTGGATGTGAGTGTGAATGTTGTCTGTCTATCTGTGTTGGCCCTGCGATGAGGTGGCGACTTGTCCAGGGTGTACCCCGCCTTCCGCCCGATTGTAGCTGAGATAGTCTCCAGCGCCCCCCGCGACCCCAAAGGGAATAACGGTAGAAAATGGATGGATGGATGGATGATGGTATAACTGTCAAATTAAATATAAAATTAATATAAACATAATTCCAAAAACAAACTCCTAAACCAAACTTGCAATCCGTCTTAAACTGCCTGTAATATTGAATCTATATGAGTTTTACCAGAATCAGGTATTTTGGTAAAGACACGAGTTAGTTTTTTTTTTTACACAATTTAACAGTATAGCTGTCATACTATATATGAAAGTTATATAAACACAACTCCAAAACCAAATATGCAATCCGTCTAAAAATGCCTGTAATATTGAATACATGTGAGTTTTATCAGAATCAGGTATTTTGGTAAGGTTTACAAAAACTAAAATTAGGTTTTACTCATAGTGACAGTATAACTGCCACACTCAATATGACAGTTAATTAAACATAACTCCTAAAACACAAATGCAAAATGACTAATAATGCCTAGAGAAAGGTATATTTGTGAATTTTACTGGAAAACAAAATTTTGTAAGGTTTGTAAAGATACAAATTATTTTTTGTTTTCTACTCAATATGATGGTATAACTTTCATACTAAATATGAAAGTTATATAAACATAACTCCAAAACCAAACATGCTTTATGTCTAAAAATCCCTGCAATATTGTATCGATGTGGGTTTTACCAGGATCGGGTATTTTGGTAAAATTTACAAATACAAAAAATAGGTTTTACTCATAATGACAGTATAACTGCCACACTCAATATGACAGTTGTTTAAACATAACTCCTAAACCAAACATGATAAAAGGCTAATTATGCCTGGAGAAATGTATCTTTGTGAGTTTTACTGGGAACATTTTGTAGGTTTATAAAGACACAAGTTATTTTTTTTTTTTTTACTCAATAGGATGGTATGACTGTCATACTAAATATAAAAGTTGTATAAACATAACTCCAAAACCAAACATGCATGATGTCTAAAAATGCCTGCAATATTGTATCTATGTGAGTTTTACCAGAATCAGGTATTTTGGTAAGGTTTACAAATACAAACATTGGGTTTTACTCATAATGAAAGTATAACTGCCATATTCAAAATAACAGTTATTTAAACATAACTCCTAAACCAAACATGCTAAATAGCTATAAATGCCTGGAGAAATGTATCTTTGTGAGTTTTACTAGAAAAAAATATTTGTAAGGTTTGTAAAGACAAAAGTTATTTTTTTTTACTCAATATGATGGTTTAACTGTCAAACTAAATATAAAAGTAATATAAATATAATTCCAAAACCAAACTCCTAAACCAAACTTGCAATCCGTCTTAAACTGCCTGTAATATTGAATCTATATGAGTTTTACCAGAATCAGGTATTTTGGTAAGGTTTACAAATACAAAACTTGGGTTTTACTCATAATGACAGTATAACTGCATTATTTGATATGACAGTTATTTAAACATAACTCCTAAACCAAACATGATAAATGGCTAATAATGCCTGGAAAAATGTATATGAACATAACTCCAAAACCAAACATGCATTATGTCTAAAAATGCCTGTAATATTGTATCTATGTGAGTTTTACCAGAATCAGGTATTTTGGTAAGGTTTATAAATACAAAATTTAGGTTTTACTCATAATGACTGTATAACTGCCATATTCAAAATAACAGTTATTTAAACATAACTCCTAATCCAAACATGATAAATGGCTAATAATGCCTGGAGACATGTATCATGGTGAGTTTTACTGGAAACAAATAATTTGTAAGGTTTATAAAGACACAAGTTAGTTTTTTTATTTAATATGATGGTATAACTCATACTAAATATGAAAGTTATATAAACATAACTCCAAAACCAAACATGCATTATGTCTAAAAATGCCTGTAATATTGTATCTATGTGAGTTTTACCAGAATCAGGTATTTTGGTTAAGGTTGACCAATACAAAAATTAGGTTTTACTCATAATGACAGTATAACTGCCACATTGACTGCCACCAAACATGCATTATGTCTAAAGATGCTTATAATTTTGTATCCATGTGAGTTTTACTAGAATCAGTTGTTTTTGTAAGGTTTACAAATACAAAATATTAGTTTTACTCATAATGACAGTATACTGTCACAATTAATCTGACAAAATGGCTAATAATGCCTAGAGGAATGTATCTTTGTGAGTTTTACTGGAAAAAATATTTTGTAAGGTTTGTAAAGACACAAGTTAGTTGTTTTTTTACACAATTTAACAGTATAGCTGTCATACTATATATGAAAGTTATATAAACATAATTCCAAAACCAAATATGCAATCCGTCTAAAAATGCCTGTAATATTGAATATATGTGAGTTTTATCAGAATCGGGTATTTTGGTAAGGTTTACGAATACAAAAATTAGGTCTTACTTATAATGACAGTAATCTCACAAAGATACATTTCTCCAGGCATTATAGCCATTTCGCATGTGTGGTTTGGTAGTTATGTTTAAATAACTGTCAAATTGAATGTGACAGTATACTATCATGGTGAGTAAAACCAATATTTTGTAGTTGCAAACCTTACTACAACAATTGATTTTAGTAAAACTCGCATGGATACAAAATTACAGGCATTTTTAAACATAATGCATGTTTGGTTTTGGAGTTATGTTTATATATTTTTTACATTTAGTATTCCAGTTATACTGTCATATTGAGTAAAAAAAACGAACTTGTGTCTTTATAAACCTTAAAAAAAAAATGTTTCCAGTAAAACTCACAAAGATACATTTCTCCAGGCATTATAGCCTATTAACCATGTTTGGTTTAGAGTTATCAATCAATCAATCAATGTTTATTTATATAGCCCTAAATCACAAGTGTCTCAAAGGGCTGCACAAGCCACAACGACATCCTCGGTACAGCCCACATAAGGGCAAGGAAAAACTCACCCCAGTGGGACGTCGATGTGAATGACTATGAGAAACCTTGGAGAGGACCGCATATGTGGGTAACCCCCCCCTCTAGGGAGACCGAATGCAATGGATGTCGAGTGGGTCTAACATAATATTGTGAGAGTCCAGTCCATAGTGGATCCAGCATAACAGTAAGAGTCCAGTCCACAGTGGGGTCAGCAGGAAACCATCCCGAGCGGAGACGGGTCAGCAGCGCAGAGATGTTCCCAACCGATATACAGGCGAGCGGTCCACCCCGGGTCCCGACCCCGGACAGCCAGCACCCCATCCATGGCCACCGGATCTGTGTGTCTCCCCTTCCACAAGGGATAGGGGGGAGCAGAGGAGAAAAGAAAAGAAACGGCAGATCAACTGGTCTAAAAAAAGGGGGGCTATTCAAAGGCTAGAGTATACAAATGAGTTTTGAGATGGGACTTAAATGTTTCTACTGAGGTAGCATCTCTAACTGTTACCGGGAGGGCATTCCATAGTGCTGGAGCCCGAATAGAAAACGCTCTACAGCCCGCAGACTTTTTTGGGGCTCTGGGAATCACTAATAAGCCGGAGTTCTTTGAACGCAGATTTCTTGCCGGGACATATGGTACAATACAATCGGCAAGATAGGCTGGAGCTAGACCGTGTAGTATTTTATACGTAAGTAGTAAAACCTTAAAGTCGCATCTTAAGTGCACAGGAAGCCAGTGCAGGTGAGCCAGTATAGGCGTAATATGATCAAACTTTCTTGTTCTTGTCAAAAGTCTAGCAGCCGCATTTTGTACCAACTGTAATCTTTTAATGCTAGACATAGGGAGACCCGAAAATAATACGTTACAGTAATCGAGACGAGACGTAACGAACGCATGAATAATGATCTCAGCGTCGCTAGTGGACAAAATGGAACGAATTTTAGCGATATTACAGAGATGAAAGAAGGCCGTTTTAGTAACACTCTTAATGTGTGACTCAAAGGAGAGAGTTGGGTCGAAGATAATACCCAGATTCTTTACTGAGTCGCTTTGTGTAATTGTTTGGTTGTCAAATGTTAAGGTGGTATTATCAAATAAATGTCGGTGTTTAGCAGGACCGATAATCAGCATTTCCGTTTTCTTAGTGTTGAGTTGCAAGAAGTTAGCGGACATCCATTGTTTAATTTCATTAAGACACGCCTCCAGCTGACTACAATCCGGCGTGTTGGTCAGCTTTAGGGGCATGTAGAGTTGGGTGTCATCAGCATAGCAATGAAAGCTAACACCGTATTTGCGTATGATGTCGCCTAGCGGTAACATGTAAATACTAAAGAGTGCAGGGCCAAGAACCGAATCTTGGGGGACTCCGCACGTTACCTTAACATAGTCCGAGGTCACATTGTTATGGGAGACGCACTGCATCCTGTCAGTAAGATAAGAGTTAAACCACGACAAGGCTAAGTCTGACATACCAATACGTGTTTTGATACGCTCTAATAAAATGTTATGATCGACGGTATCGAAAGCAGCGATAAGATCAGGAAGCAGCAACATAGATGACGCATCAGAATCCATCGTTAGCAGTAGATCATTAGTCATTTTTGCGAGGGCTGTCTCCGTAGAGTGATTTGCCCTGAAACCGGATTGAAAAGGTTCACAGAGATTGTTAGACATTAAGTGTTCATTTAGCTGCTGTGCGACAATTTTTTCGAGGATTTTCGAGATAAACGGAAGGTGGGACACCGGCCGGTAGTTTACCATGAGGTCAGGATCGAGGTTAGGTCTTTTGAGCAAAGGATGAATAACCGCTTTTTTGAATGCTAGTGGAACAGTGCCAGAGGAAAGTGATAAGTTTATAATATTTAGCACTGATGGACCTAATAATACAAATAGCTCCTTAATAAGTTTCCCAGGAAATGGGTCAAGTAGACATGTTTGTTTTGTCCCATTGACACATCTTAACAATTCCTCTAGTGTTATTTCATCAAAGAGAGAGAAACTAATTTGGAGGGCGGTATCCTTCGTAGATACAGTCGTATCTGTGTTAATAGAACCCAGTTATAGCTGCGATGCATTGTCTTTAATCTCCTTTCTAATGAGTTCAATTTTCTTATTAAAGAAATTCATAAAATCATCTGCTGAGTGGGTGGAGCTATGTTTAAATAACTGTCATATTGAGTGTGGCAGATATACTGTCATTATGAGTAAAACCTATTTTTTGTATTTGTAAAATTACCAAAATAACTGAAAACTCACATGGATAAAATATTACAGGATTTTTTAGACATAAAGCATGTTTCCATCATATTGAGTAAAAAAAAAAACTAACTTGTGTCCATACAAACTTTACAAAATATTTTTTTTTCCAGTAAAACTCACAAAAATACATTTCTCCAGTTATTATTAGCCATTTTGCATCTGTGGTTTAGAATTTGTGTTTAAATAACAGTCAGATTGAATGTGACAGTATACTGTCATAGTGAGTAAAACCTAATTTTTGTATTTGTAAATCTTAACAAAATACCTGATTCTAGTAAAACTCACATAGATTCAATATTACAGGCATTTTTAGACGGATTGCATGTTTGGTATTGGAGTTATGTTTATATAACTTTTACATTTATTATGAGAGTTATACAAACATATTAAATAAAAAAAACTATTTTGTGTCTTATCAAACCTTACAAAATATTTTTTTTCCTGTAAAATTCACAAAGATACATTTCTCCAGGCATTATTAGCCATTTTGCATGTGTGGTTTAGGAGTTATGTTAACATAACTGTCATATTGAGGGTGGCAGTTATACTGTCATTATGAGTAAAACCTAATTTTTGTATTTATAAACCTTACCAAAATTCCTGATTCTGGTAAAACTCACAATGATACAATATTACAGGCATTTTTAGACATAATGCATGTTTGGTTTTGGAGTTATGTTTATATAAATTTTTCCAGGCATTATTAGCTATTTATCATGTTTGGTTTAGGAGTTATGTTTAAATAACTGTCATATCAAATAATGCAGTTATACTGTCATTATGAGTAAAACCCAAGTTTTGTATTTGTAAACCTTACCAAAATACCTGATTCTGGTAAAACTCATATAGATTCAATATTACAGGCAGTTTAAGACGGATTGCACGTTTGGTTTAGGAGTTTGGTTTTGGAATGATGTTTATATTACTTTTATATTTAGTTTGACAGTCATACCATCATATTGAGTAAAAAAAAAAAAAAACTTTTGTCTTTACAGACCTTACAAAATATTTTTTTCTAGTAAAACTCACAAAGATACATTTCTACAGGCATTATTAGCTATTTAGCATGTTTGGTTTAGGAGTTATGTTTAAATAACTGTTATTTTGAATATGGCAGTTATACTGTCATTATGAGTAAAACCCAATTTTTGTATTTGTAAACCTTACCAAAATACCTGATTCTGGTAAAACTCACATAGATTCAATATTACAGGCATTTTAAGACGTATTGCAAGTTTGGTTTTGGAGTTATGTTTATTTAACTTTCATATTTAGTATGACAGTTCTACTGTCATATTAAGTAAAAAAACTAACTTGTGACTTTACAAACCTTATAAATTGTTTTGTTTTTTTCCAGGAAAACTCACAAAGATACATTTCTCCAGGCATTATTAGCCATTTTGTATTTGTGGTTTAGGAGTTACAATATGTTTAAATAACTGTCAGATTGAATGTGACAGTATACTGTCATAGTGAGTAAAACCTAATTTTTGTATTTGTAAACCTTACCAAAAATACCTGATTCTGGTAAAAATCACATAGATACAATATTGCAGGCATTTTTAGACATAATGCATGTTTGGTTTTGGAGTTATTTTTATACAACTTTCATATTTAGTATGACAGTTATACCAATTTTTTTTCCCCCAGTAAAACTCACAAAGATACATTTCTCCAGGCATAATTAGTCATTTATCATGTTTGGTTTAGGAGTTATGTTTAAATAACTGTCATATTGAGTGTGGCAGTTATACTGTCATTATGAGTAAAACCTATGTTTTGTATTTGTAAACCTTACCAAAATACCTGATTCTGGTAAAACCCACATCGATACAATATTACAGGAATTTTTAGACATAAAGCATGTTTGGTTTTGGAGTAATGTTTATATAACTTTCATATTTAGTATGACAGTTATACCATCATATATTGAGTAAAAAAAACCTAATTTGTATATTTACAAACCTTACAAAACATTGTTTTCCAGTAAAATTCACAAATATACATTTCCCTAGGCATTAGTAGTCATTTTGCATTTGTGTTTTAGACATTAAATATGTTTAATTAACTGTCATACTGAGTGTGGCAGTTATATTGTCACTATGAGTAAAACCTAATTTTTGTATTCGTAAACCTTACCAAAATACCTGATTCTGATAAAACTCACATATATTCAATATTACAGGCATTTTTAGACGGATTGCATATTTGGTTTTGGAATTATGTTTATATAACTTTCATAGTTAGTATGACAGTTATACCATCATATTGAGTAAAAAAACAACTAACTTTCGTCTTTACAAACCTTACAAAATATTTTTTTCTAGTAAAAATCACAAAGATACATTTCTCCAGGCATTATTAACCATTTTGCATGTGTGGTATAGGAGTTATGTTTACATAACTGTCATATTAAATGTGGCAGTTATACTGTCATTATGAGTAAAACCAAGTTTGTGTATATGTAAACCTTACCAAAATACCTGATTATGGTAAAACTCACATAGATACAATACTAAAGGCATTTTTAGACATAATGCATGTTCGGTTTTGGAGTTATGTTTGTATACATTTCTCCAGGCATTAATAGCCATTTATCATGTTTGGTTTAGGAGTTATGTTTAAATAACTGTCATATCAAATAATGCAGTTATACTGTCATTATGAGTAAAACCCAAGTTTACAAATGTAAACCTTACCAAAATACCTGATTCTGGTAAAACTCATATAGATTCAATATTACAGGCAGTTTAAGACGGATTGCAAGTTTGGTTTAGGAGTTTGGTTTTGGAATTATGTTTATATTACTTTTATATTTAGTTTGACAGTTAAACCATCATATTGAGTAAAAAAAAATAACTTTTGTCTTTACAAACCTTACAAAATATTTGTTTCTAGTAAAACTCACAAAGATACATTTCTCCAAGCATTTATAGCTATTTAGCATGTTTGGTTTAGGAGTTATGTTTAAATAACTGTTAATTTGAATATGGCAGTTATACTGTCATTATGAGTAAAACCTAAATTTTGTATTTATAAACCTTAGCAAAATACCTGATTCTGGTAAAACTCACATAGATACAATATTACAGGCATTTTTAGACATAATGCATGTTTGGTTTTGGAGTTATGTTCATATACATTTTTCCAGGCATTATTAGCCATTTATCATGTTTGGTTTAGGAGTTATGTTTAAATAACTGTCATATCAAATAATGCAGTTATACTGTCATAATGAGTAAAACCCAAGTTTTGTATTTTTAAACCTTACCAAAATACCTGATTCTGGTAAAACTCATATAGATTCAATATTACAGGCAGTTTAAGACGGATTGCAAGTTTGGTTTTGGAGTTATGTTTTTTTAACTTTCATATATAGTATGACAGTTATACTGTCATATTAAGTAAAAAAACTAATTTGTTTCTTTACAAACCTTATAAAAAAAAAGTTTCCAGGAAAACTCACAAAGATACATTGTTCCAGGCATTATTAGCCATTTTGTAATTGTGGTTTAGGAGTTACAGTATGTTTAAATAACTGTCAGATTGAATTTGATAGTATACTGTCATTATGAGTAAAACCCAATTTTTGTATTTGTAAACCTTACTTAAATACCTGATTCTGGTAAAATTCACATAGATTCAATATTACAGGCATTTTTAGACGTATTGCAAGTTTGGTTTTGGAGTTATGTTTATTTAACTTTCATATTTAGTATGACAGTTATACTGTCATATTAAGTACAAAAAAATAACTTGTGTCTTTACAAACCTTATAAAAAAAATTGTTTTCCAGGAAAACTCACAAAGATACATTTCTCCAGGCATTATTAGCCATTTTGTATTTGTGGTTTAGGAGTTATGTTTAAATAACTGTCAGATTGAATGTGACAATATACTGTCATTATGAGTAAAACCTAATTTTTGTATTTGTAAACCTTACCAAAAATACCTGATTCTGGGAAAAAATCACATAGATACAATATTGCAGGCATTTTTAGACATAATTCATGTTTGGTTTTGGAGTTATGTTTATACAACTTTCATATTTAGTATGACAGTTATACCATCATATTGAGTAAAAAAAAACAAAAAACTTGTGTCTTTATTAATCTTACAGGGTTTTTTTTTCTCCCAAAACTCACAAAGATACATTTCTCCAGGCATAATTAGCCATTTATCATGTTTGGTTTAGGAGTGATGTTTAAATAACTGTCATTTTGAGTGGGGGAGTTATTGTATTGTGTGTCATTATAAATTAAAACCTATTTTTTGTATTTGTAAACCTTACCAAAATACCTGATTCTGGTAAAACCCACATCGATACAATATTACAGGAATTTTTAGACATAAAGCATGTTTGGTTTTGGAGCTATGTTTATATAACTTTCATATTTAGTATGAAAGTTATACCATCATATTGAGTAAAAAACAAAAAATAATTTGTATCTTTACAAACCTTACAAATATTGTCTTCCAGTAAAATTCACAAATATACCTTTCTCTAGGCATTATTAGTCATTTTGCATTTGTGTTTTAGGAGTTATGTTTAATTAACTGTCTTATTGAGTGTGGCAGTTATACTGTCACTATGAGTAAAACCTAATTTTTGTTTTTGTAAACCTTACCAAAATACCTGATTCTGATAAAACTCACATTTTGTATATTTGGTTTTGGAGTTGTGTTTATATAACTTTCATATATAGTATGACAGCTATACTGTAAAATTGTGTAAAAAAAAAAAAAAACTTGTGTCTTTACAAACCTTACAAAATATTATTTCCAGTAAAACTCACAAAGATACATTCCTCAAGGCATTATTAGCCAAATTGTCAGATTGATTGTGACAGTATACTGTCATTATGAGTAAAACTAATATTTTGTATTTGTAAACCTTACAAAAACAACTGATTCTAGTAAAACTCACATGGATACAAAATTATAGGCATTTTTAGACATCATGCATGTTTGGTGGCGGTCAATGTGGCAGTTATACTGTCATTATGAGTAAAACCTAATTTTTGTATTTTTCAACCTTAACAAAATACCTGATTCTGGTAAAACTCACATAGATACAATACTAAAGGCATTTTTAGACATAATGCATGTTTGGTTTTGGAGTTATGTTTGTATACATTTCTCCAGGCATTAATAGCCATTTAGCATGTTTGGTTCAGGAGTTATGTTTAAATAACTGTTATTTTGAATATGGCAGTTATACTGTCATTATGAGTAAAACCTAAATGTTGTATTTATAAACCTTACCAAAATACCTTATTCTGGTAAAACTCACATAGATACAATATTACAGGCATTTTTACACATAATGCATGTTTGGTTTTGGAGTTATGTTTATATACATTTTTCCAGGCATTATTAGCCATTTATCATGTTTGGTTTAGGAGTTATGTTTAAATAACTGTCATATCAAATAATGCAGTTATACTGTCATTATGAGTAAAACCCAAGTTTTGTATTTGTAAACCTTACCAAAATACCTGATTCTGGTAAAACACATATATATTCAATATTACAGGCAGTTTAAGACGGATTGCAAGTTTGGTTTAGGAGTTTGGTTTTGGAATTATGTTTATATTACTTTTATAATTAGTTTGACAGTTATACCATCATATTGAGTAAAAAAAAACAAAATTGTCTTTACAAACCTTACAAAATATTTTTTCTAGTAAAATTTACAAAGATACATTTCTCCAGGCATTATTAGCCATTTAGCATGTTTGGTTCAGGAGTTATGTTTAAATAACTGTTATTTCGAATATGGCAGTTAATGTCATTATGAGTAAAACCCAATTTTTGTATTTGTAAACCTTACCAAAATACCTGATTCTGGTAAAACTCACATAGATTCAATATAACAGGCATTTTTAGACGTATTGCAAGTTTGGTTTTGGAGATATGTTTATTTAACTTTCATATTCAGTATGACAGTTAATCTGTCATATTAAGTAAAAAAACTAATTTGTTTCTTTACAAACCTTATAAAAAAAAAAAAATCCAGGAAAACTCAAAAAGATAAATTTTTCCAGGCATTATTAGCCATTTTGTAATTGTGGTTTAGGAGTTACAGTATGTTTAAATAACTGTCAGATTGAATGTGACAGTATACTGTCATAGTGAGTAAAACCTAATTTTTGTATTTGTAAACCTTACCAAAAATACCTGATTCTGGTAAAAATCACATAGATACAATATTGCAGGCATTTTTAGACATAATGCATGTTTGGTTTTGGAGTTATGTTTATACAACTTTTATATTTAGTATGACAGTTATACCATCATATTGAGTAAAGAAAAAAAAAACTTGTGTCTTTATAAACCTTACAAAAAATGTTTTCCCAGTAAAACTCACAAAGATACATTTCTCCAGGCATATTTAGTCATTTATCATGTTTGGTTTAGGAGTTATGCTTAAACAACTGTCGTATTGAGTGTGGCAGTTATAATGTCATTATGAGTAAAACCTATTTTTTGTATTTGTAAACCTTACCAAAATACCTGATTCTGGTTAAACCCACATCGATGCAATATTACAGGAATTTTTAGACATAAAGCATGTTTGGTTTTGGAGTTATGTTTATATAACTTTCATATTTAGTATGAAAGTTATACCATCATATTGAGTAAAAAACAAAAAATAATTTGTATCTTTACAAACCTTACAAAATATTGTTTTCCAGTAAAATTCACAAATATACCTTTCTCTAGGCATTATTAGTCATTTTGCATTTGTGTTTTAGGAGTTATGTTTAATTAACCGTCAGATTGAGTGTGACAGTTATACTTAATGCATGTTTGGTTTTGGAGTTATGTTTATGTAACTTTTACATTTATTATGACAGTTATACAAACATATTGAATAAAAAAACCTAACTTGTGTCTTTACAAACCTTACAAAATATTTTTTTTTCCCAGTTAAACTCACAAATATACCTTTCTCCAGGCAGTATTAGCCATTTAGCATGTTTAAATTAGGAGTTATGTTTAAATAACTGTAATTTTGAACGTGGCAGTTATACTGTCATTATGAGTAAAACCTACTTTTTGTATTTGTAAACCTTACCAAAATACCTGATTTTGGTCAAACTCACATAGATTTAATATTACAGGCATTTTTAAATATAATGCATGTTTGGTTTTGGAGTTATGTTTATATAACTGTCATTTTGAAGTGGTAGTTATACTGTCATTATGAGTAAAGAAACTAACTTCTGTCTTTACAAACCTTACAAAATGTTTTTTTTCCAGTTAAACTCACAAAGATACATTTCCCCAGGCATTATTAGCCATTTAACATGTTTTGTTTAGGAGTAATGTTTAAATAAGTGTCATATTGAGTGTGGCAGTTATACTGTCATTATGAGTAAAACCTATTTTTTGTATTTGTAAACCTTACCAAAATACCTGATTCTTGTAAAACCCACATCGATACAATATTACAGGAATTATTAGACATAAAGTATGTATGGTTTTGGAGTTATGTTTATATAACTTTCATATTTAGTATGACAGTTATACCATCATATTAAGTAAATAAAATTAATCTGTGTCTTTACAAACCTTACAAAATATTGTTTGCCTGTAAAATTCACAAATATACATTTCTCTAGTCATTTTTAGTCATTTTGCATTTGTGTTTTAGTAGTTATGTTTAAATAACTGTCATATTGAGTGTGGCAGTTATTCTGTCACTATGAGTGATTTGTAAACCTTACCAAAATACCTGATTCTGATAAAACTTACATATAATAAATATTATAGACATTTTTAGACGGATTGCATGTTTGGTTTTGGAGTTATGTTTATAAAACTTTCATGTATAGTATGACAGCTATACTGTAAAATTAAGTTAAAAAAAACTAGCGTGTGTCTTTTCAAACCTTACAAAATATTTGTTCCAGTAAAATTCACAAAGATTCATTCCTCCAGGCATTATTAGCCATTTTGTCAGATTGATTGTGACAGTATACTCTCATTATGAGTAAAACTAATATTTTGTATTTGTAAACCTACAAAAACAACTAATTCTAGTAAAACTCACGTACATAAAAAATTATAGGAATTTTTAGACATAATGCATGTTTGGTTTCGGAGTTATGTTTAAATAAATGTCATATTGAATTTGGCAGTATACTGTCATTATGACAGTATACTGTTGACAAAGTTGTATTTGTCACCTTTACCAAAATACCTGATTCTGGTAAAACTAAAAAAAAATACAATATTACAGGCATTTTTAGACAAAATGCATTTTGGTTTTGGAGTTATGTTTATATAACTTTCATATTTAGTATGACAGACAGTTCATCATATTAAAAAAATAATAATAATTTGTGTCTTTATAAACCTTACACATTATTTTTTTCCAGTAAAACTCACAAAGATACATTTCTCCAGGCATTATTAGTCATTTATCATGTTTGGTTTAGGAGTCATGTCATACCTGCCATATCAAATGTTGCAGTTATACTGTCATTATGAGTAAAACCCAAGTTTTGTATTTGTAAACCTTACCAAAATACCTGATTCTGGCAAAACTCACATAGATTCAATATTACAGGCAGTTTAAGACAGACTGCAAGTTTGGTTTAGGAGTTTGGTTTTGGAATTATGTTTATCTAACTTTCATATTTAGAATGACAGAAATACCATCATATTGAGTAAAAAAAACAACTAACTTTTGTCTTTACAAACCTTACAAAATACTTTTTTTCTAGTAAAAGTCACAAAGATTCATTTCTCCAGACATTATTAGCCATTTAGCATATTTGGTTTAGGAGTTATGTTTAAATAACTGTTATTTTGAATATGGCAGTTATACTGTCATTATGAGTAAAACCCAATTTTTGTATTTGTAAACCTTACCAAAATAACCGATTCTGGTAAAACTCACATATATTCAATATTACAGGCATTTTTAGACAGATTGCAAGTTTGGTTTTGGTGTTATATCTATTCAACTTTCATATTTAGTATGACAGTTATACTGTCATATTGAGTAAAAAAAAGCTAACTTGTGTCTTTACAAACCTTACAAACTATTTTTTTCCTGTAAAACTTACAAAGATACATTTCTCCAGGCAGTATTTGACATTTTGCTTGCATGGTTTAGGAGTTATGTTTAAATAACAGTCAGAGTGAATGTGACAGTATAATGTCATAGTAGTTTTTTACTCAATATGCCAGTAATGTTCTTAAAATCCTGAGATAATGCGAAAAAAGCAATAAAAATGTTTTTCAACATAATTCCTACACCAAACATGCAACATGTCTAATAATGCCTGAAGACATGTATCTTTGTTAATTTTACTAGAAAATGTATCTTTTGTAAGTTTTGCAACGACGCAAGTTAGTTTTTTTAATTCAATATAACAGTATAACTGTCAAACTAAATGTAAAAGTTATTTAAACATAACTCCAAAACTGAACATGCATTATGTCTAAAAATGCCTAAAATATTGTATCTATGTGAATTTTACAAATACAAAAAATTGGGTTTTTCTCATAATGACAGTATACCTGCTATATTCAATTTTACAGTTATTTAAACATAACTTCCTAACCACACATGCAAATAGGTTAATAAAGCCTAAAACAATGCATCCTTGTGAGTTTTACTCGAAACATTTGCTATTTTAAGGTTTGCAAACACAAAAAGTAGTTTTTTACTCATTATGACAGTAATGTTCTACAAATCCTGAGATAATGCGAAATAAGCAATAAAAATGTTTTTCATCATAATTCCTACACCAAACATGCAACATGTCTAATAATGCATGGATACATGTATCTTTGTTAGTTATACTAGAAAAATTATCTTTTGTAAGTTTTACAAAGACTCAAGTTAGTTTTTTTAATTCAATATGACAGTATAACTGTCATACCAAATATGAAAGTTATATAAACATAACTCCAAAACTGAACATGCATTATGTCTAAAAATGCCTAAAATATTGTATCTATGTGAGTTTTACAAGAATCAGTTATTTTGGTAAGGTGTACAATTACATAAATTAGGGGTTTACTCATAATGACAGTTAACTGCTACATTCAATTTGACTGTTATTTAAACATAACTCCCTAACCACACATGCAAAATAGGTTAATAAAGCCTAAAACAATGCATCCTTGTGAGTTTTACTCGAAACATATGGTATTTTAGGCTTGCAAACACAAAAAGTAGTTTTTTACTCATTTTGACAGTAATGTTCTTAAAATCCTGAGATAATGCAAAATAAGCAATAAAAATGTTTTTCAACATAATTCCTACACCAAACATGCAACATGTCTAATAATGCCTGAAGACATGTATCTTTGTTAGTTTTACTAGAAAAATTATATTTTGTAAGTTTTGCAAAGAGTCAAATAAGTTTTTTAAATTCAATATAACAGTATAAATGTCATACCAAATATGAAAGTTATATAAACATAACTCCAAAATTGAACATGCATTATGTCTAAAAATGCCTAAAATATTGTATCTATGTGAGTTTTACCAGAATCAGGTAATTTGGTAAGGTTTAAAAATACAAAAATTGTTTTTTTTTCATAATGACAGTATAACTGCTACATTCAATTTGACTGTTATTTAAACATAACTTCCTAATCACACATGCAAATAGAATAATAAAGCCTAAAACAATGCATCCTTGTGAGTTTTACTCTAAACATTTGCTAATTTAAGGCTTGCAAACACAAAAAGTAGTTTTTTACTCATTATGACAGTAAAGTTCTGAAAATCCTGAGATAATGAGAAATAAGCAATAAAAATGTTTTTCAACATAATTCCTACACCAAACATGCAACATGTCTAATAATGCCTGAAGACGTGTATCTTTGTTAGTTTTACTAGAAAAAATATCGTTTGTAAGTTTTGCAAAGAGGCAAGTTAGTTTTTTTAATGCAATATGACAGTATAACTGTCATACCAAATATGAAAGTTATATAAACATAACTCTAAACCTAAACATGCATTATGTCTAAAATTGCCTGTAATATTGTATATATGTGAGTTTCACCAGAATCAGGTAATTTGGTAAGGTTTACAAATACAATTTTTTTTTTCCCATAATGACAGTATAACTGCTACATTCAATTTGACTGTTATTTAAACATAACTTCCTAATCACACATGCAAATAGGTTAATAAAGCCTAAAACAATGCACCCTTGTGAGTTTTACTCGAAACATATGCTATTTTAAGGCTTGCAAACACAAAAAGTAGTTTTTTACTCATTATGACAGTATTGTTCTTAAAATCCTGAGATAATGCGAAATAAGCAATAAAAATGTTTTTCAACATAATTCCTACACCAAACATGCAACATGTCTGATAATGCGTGAAGATATGTAACTTTGTTAGTTTTACTAGAAAAATTATATTTTGTAAGTTTTGCAAAGAGGCAAGTTAGTTTTTTTAATTCAATATGACAGTATAACTGTCATACCAAATATGAAATATATATAAACATAACTCCAAAATTGAACATGCATTATGTCTAAAAATGCCTAAAATATTGTATCTATGTGAGTTTTACCAGAATCAGGTAATTTGGTAAGGTTTACAAATACAAAAATTGTTTTTTTTTCATAATGACAGTATAACTGCTACATTCAATTTGACTGTTATTTAAACATAACTTCCTAATCACACATGCAAATAGGTTAATAAAGCCTAAAACAATGCATCCTTGTGAGTTTTACTCGAAACATTTGCTATTTTAAGGCTTGCAAACACAAAAAGTAGTTTTTTACTCATTATGACAGTAAAGTTCTTAAAATCCTGAGATAATGAGAAATAAGCAATAAAAATGTTTTTCAACATAATTCCTACACCAAACATGCAACATGTCTACTAATGCCTGAAGACATGTATCTTTGTCAGTTTTACTAGAAAAAATATATTTTGTAAGTTTTGCAATGAGGCAAGTTAGTTTTTTTAATGCAATATGACAGTATAACTGTCATACCAAATATGAAAGTTATATAAACATAACTCCAAAACTAAACATGCATTATGTCTAAAAATGCCTAAAATATTGTATCTCTGAGAGTTTTAAAAGAATCAGTTAATTTGGTAAGGTGTACAATTACATAAATTAGGGGTTTACTCATAATGACAGTTAACTGCTACATTCAATTTGACTGTTATTTAAGCTTAACTCCCTAACCACACATGCAAATAGGTTAAAAAAGCCTGAAACAATGCATCCTTGTGAGTTTTACTCGAAACATATGCTATTTTAAGGCTTGCAAACACAAAAAGTAGTTTTTTACTCATTATGACAGTAATAAATGGCTAATTATGCCTGGAGAAATGTATCTTTGTGAGTTTTACTGGGAAAATATTTTTTTGTAAGGTTTGTGAAGACACAAGTTATTTTTTTTTTACTCAATATGATAGTATAACTGTCATACTAAATATAAAAGTTGTATAAACATAACTCCAAAACCAAACATGCATTATGTCTAAAAATGCCTGCAATATTGTATCTATGTGATTTTTACCAGAATCAGGTATTTTTGGTAAGGTTTACAAATACAACAATTAGGTTTTACTCATAATGACAGTATAACTGCCATATTCAAAATAACAGTTATTTAAACATAACTCCTAAACCAAACATGCTAAATGGCTAATAATGCCTGGAGAAATGTATCTTTGCGAGTTTTACTAGAAACAAATATTTTTAAGGTTTGTAAAGAAATGCTTTTTTTTTTTTTTACTCAATACGATGGTATAGCTGTCTCTCTGAGCTGCCACCTTAACGTGGTAGAGGAGTTTGCGTGTCCCAATGATCCTAGGAGCTATGTTGTCCCTGGTAGTGTCTCCCAAGACAAACTGGTCCTATGAGGGATCAGACAAAGAGCAGCTCGAAGACCTCCATGAATAATAAAAAACAAGGACCCAGATTTCCCTCGCCCGGACGCGGGTCACCGGGACCCCCTCTGGAGCCAGGCCCGGAGGTGGGGCACGATGGCGAGCGCCTGACATGGGGCCCGGCCGGGCACAGCCCGAAGAGGCAACGTGGGTCCCCCCTCCAATGGGCTCACCATCCATAGCAGGGGTCATAGAGGTCGGGTGCGATGTGAGCTGGGCGGCAGCCGAAGGCAGGGCACTTGGCGGTCCGATCCTCGGCTACAGAAGCTAGCTCTTGGGACGTGGAACGTCACCTCGCTGGGGGGGAAGGAGCCTGAGCTAGTGCGCGAAGTGGAGAAGTTCCGGTTAGATATAGTCGGACTCACTTCGACGCACAGCAAGAGCTCTGGAACCAGTTCTCTCGAGAGGGGCTGGACTCTCTTCCACTCTGGTGTTGCCGGCAGTGAAAGGCGACGGGCTGGGGTGGCAATTCTTGTTTCCCCCCGGCTCAGAGCCTGTACGTTGGAGTTCAACCCGGTGGACGAGAGGGTAGCTTCCCTCCGCCTTCGGGTGGGGGAACGGGTCCTGACTGTGGTTTGCGCTTACGCGCCAAACCGCAGCTCAGAGTACCCACCCTTTTTGGATTCACTCGAGGGAGTACTTGAGAGTGCTCCCCCGGGTGATTCCCTCATGCCACTGGGGGACTTCAATGCTCATGTTGGCAACGACAGTGAAACCTGGAGAGGCGTGATTGGGAAGAATGGCTGCCCGGATCTGAACCCGAGCGGTGTTTTGTTATTGGACTTTTGTGCCCGTCACAGATTGTCCAAAACGAACACCATATTCAAACATAAGGGTGTCCATATGTGCACTTGGCACCAGGACACCCTAGGCTGCAGTTCCATGATCGACTTTGTAGTTGTGTCATCGGATTTGCGGCCTCATGTTTTGGACACTCGGGTGAAGAGAGGGGCGGAGCTTTCTACCGATCACCACCTGTTGGTGAGTTGGCTGCGATGGTGGGGGAGGATGCCGGACAGACCTGGCAGGCCCAAACGCATTGTGAGGGTTTGCTGGGAACGTCTGGCAGAGTCTCCTGTCAGAGAGAGTTTCAATTCCCACCTCCGGAAGAACTTTGAACATGTCACGAGGGAGGTGCTGGACATTGAGTCCGAATGGACCATGTTCCGCGCCTCTATTGTCGAGGCGGATGATTGGAGCTGTGGCCGCAAGGTAGTTGGTGCTTGTCGTGGCGGTAATCCTAGAACCCGTTGGTGGACACCGGCGGTGAGGGATGCCGTCAAGCTGAAGAAGGAGTCCTATCGGGTTCTTTTGGCTCATAGGACTCCTGAGGCAGCGGACAGGTACCGACAGGCCAAGCGGTGTGCGGCTTCAGCGGTCGCAGAGGCAAAAACTCGGACATGGGAGGAGTTCGGGGAAGCCCTGGGAAATGACTTCCGGACGGCTTCGAAGCAATTCTGGACCACCATCCGCCGCCTCAGGAAGGGGAAGCAGTGCACTATCAACACCGTGTATGGCGAGGATGGTGTTCTGCTGACCTCGACTGCGGACTGTGGATCGGTGGAGGGAATACTTCGAAGACCTCCTCAATCCCACCAACACGTCTTCTTATGAGGAAGCAGTGCCTGGGGAGTCTGTGGTGGGCTCTCCTATTTCTGGGGCTGAGGTTGCTGAGGTAGTTAAAAAGCTCCTCGGTGGCAAGGCCCCAGGGCTAGATGAGATCCGCCCGGAGTTCCTTAAGGCTCTGGATGCTGTGGGGCTGTCTTGGTTGACAAGACTCTGCAACATCGCGTGGACATCGGGGGCAGTACCTCTGGATTGGCAGACCGGGGTGGTGGTTCCTCTCTTTAAGAAGGGGAACCGGAGGGTGTGCTCTAACTATCGTGGGATCACACTCCTCAGCCTTCCCGGTAAGGACTATTCAGGTGTAGTGGAGAGGAGGCTACGCCGGATAGTCGAACCTCGGATTCAGGAGGAACAGTGTCTTTACAAACCTTACAATTTTTTATTATTTTTTCCAGGAAAACTCACAATTGCTCCAGGCATTATTAGCCATTTTGCATTTGTGGTTTAGGAATTATGTTTAAATACATGTCATGTTCAATGTGGCAGTTATATTGTCATTATGAGTGAAACCAATTTTTTGTATTTGTAAACCTTACCAAAATACCGGATTCTGGTAAAACTCACATAGATACAATATTACAGGAATTTCTAGACATAAAACATGTTTGGTTTTGGAGTTGTGTTTATATAACTTTCATATTTAGTATGACAGTTATACCATTATATTGAGTAAAAAAAATAACTTGTTTCTTTATAAACATTACATTTTTTTTTTTCTAGTAAAACTCACAGATACATTTCTCCAGGTATAATTAGCCATTTATCATGTTTGGTTTAGGAGTTATGTTTAAATAACTGTCATATTGAGTGTGGCAGTTATACTGTCATTATGAGTAAAACCTAGATTTTGTATTTGTAAACCTTACCAAAATACCTAATTCTGGTAAAAATCACATAGATACAATATTACAGGCATTTTTAGACATAATGCATGTTTGGTTTTGGAGTTATGTTTATACAACTTTCATATTTAGTATGACAGTTATACCATTATATTGAGTAAAAAAAAAAAATTGTGTCTTTATAAACCTTTTTTTTTTCCAGTAAAACTCACAAAGATACATTTATCCAGGTATAATTAGCCATTTATCATGTTTGGTTTAGGAATTTTGTTTAAATAACTGTCATATTGAGTGTGGCAGTTATACTGTCATTATGAGTAAAACCTATTTTTTTGTACCACATCGATACAATATTACAGGAATTTTTAGACATAAAGCATGTTTGGTTTTGGAGTTATGTTTATATAACTTTCATATTTAGTATGAAAGTTATACCATCAAATTGAGTAAAAAAAACAAACAAAATATTGTTTTCCAGTAAAATTCACAAATATACCTTTCTCTAGGCATTATTAGTCATTTTGCATTTGTGTTTTAGGAGTTATGTTTAAATAACTGTCATATTGAGTGTGGCAGTTATACTGTCACTATGAGTAAAACCTAATTTTTGTTTTTGTAAACTTTACCAAAATACCTGATTCTGATAAAACTCACATATTGCATATTTGGTTTTGGAGTTGTGTTTATATAACTTTCATTAATAGTGTGACAGCTATACTGTAATATTGTGTAAAAAAAAAACTAACTTGTGTCTTTACAAACCTTACAAAATATTTTTTCCAGTTAAACTCACAAAGATACATTCCTCAAGGCATTATTAGCCATATTATCAGATTGATTGTGACAGTATACGTATTTATGAGTTAAACTAATATTTTGTATGAGTAAAACCTAATTTTTGTATTTTTCAACATTACCAAAATACCTGATTCTTGTAAAACTCACATAGATACAATATTACAGGCATTTTTAGACATAATGCATGTTTGGTTTTGGAGTTATGTTTATATAACTTTTACATTTATTATGACAGTTATACAAACATATTGAATAAAAAAAAACTAACTTGTGTCTTTACAAACCTTACAAAATAATTTTATTTTCCAGTTAAACTCACAAAGATACCTTTCTCCAGGCAGTATTAGCCATTTAGCATGTTTAAATTAGGAGTTATGTTTAAATAACTGTAATTTTGAACGTGGCAGTTATACTGTCATTATGAGTAAAACCTACTTTTTGTATTTGTAAACCTTACCAAAATACCTGATTCTGGTCAAACTCACATAGATTTAATACTACAGGCATTTTTAGACATAATGCATGTTTGGTTTTGGCGTTATGTTTATATAACTGTCATTTTGAATCTGGTAGTTATACTGTCATTATGAGTAAAAAAACTAACTTCTGTCTTTACAAACCTTACAAAATATTTTTTTTTCCAGTTAAACTCACAAAGATACATTTACCCAGGCATTATTAGCCATTTAACATGTTTGGTTTCGGAGTTATGTTTAAATAACTGTCAAATTGAGTGTGGCAGTTATACTGTCATTATGAGTAAAACCTATTTTTTGTATTTGTAAACCTTACCAAAATACCTGATTCTGGTAAAACCCACATCGATACAATATCACAGGAATTTTTAGACACAAAGTATGTTTGGTTTTGGAGTTATGTTTATATAACTTTCATATTTAGTATGACAGTTATACCATCATATTGAGTAATAAAACACTAATTTGTATCTTTACAAACCTTACAAAATATTGTTTTCCAGTAAAATTCACAAATATACATTTCTCTAGGCATTATTAGTCATTTTGCATTTGTGTTTTAAAGTTAAAGTTAAAGTTAAAGTCCCAATGATTGTCACACACACACTAGGTGTGGAGAAATTTGTCCTCTGCATTTGACCCATCCCCTTGATCACCCCCTGGGAGGTGAGGGGAGCAGCGGTGCTGCGCCCGGGAATCATTTTTGGTGATTTAACCCCCAATTCCAACCCTTGATGCTGAGTGCCAAGCAGGGACGTAATGGGTCCCATTTTTTATAGTCTTGGTATGACTCGGCCGGGGTTTGAACTCACAACCTACCGATCTCAGGGCGGACACTCTAACCACTAGATAGGAGTTATGTTTAAATAACTGTCATATTGAGGGTGACAGTTATACTGTCACTATGAGTAAAACCTAATTTTTTGATTTGTAAACTTTACCAAATACACTGTTAAATAAACATAACTCCAAAACCAAACTTGCAATATGTCTAAAAATACCTGTAATATTGTATCTATGTGAGTTTTACCAGAATCAGGTAATTCGGTAAGGTTTACATATACACAAATTTGGTTTTACTCATAATGACAGTATAACTGCCACATTTAATATGACAGTTATGTAAACATAACTCCTATACCACACATGCAAAATGGTTAAAAATGCTTGGAGAAATGTATCTTTGTGAGTTTTACTGGAAAAAACGAATTTGTAAGGTTTATAAAGATACAAGTTAAATGTTTTACTCAATATGATGATATAACTGTCATACTAAATATGAAAGTTATATTAACATAACTCCAAAACCAATGTTCGTTTTACGAGAATCACGTATTTTGGAAAGGTTTACAAAAACAAAAAATAGGTTTTACTCATAATGACAGTATAACTGCCACATTCAATATGACAGTTATGTAAACATAACTCCTAAACCACACATGCAAAATGGTTAATAATGCCTGGAGAAATGTATCTTTTTAAGTTTTACATGGAAAAAAAACAATTTTGTAAGGTTTGTAAAGACTGCGATGAGGTGTCGACTTGTCCAGGGTGTACCCCGCCTTCCGCCCGATTGTACCTGAGATAGGCTCCAGCGCGCCCCCCGCGACCCCAAAGGGAATAAGCGGTACAAAATGGATGGATGAATGGGTTTGTAAAGACACAAGTTATTTTTTTCTTACTCAATATGACAGTAAAACTGTCATACTAAATGTAAAAAAATTATAAACATAACTCCAAAACCAAACATGCATTATGTCTAAAAATGCCTGTAATATTGTATTCATGTGAGTTTAACTAGAATCAGTTGTTTTTGTAAGGTTTGCAAATACAAAATATTGGTTTTACTCACTATGACAGTACACTGTCACATTCAATCTGACAGTTATTTAAACATAACTCCTAAACCACACATACAAAATGACTAATAACGCCTGGAGAAAAGTTTATTTGTGAGTTTTAAACTGTCAGATTGAATGTGACAGTATACTGTCATAGTGAGTAAAACCAATATTTTGTATTTGCAAAACTTACAAAAACAACTGATTCTAGTTAACTCACATGGATACAATATTACAGGCATTTTTAGACATAATGCATGTTTGGTTTTGGAGTTATGTTTATACTACTTTTACATTTAGTATGACAGTTATACTGTCCAACCATCCATCCATTTTCTACCGTTTATTCCCTTCGGGGTGGCGGGGGGCGCTGGAGCCTATCTCAGCTACAATCGGGCGGAAGGCGGGGTACACCCTGGAAAAGTCGCCACCTCATCATATTAATATAACTCCAAAACCAAACATGCATTATGTCTAAAAATGCCTGTAATATTGTATCCATGTGAGTTTTACTAGAATAAGTTGTTTTTGTAATTTTTGCAAATACAAAATACTGGTTTTACTCACTATGACAGTATACTGTCACATTCAATCTGACAGTTTAAAACTCACAAATAAACTTTTCTCCAGGCGTTATTAGTCATTTTGTATGTGTGGTTTAGGAGTTATTTTTAAATAACTGTCAGATTGAATGTGACAGTATACTGTCATAGTGAGTAAAACCAATATTTTGTATTTGAAAACCTTACAAAAACAACTGATTCTAGTATAACTCACATGGATACATCATTTCAGGCATTCTTAGACATAATGCATGTTTGGTTTTGGAGTTATGTTTATATAACTTTTCCATTTAGTATGACAGTTATACTGTCTTTTTGAGTTAGAAAAAACTAACTTGTGTCTTTACAAACCTTACAATTTTTATTTATTTTTTTCCAGTAAAACTCACAAAGATACTTTTCTCCAGGCATTATTAGCCATTTAGCATGTTTTGTTTATGAGTTATGTTTAAAAAAATTTGGCGGTTATCCGTCAATATGAGTAAAACCTAATTTTTGTATTTGTAATCCTTACCAAAATACCTGATTCTGGTAAAAATCAAATATATTCAATATTACAGCCATTTTTTTTTACGAATTGCAAGTTTGGTTTTGGAGTTATGTTTATAAAACTTTCATTTTTAGTATGACAGTTATACCATCATATTGAGTTAAAAAAAAAAAAAAAACAGTATCTTTACAAACCTTACAAAATATTTTTTTCCAGTAAAAATCACAAAGATACATTTTTCCACGCATTATTAGTCATTTTGCATGTGTGTTTTAGGAGTTATGTTTAAATAACTGTCATATTGAGCGTGGCAGTTATACTGTCATTATGAGTAAAACCTAATTTTGGTATTGTAAACCTTACCAAAATACCTGATTCTGATAAAACTCACATATATTTAATATTACAGGCATTTTTAAATGGATTGCATGTTTGGTTTTTGAGTTTGGTTTTGGAGTTATGTTTCTATAACTTTTTTTAGTTTGACAGTTATACCGTCATATTGAGTAAAAAAACTTGTGTCTTTGTAAACCTTACAAAAGATCATTACTCTAGTAAAACTAACAAAGATACTTTTCTCCAGGTTTAATAGCCATTTTCATGTGTCGTTTATGACTTATGTTTAAATAACTGTCATATTGAGTGTGGCACTTATAATGTCACTATCAGTAAAACCTATTTTTTTTATTTGTCAACCTTACCAAAATACCTCATTTTGGTAAAACTCACATAGATTCAATATTACAGACATTTTTAGATGGATTGCAAGTTTGGTTTTGGAGTCATGTTTATATATTTTCTGCATGTAGTATGACAGTTATACTGTCATATTGAGTAAAAAAAACTAACGTGTGTCTTTACAAACCTTACAAATTGTTTTTCCTAGTAAAACTCACAAAGATACATTTCTCCAGGCATTATTAGCCATTTTGCATGTGTGGTTTAGGAGTTATGTTTACATAACTGTCAGATTGAATGTGACAGTATACTGTCATAGTGAGTAAAACCTAATTTTGGTATTTGTAAACCTTACCAAAATACCTGATTCTGGTAAAACTCACATAGATACAATATTACACATAGACATAAAACATGTTTGGTTTTGCAGTTATGTTTATACAACTTTCATATTTAGTATGACAGTATACCATCATATTGAGTAAAAAAACTAAATTGTGTCTTTACAAACCTTACAAAATGTTTTTTTTTCATTAAATTTCACAAAGATACATTTTTCCAGGCATTATTAGTCATTTTGCATTTGTTTTTTTAGGAGTTATGTTTAAAAAACTGTCATATTGCGTGTGGCAGTTATACTGTCATTATGAGTAAAACCTAATTTTTGTATTTGTAAACCTTACCAAAATACCTGATTTTGGTTAAACTCACATAGATTCATAATTACAGGCATTTTTAGACGGATTGCAAGTTTGGTTTTAGAGTTATGTGTATATAACTTTCATATTCAGTATGACAGTTATACTGTCAAATTGAGTAAAAAATAACAAACTTGTAATTTTAAAAACCTTAAAAAATATTTTTTTCCAATAAAATTCAGAGAGATGCATTTTTCTCGGCATTATTAGTCATTTTGCATGTGTGGTTTAGGAGTTATGTTTAAATAGCTGTCAGATTGAATGTGACAGTACACTGTCATAGTAAGTAAAACCAATATTTTGTATTTGCAAAACTTACAAAAACAACTGATTTTAGTAAAACTCACATTGATACAATATCCATCCATCCATCTTCCTCCGCTTATCCGAGGTCGGGTCGCGGGGGCAGCAGCCTAAGCAGGGAAGCCCAGACTTCCCTCTCCCCAGCCACTTCGTCCAGCTCCTCCCAGGGGACCCCGAGGCGTTCCCAGGCCAGCCGGGAGATATAGTCTTCCCAACGTGTCCTGGGTCTTCCCCGCGGCCTCCTACCGGTCAGACGTGCCATAAACACCTCCCTAGGGAGGCGTTCGGGTGGCATCCTGACCAGATGCCCGAACCACCTCATCTGGCTCCTCTCGATGTGGAGGAGCAGCGGCTTTCCTTTGAGCTCCTCCCGGATGGCAGAGCTTCTCACCCTATCTCTAAGGGAGAGCCCCGCCACCCGGCGGAGGAAACTCATTTCGGCCGCTTGTACCCGTGATCTTGTCCTTTCGGTCATAACCCAAAGCTCATGACCATAGGTGAGGATGGGAACGTAGATCGACCGGTAAATTGAGAGCTTTGCCTTCCGGCTCAGCTCCTTCTTCACCACAACGGATCGATACAGCGTCCGCATTACTGAAGACGCAGCACCGATCCGCCTGTCGATCTCACGATCCACTCTGCCCCCACTCGTGAACAAGACTCCGAGGTACTTGAACTCCTCCACTTGGGGCAAAATCTCCTCCCCAACCCGGAGATGGCACTCCACCCTTTTCCGGGCGCGAACCATGGACTCGGACTTGGAGGTGCTGATTCTCATCCCAGTCGCTTCACACTCGGCTGCGAACCGATCCAGTGAGAGCTGAAGATCCTGGCCAGATGAAGCCATCAGGACCACATCATCTGCAAAAAGCAGAGACCTAATCCTGCAGCCACCAAACCAGTCGAAGTGAGTCCGACTATATCTAGCCGGAACTTCTCCACCTCGCGCACTAGCTCAGGCTCCTTCCCCCCCAGCGAGGTGACGTTCCACGTCCCAAGAGCTAGCTTCTGTAGCCGAGGATCGGACCGCCAAGTGCCCTGCCTTCGGCTGCCGCCCAGCTCACATTGCACCCGACCTCCATGACCCCTGCTATGGGTGGTGAGCCCATTGGAGGGGGGACCCACGTTGCCTCTTCGGGCTGTGCCCGGCAGGGCCCCATGGGGGCAGGCCCGGCCACCAGGTGCTCTCCATCGTGCCCCACCTCCGGGCCTGGCTCCAGAGGGGGGCCCCGGTGACCCGCGTCCGGGCGAGGGAAATCTGGGTCCTTGTTTTTTATATTTCATGGAGGTCTTCGAGCTGCTCTTTGTCTGATCCCTCACCTATGACCAGTTTGTCTTGGGAGACCCTACCAGGGTGCATAAAGCCCCCGGACAACATAGCTCCTAGGATCATTGGGACACGCAAACTCCTCTACCACGTTAAGGTGGCAGCTCAGAGAGGAGTGATACAATATTACAGGCATTTTTTATCGGATGTCCATCCATCCATCCATTTTCTACCGCTTATTCCCTTCGGGGTCGCGGGGGGCGCTGGAGCCTATGTCAGCTACAATCGAGCGGAAGGCGGGGTACACCCTGGAAATGTCGCCACCTCATCATATTAAGTAAAAAAAACTAAATTGGTTCTTTACAAACCTTACAAAATATGTTTTTCCAGTAATCTCACAAAGATACATTTCTCCAGGCATTATAGCCATTTTGCATGTGTGGTTTGGTAGTTATGTTTAAATAACTGTCAAATTGAATGTGACAGTATACTATCATGGTGAGTAAAACCAATATTTTGTAATTGCAAACCTTACTACAACAATTGATTTTCGTAAAACTCGCAAGGATACAAAATTACAGGCATTTTTAAACATAATGCATGTTTTGTTTTGGAGTTATGTTTATATATGTTTTACATTTAGTATTAGAGTTATACTGTCATATTGAGTAAAAAAAACTAACTTGTGTCTTTATAAACCTTAAAAAAAAATGTTTTCCAGTAAAACTCACAAAGATACATTTCTCCAGGCATGATTAGCCATTAACCATGTTTGGTTTAGAGTTATGTTTAAATAACTGTCATATTGCGTGTGGCAGATATACTGTCATTATGAGTAAAACCAATTTTTTGTATTTGTAAAATTACCAAAATAACTTATTCTGATAAAACTCACATGGATGAAATATTACAGGATTTTTTTTTAGACATAAAGCATGTTTCCATCATATTGAGTAAAAAAAACTAACTTGTGTCTATACAAACTTTACAAAATATTTTTTTTCCAGTAAAACTCACAAAAATACATTTCTCCAGTTATTATTAGCCACTTTGCATCCGTGGTTTAGAATTTGTGTTTAAATAACAGTCAGATTGAATGTGACAGTATACTGTCATAGTGAGTAAAACCTAATTTTTGTATTTGTAAACCTTAACAAAATAACTGATTCTAGTAAAACTCACATAGATTCAATATTACAGGCATTTTTAGACGGATTGCATGTTTGGTATTGGAGTTATGTTTATATAACTTTTACATTTATTATGACAGTTATACAAACATATTGAATAAAAAAAAACTATATTGTGTCTTATCAAACCTTACAAAATATTTTTTTTCCTGTAAAACTCACAAAGATACATTTCTCCAGGCATTATTAGCCATTTTACATTTGTGGTTTAGGAGTTATGTTAACATAACCGTCATATTGAGGGTGGCAGTTATACTGTCATTATGAGTAAAACCTAATTTTTGTATTTATAAACCTTACCAAAATTCCTGATTCTGGTAAAACTCACATAGATACAATATTACAGGCATTTTTAGACATAATGCATGTTTGGTTTTGGAGTTATGTTTATATACATTTTTCCAGGCATTATTAGCTATTTATCATGTTTGGTTTAGGAGTTATGTTTAAATAACTGTCATATCAAATAATGCAGTTATACTGTCATTATGAGTAAAACCCAAGTTTTGTATTTGTAAACCTTACCAAAATACCTGATTCTGGTAAAACTCATATAGATTCAATATTACAGGCAGTTTAAGACGGATTGCAAGTTTGGTTTAGGAGTTTGGTTTTGGAATGATGTTTATATTACTTTTATATTTATCCATCCATCCATCCATCTTCTTCCGCTTATCCGAGGTCGGGTCGCGGGGGCAGCAGCCTAAGCAGGGAAGCCCAGACTTCCCTCTCCCCAGCCACTTCGTCCAGCTCTTCCTGTGGGACCCCGAGGCGTTCCCAGGCCAGCCGGGAGACATAGTCTTCCCAACGTGTCCTGGGTCTTCCCCGTGGCCTCCTACCGGTCGGACGTGCCCTAAACACCTCCCTAGGGAGGCGTTCGGGTGGCATCCTGACCAGATGCCCGAACCACCTCATCTGGCTCCTCTCGATGTGGAGGAGCAGCGGCTTTACTTTGAGCTCTCCCCGGATGGCAGAGCTTCTCACACCCTACCTCTAAGGGAGAGCCCCGCCACCCGGCGGAGGAAACTCATTTCGGCCGCTTGTACCCGTGATCTTGTCCTTTCGGTCAAAACCCAAAGCTCATGACCGGGTTAGCGAGAACCATGCACTGGGACTTGGAGGTCCCAGTCCATGGTCCATCCCAGTCGCTTCACACTCGGCTGCGAACCGATCCAGTGAGAGCTGAAGATCCTGGCCAGATGAAGCCAACAGGACCACATCATCTGCATAAAGCAGAGACCTAATCCTGCAGCCACCAAACCAGATCCCCTCAACGCCTTGACTGGGCCTATAAATTCTGTCCATAAAAGTTATGAACAGAATCGGTGACAAAGGGCAGCCTTGGCGGAGTCCAACCCTCACTGGAAACGTGTCCGACTTACTGCCGGCAATGCGGACCAAGCTCTGGCACTGAGCATACAGAGAGCGGACTGCCACAATCAGACAGTCCGATACCCAATACTCTCTGAGCACTCCCCACAGGACTTCCCGAGGGACACGGTCGAATGCCTTCTCCAAGTCCACAAAACACATGTAGACTGGTTGGGCAAACTCCCATGTACCCTCAAGGACCCTGCCGAGAGTATAGAGCTGGTCCACAGTTCCACGACCAGGACGAAAACCACACTGTTCCTCCTGAATCCGAGGTTCGACTATCCGGCGTAGCCTCCTCTCCAGTACACCTGAATAGACCTTACCGGGAAGGCTGAGGAGTGTGATCCCACGATAGTTAGAGCACACCCTCCGGTTCCCCTTCTTAAAGAGAGGAACCACCACCCCGGTCTGCCAATCCAGAGGTACTGCCCCCGATGTCCACGCGATGCTGCAGAGTCTTGTCAACCAAGACAGCCCCACAGCATCCAGAGCCTTAAGGAACTCCGGGCGGATCTCATCTAGCCCTGGGGCCTTGCCACCGAGGAGCTTTTTAACTACCTCAGCAACCTCAGCCCCAGAAATAGGAGAGCCCACCACAGACTCCCCAGGCACTGCTTCCTCATAAGAAGACGTGTTGGTGGGATTGAGGAGGTCTTCGAAGTATTCCCTCCACCGATCCACAGTCCGCAGTCGAGGTCAGCAGAACACCATCCTCGCCATACACGGTGTTGATAGTGCACTGCTTCCCCTTCCTGAGGCGGCGGCTGGTGGTCCAGAATTGCTTCGAAGCCGTCCGGAAGTAATTTTCCAGCGCTTCCCCGAACTCCTCCCATGTCCGAGTTTTTGCCTCTGCGACCGCTGAAGCCGCACACCTGTCGGTACCTGTCCGCTGCCTCAGGAGTCCTATGAGCCAAAAGAACCCGATAGGACTCCTTCTTCAGCTTGACGGCATCCCTCACCGCCGGTGTCCACCAACGGGTTCTAGGATTACCGCCACGACAAGCACCAACTACCTTGCGGCCACAGCTCCAATCAGCCGCCTCGACAATAGAGGCGCGGAACATGGTCCATTCGGACTCAATGTCCAGCACCTCCCTCGTGACATGTTCAAAGTTCTTCCGGAGATGGGAATTGAAACTCTCTCTGACAGGAGACTCTGCCAGACGTTCCCAGCAAACCCTCACAATGCTTTTGGGCCTGCCAGGTCTGTCCGGCATCCTCCCCCACCATCGCAGCCAACTCACCAACAGGTTGTTATCGGTAGAAAGCTCCGCCCCTCTCTTCACCCGAGTATCCAAAACATGAGGCCGCAAATCCGATGACACAACTACAAAGTCGATCATGGAACTGCGGCCTAGGGTGTCCTGGTGCCAAGTGCACATATGGACACCCTTATGTTTGAACATGGTGTTCGTTATGGAAAATCTGTGACGGGCACAAAAGTCCAATAACAAAACACCGCTCGGGTTCAGATCCGGGCAGCCATTCTTCCCAATCACGCCTCTCCAGGTTTCACTGTCGTTGCCAACATGAGCATTGAAGTCCCCCAGTAGCATGAGGGAATCACCCGGGGGAGCACTCTCAAGTACTCCCTCGAGTGAATCCAAAAAGGGTGGGTACTCTGAGCTGCGGTTTGGCGCGTAAGCGCAAACCACAGTCAGGACCCGTTCCCCCACCCGAAGGCGGAGGGAAGCTACCCTCTCGTCCACAGGGTTGAACTCCAACGTACAGGCTCTGAGCCGGGGGGAAACAAGAATTGCCACCCCAGCCCGTCGCCTTTCACTGCCGGCAACACCAGAGTGGAAGAGAGTCCAGCCCCTCTCGAGAGAACTGGTTCCAGAGCTCTTGCTGTGCGTCGAAGTGAGTCCGACTATATCTAACCGGAACTTCTCCACTTCGCGCACTAGCTCAGGCTCCTTCCCCCCCAGCGAGGTGACGTTCCACGTCCCAAGAGCTAGCTTCTGTAGCCGAGGATCGGACCGCCAAGTGCCCTGCCTTCGGCTGCCGCCCAGCTCACATCGCACCCGACCTCTATGACCCCTGCTATGGATGGTGAGCCCTTTGGAGGGGGGACCCACGTTGCCTCTTCGGGCTGTGCCCGGCCGGCCCCATGTCAGGCGCTCGCCATCGTGCCCCACCTCCGGGCCTGGCTCCAGAGGGGGTCCCGGTGACCCGCGTCCGGGCGAGGGAAATCTGGGTCCTTGTTTTTTATTATTCATGGAGGTCTTCGAGCTGCTCTTTGTCTGATCCCTCATAGGACCAGTTTGTCTTGGGAGACCCTACCAGGGACAACATAGCTCCTAGGATCATTGGGACACGCAAACTCCTCTACCATGTTAAGGTGGCAGCTCAGAGAGACAGTTATACCATCATATTGAGTAAAAAAAAACAACAACATTTCTTTACAAACCTTAAAAATATTTGTTTCTAGTAAAACTCGCAAAGATACATTTCTCCAGGCATTATTAGCCATTTAGCATGTTTGGTTTAGGAGTTATGTTTAAATAACTGTTATTTTGAATATGGCAGTTATACTGTCATTATGAGTAAAACCCAATTTTGGTATTTGTAAACCTTACCAAAATACCTGATTCTGGTCAAACTCACATAGATTCAATATTACAGGCATTTTTAGACGTATTGCAAGTTTGGTTTTGGAGTAATGTTTATTTAACTTTCATATTTAGTATGACAGTTATACTGTCATATTAAGTGAAAAAACTAACTTGTTTCTTTACAAACCTTATAAAAAAAAACGTTTTCCAGGAAAACTCACAAAGATACATTTTTCCTGGCATTATTAGCCATTTTGTAATTGTGGTTTAGGAGTTACAATATATTTAAATAACTGTCAGATTGAATGTGACAGTATACTGTCATAGTGAGTAAAACCTAATTTTTGTATTTGTAAACCTTACCAAAAATACCTGATTCTGGTAAAAATCACATAAATACAATATTGCAGGCATTTTTAGACATAATGCATGTTTGGTTTTGGAGTTATGTTTATACAACTTTTATATTTAGTATGACAGTTATACTCTCATATTGAGTAAAAAAAGAATAACTTGTGTCTTCATAAACCTTACAAAAAAATGTTTTCCCAGTAAAACTCACAAAGATACATTTCTCCAGGCATAATTAGCCATTTATTACTGTCATAATGAGTAAAAAACTACTTTTTGTGTTTGCAAGCCTTAAAATAGCATATGTTTCGAGTAAAACTCACAAGGATGCATTGTTTCAGGCTTTTTTTTAACCTATTTGCATATGTGGTTAGGGAGTTAAGCTTAAATAACAGTCAAATTGAATGTAGCAGTAAACTGTCATTATGAGTAAACCCCTAATTTATGTAATTGTACACCTTACCAAATTAACTGATTCTTGTAAAACTCTCAGAGATACAATATTTTAGGCATTTTTAGACATAATCCATGTTTAGTTTTGGAGTTATGTTTATATAACTTTCATATTTTGTATGACATTTATACTGTCATATTGCATTAAAAAAACTAACTTGCCTCTTGCAAAACTTACAAAATATATTTTTTCTAGTAAAACTAACAAAGATACATGTCTTCAGGCATTATTAGACATGTTGCATGTTTGGTGTAGGAATTATGTTGAAAAACATTTGTATTGCTTATTTCGCATTATCTCAGGATTTTAAGAACTTTACTGTCATAATGAGTAAAAAACTACTTTTTGTGTTTGCAAGCCTTAAAATAGCAAATGTTTCGAGTAAAACTCACAAGGATGCATTGTTTTAGGCTTTATTAACCTATTTGCATGTGTGATTAGGAAGTTATGTTTAAATAACAGTCAAATTGAATGTAGCAGTTATACTGTCATTATGAAAAAAAAACAATTTTTGTATTTGTAAACCTTACCAAATTACCTGATTCTGGTAAAACTCACATAGATACAATATTTTAGGCATTTTTAGACATAATGCATGTTCAATTTTGGAGTTATGTTTATATATATTTCATATTTGGTATGACAGTTATACTGTCATATTGAATTAAAAAAACTAACTTGCCTCTTTGCAAAACTTACAAAATATAATTTTTCTAGTAAAACTAACAAAGATACATATCTTCACGCATTATCAGACATGTTGCATGTTTGGTGTAGGAATTATGTTGAAAAACATTTTTATTGCTTATTTCGCATTATCTCAGGATTTTAAGAACTTTACTGTCATAATGAGTAAAAAACTACTTTTTGTGTTTGCAAGCCTTAAAATAGCAAATGTTTCGAGTAAAACTCACAAGGATGCATTGTTTTAGGCTTTATTAACCTATTTGCATGTGTGATTAGGAAGTTATGTTTAAATAACAGTCAAATTGAATGTAGCAGGTATACTGTCATGAAAAAAAAAAAATGTTGTATTTGTAAACCTTACCAAATTACCTGATTCTGGTGAAACTCACATATATACAATATTACAGGCAATTTTAGACATAATGCATGTTTAGGTTTGGAGTTTTGTTTATATAACTTTCATATTTGGTATGACAGTTATACTGTCATATTGAATTAAAAAAACTTATTTGCCTCTTTGCAAAACTTATAAAAGATCATTTTTCTAGTAAAACTAACAAAGATACATGTCTTCAGGCATTATTAGACATGTTGCATGTTTGGTGTAGGAATTATGTTGAAAGACATTTTTATTGCTTATTTTGCATTATCTCAGGATTTTAAGAACATTACTGTCAAAATGAGTAAAAAACTACTTTTTGTGTTTGCAAGCCTAAAATAGCATATGTTTCGAGTAAAACTCACAAGGATGCATTGTTTTAGGCTTTATTAACCTATTTTGCATGTGTGGTTAGGGAGTTATGTTTAAATAACAGTCAAATTGAATGTAGCAGTTAACTGTCATTATGAGTAAACCCCTAATTTATGTAATTGTACACCTTACCAAAATAACTGATTCTTGTAAAACTCACATAGATACAATATTTTAGGCATTTTTAGACATAATGCATGTTCAGTTTTGGAGTTATGTTTATATAACTTTCATATTTGGTATGACAGTTATACTGTCATATTGGATTAAAAAAACTAACTTGAGTCTTTGTAAAACTTACAAAAGATAATTTTTCTAGTATAACTAACAAAGATACATGTATCCATGCATTATTAGACATGTTGCATGTTTGGTGTAGGAATTATGATGAAAAACATTTTTATTGCTGATTTCGCATTATCTCAGGATTTGAAGAACATTACTGTCAAAATGATTAAAAAACTACTTTTTGTGTTTGCAAGCCTTAAAATAGCATATGTTTCGAGAAAAACTCACAAGGATGCATTGTTTTAGGCTTTATTAACCTATTTGCATGTGTGATTAAGAAGTTATGTTTAAATAACAGTCAAATTGAATGTAGCAGTTATACTGTCATTATGAAAAAAAACTATTTTTGTATTTGTAAACCTTACCAAATTACCTGATTCTGGTGAAACTCACATAGATACAATATTACAGGCAATTTTAGACATAATGCATGTTCAGTTTTGGAGTTATGTTTATAAATAAATAATGATAAATGGGTTGTACTTGTATAGCGCTTTTCTGCCTTCAAGGTACTCAAAGCGCTTTGACACTACTTCCATATTTACCTATTCATACACACATTCACACACTGATGGAGGGAGCTGCCATGAAAGGCGCTAACCAGCACCCATCAGGAGCAAGGGTGAAGTGTCTTGCTCAGAACACAACGGACATGACGAGGTTGGTACTAGGTGGGGATTGAACAAAGGGGCCCTCGGGTCGCGCACGGCCATTCTTCCACTGCGCCACGCCGTCCCAATTATATAACTTTCATATTTGGTATGACAGTTAGACTGTCATATTGAATTAAAAAAACTAACTTGCCTCTTTGCAAAACTTACAAAAGATAATTTTTCTAGTAAAACTAACAAAGATACACGTCTTCAGGCATTATTAGACATGTTGCATGTTTGGTGTAGGAATTATGTTGAAAAACATTTTTTTTGCTTATTTTGCATTATCTCAGGATTTTAAGAACATTACTGTCAAAATGAGTAAAAAAATACTTTTTGTGTTTGCAAGCCTTAAAATAGCATAGGTTTCGAGTAAAACTCACAAGGATGCATTGTTTTAGGCTTTATTAACCTATTTTGCATGTGTGGTTAGGGAGTTATGTTTAAATAACAGTCAAATTGAATGTAGCAGTTAACTGTCATTGTGAGTAAACCCCTAATTTATGTAATTGTACACCTTACCAAAATAACTGATTCTTGTAAAACTCACATAGATACAATATTTTAGGCATTTTTAGACATAATGCATGTTCAGTTTTGGAGTTATGTTTGTATAACTTTCATATTTGGTATGACAGTTATACTGTCATATTGAATTAAAAAAACTAACTTGCCTCTTTGCAAAACTTAAAAAATATAATTTTTCTAGTAAAACTAACAAAGATACATATCTTCACGCATTATCAGACATGTTGCATGTTTGGTGTAGGAATTATGTTGAAAAACATTTTTATTGCTTATTTCGCATTATCTCAGGATTTTAAGAACATTACTGTCATAATGAGTAAAAAACTACTTTTTGTGTTTGCAAGCCTTAAAATAGCATATGTTTCGAGTAAAACTCACAAGGATGCATTGTTTTAGGCTTTATTAACCTATTTGCATGTGTGATTAGGAAGTTATGTTTAAATAACAGTCAAATTGAATGTAGCATACTGTCATTATGAAAAAAAAAAAAATTTTGTATTTGTAAACCTTACCAAATTACCTGATTCTGGTGAAACTCACATATATACAATATTACAGGCAATTTTAGACATAATGCATGTTTAGGTTTGGAGTTTTGTTTATATAACTTTCATATTTGGTATGACAGTTATACTGTCATATTGAATTAAAAAAACTTATTTGCCTCTTTGCAAAACTTATAAAAGATCATTTTTCTAGTAAAACTAACAAAGATACATGTCTTCAGGCATTATTAGACATGTTGCATGTTTGGTGTAGGAATTATGTTGAAAAACATTTTTATTGCTTATTTCGCATTATCTCAGGATTTGAAGAACATTACTGTCAAAATGATTAAAAAACTACTTTTTGTGTTTGCAAGCCTTAAAATAGCATATGTTTCGAGTAAAACTCACAAGGATGCATTGTTTTAGGCTTTATTAACCTATTTTGCATGTGTGGTGAGGGAGTTATGTTTAAATAACAGTCAAATTGAATGTAGCAGTTAACTGTCATTGTGAGTAAACCCCTAATTTATGTAATTGTACACCCTACCAAAATAACTGATTCTTGTAAAACTCACATAGATACAATATTTTAGGCATTTTTAGACATAATGCATTTTCAGTTTTGGAGTTATGTTTATATAACTTTCATATTTGGTATGACAGTTATACTGTCATATTGGATTAAAAAAACTAACTTGAGTCTTTGTAAAACTTACAAAAGATAATTTTTCTAGTATAACTAACAAAGATACATGTATCCATGCATTATTAGACATGTTGCATGTTTGGTGTAGGAATTATGATGAAAAACATTTTTATTGCTTATTTCGCATTATCTCAGGATTTTAAGAACATTACTGTCATAATCAGTAAAAAACTACTTTTTGTGTTTGCAAGCCTTAAAATAGCATATGTTGCGAGTAAACTCACAAGGATGCATTGTTTTAGGCTTTATTAGCCTATTTGCATGTGTGATTAGGAAGTTATAATTAAATAACTGTCAAATTGAATATAGCAGTTCTACTGTCATTATGAGAAAAAAACCAATTTTTGTATTTGTGAACCTTACAAAATTACCTTATTCTGGTAAAACTCACATAGATACAATATTTTAGGCATTTTTAGACATAATGCATGTTCAGTTTTGGAGTTATGTTTATATAAATTATACATTTAGTTTGACAGTTATACTGTTATATTGAATTAAAAAAACTTACTTGCGTCGTTGCAAAACTTACAAAAGATACTTTTTCTAGTAAAACTAACAAAGATACATGTCTTCAGGCATTATTAGACATGTTGCATGTTTGGTGTAGGAATTATGTTGAAAAACATTTTTATTGCTTTTTTCGCATTATCTCAGGATTTTAAGAACATTACTGGCATATTGAGTAAAAAACCACTATGACAGTATACTGTCACATTCAATCTGACTGTTATTTAAACATAACTCCTAAACCATGCAAGCAAAATGTCAAATAATGCCTAGAGAAATGTATCTTTGTAAGTTTTACAGGAAAAAATAGTATACTGTCATACTAAATATGAAAGTTGAATAAATATAACACCAAAACCAAACTTGCAATCCGTCTAAAAATGCCTGTAATATTAAATATATGTGAGTTTTACCAGAATCGGTTATTTTGGTAAGGTTTACAAATACAAAAATTGGGTTTTACTCATAATGACAGTATAACTGCCATATTCTTTTTTTTTTTTTTTTTTTAAATGTCCTGTCCAGCTTCTCAGGCAAATCATATAGTTGATGTAGATGCCCATGTCGGCTGTTCAGATTTACTTTACAAAAGAGAAGTGTAGGATACTTCTCTTGTTGCCTTATTTGTATTTGACTTTATTAAATGTATTTATATTATCATTTAGTGCAGCCGGGCCGGAGCAGGAGGGGATAGAAAGAGAAAAAAAAAGAAGACAGAGGGGGAAATTATGGGGACAAGAGGGGGATTAGACAGAGAGACAAAAACAACAACAGCAAACAACAACAACAACAACAATAGAGCAACATCAGCAAATATGACATGTACAAATATGATGGTAAAAGTAATAGCAAATAAGCAGTTAGCGAAAAATAAAAAATAATACAGAAATAACAATGAGCATTATTACACTACAAATGGATCAATACAAATACCAATAGAAATAGCGCTATTGATAATGAACAATACCAATAATTTACCTTTATTATCAACAATACAGTTGTTTAAATGCAACAATACATATACATAATGATAACTTGAGATACGAAAGAATGCAGAAAAATGGAGGGGGAGAAAGAGAAGCAACCTACATTAACCTTGTAGATTGTTATAGTCACAATAGGTTAAGCTTTGTCAGTGTGCCATGTGTTACACCCAGTTTACCCTAGGGCAACAACGTTAATATATGTTTGATGAAACGTGATTATGTGCATGAGTGTAAGTATGCATATGTACTTGTATATGTACAGAATGTGTATATGTGTTTGTACAATGAATGTATATGTACAGAATGTGTATATGTGTTTGTACAGTGAATGTATATGTACAGTATGTGTATGTGTATGTTTGTATATTGAATGTGCGTGTGGATGTACGAACATTAGGTAGGTAAATATGTACTGTATTTGTGTATGTATGTGGGAGCGTAGGTACCTATGTACGTATGTGAGCATATGTGAATTTGCATGTACAATACATTCGACTCCCAGAGTGCGTGGGAGCCAGAGCACGGCCCCATCACCCCCGAGAGCCCAACCCACAAACAGGAGGCGTGGAGCCCAGGGAACCAGGGACCACCGCCCCCACGCAGCCAAGCCGGCCAGCGACAGGAACCCCAGAGCCCGACCCAACGTACCGCCCACAAGGGCCAGCAGCAGGCCGCAGACAGACGCACCCGGCAGAGGACAGGGCACGAGAAAAGCAGGGGACAGCCAGACCCCAAGCCAGCGAGAGACCACACCCCACACGGGCAGAAAGGCGAGACGCCCCGCCCGAGGGACCCAGAGACTCCCCGCAACCGGACGGGAAGACCGCCCCCGCCCCACCGGCAACCGGGCCCCCACGAGCCCACCCCCCACCCCCGGAGAGCGCGGCGAGGCCCGCCCCCGGCCACCCCACCCAAATCGGCCGCCGCAGGACCACCCAGGCACAGGGCCACGGGAACCACCCACCCCACCCGCAGGGACCCCAACGATGGAGATGGAACAACCAGCAACCGCCCCGCCGAGCCCCCCCCCTGAGGGAGGGGAAAATTAAAAAATAATATTAATAAAATATATTAAAAAATAAATAAATAAATTAATTAATTAATTTTAAAAAAAAGAATTAAAAGAAGATCACAGACATGCTGACAAACAAGGTCACTACCCCAGCAACTGGCCGACTCGCAGCACCTCGGAATACCTTGCAGCACCAAGCTACCACAATAGACGCAGGGACTAGGCCCAACAGGCCCCAACCAAGACGGGCACCCGGAAGGGATGGACAGCGGGACCCAGGAGCTCCAGACACGCAGTTCGGATGCAGTAGCCTGAGGCGTCGACCCCCGTCTGACAGGCAGGCCCAGAGCGTACCCCCAGAAATATACATACATACATACATATATACATACACATACACACATACACGTATACATACCCACACATACACATATATACATATACATACACATATGTACACATACACATATATAAACATACATACATACACACACATATACATACATATACACAGTTCGTCAGCCCCGACAGCCATCACGCGCGCGCGCTGCCATCAGTCACAACTTCAGCCACACCCCTGCACCAGACCCAGCAGCCACGGGCGCCCACACCACAAACAAACGGTAGCAGAAACAGCAGCCGCAATAACCCCAGACAGCCAGCACCAGCCAATCAAATCAAAGCGATCAAAAAAAAACTGCGACCAGCAACCACACGCCACCAGGGCCACGGAGACCAGCCGGCGCCAGCCCGCCGGTCAGCCCGAACGCCAACACGCAAACAAGAGACACCAACAACCCCCCCCAACCAAAAGGCCCCCCACCCCAACCCAAACCCGCACAAACACACCACCGCCCAAACAACCGAGACACAGCATCCAGACCAGACACGGGGGCTGCGCCGCCACCACACCAAGTCACCAACAGAGACCCCACAGCGCAAGGTCGGGCCACACGGGCACGGACCCCATCCAACAGGAAGTGAGACCCAAACTTGCAATACAACTAAAAATGCCTGTAATATTGAATCTATGTGAGTTTTACCAGAATCAGGTATTTTGGTAAGGTTTACAAATACAAAAATTGGGTTTTACTCATAATGACAGTATAACTGCCATATTCAAAATAACAGTTATTTAAACATAACTCCTAAACCAAATATGCTAAATGGCTAATAATGCCTGGAGAAATGAATCTTTGTGAGTTTTACTAGAAAAAAAATATTTTGTAAGATTTGTAAAGACAAAAGTTAGTTGTTTTTTTTACTCAATATATAACTGTCATACTAAATATGAAAGTTAGATAAACATAATTCCAAGACCAAACTCCTAAACCAAACTTGCAGTCCGTCTTAAACTGCCTGTAATATTGAATCTATGTGAGTTTTGCCAGAATCAGGTATTTTGGTAAGGTTTACAAATACAAAACTTGGGTTTTACTCATAATGACAGTATAACTGCAACATTTAATATGACAGTTATTTAAACATGACTCCTAAACCAAACATGATAAATGACTAATAATGCCTGGAGAAATGTATCTTTGTGAGTTTTACTGGAAAAAAATAATGTGTGAGGTTATAAAGACACAAGTTATTTTTTATTTATTTAATACGATGGTATAACTGTCATACTAAATATGAAAGTTTTATAAACATAACTCCAAAACCAAAATGCATTTTGTCTAAAAATGCCTGTAATATTGAGTCTTACCAGAATCAGGTATTTTGGTAAGGTTGACAAATACAAACATTAGGTTTTACTCATAATGACAGTATACTGCCACATTCAATATGACAATTATTTAAACAAAACTCCAAAACCAAACATGCATTATGTCTAAAAATTCCTATAATTTTGTATCTACGTGATTTTTACTAGAATCAGTTGTTTTTGTAAGGTTTACAAATACAAAATATTAGTTTTTCTCATAATGAGAGTATACTGTCACAATCAATCTGACAAAATGGCTAATAATGCCTGGAGGAATGTATCTTTGTGAATTTTATTGGAACAAAAAATTTTGTAAGGTTTGTAAAGACACACGTTAGTTTATTTTACTTAATTTTACAGTATAGCTGTCATACTATATATGAAAGTTTTATAAACATAACTCCAAAACCAAACATGCAATCCGTCTAAAAATGTCTGTAATATTTATTATATGTAAGTTTTATCAGAATCAGGTATTTTGGTAAGGTTTACAAATCAAAATATTAGGTTTTACTCATAGTGACAGTATTCTTTGTGAGTTTTGGGGGGAAAAAATTGTAAGGTTTATAAGGACACAAGTTTGGTTTTTTTTACTCAATATGATGGTATACTGTCATACTAAATATGAAAGTTGTATAAACATAACTCCAAAACCAAACATGCATTATGTCTAAAAATGCCTGCAATATTGTATCTATGTGATTTTTACCAGAATCAGGTATTTTTGGTAAGGTTTACAAATACAAAAATTAGGTTTTACTCAGAATGACAGTATACTGTCACATTCAATCTGAAAGTTATTCAAACATAACTCCTAAACCACAAATACAAAATGGCTAATAATGCCTGGAGAAATGTATATTTGTGAGTTTTCCTGGAAATTTTTTTTTTTTATAAGGTTTGTAAAGACACAAGTTAGTTTTTTTTTTACTTAATATGACACTTATTTAAACATAACTCCTAAAACACAAATGCAAAATGACTAATAATGCCTAGAGAAATGTATATTTGCGAATTTTACCGGAAAACAATATTTTGTAAGGTTTGTAAAGATACAAATTAGTGTTTTATTACTCAATATGATGGTATAACTGTCATACTAAATATGAAAGTTATATAAACATAACTCCAAAACCAAACATATTTTATGTCTAAAAATTCCTGTAATATTGTATCGATGTGGGTTTTACCAGAATCAGGTTTTTTGGTAAGGTTTACAAATACAAAAAATATGTTTTACTCAAAATGACAGTATAACTGCCACACTCAATATGACAGTTATTCAAACATAAATCCTAAGCCAAACATGTTAAATGGCTAATAAAGCCTGGGGAAATGGATCTTTGTGAAGTTAACTGGAAAACAATTTTTTTGTAAGGTTTGTAAAGACAGAAGTTAGTTTTTTTACTCATAATGACAGTATAACTGCCACATTCAAAATGACAGTTATATAAACATAACGCCAAAACCAAACATGCATTATGTCTAAAAATGCCTGTAATATTAAATCTATGTGAGTTTGATCAGAATCAGGTATTTTGGTAAGGTTTACAAATACAAAATCTAGGTTTTACTCATAATGACAGTATAACTGCCACACTCAATATGACAGTTATTTAAACATAACTCCTAAACCAAACATGATAAATGGCTAAGTATACCTGGAGAAATGTATCTTTGTGAGTTTTGCTGGAAAAAAAAAAATGTACCGTATTTTCCGCACTATAAGGCGCACCTAAAAACCACACATTTTCTCAAAAGCTGACAGTGCGCCTTATAATCCGGTGCGCCTTATATATGGGTTAATATTAATATTAATTTTCATAAAGTTTAGGTCTCGCAACTACGGTAAACAGCCGCCATCTTTTTTCCCCGTAGAAGAAGCGCGCGGTGCATGCTGGGATATGTGGCGTTTCATTTCCATTTGTGTGTTTATGTAAAGACCCCAAAATGGCTCCTATTAAGTGTGTTGTCTGTCTAATTATAAATAATGCAGACGAGGCGTGTTAACTGAGTTCTCAACGTTTACTCACAGCGTGCTCATAACCACATTCTAACTGCCAGCACATACAACAACGCTTCTCAGGGCTACCGCGCATGCTCGTCACTATCGTTGCATGCTGGGTAGTGTAGTTGTTATATTTGCTAGCTCATAACATCACATAAAGAGACACGCTTACGCGCTTAATTCAATACTCACCGTCATTCCGGGTGGATTGACAAAAGACCTCCAGCCGCTAGATATTGGTGTCAACAGAGCATTCGAAGCTAGACTGCTAACTGCGTGGGAACAGTGGATGACAGAAGGCGAACACACGTGACGTTCACCAAGACAGGGAGACAGCGCCGGACGACATACGCCAACATCTGCCAATGGATCGTAAATGCCTGGGCAGATATTTCGGTCACAACTGTGGTCCGAGCTTTCCGGAAGGCAGGATTCACAGAACTGCTGGACAACAGCGACACTGACTCCGATTACTTCGACGAGACGGAGCCGGCCATTTTGGATCCCACATTCGCCCAACTTTTCAATTCGGACACCGTAGGAGAAGAATTCGAGGGATTTATGAATGAAGAATAACTTCAGAAAGTGAGCGTTATGTTTATTTTGTGTGTTGTGACATTAACGTTCGAGCAACATTATGTTGCTATTGCTCTGCACTATTTTGAATTTTACTATGTTTGTGATTGCACATTTGCGTACATTTTGGGAGTGAACAGAGTTGTTAGAACGCTGGTTTTTAATATATTATTAAAGTTTGACTGACCTATCTGACTGTTTTTTTGACATTCCTTTAGCGCAGTTAGATGCGGCTTACAACACGGGGCGGCTTATGGTGCGGAAAATACGGTAAGGTTTATAAAGACACAAGTTGTTTTTTTTTACTCCATATAATGGTATAACTGTCATACTAAATATGAAAGTTATATAAACATAACTCCAAAACCAAACATGTTTTATGTCTAAAAATTCCTGTAATATTGTACCTATGTGAATTTTACCAGAATAAGGTATTTTGGTAAGGTTTACAAATACAAAAATTACGTTTTACTCATAATGACAATATAACTGCCACATTTAACATGCCAGGTATTTAAACATAATTCCTAAACCACAAATGCAAAATGGCTAATAATGCCTGGAGCAATGTATCTTTGTGAGTTTTCCTGGGAAAAAAAAATTAAAAATTGTATGGTTTGTAAAGACACAAGTTAGTTTTTTACTTATTGTGACAGTATAAGCATACTAAATATAAAAGTTAAATAAACATAACTCCAAAACCAAACTTGCAATACGTCTAAAAATGCCTGTAATATTGTATCTATGTGAGTTTTACCAGAATCAGGTATTTTGGTAAGGTTTAGATATACACACATTTGGTTTTACTCATAATGACAGTATAACTGCCACATTTAATATGACAGTTATGTAAACATAACTCCTATACCAGACATGCAAAATGGTTAATAATGCCTGGAGAAATGTATCTTTGTGAGTTTTACTGGAAAAAACGAATTTGTAAGGTTTATAAAGATACAAGTTAAATGTTTTACTCAATATGATGATAAACTGTCATACTAAATATGAAAGTTATATTAACATAACTCCAAAACCAATGAATCTATGTTCGTTTTACTAGAATCAGGAATTTTGGTAAGGTTTACAAAAACAAAAAATAGGTTTTACTCATAATGACAGTATAACTGCAACATTCAATATGACAGTTATGTAAACATAACTCCTAAACCACACATGCAAAATGGTTAATAATGCCTGGAGAAATGTATCTTTTTAAGTTTTACAATTTTGTAAGGTTTGTAAAGACTGCGATGAGGTGGCGACTTGTCCAGGGTGTACCCCGCCTTCCGCCCGATTGTAGCTGAGATAGGCTCCAGCGCCCCCCTCGACCCCAAAGGGAATAAGCGGTAGAAAATGGATGGATGAATGGGTTTGTAAAGACACAAGTTATTTTTTTCTTACTCAATATGACAGTAAAACTGTCATACTAAATGTAAAACAATTATAAACATAACTCCAAAACCAAACATGCATTATGTCTAAAAATGCCTGTAATATTGTATTCTTGTGAGTTTAACTAGAATCAGTTGTTTTTGTAAGGTTTGCAAATACAAAAATATTGGTTTAACTCACTATGACAGTATACTGTCACATTCAATCTGACAGTTATTTAAACATAACTCCTAAACCAAACATGTTTTATGTCTAAAAATTCCTGTAATATTGTATATATATGAGTTTTACCAGAATCAGGCATTTTGGTAAGGTTTACAAATACAAAAAAAAAGTTTTACTCATAATGACAATATAACTGCCACACTCAACATGACAGTTATTTAAACATAATTCCTAAACCAAACATGATACATGGCTAATAATGCCTGGAGAAATGTATCTTTGTGATTTTTACTAGAAAAAAATATTTTGTAAGGTTTGTAAAGACAAAAGTTAGTTTTTTTTTTACTCAATATGATGGTATAACTGTCATACTAAATATGGAAGTTATATAAACATAATTCCAAAACCAAACTCCTAAACCAAACTTGCAATATGTCTTAAACTGCCTGTAATATTTAATCTATGTGAGTTTTACCAGAATCAGGTATTTTGGTAAGGTTTACAAATACAAAACTTGGGTTTTACTCATAATGACAGTATAACTGCAACATTTGATATGACAGTTATTTAAACCAAACATGATAAATGGCTAATAATGCCTGGAGAATTGTATCAGTGTGAGTTTTATTGGAAACAAATAATTTGTAAGGTTTATAAAGACACAAGTTAGTTTTTTTTATTTAATATGATGGTATAACTGTCATACTAAATATGAAAGTTATATAAATATAACTCCAAAACCAAACATACATTATGTCTAAAAATGCCTGTAATATTGTATCTATGTGAGTTTTACCAGAATCAGGTATTTTGGAAAGGTTCACAATTACAAAAAATAGGTTTTACTCATAATGACAGTATAACTGCCATATTGACTGCCACCAAACATGCATTGTGTTTAAAAATGCTTATAATTTTGTATCCATGTGAGTTTTACTCTAATCAGTTGTTTTTGTAAGGTTTACAAGTACAAAATATTAGTTTTACTCATAATGACAGTATACTGACAAAATGGCTAATAATGCCTTGAGGAATGTATCTTTGTGAGTTTTACTGGAAAAAATATTTTGTAAGGTTTGTAAAGACACAAGTTAGTTTTTTTACACAATTTAGCAGTTTAGCTGTCATACTATATATGAAAGTTATATAAACATAATTCCAAAACCAAATATGCAATCCGTCTAAAAATGCCTGTAATATTGAATATATGTGAGTTTTGTCAGATTCAGGTATTTTGGTAAGGTTTACAAATACAAAAATTAGGTTTTACTCATAGTGACAATATAACTGCCACACTCAATATGACAGTTAATTAAACATAACTCCTAAAACACAAATGCAAAATGACAAATAATGCCTAGAGAAATGTACATTTGTGAATTTTACTGGAAAACAATATTTTGTAAGATTTGTAAAGATACAAATTAGTTTTTTTTTACTCAATATGATGGTATAACTGTCATACTAAATATGAAAGTTATATAAACATAACTCCAAAACCAAACATGCTTTATTTCTCAAAATTCCTGTAATATTGTATCGGTGTGGGTTTTACCAGAATCAGGTATTTTGGTAAGGTTTACAAATACAAAAAATAGGTTTTATTTATAATGACACACAATACAATAACTACCCCACTCAATATGACAGTTATTTAAACATAACTCCTAAACCAAACATGATAAATGGCTAATTATGCCTGGAGAAAAGTATCTTTGTGAGTTTTGGGGGAAAAAAATTGTAAGGTTTATAAGGACACAAGTTTTTTTTTTTTTTACTCAATATGATGGTATACTGTCATACTAAATATGAAAGTTGTATAAACATAACTCCAAAACCAAACATGCATTATGTCTAAAAATGCTTGCAATATTGTATCTATGTGATTTTTACCAGAATCAGGTATTTTTGGTAAGTTTTACAAATACAAAAATTAGGTTTTACTCATAATGACAGTATACTGTCACATTCAATCTGAAAGTTATTTAAACATAACTCCTAAACCACAAATACAAAAAGGCTAATAATGCATGGAGAAATGTATCTTTGTGAGTTTTCCTGGAAAAAAATGTTTTTTTATAAGGTTTGTAAAGACACAAGTTAGTTTTTTTTTACTTAATATGACAGTATAACTGTCATACTAAATATGAAAGTTAAATAAACATAACTCCAAAACCAAACTTGCAAAACTTCTAAAAATGCCTGTAATATTGAATCTATGTGAGTTTTACCAGAATCAGGTATTTAGGTAAGGTTTACAAATACAAAAATTGGGTTTTACTCATAATGACAATATAACTGCCATATTCAAAATAACAGTTATTTAAACACAACTCCTAAACCAAACATGCAAAATGACTAATAATGCCTGGAGAAATGTATATTTGTGAATTTTACTAAAAAAAAACTATTTTGTAAGAATTGTAAAGACAAAAGTTTTTTTTTTTTTACTGAATATGATGGTATAACTATCAAACGAAATATAAAAATAATATAAACATAATTCCAAAAACAAACTCCTAAACCAAACTTGCAATCCGTCTTAAACTGCCTGTAATATTGAATCTATATGAGTTTTACCAGAATCAGGTATTTTTGTAAAGACACGAGTTAGGTTTTTTTTACACAATTTAACAGTATAGCTGTCATACTATATATGAAAGTTATATAAACACAACTCCAAAACCAAATATGTAATCCGTCTAAAAATGCCTGTAATATTGAATACATGTGAGTTTTATCAGAATCAGGTCTTTTGGTAAGGTTTACAAAAACAAAAATTAGGTTTTACTCATAGTGACAGTATAACTGCCACACTCAATATGACAGTTAATTAAACATAACTCCTAAAACACAAATGCAAAATGACTAATAATGCCTAGAGAAAGGTATATTTGTGAATTTTACTGGAAAACAATATTTTGTAAGGTTTGTAAAGATACAAATTATTTTTTGTTTTTTACTCAATATGATGGTTTAACTTTCATACTAAATATGAAAGTTATATAAACATAACTCCAAAACCAAACATGCTTTATGTCTAAAAATTCCTGTAATATTGTATCGATGTGGGTTTGACCAGAATCAGGTAATTTGGTAAAGTATACAAATACAAAAAATAGGTTTTACTCATAATGACAGTATAACTGCCACACTAAATATGACAATTGTTTAAACATAACTACTAAACCAAACATGATAAAAGGCTAATTATGCCTGGAGAAATGTATATTTGTGAGTTTTACTGGGGACATTTTTTTTTGTAAGGTTTATGATGACACAAGTTATTTTTTTTCTACTCAATAGGATGGTATAACTGTCATACTAAATATAAAAGTTGTATGAACATAACTCCAAAACCAAACATGCATTATGTCTTAAAATGCCTGCAATATTGTATCTATGTGATTTTTACCAGAATCAGGTATTTTTGGTAAGGTTTACACATACAAAAATTAGGTTTTACTCACTATGACAGTATACTGTCACATTCAATCTGACAGTTATTTAAACAAACTGTAACTCCTATACCACAATTACAAAATGGCTAATAATGCCTGAAAAATGTATCTTTGTGAGTTTTTCTGGAATTTTTTTTTTTTTTTAAGGTTTGTAAATAAACAAGTTAGTTTTTTTTACTTAATATGACAGTATAACTGTCATACTAAATATGAAAGTTAAATAAACATAACTCCAAAACCAAACTTGCAATACAACTAAAAATGCCTGTAATATTGAATCTATGTGAGTTTTACCAGAATCAGGTATTTTGGTAAGGTTTACAAATACAAAAATTGGGTTTTACTCATAATGACAGTATAACTGCCATATTCAAAATAACAGTTATTTAAACATAACTCCTAAACCAAACATGCTAAATGGCTAATAATGCCTGGAGAAATGTATCTTTGTGAGTTTTACTAGAAAAAAATATTTTGTAACGTTTGTAAAGACAAAAGTTATTTTTTTTTACTCAATATGATGGTATAACTGTCAAACTAAATATGAAAGTAATATAAACATAATTCCAAAACCAAACTCCTAAACCAAACTTGCAATCCGTCTTAAACTGCCTGTAATATTGAATCTATATGAGTTTTACCAGAATCAGGTATTTTGGTAAGGTTTACAAATACAAAACTTGGGTTTTACTCATAATGACAGTATAACTGCATTATTTGATATGACAGTTATTTAAACATAACTCCTAAACCAAACATGATAAATGGCTAATAATGCCTGGAAAAATGTATATAAACATAACTCCAAAACCAAACATGCATTATGTGTAAAAATGCCTGTAATATTGTATCTATGTGAGTTTTACCAGAATCAGGTATTTTGGTAAGGTTTATGAATACAAAATTTAGGTTTTACTCATAATGACAGTATAACTGCCATATTCAAAATAACAGTTATTTAAACATAACTCCTGAACCAAACATGCTAAATGGCTATTAATGCCTGGAGAAATGTATACAAACAAAACTCCAAAACCAAACATGCATTATGTCTAAAAATGCCTTAAGTATTGTATCTATGTGAGTTTTACCAGAATCAGGTATTTTGGTAAGGTTTACATATACACAAATTTGGTTTTACTCATAATGACAGTATAACTGCCACATTTAATATGATAGTTATGTAAACATATACCACACATGCAAAATGGTTAATAATGCCTGGAGAAATGTACCGGTATCTTTGTGATTTTAACTAGAAAAAAATATTTTGTAAGGTTTGTAAAGACAAAAGTTAGTTGTTTTTTTTACTCAATATGAAGGTATAACTGTCATACTAAATATGAAAGTTATATAAACATAATTCCAAAACCAAACTCCTAAACCAAACTTGCAATCTGTCTTAAACTGCCTGTTATATTGAATCTATGTGAGTTTTACCAGAATCATGTATTTTGGTAAGGTTTACAAATACAAAACTTGGGTTTTACTCATAATGACAGTATAACTGCAACATTTGATATGACAGTTATTCGAACATAACTCCTAATTCAAACATGATAAATGGCTAATAATGCCTGGAGAAATGTATCATGGTGAGTTTTACTGGAAACAAATAATTTGTAAGGTTTATAAAGACACAAGTTAGTTTTTTTATTTAATATGATGGTATAACTGTCATACTAAATATGAAAGTTGTATAAACATAACTCCAAAACCAAACAAGCATTATGTCTAAAAATGCCTGTAATATTGTATCTGTGTGAGTTTTACCAGAATCAGGTATTTTGGTTAAGGTTGACAAATACAAAAATTAGGTTTTATTCATAATGACAGTATAACTGCCACATTGACGGCCACCAAACATGCATTATGTCTAAAAATGCTTATAATTTTGTATCCATGTGAGTTTTACTAGAATCAGTAGTTTTTGTAAGGTTTACAAATACAAAATATTCGTTTTACTCATAATGACAGTATACTGTCACAATTAATCTGACAAAATGGCTAATAATATCTTGAGGAATGTGTCTTTGTGAGTATTACTGGAAAACATATTTTGTAAGGTTTGTAAAGACACAAGTTAGGTTTTTTTTTTTACACAATTTAACAGTATAGCTGTTATACTATGTATGAAAGTTATATAAACATAATTCCAAAACCAAATATGCAATCCGTCTAAAAATGCCTGTCATATTGAATATATGTGAGTTTTATCAGAATCAGGTATTTTGGTAAGGTTTACGAATACAAAAATTAGGTTTTACTCATAGTGACAATATAACTGCCACACTCAATAAGACAGTTAATTAAACATAACTCCTAAAACACGAATGCAAAATGACTACTAATGCCTAGAGAAATGTATATTTGTGAATTTTACTGGAAAACAATATTTTGTAAGGTTTGTAAAGATACAAATTAGGTTTTTTTACTTAATATATAATGGTATAACTGTCATACTAAATATGAAAGTTATATAAACATAACTCCAAAACGAAACATGCTTTATGTCTAAAAATTCCTGTAATTTATGTATCAATGTGGGTTTTACCAGAATCAGGTGTTTTGGTAAGGTTTACAAATACAAAAAATAGGTTTTACTCACAATGACAGTATAACTGCCACACTCAATATGACAGTTATTTAAACATAACTCCTAAACCAAACATGATAAATGACCAATTATGCCTGGAGAAATGTATCTTTGTGAGTTTTACTGGGGGAAAAAAAATTGTAAGGTTTATAAAGACACAAGTTATTTTTTTTTTACTCAATATGATGGTATAACTGTCATACTAAATATGAAAGTTGTATAAACATAACTCCAAAACCAAACATGCATTATGTCTAAAAATGCCTGCAATATTGTATATATGTGATTTTTACCAGAATCAAGTATTTTTGGTAAGGTTTACAAATACAAAATTTAGGTTTTACTCATAATGACAGTATACTGTCACATTCAATCTGACAGTTATTTAAACATAACTCCTAAACCACAAATACAAAATGGCTAATAATGCCTGGAGAAATGTATCTTTGTGAGTTTTCCTGGAAAAAAAAAATATTTTATAAGGTTTGTAAAGACACAAGTTAGGTTTTTTTACTTAATATATTAATATATATTATATATTAATATAACTGTCATACTAAATATGAAAGTTAAATAAACATAACTCCAAAACCAAACTTGCAATACGTCTAAAAATGCCTGTAATATTGAATCTATGTGAGTTTTATCAGAATCAGGTATTTAGGTAAGGTTTACAAATACAAAAATTGGGTTTTACTCATAATGACAGTATAACTGCCATATTCAAAATAACAGTTATTTAAACACAACTCCTAAACCAAACATGCTAAATTGCTAATAATGCCTGGAGAAATGTATCTTTGTGAATTTTACTAGAAAAAACTATTTTGTAAGGTTTGTAAAGACAAAAGTTTTTTTTTTTTACTGAATATGATGGTATAATTGGGCCTCACGGTGGAAGAGGGGTTAGTGCATCTGCCTCACAATACGAAGGTCCTGAGTAGTCTTGGGTTCAAACCCGGGCTCGGTTTTATGCTGGATCCAATATGGACTGGACTCTCACAATATTATGTTAGACCCACTCGACATCCATTGCATTCGGTCTTCCTAGAGGGGGGGGGTTACCCACATATGCGGTCCTCTCCAAGGTTTCTCATAGTCATTCACATCGACGTCCCACTGGGGTGAGTTTTTCCTTGCCCTTATGTGGGCTATACCGAGGATGTCGTTGTGGCTTGTGCAGCCCTTTGAGACACTTGTGATTTAGGGCTATATAAATAAACATTGATTGATTGATTGATAACTCTAAACCAAACATGGTTAATAGGCTATAATGCCTGGAGAAATGTATCTTTGTGAGTTTTACTGGAAAAAAATTTTTTTTAAGGTTTATAAAGACACAAGTTCGTTTTTTTTACTCAATATGACAGTATAACTGGAATACTAAATGTAAAAAATATATAAACATAACTCCAAAACCAAACATGCATTATGTTTAAAAATGCCTGTAATTTTGTATCAATGCGAGTTTTACTAAAATCAATTGTTGTAGTAAGGTTTGCAACTACAAAATATTGGTTTTACTCACCATGATAGTATACTGTCACATTCAATTTGACAGTTATTTAAACATAACTACCAAACCACACATGCGAAATGGCTATAATGCCTGGAGAAATGTATCTTTGTGAGATTACTGGAAAAACATATTTTGTAAGGTTTGTAAAGAAACAATTTAGTTTTTTTTTACCTAATATGATGAGGTGGCGACTTTTCCAGGGTTTACCCCGCCTTCCGCCCGATTGTAGCTGAGATAGGCTCCGAAGGGAAAAAGCGGTATAAAATGGATGGATGGATGGACAGTATAACTGTCATACTAAATGTAAAAGTAGTATAAACATAACTCCAAAACCAAACATGCATTATGTCTAAAAATGCCTGTAATATTGTATCCATGTGAGCTTTACTAGAATCAGTTGTTTTTGTAAGTTTTGCAAATACAAAATATTGGTTTTACTCACTATGACAGTATACTGTCACATTCAATCTGACAGCTATTTAAACATAACTTCTAAACCAAACATGCAAAATGACTAATAATGCCTGGAAAAATGTATCTCTGTGAATTTTACTGGAAAAAAATATTTTGTAAGGTTTGTAAAATTACAAGTTTGTTATTTTTTACTCAATTTGACAGTATAATTGTCATACTAAATATGAAAGTTATATACACATAACTCCAAAACCAAATTTGCAATCCATCTAAAAATGCCTGTAATATTGAATCTATGTGAGTTTTACCAAAATCAGGTATTTTGGTAAGGTTTACAAATACAAAAATTAGGTTTAACTCATAATGACAGTATAACTGCCACACTCAATATGACAGTGTTTTTAAACATAACTCCTAAAAAACAAATGCAAAATGACTAATAATGCCTGGAAAAATTTATCTTTGTGAATTTTAATGGAAAAAAAATATATTGTAAGGTTTGTAAAGACATAAATTAGTTTTTTTTACACAATATGATGGTATAACTGTCATACTAAATATGAAAGTTATATAAACATAACTGCAAAACCAAACATGTTTTATGTCTAAAAATTCTTGTAATATTGTATCTATGTGAGTTTTACCAGAATCAGGTATTTTGGTAAGGTTTACAAATACAAAAATTAGGTTTTACTCACTATGACAGTATACTGTCACATTCAATCTGCCTGTTATTTAAACATATATTCTAAACCACAGATGCAAAATGGATAATAATGCCTGGAGAAATGTATTTTTGTGAATTTTACCGGGAAAAAATATTTTATAAGGTTTGTATAGACATAAGTTAGTTTTTTTTTACTCAACATGATAGTATAACTGTCTTACTAAATTTGAAAGTTATATAAACATAACTCCAAAACCAAACTTGCAATCTGTCTAAAAATGTCTGTAATATTGAATATATGTAATTTTTACCAGAATCAGGTATTTTGGTAAGGATTACAAATAAAAAAATTAGGTTTTACTCATAATGACGGATAACTGCCACATTCGAAATGAAAGTTTTTCTAACCATAACTCCTAAACAAAACATGCTAAATGGCTAATAATGCCTGGAGAAATGTATCTTTGTAAGTTTTACTGAAAAAAAAAAATTGTTAGGTTTGTAAAGCACAAGTCTTTTTTTAACTCAAAAAGACAGTATAACTGTCATACTAAATGGAAAAGTTATATAAACATAACTCCAAAACCAAACATGCATTTTGTCTAAAAATGCCTGAATTGATGTATCCATGTGAGTTTTACTAGAATCAGTTGTTTTTGTAAGTTTTGCAAATACAAAATATTGGTTTTACTCACTATGACAGTATACTGTCACATTCAATCTGACAGTTATTTGAACATAACTCCTAAACCACACATTCAAAATGACTAATAATGCCTGGAGAAATGTATCTCAGTGAATTTTTCTGGAAAAAAATATTTTGTAAGGTTTGTTATGACACAAGTTTTTTTTTTTTTTTTACTCAATATGACAGCAGTATACTGTCTTAGTGAGTAAAACCAATATTTTGTATTTGCAAACCTTACAAAAACAACTGATTCTAGTAAAACTCACATGGATACAAAATTACAGGCATTTTTAGATGTAATGCATGTTTTGTTTTGGAGTTATGTTTATATAACTTTTACATTTAGTATGACAGTTATAATGTCATATTGAGTAAAAAAAATAACTTGTGTCTTTACAAACCTTACTTCTTTTTTTTTCAGTAAAACTCACAAATACACATTTTTCCAAGCATTATTAGCCATTTTGCATGTGTGGTTTAGTAGTTATATTTAAATAACTGCCATATTGAGTGTGGCAGTTATACTGTCATTATGAGTAAAACCTTATTTTTGTATTTGTAAACCTCACCAAAATACCTGATTGTAGTAAAACTCACATAGATACAATATTACAGGCATTTTTAGACATATTGCATGTTTGGTTTTGGAGTTATGTTTAAATAACTTTCATATTTAGTATGACAGTTATACTGTCATATTGAGTAAAAAAAACTAACTTGTGTCTTTACAAACCTTACAAATTTTTTTTTTTTTTTTTCAGTAAAACTCACAAAAATACATTTCTCCAGGCATTATTAGTAATTTTGTATGTGTGGTTTAGGAGTTATGTTTAAATAACTGTCAGTTTGAATGTGACATCATACTGTCATAGTGAGTAAAACCAATATTTTGTATTTGCAAACCTTAAAAAAACAACTCATTCTAGTAAAACTCACATGGATGCAATGTTGCAGGAATTTTTAGACAAAATGCATGTATTTTAATATACATTTTACATTTAGTATGACAGTTATACTGTCATATAGAGTAAAAAAAACTAACTTGTGTCTTTACAAACCTTACAAATTTTTTTTTTTTTTTTCAGTAAAACTCACAAAGATGCATTTCTCCAGTCATTATTAGCCATCCATCCATCCATCCATCTTCTTCCGCTTATCCGAGGTCGGGTCGCGGGGGCAGCAGCTTAAGCAGGGAAGCCCAGACTTCCCTCTCCCCAGCCACTTCGTCCAGCTCCTCCCGGGGGATCCCGAGGCGTTCCCAGGCCAGCCGGGAGAGATAGTCTTCCCAGCGTGTCCTGGGTCTTCCCCGTGGCCTCCTACCGGTCGGACGTGCCCGAAACACCTTCCTAGGGAGGCGTTCGGGTGGCATCCTGACCAGATGCCCGAACCACCTCATCTGGCTCCTCTCGATGTGGAGGAGCAGCGGCTTTACTTTGAGCTCCCCCCGAATGACAGAGCTTCTCACCCTATCTCTAAGGGAGAGCGCCGCCACTCGGCGGAGGAAACTCATTTCGGCCGCTTGTAGCCGTGATCTTGTCCTTTCGGTCATGACCCATAGGTGAGGATGGGAACGTAGATCGACCGGTAAATCGAGAGCTTTGCCTTCCGGCTCAGCTCCTTCTTCACCACAACGGATCGATACAGCGTCCGCATTACTGAAGATGCCGCACCGATCCGCCTGTCGATCTCACGATCCACTCTTCCCCCACTCGTGAACAAGACTCCGAGGTACTTGAACTCCTCCACTTGGGGCAAGATCTCCTCCCCAACCCGGAGATGGCACTTAACCCTTTTCCGGGAGAGAACCATGGACTCGGACTTGGAGGTGCTGATTCCCATCCCAGTCGCTTCACACTCGGCTGCGAACCGATCCAGCGAGAGCTGAAGATCTTGGCCAGAGGAAGCCATCAGGACCACATCATCTGCAAATAGCAGAGACCTAATCCTGCAGCCACCAAACCAGATCCCCTCAACGCCCTGACTGCGTCTAGAAATTCTGTCCATAAAGGTTATGAACAGAATCGGTGACGAAGGGCAGCCTTGGCGGAGTCCAACCCTCACTGGAAACGTGTCCGACTTACTGCCGGCAATGCGGACCAAACTCTGGCACTGATTATACAGGGAGCGAACTGCCACAATAAGACAGTCCGTTACCCCATACTCTCTGAGCACTCCCCACAGGACTTCCCGGTGTACACGGTCGAATGCCTTCTCCAAGTCCACAAAGCACATGTGGACTGGTTGGGCAAACTCCCATGCACCCTCAATGACCCTGCCGAGAGTATAGAGCTGGTCCACAGTTCCACGACCAGGACGAAAACCACACTGTTCCTCCTGAATCCGAGGTTCGACTATCCGGCGTAGCCTCCTCTCCAGTACACCTGAATAGACCTTACCGGGAAGGCTGAGGAGTGTGATCCCACGATAGTTGGAACACACCCTCCAGTTCCCCTTCTTAAAGAGAGGAACCACCACCCCGGTCTGCCAATCCAGAGGTACCGCCCCCGATGTCCACGCGATGTTGCAGAGTCTTGTCAACCAAGACAGCCCCACAACATCCAGAGCCTTAAGGAACTCCGGGCGGATCTCATCCACCCCCGGGGCCTTGCCACCGAGGAGCTTTTTAACAACCTCGGCAACCTCAGCCCCAGAAATAGGAGAGCCCACCACAGATTCCCCAGGCCCTGCTTCCTCATAGGAAGACGTGCTGGTAGGATTGAGGAGGTCTTCGAAGTATTCCCTCCACCGATCCACAACATCCGCAGTCGAGGTTAGCAGAGCACCATCCCCACCATACACGGTGTTGACACTGCACTGCTTCCCCTTCCTGAGGCGGCGGATGGTGGTCCAGAATTGCTTCGAAGCCGTCCGGAAGTCTTTTTCCATGGCCTCCCCGAACTCCTCCCATGTCCGAGTTTTTGCCTCCGCGACCGCTGAAGCCGCACACCGCTTGGCCTGTCGGTACCTGTCTGCTGCCTCAGGAGTCCCATGAGCCAAAAGAACCCGATAGGACTCCTTCTTCAGCCTGACGGCATCCCTCACCGCCGGCGTCCACCAACGGGTTCTAGGATTACCGCCACGACAGGCACCAACTACCTTGCGGCCACAGCTCCAATCGGCCGCCTCGACAACAGAGGTACGGAACATAGTCCACTCGGACTCAATGTCCAGCGCCTCCCTCGTGACATGTTCAAAGTTCTTCCGGAGGTGGGAATTGAAACTCTCTCTGACAGGAGACTCTGCCAGGCGTTCCCAGCAAACCCTCACAATGCGTTTGGGCCTGCCAGGTCTGTCCGGCATCCTCCCCCACCATCGCAGCCAACTCACCACCAGGTGGTGATCGGTAGAAAGCTCCGCCCCTCTCTTCACCCGAGTGTCCAAAACATGAGACCGCAAATCCGATGACACAACTACAAAGTCGATCATAGAACTGCGGCCTAGGGTGTCCTGGTGCCAAGTGCACATATGGACACCCTTATGTTTGAACATGGTGTTTATTATCGACAATCTGTGACGAGCACAAAAGTCCAATAACAGAACACCACTCGGGTTCAGATCTGGGCGGCCATTCTTCCCAATCACACCTCTCCAGGTTTCACTGTCGCTGCCAACATGAGCGTTGAAGTCCCCCAGTAGAACGAGGGAATCACCCGGGGGAGCACTCTCCAGTACTCCCTCGAGTGAATCCAAAAAGGGTGGGTACTCTGAGCTGCCGTTTGGCGCGTAAACGCAAACAACAGTCAGGACCCGTCCCCCCACCCGAAGGCGGAGGGAAGCTACCCTCTCGTCCACCCGGTTGAACTCCAATGTGCAGGCTTTGAGCCGAGGGGCAACAAGAATTGCCACCCCAGCCCGTCGCCTCTCATTGCCGGCAACGCCAGAGTGGAAGAGAGTCCAGCCCCTCTCAAGAGAAGTGGTTCCAGAGCCCTTGCTGTGCGTCGAAGTGAGTCCGACTATATCTAGCCGGAACTTCTCCACCTCACGCACTAGCTCAGGCTCCTTCCCCCCCAGCGAAGTGACGTTCCACGTCCCAAGAGCCAGCTTATGTAGCCGAGGATCGGACTGCCAAGCGCCCTGCCCTCGGCTGTCGCCCAGCTCACACTGCACCCGACCTCTATGGCCCCTGCTATGGGTGGTGAGCCCATTGGAGGGGGGACCCACGTTGCCTCTTCGGGCTGTGCCCGGCCGGGCCCCATGGGGACAGGCCCGGCCACCAGGCGCTCGCCATCGTGCCCCACCTCCGGGCCTGGCTCCAGAGGGGGGCCCCGGTGACCCGCGTCCGGGCGAGGGAAATCTGGGTCCTTTGTGTTTGTTCTTCATCGAGGTCTTCGAGCTGCTCTTTGTCTGATCCCTCACCTAGGACCAGTTTGCCTTGGGAGACCCTACCAGGGGGCATAGAAACCCCCGGACAACATAGCTCCTAGGATCATTATTAGCCATTTAGCATTTTTGTTTTAGGAGTTATGTTTAATTAATTGTCATTTTGAACGTGGCAGTTATAATGTCATTAGAGTAAAACCTAATTTTTGTATTTGTAAACCTTACCAAAATACCTGAATATGGTAAAACTCACATAGATTCAATATTACAGGCATTTTTAGACGGATTGCATGTTTGGTTTTGAAGTTATGTTTATATAACTTTCAAATTTAGTAAGACAGTTATACCATCATATTGAGTAAAAAAAAAAAACTTTTGTCCAAACAAACCTTACAAAATATTTTTTTTTCCAGTAAAACTCACAAAAATACATTTCTCCAGGCTTTATTGGCCATTTTGCATCTGTGGTTTAGAATTTATGTTTAAATAACAGTCAGATTGAATGTGACAGTATACTGTCATAGTGAGTAAAACCAAAATGTTGTATTTGCAAACCTTACAAAAACAAATGATTCTACTAAAACTCACTTGGATACAATATTATAGGCATTTTAAGACATAATGCATGTTTCGTTTAGGAATTATGTTGAAAAACTCTTTTATTGCTTTTTTCGCATTATATCAGGATTTTAAAAACATCACTGTCATATTGAGCAAAAAAACTACTTTTTGTAATTGCAAGCCTTAAAAAAGCATATGTTTCAGGTAAAACTCACAAGGATGCATTGTTTTAGGCTTTATTAGCCTTTTTGCATGTGTGGTTAGGAAGTTATGTTTAAATAAATGTCAAATTGATTAGAGAAGTTATACTGTCATTATGGGTAAAACCTAATTTTTGTATTTGTAAACCTTACCAAATTACCTGATTCTGGTAAAACTCACATAGATACAGAATTTTAGGCATTTTTTAACATAATGCATGTTTAGTTTTGGAATTATGTAACTTTCATATTTAGTATGAAAGTTATAGTCATATTGAATTAAAAAAACTAACTTGCAACTTTGCAAACCTTACAAAATATATTTTTCCTATTAAAACTAACAAAGACACATGTCTACAGGCTTTAAAAAATCTTGCATGTTTGGTTTAGGAATTATGTTGAAAAACATTTGTATTGCTTTTTCCGCATTATTAGAGGATTTTAAGAACATTGCTGTCATATTGAGTAAACAACTACTTTTTGTAATTACAAGCCTTAAAAAAGCATATGTTCGAGTAAAACTCACAAGGATGCTTTGTTTTAGGCATTATTAGCATTTTTGCATGTGTGGTTAGGAAGTTATGTTTAAATAACTGTCATTTTGAATGTGGCAGTTATCCGTCATTATGAGTAAAACCTAATTTTTGTATTTGTAAACCTTACCAAAATGCCTGATTCTCATAAAACTCACATAGATTCAAAATCACAGGCATTTTTAGACGGATTGCATGTTTGGTTTTGGAGTTATGTTTATATAACTTTAATATTTAGTATGACATTTATATTGTCATATTAAGTAAAAAAGAACTGACTTGTGTCTTTACAAACCTTACAAAACATTTTTTTCCCCCCAGTAAAACTCACAAAGATACATTTCTCCAGGCATTATTAGCATTTTTGCATGTGTGGTTTAGGAGTTATGTTAACATAACCGTCATATTGAGGGTGGCAGTTATACTGTCATTATGAGTAAAACCTAATTTTTGTATTTATAAACCTTACCAAAATTCCTGATTCTGGTAAAACTCACATAGATACAATATTACAGGCATTTTTAGACATAATGCATGTTTGGTTTTGGAGTTATGTTTATATACATTTTTCCAGGCATTATTAGCTATTTATCATGTTTGGTTTAGGAGTTATGTTTAAATAACTGTCATATCAAATAATGCAGTTATACTGTCATTATGAGTAAAACCCAGGTTTTGTATTTGTAAACCTTACCAAAATACCTGATTCTGGTAAAACTCATATAGATTCAATATTACAGGCAGTTTAAGACGGATTGCAAGTTTGGTTTAGGAGCTTGGTTTTGGAATGATGTTTATATTGCTTTTATATTTAGTTTGACAGTAATACCATCATATTGAGTAAAAAAAAAAAAACTTTTGTCTTTACAATTCTTACAAAATAGGTTTTTTTAGTAAAATTCACAAATATACATTTCTCCAGGCATTATTAGTCATTTTGCATGTTTGGTTTATGAGTTGTGTTTAAATAACTGTTATTTTGAATATGGCAGTTATACTGTCATTATGAGTAAAACCCAATTTTTGTATTTGTAAACCTTACCTAAATAAAGCTCACATAGATTCAATATTACAGGCATTTTTAGAAGTTTTGCAAGTTTGGTTTTGGAGTTATTTTTCTTTAACTTTCATATTTAGTATGACAGTTATACTGTCATATTAAGTAAAAAAAAAACTAACTTGTGTCTTTACAAACCTTATAAAATTTTTTTTTTTTTTCCCAGGAAAACTCACAAAGATACATTTCTCCAGGCATTATTAGCCATTTTGTATTTGTGGTTTAGGAGTTACAGTATGTTTAAATAACTGTCAGTGAGTAAAACCTAATTTTTGTATTTGTAAACCTTACCAAAAATACCTGATTCTGGTAAAAATCACATAGATACAATATTGCAGGCATTTTTAGACTTAATGCATGTTTGGTTTTGGAGTTATGTTTATACAACTTTCATATTTAGTATGACAGTTATACCATCATATTGAGTAAAAAAAAAATAACTTGTGTCTTTATAAACCTTACAATTTTTTTTCCCCCAGTAAACCTCACAAAGATACATTTCTCCAGGCATAATTAGTCATTTATCATGTTTGGTTTAGGAGTTATGTTTAAATAACTGTCATATTGAGTGTGGCAGTTATACTGTCATTGTGAGTAAAACCTATTTTTTGTATTTGTAAACCTTACCAAAACACCTGATTCTGGTAAAACCCACATTGATACATAAATTACAGGAATTTTTAGACATAAAGCATGTTTCGTTTTGGAGTTATGTTTATATAACTTTCATATTTAGTATGAAAGTTATACCATTATATATTGAGTAAAAAAACCTCATTTGTATCTTTACAAACCTTACAAAATATTGTTTTCCAGTAAAATTCACAAATATACATTTCTCTAGGCATTAGTAGTCATTTTGCATTCGTGTTTTAGGAGTTATGTTTAATTAACTGTCTTATTGAGTGTGGCAGTTATATTGTCACTATGAGTAAAACCTAATTTTTGTATTCGTAAACCTTACCAAAATACCTGATTCTGATAAAACTCACATATATTCAATATGACAGGCATTTTTAGACGGATTGCATATTTGGTTTTGGAATTATGTTTATATAACTTTCATACATAGTATAACAGCTATACTGTTAAATTGTGTAAAAAAAAAAACCTAACTTGTGTCTTTACAAACCTTACAAAATATGTTTTCCAGTAATACTCACAAAGACACATTCCTCAAGATATTATTAGCCATTTTGTCAGATTAATTGTGACAGTATACTGTCATTATGAGTAAAACGAATATTTTGTATTTGTAAACCTTACAAAAACTACTGATTCTAGTAAAACTCACATGGATACAAAATTATAAGCATTTTTAGACATAATGCATGTTTGGTGGCCGTCAATGTGGCAGTTATACTGTCATTTTTGTATTTGTCAACCTTAACCAAAATACCTGATTCTGGTAAAACTCACACAGATACAATATTACAGGCATTTTTAGACATAATGCTTGTTTGGTTTTGGAGTTATGTTTATACAACTTTCATATTTAGTATGACAGTTATACCATCATATTAAATAAAAAAACTAACTTGTGTCTTTATAAACCTTACAAATTATTTGTTTCCAGTAAAACTCACCATGATACATTTCTCCAGGCATTATTAGCCATTTATCATGTTTGAATTAGGAGTTATGTTCGAATAACTGTCATATCAAATGTTGCAGTTATACTGTCATTATGAGTAAAACCCAAGTTTTGTATTTGTAAACCTTACCAAAATACATGATTCTGGCAAAACTCACATAGATTCAATATAACAGGCAGTTTAAGACAGATTGCAAGTTTGGTTTAGGAGTTTGGTTTTGGAATTATGTTTATATAACTTTCATATTTAGTATGACAGTTATACCTTCATATTGAGGAAAAAAAACAACTAACTTTTGTCTTTACAAACCTTACAAAATATTTTTTTCTAGTTAAAATCACAAAGATACATTTCTCCAGGCATTATTAACCATTTTGCATGTGTGGTATATGTTTACATAACTATCATATTAAATGTGGCAGTTATACTGTCATTATGAGTAAAACCAAATTTGTGTATATGTAAACCTTACCAAAATACCTGATTCTGGTAAAACTCACATAGATACAATACTTAAGGCATTTTTAGACATAATGCATGTTTGGTTTTGGAGTTTTGTTTGTATACATTTCTCCAGGCATTAATAGCCATTTAGCATGTTTGGTTCAGGAGTTATGTTTAAATAACTGTTATTTTGAATATGGCAGTTATACTGTCATTATGAGTAAAACCTAAATTTTGTATTTATAAACCTTACCAAAATACCTGATTCTGGTAAAACTCACATAGATACAATATTACAGGCATTTTTACACATAATGCATGTTTGGTTTTGGAGTTATGTTTATATACATTTTTCCAGGCATTATTAGCCATTTATCATGTTTGGTTTAGGAGTTATGTTTAAATAACTGTCATATCAAATAATGCAGTTATACTGTCATTATGAGTAAAACCCAAGTTTTGTATTTGTAAACCTTACCAAAATACCTGATTCTGGTAAAACTCATATAGATTCAATATTACAGGCAGTTTAAGAAGGATTGCAAGTTTGGTTTAGGAGTTTGGTTTTGGAATTATGTTTATATTACTTTCATATTTAGTTTGACAGTTATACCATCATATTGAGTAAAAAAAAATAACTTTTGTCTTTACAAACGTTACAAAATATTTTTTTCTAGTAAAACTTACAAAGATACATTTCTCCAGGCATTATTAGCCATTTAGCATGTTTGGTTTAGGAGTTATGTTTAAATAACTGTTATTTTGAATATGGCAGTTATACTGTCATTATGAGTAAAACCCAATTTTTGTATTTGTAAACCTTACCAAAATACCTGATTCTGGTAAAACTCACATAGATTCAATATTACAGGCATTTTTAGTTGTATTGCAAGTTTGGTTTTGGAGTTATATTTATTTAACTTTCATATTTAGTATGACAGTTATACTGTCATATTAAGTAAAAAAAACTAACTTGTTTATTTACAAACCTTATAAAAAAAAAAAAAAATCCAGAAAAACTCACAAAGATACATTTTTCCAGGCATTATTAGCCATTTTGTAATTGTGGTATAGGAGTTACAGTTTGTTTAAATAACTGTCAGATTGAATGTGACAGTATACTGTCATAGTGAGTAAAACCTAATTTTTGTATGTGTAAACCTTACCAAAAATACCTGATTCTGGTAAAAATCACATAGATACAATATTGCAGGCATTTTAAGACATAATGCATGTTTGGTTTTGGAGTTATGTTCATACAACTTTTATATTTAGTATGACAGTTATACCATCCTATTGAGTAGAAAAAAAAATAACTTGTGTCATTATAAACCTTACAAAAAAAAATGTCCCCAGTAAAACTCACAAATATACATTTCTCCAGGCATAATTAGCCTTTTATCATGTTTGGTTTAGTAGTTATGTTTAAACAATTGTCATATTGAGTGTGGCAGTTATACTGTCATTATGAGTAAAACCTATTTTTTGTATTTGTATACTTTACCAAAATACCTGATTCTGGTCAAACCCACATCGATACAATATTACAGGAATTTTTAGACATAAAGCATGTTTAGTTTTGGAGTTATGTTTATATAACTTTCATATTTAGTATGAAAGTTAAACCATCATATTGAGTAAAAAACAAAATATAATTTGTATCTTTACAAACCTTACAAAATATTGTTTTCCAGTAAAATTCACAAATATACCTTTCTCTAGGCATTATTAGTCATTTTGCATTTGTGTTTTAGGAGTTATGTTTAATTAACTGTCATATTGAGTGTGGCAGTTATACTGTCACTATGAGTAAAACCTAATTTTTGTTTTTGTAAACCTTACCAAAAGACCTGATTCTGATAAAACTCACATGTATTCAATATTACAGGCATTTTTAGACGGATTACATATTTGGTTTTGGAGTTGTGTTTATATAACTTTCATATATAGTATGGCAGCTATACTGTTAAATTGTGTAAAAAAAACCTAACTCGTGTCTTTACAAAAATACCTGATTCTGGTAAAACTCATATAGATTCAATATTACAGGCAGTTTAAGACGGATTGCAAGTTTGGTTTAGGAGTTTGTTTTTGGAATTATGTTTATATTATTTTTATATTTCGTTTGATAGTTACACCATCATATTCAGTAAAAAAAAAAAAACTTTTGTCTTTACAATTCTTACAAAATAGTTTTTTTTAGTAAAATTCACAAATATACATTTCTCCAGGCATTATTAGTCATTTTGCATGTTTGGTTTAGGAGTTGTGTTTAAATAACTGTTATTTTGAATATGGCAGTTATATTGTCATTATGAGTAAAACCCAATTTTTGTATTTGTAAACCTTACCTAAATACCTAATTCTGGTAAAACTCACATAGATTCAATATTACAGGCATTTTTAGAAGTTTTGCAAGTTTGGTTTTGGAGTTATGTTTATTTAACTTTCATATTTAGTATGACAGTTATACTGTCATATTAAGTAAAAAAAAACTAACTTGTGTCTTTACAAACCTTATAAAAAAACATTTTTTTCCAGGAAAACTCACAAAGATACATTTCTCCATGCATTATTAGCCTTTTTGTATTTGTGGTTTAGGAGTTATGTTCAAATAACTTTCAGATTGAATGTGACAGTATACTGTCATTATGAGTAAAACCTAATTTTTGTATTTGTAAAACTTACCAAAAATACCTGATTCTGGTAAAAATCACATAGATACAATATTGCAGGCATTTTTAGACATAATGCATGTTTGGTTTTGGAGTTATGTTTATACAACTTTCATATTTAGTATGACAGTATACCATCATATTGAGTAAAAAAAAAAAAACTTGTGTCCTTATAAACCTTACAATTTTTTTCCCCCAAAACTCACAAAGATACTTTTCTCCAGGCATAATTAGCCATTTATCATGTTTGGTTTAGGAGTTATGTTTAAATAACTGTCATATTGAGTGGGGTAGTTATTGTATTGTGTGTCATTATAAATAAAACCTATTTTTTGTATTTGTAAACCTTACCAAAATACCTGATTCTGGTAAAACCCACACCGATACAATATTACAGGAATTTTTAGAAATAAAGCATGTTTGGTTTTGGAGTTATGTTTATATAACTTTCATATTTAGTATGACAGTTATACCATCATATTGAGTAAAAAAAAACTAATTTGTATCTTTACAAATCTTACAAAATATTGTTTTCCAGTAAAATTCACAAATATACATTTCTCTAGGCATTATTAGTCATTTTGCATTTGTGTTTTAGGAGTTATGTTTAATTAACTGTCATATTGAGTGTGGCAGTTATATTGTCACTATGAGTAAAACCCAATTTTTGTATTTGTAAACCTTACCAAAATACCTGAATCTGACAAAACTCACATATATTCAATATTACAGGCATTTTTAGACGGATTGCATATTTGGTTTTGGAATTATGTTTATATAACTTTCATATATAGTATGACAGCTAAACTGCTAAATTGTGTAAAAAAACTAACTTGTGTCTTTACAAACCTTACAAAATATTTTTTCCAGTAAAACTCACAAAGATACATTCCTCAAGGCATTATTAGCCATTTTGTCAGTATACTGTCATTATGAGTAAAACTAATATTTTGTATTTGTAAACCTTACAAAAACAACTGATTAGAGTAAAACTCACATGGATACAAAATTATAAGCATTTTTAAACACAATGCATGTTTGGTGGCAGTCAATATGGCAGTTATACTGTCATTATGAGTAAAACCTATTTTTTGTAATTGTGAACCTTTCCAAAATACCTGATTCTGGTAAAACTCACATAGATACAATATTACAGGCATTTTTAGACATAATGTATGTTTGGTTTTGGAGTTATATTTATATAACTTTCATATTTAGTATGACAGTTATACCATCATATTAAATAAAAAAAACTAACTTGTGTCTTTATAAACCTTACAAATTATTTGTTTCCAATAAAACTCACACTGATACAATTCTCCAGGCATTATTAGCCATTTATCATGTTTGGTTTAAATAACTGTCATATCAAATGTTGCAGTTATACTGTCATTATGAGTAAAACCCAAGTTTTGTATTTGTAAACCTTACCAAAATACCTGATTCTGGTAAAACTCACATAGATTAAATATTACAGGCAGTTTAAGACATATTGCAAGTTTGGTTTAGGAGTTTGGTTTTGGAATTATGTTTATATAACTTCCATATTTAGTATGACAGTTATACCATCATATTGAGTAAAAAAAAAACTAACTTTTGTCTTTACAAACCTTACAAAATATTTTTTTCTAGTAAAAATCACAAAGATACATTTCTCCAGGCATTATTAGCCATGTATCATGTTTGGTTTAGGAATTATGTTTAAATAACTGTCATGTTGAGTGTGGCAGTTATATTGTCATTATGAGTAAAACCTATTTTTTGTATTTGTAAACCTTACCAAAATGCCTGATTCTGGTAAAACTCATATATATACAATATTACAGGAATTTTTAGACATAAAACATGTTTGGTTTAGGAGTTATGTTTAAATAACTGTCAGATTGAATGTGACAGTATACTGTCATAGTGAGTTAAACCAATATTTTTGTATTTGCAAACCTTACAAAAACAACTGATTCTAGTTAAACTCACAAGAATACAATATTACAGGCATTTTTAGACATAATGCATGTTTGGTTTTGGAGTTATGTTTATAATTGTTTTACATCTAGTATGACAGTTTTACTGTCATATTGAGTAAGAAAAAAATAACTTGTGTCTTTACAAACCCATTCATCCATCCATTTTCTACCGCTTATCCCCTTTGGGGTCGAGGGGGGCGCTGGAGCCTATCTCAGCTACAATCGGGCGGAAGGCGGGGTACACCCTGGACAAGTCGCCACCTCATCGCAGTCTTTACAAACCTTACAAAATTGTAAAACTTAAAAAGATACATTTCTTCAGGCATTATTAACCATTTTGCATGTGTGGTTTAGGAGTTATGTTTACATAACTGTCATATTGAATGTTGCAGTTATACTGTCATTATGAGTAAAACCTATTTTTTGTTTTTGTAAACCTTACCAAAATTCCTGATTCTAGTAAAACGAACATAGATTCATTGGTTTTGGAGTTATGTTAATATAACTTTCATATTTAGTATGACAGTTTATCATCATATTGAGTAAAACATTTAACTTGTATCTTTATAAACCTTACAAATTCGTTTTTTCCAGTAAAACTCACAAAGATACATTTCTCCAGGCATTATTAACCATTTTGCATGTCTGGTATAGGAGTTATGTTTACATAACTGTCATATTAAATGTGGCAGTTATACTGTCATTATGAGTAAAACCAAATGTGTGTATATCTAAACCTTACCAAAATACCTGATTCTGGTAAAACTCACATAGATACAATATTACAGGCATTTTTAGACGTATTGCAAGTTTGGTTTTGGAGTTATGTTTATTTAACTTTTATATTTAGTATGCCAGTTATACTGTCACAATAAGTAAAAAACTAACTTGTGTCTTTACAAACCTTACAATTTTTTTTTTTTTTTTCCCAGGAAAACTCACAAAGATACATTGCTCCAGGCATTATTAGCCATTTTGCATTTGTGGTTTAGGAATTATGTTTAAATACCTGGCATGTTAAATGTGGCAGTTATATTGTCATTATGAGTAAAACGTAATTTTTGTATTTGTAAACCTTACCAAAATACCTTATTCTGGTAAAATTCACATAGGTACAATATTACAGGAATTTTTAGACATAAAACATGTTTGGTTTTGGAGTTATGTTTATATAACTTTCATATTTAGTATGACAGTTATACCATTATATTGAGTAAAAAAAAACAACTTGTGTCTTTATAAACCTTACCGTATTTTCCGCACCATAAGCCGCCCCGTGTTGTAAGCCGCATCTAACTGCGCTAAAGGAATGTCAAAAAAACAGTCAGATAGGTCAGTCAAACTTTAATAATATATTAAAAACCAGCGTTCTAACAACTCTGTTCACTCCCAAAATGTACGCAAATGTGCAATCACAAACATAGTAAAATTCAAAATAGTGCAGAGCAATAGCAACATAATGTTGCTCGAACGTTAATGTCACAACACACAAAATAAACATAACGCTCACTTTCTGAAGTTATTCTTCATTCATAAATCCCTCGAATTCTTCTCCTACGGTGTCCGAATTGAAAAGTTGGGCGAATGTGGGATCCAAAATGGCCGGCTCCGTCTCGTCGAAGTAATCGGAGTCAGTGTCGCTGTTGTCCAGCAGTTCTGTGAATCCTGCCTTCCGGAAAGCTCGGACCACAGTTGTGACCGAAATATCTGCCCAGGCATTTACGATCCATTGGCAGATGTTGGCGTATGTCGTCCGGCGCTGTCTCCCTGTCTTGGTGAACGTCACGTGTGTTCGCCTTCTGTCATCCACTGTTCCCACGCAGTTAGCAGTCTAGCTTCGAATGCTCTGTTGACACCAATATCTAGCGGCTGGAGGTCTTTTGTCAATCCACCCGGAATGACGGCGAGTATTGAATTAAGCGCGTAAGCGTGTCTCTTAATGTGATGTTATGAGCTAGCAAATATAACAACTACACTACCCAGCATGCAACGATAGTGACGAGCATGCGCGGTAGCCCTGAGAAGCGTTGTTGTATGTGCTGGCAGTTAGAATGTGGTTATGAGCACGCTGTGAGTAAACGTTGAGAACTCAGTTAACACGCCTCGTCTGCATTATTTATAATTAGACAGACAACACACTTAATAGGAGCCATTTTGGGGTCTTTACATAAACACACAAATGGAAATGAAACGCCACATATCCCAGCATGCACCGCGCGCTTCTTCTACGGGGAAAAAAGATGGCGGCTGTTTACCGTAGTTGCGAGACCTAAACTTTATGAAAATTAATATTAATATTAACCCATATATAAGGCGCACCGGATTATAAGGCGCACTGTCAGCTTTTGAGAAAATTTGTGGTTTTTAGGTGCGCCTTATAGTGCGGAAAATACGGTACATTTTTTTTTTTCCAGCAAAACTCACAAAGATACATTTCTCCAGGTATACTTAGCCATTTATCATGTTTGGTTTAGGAGTTATGTTTAAATAACTGTCATATTGAGTGTGGCAGTTATACTGTCATTATGAGTAAAACCTAGATTTTGTATTTGTAAACCTTATTAAAATACCTGATTCTGGTAAAAATCACATAGATACAATATTACAGGCATTTTTAGACATAATGCATGTTTGGTTTTGGAGTTATGTTCATATAAAATTTACATTTATTATGACAGTTATACACATATTGACTAAAAAAAACTAACTTGTGTCTTAACAAACCTTACAAAATATTTTTATTTTCCAGTTAAACTCACAAAGATACCTTTCTCCAGGCAGAATTAGCCATTTAGCATGTTTAAATTAGGACTTATGTTTAAATAACTGTAATTTTGAACGTGGCAGTTATACTGTCATTATGAGTAAAACCTACTTTTTGTATTTGTAAACCTTACCAAAATACCTGATTCTGGTCAAACTCACATAGATTTAATATTACAGGCATTTTTAGACATAATGCATGTTTGGTTTTGGCGTTATGTTTATATAACTGTCATTTTGAATGTGGCAGTTATACTGTCATTATGAGTAAAAAAACTAACTTCTGTCTTTACAAACCTTACAAAAAAATTGTTTTCCAGTTAACCTCACAAAGATCCATTTCCCCAGGCTTTATTAGCCATTTAACATGTTTGGCTTAGGAGTTATGTTTGAATAACTGTCATATTGAGTGTGGCAGTTATACTGTCATTATGAGTAAAACATATTTTTTGTATTTGTAAACCTTACCAAAAAACCTGATTCTGGTAAAACCCACATCGATACAATATTACAGGAGTTTTTAGACATAAAATATGTTTGGTTTTGGAGTTATGTTTATATAACTTTCATATTTAGTATGACAGTTATACCATCATATTGAGTAATAAAACACTAATTTGTATCTTTACAAACCTTACAAAATATTGTTTTCCGGTAAAATTCGCAAATATACATTTCTCTAGGCATTATTAGTCATTTTGCATTTGTGTTTTAGGAGTTATGTTTAAATAAGTGTCATATTAAGTAAAAAAAAACTAACTTGTGTCTTTACAAACCTTATAAAAAAAAAAAATTTCCAGGAAGACTAACAAAGATACATTTCTCCAGGCATTATTAGCCATTTTGTATTTGTGGTTTAGGAGTTATGTTTAAATAACTTTCAGATTGAATGTGACAGTATACTGTCATTCTGAGTAAAACCTAATTTTTGTATTTGTAAACCTTACCAAAAATACCTGATTCTGGTAAAAATCACATAAATACAATATTGCAGGAATTTTTAGACATAATGCATGTTTGGTTTTGGAGTTATGTTTATACAACTTTCATATTTAGTATGACAGTATACCATCATATTGAGTAAAAAAAAAAAAACTTGTGTCCTTATAAACCTTACAATTGTTTCCCCCCAAAACTCACAAAGAATACTGTCACTATGAGTAAAACCTAATATTTTGATTTGTAAACCTTACCAAAATACCTGATTCTGATAAAACTTACATATAATAAATATTACAGACATTTTTAGACTGATTGCATGTTTGGTTTTGGTGTTATATTTATTCAACTTTCATATTTAGTATGACAGTATACTATTTTTTCCTGTAAAACTTACAAAGATACATATCTCTAGGCATTATTTGACATTTTGCTTGCATGGTTTAGGAGTTATGTTTAAATAACAGTCAGATTGAATGTGACAGTATACTGTCATAGTAGTTTTTTACATAATGCATGTTTGGTTTTGGAGTTTTGTTTAAATAATTGTCATATTGAATGTGGCAGTATACTGTCATTATGAGTAAAACCTAATGTTTGTATTTGTCAACCTTACCAAAATACCTGATTCTGGTAAGACTCAATATTACAGGCATTTTTAGACAAAATGCATTTTGGTTTTGGAGTTATGTTTATAAAACTTTCATATTTAGTATGACAGTTATACCATCGTATTAAATAAAATAAAAATAACTTGTGTCTTTATAACCTCACACATTATTTTTTTCCAGTAAAACTCACAAAGATACATTTCTCCAGGCATTATTAGTCATTTATCATGTTTGGTTTAGGAGTCATGTTTAAATAACTGTCATATTAAATGTTGCAGTTATACTGTCATTATGAGTAAAACCCAAGTTTTGTATTTGTAAACCTTACCAAAATACCTGATTCTGGCAAAACTCACATAGATTCAATATTACAGGCAGTTTAAGACGGACTGCAAGTTTGGTTTAGGAGTTTGGTCTTGGAATTATGTTTATCTAACTTTCATATTTAGTATGACAGTTATATATTGAGTAAAAAAAACAACTAACTTTTGTCTTTACAAACCATACAAAATATTTTTTTTCTAGTAAAACTCACAAAGATTCATTTCTCCAGGCATTATTAGCCATTTAGCATATTTGGTTTAGGAGTTATGTTTAAATAACTGTTATTTTGAATATGGCAGTTATACTGTCATTATGAGTAAAACCCAATTTTTGTATTTGTAAACCTTACCAAAATAACCGATTCTGGTAAAACTCACATATATTTAATATTACAGGCATTTTTAGACGGATTGCAAGTTTGGTTTTGGTGTTATATTTATTCAACTTTCATATTTAGTATGACAGTATACTATTTTTTCCTGTAAAACTTACAAAGATACATTTCTCTAGGCATTATTTGACATTTTGCTTGCATGGTTTAGGAGTTATGTTTAAATAACAGTCAGATTGAATGTGACAGTATACTGTCATAGTAGTTTTTTACTCAATATGCCAGTAATGTTCTTAAAATCCTGAGATAATGCGAAAAAAGCAATAAAAATGTTTTTCAACATAATTCCTACACCAAACATGCAACATGTCTAATAATGCCTGAAGACATGTATCTTTGTTAGTTTTACTAGAAAATGTATCTTTTGTAAGTTTTGCAACGACGCAAGTAAGTTTTTTTAATTCAATATAACAGTATAACTGTCAAACTAAATGTATAATTTATATAAACATAACTCCAAAACTGAAAATGCATTATGTCTAAAAATGCCTAAAATGTTGTATCTATGTGAGTTTTACCAGAATAAGGTAATTTTGTAAGGTTTACAAATACAAAAATTGGTTTTTTTCTCATAATGACGGTAGAACTGCTATATTCAATTTGAGAGTTATTTAATTATAACTTCCTAACCACACATGCAAATAGGCTAATAAAGCCTAAAACAATGCATCCTTGTGAGTTTACTCGCAACATATGCTATTTTAAGGCTTGCAAACACAAAAAGTAGTTTTTTACTGATTATGACAGTAATGTTCTTAAAATCCTGAGATAATGCGAAATAAGCAATAAAAATGTTTTTCAACATAATTCCTACACCAAACATGCAACATGTCTAATAATGCCTGAAGACATGTATCTTTGTTAGTTTTACTAGAAAAATGATCTTTTATAAGTTTTGCAAAGAGGCAAATAAGTTTTTTTAATTCAATATGACAGTATAACTGTCATACCAAATATGAAAGTTATATAAACAAAACTCCAAACCTAAACATGCATTATGTCTAAAATTGCCTGTAATATTGTATATATGTGAGTTTCACCAGAATCAGGTAATTTGGTAAGGTTTACAAATACAAAAATTTTTTTTTTTTCAAATGACAGTATAACTGCTACATTCAATTTGACTGTTATTTAAACATAACTTCCTAATCACACATGCAAATAGGTTAATAAAGCCTAAAACAATGCATCCTTGTGAGTTTTACTCGAAACATATGCTATTTTAAGGCTTGCAAACACAAAAAGTAGTTTTTTACTCATTATGACAGTAATGTTCTTAAAATCCTGAGATAATGCAAAATAAGCAATAAAAATGTTTTTCAACATAATTCCTACACCAAACATGCAGCATGTCTGATAATGCGTGAAGATATGTATCTTTGTTAGTTTTACTAGAAAAATTATATTTTGTAAGTTTTGCAAAGAGGCAAGTTAGTTTCTTTAATTCAATATGACAGTATAACTGTCATACCAAATATGAAATATATATAAACATAACTCCAAAATTGAACATGCATTATGTCTAAAAATGCCTAAAATATTGCATCTATGTGAGTTTTACCAGAATCAGGTAATTTGGTAAGGTTTACAAATACAAAAATTGTTTTTTTTTCATAATGACAGTATAACTGCTACATTTAATTTGACTGTTATTTAAACATAACTTCCTAATCACACATGCAAATAGGTTAATAAAGCCTAAAACAATGCATCCTTGTGAGTTTTACTCGAAACATATGCTATTTTAAGGCTTGCAAACACAAAAAGTAGTTTTTTACTCATTATGACAGTAATGTTCTTAAAATCCTGAGATAATGCGAAATAAGCAATAAAAATGTTTTTCAACATAATTCCTACACCAAACATGCAACATGTCTGATAATGCGTTAAGATATGTATCTTTGTTAGTTTTACTAGAAAAATTATATTTTGTAAGTTTTGCAAAGAGGCAAATAAGTTTTTTTAATTCAATATGACAGTATAACTGTCATACCAAATATGAAAGTTATATAAACATAACTCCAAAACTGAACATGCATTATGTCTAAAAATGCCTAAAATATTGTATCTATGTGAGTTTTACAAGAATCAGTTATTTTGGTAAGGTGTACAATTACATACATTAGGGGTTTTCTCATAATGACAGTTAACTGCTACATTCAATTTGACTGTTATTTAAACATAACTCCCTAACCACACATGCAAAAAAGGTTAATAAAGCCTAAAACAATGCATCCTTGTGAGTTTTACTCGAAACATATGCTATTTTAGGCTTGCAACCACAAAAAGTAGTTTTTTACTCATTTTGACAGTAATGTTCTTAAAATCCTGAGATAATGCAAAATAAGCAATAAAAATGTTTTTCAACATAATTCCTACACCAAACATGCAACATTTCTAATAATGCCTGAAGACATGTATCTTTGTTAGTTTTACTAGAAAAATGATCTTTTATAAGTTTTGCAAAGAGGCAAATAAGTTTTTTTAATTCAATATGACAGTATAACTGTCATACCAAATATGAAAGTTATATAAACATAACTCCAAAACTAAACATGCATTATGTCTAAAATTGCCTGTAATATTGTATATATGTGAGTTTCACCAGAATCAGGTAATTTGCTAAGGTTTACAAATACAAAATTTTTTTTTTTTTCATAATGACAGTATAACTGCTACATTCAATTTGACTGTTATTTAAACATAACTTCCTAATCACACATGCAAATAGGTTAATAAAGCCTAAAACAATGCATCCTTGTGAGTTTTACTCGAAACATATGCTATTTTAAGGCTTGCAAACACAAAAAGTAGTTTTTTACTCATTATGACAGTAATGTTCTTAAAATCCTGAGATAATGCGAAATAAGCAATAAAAATGTTTTTCAACATAATTCCTACACCAAACATGCAACATGTCTGATAATGCGTGAAGATATGTATCTTTGTTAGTTTTACTAGAAAAATTATATTTTTTAAGTTTTGCAAAGAGGCAAGTTAGTTTTTTTAATTCAATATGACAGTATAACTGTCATACCAAATATGAAAGTTATACAAACATAACTCCAAAAATGAACATGCATTATGTCTAAAAATGCCTAAAATATTGTATCTATGTGAGTTTTACAAGAATCAGTTATTTTGGTAAGGTGTACAATTACATAAATTAGGGGTTTACTCACAATGACAGTTAACTGCTACATTCAATTTGACTGTTATTTAAACATAACTCCCTAACCACACATGCAAAATAGGTTAATAAAGCCTAAAACAATGCATCCTTGTGAGTTTTACTCGAAACATATGCTATTTTAAGGCTTGCAAACACAAAAAGTATTTTTTTACTCATTTTGACAGTAATGTTCTTAAAATCCTGAGATAATGCAAAATAAGCAAAAAAAATGTTTTTCAACATAATTCCTACACCAAACATGCAACATGTCTAATAATGCCTGAAGACGTGTATCTTTGTTAGTTTTACTAGAAAAATTATCTTTTGTAAGTTTTGCAAAGAGGCAAGTTAGTTTTTTTAATTCAATATGACAGTCTAACTGTCATACCAAATATGAAAGTTATATAATTGGGACGGCGTGGCGCATTGGAAGAATGGCCGTGCGCGACCCGAGGGCCCCTTTGTTCAATCCCCACCTAGTACCAACCTCGTCATGTCCGTTGTGTTCTGAGCAAGACACTTCACCCTTGCTCCTGATGGGTGCTGGTTAGCGCCTTTCATGGCAGCTCCCTCCATCAGTGTGTGAATGTGTGTGTGAATAGGTAAATATGGAAGTAGTGTCAAAGCGCTTTGAGTACCTTGAAGGCAGAAAAGCGCTATACAAGTACAACCCATTTATCATTATTTATTTATAAACATAACTCCAAAACTGAACATGCATTATGTCTAAAATTGCCTGTAATATTGTATCTATGTGAGTTTCACCAGAATCAGGTAATTTGGTAAGGTTTACAAATACAAAAATAGTTTTTTTTCATAATGACAGTATAACTGCTACATTCAATTTGACTGTTATTTAAACATAACTTCTTAATCACACATGCAAATAGGTTAATAAAGCCTAAAACAATGCATCCTTGTGAGTTTTACTCGAAACATATGCTATTTTAAGGCTTGCAAACACAAAAAGTAGTTTTTTAATCATTTTGACAGTAATGTTCTTCAAATCCTGAGATAATGCGAAATAAGCAATAAAAATGTTTTTCATCATAATTCCTACACCAAACATGCAACATGTCTAATAATGCATGGATACATGTATCTTTGTTAGTTATACTAGAAAAATTATCTTTTGTAAGTTTTACAAAGACTCAAGTTAGTTTTTTTAATCCAATATGACAGTATAACTGTCATACCAAATATGAAAGTTATATAAACATAACTCCAAAACTGAACATGCATTATGTCTAAAAATGCCTAAAATATTGTATCTATGTGAGTTTTACAAGAATCAGTTATTTTGGTAAGGTGTACAATTACATAAATTAGGGGTTTACTCATAATGACAGTTAACTGCTACATTCAATTTGACTGTTATTTAAACATAACTCCCTAACCACACATGCAAAATAGGTTAATAAAATCTAAAACAATGCATCCTTGTGAGTTTTACTCGAAACATATGCTATTTTAGGCTTGCAAACACAAAAAGTAGTTTTTTACTCATTTTGACAGTAATGTTCTTAAAATCCTGAGATAATGCAAAATAAGCAATAAAAATGTTTTTCAACATAATTCCTACACCAAACATGCAACATGTCTAATAATGCCTGAAGACATGTATCTTTGTTAGTTTTACTAGAAAAAGGATCTTTTATAAGTTTTGCAAAGAGGCAAATAAGTTTTTTTAATTCAATATGACAGTATAACTGTCATACCAAATATGAAAGTTATATAAACAAAACTCCAAACCTAAACATGCATTATGTCTAAAATTGCCTGTAATATGGTATATATGTGAGTTTCACCAGAATCAGGTAATTTGGTAAGGTTTACAAATACAACATTTTTTTTTTTTTCATAATGACAGTATAACTGCTACATTCAATTTGACTGTTATTTAAACATAACTTCCTAATCACACATGCAAGTAGGTTAATAAAGCCTAAAACAATGCATCCTTGTGAGTTTTACTCGAAACATATGCTAATTTAAGGCTTGCAAACACAAAAAGTAGTTTTTTACTCATTATGACAGTAATGTTCTTAAAATCCTGAGATAATGCGAAATAAGCAATAAAAATGTTTTTCAACATAATTCCTACACCAAACATGCAACATGTCTGATAATGCGTGAAGATATGTATCTTTGTTAGTTTTACTAGAAAAAATATATTTTGTAAGTTTTGCAAAGAGGCAAGTTAGTTTTTTTAATTCAATATGACAGTATAACTGTCATACCAAATATGAAATATATATAAACATAACTCCAAAATTGAACATGCATTATGTCTAAAAATGCCTAAAATATTGTATCTATGTGAGTTTTACCAGAATCAGGTAATTTGGTAAGGTTTACAAATACAAAAATTGGTTTTTTTTCATAATGACAGTATAACTGCTACATTCAATTTGACTGTTATTTAAACATAACTTCCTAATCACACATGCAAATAGGTTAATAAAGCCTAAAACAATGCATCCTTGTGAGTTTTACTCGAAACATTTGCTATTTTAAGGCTTGCAAACACAAAAAGTAGTTTTTTACTCATTATGACAGTAAAGTTCTTAAAATCCTGAGATAATGCGAAATAAGCAATAAAAATGTTTTTCAACATAATTCCTACACCAAACATGCAACATGTCTAATAATGCCTGAAGACATGTATCTTTGTTAGTTTTACTAGAAAAAATATATTTTGTAAGTTTTGCAAGAGGCAAGTTAGTTTTTTTAATGCAATATGACAGTATAACTGTCATACAAAATATGAAAGTTATATAAACATAACTCCAAAACTAAACATGGATTATGTCTAAAAATGCCTAAAATATTGTATCTCTGAGAGTTTTACAAGAATCAGTTAATTTGGTAAGGTGTACAATTACATAAATTAGGGGTTTACTCATAATGACAGTTAACTGCTACATTCAATTTGACTGTTATTTAAGCTTAACTCCCTAACCACACATGCAAATAGGTTAAAAAAAAGCCTGAAACAATGCATCCTTGTGAGTTTTACTCGAAACATATGCTATTTTAAGGCTTGCAAACACAAAAAGTAGTTTTTTACTCATTATGACAGTAATAAATGGCTAATTATGCCTGGAGAAATGTATCTTTGTGAGTTTTACTGGGAAAATATTTTTTTGTAAGGTTTATGAAGACACAAGTTATTCTTTTTTTACTCAATATGATAGTATAACTGTCATACTAAATATAAAAGTTGTATAAACATAACTCCAAAACCAAACATGCATTATGTCTAAAAATGCCTGCAATATTGTATTTATGTGATTTTTACCAGAATCAGGTATTTTTGGTAAGGTTTACAAATACAAAAATTAGGTTTTACTCACTATGACAGTATACTGTCACATTCAATCTGATAGTTATTTAAATATATTGTAACTCCTAAACCACAATTACAAAATGGCTAATAATGCCAGGAAAAATGTATCTTTGTGAGTTTTCCTGGAAAACGTTTTTTTTTATAAGGTTTGTAAAGAAACAAGTTAGTTTTTTCACTTAATATGACAGTATAACTGTCATACTAAATATGAAAGTTAAATAAACATTACTCCAAAACCAAACTTACAATACGTCTAAAAATGCCTGTAATATTGAATCTATGTGAGTTTGACCAGAATCAGGTATTTTGGTAAGGTTTACAAATACAAAAATTGGGTTTTACTCATAATGACAGTATAACTGCCATATTCAAATTAACAGTTATTTAAACATAACTCCTAAACCAAACATGCTAAATGGCTAATAATGCCTGGAGAAATGTATCTTTGCGAGTTTTACTAGAAACAAATATTTTTAAGGTTTGTAAAGAAATGTTGTTGTTTTTTTTTACTCAATATGATGGTATAACTGTCTCTCTGAGCTGCCACCTTAACGTGGTAGAGGAGTTTGCGTGTCCCAATGATCCTAGGAGCTATGTTGTCCGGAGGCTTTATGCCCCCTGGTAGGGTCTCCCAAGACAAACTGGTCCTATGAGGGATCAGACAAAGAGCAGCTCGAAGACCTCCATGAATAATAAAAAACAAGGACCCAGATTTCCCTTGCCCGGACGCGGGTCACCGGGACCCCCTCTGGAGCCAGGCCCGGAGGTGGGGCACGATGGCGAGCGCCTGACATGGGGCCCGGCCGGGCACAGCCCGAAGAGGCAACGTGGGTCCCCCCTCCAATGGGCTCACCATCCATAGCAGGGGTCATAGAGGTCGGGTGCGATGTGAGCTGGGCGGCAGCCGAAGGCAGGGCACTTGGCGGTCCGATCCTCGGCTACAGAAGCTAGCTCTTGGGACGTGGAACGTCACCTCGCTGGGGGAGAAGGAGCCTGAGCTAGTGCGCGAAGTGGAGAAGTTCCGGTTAGATATAGTCGGACTCACTTCGACGCACAGCAAGAGCTCTGGAACCAGTTCTCTCGAGAGGGGCTGGACTCTCTTCCACTCTGGTGTTGCCGGCAGTGAAAGGCGACGGGCTGGGGTGGCAATTCTTGTTTCCCCCCGGCTCAGAGCCTGTACGTTGGAGTTCAACCCGGTGGACGAGAGGGTAGCTTCCCTCCGCCTTCGGGTGGGGGAACGGGTCCTGACTGTGGTTTGCGCTTACGCGCCAAACCGCAGCTCAGAGTACCCACCCTTTTTGGATTCACTCGAGGGAGTACTTGAGAGTGCTCCCCCGGGTGATTCCCTCATGCTACTGGGGGACTTCAATGATCATGTTGGCAACGACAGTGAAACCTGGAGAGGCGTGATTGGGAAGAATGGCTGCCCGGATCTGAACCCGAGCGGTGTTTTGTTATTGGACTTTTGTGCCCGTCACAGATTTTCCATAACGAACACCATGTTCAAACATAAGCGTGTCCATATGTGCACTTGGCACCAGGACACCCTAGGCCGCAGTTCCATGATCGACTTTGTAGTTGTGTCATCGGATTTGCGGCCTCATGTTTTGGATACTCGGGTGAAGAGAGGGGCGGAGCTTTCTACCGATCACCACCTGTTGGTGAGTTGGCTGCGATGGTGGGGGAGGATGCCGGACAGACCTGGCAGGCCCAAACGCATTGTGAGGGTTTGCTGGGAACGTCTGGCAGAGTCTCCTGTCAGAGAGAGTTTCAATTCCCATCTCCGGAAGAACTTTGAACATGTCACGAGGGAGGTGCTGGACATTGAGTCCGAATGGACCATGTTCCGCGCCTCTATTGTCGAGGCGGCTGATTGGAGCTGTGGCCGCAAGGTAGTTGGTGCTTGTCGTGGCGGTAATCCTAGAACCCGTTGGTGGACACCGGCGGTGAGGGATGCCGTCAAGCTGAAGAAGGAGTCCTATCGGGTTCTTTTGGCTCATAGGACTCCTGAGGCAGCGGACAGGTACCGACAGGTGTGCGGCTTCAGCAGTCGCAGAGGCAAAAACTCGGACATGGGAGGAGTTCGGGGAAGCGCTGGAAAATGACTTCCGGACGGCTTCGAAGCAATTCTGGACCACCAGCCGCCGCCTCAGGAAGGGGAAGCAGTGCACTATCAACACCGTGTATGGCGAGGATGTTGTTCTGCTGACCTCGACTGCGGACTGTGGATCGGTGGAGGGAATACTTCGAAGACCTCCTCAATCCCACCAACACGTCTTCTTATGAGGAAGCAGTGCCTGGGGAGTCTGTGGTGGGCTCTCCTAGTTCTGGGGCTGAGGTTGCTGAGGTAGTTAAAAAGCTCCTCGGTGGCAAGGCCCCAGGGCTAGATGAGATCCGCCCGGAGTTCCTTAAGGCTCTGGATGCTGTGGGGCTGTCTTGGTTGACAAGACTCTGCAGCATTGCGTGGACATCGGGGGCAGTACCTCTGGATTGGCAGACCGGGGTGGTGGTTCCTCTCTTTAAGAAGGGGAACCGGAGGGTGTGCTCTAACTATCGTGGGATCACACTCCTCAGCCTTCCCGGTAAGGTCTATTCAGGTGTACTGGAGAGGAGGCTACGCCGGATAGTCGAACCTCGGATTCAGGAGGAACAGTGTGGTTTTCGTCCTGGTCGTGGAACTGTGGACCAGCTCTATACTCTCGGCAGGGTCCTTGAGGGTACATGGGAGTTTGCCCAACCAGTCTACATGTGTTTTGTGGACTTGGAGAAGGCATTCGACCGTGTCCCTCGGGAAGTCCTGTGGGGAGTGCTCAGAGAGTATGGGGTATCGGACTGTCTGATTGTGGCAGTCCGCTCTCTGTATGCTCAGTGACAGAGCTTGGTCCGCATTGCCGGCAGTAAGTCGGACACGTTTCCAGTGAGGGTTGGACTCCGCCAAGGCTGCCCTTTGTCACCGATTCTGTTCATAACTTTTATGGACAGAATTTATAGGCGCAGTCAAGGCGTTGAGGGGATCTGGTTTGGTGGCTGCAGGATTAGGTCTCTGCTTTATGCAGATGATGTGGTCCTGTTGGCTTCATCTGGCCAGGATCTTCAGCTCTCACTGGATCGGTTCGCAGCCGAGTGTGAAGCGACTGGGATGGACCATGGACTCGGACCTCCAAGTCCCAGTGCATGGTTCTCGCTCGGAAAAGGGTGGAGTGCCATCTCCGGGTTGGGGAGGAGATCTTGCCCCAAGTGGAGGAGTTCAAGTACCTCGGAGTCTTGTTCACGAGTGAGGGAAGAGTGGATCGTGAGATCGACAGGCGGATCGGTGCGGCGTCTTCAGTAATGCGGACGCTGTATCGATCCGTTGTGGTGAAGAAGGAGCTGAGCCGGAAGGCAAAGCTCTCGATTTACCGGTCGATCTACGTTCCCATCCTCACCTATGGTCATGAGCTTTGGGTTATGACCGAAAGGACAAGATCACGGGTACAAGCGGCCGAAATGAGTTTCCTCCGCCGGGTGGCGGGGCTCTCCCTTAGAGATAGGGTGTGAGAAGCTCTGCCATCCGGGGAGAGCTCAAAGTAAAGCCGCTGCTCCTCCACATCGAGAGGAGCCAGATGAGGTGGTTCGGGCATCTGGTCAGGATGCCACCCGAACGCCTCCCTAGGGAGGTGTTTAGGGCACGTCCGACCGGTAGGAGGCCACGGGGAAGACCCAGGACACGTTGGGAAGACTATGTCTCCCGGCTGGCCTGGGAACGCCTCGGGGTCCCACAGGAAGAGCTGGACGAAGTGGCTGGGGAGAGGGAAGTCTGGGCTTCCCTGCTTAGGCTGCTGCCCCCGCGACCCGACCTCGGATAAGTGGAAGAAGATGGATGGATGGATGGATAAATATAAAAGTAATATAAACATCATTCCAAAACCAAACTCCTAAACCAAACTTGCAATCCGTCTTAAACTGCCTGTAATATTGAAGCTATATGAGTTTTACCAGAATCAGGTATTTTGGTAAGGTTTACAAATACAAAACTTGGGTTTTACTCATAATGACAGTATAACTGCATTATTTGATATGACAGTTATTTAAACATAACTCCTAAACCAAACATGATAAATAGCTAATAATGCCTGGAAAAATGTATATAAACATAACTCCAAAACCAAACATGCATTATGTCTAAAAATGCCTGTAATATTGTATCTATGTGAGTTTTACCAGAATCAGGAATTTTGGTAAGGTTTATAAATACAAAAATTAGGTTTTACTCATAATGACAGTATAACTGCCACCCTCAATATGACGGTTATGTAACATAACTCCTAAACCACAAATGCAAAATGGCTAATAATGCCTGGAGAAATGTATCTTTGTGAGTTTTACAGGAAAAAAAATATTTTGTAAGGTTTGATAAGACACAAAATAGTTTTTTTTTATTCAATATGTTTGTATAACTGTCATAATAAATGTAAAAGTTATATAAACATAACTCCAATACCAAACATGCAATCCGTCTAAAAATGCCTGTTATATTGAATCTATGTGAGTTTTACTAGAATCAGGTATTTTGTTAAGGTTTACAAATACAAAAATTAGGTTTTACACACTATGACAGTATACTGTCACATTCAATCTGACAATCTTATTTAAACACAAATTCTAAACCACGGATGCAAAGTGGCTAATAATATCTGGAGAAATGTATTTTTGTGAGTTTTACTGGAAAAAAAATATTTTGTAAAGTTTGTATAGACACAAGTTAGTTTTTTTTACTCAATATGATGGAAACATGCTTTATGTCTAAAAAAAAATCCTGTAATATTTTATCCATGTGAGTTTTATCAGAGTAAGTTATTTTGGTAATTTTACAAATACAAAAAATAGGTTTTACTCATAATGACAGTGCCACACGCAATATGACAGTTATTTAAACATAACTCTAAACCAAACATGGTTAATGGCTAATCATGCCTGGAGAAATGTATCTTTGTGAGTTTTACTGGAAAACATTTTTTTTTAAGGTTTATAAAGACACAAGTTAGTTTTTTTTACTCAATATGACAGTATAACTCTAATACTAAATGTAAAACATATATAAACATAACTCCAAAACAGAACATGCATTATGTTTAAAAATGCCTGTAATTTTGTATCCATGCGAGTTTTACGAAAATCAATTGTTGTAGTAAGGTTTGCAATTACAAAATATTGGTTTTACTCACCATGATAGTATACTGTCACATTCAATTTGACAGTTATTTAAACATAACTACCAAACCACACATGCAAAATGGCTATAATGCCTGGAGAAATGTATCTTTGTGAGATTACTGGAAAAACATATTTTGTAAGGTTTGTAAAGAACCAATTTAGTTTTTTTTACTTAATATGATGAGGTGGCGACATTTCCAGGGTGTACCCCGCCTTCCGCTCGATTGTAGCTGACATAGGCTCCAGCGCCCCCCGCGACCCCGAAGGGAATAAGCGGTAGAAAATGGATGGATGGATGGACATCCATTAAAAAATGCCTGTAATATTGTATCACTCCTCTCTGAGCTGCCACCTTAACGTGGTAGAGGAGTTTGCGTGTCCCAATGATCCTAGGAGCTATGTTGTCCGGGGGCTTTATGCCCCCTGGTAGGGTCTCCCAAGACAAACTGGTCCTAGGTGAGGGATCAGACAAAGAGCAGCTCGAAGACCTCCATGAAATATAAAAAACAAGGACCCAGATTTCCCTCGCCCGGACGCGGGTCACCGGGGCCCCCCTCTGGAGCCAGGCCCGGAGGTGGGGCACGATGGCGAGCACCTGGTGGCCGGGCCTGCCCCCATGGGGCCCGGCCGGGCACAGCCCGAAGAGGCAACGTGGGTCCCCCCTCCAATGGGCTCACCACCCATAGCAGGGGTCATGGAGGTCGGGTGCAATGTGAGCTGGGCGGCAGCCGAAGGCAGGGCACTCGGCGGTCCGATCCTCGGCTACAGAAGCTAGCTCTTGGGACGTGGAACGTCACCTCGCTGGGGGGGAAGGAGCCTGAGCTAGTGCGCGAGGTGGAGAAGTTCCGGCTAGATATAGTCGGACTCACTTCGAATGGTTTGGTGGCTGCAGGATTAGGTCTCTGCTTTTTGCAGATGATGTGGTCCTGATGGCTTCATCTGGCCAGGATCTTCAGCTCTCACTGGATCGGTTCGCAGCCGAGTGTGAAGCGACTGGGATGAGAATCAGCACCTCCAAGTCCGAGTCCATGGTTCTCGCCCGGAAAAGGGTGGAGTGCCATCTCCGGGTTGGGGAGGAGATTTTTCCCCAAGTGGAGGAGTTCAAGTACCTCGGAGTCTTGTTCACGAGTGGGGGAAGAGTGGATCGTGAGATCGACAGGCGGATCGGTGCGGCGTCTTCAGTAATGCGGACGCTGTATCGATCCGTTGTGGTGAAGAAGGAGCTGAGCCGGAAGGCAAAGCTCTCAATTTACCGGTCGATCTACGTTCCCATCCTCACCTATGGTCATGAGCTTTGGGTTATGACCGAAAGGACAAGATCACGGGTACAAGCGGCCGAAATGAGTTTCCTCCGCCGGGTGGCGGGGCTCTCCATTAGAGATAGGGTGAGAAGCTCTGCCATCCGGGAGGAGCTCAAAGTAAAGCCGCTGCTCCTCCACATCGAGAGGAGCCAGATGAGGTGGTTCGGGCATCTGGTCAGGATGCCACCCGAACGCCTCCCTAGGGAGGTGTTTATGGCACGTCTGACCGGTAGGAGGCCGCGGGGAAGACCCAGGACACGTTGGGAAGACTATATCTCCCGGCCTGGGAACGCCTCGGGGTCCCCTGGGAGGAGCTGGACGAAGTGGCTGGGGAGAGGGAAGTCTGGGCTTCCCTGCTTAGGCTGCTGCCCCCGCGACCCGACCTCGGATAAGCGGAGGAAGATGGATGGATGGATATTGTATCAATGTGAGTTTTACTAAAATCAGTTGTTTTTGTAAGTTTTGCAAATACAAAATATTGGTTTTACTCACTATGACAGTGTACTGTCACATTCAATCTGACAGCTATTTAAACATAACTCCTAAACCACACATGCAAAATGACTAATAATGCCGAGAAAAATGTATCTCTCTGAATTTTATTGGAAAAAAATATTTTTTAAGGTTTTTAAAATTACAAGTTTGTTATTTTTTACTCAATTTGACAGTATAACTGTCATACTGAATATAAAAGTTATATACACATAACTCTAAAACCAAACTTGCAATCCGTCTAAAAATGCCTGTAATTATGAATCTATGTGAGTTTAACCAAAATCCGGTATTTTGGTAAGGTTTACAAATACAAAAATTAGGTTTTACTCATAATGACAGTATAACTGCCACACGCAATATGACAGTTTTTTAAACATAACTCCTAAAAAAACAAATGCAAAATGACTAATAATGCCTGGAAAAATGTATCTTTGTGAAATTTAATGAAAAAAAAATATTTTGTAAGGTTTGTAAAGACACAAATTAGTTGTTTTTACTCAATATGATGGTATAACTGTCATACTAAATATGAAAGTTGTATAAACATAACTGCAAAACCAAACATGTTTTATGTCTATGTGTAATATTGTATCTATGTGAGTTTTACCAGAATCAGGTATTTTGGTAAGGTTTACAAATACAAAAATTAGGTTTTACTCACTATGACAGTATACTGTCACATTCAATCTGACAGTTATGTAAACATAACTCCTAAACCACACATGCAAAATGGCTAATAATGCCTGGAGAAATGTATCTTTGTGAGTTTTACTAGGAAAAACAATTTGTAAGGTTTGTAAAGACACACGTTAGTTTTTTTTACTCAATATGACAGTATAACTGTCATACTACATGCAGAAAATATATAAACATGACTCCAAAACCAAACTTGCAATCCGTCTAAAAATGTCTGTAATATTGAATCTATGTGAGTTTTACCAAAATGAGGTATTTTGGTAAGGTTGACAAATAAAAAAAATAGGTTTTTACTGATAGTGACATTATAAGTGCCACACTCAATATGACAGTTATTTAAAATTAAGTCATAAACGACACATGAAAATGGTTATTAAACCTGGAGAAATGTATCTTTGTTAGTTTTACTAGAGTAATGATCTTTTGTAAGGTTTACAAAGACACAAGTTTTTTTACTCAATATGACGGTATAACTGTCAAACTAAAAAAACTTATAGAAACATAACTCCAAAACCAAACTCAAAAACCAAACATGCAATCCATTTAAAAATGCCTGTAATATTAAATATATGTGAGTTTTATCAGAATCAGGTATTGTGGTAAGGTTTACAATACCAAAATTAGGTTTTACTCATAATGACAGTATAACTGCCACGCTCAATATGACAGTTATTTAAACATAACTCCTAAAACACACATGCAAAATGACTAATAATGCGTGGAAAAATGTATCTTTGTGATTTTTACTGGAAAAAAATATTTTGTAAGGTTTGTAAAGATACTGTTTTTTTTGTTTTTTTTAACTCAATATGATGGTATAACTGTCATACTAAAAATGAAAGTTTTATAAACATAACTCCAAAACCAAACTTGCAATTCGTAAAAAAAATGGCTGTAATATTGAATATATTTGATTTTTTACCAGAATCAGGTATTTTGGTAAGGATTACAAATACAAAAATTAGGTTTTACTCATATTGACAGATAACCGCCAAATTGTTTTAAACATAACTCATAAACAAAACATGCTAAATGGCTAATAATGCCTGGAGAAAAGTATCTTTGTGAGTTTTACTGGAAAAAAATAAATAAAAATTGTAAGGTTTGTAAAGACACAAGTTAGTTTTTTCTAACTCAAAAAGACAGTATAACTGTCATACTAAATGGAAAAGTTATATAAACATAACTCCAAAACCAAACATGCATTATGTCTAAGAATGCCTGACATGATGTATCCATGTGAGTTATACTAGAATCAGTTGTTTTTGTAAGTTTTGCAAATACAAAATATTGGTTTTACTCACTATGACAGTATACTGTCACATTCGATCTGACAGTTATTTAAACATAACTCCTAAACCACATATTCAAAATGACTAATATGCCTGGAGAAATGTATCTCTGTGAAGTTTTCTGGAAAAAAATATTTTTTACAACACAATTTTTTTTTACTCAAAATGACAGCAGTATACTGGTATAGTGAGTAAAACCTTATTTTTGTATTTGTAAACCTTACCAAAATACCTGATTGTAGTAAAACTCACATAGATACAATATTACAGGCATTTTTTGAACATAATGCATGTTTGGTTTTGGAGTTATGTTTATATAACTTTCATATTTAGTATGACAGTTTTACTGTCATATTAAGTAAAAAAAACAACTAACTTGTGTCTTTACAAACCTTACAAAATATATATTTTTTTTTTTCAGTAAAACTCACAAAGGCATTATTAGTCATTTTGTATGTGTGGTTTAGGAGTTATGTTTAAATAACTGTCAGATTGAATGTGACAGCATACTGTCATAGTGAGTAAATTCAATATTTTCTATTTTCAAACCTTAAAAAAACAACTGATTCTAGTAAAACTCACATGGATACAATGTTACAGGCATTTTTAGACATAATGCATGTTTGGTTTTGGAGTTTTGTTTATATACATTTTACATTTAGTATGACAGTTATACTGTCATATGGAGTAAAAAACAACTAACTTGTGTCTTTACAAACCTTACTAAAATGTTGTTTTTTTCAGGAAAACTCACAAAGATGCATTTCTCCAGTCATTATTAGCCATTTAGCATGTTTGGTTTAGGAGTTATGTTTAAAAAACTGTCATTTTGAACGTTGCAGTTATACTGTCATTATGAGTAAAACCAAATTTTTGTATTTGTAAACCTTACCAAAATCCCTGTTTGTGGTAAAACTCACATAGATTCAATATTACATGCATTTTTAGACGGATTGCATGTTTGGTTTTGAAGTTATGTTTATATAACTTTCAAATTTAGTAAGACAGTTATACCATCATATTGAATAAAAAAAAAAAACTTGTGTCCGAACAAACCTTACAAAATATATTTTTTCCAGTAAAACTCACAAAAATAAATTTCTCCAGGCATTATTAGCCATTTTGCATGTGTGGTTTAGGAGTTATGTTTAAATAACTGTCAGATTGAATGTAACAGTATACTGTCATAGTGAGTAAAACCAATATTTTGTATTTGAAAACCTTACAAAAACAACTGATTCTACTAAAACTCACATGGATACAATATTACAGGCATTTTTAGACATAATGCATGTTTGTTTTTGGAGTTATATTAATATGATGAGATGGCGACTTTTCCAGGGTGAACCCCGCCTTCCGCCCGATTGTAGCTGAGATAGGCTCCAGCACCCCCCGCCACCCCGAAGGGAATAAACGGTAGAAAATGGATGGATGGTTGGACAGTATAACTGTCATACTAAATGTAAAAGTAGTATAAACATAACTCCAAAACCCAACATGCATTATGTCTAAAAATGCCTGTAATATTGTATCCATGTGAGTTAACTAGAATCAGTTGTTTTTGTAAGTTTTGCAAATACAAAATATTGGTTTTACCGTATTTTCCGCACTATAAGGCGCACCGGATTATTAGCCGCACCTTCTATGAATTACATATTTCATAATTTTGTCCACCAATAAGCCGCCCCGGACTATAAGCCACGCCTACGCTGCGCTAAAGTGAATGTCAAAAAAACGCTGCGCTAAAGTGAATGTCAAAAAAACAGTCAGATAGTTCAGTCAAACTTTAATAATATATTGAAAACCAGCGTTCTAACAACTCTGTCCCAAAATGTACAAATGTGCAATCACAAACATAGTAAAATTCAAAATGGTGTAGAGCAATAGCAACATACCGGTAATGTTGCTCGAACGTTAATGTCACAACACACAAAATAAACATAGCGCTCACTTTCTGAAGTTATTCTTCATTCGTACCGGTAAATCCTTCGAATTCTTCGTCTTCGGTGTCCGAATTGAAAAGTTGCGCAAGCGTGGGTTCCAAAATGGCCGGCTCCGTCTCTTCGAAGTCATCGGATTCAGTGTCGCTGTTGTTGTGCAGCAGTTCTGTGAATCCTGCCTTCCGGAAAGCTCGGACCACAGTTGTGACAGAAATATCTGCCCAGGCATTTACAATCCACTGGCAGATGTTGGCGTATGTCGTCCGGCGTTGTCTGCCCGTCTTAGTGAAGGTGTGTTCGCCTTCGGTCATCCATTTTTCCCACGCCGTTCGCACTCGTGATTTGAATGCCCTGTTGACACCAATATCCAGCGGTTGGAGTTCTTTGGTTAATCCACCCGGAATGACGGCGAGTGTTGTATTTGTGTGCTTCACTTGTTTTTTGACACCATCTGTGATGTGGGTGCGCATAGAGTCGTATATCAACATGGACGGAGCAGCGTGAAAAAAGCCACCCGGCCTCTTCGCGTAAACTTCCCTTAACCACTCGCTCATCTTTTCTTCATCCATCCATCCCTTCGAGTTAGCTTTTATGATGACGCCGGCTGGAAAGGTCTCTTTTGGCAAGGTCTTCCTTTTGAATATCACCATGGGAGGAAGTTTCTGGCCATTAGCATGGCAAGCTAGAACCACAGTGAAGGATGACTTCTCATTCCCTGTGGTGCGAATATTCACCGTACGTGCTCCCGTTCCACAGGAATATCAGTTGCTGTGAAATACGGTAGTAATCCGTGAGCGGATGGAGAGATTGCGTCTTTTTATGAACCGGATCCTTGTCCTTTGTAGGAGCCATTTTGTGGTCTTTACAGATGTAAACAGGAAATGAAACGTACGGTGATATCCGCGCGTTTTTTCTTCTTCTTCCGGGGGCGGGTGGTTGCTTAAAGCGCTTCCTGTTCTATGGGGGCGGGTGCTTTCCTTGGCGGTTGCTTGCGTAGAAGAAGAAGCGCTTCCTGTTCTACCGGGAAAAAAGATGGCGGCTGTTTACCGAAGTTGCGAGATCGAAACTTTATGAAAATTAATCGTAATAAAGCGCACCGGGTTATAAGGCGCACTGTTAGCTTTTGAGAAAATTTGTGGTTTTTAGGTGCGCCTTATAGTGCGGAAAATACGGTACTCACTATGACAGTATACTGTCATATTCAATCTGACAGTTTAAAACTCACAAATAAACTTTTCTCCAGGCGTTATTAGTCATTTTGTATGTGTGGTTTAGGAGTTATGTTTAAATAACTGTCAGATTGAATGTGACAGTGTACTGTCATAGTGAGTAAAACCAATATTTTGTATTTGCATTTTTTTGTACCATATCGATACAATATTACAGGAATTTTTAGACATAAAGTATGTTTGGTTTTGGAGTTATATTTATATAACTTTCATATTTAGTATGAAAGTTATACCATCAAATTGAGTAAAAAAACAAACTAATTTGTATCTTTACAAACCTTACAAAATATTGTTTTCCAGTAAAATTCACAAATATACCATTCTCTAGGCATTATTAGTCATTTTGCATTTGTGTTTTAGGAGTTATGTTTAAATAACTGTCATATTGAGTGTGGCAGTTATACTGTCACTATGAGTAAAACCTAATTTTTGTTTTTGTAAACCTTACCAAAACACCTGATTCTGATAAAACTCACATATTGCATATTTGGTTTTGGAGTTGTGTTTATATAACTTTCATATATAGTATGACAGCTATACTGTAATATTGTGTAAAAAAAAATAACTTGTGTCTTTACAAACCTTACAAAATATTTTTTCCAGTTAAACTCACAAAGATACATTCCTCAAGGCATTATTAGCCATATTGTCAGATTGATTGTGACAGTATACGTCATTATGAGTTAAACTAATATTTTGTATGAGTAAAACCTAATTTTTGTATTTTTCAACATTACCAAAATACCTGATTCTTGTAAAACTCACATAGATACAATATTACAGGCATTTTTAGACATAATGCATGTTTGGTTTTGGAGTTATGTTTATATAACTTTTACATTTATTATGACAGTTATACAAACATATTGAATAAAAAAAACTAACTTGTGTCTTTACAAACCTTACAAAATAATTTTATTTTCCAGTTAAACTCACAAAGATACCTTTCTCCAGGCAGTATTAGCCATTTAGCATGTTTAAATTAGGAGTTATGTTTAAATAACTGTAATTTTGAACGTGGCAGTTATACTGTCATTATGAGTAAAACCTACTTTTTGTATTTGTAAACCTTACCAAAATACCTGATTCTGGTCAAACTCACATAGATTTAATACTACAGGCATTTTTAGACATAATGCATGTTTGGTTTTGGCGTTATGTTTATATAACTGTCATTTTGAATGTGGTAGTTGTTATACTGTCATTATGAGTAAAAAAACTAACTTTTGTCTTTACAAACCTTACAAAATATTTTTTTTCCAGTTAAACTCACAAAGATACATTTACCCAGCCATTATTAGCCATTTAACATGTTTGGTTTCGGAGTTATGTTTAAATAACTGTTATATTGAGTGTGGCAGTTATACTGTCATTATGAGTAAAACCTATTTTTTGTATTTGTAAACCTTACCAAAATACCTGATTCTGGTAAAACCCACATCGATACAATATCACAGGAATTTTTAGACATAAAGTATGTTTGGTTTTGGAGTTATGTTTATATAACTTTCATATTTAGTATGACAGTTATACCATCATATTGAGTAATAAAACACTAATTTGTATCTTTACAAACCTTACAAAATATTGTTTTCCAGTAAAATTCACAAATATACATTTCTCTAGGCATTATTAGTCATTTTGCATTTGTGTTTTAAAGTTAAAGTTAAAGTTAAAGTTAAAGTCCCAATGATTGTCACACACACACTAGGTGTGGTGAAATGTGTCCTCTGCATTTGACCCATCCCCTTGATCACCCCCTGGGAGGTGAGGGGAGCAGCGGTGCTGCGCCCGGGAATCATTTTTGGTTATTTAACCCCCAATTCCAACCCTTGATACTGAGTGCCAAGCAGAGACGTAATGGGTCCCATTTTTTATAGTCTTTGGTATGACTCGGCCGGGGTTTGAACTCACAACCTACCGATCTCAGGGCGGACACTCTAACCACTAGATAGGAGTTATGTTTAAATAACTGTCATATTGAGGGTGACAGTTATACTGTCACTATGAGTAAAACCTAATTTTTTGATTTGTAAACCTTACCAAATACCTGATTCTGATAAAACTTACATATAATAAATATTACAGACATTTTTAAACGGATTGCATGTTTGGTTTTGGAGTTATGTTTATAAAACTTTCATATATAGTATGACAGCTATACTGTAAAATTAAGTTAAAAAAATAACTTGTGTCTTTACAAACCTTACAAAATATTTGTTCCTGTAAAATTCACAAAGATACATTCCTCCAGGCATTATTAGCCATTTTGTCAGATTGATTGTGACAGTATACTCTCAATATGAGAAAAACTAATATTTTGTATTTGTAAACCTTACAAAAACAACTGATTCTAGTAAAAATCACGTAGATACAAAGTTATAGGAATTTTTAGACATAATGCATGTTTGGTTTTGGAGTTATGTTTAAATAATTTTCATATTGAATGTGGCAGTATACTGTCATTATGAGTAAAACCTAATGTTTGTATTTGTCAACCTTACCAAAATACCTGATTCTGGTAAAACTCAAAAAGATACAATATTACAGGCATTTTTAGACAAAATGCATTTTGGTTTTGGAGTTATGTTTATATAACTTTCATATTTAGTATGCCAGTTATACCATTATATTAAATTTAAAAAAATAACTTTTGTCTTTATAAACCTTACAAATTATTTGTTTCCAGTAAAACTCACCATGATACATTTCTCCAGGCATTATTAGCCATTTATCATGTTTGGTTTAGGAGTCATGTTAGCTGTCATATCAAATGTTGCAGTTATACTGTCACTATGAGTAAAACCCAAGTTTTGTATTTGTAAACCTTACCAAAATACCTGATTCTGGCAAAACTCTCATAGATTCAGTATTACAGGCAGTTCAAGACAGACTGCAAGTTTGGTTTAGGAGTTTGGTTTTGGAAGTATGTTTATCTAACTTTCATATTTAGCATGACAGTTATACCATCATATTGAGTAAAAAAAACAACTAACTTTTGTCTTTACAAACCTTACAAAATATTTTTTTTCTAGTAAAACTCACAAAGATTCATTTCTCCAGGCATTATTAGCCATTTAGCATATTTGGTTTAGGAGTTATGTTTAAATAACTGTTATTTTGAATATGGCAGTTATACTGTCATTATGAGTAAAACCCAATTTTTGTATTTGTAAACCTCACCAAAATAACTAATTCTGGTAAAACTCACATATATTCAATATTACAGGCATTTTTAGAGGGATTGCAAGTTTGGTTTTGGTGTTATATTTATTCAACTTTCATATTTAGTATGACAGTTATACTGTCATATTGAGTAAAAAAAAGCTAACTTGTGTCTTTACAAACCTTAGAAACTATTTTTTTCCTGTAAAACTTACAAAGATACATTTCTCCAGGCATTATTTGACATTTTGCTTGGATGGTTTAGGAGTTATGTTTAAATAACAGTCAGATTGAATGTGACAGTATACTGTCATAGTAGTTTTTTACTCAATATGCCAGTAATGTTCTTAAAATCCTGCGATAATGCAAAAAAATCAATAAAATTGTTTTTCAAAATAATTCCTACACCAAACATGCAACATGCCTAATAATGCCTGCTATATTCAATTTGACAGTTATTTAAACATAACTTCCTAACCACACATGCAAATAGGCTAATAAAGCCTAAAACAATGCATCCTTGTGAGTTTTACTCTAAACATATGCTATTTTAAGGCTTGCAAACACAAAAAGTAGTGTTTTACTCATTTTGACAGTAATGTTCTTAAAATCCTGAGATAATGCGAAATAAGCAATAAAAATGTTTTTCAACATAATTCCTACACCAAACATGCAACATGTCTAATAATGCCTGAAGACATGTATCGTTGTTAGTTTTACTAGAAAAAATATATTTTGTAAGTTTTGCAAAGAGTCAAATAAGTTTTTTAAATTCAATATGACAGTATAACTGTCATACCAAATATGAAAGTTATATAAACATAACTCCAAAACTGAAAATGCATTATGTCTAAAAATGCCTAAAATATTGTATCTATGTGAGTTTTACAAGAATCAGTTAATTTGGTAAGGTGTACAATTACATAAATTAGGGGTTTACTCATAATGATAGTTAACTGCTACATTAAATTTGACTGTTATTTAAACATAACTCCCTAACCACACATGCAAAATAGGTTAATAAAGCCTAAAACAATGCATCCTTGTGAGTTTTACTCGAAACATATGCTATTTTAAGGCTTGCAAACACAACAAGTAGTGTTATACTCATTTTGACAGTAATGTTCTTAAAATCCTGAGATAATGCGAAATAAGCAATAATAATGTTTTTCAACATTATTCCTACACCAAACATGCAACATGTCTAATAATGCCTGAAGACATGTATCTTTGTTGGTTTTACTAGAAAAATTATCTTTTGTAAGTTTTGCAAAAAGGCAAATAAGGTTTTTTAATTCAATATGACAGTATAACTGTCATACCAATTATGAAAGTTATATAAACATAACTCCAAAACTGAACATGCATTATGTCTAAAAATACCTGTAATATTGTATCTATGTGAGTTTCACCAGAATCAGGTAATTTGGTAAGGTTTACAAATACAGAAATATTTTCATAATGACAGTATAACTGCTTCATTCAATTTGACTGTTATTTAAACATAACGTCCTAATCACACATTCAAATAAGTTAATAAAGCTTAAAACAATGCATCCTTGTGAGTTTTACTCGAAACATTTGCTATTTTAAGGCTTGCAAACACAAAAAGTAGTTTTTACTCATTATGACAGTAATGTTCTTAAAATCCTGAGATAATGCAAAATAAGCAATAAAAATGTTTTTCAACATAATTCCTACACCAAACAAGCAACATGTCTAATAATGCCTGGATACATGTATCTTTGTTAGTTATACTAGAAAAATTATCTTTTGTAAGTTTTACAAAGACTCAAGTTAGTTTTTTTAATACAATATGACAGTATAACTGTCATACCAAATATGAAAGTTATATAAACATAACTCCAAAACGAAACATGCATTATGTCTAAAAATGCCTAAAATATTGTATCTATGTGAGTTTTGCAAGAATCAGTTAATTTGGTAAGGTGTACAATTACATAAATTAGGGGTATACTCATAATGACAGATAACTGCTACATTCAATTTGACAGTTATTTAAACATAACTTCTAACCACACATGCAAAATAGGCTAATAAAGTCTAAAACAATGCATCCATGTGAGTTTTACTCGAAACATATGCTATTTTAAAGTTTGCAAACACAAAAAGTAGTTTTTTACTCATATGACAGTAATGTTCTGAAAATCCTGAGATAAAGCGAAATAAGCAATAAAAATGTTTTTCAACATATTTCCTACCCCAAACATGCAACATGTCTAATAATGCGTGAAGACATGTATCTTTGTTAGTTTTACTTGAAAAATTATCTTTTGTAAGTTTTTCAAAGAGGCAAGTTAGTTTTTTTAATGCAATATGACAGTATAACTGTCATACCAAATATGAAATATATATAAACATAACTCCAAAATTGAACATTCATTATGTCTAAAAATGCCTAAAATATTGTATCTATGTGAGTTTCACTAGAATCAGGTAATTTGGTAAGGTTTAGAAATACACTTTTTTTTTTTCATAATGCAAAACAAATTACTAGAAAAATTATCTTCTGTAAGGTTTGCCATGACACAAGTTAGTTTTTTTAATTCAATATGACAGTATAAATGTCATACCAAATATAAAAGTTATATAAACATAACTCCAAAACTGAACATGCATTATGTCTAAAAATGACTAAAATATTACATCTATGATAGTGTTAAAAGAATCAGTTAATTTGGTAAGGTGTACAATTACATAAATTAGGGGTTTACTAATAATGACAGATAACTGCTAAATTCAATTTGACAGTTATTTAAAAATAACTTCCTAACCACACATGCAAAATAGCCTAATACAGCCTAAAACAATGCATCTTTGTGAGTTTTACTCGAAACATATGCTATTTTAAGGCTTGCAAACACAAAAAGTAATTATGCCTGGAGAAATGTATCTTTGTGAGTTTTACTGGGAAAACATTTTTTTGTAAGGTTTATAAAGACAAAAGTTTTTTTTTTTTTTAACTCAATATGATGGTATAACTGTCAAACTAAATATAAAAGTAATATAAACATAATTCCAAAACCAAACTCCTAAACCAAACTTGCAATCCGTCTTAAACTGCCTGTAATATTGAATCTATATGAGTTTTACCAGAATCAGATATTTTGGTAAGGTTTACAAATACAAAACTTGGGTTTTACTCATAATGACAGTATAACTGCATTATTTGATATGACAGTTATTTAAACATAACTCCTAAACCAAACATGATAAATGGCTAATAATGCCTGGAAAAATGTATATGAACATAACTCCAAAACCAAACATGCATTATGTCTAAAAATGCCTGTAATATTGTATCTATGTGAGTTTTACCAGAATCAGGTATTTTGGTAAGGTTTATAAATACAAAATTTAGGTTTTACTCATAATGACTGTATAACTGCCATATTCAAAATAACAGTTATTTAAACATAACTCCTAATCCAAACATGATAAATGGCTAATAATGCCTGGAGAAATGTATCATGGTGAGTTTTACTGGAAACAAATAATTTGTAAGGTTTATAAAGACACAAGTTAGTTTTTTTATTTAATATGATGGTATAACTGTCATACTAAATATGAAAGTTATATAAACATAACTCCAAAACCAAACATGCATTATGTCTAAAAATGCCTGTAATATTGTATCTATGTGAGTTTTACCAGAATCAGGTATTTTGGTTAAGGTTGACCAATACAAAAATTAGGTTTTACTCATAATGACAGTATAACTGCCACATTGACTGCCACCAAACATGCATTATGTCTAAAAATGCTTATAATTTTGTATCCATGTGAGTTTTACTAGAATCAGTTGTTTTTGTAAGGTTTACAAATACAAAATATTAGTTTTACTCATAATGACAGTATACTGTCACAATTAATCTGACAAAATGGCTAATAATGCCTAGAGGAATGTATCTTTGTGAGTTTTATTGGAAAAAATATTTTGTAAGGTTTGTAAAGACACAATTTAGTTGTTTTTTTACACAATTTAACAGTATAGCTGTCATACTATATATGAAAGTTATATAAACATAATTCCAAAACCAAATATGCAATCCGTCTAAAAATGCCTGTAATATTGAATATATGTGAGTTTTATCAGAATCGGGTATTTTGGTAAGGTTTACGAATACAAAAATTAGGTTTTACTCAAAATGACAGTAATCTCACAAAGATACATTTCTCCAGGCATTATAGCCATTTCGCATGTGTGGTTTGGTAGTTATGTTTAAATAACTGTCAAATTGAATGTGACAGTATACTATCATGGTGAGTAAAACCAATATTTTGTAGTTGCAAACCTTACTACAACAATTGATTTTAGTAAAACTCGCATGGATACAAAATTACAGGCATTTTTAAACATAATGCATGTTTGGTTTTGGAGTTATGTTTATATATTTTTTACATTTAGTATTCCAGTTATACTGTCATATTGAGTAAAAAAAACGAACTTGTGTCTTTATAAACCTTAAAAAAAAAATGTTTCCAGTAAAACTCACAAAGATACATTTCTCCAGGCATTATAGCCTATTAACCATGTTTGGTTTAGAGTTATCAATCAATCAATCAATGTTTATTTATATAGCCCTAAATCACAAGTGTCTCAAAGGGCTGCACAAGCCACAACGACATCCTCGGTACAGCCCACATAAGGGCAAGGAAAAACTCACCCCAGTGGGACGTCGATGTGAATGACTATGAGAAACCTTGGAGAGGACCGCATATGTGGGTAACCCCCCCCTCTAGGGAGACCGAATGCAATGGATGTCGAGTGGGTCTAACATAATATTGTGAGAGTCCAGTCCATAGTGGATCCAGCATAACAGTAAGAGTCCAGTCCACAGTGGGGTCAGCAGGAAACCATCCCGAGCGGAGACGGGTCAGCAGCGCAGAGATGTTCCCAACCGATATACAGGCGAGCGGTCCACCCCGGGTCCCGACCCCGGACAGCCAGCACCCCATCCATGGCCACCGGATCTGTGTGTCTCCCCTTCCACAAGGGATAGGGGGGAGCAGAGGAGAAAAGAAAAGAAACGGCAGATCAACTGGTCTAAAAAAAGGGGGGCTATTCAAAGGCTAGAGTATACAAATGAGTTTTGAGATGGGACTTAAATGTTTCTACTGAGGTAGCATCTCTAACTGTTACCAGGAGGGCATTCCATAGTGCTGGAGCCCGAATAGAAAACGCTCTACAGCCCGCAGACTTTTTTGGGGCTCTGGGAATCACTAATAAGCCGGAGTTCTTTGAACGCAGATTTCTTGCCGGGACATATGGTACAATACAATCGGCAAGATAGGCTGGAGCTAGACCGTGTAGTATTTTATACGTAAGTAGTAAAACCTTAAAGTCGCATCTTAAGTGCACAGGAAGCCAGTGCAGGTGAGCCAGTATAGGCGTAATATGATCAAACTTTCTTGTTCTTGTCAAAAGTCTAGCAGCCGCATTTTGTACCAACTGTAATCTTTTAATGCTAGACATAGGGAGACCCGAAAGTAATACGTTACAGTAATCGAGACGAGACGTAACGAACGCATGAATAATGATCTCAGCGTCGCTAGTGGACAAAATGGAACGAATTTTAGCGATATTACAGAGATGAAAGAAGGCCGTTTTAGTAACACTCTTAATGTGTGACTCAAAGGAGAGAGTTGGGTCGAAGATAATACCCAGATTCTTTACTGAGTCGCTTTGTTTAATTGTTTGGTTGTCAAATGTTAAGGTGGTATTATCAAATAAATGTCGGTGTTTAGCAGGACCGATAATCAGCATTTCCGTTTTCTTAGTGTTGAGTTGCAAGAAGTTAGCGGACATCCATTGTTTAATTTCATTAAGACATGCCTCCAGCTGACTACAATCCGGCGTGTTGGTCAGCTTTAGGGGCATGTAGAGTTGGGTGTCATCAGCATAGCAATGAAAGCTAACACCGTATTTGCGTATGATGTCGCCTAGCGGCAACATGTAAATACTAAAGAGTGCAGGGCCAAGAACCGAATCTTGGGGGACTCCGCACGTTACCTTAACATAGTCCGAGGTCACATTGTTATGGGAGACGCACTGCATCCTGTCAGTAAGATAAGAGTTAAACCACGACAAGGCTAAGTCTGACATACCAATACGTGTTTTGATACGCTCTAATAAAATGTTATGATCGACGGTATCGAAAGCAGCGATAAGATCAGGAAGCAGCAACATAGATGACGCATCAGAATCCATCGTTAGTAGATCATTAGTCATTTTTGCGAGGGCTGTCTCCGTAGAGTGATTTGCCCTGAAACCGGATTGAAAAGGTTCACAGAGATTGTTAGACATTAAGTGTTCATTTAGCTGCTGTGCGACAATTTTTTCGAGGATTTTCGAGATAAACGGAAGGTGGGACACCGGCCGGTAGTTTACCATGAGGTCAGGATCGAGGTTAGGTCTTTTGAGCAAAGGATGAATAACCGCTTTTTTGAATGCTAGTGGAACAGTGCCAGAGGAAAGTGATAAGTTTATAATATTTAGCACTGATGGACCTAATAATACAAATAGCTCCTTAATAAGTTTCCCAGGAAATGGGTCAAGTAGACATGTTTGTTTTGTCCCATTGACACATCTTAACAATTCCTCTAGTGTTATTTCATCAAAGAGAGAGAAACTATTTTGGAGGGCGGTATCCTTCGTAGATACAGTCGTATCTGTGTTAATAGAACCCAGTTATAGCTGCGATGCATTGTCTTTAATCTCCTTTCTAATGAGTTCAATTTTCTTATTAAAGAAATTCATAAAATCATCTGCTGAGTGGGTGGAGCTATGTTTAAATAACTGTCATATTGAGTGTGGCAGGTGTACTGTCATTATGAGTAAAACCTATTTTTTGTATTTGTAAAATTACCAAAATAACTGAAAACTCACATGGATAAAATATTACAGGATTTTTTAGACATAAAGCATGTTTCCATCATATTGAGTAAAAAAAAAAACTAACTTGTGTCTATACAAACCTTACAAAATATTTTTTTTCCAGTAAAACTCACAAAAATACATTTCTCCAGTTATTATTAGCCATTTTGCATCTGTGGTTTAGAATTTGTGTTTAAATAACAGTCAGATTGAATGTGACAGTATACTGTCATAGTGAGTAAAACCAAATTTTTGTATTTGTAAATCTTAACAAAATACCTGATTCTAGTAAAACTCACATAGATTCAATATTACAGGCATTTTTAGACGGATTGCATGTTTGGTATTGGAGTTATGTTTATATAACTTTTACATTTATTATGACAGTTATACAAACATATTAAATAAAAAAAACTATTTTGTGTCTTATCAAACCTTACAAAATATTTTTTTTCCTGTAAAATTCACAAAGATACATTTCTCCAGGCATTATTAGCCATTTTGCATGTGTGGTTTAGGAGTTATGTTAACATAACTGTCATATTGAGGGTGGCAGTTATACTGTCATTATGAGTAAAACCTAATTTTTGTATTTATAAACCTTACCAAAATTCCTGATTCTGGTAAAACTCACAATGATACAATATTACAGGCATTTTTAGACATAATGCATGTTTGGTTTTGGAGTTATGTTTATATAAATTTTTCTAGGCATTATTAGCTATTTATCATGTTTGGTTTAGGAGTTATGTTTAAATAACTGTCATATCAAATAATGCAGTTATACTGTCATTATGAGTAAAACCCAAGTTTTGTATTTGTAAACCTTACCAAAATACCTGATTCTGGTAAAACTCATATAGATTCAATATTACAGGCAGTTTAAGACGGATTGCACGTTTGGTTTAGGAGTTTGGTATTGGAATGATGTTTATATTACTTTTATATTTAGTTTGACAGTCATACCATCATATTGAGTAAAAAAAAAAAAAAAAAATTTTTTTCTTTACAGACCTTACAAAATATTTTTTTCTAGTACAACTCACAAAGATACATTTCTACAGGCATTATTAGCTATTTAGCATGTTTGGTTTAGGAGTTATGTTTAAATAACTGTTATTTTGAATATGGCAGTTATACTGTCATTATGAGTAAAACCCAATTTTTGTATTTGTAAACCTTGCCAAAATACCTGATTCTGGTAAAACTCACATAGATTCAATATTCCAGGCATTTTAAGACGTATTGCAAGTTTGGTTTTGGAGTTATGTTTATTTAACTTTCATATTTAGTATGACAGTTCTACTGTCATATTAAGTAAAAAAACTAACTTGTGACTTTACAAACCTTATAAATTGTTTTGTTTTTTCCCAGGAAAACTCACAAAGATACATTTCTCCAGGCATTATTAGCCATTTTGTATTTGTGGTTTAGGAGTTACAATATGTTTAAATAAATGTCAGATTGAATGTGACAGTATACTGTCATAGTGAGTAAAACCTAATTTTTGTATTTGTAAACCTTACCAAAAATACCTGATTCTGGTAAAAATCACATAGATACAATATTGCAGGCATTTTTAGACATAATGCATGTTTGGTTTTGGAGTTATTTTTATACAACTTTCATATTTAGTATGACAGTTATACCAATTTTTTTTTCCCCCAGTAAAACTCACAAAGATACATTTCTCCAGGCATAATTAGTCATTTATCATGTTTGGTTTAGGAGTTATGTTTAAATAACTGTCATATTGAGTGTGGCAGTTATACTGTCATTATGAGTAAAACCTATGTTTTGTATTTGTAAACCTTACCAAAATACCTGATTCTGGTAAAACCCACATCGATACAATATTACAGGAATTTTTAGACATAAAGCATGTTTGGTTTTGGAGTAATGTTTATATAACTTTCATATTTAGTATGACAGTTATACCATCATATATTGAGTAAAAAAAACCTAATTTGTATATTTACAAACCTTACAAAACATTGTTTTCCAGTAAAATTCACAAATATACATTTCCCTAGGCATTAGTAGTCATTTTGCATTTGTGTTTTAGGAGTTATGTTTAATTAACTGTCATACTGAGTGTGGCAGTTATATTGTCACTATGAGTAAAACCTAATTTTTGTATTCGTAAACCTTACCAAAATACCTGATTCTGATAAAACTCACATATATTCAATATTACAGGCATTTTTAGACGGATTGCATATTTGGTTTTGGAATTATGTTTATATAACTTTCATATATAGTATGACAGCTATACTGTTAAATTGTGTAAAAAAAACAACTAACTTGTGTCTTTACAAACCTTACAAAATATTTTTTCCAGTAAAACTCACAAAGATACATTCCTCTAGGCATTATTAGCCATTTTGTCAGATTAATTGTGACAGTATACTGTCATTATGAGTAAAACTAATATTTTGTATTTGTAAACCTTACAAAAACAACTGATTCTAGTAAAACTAACATGGATACAAAATTATAAGCATTTTTAGACATAATGCATGTTTGGTGGCAGTCAATGTGTTAGTTATACTGTCATCATGAGTAAAACCTAATTTTTGTATTTGTCAACCTTAACCAAAATACCTGATTCTGGTAAAACTCACATAGATACAATATTACAGGCATTTTTAGACATAATGCATGTTTGGTTTTGGAGTTATGTTTATATAACTTTCATATTTAGTATGACAGTTATACCATCATATTAAATAAAAAAACCTAACTTGTGTCTTTATAAACCTTACAAATTATTTGTTTCCAGTAAAACTCACCATGATACATTTCTTCAGGCATTATTAGCCATTTATCATGTTTGGATTAGGAGTGATGTTTAAATAACTGTCATATCAAATGTTGCAGTTATACTGTCATTATGAGTAAAACCCAAGTTATGTATTTGTAAACCTTACCAAAATACCTGATTCTGGTAAAACTCACATAGATTCAATATTACAGGCAGTTTAAGACAGATTGCAAGTTTGGTTTAGGAGTTTGGTTTTGGAATTATGTTTATATACCTTTCATATTTAGTATGACAGTTATACCATCATATTGAGTAAAAAAACAACTAACTTTCGTCTTTACAAACCTTACAAAATATTTTTTTCTAGTAAAAATCACAAAGATACATTTCTCCAGGCATTATTAACCATTTTGCATGTGTGGTATAGGAGTTATGTTTACATAACTGTCATATTAAATGTGGCAGTTATACTGTCATTATGAGTAAAACCAAGTTTGTGTATATGTAAACCTTACCAAAATACCTGATTATGGTAAAACTCACATAGATACAATACTAAAGGCATTTTTAGACATAATGCATGTTCGGTTTTGGAGTTATGTTTGTATACATTTCTCCAGGCATTAATAGCCATTTATCATGTTTGGTTTAGGAGTTATGTTTAAATAACTGTCATATCAAATAATGCAGTTATACTGTCATTATGAGTAAAACCCAAGTTTACAAATGTAAACCTTACCAAAATACCTGATTCTGGTAAAACTCATATAGATTCAATATTACAGGCAGTTTAAGACGGATTGCAAGTTTGGTTTAGGAGTTTGGTTTTGGAATTATGTTTATATTACTTTTATATTTAGTTTGACAGTTAAACCATCATATTGAGTAAAAAAAAATAACTTTTGTCTTTACAAACCTTACAAAATATTTTTTTCTAGTAAAACTCTCAAAGATACATTTCTCCAAGCATTTATAGCTATTTAGCATGTTTGGTTTAGGAGTTATGTTTAAATAACTGTTATTTTGAATATGGCAGTTATACTGTCATTATGAGTAAAACCTAAATTTTGTATTTATAAACCTTACCAAAATACCTGATTCTGGTAAAACTCACATAGATACAATATTACAGGCATTTTTAGACATAATGCATGTTTGGTTTTGGAGTTATGTTCATATACATTTTTCCAGGCATTATTAGCCATTTATCATGTTTGGTTTAGGAGTTATGTTAAAATAACTGTCATATCAAATAATGCAGTTATACTGTCATAATGAGTAAAACCCAGATTTTGTATTTTTAAACCTTACCAAAATACCTGATTCTGGTAAAACTCATATAGATTCAATATTACAGGCAGTTTAAGACGGATTGCAAGTTTGGTTTTGGAGTTATGTTTATTTAACTTTCATATATAGTATGACAGTTATACTGTCATATTAAGTAAAAAAACTAATTTTTTTCTTTACAAACCTTATAAAAAAAAAGTTTCCAGGAAAACTCACAAAGATACATTGTTCCAGGCATTATTAGCCATTTTGTAATTGTGGTTTAGGAGTTACAGTATGTTTAAATAACTGTCAGATTGAATTTGATAGTATACTGTCATTATGAGTAAAACCCAATTTTTGTATTTGTAAACCTTACTTAAATACCTGATTCTGGTAAAATTCACATAGATTCAATATTACAGGCATTTTTAGACGTATTGCAAGTTTGGTTTTGGAGTTATGTTTATTTAACTTTCATATTTAGTATGACAGTTATACTGTCATATTAAGTACAAAAAAATAACTTGTGTCTTTACAAACCTTATAAAAAAATTTTTTTTCCAGGAAAACTCACAAAGATACATTTCTCCAGGCATTATTAGCCATTTTGTATTTGTGGTTTAGGAGTTATGTTTAAATAACTGTCAGATTGAATGTGACAATATACTGTCATTATGAGTAAAACCTAATTTTTGTATTTGTAAACCTTACCAAAAATACCTGATTCTGGTAAAAAAATCACATAGATACAATATTGCAGGCATTTTTAGACATAATTCATGTTTGGTTTTGGAGTTATGTTTATACAACTTTCATATTTAGTATGACAGTTATACCATCATATTGAGTAAAAAAAAAAAAAAAACTTGTGTCTTTATTAATCTTACAGGGTTTTTTTTTTCTCCCAAAACTCACAAAGATACATTTCTCCAGGCATAATTAGCCATTTATCATGTTTGGTTTAGGAGTTATGTTTAAATAACTGTCATTTTGAGTGGGGGAGTTATTGTATTGTGTGTCATTATAAATAAAAACCTATTTTTTGTATTTGTAAACCTTACCAAAATACCTGATTCTGGTAAAACCCACATCGATACAATATTACAGGAATTTTTAGACATAAAGCATGTTTGGTTTTGGAGCTATGTTTATATAACTTTCATATTTAGTATGAAAGTTATACCATCATATTGAGTAAAAAACAAAAAATAATTTGTATCTTTACAAACCTTACAAATATTGTCTTCCAGTAAAATTCACAAATATACCTTTCTCTAGGCATTATTAGTCATTTTGCATTTGTGTTTTAGGAGTTATGTTTAATTAACCGTCAGATTGAGTGTGACAGTTATACTTAATGCATGTTTGGTTTTGGAGTTATGTTTATGTAACTTTTACATTTATTATGACAGTTATACAAACATATTGAATAAAAAAACCTAACTTGTGTCTTTACAAACCTTACAAAAAAATTTTTTTTCCCAGTTAAACTCACAAATATACCTTTCTCCAGGCAGTATTAGCCATTTAGCATGTTTAAATTAGGAGTTATGTTTAAATAACTGTAATTTTGAATGTGGCAGTTATACTGTCATTATGAGTAAAACCTACTTTTTGTATTTGTAAACCTTACCAAAATACCTGATTTTGGTCAAACTCACATAGATTTAATATTACAGGCATTTTTAAATATAATGCATGTTTGGTTTTGGAGTTATGTTTATATAACTGTCATTTTGAAGTGGTAGTTATACTGTCATTATGAGTAAAGAAACTAACTTCTGTCTTTACAAACCTTACAAAATGTTTTTTTTCCAGTTAAACTCACAAAGATACATTTCCCCAGGCATTATTAGCCATTTAACATGTTTTGTTTAGGAGTAATGTTTAAATAAGTGTCATATTGAGTGTGGCAGTTATACTTTCATTATGAGTAAAACCTATTTTTTGTATTTGTAAACCTTACCAAAATACCTGATTCTTGTAAAACCCACATCGATACAATATTACAGGAATTATTAGACATAAAGTATGTAAGGTTTTGGAGTCATGTTTATATAACTTTCATATTTAGTATGACAGTAATACCATCATATTAAGTAAATAAAATTAATCTGTGTCTTTACAAACCTTACAAAATATTGTTTTCCTGTAAAATTCACAAATATACATTTCTCTAGTCATTTTTAGTCATTTTGCATTTGTGTTTTAGTAGTTATGTTTAAATAACTGTCATATTGAGTGTGGCAGTTATTCTGTCACTATGAGTGATTTGTAAACCTTACCAAAATACCTGATTCTGATAAAACTTACATATAATAAATATTATAGACATTTTTAGACGGATTGCATGTTTGGTTTTGGAGTTATGTTTATAAAACTTTCATATATAGTATGACAGCTATACTGTAAAATTAAGTTAAAAAAACTAGCGTGTGTCTTTACAAACCTTACAAAATATTTGTTCCAGTAAAATTCACAAAGATTCATTCCTCCAGGCATTATTAGCCATTTTGTCAGATTGATTGTGACAGTATACTCTCATTATGAGTAAAACTAATATTTTGTATTTGTAAACCTTACAAAAACAACTAATTCTAGTAAAACTCACGTACATAAAAAATTATAGGAATTTTAGACATAATGCATGTTTGGTTTTGGAGTTATGTTTAAATAAATGTCATATTGAATGTGGCAGTATACTGTCATTATGACAGTATACTGTTGACAAAGTTGTATTTGTCACCTTTACCAAAATACCTGATTCTGGTAAAACTAAAAAAGATACAATATTACAGGCATTTTTAGACAAAATGCATTTTGGTTTTGGAGTTATGTTTATATAACTTTCATATTTAGTATGACAGACAGTTCATCATATTAAAAAAATAATAATAATTTGTGTCTTTATAAACCTTACACATTATTTTTTTCCAGTAAAACTCACAAAGATACATTTCTCCAGGCATTATTAGTCATTTATCATGTTTGGTTTAGGAGTCATGTCATACCTGTCATATCAAATGTTGCAGTTATACTGTCATTATGAGTAAAACCCAAGTTTTGTATTTATAAACCTTACCAAAAAACCTGATTCTGGCAAAACTCACATAGATTCAATATAACAGGCAGTTTAAGACAGACTGCAAGTTTGGTTTAGGAGTTTGGTTTTGGAATTATGTTTATCTAACTTTCATATTTAGAATGACAGAAATACCATCATATTGAGTAAAAAAAACAACTAACTTTTGTCTTTACAAACCTTACTAAATACTTTTTTTCTAGTAAAAGTCACAAAGATTCATTTCTCCAGACATTATTAGCCATTTAGCATATTTGGTTTAGGGGTTATGTTTAAATAACTGTTATTTTGAATATGGCAGTTATACTGTCATTATGAGTAAAACCCAATTTTTGTATTTGTAAACCTTACCAAAATAACCGATTCTGGTAAAACTCACATATATTCAATATTACAGGCATTTTTAGACAGATTGCAAGTTTGGTTTTGGTGTTATATCTATTCAACTTTCATATTTAGTATGACAGTTATACTGTCATATTGAGTAAAAAAAAGCTAACTTGTGTCTTTACAAACCTTACAAACTATTTTTTTCCTGTAAAACTTACAAAGATACATTTCTCCAGGCAGTATTTGACATTTTGCTTGCATGGTTTAGGAGTTATGTTTAAATAACAGTCAGATTGAATGTGACAGTATAATGTCATAGTAGTTTTTTACTCAATATGCCAGTAATGTTCTTAAAATCCTGAGATAATGCGAAAAAAGCAATAAAAATGTTTTTCAACATAATTCCTACACCAAACATGCAACATGTCTAATAATGCCTGAAGACATGTATCTTTGTTAATTTTACTAGAAAATGTATCTTTTGTAAGTTTTGCAACGACGCAAGTTAGTTTTTTTTAATTCAATATAACAGTATAACTGTCAAACTAAATGTAAAAGTTATTTAAACATAACTCCAAAACTGAACATGCATTATGTCTAAAAATGCCTAAAATATTGTATCTATGTGAATTTTACAAATACAAAAATTGGGTTTTTCTCATAATGACAGTATACCTGCTATATTCAATTTTACAGTTATTTAAACATAACTTCCTAACCACACATGCAAATAGGTTAATAAAGCCTAAAACAATGCATCCTTGTGAGTTTTACTCGAAACATTTGCTATTTTAAGGCTTGCAAACACAAAAAGTAGTTTTTTACTCATTATGACAGTAATGTTCTACAAATCCTGAGATAATGCAAAATAAGCAATAAAAATGTTATTCATCATAATTCCTACACCAAACATGCAACATGTCTAATAATGCATGGATACATGTATCTTTGTTAGTTATACTAGAAAAATTATCTTTTGTAAGTTTTACAAAGACTCAAGTTAGTTTTTTTAATCCAATATGACAGTATAACTGTCATACCAAATATGAAAGTTATATAAACATAACTCCAAAACTGAACATGCATTATGTCTAAAAATGCCTAAAATATTGTATCTATGTGAGTTTTACAAGAATCAGTTATTTTGGTAAGGTGTACAATTACATAAATTAGGGGTTTACTCATAATGACAGTTAACTGCTACATTCAATTTGACTGTTATTTAAACATAACTCCCTAACCACACATGCAAAATAGGTTAATAAAGCCTAAAACAATGCATCCTTGTGAGTTTTACTCGAAACATATGCTATTTTAGGCTTGCAAACACAAAAAGTAGTTTTTTACACATTTTGACAGTAATGTTCTTAAAATCCTGAGATAATGCAAAATAAGCAATAAAAATGTTTTTCAACATAATTCCTACACCAAACATGCAACATGTCTAATAATGCCTGAAGACATGTATCTTTGTTAGTTTTACTAGAAAAATTATCTTTTGTAAGTTTTGCAAAGAGGCAAGTAAGTTTTTTTAATTCAATATGACAGTATATTTGTCATACCAAATATGAAAGTTATATAAACATAACTCCAAAACTGAACATGCATTATGTCTAAAAATGCCTAAAATATTGTATCTATGTGAGTTTTACAAGAATCAGTTATTTTGGTAAGGTGTACAATTACATAAATTAGGGGTTTACTCATAATGACAGTTAACTGCTACATTCAATTTGACTGTTATTTAAACATAACTCCCTAACCACACATGCAAAATAGGTTAATAAAGCCTAAAACAATGCATCCTTGTGAGTTTTACTCGAAACATATGGTATTTTAGGCTTGCAAACACAAAAAGTAGTTTTTTACTCATTTTGACAGTAATGTTCTTAAAATCCTGAGATAATGCAAAATAAGCAATAAAAATGTTTTTCAACATAATTCCTACACCAAACATGCAACATGTCTAATAATGCCTGAAGACATGTATCTTTGTTAGTTTTACTAGAAAAATTATATTTTGTAAGTTTTGCAAAGAGTCAAATAAGTTTTTTAAATTCAATATAACAGTATAAATGTCATACCAAATATGAAAGTTATATAAACATAACTCCAAAATTGAACATGCATTATGTCTAAAAATGCCTAAAATATTGTATCTATGTGAGTTTTACCAGAATCAGGTAATTTGGTAAGGTTTAAAAATACAAAAATTGTTTTTTTTTCATAATGACAGTATAACTGCTACATTCAATTTGACTCTTATTTAAACATAACTTCCTAATCACACATGCAAATAGGTTAATAAAGCCTAAAACAATGCATCCTTGTGAGTTTTACTCGAAACATTTGCTAATTTAAGGCTTGCAAACACAAAAAGTAGTTTTTTACTCATTATGACAGTAAAGTTCTGAAAATCCTGAGATAATGAGAAATAAGCAATAAAAATGTTTTTCAACATAATTCCTACACCAAACATGCAACATGTCTAATAATGCCTGAAGACATGTATCTTTGTTAGTTTTACTAGAAAAAATATCTTTTGTAAGTTTTGCAAAGAGGCAAGTTAGTTTTTTTAATGCAATATGACAGTATAACTGTCATACCAAATATGAAAGTTATATAAACATAACTCCAAACCTAAACATGCATTATGTCTAAAATTGCCTGTAATATTGTATATATGTGAGTTTCACCAGAATCAGGTAATTTGGTAAGGTTTACAAATACAAATTTATTTTTTTTCATAATGACAGTATACTGCTACATTCAATTTGACTGTTATTTAAACATAACTTCCTAATCACACATGCAAATAGGTTAATAAAGCCTAAAACAATGCACCCTTGTGAGTTTTACTCGAAACATATGCTATTTTAAGGCTTGCAAACACAAAAAGTAGTTTTTTACTCATTATGACAGTATTGTTCTTAAAATCCTGAGATAATGCGAAATAAGCAATAAAAATGTTTTTCAACATAATTCCTACACCAAACATGCAACATGTCTGATAATGCGTGAAGATATGTAACTTTGTTAGTTTTACTAGAAAAATTCTATTTTGTAAGTTTTGCAAAGAGGCAAGTTAGTTTTTTTAATTCAATATGACAGTATAACTGTCATACCAAATATGAAATATATATAAACATAACTCCAAAATTGAACATGCATTATGTCTAAAAATGCCTAAAATATTGTATCTATGTGAGTTTTACCAGAATCAGGTAATTTGGTAAGGTTTACAAATACAAAAATTGTTTTTTTTTCATAATGACAGTATAACTGCTACATTCAATTTGACTGTTATTTAAACATAACTTCCTAATCACACATGCAAATAGGTTAATAAAGCCTAAAACAATGCATCCTTGTGAGTTTTACTCGAAACATTTGCTATTTTAAGGCTTGCAAACACAAAAAGTAGTTTTTTACTCATTATGACAGTAAAGTTCTTAAAATCCTGAGATAATGAGAAATAAGCAATAAAAATGTTTTTCAACATAATTCCTACACCAAACATGCAACATGTCTAATAATGCCTGAAGACATGTATCTTTGTCAGTTTTACTAGAAAAAATATATTTTGTAAGTTTTGCAAAGAGGCAAGTTAGTTTTTTTAATGCAATATGACAGTATAACTGTCATACCAAATATGAAAGTTATATAAACATAACTCCAAAACTAAACATGCATTATGTCTAAAAATGCCTAAAATATTGTATCTTTGAGAGTTTTAAAAGAATCAGTTAATTTGGTAAGGTGTACAATTACATAAATTAGGGGTTTACTCATAATGACAGTTAACTGCTACATTCAATTTGACTGTTATTTAAGCTTAACTCCCTAACCACACATGCAAATAGGTTAAAAAAGCCTGAAACAATGCATCCTTGTGAGTTTAACTCGAAACATATGCTATTTTAAGGCTTGCAAACACAAAAAGTAGTTTTTTACTCATTATGACAGTAATAAATGGCTAATTATGCCTGGAGAAATGTATCTTTGTGAGTTTTACTGGGAAAATATTTTTTTGTAAGGTTTGTGAAGACACAAGTTATTTTTTTTTTACTCAATATGATAGTATAACTGTCATACTAAATATAAAAGTTGTATAAACATAACTCCAAAACCAAACATGCATTATGTCTAAAAATGCAATATTGTATCTATGTGATTTTTACCAGAATCAGGTATTTTTGGTAAGGTTTACAAATACAAAAATTAGGTTTTACTCACTATGACAGTATACTGTCACATTCAATCTGACAGTTATTTAAACATACTGTAACTCCTAAACCACAATTACAAAATGGCTAATAATGCCAGGAAAAATGTATCTTTGTGAGTTTTCCTGGAAAACGTTTTTTTTATAAGGTTTGTAAAGAAACAAGTTAGTTTTTTCACTTAATATGACAGTTTAACTGTCATACTAAATATGAAAGTTAAATAAACATTACTCCAAAACCAAACTTGCAATACGTCTACAAATGCCTGTAATATTGAATCTATGTGAGTTTGACCAGAATCAGGTATTTTTTTGTAAGGTTTACAAATACAAAAATTGGGTTTTACTCATAATGACAGTATAACTGCCATATTCAAAATAACAGTTATTTAAACATAACTCCTAAACCAAACATGCTAAATGGCTAATAATGCCTGGAGAAATGTATCTTTGCGAGTTTTACTAGAAACAAATATTTTTAAGGTTTGTAAAGAAATGTTTTTTTTTTTTTTTACTCAATACGATGGTATAACTGTCTCTCTGAGCTGCCACCTTAACGTGGTAGAGGAGTTTGCGTGTCCCAATGATCCTAGGAGCTATGTTGTCCCTGGTAGGGTCTCCCAAGACAAACTGGTCCTATGAGGGATCAGACAAAGAGCAGCTCGAAGACCTCCATGAATAATAAAAAACAAGGACCCAGATTTCCCTCGCCCGGACGCGGGTCACCGGGACCCCCTCTGGAGCCAGGCCCGGAGGTGGGGCACGATGGCGAGCGCCTGACATGGGGCCCGGCCGGGCACAGCCCCAAGAGGCAACGTGGGTCCCCCCTCCAATGGGCTCACCATCCATAGCAGGGGTCATAGAGGTCGGGTGCGATGTGAGCTGGGCGGCAGCCGAAGGCAGGGCACTTGGCGGTCCGATCCTCGGCTACAGAAGCTAGCTCTTGGGACGTGGAACGTCACCTCGCTGGGGGGGAAGGAGCCTGAGCTAGTGCGCGAAGTGGAGAAGTTCCGGTTAGATATAGTCGGACTCACTTCGACGCACAGCAAGAGCTCTGGAACCAGTTCTCTCGAGAGGGGCTGGACTCTCTTCCACTCTGGTGTTGCCGGCAGTGAAAGGCGACGGGCTGGGGTGGCAATTCTTGTTTCCCCCCGGCTCAGAGCCTGTACGTTGGAGTTCAACCCGGTGGACGAGAGGGTAGCTTCCCTCCGCCTTCGGGTGGGGGAACGGGTCCTGACTGTGGTTTGCGCTTACGCGCCAAACCGCAGCTCAGAGTACCCACCCTTTTTGGATTCACTCGAGGGAGTACTTGAGAGTGCTCCCCCGGGTGATTCCCTCATGCTACTGGGGGACTTCAATGCTCATGTTGGCAACGACAGTGAAACCTGGAGAGGCGTGATTGGGAAGAATGGCTGCCCGGATCTGAACCCGAGCGGTGTTTTGTTATTGGACTTTTGTGCCCGTCACAGATTGTCCATAACGAACACCATGTTCAAACATAAGGGTGTCCATATGTGCACTTGGCACCAGGACACCCTAGGCTGCAGTTCCATGATCGACTTTGTAGTTGTGTCATCGGATTTGCGGCCTCATGTTTTGGACACTCGGGTGAAGAGAGTAATAATAATAAATAATGTAATAATGTAAATAATGTAATAATGTAAACAAACTTTGTGTGTTTACATCTGTACTTTCTACCGATCACCACCTGTTGGTGAGTTGGCTGCGATGGTGGGGGAGGATGCCGGACAGACCTGGCAGGCCCAAACGCATTGTGAGGGTTTGCTGGGAACGTCTGGCAGAGTCTCCTGTCAGAGAGAGTTTCAATTCCCACCTCCGGAAGAACTTTGAACATGTCACGAGGGAGGTGCTGGACATTGAGTCCGAATGGACCATGTTCCGCGCCTCTATTGTCGAGGCGGCTGATTGGAGCTGTGGCCGCAAGGTAGTTGGTGCTTGTCGTGGCGGTAATCCTAGAACCCGTTGGTGGACACCGGCGGTGAGGGATGCCGTCAAGCTGAAGAAGGAGTCCTATCGGGTTCTTTTGGCTCATAGGACTCCTGAGGCAGCGGACAGGTACCGACAGGCCAAGCGGTGTGCGGCTTCAGCGGTCGCAGAGGCAAAAACTCGGACATGGGAGGAGTTCGGGGAAGCCCTGGGAAATGACTTCCGGACGGCTTCGAAGCAATTCTGGACCACCATCCGCCGCCTCAGGAAGGGGAAGCAGTGCACTATCAACACCGTGTATGGCGAGGATGGTGTTCTGCTCACCTCGACTGCGGACTGTGGATCGGTGGAGGGAATACTTCGAAGACCTCCTCAATCCCACCAACACGTCTTCTTATGAGGAAGCAGTGCCTGGGGAGTCTGTGGTGGGCTCTCCTATTTCTGGGGCTGAGGTTGCTGAGGTAGTTAAAAAGCTCCTCGGTGGCAAGGCCCCAGGGCTAGATGAGATCCGCCCGGAGTTCCTTAAGGCTCTGGATGCTGTGGGGCTGTCTTGGTTGACAAGACTCTGCAACATCGCGTGGACATCGGGGGCAGTACCTCTGGATTGGCAGACCGGGGTGGTGGTTCCTCTCTTTAAGAAGGGGAACCGGAGGGTGTGCTCTAACTATCGTGGGATCACACTCCTCAGCCTTCCCGGTAAGGACTATTCAGGTGTAGTGGAGAGGAGGCTACGCCGGATAGTCGAACCTCGGATTCAGGAGGAACAGTGTCTTTACAAACCTTACAATTTTTTATTATTTTTTCCAGGAAAACTCACAAAGATACATTGCTCCAGGCATTATTAGCCATTTTGCATTTGTGGTTTAGGAATTATGTTTAAATACATGTCATGTTCAATGTGGCAGTTATATTGTCATTATGAGTGAAACCAATTTTTTGTATTTGTAAACCTTACCAAAATACCGGATTCTGGTAAAACTCACATAGATACAATATTACAGGAATTTCTAGACATAAAACATGTTTGGTTTTGGAGTTGTGTTTATATAACTTTCATATTTAGTATGACAGTTATACCATTATATTGAGTAAAAAAAATAACTTGTTTCTTTATAAACATTAAATTTTTTTTTTTCTAGTAAAACTCACAGATACATTTCTCCAGGTATAATTAGCCATATATCATGTTTGGTTTAGGAGTTATGTTTAAATAACGGTCATATTGAGTGTGGCAGTTATACTGTCATTATGAGTAAAACCTAGATTTTGTATTTGTAAACCTTCCAAAATACCTAATTCTGGTGAAAATCACATAGATACAATATTACAGGCATTTTTAGACATAATGCATGTTTGGTTTTGGAGTTATGTTTATACAACTTTCATATTTAGTATGACAGTTATACCATTATATTGAGTAAAAAAAAAAAATTGTGTCTTTATAAACCTTTTTTTTTTCCAGTAAAACTCACAAAGATACATTTAATCAGGTATAATTAGCCATTTATCATGTTTGGTTTAGGAATTTTGTTTAAATAACTGTCATATTGAGTGTGGCAGTTATACTGTCATTATGAGTAAAACCTATTTTTTTGTACCACATCGATACAATATTACAGGAATTTTTAGACATAAAGCATGTTTGGTTTTGGAGTTATGTTTATATAACTTTCATATTTAGTATGAAAGTTATACCATCAAATTGAGTAAAAAAACAAACAAAATATTGTTTTCCAGTAAAATTCACAAATATACCTTTCTCTAGGCATTATTAGTCATTTTGCATTTGTGTTTTAGGAGTTATGTTTAAATAACTGTCATATTGAGTGTGGCAGTTATACTGTCACTATGAGTAAAACCTAATTTTTGTTTTTGTAAACCTTACCAAAATACCTGATTCTGATAAAACTCACATATTGCATATTTGGTTTTGGAGTTGTGTTTATATAACTTTCATTAATAGTGTGACAGCTATACTGTAATATTGTGTAAAAAAAAAACTAACTTGTGTCTTTACAAACCTTACAAAATATTTTTTCCAGTTAAACTCACAAACATACATTCCTCAAGGCATTATTAGCCATATTATCAGATTGATTGTGACAGTATACGTATTTATGAGTTAAACTAATATTTTGTATGAGTAAAACCTAATTTTTGTATTTTTCAACATTACCAAAATACCTGATTCTTGTAAAACTCACATAGATACAATATTACAGGCATTTTTAGACATAATGCATGTTTGGTTTTGGAGTTATGTTTATATAACTTTTACATTTATTATGACAGTTATACAAACATATTGAATAAAAAAAACTAACTTGTGTCTTTACAAACCTTACAAAATAATTTTATTTTCCAGTTAAACTCACAAAGATACCTTTCTCCAGGCAGTATTAGCCATTTAGCATGTTTAAATTAGGAGTTATGTTTAAATAACTGTAATTTTGAACGTGGCAGTTATACTGTCATTATGAGTAAAACCTACTTTTTGTATTTGTAAACCTTACCAAAATACCTGATTCTGGTCAAACTCACATAGATTTAATACTACAGGCATTTTTAGACATAATGCATGTTTGGTTTTGGCGTTATGTTTATATAACTGTCATTTTGAATCTGGTAGTTATACTGTCATTATGAGTAAAAAAACTAACTTCTGTCTTTACAAACCTTACAAAATATTTTTTTTTTCCAGTTAAACTCACAAAGATACATTTACCCAGGCATTATTAGCCATTTAACATGTTTGGTTTCGGAGTTATGTTTAAATATAACTGTCAAATTGAGTGTGGCAGTTATACTGTCATTATGAGTAAAACCTATTTTTTGTATTTGTAAACCTTACCAAAATACCTGATTCTGGTAAAACCCACATCGATACAATATCACAGGAATTTTTAGACACAAAGTATGTTTGGTTTTGGAGTTATGTTTATATAACTTTCATATTTAGTATGACAGTTATACCATCATATTGAGTAATAAAACACTAATTTGTATCTTTACAAACCTTACAAAATATTGTTTTCCAGTAAAATTCACAAATATACATTTCTCTAGGCATTATTAGTCATTTTGCATTTGTGTTTTAAAGTTAAAGTTAAAGTTAAAGTCCCAATGATTGTCACACACACACTAGGTGTGGTGAAATTTGTCCTCTGCATTTGACCCATCCCCTTGATCACCCCCTGGGAGGTGAGGGGAGCAGCGGTGCTGCGCCCGGGAATCATTTTTGGTGATTTAACCCCCAATTCCAACTCTTGATGCTGAGTGCCAAGCAGGGACGTAATGGGTCCCATTTTTTATAGTCTTGGTATGACTCGGCCGGGGTTTGAACTCACAACCTACCGATCTCAGGGCGGACACTCTAACCACTAGATAGGAGTTATGTTTAAATAACTGTCATATTGAGGGTGACAGTTATACTGTCACTATGAGTAAAACCTAATTTTTTGATTTGTAAACTTTACCAAATACACTGTTAAATAAACATAACTCCAAAACCAAACTTGCAATATGTCTAAAAATACCTGTAATATTGTATCTATGTGAGTTTTACCAGAATCAGGTAATTCGGTAAGGTTTACATAAACACAAATTTGGTTTTACTCATAATGACAGTATAACTGCCACATTTAATATGACAGTTATGTAAACATAACTCCTATACCACACATGCAAAATGGTTAAAAATGCTTGGAGAAATGTATCTTTGTGAGTTTTACTGGAAAAAACGAATTTGTAAGGTTTATAAAGATACAAGTTAAATGTTTTACTCAATATGATGATATAACTGTCATACTAAATATGAAAGTTATATTAACATAACTCCAAAACCAATGTTCGTTTTACGAGAATCACGTATTTTGGAAAGGTTTACAAAAACAAAAAATAGGTTTTACTCATAATGACAGTATAACTGCCACATTCAATATGACAGTTATGTAAACATAACTCCTAAACCACACATGCAAAATGGTTAATAATGCCTGGAGAAATGTATCTTTTTAAGTTTTACATGGAAAAAAAACAATTTTGTAAGGTTTGTAAAGACTGCGATGAGGTGTCGACTTGTCCAGGGTGTACCCCGCCTTCCGCCCGATTGTACCTGAGATAGGCTCCAGCGCGCCCCCCGCGACCCCAAAGGGAATAAGCGGTACAAAATGGATGGATGAATGGGTTTGTAAAGACACAAGTTATTTTTTTCTTACTCAATATGACAGTAAAACTGTCATACTAAATGTAAAAAAATTATAAACATAACTCCAAAACCAAACATGCATTATGTCTAAAAATGCCTGTAATATTGTATTCATGTGAGTTTAACTAGAATCAGTTGTTTTTGTAAGGTTTGCAAATACAAAATATTGGCTTTACTCACTATGACAGTACACTGTCACATTCAATCTGACAGTTATTTAAACATAACTCCTAAACCACACATACAAAATGACTAATAACGCCTGGAGAAAAGTTTATTTGTGAGTTTTAAACTGTCAGATTGAATGTGACAGTATACTGTCATAGTGAGTAAAACCAATATTTTGTATTTGCAAAACTTACAAAAACAACTGATTCTAGTTACCGTATTTTCCGCACTATAAGGCGCACCTAAAAACCACAAATTTTCTCAAAAGCTAACAGTGCGCCTTATAACCCGGTGCGCTTTATTACGATTCATTTTCATAAAGTTTCGATCTCGCAACTTCGGTAAACAGCCGCCATCTTTTTTCCCGGTAGAACAGGAAGCGCTTCTTCTTCTACGCAAGCAACCGCCAAGGTAAGCACCCGCCCCCTTAGAACAGGAAGCGCTACCGCCCGCCCCCGGAAGAAAAAGAAGCGCGCGGATATTTCGTTTCATTTCCTTTGTGTGTTTACATCTGTAAAGACCAGACTACAAAATGGCTCCTACTAAGCGACACGCTTATAACGCAGAATTTAAACTTAAGGCAATAAGTCATGCCGAAGAACACGGAAATAGAGCAGCAGCAAGAGAATATAACATAAATGAATCAATGGTGCGTAGGTGGAGGAAGCAAGAAGATGACCTGCGCCAGGTAAAGAAGACAAAACAGAGTTTCCGAGGGAACAAAGCAAGATGGCAACAGTTGGAGGACGAACTCAAACAGTGGGTTGTTGAGCAGAGAGCAGCAAGCAGAAGTGTCAGCACCATCACTATTCGAATGAAGGCAACAACGCTAGCAAGCGAACTTCACCTGGATGATTTTAAAGGTGGTGCTTCTTGGTGTTTCCGGTTTATGAAAAGACGCAATCTCTCCATCCGCACACGGACCACTATTTCACAGCAACTGCCTAACGACTTTAAAGAAAAGCTGGCTACTTTCCGTGCATATTGTAAAAACAAGATAGCGGAAAAAAAGATCCGGCCAGAGAACATTATCAACATGGACGAGGTTCCACTGACTTTTGATATTCCTGTGAACCGCACTGTTGATACAACGGGAGCACGTACGGTGAATATTCGCACCACAGGGAATGAGAAGTCGTCCTTCACTGTGGTTCTAGCTTGCCATGCTAATGGCCAGAAACTTCCTCCCATGGTGATATTCAAAAGGAAGACCTTGCCAAAAGAGACCTTTCCAGCCGGCGTCATCATAAAAGCTAACTCGAAGGGATGGATGGATGAAGAAAAGATGAGCGAGTGGTTAAGGGAAGTTTACGCGAAGAGGCCGGGTGGCTTTTTTCACGCAGCTCCGTCCATGTTGATATACGACTCTATGCGCGCCCACATCACAGATGGTGTCAAAAAACAAGTGAAGCACACAAATACAACACTCGCCGTCATTCCGGGTGGATTAACCAAAGAACTCCAACCGCTGGATATTGGTGTCAACAGGGCATTCAAATCACGACTGCGAACTGCGTGGGAACAATGGATGACCGAAGGCGAACACACCTTCACTAAGACGGGCAGACAGCGCCGGACGACATACGCCAACATTTGCCAGTGGATCGTAAATGCCTGGGCAGATATTTCGGTCACAACTGTGGTCCGAGCTTTCCGGAAGGCAGGATTCACAGAACTACTGGACAACAACAGCGACACTGACTCCGATGACTTCGAAGGGACGGAGCCGGCCATTTTGGAACCCACGCTTGCGCAACTTTTCAATTCGGACACCGAAGACGAAGAATTCAAAGGATTTACGAATGAAGAATAACTTCAGAAAGTGAGCGCTATGTTTATTTTGTGTGTTGTGACATTAACGTTCGAGCAACATTATGTTGCTATTGCTCTACACCATTTTGAATTTTACTATGTTTGTGATTGCACATTTGTACATTTTGGGACAGAGTTGTTAGAACGCTGGTTTTCAATATATTATTAAAGTTTGACTGAACTATCTGACTGTTTTTTTGACATTCACTTTAGCGCAGCGTAGGCGCGGCTTATAGTCCGGGGCGGCTTATTGGTGGACAAAAATTATGAAATATGTAATTCATAGAAGGTGCGGCTAATAATCCGGTGCGCCTTATAGTGCGGAAAATACAATATTACAGGCATTTTTAGACATAATGCATGTTTGGTTTTGGAGTTATAATTATATAACTTTTACATTTAGTATGAGAGTTATACTGTCATATTGAGTAAAAAAGAAAAAAACTTGTGTCTTTAAAAACCTTACAAAATATTTTTTTTCCCCCAGTAAAATTCACAAAGATACATTTTTCCAGGCATTATTAGCCATTTTGCATGTGAGGTTTAGGAGTTATATTTAAATAACTGTCATATTGCGTGTGGCAGTTATACTGTCATTATGAGTAAAACCTAATTGTTGTATTTGTAAACCTTACCAAAATACCTGATTGTAGTAAAACTCACATAATACAATATTACAGGCATTTTTAGACGGATTGCATGTTTGGTTTTAGAGTTATGTTTATATAACTTTCATATTTAGTATGACAGTTATACTGTCATATTGAGTAAAAGAAACTAATTTGTGTCTATGCAAACCATACAAAATATTTTTTTCCAGTAGCAGGTATTTTGGTAAGGTTTACAAATAAAAAAATTTGGTTTTACTCATAATGACAGTATAACTGCCACGTTCAAAATGACAAATATTTAAACATAACTCCTAAACCAAACATGCTATATGGCTAATAATGCCTGGAGAAAGGTGTCTTTGTGAGTTTTACTGGAAAAACATTATTTTGTATGGTTTGTAAACACACAAGTTAGTTTTGTTTTACTCAATATGACAGTATAACTGTCATACTTAATGTAAAAGTTGTATAAACATAACTACAAAACCAAACATGCATTATATCTAAAATTGCCTGTAATGATGTATCCATGTGAGTTTTACTAGAATCAGTTGTTTTTGTAAGTTTTGGGAATACAAAATATTGGTTTTACACACTATGACAGTATACTGTCACATTCAATCTGACAGTTATTTAAACATAACTCCTAAACCACACATTCAAAGTGACTAATAATGCCTGGAGAAATGTATTTTTGTGATTTTTACTGGAAAAAAAATATTTTGTAAGGTTTGTTTGGACACAAGTTAGTTTTTTTTACTCAATATGATGGTACGGACGGCGTGGCGCGGTGGAAGAATGGCCGTGCGCGACCCGAGGGTCCCTGGTTCAATCCCCACCTAGTACCAACCTCGTCATGTCCGTTGTGTCCTGAGCAAGACACTTCACCCTTGCTCCTGATGGGTGCTGGTTAGCGCCTTGCATGGCAGCTCCCTCCATCAGTGTGTGAATGTGTGTGTGAATGGGTAAATGTGGAAGTAGTGTCAAAGCGCTTTGAGTACCTTGAAGGTAGAAAAGCGCTATACAAGTACAACCCATTGATCATTTATCATTTATAACTGTCTTACTAAATTTAAAAGTTATATAAACATAACTTCAAAACCAAACATGCAATCCATCTAAAAATGCCTGTAATATTGAATCTATGTGAGTTTTACCACAAACAGGTATTTTGGTAAGGTTCACAAATACAACAATTAGGTTTTACTCATAATGACAGTATAACTGCCACACGCAATATGACAGTTATTTAAATATAACTCCTAAACCTCACATGCAAAATGGCTAATAATGCCTGGAAAAATTTATCTTTGTGAGTTTTACTGGGAAAAAAAAATATTTTGTAAGGTTTTTAAAGACACAAGTTATTTTTTTTTTGTACTCAATATGACAGTATAACTGTCATACTAAATGTAAAAGTTATATAATTATAACTCCAAAAACAAACATGCATTATGTCTAAAAATGCCTGTAATATTGTATCCATGTGAGTTTTAGTAGAATCAGTTGTTTTTGTAAGGTTTTCAAATACAAAATATTGGTTTTACTCACTATGACAGTATACTGTTACATTCAATCTGACAGTTATTTAAACATAACTCCTAAACCACACATGCAAAATGGCTAATATTGCCTGGAGAAATTTATTTTTGTGAGTTTTACTGGAAAAAAAATATTGTTCGGACACAAGTTTTTTTTTTTTATTCAATATGATGGTATAACTGTCTTACTAAATTTGAAAGTTATATAAACATAACTTCAAAACCAAACATGCAATCCGTCTAAAAATGCATGTAATATTGAATCTATGTGAGTTTTACCACAAACAGGGATTTTGGTAAGGTTTACAAATACAAAAATTTGGTTTTACTTATAATGACAGTATAACTGCAACGTTCAAAATGACAGTTATTTAAACATAACTCCTAAACCAAACATGCTAAATGGCTAATAATGACTGGAGAAATGCATCTTTGTGAGTTTTCCTGAAAAAAACAACATTTTAGTAAGGTTTGTAAAGACACAAGTTAGTTGTTTTTTACTCCATATGACAGTATAACTGTCATACTAAATGTAAAATGTATATAAACAAAACTCCAAAACCAAACATGCATTATGTCTAAAAATGCCTGTAACATTGTATCCATGTGAGTTTTACTAGAATCAGTTGTTTTTTTAAGGTTTGAAAATAGAAAATATTGAATTTACTCACTATGACAGTATGCTGTCACATTCAATCTGACAGTTATTTAAACATAACTCCTAAACCACACATACAAAATGACTAATAATGCCTTTGTGAGTTTTACTGAAAAAAAAAATATATATTTTGTAAGGTTTGTAAAGACACAAGTTAGTTTTGTTTTTTACTTAATATGACAGTAAAACTGTCATACTAAATATGAAAGTTATATAAACATAACTCCAAAACCAAACTTGCATTATGTTCAAAAAATGCCTGTAATATTGTATCTATGTGAGTTTTACTACAATCAGGTATTTTGGTAAGGTTTACAAATACAAAAATAAGGTTTTACTCACTATGACAGTATACTGCTGTCATTTTGAGTAAAAAAAAATTGTGTTGTAAAAAATATTTTTTTCCAGAAAAATTCACAGAGATACATTTCTCCAGGCATTATTAGTCATTTTGAATATGTGGTTTAGGAGTTATGTTTAAATAACTGTCAGATCGAATGTGACAGTATACTGTCATAGTGAGTAAAACCAATATTGTGTATTTGCAAAACTTACAAAAACAACTGATTCTAGTATAACTCACATGGATACATCATTTCAGGCATTCTTAGACATAATGCATGTTTGGTTTTGGAGTTATGTTTATATAACTTTTCCATTTAGTATGACAGTTATACTGTCTTTTTGAGTTAGAAAAAACTAACTTGTGTCTTTACAAACCTTACAATTTTTATTTATTTTTTTCCAGTAAAACTCACAAAGATACATTTCTCCAGGCATTATTAGCCATTTAGCATGTTTTGTTTATGAGTTATGTTTAAAAAAATTTGGCGGTTATCCGTCAATATGAGTAAAACCTAATTTTTGTATTTGTAATCCTTACCAAAATACCTGATTCTGGTAAAAATCAAATATATTCAATATTAAAGCCATTTTTTTTACGAATTGCAAGTTTGGTTTTGGAGTTATGTTTATAAAACTTTCATTTTTAGTATGACAGTTATACCATCATATTGAGTTAAAAAAAAAAAAAAAAACAGTATCTTTACAAACCTTACAAAATATTTTTTTCCAGTAAAAATCACAAAGATACATTTTTCCACACATTATTAGTCATTTTGCATGTGTGTTTTAGGAGTTATGTTTAAATAACTGTCATATTGAGCGTGGCAGTTATACTGTCATTATGAGTAAAACCTAATTTTGGTATTGTAAACCTTACCAAAATACCTGATTCTGATAAAACTCACATATTTTTAATATTACAGGCATTTTTAAATGGATTGCATGTTTGGTTTTTGAGTTTGGTTTTGGAGTTATGTTTCTATAACTTTTTTTAGTTTGACAGTTATACCGTCATATTGAGTAAAAAAACGTGTGTCTTTGTAAACCTTACAAAAGATCATTACTCTAGTAAAACTAACAAAGATACTTTTCTCCAGGTTTAATAGCCATTTTCATGTGTCGTTTATGACTTATGTTTAAATAACTGTCATATTGAGTGTGGCACTTATAATGTCACTATCAGTAAAACCTATTTTTTTTATTTGTCAACCTTACCAAAATACCTCATTTTGGTAAAACTCACATAGATTCAATATTACAGACATTTTTAGATGGATTGCAAGTTTGGTTTTGGAGTCATGTTTATATATTTTCTGCATGTAGTATGACAGTTATACTGTCATATTGAGTAAAAAAAACTAACGTGTGTCTTTACAAACCTTACAAATTGTTTTTCCTAGTAAAACTCACAAAGATACATTTCTCCAGGCATTATTAGCCATTTTGCATGTGTGGTTTAGGAGTTATGTTTACATAACTGTCAGATTGAATGTGACAGTATACTGTCATAGTGAGTAAAACCTAATTTTTGTATTTGTAAACCTTACCAAAATACCTGATTCTGGTAAAACTCACATAGATACAATATTACACATAGACATAAAACATGTTTGGTTTTGCAGTTATGTTTATACAACTTTCATATTTAGTATGACAGTTATACCATCATATTGAGTAAAACAACTAATTTGTGTCTTTACAAACCTTACAAAATATTTTTTTTTCATTAAATTTCACAAAGATACATTTTTCCAGGCATTATTAGTCATTTTGCATTTGTTTTTTTAGGAGTTATGTTTAAAAAACTGTCATATTGCGTGTGGCAGTTATACTGTCATTATGAGTAAAACCTAATTTTTGTATTTCTAAACCTTACCAAAATACCTGATTTTGGTTAAACTCACATAGATTCATAATTACAGGCATTTTTAGACGGATTGCAAGCTTGGTTTTAGAGTTATGTGTATATAACTTCCATATTTAGTATGAAAGTTATACTGTCAAATTGAGTAAAAAATAACAAACTTGTAATTTTAAAAACCTTAAAAAATGTTTTTTTTCCAATAAAATTCAGAGAGATACATTTTTCTCGGCATTATTAGTCATTGTGCATGTGTGGTTTAGGAGTTATGTTTAAATAGCTGTCAGATTGAATGTGACAGTACACTGTCATAGTGAGTAAAACCAATATTTTGTATTTGCAAAACTTACAAAAACAACTGATTTTAGTAAAACTCACATTGATACAATATCCATCCATCCATCTTCCTCCGCTTATCCGAGGTCGGGTCGCGGGGGCAGCAGCCTAAGCAGGGAAGCCCAGACTTCCCTCTCCCCAGCCACTTCGTCCAGCTCCTCCCAGGGGACCCCGAGGCGTTCCCAGGCCAGCCGGGAGATATAGTCTTCCCAACGTGTCCTGGGTCTTCCCCGCGGCCTCCTACCGGTCAGACGTGCCATAAACACCTCCCAAGGGAGGCGTTCGGGTGGCATCCTGACCAGATGCCCGAACCACCTCATCTGGCTCCTCTCGATGTGGAGGAGCAGCGGCTTTACTTTGAGCTCCTCCCGGATGGCAGAGCTTCTCACCCTATCTCTAAGGGAGAGCCCCGCCACCGGGCGGAGGAAACTCATTTCGGCCGCTTGTACCCGTGATCTTGTCCTTTCGGTCATAACCCAAAGCTCATGACCATAGGTGAGGATGGGAACGTAGATCGACCGGTAAATTGAGAGCTTTGCCTTCCGGCTCAGCTCCTTCTTCACCACAACGGATCGATACAGCGTCCGCATTACTGAAGACGCCGCACCGATCCGCCTGTCGATCTCACGATCCACTCTTCCCCCACTCGTGAACAAGACTCCGAGGTACTTGAACTCCTCCACTTGGGGCAAGATCTCCTCCCCAACCCGGAGATGGCACTCCACCCTTTTCCGAGCGAGAACCATGCACTGGGACTTGGAGGTCCGAGTCCATGGTCCATCCCAGTCGCTTCACACTCGGCTGCGAACCGATCCAGTGAGAGCTGAAGATCCTGGCCAGATGAAGCCAACAGGACCACATCATCTGCATAAAGCAGAGACCTAATCCTGCAGCCACCAAACCAGATCCCCTCAACGCCTTGACTGCGCCTATAAATTCTGTCCATAAAAGTTATGAACAGAATCGGTGACAAAGGGCAGCCTTGGCGGAGTCCAACCCTCACTGGAAACGTGTCCGACTTACTGCCGGCAATGCGGACCAAGCTCTGGCACTGAGCATACAGAGAGCGGACTGCCACAATCAGACAGTCCGATACCCCATACTCTCTGAGCACTCCCCACAGGACTTCCCGAGGGACACGGTCGAATGCCTTCTCCAAGTCCACAAAACACATGTAGACTGGTTGGGCAAACTCCCATGTACCCTCAAGGACCCTGCCGAGAGTATAGAGCTGGTCCACAGTTCCACGACCAGGACGAAAACCACACTGTTCCTCCTGAATCCGAGGTTCGACTATCCGGCGTAGCCTCCTCTCCAGTACACCTGAATAGACCTTACCGGGAAGGCTGAGGAGTGTGATCCCACGATAGTTAGAGCACACCCTCCGGTTCCCCTTCTTAAAGAGAGGAACCACCACCCCGGTCTGCCAATCCAGAGGTACTGCCCCCGATGTCCACGCGATGTTGCAGAGTCTTGTCAACCAAGACAGCCCCACAGCATCCAGAGCCTTAAGGAACTCCGGGCGGATCTCATCTAGCCCTGGGGCCTTGCCACCGAGGAGCTTTTTAACTACCTCAGCAACCTCAGCCCCAGAAATAGGAGAGCCCACCACAGACTCCCCAGGCACTGCTTCCTCATAAGAAGACGTGTTGGTGGGATTGAGGAGGTCTTCGAAGTATTCCCTCCACCGATCCACAGTCCGCAGTCGAGGTCAGCAGAACACCATCCTCGCCATACACGGTGTTGATAGTGCACTGCTTCCCCTTCCTGAGGCGGCGGATGGTGGTCCAGAATTGCTTCGAAGCCGTCCGGAAGTCATTTTCCAGGGCTTCCCCGAACTCCTCCCATGTCCGAGTTTTTGCCTCTGCGACCGCTGAAGCCGCACACCGCTTGGCCTGTCGGTACCTGTCCGCTGCCTCAGGAGTCCTATGAGCCAAAAGAACCCGATAGGACTCCTTCTTCAGCTTGACGGCATCCCTCACCGCCGGTGTCCACCAACGGGTTCTAGGATTACCGCCACGACAAGCACCAACTACCTTGCGGCCACAGCTCCAATCAGCCGCCTCGACAATAGAGGAGCGGAACATGGTCCATTCGGACTCAATGTCCAGCACCTCCCTCGTGACATGTTCAAAGTTCTTCCGGAGGTGGGAATTGAAACTCTCTCTGACAGGAGACTCTGCCAGACGTTCCCAGCAAACCCTCACAATGCGTTTGGGCCTGCCAGGTCTGTCCGGCATCCTCCCCCACCATCGCAGCCAACTCACCAACAGGTGGTGATCGGTAGAAAGCTCCGCCCCTCTCTTCACCCGAGTGTCCAAAACATGAGGCCGCAAATCCGATGACACAACTACAAAGTCGATCATGGAACTGCGGCCTAGGGTGTCCTGGTGCCAAGTGCACATATGGACACCCTTATGTTTGAACATGGTGTTCGTTATGGACAATCTGTGACGGGCACAAAAGTCCAATAACAAAACACCGCTCGGGTTCAGATCCGGGCAGCCATTCTTCCCAATCACGCCTCTCCAGGTTTCACTGTCGTTGCCAACATGAGCATTGAAGTCCCCCAGTAGCATGAGGGAATCACCCGGGGGAGCACTCTCAAGTACTCCCTCGAGTGAATCCAAAAAGGGTTGGTACTTTGAGCTGCGGTTTGGCGCGTAAGCGCAAACCACAGTCAGGACCCGTTCCCCCACCCGAAGGCGGAGGGAAGCTACCCTCTCGTCCACCGGGTTGAACTCCAACGTACAGGCTCTGAGCCGGGGGGAAACAAGAATTGCCACCCCAGCCCTTCGCCTTTCACTGCCGGCAACACCAGAGTGGAAGAGAGTCCAGCCCCTCTCGAGAGAACTGGTTCCAGAGCTCTTGCTGTGCGTCGAAGTGAGTCCGACTATATCTAACCGGAACTTCTCCACTTCGCTCACTAGCTCAGGCTCCTTCCCCCCCAGCGAGGTGACGTTCCACGTCCCAAGAGCTAGCTTCTGTAGCCGAGGATCGGACCGCCAAGTGCCCTGCCTTCGGCTGCCGCCCAGCTCACATCGCACCCGACCTCTATGACCCCTGCTATGGATGGTGAGCCCATTGGAGGGGGGACCCACGTTGCCTCTTCGGGCTGTGCCCGGCCGGGCCCCATGTCAGGCGCTCGCCATCGTGCCCCACCTCCGGGCCTGGCTCCAGAGGGGGTCCCGGTGACCCGCGTCCGGGCGAGGGAAATCTGGGTCCTTGTTTTTTATTATTCATGGAGGTCTTCGAGCTGCTCTTTGTCTGATCCCTCATAGGACCAGTTTGTCTTGGGAGACCCTACCAGGGACAACATAGCTCCTAGGATCATTGGGACACGCAAACTCCTCTACCACGTTAAGGTGGCAGCTCAGAGAGACAGTTATACCATCGTATTGAGTAAAAAAAAAAAAAAAAATTTCTTTACAAACCTTAAAAATATTTGTTTCTAGTAAAACTTGCAAGATACATTTCTCCAGGCATTATTAGCCATTTAGCATGTTTGGTTTAGGAGTTATGTTTAAATAACTGTTATTTTGAATATGGCAGTTATACTGTCATTATGAGTAAAACCCAATTTTTGTATTTGTAAACCTTACAAAAAAATACCTGATTCTGGTCAAACTCACATAGATTCAATATTACAGGCATTTTTAGACGTATTGCAAGTTTGGTTTTGGAGTAATGTTTATTTAACTTTCATATTTAGTATGACAGTTATACTGTCATATTAAGTGAAAAAACTAACTTGTTTCTTTACAAACCTTATAAAAAAACGTTTTCCAGGAAAACTCACAAAGATACATTTTTCCTGGCATTATTAGCCATTTATCATGTTTGGTTTAGGAGTTATGTTTAAATAACTGTCATATCAAATAATGCAGTTATACTGTCATTATGAGTAAAACCCAAGTTTTGTATTTGTAAACCTTACCAAAATACCTGATTCTGGTAAAACTCATATAGATTCAATATTACAGGCAGTTTAAGACGGATTGCACGTTTGGCTTAGGAGTTTGGTTTTGGAATGATGTTTATATTACTTTTATATTTAGTTTGACAGTCATACCATCATATTGAGTAAAAAAAAAAAAAAACTTTTGTCTTTACAAACCTTACAAAATATTTTTTTCTAGTAAAACTCACAAAGATACATTTCTACAGGCATTATTAGCTATTTAGCATGTTTGGTTTAGGAGTTATGTTTAAATAACTGTTATTTTGAATATGGCAGTTATACTGTCATTATGAGTAAAACCCAATTTTTGTATTTGTAAACCTTACCAAAATACCTGATTCTGGTAAAACTCACATAGATTCAATATTCCAGGCATTTTAAGACGTATTGCAAGTTTGGTTTTGGAGTTATGTTTATTTAACTTTCATATTTAGTATGACAGTTCTACTGTCATATTAAGTAAAAAAACTAACTTGTGACTTTACAAACCTTATAAATTGTTTTGTTTTTTTCCAGGAAAACTCACAAAGATACATTTCTCCAGGCATTATTAGCCATTTTGTATTTGTGGTTTAGGAGTTACAATATGTTTAAATAACTGTCAGATTGAATGTGACAGTATACTGTCATAGTGAGTAAAACCTAATTTTTGTATTTGTAAACCTTACCAAAAATACCTGATTCTGGTAAAAATCACATTGATACAATATTGCAGGCATTTTTAGACATAATGCATGTTTGGTTTTGGAGTTATTTTTATACAACTTTCATATTTAGTATGACAGTTTTACCATCATATTGAGTAAAAAAAAAAATAACTTGTGTCTTTATAAACCTTACAATTTTTTTTCCCCCAGTAAAACTCACAAAGATACATTTCTCCAGGCATAATTAGTCATTTATCATGTTTGGTTTAGGAGTTATGTTTAAATAACTGTCATATTGAGTGTGGCAGTTATACTGTCATTATGAGTAAAACCTATGTTTTGTATTTGTAAACCTTACCAAAATACCTGATTCTGGTAAAACCCACATCGATACAATATTACAGGAATTTTTAGACATAAAGCATGTTTGGTTTTGGAGTAATGTTTATATAACTTTCATATTTAGTATGACAGTTATACTATCATATATTGAGTAAAAAAAACCTAATTTGTATATTTACAAACCTTACAAAACATTATTTTCCAGTAAAATTCACAAATATACATTTCCCTAGGCATTAGTAGTCATTTTGCATTTGTGTTTTAGGAGTTATGTTTAATTAACTGTCATACTGAGTGTGGCAGTTATATTGTCACTATGAGTAAAACCTAATTTTTGTATTCGTAAACCTTACCAAAATACCTGATTCTGATAAAACTCACATATATTCAATATTACAGGCATTTTTAGACGGATTGCATATTTGGTTTTGGAATTATGTTTATATAACTTTCATATATAGTATGACAGCTATACTGTTAAATTGTGTAAAAAAAACAACTAACTTGTGTCTTTACAAACCTTACAAAATATTTTTTCCGGTAAAACTCACAAAGATACATTCCTCTAGGCATTATTAGCCATTTTGTCAGATTAATTGTGACAGTATACTGTCATTATGAGTAAAACTAATATTTTGTATTTGTAAACCTTACAAAAACAACTGATTCTAGTAAAACTAACATGGATACAAAATTATAAGCATTTTTAGACATAATGCATGTTTGGTGGCAGTCAATGTGTTAGTTATACTGTCATTATGAGTAAAACCTAATTTTTGTATTTGTCAACCTTAACCAAAATACCTGATTCTGGTTAAACTCACATAGATACAATATTACAGGCATTTTTAGACAAAATGCATGTTTGGTTTTGGAGTTATGTTTATATAACTTTCATATTTAGTATGACAGTTATACCATCATATTAAATAAAAAAACCTAACTTGTGTCTTTATAAACCTTACAAATTATTTGTTTCCAGTAAAACTCACCATGATACATTTCTCCAGGCATTATTAGCCATTTATCATGTTTGGATTAGGAGTGATGTTTAAATAACTGTCATATCAAATGTTGCAGTTATACTGTCATTATGAGTAAAACCCAAGTTATGTATTTGTAAACCTTACCAAAATACCTGATTCTGGTAAAACTCACATAGATTCAATATTAAAGGCAGTTTAAGACAGATTGCAAGTTTGGTTTAGGAGTTTGGTTTTGGAATTATGTTTATATAACTTTCATATTTAGTATACTAAAGGCATTTTTAGACATAATGCATGTTCGGTTTTGGAGTTATGTTTGTATACATTTCTCCAGGCATTAATAGCCATTTATCATGTTTGGTTTAGGAGTTATGTTTAAATAACTGTCATATCAAATAATGCAGTTATACTGTCATTATGAGTAAAACCCAAGTTTACAAATGTAAACCTTACCAAAATACCTGATTCTGGTAAAACTCATATAGATTCAAAATTACAGGCAGTTTAAGACGGATTGCAAGTTTGGTTTAGGAGTTTGGTTTTGGAATTATGTTTATATTACTTTTATATTTAGTTTGACAGTTAAACCATCATATTGAGTAAAAAAAAATAACTTTTGTCTTTACAAACCTTACAAAATATTTTTTTCTAGTAAAACTCACAAAGATACATTTCTCCAAGCATTTATAGCTATTTAGCATGTTTGGTTTAGGAGTTATGTTTAAATAACTGTTATTTTGAATATGGCAGTTATACTGTCATTATGAGTAAAACCTAAATTTTGTATTTATAAACCTTACCAAAATACCTGATTCTGGTAAAACTCACATAGATACAATATTACAGGCATTTTTAGACATAATGCATGTTTGGTTTTGGAGTTATGTTCATATACATTTTTCCAGGCATTATTAGCCATTTATCATGTTTGGTTTAGGAGTTATGTTTAAATAACTGTCATTTTGAGTGGGGGAGTTATTGTATTGTGTGTCATTATAAATAAAAACCTATTTTTTGTATTTGTAAACCTTACCAAAATACCTGATTCTGGTAAAACCCACATCGATACAATATTACAGGAATTTTGAGACATAAAGCATGTTTGGTTTTGGAGCTATGTTTATATAACTTTCATATTTAGTATGAAAGTTATACCATCATATTGAGTAAAAAACAAAAAATAATTTGTATCTTTACAAACCTTACAAATATTGTCTTCCAGTAAAATTCACAAATATACCTTTCTCTAGGCATTATTAGTCATTTTGCATTTGTGTTTTAAGAGTTATGTTTAATTAACTGTCTTATTGAGTGTGGCAGTTATACTGTCACTATGAGTAAAACCTAATTTTTGTTTTTGTAAACCTTACCAAAATACCTGATTCTGATAAAACTCACATTTTGTATATTTGGTTTTGGAGTTGTGTTTATATAACTTTCATATATAGTATGACAGCTATACTGTAAAATTGTGTAAAAAAAAAAAAAAAACTCGTGTCTTTACAAACCTTACAAAATATTATTTCCAGTAAAACTCACAAAGATACATTCCTCAAGGCATTATTAGCCAAATTGTCAGATTGATTGTGACAGTATACTGTCATTATGAGTAAAACTAATATTTTGTATTTGTAAACCTTACAAAAACAACTGATTCTAGTAAAACTCACATGGATACAAAATTATAGGCATTTTTAGACATCATGCATGTTTGGTGGCGGTCAATGTGGCAGTTATACTGTCATTATGAGTAAAACCTAATTTTTGTATTTTTCAACCTTAACAAAATACCTGATTCTGGTAAAACTCACATAGATACAATACTAAAGGCATTTTTAGACATAATGCATGTTTGGTTTTGGAGTTATGTTTGTATACATTTCTCCAGGCATTAATAGCCATTTAGCATGTTTGGTTCAGGAGTTATGTTTAAATAACTGTTATTTTGAATATGGCAGTTATACTGTCATTATGAGTAAAACCTAAATGTTGTATTTATAAACCTTACCAAAATACCTTATTCTGGTAAAACTCACATAGATACAATATTACAGGCATTTTTACACATAATGCATGTTTGGTTTTGGAGTTATGTTTATATACATTTTTCCAGGCATTATTAGCCATTTATCATGTTTGGTTTAGGAGTTATGTTTAAATAACTGTCATATCAAATAATGCAGTTATACTGTCATTATGAGTAAAACCCAAGTTTTGTATTTGTAAACCTTACCAAAATACCTGATTCTGGTAAAACACATATAGATTCAATATTACAGGCAGTTTAAGACGGATTGCAAGTTTGGTTTAGGAGTTTGGTTTTGGAATTATGTTTATATAACTTTCATATTTAGTATGACAGTTATACCATTATATTGAGTAAAAAAAAACAACTTGTGTCTTTATAAACCTTACCGTATTTTCCGCACCATAAGCCGCCCCGTGTTGTAAGCCGCATCTAACTGCGCTAAAGGAATGTCAAAAAAACAGTCAGATAGGTCAGTCAAACTTTAATAATATATTAAAAACCAGCGTTCTAACAACTCTGTTCACTCCCAAAATGTACGCAAATGTGCAATCACAAACATAGTAAAATTCAAAATAGTGCAGAGCAATAGCAACATAATGTTGCTCGAACGTTAATGTCACAACACACAAAATAAACATAACGCTCACTTTCTGAAGTTATTCTTCATTCATAAATCCCTCGAATTCTTCTCCTACGGTGTCCGAATTGAAAAGTTGGGCGAATGTGGGATCCAAAATGGCCGGCTCCGTCTCGTCGAAGTAATCGGAGTCAGTGTCGCTGTTGTCCAGCAGTTCTGTGAATCCTGCCTTTCGGAAAGCTCGGACCACAGTTGTGACCGAAATATCTGCCCAGGCATTTACGATCCATTGGCAGAAGTTGGCGTATGTCGTCCGGCGCTGTCTCCCTGTCTTGGTGAACGTCACGTGTGTTCGCCTTCTGTCATCCACTGTTCCCACGCAGTTAGCAGTCTAGCTTCGAATGCTCTGTTGACACCAATATCTAGCGGCTGGAGGTCTTTTGTCAATCCACCCGGAATGACGGCGAGTATTGAATTAAGCGCGTAAGCGTGTCTCTTAATGTGATGTTATGAGCTAGCAAATATAACAACTACACTACCCAGCATGCAACGATAGTGACGAGCATGCGCGGTAGCCCTGAGAAGCGTTGTTGTATGTGCTGGCAGTTAGAATGTGGTTATGAGCACGCTGTGAGTAAACGTTGAGAACTCAGTTAACACGCCTCGTCTGCATTATTTATAATTAGACAGACAACACACTTAATAGGAGCCATTTTGGGGTCTTTACATAAACACACAAATGGAAATGAAACGCCACATATCCCAGCATGCACCGCGCGCTTCTTCTACGGGGAAAAAAGATGGCGGCTGTTTACCGTAGTTGCGAGACCTAAACTTTATGAAAATTAATATTAATATTAACCCATATATAAGGCGCACCGGATTATAAGGCGCACTGTCAGCTTTTGAGAAAATTTGTGGTTTTTAGGTGCGCCTTATAGTGCGGAAAATACGGTACTTTTTTTTTTTTCCAGCAAAACTCACAAAGATACATTTCTCCAGGTATACTTAGCCATTTATCATGTTTGGTTTAGGAGTTATGTTTAAATAACTGTCATATTGAGTGTGGCAGTTATACTGTCATTATGAGTAAAACCTAGATCTTGTATTTGTAAACCTTATTAAAATACCTGATTCTGGTAAAAATCACATAGATACAATATTACAGGCATTTTTAGACATAATGCATGTTTGGTTTTGGAGTTATGTTCATATAAAATTTACATTTATTATGACAGTTATACACATATTGACTAAAAAAAACTAACTTGTGTCTTAACAAACCTTACAAAATATTTTTATTTTCCAGTTAAACTCACAAAGATACCTTTCTCCAGGCAGAATTAGCCATTTAGCATGTTTAAATTAGGACTTATGTTTAAATAACTGTAATTTTGAACGTGGCAGTTATACTGTCATTATGAGTAAAACCTACTTTTTGTATTTGTAAACCTTACCAAAATACCTGATTCTGGTCAAACTCACATAGATTTAATATTACAGGCATTTTTAGACATAATGCATGTTTGGTTTTGGCGTTATGTTTATATAACTGTCATTTTGAATGTGGCAGTTATACTGTCATTATGAGTAAAAAAACTAACTTCTGTCTTTACAAACCTTACAATCCATTTCCCCAGGCTTTATTAGCCATTTAACATGTTTGGCTTAGGAGTTATGTTTGAATAACTGTCATATTGAGTGTGGCAGTTATACTGTCATTATGAGTAAAACATATTTTTTGTATTTGTAAACCTTACCAAAATACCTGATTCTGGTAAAACCCACATCGATACAATATTACAGGAATTTTTAGACATAAAATATGTTTGGTTTTGGAGTTATGTTTATATAACTTTCATATTTAGTATGACAGTTATACCATCATATTGAGTAATAAAACACTAATTTGTATCTTTACAAACCTTACAAAATATTGTTTTCCGGTAAAATTCGCAAATATACATTTCTCTAGGCATTATTAGTCATTTTGCATTTGTGTTTTAGGAATTATGTTTAAATAAGTGTCATATTAAGTAAAAAAAAAACTAACTTGTGTCTTTACAAACCTTATAAAAAAAAAAATTTTCCAGGAAAACTCACAAAGATACATTTCTCCAGGCATTATTAGCCATTTTGTATTTGTGGTTTAGGAGTTATGTTTAAATAACTTTCAGATTGAATGTGACAGTATACTGTCATTCTGAGTAAAACCTAATTTTTGTATTTGTAAACCTTACCAAAAATACCTGATTCTGGTAAAAATCACATAGATACAATATTGCAGGCATTTTTAGACATAATGCATGTTTGGTTTTGGAGTTATGTTTATACAACTTTCATATTTAGTATGACAGTATACCATCATATTGAGTAAAAAAAAAAAAAAACTTGTGTCCTTATAAACCTTACAATTTTTTCCCCCCAAAACTCACAAAGAATACTGTCACTATGAGTAAAACCTAATATTTTGATTTGTAAACCTTACCAAAATACCTGATTCTGATAAAACTTACATATAATAAATATTACAGACATTTTTAGACGGATTGCATGTTTGGTTTTGGAGTTATGTTTATAAAACTTTCATATATAGTATGACAGCTATACTGTAAAATTAAGTACAATAAACTAACGTGTGTCTTTACAAACCTTACAAAATTTTTTGTTCCAATAAAATTCACAAAGATACATTCCTCCAGGCATTATTAGCCATTTTGTCAGATTGATTGTGACAGTATACTCTCATTATGAGAAAAACTAATATTTTGTATTTGTAAACCTTACAAAAACAACTGATTCTAGTAAAAATCACGTAGATACAAAATTATAGGAATTTTTAGACATAATGCATGTTTGGTTTTGGAGTTTTGTTTAAATAATTGTCATATTGAATGTGGCAGTATACTGTCATTATGAGTAAAACCTAATGTTTGTATTTGTCAACCTTACCAAAATACCTGATTCTGGTAAGACTCAATATTACAGGCATTTTTAGACAAAATGCATTTTGGTTTTGGAGTTATGTTTATAAAACTTTCATATTTAGTATGACAGTTATACCATCGTATTAAATAAATAAAAAATAACTTGTGTCTTTATAACCTTACACATTATTTTTTTCCAGTAAAACTCACAAAGATACATTTCTCCAGGCATTATTAGTCATTTATCATGTTTGGTTTAGGAGTCATGTTTAAATAACTGTCATATTAAATGTTGCAGTTATACTGTCATTATGAGTAAAACCCAAGTTTTGTATTTGTAAACCTTACCAAAATACCTGATTCTGGCAAAACTCACATAGATTCAATATTACAGGCAGTTTAAGACGGACTGCAAGTTTGGTTTAGGAGTTTGGTCTTGGAATTATGTTTATCTAACTTTCATATTTAGTATGACAGTTATATATTGAGTAAAAAAAACAACTAACTAAAAATTTTTTTTTCTAGTAAAACTCACAAAGATTCATTTCTCCAGGCATTATTAGCCATTTAGCATATTTGGTTTAGGAGTTATGTTTAAATAACTGTTATTTTGAATATGGCAGTTATACTGTCATTATGAGTAAAACCCAATTTTTGTATTTGTAAACCTTACTAAAATAACCGATTCTGGTAAAACTCACATATATTTAATATTACAGGCATTTTTAGACGGATTGCAAGTTTGGTTTTGGTGTTATATTTATTCAACTTCCATATTTAGTATGACAGTATACTATTTTTTCCTGTAAAACTTACAAAGATACATTTCTCTAGGCATTATTTGACATTTTGCTTGCATGGTTTAGGAGTTATGTTTAAATAACAGTCAGATTGAATGTGACAGTATACTGTCATAGTAGTTTTTTACTCAATATGCCAGTAATGTTCTTAAAATCCTGAGATAATGCGAAAAAAGCAATAAAAATGTTTTTCAACATAATTCCTACACCAAACATGCAACATGTCTAATAATGCCTGAAGACATGTATCTTTGTTAGTTTTACTAGAAAATGTATCTTTTGTAAGTTTTGCAACGACGCAAGTTAGTTTTTTTAATTCAATATAACAGTATAACTGTCAAGCTAAATGTATAATTTATATAAACATAACTCCAAAACTGAACATGCATTATGTCTAAAAATGCCTAAAATATTGTATCTATGTGAGTTTTACCAGAATAAGGTAATTTTGTAAGGTTTTCAAATACAAAAATTGGTTTTTTTCTCATAATGACAGTAGAACTGCTATATTCAATTTGACAGTTATTTAATTATAACTTCCTAACCACACATGCAAATAGGCTAATAAAGCCTAAAACAATGCATCCTTGTGAGTTTTACTCGCAACATATGCTATTTTAAGGCTTGCAAACACAAAAAGTAGTTTTTTACTGATTATGACAGTAATGTTCTTAAAATCCTGAGATAATGCGAAATAAGCAATAAAAATGTTTTTCATCATAATTCCTACACCAAACATGCAACATGTCTAATAATGCATGGATACATGTATCTTTGTTAGTTATACTAGAAAAATTATCTTTTGTAAGTTTTACAAAGACTCAAGTTAGTTTTTTTAATCCAATATGACAGTATAACTGTCATACCAAATATGAAAGTTATATAAACATAACTCCAAAACTGAACATGCATTATGTCTAAAAATGCCTAAAATATTGTATCTATGTGAGTTTTACAAGAATCAGTTATTTTGGTAAGGTGTACAATTACATAAATTAGGGGTTTACTGATAATGACAGTTAACTGCTACATTCAATTTGACTGTTATTTAAACATAACTCCCTAACCACACATGCAAAATAGGTCAATAAAGCCTAAAACAATGCATCCTTGTGAGTTTTACTCGAAACTATGCTATTTTAGGCTTGCAAACACAAAAAGTAGTTTTTTTACTCATTTTGACAGTAATGTTCTTAAAATCCTGAGATAATGCAAAATAAGCAATAAAAATGTTTTTCAACATAATTCCTACACCAAACATGCAACATGTCTAATAATGCCTGAAGACATGTATCTTTGTTAGTTTTACTAGAAAAATTATATTTTGTAAGATTTGCAAAGAGGCAAGTTAGTTTTTTTAATTCAATATGACAGTATAACTGTCATACCAAATATGAAAGTTATACAAACATAAGTCCAAAACTGAACATGCATTATGTCTAAAAATGCCTAAAATATTGTATCTATGTGAGTTTTACAAGAATCAGTTATTTTGGTAAGGTGTACAATTACATAAATTAGGGGTTTACTCACAATGACAGTTAACTGCTACATTCAATTTGACTGTTATTTAAACATAACTCCCTAACCACACATGCAAAATAGGTTAATAAAGCCTAAAACAATGCATCCTTGTGAGTTTTACTCGAAACATATGCTATTTTAAGGCCTGCAAACACAAAAAGTAGTTTTTTACTCATTTTGACAGTAATGTTCTTAAAATCCTGAGATAATGCAAAATAAGCAAAAAAAATGTTTTTCAACATAATTCCTACACCAAACATGCAACATGTCTAATAATGCCTGAAGACGTGTATCTTTGTTAGTTTTACTAGAAAAATTATCTTTTGTAAGTTTTGCAAAGAGGCAAGTTAGTTTTTTTAATTCAATATGACAGTCTAACTGTCATACCAAATATGAAAGATATATAATTGGGACGGCTTGGCGCAGTGGAAGAATGGCCGTGCGCGACCCGAGGGCCCCTTTGTTCAATCCCCACCTAGTACCAACCTCGTCATGTCCGTTGTGTTCTGAGAAAGACACTTCACCCTTGCTCCTGATGGGTGCTGGTTAGCGCCTTGCATGACAGCTCCCTCCATCAGTGTGTGAATGTGTGTGTGAATAGGTAAATATGGAAGTAGTGTCAAAGCGCTTTGAGTACCTTGAAGGCAGAAAAGCGCTATACAAGTACAACCCATTTATCATTATTTATTTATAAACATAACTCCAAAACTGAACATGCATTATGTCTAAAATTGCCTGTAATATTGTATCTATGTGAGTTTCACCAGAATCAGGTAATTTGGTAAGGTTTACAAATACAAAAATAGTTTTTTTTCATAATGACAGTATAACTGCTACATTCAATTTGACTGTTATTTAAACATAACTTCCTAATCACACATGCAAATAGGTTAATAAAGCCTAAAACAATGCATCTTTGTGAGTTTTACTCGAAACATATGCTATTTTAAGGCTTGCAAACACAAAAAGTAGTTTTTTAATCATTTTGACAGTAATGTTCTTCAAATCCTGAGATAATGCGAAATAAGCAATAAAAATGTTTTTCATCATAATTCCTACACCAAACATGCAACATGTCTAATAATGCCTGAAGACATGTATCTTTGTTAGTTTTACTAGAAAAATGATCTTTTATAAGTTTTGCAAAGAGGCAAATAAGTGTTTTTAATTCAATATGACAGTATAACTGTCATACCAAATTTGAAAGTTATATAAACAAAACTCCAAACCTAAACATGCATTATGTCTAAAATTGCCTGTAATATTGTATATATGTGAGTTTCACCAGAATCAGGTAATTTGGTAAGGTTTACAAATACAAATTTTTTTTTTTTTTCATAACTGCTACATTCAATTTGACTGTTATTTAAACATAACTTCCTAATCACACATGCAAATAGGTTAATAAAGCCTAAAACAATGCATCCTTGTGAGTTTTACTCGAAACATATGCTATTTTAAGGCTTGCAAACACAAAAAGTAGTTTTTTGCTCAGTATGACATTAATGATCTTAAAATCCTGAGATAATGCGAAATAAGCAATAAAAATGTTTTTCAACATAATTCCTACACCAAACATGCAGCATTTCTGATAATGCGTGAAGATATGTATCTTTGTTAGTTTTACTAGAAAAATTATATTTTGTAAGTTTTGCAAAGAGGCAAGTTAGTTTTTTTAATTCAATATGACAGTATAACTGTCATACCAAATATGAAATATATATAAACATAACTCCAAAATTGAAAATTCATTATGTCTAAAAATGCCTAAAATATTGTATCTATGTGAGTTTTACCAGAATCAGGTAATTTGGTAAGGTTTACAAATACAAAAATTGTTTTTTTTTCATAATGACAGTATAACTGCTACATTCAATTTGACTGTTATTTAAACATAACTTCCTAATCACACATGCAAATAGGTTAATAAAGCCTAAAACAATGCATCCTTGTGAGTTTTACTCGAAACATATGCTATTTTAAGGCTTGCAAACACAAAAAGTATTTTTTTACTCATTATGACAGTAATGTTCTTAAAATCCTGAGATAATGCGAAATAAGCAATAAAAATGTTTTTCAACATAATTCCTACACCAAACATGCAACATGTCTGATAATGCGTGAAGATATGTATCTTTGTTAGTTTTACTAGAAAAATTATATTTTGTAAGTTTTGCAAAGAGGCAAATACGTTTTTTTAATTCAATATGACAGTATGACTGTCATACCAAATATGAAAGTTATATAAACATAACTCCAAAACTGAACATGCATTATGTCTAAAAATGCCTAAAATATTGTATCTATGTGAGTTTTACAAGAATCAGTTACTTTGGTAAGGTGTACAATTACATAAATTAGGGGTTTACTCATAATGACAGTTAACTGCTACATTCAATTTGACTGTTATTTAAACATAACTCCCTAACCACACATGCAAAATAGATTAATAAAGCCTAAAACAATGCATCCTTGTGAGTTTTACTCGAAACATATGTTATTTTAGGCTTGCAAACACAAAAAGTATTTTTTTACTCATTTTGACAGTAATGTTCTTAAAATCCTGAGATAATGCAAAATAAGCAATAAAAATGTTTTTCAACATAATTCCTACACCAAACATGCAACATGTCTAATAATGCCTGAAGACATGTATCTTTGTTAGATTTACTAGAAAAATGATCTTTTATAAGTTTTGCAAAGAAACAAATACGTTTTTTTAATTCAATATGACAGTATAACTGTCATACCAAATATGAAAGTTATATAAACAAAACTCCAAACCTAAACATGCATTATGTCTAAAATTGCCTGTAATATTGTATATATGTGAGTTTCACCAGAATCAGGTAATTTGGTAAGGTTTACAAATACAAAATTTTTTTTTTTTCATAATGACAGTATAACTGCTACATTCAATTTGACTGTTATTTAAACATAACTTCCTAATCACACATGCAAATAGGTTAATAAAGCCTAAAACAATGCATCCTTGTGAGTTTTACTCGAAACATATGCTATTTTAAGGCTTGCAAACACAAAAAGTAGTTTTTTAATCATTTTGACAGTAATGTTCTTCAAATCCTGAGATAATGCGAAATAATCAATAAAAATGTTTTTCATCATAATTCCTACACCAAACATGCAACATGTCTAATAATGCATGGATACATGTATCTTTGTTAGTTATACTAGAAAAATTATCTTTTGTAAGTTTTACAAAGACTCAAGTTAGTTTTTTTAATCCAATATGACAGTATAACTGTCATACCAAATATGAAAGTTATATAAACATAACTCCAAAACTGAACATGCATTATGTCTAAAAATGCCTAAAATATTGTATCTATGTGAGTTTTACAAGAATCAGTTATTTTGGTAAGGTGTACAATTACATAAATTAGGGGTTTACTCATAATGACAGTTAACTGCTACATTCAATTTGACTGTTATTTAAACATAACTCCCTAACCACACATGCAAAATAGGTTATTAAAGCCTAAAACAATGCATCCTTGTGAGTTTTACTCGAAACATATGCTATTTTAGGCTTGCAAACACAAAAAGTAGTTTTTTACTCATTTTGACAGTAATGTTCTTAAAATCCTGAGATAATGCAAAATAAGCAATAAAAATGTTTTTCAACATAATTCCTACACCAAACATGCAACATGTCTAATAATGCCTGAAGACATGTATCTTTGTTAGTTTTACTAGAAAAATGATCTTTTATAAGTTTTGCAAAGAGGCAAATAAGTGTTTTTAATTCAATATGACAGTATAACTGTCATACCAAATTTGAAAGTTATATAAACAAAACTCCAAACCTAAACATGCATTATGTCTAAAATTGCCTGTAATATTGTATATATGTGAGTTTCACCAGAATCAGGTAATTTGGTAAGGTTTACAAATACAAATTTTTTTTTTTTTTCATAACTGCTACATTCAATTTGACTGTTATTTAAACATAACTTCCTAATCACACATGCAAATAGGTTAATAAAGCCTAAAACAATGCATCCTTGTGAGTTTTACTCGAAACATATGCTATTTTAAGGCTTGCAAACACAAAAAGTAGTTTTTTGCTCAGTATGACATTAATGATCTTAAAATCCTGAGATAATGCGAAATAAGCAATAAAAATGTTTTTCAACATAATTCCTACACCAAACATGCAGCATGTCTGATAATGCGTGAAGATATGTATCTTTGTTAGTTTTACTAGAAAAATTATATTTTGTAAGTTTTGCAAAGAGGCAAGTTAGTTTTTTTAATTCAATATGACAGTATAACTGTCATACCAAATATGAAATATATATAAACATAACTCCAAAACTGAACATGCATTATGTCTAAAAATGCCTAAAATATTGTATCTATGTGAGTTTTACAAGAATCAGTTATTTTGGTAAGGTGTACAATTACATAAATTAGGGGTTTACTCATAATGACAGTTAACTGCTACATTCAATTTGACTGTTATTTAAACATAACTTCCTAATCACACATGCAAATAGGTTAATAAAGCCTAAAACAATGCATCCTTGTGAGTTTTACTCGAAACATATGCTATTTTAAGGCTTGCAAACACAAAAAGTATTTTTTTACTCATTATGACGGTAATGTTCTTAAAATCCTGAGATAATGCGAAATAAGCAATAAAAATGTTTTTCAACATAATTCCTACACCAAACATGCAACATGTCTGATAATGCGTGAAGATATGTATCTTTGTTAGTTTTACTAGAAAAATTATATTTTGTAAGTTTTGCAAAGAGGCAAATACGTTTTTTTAATTCAATATGACAGTATGACTGTCATACCAAATATGAAAGTTATATAAACATAACTCCAAAACTGAACATGCATTATGTCTAAAAATGCCTAAAATATTGTATCTATGTGAGTTTTACAAGAATCAGTTACTTTGGTAAGGTGTACAATTACATAAATTAGGGGTTTACTCATAATGACAGTTAACTGCTACATTCAATTTGACTGTTATTTAAACATAACTCCCTAACCACACATGCAAAATAGATTAATAAAGCCTAAAACAATGCATCCTTGTGAGTTTTACTCGAAACATATGTTATTTTAGGCTTGCAAACACAAAAAGTATTTTTTTACTCATTTTGACAGTAATGTTCTTAAAATCCTGAGATAATGCAAAATAAGCAATAAAAATGTTTTTCAACATAATTCCTACACCAAACATGCAACATGTCTAATAATGCCTGAAGACATGTATCTTTGTTAGATTTACTAGAAAAATGATCTTTTATAAGTTTTGCAAAGAGGCAAATAAGTTTTTTTAATTCAATATGACAGTATAACTGTCATACCAAATATGAAAGTTATATAAACAAAACTCCAAACCTAAACATGCATTATGTCTAAAATTGCCTGTAATATTGTATATATGTGAGTTTCACCAGAATCAGGTAATTTGGTAAGGTTTACAAATACAAAATTTTTTTTTTTTCATAATGACAGTATAACTGCTACATTCAATTTGACTGTTATTTAAACATAACTTCCTAATCACACATGCAAATAGGTTAATAAAGCCTAAAACAATGCATCCTTGTGAGTTTTACTCGAAACATATGCTATTTTAAGGCTTGCAAACACAAAAAGTAGTTTTTTAATCATTTTGACAGTAATGTTCTTCAAATCCTGAGATAATGCGAAATAAGCAATAAAAATGTTTTTCATCATAATTCCTACACCAAACATGCAACATGTCTAATAATGCATGGATACATGTATCTTTGTTAGTTATACTAGAAAAATTATCTTTTGTAAGTTTTACAAAGACTCAAGTTAGTTTTTTTAATCCAATATGACAGTATAACTGTCATACCAAATATGAAAGTTATATAAACATAACTCCAAAACTGAACATGCATTATGTCTAAAAATGCCTAAAATATTGTATCTATGTGAGTTTTACAAGAATCAGTTATTTTGGTAAGGTGTACAATTACATAAATTAGGGGTTTACTCATAATGACAGTTAACTGCTACATTCAATTTGACTGTTATTTAAACATAACTCCCTAACCACACATGCAAAATAGGTTATTAAAGCCTAAAACAATGCATCCTTGTGAGTTTTACTCGAAACATATGCTATTTTAGGCTTGCAAACACAAAAAGTAGTTTTTTACTCATTTTGACAGTAATGTTCTTAAAATCCTGAGATAATGCAAAATAAGCAATAAAAATGTTTTTCAACATAATTCCTACACCAAACATGCAACATGTCTAATAATGCCTGAAGACATGTATCTTGTTAGTTTTACTAGAAAAATGATCTTTTATAAGTTTTGCAAAGAGGCAAATAAGTTTTTTTAATTCAATATGACAGTATAACTGTCATACCAAATATGAAAGTTATATAAACAAAACTCCAAACCTAAACATGCATTATGTCTAAAATTGCCTGTAATATTGTATATATGTGAGTTTCACCAGAATCAGGTAATTTGGTAAGGTTTACAAATACAAAAAAAAATTTTTTTTCATAATGACAGTATAACTGCTACATTCAATTTGACTGTTATTTAAACATAACTTCCTAATCACACATGCAAATAGGTTAATAAAGCCTAAAACAATGCATCCTTGTGAGTTTTACTCGAAACATATGCTATTTTAAGGCTTGCAAACACAAAAAGTAGTTTTTTACTCATTATGACAGTAATGTTCTTAAAATCCTGAGATAATGCGAAATAAGCAATACAAATGTTTTTCAACATAATTCCTACACCAAACATGCAACATGTCTGATAATGCGTGAAGATATGTATCTTTGTTAGTTTTACTAGAAAAATTATATTTTGTAAGTTTTGCAAAGAGGCAAGTTAGTTTTTTTAATTCAATATGACAGTATAACTGTCATACCAAATATGAAATATATATAAACATAACTCCAAAATTGAACATGCATTATGTCTAAAAATGCCTAAAATATTGTATCTATGTGAGTTTTACCAGAATCAGGTAATTTGGTAAGGTTTACAAATACAAAAATTGTTTTTTTTTCATAATGACAGTATAACTGCTACATTCAATTTGACTGTTATTTAAACATAACTTCCTAATCACACATGCAAATAGGTTAATAAAGCCTAAAACAATGCATCCTTGTGAGTTTTACTCGAAACATTTGCTATTTTAAGGCTTGCAAACACAAAAAGTAGTTTTTTACTCATTATGACAGTAAAGTTCTTAAAATCCTGAGATAATGCGAAATAAGCAATAAAAATGTTTTTCAACATAATTCCTACACCAAACATGCAACATGTCTAATAATGCCTGAAGACATGTATCTTTGTTAGTTTTACTAGAAAAAAATATATTTTGTAAGTTTTGCAAGAGGCAAGTTAGTTTTTTTAATGCAATATGACAGTATAACTGTCATACAAAATATGAAAGTTATATAAACATAACTCCAAAACTAAACATGGATTATGTCTAAAAATGCCTAAAATATTGTATCTCTGAGAGTTTTACAAGAATCAGTTAATTTGGTAAGGTGTACAATTACATAAATTAGGGGTTTACTCATAATGACAGTTAACTGCTACATTCAATTTGACTGTTATTTAAGCTTAACTCCCTAACCACACATGCAAATAGGATAAAAAAAAGCCTGAAACAATGCGTCCTTGTGAGTTTTACTCGAAACATATGCTATTTTAAGGCTTGCAAACACAAAAAGTAGTTTTTTTACTCATTATGACAGTAATAAATGGCGAATTATGCCTGGAGAAATGTATCTTTGTGAGTTTTACTGGGAAAACATTTTTTGTAAGGTTTATGAAGACACAAGTTATTCTTTTTTTACTCAATATGATAGTATAACTGTCATACTAAATATAAAAGTTGTATAAACATAACTCCAAAACCAAACATGCATTATGTCTAAAAATGTCTGCAATATTGAATCTATGTAAGTTTGACCAGAATCAGGTATTTTGGTAAGGTTTACAAATACAAAAATTGGGTTTTACTCATAATGACAGTATAACTGCCATATTCAAAATAACAGTTATTTAAACATAACTCCTAAACCAAACATGCTAAATGGCTAATAATGCCTGGAGAAATGTATCTTTGCGAGTTTTACTAGAAACAAATATTTTTAAGGTTTGTAAAGAAATGTTGTTGTTTTTTTTTACTCAATATGATGGTATAACTGTCTCTCTGAGCTGCCACCTTAACGTGGTAGAGGAGTTTGCGTGTCCCAATGATCCTAGGAGCTATGTTGTCCGGGGGCTTTATGCCCCCTGGTAGGGTCTCCCAAGACAAACTGGTCCTATGAGGGATCAGACAAAGAGCAGCTCGAAGACCTCCATGAATAATAAAAAACAAGGACCCAGATTTCCCTCGCCCGGACGCGGGTCACCGGGACCCCCTCTGGAGCCAGGCCCGGAGGTGGGGCATGATGGCGAGCGCCTGACATGGGGCCCGGCCGGGCACAGCCCGAAGAGGCAACGTGGGTCCCCCCTCCAATGGGCTCACCATCCATAGCAGGGGTCATAGAGGTCGGGTGCGATGTGAGCTGGGCGGCAGCCGAAGGCAGGGCACTTGGCGGTCCGATCCTCGGCTACAGAAGCTAGCTCTTGGGACGTGGAACGTCACCTCGCTGGGGGGGAAGGAGCCTGAGCTAGTGCGCGAAGTGGAGAAGTTCCGGTTAGATATAGTCGGACTCACTTCGACGCACAGCAAGAGCTCGGGAACCAGTTCTCTCGAGAGGGGCTGGACTCTCTTCCACTCTGGTGTTGCCGGCAGTGAAAGGCGACGGGCTGGGGTGGCAATTCTTGTTTCCCCCCGGCTCAGAGCCTGTACGTTGGAGTTCAACCCGGTGGACGAGAGGGTAGCTTCCCTCCGCCTTCGGGTGGGGGAACGGGTCCTGACTGTGGTTTGCGCTTACGCGCCAAACCGCAGCTCAGAGTACCCACCCTTTTTGGATTCACTCGAGGGAGTACTTGAGAGTGCTCCCCCGGGTGATTCCCTCATGCTACTGGGGGACTTCAATGCTCATGTTGGCAACGACAGTGAAACCTGGAGAGGCGTGATTGGGAAGAATGGCTGCCCGGATCTGAACCCGAGCGGTGTTTTGTTATTGGACTTTTGTGCCCGTCACAGATTTTCCATAACGAACACCATGTTCAAACATTAGGGTGTCCATATGTGCACTTGGCACCAGGACACCCTAGGCCGCAGTTCCATGATCGACTTTGTAGTTGTGTCATCGGATTTGCGGCCTCATGTTTTGGATACTCGGGTGAAGAGAGGGGCGGAGCTTTCTACCGATCACCACCTGTTGGTGAGTTGGCTGCGATGGTGGGGGAGGATGCCGGACAGACCTGGCAGGCCCAAACGCATTGTGAGGGTTTGCTGGGAACGTCTGGCAGAGTCTCCTGTCAGAGAGAGTTTCAATTCCCATCTCCGGAAGAACTTTGAACATGTCACGAGGGAGGTGCTGGACATTGAGTCCGAATGGACCATTTTCCGCGCCTCTATTGTCGAGGCGGCTGATTGGAGCTGTGGCCGCAAGGTAGTTGGTGCTTGTCGTGGCGGTAATCCTAGAACCCGTTGGTGGACACCGGCGGTGAGGGATGCCGTCAAGCTGAAGAAGGAGTCCTATCGGGTTCTTTTGGCTCATAGGACTCCTGAGGCAGCGGACAGGTACCGTGTGCGGCTTCAGCGGTCGCAGAGGCAAAAACTCGGACATGGGAGGAGTTCGGGGAAGCGCTGGAAAATGACTTCCGGACGGCTTCGAAGCAATTCTGGACCACCAGCCGCCGCCTCAGGAAGGGGAAGCAGTGCACTATCAACACCGTGTATGGCGAAGATGGTGTTCTGCTGACCTCGACTGCGGACTGTGGATCGGTGGAGGGAATACTTCGAAGACCTCCTCAATCCCACCAACACGTCTTCTTATGAGGAAGCAGTGTGTGGTGGGCTCTCCTATTTCTGGGGCTGAGGTTGCTGAGGTAGTTAAAAAGCTCCTCGGTGGCAAGGCCCCAGGGCTAGATGATGATGATGATGTTCCTTAAGGCTCTGGATGCTGTGGGGCTGTCTTGGTTGACAAGACTCTGCAGCATCGCGTGGACATCGGGGGCAGTACCTCTGGATTGGCAGACCGGGGTGGTGGTTCCTCTCTTTAAGAAGGGGAACCGGAGGGTGTGCTCTAACTATCGTGGGATCACACTCCTCAGCCTTCCCGGTAAGGTCTATTCAGGTGTACTGGAGAGGAGGCTACGCCGGATAGTCGAACCTCGGATTCAGGAGGAACAGTGTGGTTTTCGTCCTGGTCGTGGAACTGTGGACCAGCTCTATACTCTCGGCAGGGTCCTTGAGGGTACATGGGAGTTTGCCCAACCAGTCTACATGTGTTTTGTGGACTTGGAGAAGGCATTCGACCGTGTCCCTCTGGAAGTCCTGTGGGGAGTGCTCAGAGAGTATGGGGTATCGGACTGTCTGATTGTGGCAGTCCGCTCTCTGTATGCTCAGTGCCAGAGCTTGGTCCGCATTGCCGGCAGTAAGTCGGACACGTTTCCAGTGAGGGTTGGACTCCGCCAAGGCTGCCCTTTGTCACCGATTCTGTTCATAACTTTTATGGACAGAATTTATAGACGCAGTCAAGGCGTTGAGGGGATCTGGTTTGGTGGCTGCAGGATTAGGTCTCTGCTTTATGCAGATGATGTGGTCCTGTTGGCTTCATCTGGCCAGGATCTTCAGCTCTCACTGGATCGGTTCGCAGCCGAGTGTGAAGCGACTGGGATGGACCATGGACTCGGACCTCCAAGTCCCAGTGCATGGTTCTCGCTAACCCGGTCATGAGCTTTGGGTTATGACCGAAAGGACAAGATCACGGGTACAAGCGGCCGAAATGAGTTTCCTCCGCCGGGTGGCGGGGCTCTCCCTTAGAGATAGGGTGTGAGAAGCTCTGCCATCCGGGGAGAGCTCAAAGTAAAGCCGCTGCTCCTCCACATCGAGAGGAGCCAGATGAGGTGGTTCGGGCATCTGGTCAGGATGCCACCCGAACGCCTCCCTAGGGAGGTGTTTAGGGCACGTCCGACCGGTAGGAGGCCACGGGGAAGACCCAGGACACGTTGGGAAGACTATGTCTCCCGGCTGGCCTGGGAACGCCTCGGGGTCCCACAGGAAGAGCTGGACGAAGTGGCTGGGGAGAGGGAAGTCTGGGCTTCCCTGCTTAGGCTGCTGCCCCCGCGACCCGACCTCGGATAAGCGGAAGAAGATGGATGGATGGATGGATAAATATAAAAGTAATATAAACATCATTCCAAAACCAAACTCCTAAACCAAACTTGCAATCCGTCTTAAACTGCCTGTAATATTGAATCTATATGAGTTTTACCAGAATCAGGTATTTTGGTAAGGTTTACAAATACAAAACTTGGGTTTTACTCATAATGACAGTATAACTGCATTATTTGATATGACAGTTATTTAAACATAACTCCTAAACCAAACATGATAAATAGCTAATAATGCCTGGAAAAATGTATATAAACATAACTCCAAAACCAAACATGCATTATGTCTAAAAATGCCTGTAATATTGTATCTATGTGAGTTTTACCAGAATCAGGTATTTTGCTAAGGTTTATAAATACAAAATTTAGGTTTTACTCATAATGACTGTATAACTGCCATATTCAAAATAACAGTTATTTAAAAATAACTCCTAATCCAAACATGATAAATGGCTAATAATGCCTGGAGAAATGTATCATGGTGAGTTTTACTGGAAACAAATAATTTGTAAGGTTTATAAAGACACAAGTTAGTTTTTTTATTTAATATGTCATACTAAATATGAAAGTTATATAAACATAACTCCAAAACCAAACATGTATTATGTCTAAAAATGCCTGTAATATTGTATCTATGTGAGTTTTACCAGAATCAGGTATTTTGGTTAAGGTTGACCAATACAAAAATTAGGTTTTACTCATAATGACAGTATAACTGCCACATTGACTGCCACCAAACATGCATTATGTCTAAAAATGCTTATAATTTTGTATCCATGTGAGTTTTACTAGAATCAGTTGTTTTTGTAAGGTTTACAAATACAAAATATTAGTTTTACTCATAATGACAGTATACTGTCACAATTAATCTGACAAAATGGCTAATAATGCCTAGAGGAATGTATCTTTGTGAGTTTTACTGGAAAAAATATTTTGTAAGGTTTGTAAAGACACAAGTTAGTTGTTTTTTTACACAATTTAACAGTATAGATGTCATACTATATATGAAAGTTATATAAACATAATTCCAAAACCAAATATGTAATCCGTCTAAAAATGCCTGTAATATTGAATATATGTGAGTTTTATCAGAATCGGGTATTTTGGTAAGGTTTACGAATACAAAAATTAGGTTTTACTCATAATGACAGTAATCTCACAAAGATACATTTCTCCAGGCATTATAGCCATTTCGCATGTGTGGTTTGGTAGTTATGTTTAAATAACTGTCAAATTGAATGTGACAGTATACTATCATGGTGAGTAAAACCAATATTTTGTAGTTGCAAACCTTACTACAACAATTGATTTTAGTAAAACTCGCATGGATACAAAATTATAGGCATTTTTAAACATAATGCATGTTTGGTTTTGGAGTTATGTTTTTATATTTTTTACATTTAGTATTCCAGTTATACTGTCATATTGAGTAAAAAAACGAACTTGTGTCTTTATAAACCTTAAAAAAAAAAGGTTTCCAGTAAAACTCACAAAGATACATTTCTCCAGGCATTATAGCCTATTAACCATGTTTGGTTTAGAGTTATCAATCAATCAATCAATGTTTATTTATATAGCCCTAAATCACAAGTGTCTCAAAGGGCTGCACAAGCCACAACGACATCCTCGGTACAGCCCACATAAGGGCAAGGAAAAACTCACCCCAGTGGGACGTCGATGTGAATGACTATGAGAAACCTTGGAGAGGACCGCATATGTGGGTAACCCCCCCCTCTAGGGAGACCGAATGCAATGGATGTCGAGTGGGTCTAACATAATATTGTGAGAGTCCAGTCCATAGTGGATCCAGCATAACAGTAAGAGTCCAGTCCACAGTGGGGTCAGCAGGAAACCATCCCGAGCGGAGACGGGTCAGCAGCGCAGAGATGTTCCCAACCGATATACAGGCGAGCGGTCCACCCCGGGTCCCGACCCCGGACAGCCAGCACCCCATCCATGGCCACCGGATCTGTGTGTCTCCCCTTCCACAAGGGATAGGGGGGAGCAGAGGAGAAAAGAAAAGAAACGGCAGATCAACTGGTCTAAAAAAAGGGGGGCTATTCAAAGGCTAGAGTATACAAATGAGTTTTGAGATGGGACTTAAATGTTTCTACTGAGGTAGCATCTCTAACTGTTACCGGGAGGGCATTCCATAGTGCTGGAGCCCGAATAGAAAACGCTCTACAGCCCGCAGACTTTTTTTGGGCTCTGGGAATCACTAATAAGCCGGAGTTCTTTGAACGCAGATTTCTTGCCGGGACATATGGTACAATACAATCGGCAAGATAGGCTGGAGCTAGACCGTGTAGTATTTTATACGTAAGTAGTAAAACCTTAAAGTCGCATCTTAAGTGCACAGGAAGCCAGTGCAGGTGAGCCAGTATAGGCGTAATATGATCAAACTTTCTTGTTCTTGTCAAAAGTCTAGCAGCCGCATTTTGTACCAACTGTAATCTTCTAATGCTAGACATAGGGAGACCCGAAAATAATACGTTACGGTAATCGAGACGAGACGTAACGAACGCATGAATAATGATCTCAGCGTCGCTAGTGGACAAAATGGAACGAATTTTAGCGATATTACAGAGATGAAAGAAGGCCGTTTTAGTAACACTCTTAATGTGTGACTCAAAGGAGAGAGTTGGGTCGAAGATAATACCCAGATTCTTTACTGAGTCGCTTTGTGTAATTGTTTGGTTGTCAAATGTTAAGGTGGTATTATCAAATAAATGTCGGTGTTTAGCAGGACCGATAATCAGCATTTCCGTTTTCTTAGTGTTGAGTTGCAAGAAGTTAGCGGACATCCATTGTTTAATTTCATTAAGACACGCCTCCAGCTGACTACAATCCGGCGTGTTGGTCAGCTTTAGGGGCATGTAGAGTTGGGTGTCATCAGCATAGCAATGAAAGCTAACACCGTATTTGCGTATGATGTCGCCTAGCGGCAACATGTAAATACTAAAGAGTGCAGGGCCAAGAACCGAATCTTGGGGGACTCCGCACGTTACCTTAACATAGTCCGAGGTCACATTGTTATGGGAGACGCACTGCATCCTGTCAGTAAGATAAGAGTTAAACCACGACAAGGCTAAGTCTGACATACCAATACGTGTTTTGATACGCTCTAATAAAATGTTATGATCGACGGTATCGAAAGCAGCGATAAGATCAGGAAGCAGCAACATAGATGACGCATCAGAATCCATCGTTAGCAGTAGATCATTAGTCATTTTTGCGAGGGCTGTCTCCGTAGAGTGATTTGCCCTGAAACCGGATTGAAAAGGTTCACAGAGATTGTTAGACATTAAGTGTTCATTTAGCTGCTGTGCGACAATTTTTTCGAGGATTTTCGAGATAAACGGAAGGTGGGACACCGGCCGGTAGTTTACCATGAGGTCAGGATCGAGGTTAGGTCTTTTGAGCAAAGGATGAATAACCGCTTTTTTGAATGCTAGTGGAACAGTGCCAGAGGAAAGTGATAAGTTTATAATATTTAGCACTGATGGACCTAATAATACAAATAGCTCCTTAATAAGTTTCCCAGGAAATGGGTCAAGTAGACATGTTTGTTTTGTCCCATTGACACATCTTAACAATTCCTCTAGTGTTATTTCATCAAAGAGAGAGAAACTATTTTGGAGGGCGGTATCCTTCGTAGATACAGTCGTATCTGTGTTAATAGAACCCAGTTATAGCTGCGATGCATTGTCTTTAATCTCCTTTCTAATGAGTTCAATTTTCTTATTAAAGAAATTCATAAAATCATCTGCTGAGTGGGTGGAGCTATGTTTAAATAACTGTCATATTGAGTGTGGCAGATATACTGTCATTATGAGTAAAACCTATTTTTTGTATTTGTAAAATTACCAAAATAACTGGAAACTCACATGGATAAAATATTACAGGATTTTTTTAGACATAAAGCATGTTTCCATCATATTGAGTAAAAAAAAAACTAACTTGTGTCCATACAAACCTTACAAAAAAATTTTTTTCCAGTAAAACTCACAAAAATACATTTCTCCAGTTATTATTAGCCATTTTGCATCTGTGGTTTAGAATTTGTGTTTAAATAACAGTCAGATTGAATGTGACAGTATACTGTCATAGTGAGTAAAACCTAATTTTTGTATTTGTAAATCTTAACAAAATACCTGATTCTAGTAAAACTCACATAGATACAATATTACAGGCATTTTTAGACATAAAGCATGTTTGGTTTTGGAGTTATGTTTATATAACTTTCATATTTAGTATGAAAGTTATACAAACATATTAAATAAAAAAAACTATTTTGTGTCTTATCAAACCTTACAAAATATTTTTTTTCCTGTAAAATTCACAAAGATACATTTCTCCAGGCATTATTAGCCATTTTGCATGTGTGGTTTAGGAGTTATGTTAACATAACTGTCATATTGAGGGTGGCAGTTATACTGTCATTATGAGTAAAACCTAATTTTTGTATTTATAAACCTTACCAAAATTCCTGATTCTGGTAAAACTCACATAGATACAATATTACAGGCATTTTTAGACATAAAGCATGTTTGGTTTTGGAGTTATGTTTATATAACTTTCATATTTAGTATGAAAGTTATACCATCATATTGAGTAAAAAACAAAAAATAATTTGTATCTTTACAAACCTTACAAATATTGTCTTCCAGTAAAATTCACAAATATACCTTTCTCTAGGCATTATTAGTCATTTTGCATTTGTGTTTTAGGAGTTATGTTTAATTAACTGTCTTATTGAGTGTGGCAGTTATACTGTCACTATGAGTAAAACCTAATTTTTGTTTTTGTAAACCTTACCAAAATACCTGATTATGATAAAACTCACATTTTGTATATTTGGTTTTGGAGTTGTGTTTATATAACTTTCATATATAGTATGACAGCTATACTGTAAAATTGTGTAAAAAAAAAAAAAATAACTCGTGTCTTTACAAACCTTACAAAATATTATTTCCAGTAAAACTCACAAAGATACATTCCTCAAGGCATTATTAGCCAAATTGTCAGATTGATTGTGACAGTATACTGTCATTATGAGTAAAACTAATATTTTGTATTTGTAAACCTTACAAAAACAACTGATTCTAGTAAAACTCACATGGATACAAAATTATAGGCATTTTTAGACATCATGCATGTTTGGTGGCAGTCAATGTGGCAGTTATACTGTCATTATGAGTAAAACCTAATTTTTGTATTTTTCAACCTTAACAAAATACCTGATTCTGGTAAAACTCACATAGATACAATACTAAAGGCATTTTTAGACATAATGCATGTTTGGTTTTGGAGTTATGTTTGTATACATTTCTCCAGGCATTAATAGCCATTTAGCATGTTTGGTTCAGGAGTTATGTTTAAATAACTGTTATTTTGAATATGGCAGTTATACTGTCATTATGAGTAAAACCTAAATTTTGTATTTATAAACCTTACCAAAATACCTTATTCTGGTAAAACTCACATAGATACAATATTACAGGTATTTTTACACATAATGCATGTTTGGTTTTGGAGTTATGTTTATATACATTTTTCCAGGCTTTATTAGCCATTTATCATGTTTGGTTTAGGAGTTATGTTTAAATAACTGTCATATCAAATAATGCAGTTATACTGTCATTATGAGTAAAACCCAAGTTTTGTATTTGTAAACCTTACCAAAATACCTGATTCTGGTAAAACACATATAGATTCAATATTACAGGCATTTTAAGACGGATTGCAAGTTTGGTTTAGGAGTTTGGTTTTGGAATTATGTTTATATTACTTTTATAATTAGTTTGACAGTTATACCATCATATTGAGTAAAAAAAAAAAAACTTGTCTTTACAAACCTTACAAAATATTTTTTCTAGTAAAATTCACAAAGATACATTTCTCCAGGCATTATTAGCCATTTAGCATGTTTGGTTCAGGAGTTATGTTTAAATAACTGTTATTTCGAATATGGCAGTTAATGTCATTATGAGTAAAACCCAATTTTTTTATTTTTAAACCTTACCAAAATACCTGATTCTGGTAAAACTCACATAGATTCAATATAACAGGCATTTGTAGACGTATTGCAAGTTTGGTTTTGGAGTTATGTTTATTTAACTTTCATATTCAGTATGACAGTTAATCTGTCATATTAAGTAAAAAAACTAATTTGTTTCTTTATAAACCTTGTAAAAAAAAAAAAATTCCAGGAAAACTCAAAAAGATAAATTTTTCCAGGCATTATTAGCCATTTTGTAATTGTGGTTTAGGAGTTACAGTATGTTTAAATAACTGTCAGATTGAATGTGACAGTATACTGTCATAGTGAGTAAAACCAAATTTTTGTATTTGTAAACCTTACCAAAAATACCTGATTCTGGTAAAAATCACATAGATACAGAATTGCAGGCATTTTTAGACATAATGCATGTTTGGTTTTGGAGTTATGTTAATACAAATTTTATATTTAGTATGACAGTTATACCATCATATTGAGTAAAGAAAATAAAAACTTGTGTCTTTATAAACCTTAAAAAAAATGTTATCCCAGTAAAACTCACAAAGATACATTTCTCCAGGCATATTTAGCCATTTATCATGTTTGGTTTAGGAGTTATGTTTAAACAACTGTCGTATTGAGTGTGGCAGTTATACTGTCATTATGAGTAAAACCTATTTTTTGTATTTGTAAACCTTACCAAAATACCTGATTCTGGTTAAACCCACATCGATACAATATTACAGGAATTTTTAGACATAAAGCATGTTTTGTTTTGGAGTTATGTTTATATAACTTTCATATTTAGTATGAAAGTTATACCATCATATTGAGTAAAAAACAAAAAATAGTTTGTATCTTTACAAACCTTACAAAATATTGTTTTCCAGTAAAATTCACAAATATACCTTTCTCTAGGCATTATTAGTCATTTTGCATTTGTGTTTTAGGAGTTATGTTTAATTAACTGTCAGATTGAGTGTGACAGTTATACTTAATGCATGTTTGGTTTTGGAGTTATGTTTATGTAACTTTTACATTTATTATGACAGTTATACAAACATATTGAATAAAAAAACCTAACTTGTGTCTTTACAAACCTTACAAAATATTTTTTTTTCCCAGTTAAACTCACAAATATACCTTTCTCCAGGCAGTATTAGCCATTTAGCATGTTTAAATTAGGAGTTATGTTTAAATAACTGTAATTTTGAATGTGGCAGTTATACTGTCATTATGAGTAAAACCTACTTTTTGTATTTGTAAACCTTACCAAAATACCTGATTTTGGTCAAACTCACGTAGATTTAATATTACAGGCATTTTTAAATATAATGCATGTTTGGTTTTGGAGTTATGTTTATATAACTGTCATTTTGAAGTGGTAGTTATACTGTCATTATGAGTAAAAAAACTAACTTCTGTCTTTACAAACCTTACAAAATATTTTTTTTTCCAGTTAAACTCACAAAGATACATTTCCCCAGGCATTATTAGCCATTTAACATGTTTTGTTTAGGAGTAATGTTTAAATAAGTGTCATATTGAGTGTGGCAGTTATACTGTCATTATGAGTAAAACCTATTTTTTGTATTTGTAAACCTTACCAAAATACCTGATTCTTGTAAAACCCACATCGATACAATATTACAGGAATTATTAGACATAAAGTATGTATGGTTTTGGAGTTATGTTTATATAACTTTCATATTTAGTATGACAGTTATACCATCATATTAAGTAAAAAAAACCTAATTTGTGTCTTTACAAACCTTACAAAATATTGTTTTCCTGTAAAATTCACAAATATACATTTCTCTAGGCATTTTTACTCATTTTGCATTTGTGTTTTAGTAGTTATGTTTAAATAACTGTCATATTGAGCGTGGCAGTTATACTGTCACTATGAGTGATTTGCAAACCTTACCAAAATACCTGATTCTGATAAAACTTACATATAATAAATATTATAGACATTTTTAGACGGATTGCATGTTTGGTTTTGGAGTTATGTTTATAAAACTTTCATATATAGTATGACAGCTATACTGTAAAATTAAGTTAAAAAAAACTAGGGTGTGTCTTTTCAAACCTTACAAAATATTTGTTCCAGTAAAATTCACAAAGATTCATTCCTCCAGGCATTATTAGCCATTTTGTCAGATTGATTGTGACAGTATACTCTCATTATGAGTAAAACTAATATTTTGTATTTGTAAACCTTACAAAAACAACTAATTCTAGTAAAACTCACGTAGATGAAAAATTATAGGAATTTTTAGACATAATGCATGTTTGGTTTTGGAGTTATGTTTAAATAAATGTCATATTGAATGTGGCAGTATACTGTCATTATGACAGTATACTGTTGACAAAGTTGTATTTGTCAACTTTACCAAAATACCTGATTCTGGTAAAACTAAAAAAGATACAATATTACAGGCATTTTTAGACAAAATGCATTTTGGTTTTGGAGTTATGTTTATATAACTTTCATATTTAGTATGACAGACAGTTCATCATATTAAAAAAATAATAATAATTTGTGTCTTTATAAACCTTACACATTATTTTTTTCCAGTAAAACTCACAAAGATACATTTCTCCAGGCATTATTAGTCATTTATCATGTTTGGTTTAGGAGTCATGTTTAAATACCTGTCATATCAAATGTTGCAGTTATACTGTCATTATGAGTAAAACCCAAGTTTTGTATTTGTAAACCTTACCAAAATACCTGATTCTGGCAAAACTCACATAGATTCAATATTACAGGCAGTTTAAGACAGACTGCAAGTTTGGTTTAGGAGTTTGGTTTTGGAATTATGTTTATCTAACTTTCATATTTAGTATGACAGAAATACCATCATATTGAGTAAAAAAAAACAACTAACTTTTGTCTTTACAAACCTTACAAAATATTTTTTTTCTAGTAAAACTCACAAAGATTCATTTCTCCAGACATTATTAGCCATTTAGCATATTTGGTTTAGGAGTTATGTTTAAATAACTGTTATTTTGAATATGGCAGTTATACTGTCATTATGAGTAAAACCCAATTTTTGTATTTGTAAACCTTACCAAAATAACCGATTCTGGTAAAACTCACATATATTCAATATTACAGGCATTTTTAGACAGATTGCAAGTTTGGTTTTGGTGTTATATCTATTCAACTTTCATATTTAGTATGACAGTTATACTGTCATATTGAGTAAAAAAAAGCTAACTTGTGTCTTTACAAACCTTACAAACTATTTTTTTCCTGTAAAACTTACAAAGATACATTTCTCCAGGCAGTATTTGACATTTTGCTTGCATGGTTTAGGAGTTATGTTTAAATAACAGTCAGATTGAATGTGACAGTATAATGTCATAGTAGTTTTTTACTCAATATGCCAGTAATGTTCTTAAAATCCTGAGATAATGCGAAAAAAGCAATAAAAATGTTTTTCAACATAATTCCTACACCAAACATGCAACATGTCTAATAATGCCTGAAGACATGTATCTTTGTTAATTTTACTAGAAAATGTATCTTTTGTAAGTTTTGCAACGACGCAAGTTAGTTTTTTTAATTCAATATAACAGTATAACTGTCAAACTAAATGTAAAAGTTATTTAAACATAACTCCAAAACTGAACATGCATTATGTCTAAAAATGCCTAAAATATTGTATTTATGTGAATTTTGCAAATACAAAAATTGGGTTTTTCTCATAATGACAGTATAACTGCTATATTCAATTTTACAGTTATTTAAACATAACTTCCTAACCACACATGCAAATAGGCTAATAAAGCCTAAAACAATGCATCCATGTGAGTTTTACTCGAAACATATGCTATTTTAAGGCTTGCAAACACAAAAAGTAATTTTTTATTCATGACAGTAATGTTCTTAAAATCCTGAGATAATGCAAAATAAGCAATAAAAATGTTTTTCAACATAATTCCTACACCAAACATGCAACATGTCTAATAATGCGTGAAGATATTTATCTTTGTTAGTTTTACTAGAAAAATTATCTTTTGTAAGTTTTGCAAAGAGGCATGTTAGTTTTTTTTAATTCAATATGAAAGTATAACTGTCATACCAAATATGAAAGTTATAACTCCAAAACTAAACATGCATGATGTCTAAAAATGCCTAAAATATTGTATCTATGTGAGTTTTACAAGAATCAGTTAATTTGGTAAGTTGTACAATTACATAAATTAGGGGTTTACTCATAATGACAGATAACTGCTACATTCAATTTGACTGTTATTTAAACATAACTCCCTAACCACACATGCAAAATAGGCTAATAAAGCCTAAAACATTGCATCCTTGTGACTTTTACTCGAAACTTATGCTATTGTAAGGCTTGCAAACACAAAAAGTAGTTTTTTTACTCATTATGACAGTAATGTTCTTAAAACCCTGAGATAATGCGAAATAAGCAATAAAATTGTTTTTCAACATAATGCCTACACTAAACATGCAACATATCGAATAATTCGTGAAGATATGTATCTTTGTTAGTTTTACTAGAAAAATTATATTTTGTAAGTTTTGCAAAGAGGCAAGTTAGTTTTTTTAATTCAATATGACAGTATAACTGTCATACCTAATATGAAATACATATAAACATAACTCCAAAATTGAACATGCATTATGTCTAAAAATGCCTAAAATATTGTATCTATGTGAGTTTCACCAGAATCAGGTAATTTGGTAATGTTTACAAATACAATTTTTTTTTTTCCATAATGACAGTATAACTGCTTCATTCAATTTGACAGTTATTTAAACATAACTTCCTAACCACACATGCAAAAGAGGTTAATAAAGCCTAAAACAATGCATCCTTGTGAGTTTTACTCGAAACATATGCTATTTTAAGGCTTGCAAACACAAAAAGTAGTTTTTTACTCATTATGACAGTTATGTTCTTAAAATCCTGAGATAAGGCGAAATCATCAATAAAAATGTTTTTCAACATAATTCCTACACTAAACATGCAACATGTCTAATAATGCCTGAAGACATGTATCTTTTTTAATTTCTACTAGAAAAAGTATCTTTTGTAAGTTTTGCCATGACGCAAGTTAGTTTTTTTAATTCAATAGGACAGTATAAATATCATACCAAATATAAAAGTTTTATAAACATAACTCCAAATCTGAACATGCATTATGTCTAAAAATGACTAAATTATTACATCTATGATAGTCTTAAAAGAATCAGAAAATTTGGTAAGGTTTACAAATACAAAAATTAGAGTTTACTCATAATGACAGATAACTGCTACATTCAATTTGACAGTTATTTAAACATAACTTCCTAACCACACATGCAAATAGTCCTAAAACAGTGCATCCTTGTGAGTTTTACTCGAAACATATGCTTTTTTAAGGCTTGCAAACACTAAAAGTAATTTTTTACTCAATATGACAGTAATGTTCTTAAAATGGACGGCGTGGCGCAGTGGAAGAATGGCCGTGCGCGACCCGAGGGTCCCTGGTTCAATCCCCACCTAGTACCAACCTCGTCATGTCCGTTGTGTCCTGAGCAAGACACTTCACCCTTGCTCCTGATGGGTGCTGGTTAGCGCCTTGCATGGCAGCTCCCTCCATCAGTGTGTGAATGTGTGTGTGAATGGGTAAAATGTGGAAGTAGTGTCAAAGCGCTTTGAGTACCTTGAAGGTAGAAAAGCGCTATACAAGTACAACCCATTTATCATTTATTTAAATCTTGAGATAATGCGAAATAAGCAATAAAAATGTTTTTCAACATAATTCCTACACCAAGCATGCAACATGTCTAATAATGCCTGGATACATGTATCTTTGTTGGTTTTACTAGAAAAATTATCTTTTGTAAGTTTTGCAAAGAGGCAAGTTTGTTTTTTTAATTCAATATGACAGTATAACTGTCATACCAAATATGAAAGTTATGTAAACATAACTCCAAAACTGAACATGCATTATGTCTAAAAATGCCTAAAATATTGTATCTATGTGAGTTTTACAAGAATCAGTTAATTTGGTAAGGTGTACAATTACATAAATTAGGGGTTTACTAATAATGACAGATAACTGCTACATTCAATTTGACAGTTATTTAAACATAACTTCCTAACCACACATGCAAAATAGCCTAATACAGCCTAAAAGAATGCATCCTTGTGAGTTTTACTCGAAACATATGCTATTTTAAGGCTTGCAAACACAAAAAGTAATTATGCCTGGAGAAATGTATCTTTGTGAGTTTTACTGGGAAACAATTTTTTTGTAAGGTTTATAAAGACACAAGTTATTATTTTTTTTACTCAATATGATGGTATAACTGTCATACTAAATATAAAAGTTGTATAAACATAACTCCAAAATCAAACATGCATTATGTCTAAAAATGCCTGCAATATTGTATCTATGTGATTTTTACCAGAATCAGGTATTTTTGGTAAGGTTAACAAATACAAAAATTAGGTTTTACTCACTATGACAGTATACTGTCACATTCAATCTGACAGTTATTTAAAAATATTGTAACTCCTAAACCACAAATAAAAAATTGCTAATAATGCCTGGAGAAATGTATCTTTGTGAGTTTTCCTGGAGAAAAAAAAAAAAAAAAAGGTTTGTAAAGACACAAGTTAGTTTTTTTTACTTAATATGACAGTAGAACTGTCATACTAAATATGAAAGTTAAATAAACATAACTCCAAAACCAAACTTGCAATACGTCTAAAAATGCCTGTAATATTGAATCTATGTGAGTTTTACCAAAATCAGGTATTTTGGTAAGGTTTACAAATACAAAAATTGGGTTTTACTCATAATGACAGTATAACTGCCATATTCAAAATAACAGTTATTTAAACATAACTCCTAAACCAAACATGCTAATTAGCTAATAATGCCTGGAAAAATGTATCTTTGTGAGTTTTACTAGAAAACAATATTTTGTAAGGTTTTTAAAGACACAAGTTTTTTCTTTTTAAATCAATATGATGGTATAACTGTCAAACTAAATATAAAAGTAATATAAACATCATTCCAAAACCAAACTCCTAAACCAAACTTGCAATCCGTCTTAAACTGCCTGTAATATTGAATCTATATGAGTTTTACCAGAATCAGGTATTTTCGTAAGGTTTACAAATACAAAACTTGGGTTTTACTCATAATGATAGTATAACTGTATTATTTGATATGACAGTTATTTAAACATAACTCCTAATCCAAACATGATAAATGGCTAATAATGCCTGGAGAAATGTATCATGGTGAGTTTTACTGGAAACAAATAATTTGTAAGGTTTATAAAGATACAAGTTAGTCTTTTTACTTAATATGATGGTATAACTGTCATACTAAATATGAAAGTTATATAAACATAACTCCAAAACCAAACATGTTTTATGTCTAAAAATTCCTGTAATATTGTATCTATGTGAGTTTTACTAGAATCAGGTATTTTGTTAAGGTTTACAAATACAAAAATTAGGTTTTACTCACTATGACAGTATACTGTCACATTCAATCTGACTGTTATTTAAACACAAATTCTAAACCACAGATGCAAAATGGCTAATAACTGGAGAAATGTATTTTTGTGAGTTTTACTGGAAAAAAAATATTTTGTAAGGTTTGTATAGACACAAGTTAGTTTTTTTTACTCAATATGATGGAAACATGCTTTGTGTCTAAAAAATCCTGTGATATTTTATCCATGTGAGTTTTATCAGAATCAGTTATTTTGGTAATTTTACAAATACCAAAATTAGGTTTTACTCATAATGACAGTATATCTGCCACACTCAATATGACAGTTATCTAAACCAAACATGGTTAATGGCTAATAATGCCTGGAGAAATGTATCTTTGTGAGTTTTACAGGAAAAAATTTTTTTTTAAGGTTTATAAAGACACAAGTTAGTTGTTTTTACTCAATATGACAGTATAACTGTAATACTATATGTAAAAAATATATAAACATAACTGCAAAACTAAACTTGCATTATGTTAAAAATGCCTGTAATTTTGTATCCATGCGAGTTTTACTAAAATCAATTGTTGTAGTAAGGTTTGCAATTACACAATATTGGTTTTACTCACCATGATAGTATACTGTCACATTCAATTTGACAGTTATTTAAACATAACTACCAAACCACACATGCAAAATGGCTATAATGCCTGGAGAAATGTATCTTTGTGAGATTACTGGAAAAACATATTTTGTAAGGTTTGTAAAGAACCAATTTAGTTTTTTTTACATAATATGATGAGGTGGCGACTTTTCCAGGATGTACCCCGCTTTCCGCCCGATTGTAGCTGAGATAGGCTCCAGCGCCCCCCGCGACCCCGAAGGGAATAAGCGGTAGGAAAATGGATGGATGGATGGACAGTATAACTGTCATACTAAATGTAAAAGTAGTATTAACATAACTCCAAAACCAAACATGCATTATGTCTAAAAATGCCTGTAATATTGTATCCATGTGAGTTTTACTAGAATCAGTTGTTTTTGTAAGTTTTGCAAATACAAAATAGTGGTTTTACTCAATATGACAGTATACTGTCACATTCAATCTGACAGCTATTTAAACATAACTCTTAAACCACACATGCAAAATGTCTAATAATGCCGAGAAAAATGTAGCTCTGTGAATTTTAATGGAAAAAATCATTTTGTAAGGTTTTTAAAATTACAAGTTTTGTTATTTTTTACTCAATTTCACAGTATAACTGTCATACTAAATATGAAAGTTATATACACATAACTCTAAAACCAAACTTGCAATCCATCTAAAAATGCCTGTAATATTGAATCTATGTGAGTTTTATCAAAATCAGGTATTTTGGTAAGGTTTACAAATACAAAAATTAGGTTTTCCTCATAATGACAGTATATCTGCCACACTCAATATGACAGTTTTTTTAAACATAACTCATAAAAAACAAATGCAAAATGACTAATAATGCCTGGAAAAATGTATCTTTGTGAATTTTAATGAAAAAAAAATATTTTGTAAGGTTTGTAAAGACACAAATTAGTTTTTTTTACTTAATATGATGGTATAACTGTCATACTAAATATGAAAGTTATATAAACATAACTCCAAAACCAAACATGTTTTATGTCTAAAAATTCCTGAAATATTGTATCTATGTGAGTTTTACCAGAATCAGGTATTTTGGTAAGGTTTACAAATACAAAAATTAGGTTTTCCTCATAGTGACAATATAACTGCCACACTCAGTATGACAGTTAATTAAACATAACTCCTAAAACACAAATGCAAAATGACTACTAATGCCTAGGGAAATGTATATTTGTGAATTTTACTGGAAAACAATGTTTTGTAAGGTTTGTAAATATACAAATTAGTTTTTTTTTACTCAATATATGATGGTATAACTGTCATACTAAATATGAAAGTTATATAAACATAACTCCAAAACCAAACATGCTTTATGTCTAAACATTCCTGTAATATTGTATCGATGTGGGTTTAACCAGAATCAGGTATTTTGGTAAGGTTTACAAATACAAAAAATAGGTTTTACTCATAATGACATTATAACTGCCACACTCAATACGACAGTTGTTTAAACATAACTCCTAAACCAAACATGATAAATGGCTAAATATGCCTGGAGAAATGTATCTTTGTGAGTTTTACTGGGAAAACATTTTTTGTAAGGTTTATAAAGACACAAGTTTTTTTTTTCTTTACTCAATATGATGGTATAACTGTCATACTAAATATAAAAGTTGTATAAACATAACTCCAAAACCAAACATGCATTATGTCTAAAAATGCCTGCAATATTGTATCTATGTGATTTTTACCAGAATCAGGTATTTTTGGTAAGGTTTACAAATACAAAAATTAGGTTTTACTCACTATGACAGTATACTGTCACATTCAATCTGACAGTTATTTAAACATACTGTAACTCCTAAACCACAATTACAAAATGGCTAATAATGCCTGGAAAAATTTATCTTTTTGAGTTTTCCTGGAATTTTTTTTTTTTTATAAGGTTTGTAAAGAAACAAATTAGTTTTTTTACTTAATATGACAGATTAACTGTCATACTGAATATGAAAGTTAAATAAACATAACTCCAAAACCAAACTTGCAATACGTCTAAAAATGCCTGTTATATTGAATCTATGTGAGTTTTACCAGAATCAGGTATTTTGGTAAGGTTTTCAAATACAAAAATTGGGTTTTACTCATAATGACATTAACTGCCATATTCGAAATAACAGTTATTTAAACATAACTCCTGAACCAAACATGCTAAATGGCTAATAATGCCTGGAGAAATGTATCTTTGTGAATTTTACTAGAAAAAATATTTTGTAAGGTTTGTAAAGACAAGTTTTTTTTTTTTTACTCAATATGATGGTATAACTGTCAAACTAATTATAAAAGTAATATAAACATAATTCCAAAACCAAACTCCTAAACCAAACTTGCAATCCGTCTTAAACTGCCTGTAATATTGAATCTATATGTGTTTTACCAGAATCAGGTATTTTGGTAAGGTTTACAAATACAAAACTTGGGTTTTACTCATAATGACAGTATAACTGCATTATTTGATATGACAGTTATTTAAACATAACTCCTAAACCAAACATGATAAATGGCTAATAATGCCTGGAAAAATGTATATAAACATAACTCCAAAACCAAACATGCATTATGTGTAAAAATGCCTGTAATATTGTATCTATGTGAGTTTTACCAGAATAAGGTATTTTGGTAAGGTTTATAAATACAACATTTAGGTTTTACTCATAATGACAGTATAACTGCCATATTCAAAATAACAGTTATTTAAACATAACTCCTGAACCAAACATGCTAAATGGCTATTAATGCCTGGAGAAATGTATACAAACATAACTCCAAAACCAAACATGCATTATGTCTAAAAATGCCTTTAGTATTGTATCTATGTGAGTTTTACCAGAATCAGGTATTTTGTTAAGGTTGAAAAATACAAAAATTAGGTTTTACTCATAATGACAGTATAACTGCCACATTGACCGCCACCAAACATGCATGATGTCTAAAAATGCCTATAATTTTGTATCCATGTGAGTTTTACTAGAATCAGTTGTTTTTGTAAGGTTTACAAATACAAAATATTAGTTTTACTCATAATGACAGTATACTGTCACAATCAATCTGACAATTTGGCTAATAATGCCTTGAGGAATGTATCTTTGTGAGTTTTACTGGAAATAATATTTTGTAAGGTTTGTAAAGACACGAGTTTTTTTTTTTTTTTTACACAATTTTACAGTATAGCTGTCATACTATATATGAAAGTTATATAAACACAACTCCAAAACCAAATATACAAAATGTGAGTTTTATCAGAATCAGGTATTTTGGTAAGGTTTACAAAAACAAAAATTAGGTTTTACTCATAGTGACAGTATAACTGCCACACTCAATAAGACAGTTAATTAAACATAACTCTTAAAACACAAATGCAAAATGACTAATAATGCCTAGAGAAAGGTATATTTGTGAATTTTACTGGAAGACAATATTTGTAAGGTTTGTAAAGATACAAATTATTTTTTGTTTTTTACTCAATATGATGGTATAACTTTCATACTAAATATGAAAGTTATATAAACATAGCTCCAAAACCAAACATGCTTTATGTCTCAAAATTCCTGTAATATTGTATCGATGTGGGTTTTACCAGAATCAGGTATTTTGGTAAGGTTTACAAATACAAAAAATAGGTTTTTATTTATAATGACACACAATACAATAACTCCCCCACTCAAAATGACAGTTATTTAAACATAACTCCTAAACCAAACATGATAAATGGCTAATAATGCCTGGAAAAATGTATATGAACATAACTCCAAAACCAAACATGCATTATGTCTAAAAATGCCTGTAATATTGTATCTATGTGAGTTTTACCAGAATCAGGTATTTTGGTAAGGTTTATAAATACAAAATTTAGGTTTTACTCATAATGACAGTATAACTGCCATATTCAAAATAACAGTTATTTAAACATAACTCCTAAACCAAACATGCTAAATAGCTATAAATGCTTGGAGAAATGTATCTTTGTGAGTTTTACTAGAAAAAAATATTTTGTAAGGTTTGTAAAGACAAAAGTTATTTTTTTTTACTCAATATGATGGTTTAACTGTCAAACTAAATATAAAAGTAATATAAACATAATTCCAAAACCAAACTCCTAAACCAAACTTGCAATCCGTCTTAAACTGCCTGTAATTTTGAATCTATATGAGTTTTACCAGAATCAGGTATTTTGGTAAGGTTTACATTTGTAAACTTGGGTTTTACTCATAATGACAGTATAACTGCATTATTTGATATGACAGTTATTTAAACATAACTCCTAAACCAAACATGATAAATGGCTATTAATGCCTGGAGAAATGTATACAAACATAACTCCAAAACCGAACATGCATTATGTCTAAAAATGCCTTTAGTATACTAAATATGAAAGTTATATAAACATAATTCCAAAACCAAACTCCTAAACCAAACTTGCAATCTGTCTTAAACTGCCTTTAATATTGAATCTATGTGAGTTTTACCAGAATCAGGTATTTTGGTAAGGTTTACAAATACATAACTTGGGTTTTACTCATAATGACAGTATAACTGCAACATTTGATATGACAGTTATTTAAACATCACTCCTAATCCAAACATGATAAATGGCTAATAATGCCTGGAGAAATGTATCATGGTGAGTTTTACTGGAAACAAATAATTTGTAAGGTTTATAAAGACACAAGTTAGGTTTTTTTATTTAATATGATGGTATAACTGTCATACTAAATATGAAAGTTATATAAACATAACTCCAAAACCAAACATGCATTTTGTCTAAAAATGCCTGTAATATTGTATCTATGTGAGTTTAACCAGAATCAGGTATTTTGGTTAAGGTTGACAAATACAAAAATTAGGTTTTACTCATAATGACAGTATAACTAACACATTGACTGCCACCAAACATGCATTATGTCTAAAAATGCTTATAATTTTGTATCCATGTTAGTTTTACTAGAATCAGTTGTTTTTGTAAGGTTTACAAATACAAAATATTAGTTTTACTCATAATGACAGTATACTGTCACAATTAATCTGACAAAATGGCTAATAATGCCTAGAGGAATGTATCTTTGTGAGTTTTACCGGAAAAAATATTTTGTAAGGTTTGTAAAGACACAAGTTAGTTGTTTTTTTTACACAATTTAACAGTATAGCTGTCATACTATATATGAAAGTTATATAAACATAATTCCAAAACCAAATATGCAATCCGTCTAAAAATGCCTGTAATATTGAATATATGTGAGTTTTATCAGAATCAGGTATTTTGGTAAGGTTTACGAATACAAAAATTAGGTTTTACTCATAGTGACAATATAACTGCCACACTCAGTATGACAGTTAATTAAACATAACTCCTAAAACACAAATGCAAAATGACTACTAATGCCTAGGGAAATGTATATTTGTGAATTTTACTGGAAAATAATGTTTTGTAAGGTTTGTAAATATACAAATTAGGTTTTTTTTACTCAATATATGATAGTATAACTGTCATACTAAATATGAAAGTTATATAAACATTACTCCAAAACCAAACATGCTTTATGTCTAAAAATTCCTGTAATATTGTATCGATGTGGGTTTTACCAGAATCAGGTATTTTGGTAAGGTTTACAAATACAAAACATAGGTTTTACTCATAATGACAGTATAACTGCCACACTCAATATGACAGTTATTTAAACATAACTCCTAAACCAAACATGATAAATGACTAATTATGCCTGGAGAAATGTATCTTTGTGAGTTTTACTGGGGGAAAAAAAATTGTAAGGTTTATAAAGACACAAGTTATTTTTTTTTTTACTCAATATGATGGTAAAACTGTCATACTAAATATGAAAGTTGTATAAAAATAACTCCAAAACCAAACATGCATTATGTCTAAAAATGCCTGCAATATTGTATCAATGTGATTTTTACCAGAATCAGGTATTTTTGGTAAGGTTTACAAATACAAAAATTAGGTTTTACTCACTATGACAGTATACTGTCACATTCAATCTGACAGTTATTTAAACATATTGTAACTCCTAAACCACAAATACAAAATGGCTAATAATGCCTGGAGAAATGTATCTTTGTGAGTTTTCCTGGAAAAAAACAAAACAATTTATAAGGTTTGTAAAGTCACAAGTTAGTTTTTTTACTTAATATGACAGTAGAACTGTCATACTAAATATGAAAGTTAAATAAACATAACTCCAAAACCAAACTTGCAATACGTCTTAAAATGCCTGGAATATTGAATCTATGTGAGTTTTACCAGAATCAGGTATTTTGGTAAGGTTTACAAATACAAAAATTGGGTTTTACTCATAATGACAGTATAACTGCCATATTCAAAATAACAGTTATTTAAACATAACTCCTAAACCAAACATGCTAAATAGCTAATAATGCCTGTAGAAATGTATCTTTGTGAGTTTTACTAGAAAAAAATATTTTGTAAGGTTTGTAAAGACAAAAGTTTTTTTTTTTTTTTACTCAATATGATGGTATGACTGTCAAACTAAATATAAAAGTAATATAAACATCATTCCAAAACCAAACTCCTAAGCCAAACGTGCAATCCGTCTTAAACTGCCTGTAATATTGAATCTATATGAGTTTTACCAGAATCAGGTATTTTGGTAAGGTTTACAAATACAAAACTTGGGTTTTACTCATAATGACAGTATAACTGCATTATTTGATATGACAGTTATTTAAACATAACTCCTAAACCAAACATGATAAATAGCTAATAATGCCTGGAAAAATTTATATAAACACAACTCCAAAACCAAACATGCATTATGTCTAAAAATGCCTGTAATATTGTATCTATGTGAGTTTTACCAGAATCAGGAATTTTGGTAAGGTTTATAAATACAAAAATTAGGTTTTACTCATAATGACAGTATAACTGCCACCCTCAATATGACAGTTATGTTAACATAACTCCTAAACCACACATGCAAAATGGCTAATAATGCCTGGAGAAATGTATCTTTGTGAATTTTACAGGAAAAAAAATATTTTGTAAGGTTTGATAAGACACAAAATAGTTTTTTTTATTTAATATGTTTGTATAACTGTCATAATAAATGTAAAAGTTATATAAACATAACTCCAATACCAAACATGCAATCCGTCTAAAAATGCCTGTAATATTGAATCTATGTGAGTTTTACTAGAATCAGGTATTTTGTTAAGATTTACAAATACAAAAATTAGGTTTTACTCACTATGACAGTATACTGTCACATTCAATCTGACTGTTATTTAAACACAAATTCTAAACCACAGATGCAAAATGGCTAATAATAACTGGAGAAATGTATTTTTGTGAGTTTTACTGGAAAAAAATTTTTTTGTAAGGTTTGTATGGACACAAGTTAGTTTTTTTTTTACTCAATATGATGGAAACATGCTTTATGTCTAAAAAAATCCTGTAATATTTTATCCATGTGAGTTTCCAGTTATTTTGGTAATTTTACAAATACAAAAAATAGGTTTTACTCATAATGACAGTATATCTGCCACACTCAATATGACAGTTATTTAAACATAGCTCCACCCACTCAGCAGATGATTTTATGAATTTCTTTAATAAGAAAATTGAACTCATTAGAAAGGAGATTAAAGACAATGCATCGCAGCTATAACTGGGTTCTATTAACACAGATACGACTGTATCTACGAAGGATACCGCCCTCCAAAATAGTTTCTCTCTCTTTGATGAAATAACACTAGAGGAATTGTTAAGATGTGTCAATGGGACAAAACAAACATGTCTACTTGACCCATTTCCTGGGAAACTTATTAAGGAGCTATTTGTATTATTAGGTCCATCAGTGCTAAATATTATAAACTTATCACTTTCCTCTGGCACTGTTCCACTAGCATTCAAAAAAGCGGTTATTCATCCTTTGCTCAAAAGACCTAACCTCGATCCTGACCTCATGGTAAACTACCGGCCGGTGTCCCACCTTCCGTTTATCTCGAAAATCCTCGAAAAAATTGTCGCACAGCAGCTAAATGAACACTTAATGTCTAACAATCTCTGTGAACCTTTTCAATCCGGTTTCAGGGCAAATCACTCTACGGAGACAGCCCTCGCAAAAATGACTAATGATCTACTGCTAACGATGGATTCTGATGCGTCATCTATGTTGCTGCTTCCTGATCTTATCGCTGCTTTCGATACCGTCGATCATAACATTTTATTAGAGCGTATCAAAACACGTATTGGTATGTCAGACTTAGCCTTGTCGTGGTTTAACTCTTATCTTACTGACAGGATGCAGTGCGTCTCCCATAACAATGTGACCTCGGACTATGTTAAGGTAACGTGCGGAGTCCCCCAAGATTCGGTTCTTGGCCCTGCACTCTTTAGTATTTACATGTTGCCGCTAGGCGACATCATACGCAAATACGGTGTTAGCTTTCATTGCTATGCTGATGACACCCAACTCTACATGCCCCTAAAGCTGACCAACACGCCGGATTGTAGTCAGCTGGAGGCGTGTCTTAATGAAATTAAACAATGGATGTCCGCTAACTTCTTGCAACTCAACACTAAGAAAACGGAAATGCTGATTATCGGTCCTGCTAAACACCGACATTTATTTGATAATACCACCTTAACATTTGACAACCAAACAATTACACAAAGCGACTCAGTAAAGAATCTGGGTATTATCTTCGACCCAACTCTCTCCTTTGAGTCACACATTAAGAGTGTTACTAAAACGGCCTTCTTTCATCTCTGTAATATCGCTAAAATTCGTTCCATTTTGTCCACTAGCGACGCTGAGATCATTATTCATGCGTTCGTTACGTCTCGTCTCGATTACCGTAACGTATTATTTTCGGGTCTCCCTATGTCTAGCATTAGAAGATTACAGTTGGTACAAAATGCGGCTGCTAGACTTTTGACAAGAACAAGAAAGTTTGATCATATTACGCCTATACTGGCTCACCTGCACTGGCTTCCTGTGCACTTAAGATGCGACTTTAAGGTTTTACTACTTACGTATAAAATACTACACGGTCTAGCTCCAGCCTATCTTGCCGATTGTATTGTACCATATGTCCCGGCAAGAAATCTGCGTTCAAAGAACTCCGGCTTATTAGTGATTCCCAGAGCCCAAAAAAAGTCTGCGGGCTGTAGAGCGTTTTCTATTCGGGCTCCAGCACTATGGAATGCCCTCCCGGTAACAGTTAGAGATGCTACCTCAGTAGAAACATTTAAGTCCCATCTCAAAACTCATTTGTATACTCTAGCCTTTGAATAGCCCCCCTTTTTTTAGACCAGTTGATCTGCCGTTTCTTTTCTTTTCTCCTCTGCTCCCCCCTATCCCTTGTGGAAGGGGAGACACACAGATCCGGTGGCCATGGATGGGGTGCTGGCTGTCCGGGGTCGGGACCCGGGGTGGACCGCTCGCCTGTATATCGGTTGGGAACATCTCTGCGCTGCTGACCCGTCTCCGCTCGGGATGGTTTCCTGCTGACCCCACTGTGGACTGGACTCTTACTGTTATGCTGGATCCACTATGGACTGGACTCTCACAATATTATGTTAGACCCACTCGACATCCATTGCATTCGGTCTCCCTAGAGGGGGGGGTTACCCACATATGCGGTCCTCTCCAAGGTTTCTCATAGTCATTCACATCGACGTCCCACTGGGGTGAGTTTTTCCTTGCCCTTATGTGGGCTGTACCGAGGATGTCGTTGTGGCTTGTGCAGCCCTTTGAGACACTTGTGATTTAGGGCTATATAAATAAACATTGATTGATTGATTGATAACTCTAAACCAAACATGGTTAATAGGCTATAATGCCTGGAGAAATGTATCTTTGTGAGTTTTACTGGAAACCTTTTTTTTTTAAGGTTTATAAAGACACAAGTTCGTTTTTTTACTCAATATGACAGTATAACTGGAATACTAAATGTAAAAAATATAAAAACATAACTCCAAAACCAAACATGCATTATGTTTAAAAATGCCTATAATTTTGTATCCATGCGAGTTTTACTAAAATCAATTGTTGTAGTAAGGTTTGCAACTACAAAATATTGGTTTTACTCACCATGATAGTATACTGTCACATTCAATTTGACAGTTATTTAAACATAACTACCAAACCACACATGCGAAATGGCTATAATGCCTGGAGAAATGTATCTTTGTGAGATTACTGTCATTATGAGTAAAACCTAATTTTTGTATTCGTAAACCTTACCAAAATACCCGATTCTGATAAAACTCACATATATTCAATATTACAGGCATTTTTAGACGGATTACATATTTGGTTTTGGAATTATGTTTATATAACTTTCATATATAGTATGACATCTATACTGTTAAATTGTGTAAAAAAACAACTAACTTGTGTCTTTACAAACCTTACAAAATATTTTTTCCAGTAAAACTCACAAAGATACATTCCTCTAGGCATTATTAGCCATTTTGTCAGATTAATTGTGACAGTATACTGTCATTATGAGTAAAACTAATATTTTGTATTTGTAAACCTTACAAAAACAACTGATTCTAGTAAAACTCACATGGATACAAAATTATAAGCATTTTTAGACATAATGCATGTTTGGTGGCAGTCAATGTGGCAGTTATACTGTCATTATGAGTAAAACCTAATTTTTGTATTGGTCAACCTTAACCAAAATACCTGATTCTGGTAAAACTCACATAGATACAATATTACAGGCATTTTTAGACATAATACATGTTTGGTTTTGGAGTTATGTTTATATAACTTTCATATTTAGTATGACATATTAAATAAAAAAACTAACTTGTGTCTTTATAAACCTTACAAATTATTTGTTTCCAGTAAAACTCACCATGATACATTTCTCCAGGCATTATTAGCCATTTATCATGTTTGGATTAGGAGTTATTTTTAAATAACTGTTATTTTGAATATGGCAGTTATACAGTCATTATGAGTAAAACCTAAATTTTGTATTTATAAACCTTAGCAAAATACCTGATTCTGGTAAAACTCACATAGATACAATATTACAGGCATTTTTAGACATAATGCATGTTTGGTTTTGGAGTTATGTTTATATACATTTTTCCAGGCATTATTAGCTATTTATCATGTTTGGTTTAGGAGTTATGTTTAAATAACTGTCATATCAAATAATGCAGTTATACTGTCATTATGAGTAAAACCCAAGTTTTGTATTTGTAAACCTTACCAAAATACCTGATTCTGGTAAAACTCATATAGATTCAATATTACAGGCAGTTTAAGACGGATTGCAAGTTTGGTTTAGGAGTTTGGTTTTGGAATGATGTTTATATTACTTTTATATTTATCCATCCATCCATCCATCTTCTTCCGCTTATCCGAGGTCGGGTCGCGGGGGCAGCAGCCTAAGCAGGGAAGCCCAGACTTCCCTCTCCCCAGCCACTTCGTCCAGCTCTTCCTGTGGGACCCCGAGGCGTTCCCAGGCCAGCCGGGAGACATAGTCTTCCCAACGTGTCCTGGGTCTTCCCCGTGGCCTCCTACCGGTCGGACGTGCCCTAAACACCTCCCTAGGGAGGCGTTCGGGTGGCATCCTGACCAGATGCCCGAACCACCTCATCTGGCTCCTCTCGATGTGGAGGAGCAGCGGCTTTACTTTGAGCTCTCCCCGGATGGCAGAGCTTCTCACACCCTATCTCTAAGGGAGAGCCCCGCCACCCGGCGGAGGAAACTCATTTCGGCCGCTTGTACCCGTGATCTTGTCCTTTCGGTCATAACCCAAAGCTCATGACCGGGTTAGCGAGAACCATGCACTGGGACTTGGAGGTCCGAGTCCATGGTCCATCCCAGTCGCTTCACACTCGGCTGCGAACCGATCCAGTGAGAGCTGAAGATCCTGGCCAGATGAAGCCAACAGGACCACATCATCTGCATAAAGCAGAGACCTAATCCTGCAGCCACCAAACCAGATCCCCTCAACGCCTTGACTGCGTCTATAAATTCTGTCCATAAAAGTTATGAACAGAATCGGTGACAAAGGGCAGCCTTGGCGGAGTCCAACCCTCACTGGAAACGTGTCCGACTTACTGCCGGCAATGCGGACCAAGCTCTGGCACTGAGCATACAGAGAGCGGACTGCCACAATCAGACAGTCCGATACCCCATACTCTCTGAGCACTCCCCACAGGACTTCCAGAGGGACACGGTCGAATGCCTTCTCCAAGTCCACAAAACACATGTAGACTGGTTGGGCAAACTCCCATGTACCCTCAAGGACCCTGCCGAGAGTATAGAGCTGGTCCACAGTTCCACGACCAGGACGAAAACCACACTGTTCCTCCTGAATCCGAGGTTCGACTATCCGGCGTAGCCTCCTCTCCAGTACACCTGAATAGACCTTACCGGGAAGGCTGAGGAGTGTGATCCCACGATAGTTAGAGCACACCCTCCGGTTCCCCTTCTTAAAGAGAGGAACCACCACCCCGGTCTGCCAATCCAGAGGTACTGCCCCCGATGTCCACGCGATGCTGCAGAGTCTTGTCAACCAAGACAGCCCCACAGCATCCAGAGCCTTAAGGAACATCATCATCATCATCTAGCCCTGGGGCCTTGCCACCGAGGAGCTTTTTAACTACCTCAGCAACCTCAGCCCCAGAAATAGGAGAGCCCACCACACACTGCTTCCTCATAAGAAGACGTGTTGGTGGGATTGAGGAGGTCTTCGAAGTATTCCCTCCACCGATCCACAGTCCGCAGTCGAGGTCAGCAGAACACCATCTTCGCCATACACGGTGTTGATAGTGCACTGCTTCCCCTTCCTGAGGCGGCGGCTGGTGGTCCAGAATTGCTTCGAAGCCGTCCGGAAGTCATTTTCCAGCGCTTCCCCGAACTCCTCCCATGTCCGAGTTTTTGCCTCTGCGACCGCTGAAGCCGCACACGGTACCTGTCCGCTGCCTCAGGAGTCCTATGAGCCAAAAGAACCCGATAGGACTCCTTCTTCAGCTTGACGGCATCCCTCACCGCCGGTGTCCACCAACGGGTTCTAGGATTACCGCCACGACAAGCACCAACTACCTTGCGGCCACAGCTCCAATCAGCCGCCTCGACAATAGAGGCGCGGAAAATGGTCCATTCGGACTCAATGTCCAGCACCTCCCTCGTGACATGTTCAAAGTTCTTCCGGAGATGGGAATTGAAACTCTCTCTGACAGGAGACTCTGCCAGACGTTCCCAGCAAACCCTCACAATGCGTTTGGGCCTGCCAGGTCTGTCCGGCATCCTCCCCCACCATCGCAGCCAACTCACCAACAGGTGGTGATCGGTAGAAAGCTCCGCCCCTCTCTTCACCCGAGTATCCAAAACATGAGGCCGCAAATCCGATGACACAACTACAAAGTCGATCATGGAACTGCGGCCTAGGGTGTCCTGGTGCCAAGTGCACATATGGACACCCTAATGTTTGAACATGGTGTTCGTTATGGAAAATCTGTGACGGGCACAAAAGTCCAATAACAAAACACCGCTCGGGTTCAGATCCGGGCAGCCATTCTTCCCAATCACGCCTCTCCAGGTTTCACTGTCGTTGCCAACATGAGCATTGAAGTCCCCCAGTAGCATGAGGGAATCACCCGGGGGAGCACTCTCAAGTACTCCCTCGAGTGAATCCAAAAAGGGTGGGTACTCTGAGCTGCGGTTTGGCGCGTAAGCGCAAACCACAGTCAGGACCCGTTCCCCCACCCGAAGGCGGAGGGAAGCTACCCTCTCGTCCACCGGGTTGAACTCCAACGTACAGGCTCTGAGCCGGGGGGAAACAAGAATTGCCACCCCAGCCCGTCGCCTTTCACTGCCGGCAACACCAGAGTGGAAGAGAGTCCAGCCCCTCTCGAGAGAACTGGTTCCCGAGCTCTTGCTGTGCGTCGAAGTGAGTCCGACTATATCTAACCGGAACTTCTCCACTTCGCGCACTAGCTCAGGCTCCTTCCCCCCCAGCGAGGTGACGTTCCACGTCCCAAGAGCTAGCTTCTGTAGCCGAGGATCGGACCGCCAAGTGCCCTGCCTTCGGCTGCCGCCCAGCTCACATCGCACCCGACCTCTATGACCCCTGCTATGGATGGTGAGCCCATTGGAGGGGGGACCCACGTTGCCTCTTCGGGCTGTGCCCGGCCGGGCCCCATGTCAGGCGCTCGCCATCATGCCCCACCTCCGGGCCTGGCTCCAGAGGGGGTCCCGGTGACCCGCGTCCGGGCGAGGGAAATCTGGGTCCTTGTTTTTTATTATTCATGGAGGTCTTCGAGCTGCTCTTTGTCTGATCCCTCATAGGACCAGTTTGTCTTGGGAGACCCTACCAGGGGGCATAAAGCCCCCGGACAACATAGCTCCTAGGATCATTGGGACACGCAAACTCCTCTACCACGTTAAGGTGGCAGCTCAGAGAGACAGTTATACCATCATATTGAGTAAAAAAAAACAACAACATTTCTTTACAAACCTTAAAAATATTTGTTTCTAGTAAAACTCGCAAAGATACATTTCTCCAGGCATTATTAGCCATTTAGCATGTTTGGTTTAGGAGTTATGTTTAAATAACTGTTATTTTGAATATGGCAGTTATACTGTCATTATGAGTAAAACCCAATTTTTGTATTTGTAAACCTTACCAAAATACCTGATTCTGGTCAAACTTACATAGATTCAATATTGCAGACATTTTTAGACATAATGCATGTTTGGTTTTGGAGTTATGTTTATACAACTTTTATATTTAGTATGACAGTTATACTATCATATTGAGTAAAAAAAGAATAACTTGTGTCTTCATAAACCTTACAAAAAATGTTTTCCCAGTAAAACTCACAAAGATACATTTCTCCAGGCATAATTCGCCATTTATTACTGTCATAATGAGTAAAAAAACTACTTTTTGTGTTTGCAAGCCTTAAAATAGCATATGTTTCGAGTAAAACTCACAAGGACGCATTGTTTCAGGCTTTTTTTTATCCTATTTGCATGTGTGGTTAGGGAGTTAAGCTTAAATAACAGTCAAATTGAATGTAGCAGTTAACTGTCATTATGAGTAAACCCCTAATTTATGTAATTGTACACCTTACCAAATTAACTGATTCTTGTAAAACTCTCAGAGATACAATATTTTAGGCATTTTTAGACATAATCCATGTTTAGTTTTGGAGTTATGTTTATATAACTTTCATATTTTGTATGACAGTTATACTGTCATATTGCATTAAAAAAACTAACTTGCCTCTTGCAAAACTTACAAAATATATTTTTTTCTAGTAAAACTAACAAAGATACATGTCTTCAGGCATTATTAGACATGTTGCATGTTTGGTGTAGGAATTATGTTGAAAAACATTTTTATTGCTTATTTCGCATTATCTCAGGATTTTAAGAACTTTACTGTCATAATGAGTAAAAAACTACTTTTTGTGTTTGCAAGCCTTAAAATAGCAAATGTTTCGAGTAAAACTCACAAGGATGCATTGTTTTAGGCTTTATTAACCTATTTGCATGTGTGATTAGGAAGTTATGTTTAAATAACAGTCAAATTGAATGTAGCAGTTATACTGTCATTATGAAAAAAAAACAATTTTTGTATTTGTAAACCTTACCAAATTACCTGATTCTGGTAAAACTCACATAGATACAATATTTTAGGCATTTTTAGACATAATGCATGTTCAATTTTGGAGTTATGTTTATATATATTTCATATTTGGTATGACAGTTATACTGTCATATTGAATTAAAAAAACTAACTTGCCTCTTTGCAAAACTTACAAAATATAATTTTTCTAGTAAAACTAACAAAGATACATATCTTCACGCATTATCAGACATGTTGCATGTTTGGTGTAGGAATTATGTTGAAAAACATTTGTATTGCTTATTTCGCATTATCTCAGGATTTTAAGAACATTACTGTCATAATGAGTAAAAAACTACTTTTTGTGTTTGCAAGCCTTAAAATAGCATATGTTTCGAGTAAAACTCACAAGGATGCATTGTTTTAGGCTTTATTAACCTATTTGCATGTGTGATTAGGAAGTTATGTTTAAATAACAGTCAAATTGAATGTAGCAGTTATACTGTCATTATGAAAAAAAAATTTTTTTTGTATTTGTAAACCTTACCAAATTACCTGATTCTGGTGAAACTCACATATATACAATATTACAGGCAATTTTAGACATAATGCATGTTTAGGTTTGGAGTTTTGTTTATATAACTTTCATATTTGGTATGACAGTTATACTGTCATATTGAATTAAAAAAACTTATTTGCCTCTTTGCAAAACTTATAAAAGATCATTTTTCTAGTAAAACTAACAAAGATACATGTCTTCAGGCATTATTAGACATGTTGCATGTTTGGTGTAGGAATTATGTTGAAAAACATTTTTATTGCTTATTTTGCATTATCTCAGGATTTTAAGAACATTACTGTCAAAATGAGTAAAAAACTACTTTTTGTGTTTGCAAGCCTAAAATAGCATATGTTTCGAGTAAAACTCACAAGGATGCATTGTTTTAGGCTTTAATAACCTATTTTGCATGTGTGGTTAGGGAGTTATGTTTAAATAACAGTCAAATTGAATGTAGCAGTTAACTGTCATTATGAGTAAACCCCTAATTTATGTAATTGTACACCTTACCAAAATAACTGATTCTTGTAAAACTCACATAGATACAATATTTTAGGCATTTTTAGACATAATGCATGTTCAGTTTTGGAGTTATGTTTATATAACTTTCATATTTGGTATGACAGTTATACTGTCATATTGGATTAAAAAAACTAACTTGAGTCTTTGTAAAACTTACAAAAGATAATTTTTCTAGTATAACTAACAAAGATACATGTATCCATGCATTATTAGACATGTTGCATGTTTGGTGTAGGAATTATGATGAAAAACATTTTTATTGCTTATTTCGCATTATCTCAGGATTTGAAGAACATTACTGTCAAAATGATTAAAAAACTACTTTTTGTGTTTGCAAGCCTTAAAATAGCATATGTTTCGAGTAAAACTCACAAGGATGCATTGTTTTAGGCTTTATTAACCTATTTGCATGTGTGATTAGGAAGTTATGTTTAAATAACAGTCAAATTGAATGTAGCAGTTATACTGTCATTATGAAAAAAAAAAAATTTTGTATTTGTAAACCTTACCAAATTACCTGATTCTGGTGAAACTCACATATATACAATATTACAGGCAATTTTAGACATAATGCATGTTTAGGTTTGGAGTTTTGTTTATATAACTTTCATATTTGGTATGACAGTTATACTGTCATATTGAATTAAAAAAACTTATTTGCCTCTTTGCAAAACTTATAAAAGATCATTTTTCTAGTAAATCTAACAAAGATACATGTCTTCAGGCATTATTAGACATGTTGCATGTTTGGTGTAGGAATTATGTTGAAAAACATTTTTATTGCTTATTTTGCATTATCTCAGGATTTTAAGAACATTACTGTCAAAATGAGTAAAAAAATACTTTTTGTGTTTGCAAGCCTAAAATAACATATGTTTCGAGTAAAACTCACAAGGATGCATTGTTTTAGGCTTTATTAATCTATTTTGCATGTGTGGTTAGGGAGTTATGTTTAAATAACAGTCAAATTGAATGTAGCAGTTAACTGTCATTATGAGTAAACCCCTAATTTATGTAATTGTACACCTTACCAAAGTAACTGATTCTTGTAAAACTCACATAGATACAATATTTTAGGCATTTTTAGACATAATGCATGTTCAGTTTTGGAGTTATGTTTATATAACTTTCATATTTGGTATGACAGTCATACTGTCATATTGAATTAAAAAAACGTATTTGCCTCTTTGCAAAACTTACAAAATATAATTTTTCTAGTAAAACTAACAAAGATACATATCTTCACGCATTATCAGACATGTTGCATGTTTGGTGTAGGAATTATGTTGAAAAACATTTTTATTGCTTATTTCGCATTATCTCAGGATTTTAAGAACATTACCGTCATAATGAGTAAAAAAATACTTTTTGTGTTTGCAAGCCTTAAAATAGCATATGTTTCGAGTAAAACTCACAAGGATGCATTGTTTTAGGCTTTATTAACCTATTTGCATGTGTGATTAGGAAGTTATGTTTAAATAACAGTCAAATTGAATGTAGCAGTTAACTGTCATTATGAGTAAACCCCTAATTTATGTAATTGTACACCTTACCAAAATAACTGATTCTTGTAAAACTCACATAGATACAATATTTTAGGCATTTTTAGACATAATGCATGTTCAGTTTTGGAGTTATGTTTATATATATTTCATATTTGGTATGACAGTTATACTGTCATATTGAATTAAAAAAACTAACTTGCCTCTTTGCAAAACTTACAAAATATAATTTTTCTAGTAAAACTAACAAAGATACATATCTTCACGCATTATCAGACATGCTGCATGTTTGGTGTAGGAATTATGTTGAAAAACATTTTTATTGCTTATTTCGCATTATCTCAGGATTTTAAGATCATTAATGTCATACTGAGCAAAAAACTACTTTTTGTGTTTGCAAGCCTTAAAATAGCATATGTTTCGAGTAAAACTCACAAGGATGCATTGTTTTAGGCTTTATTAACCTATTTGCATGTGTGATTAGGAAGTTATGTTTAAATAACAGTCAAATTGAATGTAGCAGTTATGAAAAAAAAAAAAAATTTGTATTTGTAAACCTTACCAAATTACCTGATTCTGGTGAAACTCACATATATACAATATTACAGGCAATTTTAGACATAATGCATGTTTAGGTTTGGAGTTTTGTTTATATAACTTTCAAATTTGGTATGACAGTTATACTGTCATATTGAATTAAAAACACTTATTTGCCTCTTTGCAAAACTTATAAAAGATCATTTTTCTAGTAAAACTAACAAAGATACATGTCTTCAGGCATTATTAGACATGTTGCATGTTTGGTGTAGGAATTATGTTGAAAAACATTTTTATTGCTTATTTTGCATTATCTCAGGATTTTAAGAACATTACTGTCAAAATGAGTAAAAAACTACTTTTTGTGTTTGCAAGCCTAAAATAGCATATGTTTCGAGTAAAACTCACAAGGATGCATTGTTTTAGGCTTTAATAACCTATTTTGCATGTGTGGTTAGGGAGTTATGTTTAAATAACAGTCAAATTGAATGTAGCAGTTAACTGTCATTATGAGTAAACCCCTAATTTATGTAATTGTACACCTTACCAAAATAACTGATTCTTGTAAAACTCACATAGATACAATATTTTAGGCATTTTTAGACATAATGCATGTTCAGTTTTGGAGTTATGTTTATATAACTTTCATATTTGGTATGACAGTTATACTGTCATATTGGATTAAAAAAACTAACTTGAGTCTTTGTAAAACTTACAAAAGATAATTTTTCTAGTATAACTAACAAAGATACATGTATCCATGCATTATTAGACATGTTGCATGTTTGGTGTAGGAATTATGATGAAAAACATTTTTATTGCTTATTTCGCATTATCTCAGGATTTGAAGAACATTACTGTCAAAATGATTAAAAAACTACTTTTTGTGTTTGCAAGCCTTAAAATAGCATATGTTTCGAGTAAAACTCACAAGGATGCATTGTTTTAGGCTTTATTAACCTATTTGCATGTGTGATTAGGAAGTTATGTTTAAATAACAGTCAAATTGAATGTAGCAGTTATACTGTCATTATGAAAAAAAAAAAATTTTGTATTTGTAAACCTTACCAAATTACCTGATTCTGGTGAAACTCACATATATACAATATTACAGGCAATTTTAGACATAATGCATGTTTAGGTTTGGAGTTTTGTTTATATAACTTTCATATTTGGTATGACAGTTATACTGTCATATTGAATTAAAAAAACGTATTTGTTTCTTTGCAAAACTTATAAAAGATCATTTTTCTAGTAAATCTAACAAAGATACATGTCTTCAGGCATTATTAGACATGTTGCATGTTTGGTGTAGGAATTATGTTGAAAAACATTTTTATTGCTTATTTTGCATTATCTCAGGATTTTAAGAACATTACTGTCAAAATGAGTAAAAAAATACTTTTTGTGTTTGCAAGCCTAAAATAACATATGTTTCGAGTAAAACTCACAAGGATGCATTGTTTTAGGCTTTATTAATCTATTTTGCATGTGTGGTTAGGGAGTTATGTTTAAATAACAGTCAAATTGAATGTAGCAGTTAACTGTCATTATGAGTAAACCCCTAATTTATGTAATTGTACACCTTACCAAAGTAACTGATTCTTGTAAAACTCACATAGATACAATATTTTAGGCATTTTTAGACATAATGCATGTTCAGTTTTGGAGTTATGTTTATATAACTTTCATATTTGGTATGACAGTCATACTGTCATATTGAATTAAAAAAACGTATTTGCCTCTTTGCAAAACTTACAAAATATAATTTTTCTAGTAAAACTAACAAAGATACATATCTTCACGCATTATCAGACATGTTGCATGTTTGGTGTAGGAATTATGTTGAAAAACATTTTTATTGCTTATTTCGCATTATCTCAGGATTTTAAGAACATTACTGTCATAATGAGTAAAAAAATACTTTTTGTGTTTGCAAGCCTTAAAATAGCATATGTTTCGAGTAAAACTCACAAGGATGCATTGTTTTAGGCTTTATTAACCTATTTGCATGTGTGATTAGGAAGTTATGTTTAAATAACAGTCAAATTGAATGTAGCAGTTATACTGTCATTATGAAAAAAAAACAATTTTTGTATTTGTAAACCTTACCAAATTACCTGATTCTGGTAAAACTCACATAGATACAATATTTTAGGCATTTTTAGACATAATGAATTTTCAATTTTGGAGTTATGTTTATATATATTTCATATTTGGTATGACAGTTATACTGTCATATTGAATTAAAAAAACTAACTTGCCTCTTTGCAAAACTTACAAAATATAATTTTTCTAGTAAAACTAACAAAGATACATATCTTCACGCATTATCAGAAATGCTGCATGTTTGGTGTAGGAATTATGTTGAAAAACATTTTTATTGCTTATTTCGCATTATCTCAGGATTTTAAGATCATTAATGTCATACTGAGCAAAAAACTACTTTTTGTGTTTGCAAGCCTTAAAATAGCATATGTTTCGAGTAAAACTCACAAGGATGCATTGTTTTAGGCTTTATTAACCTATTTGCATGTGTGATTAGGAAGTTATGTTTAAATAACAGTCAAATTGAATGTAGCAGTTATGAAAAAAAAAAAAAATTTGTATTTGTAAACCTTACCAAATTACCTGATTCTGGTGAAACTCACATATATACAATATTACAGGCAATTTTAGACATAATGCATGTTTAGGTTTGGAGTTTTGTTTATATAACTTTCAAATTTGGTATGACAGTTATACTGTCATATTGAATTAAAAACACTTATTTGCCTCTTTGCAAAACTTATAAAAGATCATTTTTCTAGTAAAACTAACAAAGATACATGTCTTCAGGCATTATTAGACATGTTGCATGTTTGGTGTAGGAATTATGATGAAAAACATTTTTATTGCTTATTTCGCATTATCTCAGGATTTGAAGAACATTACTGTCAAAATGATTAAAAAACTACTTTTTGTGTTTGCAAGCCTTAAAATAGCATATGTTTCGAGTAAAACTCACAAAGATGCATTGTTTTAGGCTTTATTAACCTATTTGCATGTGTGATTAGGAAGTTATGTTTAAATAACAGTCAAATTGAATGTAGCAGTTATACTGTCATTATGAAAAAAAACTATTTTTGTATTTGTAAACCTTACCAAATTACCTGATTCTGGTGAAACTCACATAGATACAATATTACAGGCAATTTTAGACATAATGCATGTTCAGTTTTGGAGTTATGTTTATAAATAAATAATGATAAATGGGTTGTACTTGTATAGCGCTTTTCTGCCTTCAAGGTACTCAAAGCGCTTTGACACTACTTCCATATTTACCTATTCACACACACATTCACACACTGATGGAGGGAGCTGTCATGCAAGGCGCTAACCAGCACCCATCAGGAGCAAGGGTGAAGTGTCTTTCTCAGAACACAACGGACATGACGAGGTTGGTACTAGGTGGGGATTGAACAAAGGGGCCCTCGGGTCGCGCACGGCCATTCTTCCACTGCGCCAAGCCGTCCCAATTATATATCTTTCATATTTGGTATGACAGTTAGACTGTCATATTGAATTAAAAAAACTAACTTGCCTCTTTGCAAAACTTACAAAAGATAATTTTTCTAGTAAAACTAACAAAGATACACGTCTTCAGGCATTATTAGACATGTTGCATGTTTGGTGTAGGAATTATGTTGAAAAACATTTTTTTTGCTTATTTTGCATTATCTCAGGATTTTAAGAACATTACTGTCAAAATGAGTAAAAAACTACTTTTTGTGTTTGCAGGCCTTAAAATAGCATATGTTTCGAGTAAAACTCACAAGGATGCATTGTTTTAGGCTTTATTAACCTATTTTGCATGTGTGGTTAGGGAGTTATGTTTAAATAACAGTCAAATTGAATGTAGCAGTTAACTGTCATTGTGAGTAAACCCCTAATTTATGTAATTGTACACCTTACCAAAATAACTGATTCTTGTAAAACTCACATAGATACAATATTTTAGGCATTTTTAGACATAATGCATGTTCAGTTTTGGACTTATGTTTGTATAACTTTCATATTTGGTATGACAGTTATACTGTCATATTGAATTAAAAAAACTAACTTGCCTCTTTGCAAATCTTACAAAATATAATTTTTCTAGTAAAACTAACAAAGATACATGTCTTCAGGCATTATTAGACATGTTGCATGTTTGGTGTAGGAATTATGTTGAAAAACATTTTTATTGCTTATTTTGCATTATCTCAGGATTTTAAGAACATTACTGTCAAAATGAGTAAAAAAACTACTTTTTGTGTTTGCAAGCCTAAAATAGCATAGTTTCGAGTAAAACTCACAAGGATGCATTGTTTTAGGCTTTATTGACCTATTTTGCATGTGTGGTTAGGGAGTTATGTTTAAATAACAGTCAAATTGAATGTAGCAGTTAACTGTCATTATCAGTAAACCCCTAATTTATGTAATTGTACACCTTACCAAAATAACTGATTCTTGTAAAACTCACATAGATACAATATTTTAGGCATTTTTAGACATAATGCATGTTCAGTTTTGGAGTTATGTTTATATAACTTTCATATTTGGTATGACAGTTATACTGTCATATTGGATTAAAAAAACTAACTTGAGTCTTTGTAAAACTTACAAAAGATAATTTTTCTAGTATAACTAACAAAGATACATGTATCCATGCATTATTAGACATGTTGCATGTTTGGTGTAGGAATTATGATGAAAAACATTTTTATTGCTTATTTCGCATTATCTCAGGATTTTAAGAACATTACTGTCATAATCAGTAAAAAACTACTTTTTGTGTTTGCAAGCCTTAAAATAGCATATGTTGCGAGTAAAACTCACAAGGATGCATTGTTTTAGGCTTTATTAGCCTATTTGCATGTGTGGTTAGGAAGTTATAATTAAATAACTGTCAAATTGAATATAGCAGTTCTACTGTCATTATGAGAAAAAAACCAATTTTTGTATTTGAAAACCTTACAAAATTACCTTATTCTGGTAAAACTCACATAGATACAATATTTTAGGCATTTTTAGACATAATGCATGTTCAGTTTTGGAGTTATGTTTATATAAATTATACATTTAGCTTGACAGTTATACTGTTATATTGAATTAAAAAAACTAACTTGCGTCGTTGCAAAACTTACAAAAGATACATTTTCTAGTAAAACTAACAAAGATACATGTCTTCAGGCATTATTAGACATGTTGCATGTTTGGTGTAGGAATTATGTTGAAAAACATTTTTATTGCTTTTTTCGCATTATCTCAGGATTTTAAGAACATTACTGGCATATTGAGTAAAAAACTACTATGACAGTATACTGTCACATTCAATCTGACTGTTATTTAAACATAACTCCTAAACCATGCAAGCAAAATGTCAAATAATGCCTAGAGAAATGTATCTTTGTAAGTTTTACAGGAAAAAATAGTATACTGTCATACTAAATATGGAAGTTGAATAAATATAACACCAAAACCAAACTTGCAATCCGTCTAAAAATGCCTGTAATATTAAATATATGTGAGTTTTACCAGAATCGGTTATTTTAGTAAGGTTTACAAATACAAAAATTGGGTTTTACTCATAATGACAGTATAACTGCCATATTCAAAATAACAGTTATTTAAACATAACTCCTAAACCAAATATGCTAAATGGCTAATAATGCCTGGAGAAATGAATCTTTGTGAGTTTTACTAGAAAAAAAAATTTTTAGTTAGTTGTTTTTTTTACTCAATATATAACTGTCATACTAAATATGAAAGTTAGATAAACATAATTCCAAGACCAAACTCCTAAACCAAACTTGCAGTCCGTCTTAAACTGCCTGTAATATTGAATCTATGTGAGTTTTGCCAGAATCAGGTATTTTGGTAAGGTTTACAAATACAAAACTTGGGTTTTACTCATAATGACAGTATAACTGCAACATTTAATATGACAGTTATTTAAACATGACTCCTAAACCAAACATGATAAATGACTAATAATGCCTGGAGAAATGTATCTTTGTGAGTTTTACTGGAAAAAAATAATGTGTAAGGTTATAAAGACACAAGTTATTTTTTATTTATTTAATACGATGGTATAACTGTCATACTAAATATGAAAGTTTTATAAACATAACTCCAAAACCAAAATGCATTTTGTCTAAAAATGCCTGTAATATTGAGTCTTACCAGAATCAGGTATTTTGGTAAGGTTGACAAATACAAACATTAGGTTTTACTCATAATGACAGTATACTGCCACATTCAATATGACAATTATTTAAACAAAACTCCAAAACCAAACATGCATTATGTCTAAAAATTCCTATAATTTTGTATCTACGTGATTTTTACTAGAATCAGTTGTTTTTGTAAGGTTTACAAATACAAAATATTAGTTTTTCTCATAATGAGAGTATACTGTCACAATCAATCTGACAAAATGGCTAATAATGCCTGGAGGAATGTATCTTTGTGAATTTTATTGGAACAAAAAATTTTGTAAGGTTTGTAAAGACACACGTTAGTTTATTGTACTTAATTTTACAGTATAGCTGTCATACTATATATGAAAGTTTTATAAACATAACTCCAAAACCAAACATGCAATCCGTCTAAAAATGTCTGTAATATTTATTATATGTAAGTTTTATCAGAATCAGGTATTTTGGTAAGGTTTACAAATCAAAATATTAGGTTTTACTCATAGTGACAGTATTCTTTGTGAGTTTTGGGGGGAAAAAATTGTAAGGTTTATAAGGACACAAGTTTTTTTTTTTTTTTACTCAATATGATGGTATACTGTCATACTAAATATGAAAGTTGTATAAACATAACTCCAAAACCAAACATGCATTATGTCTAAAAATGCCTGCAATATTGTATCTATGTGATTTTTACCAGAATCAGGTATTTTTGGTAAGGTTTACAAATACAAAAATTAGGTTTTACTCAGAATGACAGTATACTGTCACATTCAATCTGAAAGTTATTTAAACATAACTCCTAAACCACAAATACAAAATGGCTAATAATGCCTGGAGAAATGTATCTTTGTGAGTTTTCCTGGAAAAATTTTTTTTTTATAAGGTTTGTAAAGACACAAGTTAGTTTTTTTTTTACTTAATATGACACTTATTTAAACATAATTCCTAAAACACAAATGCAAAATGACTAATAATGCCTAGAGAAATGTATATTTGCGAATTTTACCGGAAAACAATATTTTGTAAGGTTTGTAAAGATACAAATTAGTGTTTTATTACTCAATATGATGGTATAACTGTCATACTAAATATGAAAGTTATATAAACATAACTCCAAAACCAAACATATTTTATGTCTAAAAATTCCTGTAATATTGTATCGATGTGGGTTTTACCAGAATCAGGTATTTTGGTAAGGTTTACAAATACAAAAAATATGTTTTACTCATAATGACAGTATAACTGCCACACTCAATATGACAGTTATTCAAACATAACTCCTAAGCCAAACATGTTAAATGGCTAATAAAGCCTGGGGAAATGGATTGTAAGGTTTGTAAAGACAGAAGTTAGTTTTTTTACTCATAATGACAGTATAACTGCCACATTCAAAATGACAGTTATATAAACATAACGCCAAAACCAAACATGCATTATGTCTAAAAATGCCTGTAATATTAAATCTATGTGAGTTTGACCAGAATCAGGTATTTTGGTAAGGTTTACAAATACAAAAAGTAGGTTTTACTCATAATGACAGTATAACTGCCACGTTCAAAATTACAGTTATTTAAACATAAGTCCTAATTTAAACATGCTAAATGGCTAATTCTGCCTGGAGAAAGGTATCTTTGTGAGTTTAACTGGAAAATAAAAATATTTTGTAAGGTTTGTTAAGACACAAGTTAGTTTTTTTTAGTCAATATGTGTATAACTGTCATAATAAATGTAAATTTTATATGAACATAACTCCAAAACCAAACATGCATTATGTCTAAAAATGCCTGTAATATTGTATCTATGTGATTTTTACCAGAATCAGGTATTTTAATAAGGTTTACAAATACAAGATCTAGGTTTTACTCATAATGACAGTATAACTGCCACACTCAATATGACAGTTATTTAAACATAACTCCTAAACCAAACATGATAAATGGCTAAGTATACCTGGAGAAATGTATCTTTGTGAGTTTTGCTGGAAAAAAAAAAAAGTACCGTATTTTCCGCACTATAAGGCGCACCTAAAAACCACAAATTTTCTCAAAAGCTGACAGTGCGCCTTATAATCCGGTGCGCCTTATATATGGGTTAATATTAATATTAATTTTCATAAAGTTTAGGTCTCGCAACTACGGTAAACAGCCGCCATCTTTTTTCCCCGTAGAAGAAGCGCGCGGTGCATGCTGGGATATGTGGCGTTTCATTTCCATTTGTGTGTTTATGTAAAGACCCCAAAATGGCTCCTATTAAGTGTGTTGTCTGTCTAATTATAAATAATGCAGACGAGGCGTGTTAACTGAGTTCTCAACGTTTACTCACAGCGTGCTCATAACCACATTCTAACTGCCAGCACATACAACAACGCTTCTCAGGGCTACCGCGCATGCTCGTCACTATCGTTGCATGCTGGGTAGTGTAGTTGTTATATTTGCTAGCTCATAACATCACATTAAGAGACACGCTTACGCGCTTAATTCAATACTCGCCGTCATTCCGGGTGGATTGACAAAAGACCTCCAGCCGCTAGATATTGGTGTCAACAGAGCATTCGAAGCTAGACTGCTAACTGCGTGGGAACAGTGGATGACAGAAGGCGAACACACGTGACGTTCACCAAGACAGGGAGACAGCGCCGGACGACATACGCCAACATCTGCCAATGGATCGTAAATGCCTGGGCAGATATTTCGGTCACAACTGTGGTCCGAGCTTTCCGAAAGGCAGGATTCACAGAACTGCTGGACAACAGCGACACTGACTCCGATTACTTCGACGAGACGGAGCCGGCCATTTTGGATCCCACATTCGCCCAACTTTTCAATTCGGACACCGTAGGAGAAGAATTCGAGGGATTTATGAATGAAGAATAACTTCAGAAAGTGAGCGTTATGTTTATTTTGTGTGTTGTGACATTAACGTTCGAGCAACATTATGTTGCTATTGCTCTGCACTATTTTGAATTTTACTATGTTTGTGATTGCACATTTGCGTACATTTTGGGAGTGAACAGAGTTGTTAGAACGCTGGTTTTTAATATATTATTAAAGTTTGACTGACCTATCTGACTGTTTTTTTGACATTCCTTTAGCGCAGTTAGATGCGGCTTACAACACGGGGCGGCTTATGGTGCGGAAAATACGGTAAGGTTTATAAAGACACAAGTTGTTTTTTTTTACTCAATATAATGGTATAACTGTCATACTAAATATGAAAGTTATATAAACATAACTATAAAACCAAACATGCATTAAGTCTAAAAATGCCTGCAATATTGTATCTATGTGATTTTTACCAGAATTAGGTATTTTTGGTAAGGTTTACAAATACAAAAATTAGGTTTTACTCACTGACAGTTATTTAAACATACTGTAACTCCTAAACCACAAATACAAAATGGCTAATAATGCCTGGAGAAATGTATCTTTGTGAGTTTTCCTGGGAAAAAAATAAAAAATTTATAAGGTTTGTAAAGACACAAGTTAGTTTTTTTTTACTTAATATGACAGTATAACTGTCATACTAAATATGAAAGTTAAAGAAAAATAACTCCAAAACCAAACTTGCAAAACTTCTAAAAATGCCTGTAATATTGAATCTATGTGAGCTTTATTTAGGTAAGGTTTACAAATACAAAAATTGGGTTTTACTCATAATGACAGTATAACTGCCATATTCAAAATAACAGTTATTTAAACACAACTCCTAAACCAAACATGCAAAATGACTAATAATGCCTGGAGAAATGTATATTTGTGAATTTTACTAAAAAAACCTATTTTGTAAGAATTGTAAAGACAAAAGTTATTTTTTTTTTACTCAATATGATGGTATAACTGTCAAACTAAATATAAAAGCAATATAAACATCATTCCAAAACCAAACTCCTAAACCAAACTTGCAATCCGTCTTAAACTGCCTGTAATATTGAATCTATATGAGTTTTACCAGAATCAGGTATTTTGGTAAGGTTTACAAATACAAAACCTGGGTTTTACTCATAATGACAGTATAATTGCATTATTTGATATGACAGTTATTTAAACATAACTCCTAAACCAAACATGATAAATAGCTAATAATGCCTGGAAAAATGTATATAAACATAACTCCAAAACCAAACATGCATTATGTCTAAAAATGCCTGTAATATTGTATCTATGTGAGTTTTACCAGAATCAGGAATTTTGGTAAGGTTTATAAATACAAAAATTAGGTTTTACTCATAATGACAGTATAACTGCCACCCTCAATATGACGGTTATGTTAACATAACTCCTAAACCACACATGCAAAAATGCTAATAATGCCTGGAGAAATGTATCTTTGTGAGTTTTACTGGGGGGGAAAAAATGTTTTGTAAGGTTTGTAAAGACACAAGTCAGTTCTTTTTTACTTAATATGACAATATAAATGTCATACTAAATATTAAAGTTATATAAACATAACTCCAAAACCAAACATGCAATCCGTCTAAAAATGCCTGTGATTTTGAATCTATGTGAGTTTTATGAGAATCAGGCATTTTGGTAAGGTTTACAAATACAAAAATTAGGTTTTACTCATAATGACGGATAACTGCCACATTCAAAATGACAGTTATTTAAACATAACTTCCTAACCACACATGCAAAAATGCTAATAATGCCTAAAACAATGCATCCTTGTGAGTTTTACTCGAACATATGCTTTTTTAAGGCTTGTAATTACAAAAAGTAGTTGTTTACTCAATATGACAGCAATGTTCTTAAAATCCTCTAATAATGCGGAAAAAGCAATACAAATGTTTTTCAACATAATTCCTAAACCAAACATGCAAGATTTTTAATAAAGCCTGTAGACATGTGTCTTTGTTAGTTTTAATAGGAAAAATATATTTTGTAAGGTTTGCAAAGTTGCAAGTTAGTTATTTTAATTCAATATGACTATAACTTTCATACTAAATATGAAAGTTACATAATTCCAAAACTAAACATGCATTATGTTAAAAAATGCCTAAAATTCTGTATCTATGTGAGTTTTACCAGAATCGGGTAATTTGGTAAGGTTTACAAATACAAAAATTAGGTTTTACCCATAATGACAGTATAACTTCTCTAATCAATTTGACATTTATTTAAACATAACTTCCTAACCACACATGCAAAAAGGCTAATAAAGCCTAAAACAATGCATCCTTGTGAGTTTTACCTGAAACATATGCTTTTTTAAGGCTTGCAATTACAAAAAGTAGTTTTTTTGCTCAATATGACAGTGATGTTTTTAAAATCCTGATATAATGCGAAAAAAGCAATAAAAGAGTTTTTCAACATAATTCCTAAACGAAACATGCATTATGTCTTAAAATGCCTATAATATTGTATCCAAGTGAGTTTTAGTAGAATCATTTGTTTTTGTAAGGTTTACAAATACAACATTTTGGTTTTACTCACTATGACAGTATACTGTCACATTCAATCTGACTGTTATTTAAACATAAATTCTAAACCACAGATGCAAAATGGCCAATAAAGCCTGGAGAAATGTATTTTTGTGAGTTTTACTGGAAAAAAAAATATTTTGTAAGGTTTGTTTGGACAAAAGTTTTTTTTTTTTTACTCAATATGATGGTATAACTGTCTTACTAAATTTGAAAGTTATATAAACATAACTTCAAAACCAAACATGCAATCCGTCTAAAAATGCCTGTAATATTGAATCTATGTGAGTTTTACCATATTCAGGTATTTTGGTAAGGTTTACAAATACAAAAATTAGGTTTTACTCTAATGACAGTATAACTGCCACGTTCAAAATGACAATTAATTAAACATAACTCCTAAAACAAAAATGCTAAATGGCTAATAATGATCCTAGGAGCTATGTTGTCCGGGGGTTTCTATGCCCCCTGGTAGGGTCTCCCAAGGCAAACTGGTCCTAGGTGAGGGATCAGACAAAGAGCAGCTCGAAGACCTCGATGAAGAACAAACACAAAGGACCCAGATTTCCCTTGCCCGGACGCGGGTCACCGGGGCCCCCCTCTGGAGCCAGGCCCGGAGGTGGGGCACGATGGCGAGCGCCTGGTGGCCGGGCCTGTCCCCATGGGGCCCGGCCGGGCACAGCCCGAAGAGGCAACGTGGGTCCCCCCTCCAATGGGCTCACCACCCATAGTAGGGGCCATAGAGGTCGGGTGCAGTGTGAGCTGGGCGACAGCCGATGGCAGGGCGCTTGGCGGTCCGATCCTCGGCTACATAAGCTGGCTCTTGGGACGTGGAACGTCACTTCGCTGGGGGGGAAGGAGCCTGAGCTAGTGCGTGAGGTGGAGAAGTTCCGGCTAGATATAGTCGGACTCACTTCGACGCACAGCAAGGGCTCTGGAACCACTTCTCTTGAGAGGGGCTGGACTCTCTTCCACTCTGGCGTTGCCGGCAGTGAGAGGCGATGGGCTGGGGTGGCAATTCTTGTTGCCCCTCGGCTCAAAGCCTGCACATTGGAGTTCAACCCGGTGGACGAGAGGGTAGCTTCCCTCCGCCTTCGGGTGGGGGGACGGGTCCTGACTGTTGTTTGCGTTTACGCGCCAAACGGCAGCTCAGAGTACCCACCCTTTTTGGATTCACTCGAGGGAGTACTGGAGAGTGCTCCCCCGGGTGATTCCCTCGTTCTACTGGGGGACTTCAACGCTCATGTTGGCAGCGACAGTGAAACCTGGAGAGGTGTGATTGGGAAGAATGGCCGCCCAGATCTGAACCCGAGTGGTGTTCTGTTATTGGACTTTTGTGCTCGTCACAGATTGTCGATAACAAACACCATGTTCAAACATAAGGGTGTCCATATGTGCACTTGGCACCAGGACACCCTAGGCCGCAGTTCTATGATCGACTTTGTAGTTGTGTCATCGGATTTGCGGTCTCATGTTTTGGACACTCGGGTGAAGAGAGGGGCGGAGCTTTCTACCGATCACCACCTGGTGGTGAGTTGGCTGCGATGGTGGGGGACGATGCCGAACAGACCTGGCAGGCCCAAACGCATTGTGAGGGTTTGCTGGGAACGCCTGGCAGAGTCTCCTGTCAGAGAGAGTTTCAATTCCCACCTCCGGAAGAACTTTGAACATGTCACGAGGGAGGCGCTGGACATTGAGTCCGAGTGGACTATGTTCCGTACCTCTGTTGTCGAGGCGGCCGATTGGAGCTGTGGCCGCAAGGTAGTTGGTGCCTGTCGTGGCGGTAATCCTAGAACCCGTTGGTGGACGCCGGCGGTGAGGGATGCCGTCAGGCTGAAGAAGGAGTCCTATCGGGTTCTTTTGGCTCATGGGACTCCTGAGGCAGCAGACAGGTACCGACAGGCCAAGCGGTGTGCGGCTTCAGCGGTCGCGGAGGCAAAAACTCGGACATGGGAGGAGTTCGGGGAGGCCATGGAAAAAGACGGCTTCGAAGCAATTCTGGACCACCATCTGCCGCCTCAGGAAGGGGAAGCAGTGCAGTGTCAACACCGTGTATGGTGGGGATGGTGCTCTGCTAACCTCGACTGCGGATGTTGTGGATCGGTGGAGGGAATACTTCGAAGACCTCCTCAATCCTACCAGCACGTCTTCCTATGAGGAAGCAGGGCCTGGGGAATCTGTGGTGGGCTCTCCTATTTCTGGGGCTGAGGTTGCCGAGGTTGTTAAAAAGCTCCTCGGTGGCAAGGCCCCGGGGGTGGATGAGATCCGCCCGGAGTTCCTTAAGGCTCTGGATGTTGTGGGGCTGTCTTGGTTGACAAGACTCTGCAACATCGCGTGGACATCGGGGGCGGTACCTCTGGATTGGCAGACCGGGGTGGTGGTTCCTCTCTTTAAGAAGGGGAACCGGAGGGTGTGTTCCAACTATCGTGGGATCACACTCCTCAGCCTTCCCGGTAAGGTCTATTCAGGTGTACTGGAGAGGAGGCTACGCCGGATAGTCGAACCTCGGATTCAGGAGGAACAGTGTGGTTTTCGTCCTGGTCGTGGAACTGTGGACCAGCTCTATACTCTCGGCAGGGTCATTGAGGGTGCATGGGAGTTTGCCCAACCAGTCCACATGTGCTTTGTGGACTTGGAGAAGGCATTCGACCGTGTACCCCGGGAAGTCCTGTGGGGAGTGCTCAGAGAGTATGGGGTAACGGACTGTCTTATTGTGGCAGTTCGCTCCCTGTATAATCAGTGCCAGAGTTTGGTCCGCATTGCCGGCAGTAAGTCGGACACGTTTCCAGTGAGGGTTGGACTCCGCCAAGGCTGCCCTTCGTCACCGATTCTGTTCATAACCTTTATGGACAGAATTTCTAGACGCAGTCAGGGCGTTGAGGGGATCTGGTTTGGTGGCTGCAGGATTAGGTCTCTGCTATTTGCAGATGATGTGGTCCTGATGGCTTCCTCTGGCCAAGATCTTCAGCTCTCGCTGGATTGGTTCGCAGCCGAGTGTGAAGCGACTGGGATGGGAATCAGCACCTCCAAGTCCGAGTCCATGGTTCTCTCCCGGAAAAGGGTTAAGTGCCATCTCCGGGTTGGGGAGGAGATCTTGCCCCAAGTGGAGGAGTTCAAGTACCTCAGAGTCTTGTTCACGAGTGGGGGAAGAGTGGATCGTGAGATCGACAGGCGGATCGGTGCGGCATCTTCAGTAATGCGGACGCTGTATCGATCCGTTGTGGTGAAGAAGGAGCTGAGCCGGAAGGCAAAGCTCTCGATTTACCGGTCGATCTACGTTCCCATCCTCACCTATGGTCATGAGCTTTGGGTCATGATGTCACATTCAAACTGACAGTTATTTAAACAAAACTCCTAAACCACACATACAAAATTACTAATAATGCCTGGAGAAATGTATCTTTGTGAGTTTTACTGAAAAAAAAATATATATATTTTGTTAGGTTTGTAAAGACACAAGTTAGTTTTTTTTACTCAATATGACAGTATAACTGTCATACTAAATATGAAAGTTATTTAAACATAACTCCAAAACCAAACATGCAATATGTCTAAAAATGCCTGTAATATTGTATCTATGTGAGTTTTACTACAATCAGGTATTTTGGTGAGGTTTACAAATACAAAAATAAGGTTTTACTCATAATGACAGTATAACTGCCACACTCAATATGGCAGTTATTTAAATATAACTACTAAACCACACATGCAAAATGGCTAATAATGCTTGGAAAAATGTGTATTTGTGAGTTTTACTGAAAAAAAAAAGAAGTAAGGTTTGTAAAGACACAAGTTATTTTTTTTACTCAATATGACATTATAACTGTCATACTAAATGTAAAAGTTATATAAACATAACTCCAAAACAAAACATGCATTACATCTAAAAATGCCTGTAATTTTGTATCCATGTGAGTTTTACTAGAATCAGTTGTTTTTGTAAGGTTTGCAAATACAAAATATTGGTTTTACTCACTAAGACAGTATACTGCTGTCATATTGAGTAAAAAAAAAAAAAAAACTTGTGTCATAACAAACCTTACAAAATATTTTTTTCCAGAAAAATTCACTGAGATACATTTCTCCAGGCATTATTAGTCATTTTGAATGTGTGGTTTAGGAGTTATGTTCAAATAACTGTCAGATTGAATGTGACAGTATACTGTCATAGTGAGTAAAACCAATATTTTGTATTTGCAAAACTTACAAAAACAACTGATTCTAGTAAAACTCACATGGATACATCAATTCAGGCATTTTTAGACAAAATGCATGTTTGGTTTTGGAGTTATGTTTATATAACTTTTCCATTTAGTATGACAGTTATACTGTCTTTTTGAGTTAAAAAAAGACTTGTGCTTTACAAACCTAACAATTTTTTTTTTCCAGTAAAACTCACAAAGATACATTTCTCCAGGCATTATTAGCCATTTAGCATGTTTTGTTTAGGAGTTATGGTTAGAAAAACTTTCATTTCGAATGTGGCAGTTATCCGTCATTATGAGTAAAACCTAATTTTTTTATTTGTAATCCTTACCAAAATACCTGATTCTGGTAAAAATTACATATATTCAATATTACAGACATTTTTAGACAGATTGCAAATTTGGTTTTGGAGTTATGTTTATATAACTTTCAAATTTAGTAAGACAGTTATACTATCATGTTGAGTAAAAAAAAACTAACTTATGTCTATACAAACCTTATAAAATATTTTTTCCCGGTAAAATTCACAAAAATACATTTCTCCAGGCATTATTATCCATTTTGCATCCGTGGTTTAGAATATATGTTTAAATAACAGGCAGATTGAATGTGACAGTATACTGTCATAGTGAGTAAAACCTAATTTTTGTATTTGTAAACCTTACCAAAATACCTGATTCTGGTAAAACTCACATAGATACAATATTACAGGAATTTTTAGACATAAAACATGTTTGGTTTTGCAGTTATGTTTATATAACTTTCATATTTAGTATGACAGTTATACCATCATATTGTGTAAAAAAAACTAATTTATGTCTTTACAAACCTTACAATATATATTTTTTTTCCATTAAAATTCACAAAGATAAATTTTTCTAGGCATTATTAGTCATTTTGCATTTGTTTTTTAGGAGTTATGTTTAAAAACACTGTCATATTGAGTGTGGCAGTTATACTGTCATTATGAGTTAAACCTAATTTTTGTATTTGTAAACCTTACCAAAATACCTGATTTTGGTAAAACTCACATAGATTCAATATTACAGGCATTTTTAGATGGATTGCAAATTTGGTTTTGGAGTTATGTGTATATAACTTTCATATTTAGTATGACAATTATACTGTCAAATTGAGTAAAAAATAACAAACTTGTAATTTTACAAACATTACAAAATATTTTTTTCCAGTAAAATTCACAGAGATACATTTTTCCAGGCATTATTAGTCATTTTGCATGTTTGGTTTAGAAGTTATGTTTAAATAGCTGTCAGATTGAATGTGACAGTATACTGTCATAGTGAGTAAAACCAATATTTTGTATTTGCAAAACTTACAAAAACAACTGATTCTAGTAAAGCTCACATGGATACAATATTACAGGCATTTTTAGACATAATGCATGTTTGGTTTTGGAGTTATGTTTATACTACTTTTACATTTAGTATGACAGTTATACTGTCCATCCATCCATCCATTTTCTACCGCTTTTTCCCTTCGGAGCCTATCTCAGCTACAATCGGACGGAAGGCGGGGTACACCCTGGAAAAGTCGCCACCTCATCATATTAGGTAAAAAAAAACTAAATTGTTTCTTTACAAACCTTACAAAATATGTTTTTCCAGTAATTTCACAAAGATACATTTCTCCAGGCATTATAGCCATTTCGCATGTGTGGTTTGGTTATGTTTAAATAACTGTCAAATTGAATGTGACAGTATACTATCATGGTGAGTAAAACCAATATTTTGTAGTTGCAAACCTTACTACAACAATTGATTTTAGTAAAACTCGCATTGATACAAAATTACAGGCATTTTTAAACATAATGCATGTTTGGTTTTGGAGTTATGTTTATATATTTTTTACATTTAGTATTCCAGTTATACTGTCATATTGAGTAAAAAAAACGAACTTGTGTCTTTATAAACCTTAAAAAAAAAATGTTTCCAGTAAAACTCACAAAGATACATTTCTCCAGGCATTATAGCCTATTAACCATGTTTGGTTTAGAGTTATCAATCAATCAATCAATGTTTATTTATATAGCCCTAAATCACAAGTGTCTCAAAGGGCTGCACAAGCCACAACGACATCCTCGGTATAGCCCACATAAGGGCAAGGAAAAACTCACCCCAGTGGGACGTCGATGTGAATGACTATGAGAAACCTTGGAGAGGACCGCATATGTGGGTAACCCCCCCCCTCTAGGGAGACCGAATGCAATGGATGTCGAGTGGGTCTAACATAATATTGTGAGAGTCCAGTCCATATTGGATCCAGCATATCACCGAGCCCGGGATTGAACCCAAGACTACTCAGGACCTTCGTATTGTGAGGCAGATGCACTAACCCCTCTTCCACCGTGAAGCCCAATTATACCATCATATTCAGTAAAAAAAAAAAACTTTTGTCTTTACAAACCTTACAAAATAGTTTTTTCTAGTAAAATTCACAAAGATACATTTCTCCAGGCATTATTAGCCATTTAGCATGTTTGGTTTAGGAGTTGTGTTTAAATAACTGTTATTTTGAATATGGCAGTTATACTGTCATTATGAGTAAAACCCAATTTTTGTATTTGTAAACCTTACCTAAATACCTGATTCTGATAAAACTCACATAGATTCAATATTACAGGCATTTTTAGACGTATTGCAAGTTTGGTTTTGGAGTTATGTTTATTTAACTTTCATATTTAGTATGACAGTTATATTAATATATAATATATATTAATATATTAAGTAAAAAAAACCTAACTTGTGTCTTTACAAACCTTATAAAATATTTTTTTTTTCCAGGAAAACTCACAAAGATACATTTCTCCAGGCATTATTAGCCATTTTGTATTTGTGGTTTAGGAGTTATGTTTAAATAACTGTCAGATTGAATGTGACAGTATACTGTCATTATGAGTAAAACCTAAATTTTGTATTTGTAAACCTTACCAAAAATACCTGATCTGGTAAAAATCACATAGATACAATATTGCAGGCATTTTTAGACATAATGCAGGTTTGGTTTTGGAGTTATGTTTATACAACTTTCATATTTAGTATGACAGTTATACCATCATATTGAGTAAAAAAAAAAAAAATTTGTGTCTTTATAAACCTTACTTTTTTCTTTTTCCCAAAACTCACAAAGATACATTTCTCCAGGCATAATTAGCCATTTATCATGTTTGGTTTAGGAGTTATGTTTAAATAACTGTCATATTGAGTGGGGTAGTTATTGTATCGTGTGTCATTATAAATAAAAACCTATTTTTTGTAATTGTAAACCTTACCAAAATACCTGATTCTGGTAAAACTCACATAGATACAATATTACAGGCATTTTTAGACATAATGTTTGTTTGGTTTTGGAGTTATATTTATATAACTTTCATATTTAGTATGACAGTTATACCATCATATTCAATAAAAGAAACTAACTTGTCTTTATAAATCTTACAAATTATTTGTTTCCAGTAAAACTCACACTGATAAATTTCTCCAGGCATTATTAGCCAGCCATTTATCATGTTTGGTTTAGGAGTTATGTTTAAATAACTGTCATATCAAATGTTGCAGTTATACTGTCATTATGAGTAAAACCCAAGTTTTGTATTTGTAAACCTTACCAAAATACCTGATTCTGGTAAAAGTCACATATATTAAATATTACAGGCAGTTTAAGACATATTGCAAGTTTGGTTTTGGAATTATGTTTATATAACTTTCATATTTAGTATGACAGTTATACCATCATATTGAGTAAAAAAAAACTAACTTTTGTCTTTACAAACCTTACAAAATATTTTTTCCTAGTAAACATCACAAAGATACATTTTTTCCAGGCATTATTAGCCATGTATCGTGTTTGGTTTAGGAATTATGTTTAAATAACTGTCATGTTGAGTGTGGCAGTTATATTTTCATTATGAGTAAAACCTATTTTTTGTATTTGTAAACCTTACCAAAATACCTGATTCTGGTAAAACTCATATAGATACAATATTATAGGAATTTTTAGACATAAAACATGTTTGGTTTAGGAATTATGTTTAAATAACTGTCAGATTGAATGTGACAGTATACTGTCAAAGTGAGTTAAACCAATATTTTGTATTTGCAAACCTTACAAAAACAACTGATTCTAGTTAAACTCACATGAATACAATATTACAGGCATTTTTAGACATAATGCATGTTTGGTTTTGGAGTTATGTTTATATTTTTTTTACATTTAGTATGACAGTTTTACTGTCATATTGAGTAAGAAAAAAATAACTTGTGTCTTTACAAACCCATTCATCCATCCATTTTCTACCGCTTATTCCCTTTGGGGTCGCGGGGGGCGCTGGAGCCTATCTCAGCTTCAATCGGGCGGAAGGTGGCGTACACCCTGGACAAGTCGCCACCTCATCGCAGTCTTTACAAACCTTACAAAATTGTTTTTTTTTCCTGTAAAACATAAAAAGATAAATTTCTCCAGGCATTATTAACCATTTTGCATGTGTGGTTTAGGAGTTATGTTTACATAACTGTCATATTGAATGTGGCAGTTATACTGTCATTATGAGTAAAACCTATTTTTTGTTTTTGTAAACCATACCAAAATACCTGATTCTAGTAAAACGAACATAGATTCATTGGTTTTGGAGTTATGTTAATATAACTTTCATATTTAGTATGACAGTTATATCATCATATTGAGTAAAAAATTTAACTTGTATATTTATAAACCTTACAAATTCGTTTTTTCCAGTAAAACTAACAAAGATACATTTCTCCAGGCATTATTAGGCATTTATCATGTTTGGTTTAGGAGTTATGTTTAAATACCTGTCATGTTAAATGTGGCAGTTATATTGTCATTATGAGTAAAACCTATTTTTTGTATTTGTAAACCTTACCAAAATACCTGATTCTGGTAAAACTCACATAGATACAATATTTCAGGAATTTTTAGACATAAAACATGTTTGGTTTTGGAGTTATGTTTATATAACTTTCATATTTAGTATGACAGTTATACCATCATATTAAGTAAAAAAAACTAATTTGTGTCTTTACAAACCTTACAAAATATTTTTTTTTCATTAAAATTCACAAAGATACATTTTTCCAGGCATTATTAGTCATTTTGCATTTGTTTTTTATGAGTTATGTTTAAAAAAACTGTCATATTGAGTGTGGCAGATATACTGTCATTATGAGGAAAACCTAATTTTTGTATTTGTAAACCTTACCAAAATACCTGATTCTGGTAAAACTCACATAGATACAATATTTCAGGAATTTTTAGACATAAAACATGTTTGGTTTTGGAGTTATGTTTATATAACTTTCATATTTAGTATGACAGTTATACCATCATATTAAGTAAAAAAAACTAATTTGTGTCTTTACAAACCTTACAAAATATTTTTTTTTCATTAAAATTCACAAAGATACATTTTTCCAGGCATTATTAGTCATTTTGCATTTGTTTTTTATGAGTTATGTTTAAAAAAACTGTCATATTGAGTGTGGCAGATATACTGTCATTATGAGGAAAACCTAATTTTTGTATTTGTAAACCTTACCAAAATACCTGATTTTGATAAAACTCACATAGATTCAATATTACAGGCATTTTTAGATGGATTGCAAGTTTGGTTTTAGAGTTATGTGTATATAACTTTCATATTTAGTATGACAGTTATACTGTGAAATTGAGTAAAAAATAACAAAACTTGTAATTTTAAAAACCTTACAAAATGATTTTTTCCATTAAAATTCACAGAGCTACATTTTTCTCGGCATTATTAGACATTTTGCATGTGTGGTTTAAGAGTTATGTTTAAATAGCTGTCAGATTGAATGTGACAGTATACTGTCATATTGAGTAAAACCACTATTTTGTATTTGCAAAACTTACAAAAACAACTGATTCTAGTAAAACTCACATGGATACAATATTACAGGCATTTTTAGACATAATGCATGTTTGGTTTTGGAGTTATGTTAATACTACTTTTACATTTAGTATGACAGTTATACTGTCCATCCATCCATCCATTTTCCTACCGCTTATTCCCTTCGGGGTCGCGGGGGGCGCTGGAGCCTATCTCAGCTACAATCGGGCGGAAAGCGGGGTACATCCTGGAAAAGTCGCCACCTCATCATATTATGTAAAAAAAACTAAATTGGTTCTTTACAAACCTTACAAAATATGTTTTTCCAGTAATCTCACAAAGATACATTTCTCCAGGCATTATAGCCATTTTGCATGTGTGGTTTGGTAGTTATGTTTAAATAACTGTCAAATTGAATGTGACAGTATACTATCATGGTGAGTAAAACCAATATTGTGTAATTGCAAACCTTACTACAACAATTGATTTTAGTAAAACTCGCATGGATACAAAATTACAGGCATTTTTAACATAATGCAAGTTTAGTTTTGCAGTTATGTTTATATATTTTTTACATATAGTATTACAGTTATACTGTCATATTGAGTAAAAACAACTAACTTGTGTCTTTATAAACCTTAAAAAAAAATTTTTTCCTGTAAAACTCACAAAGATACATTTCTCCAGGCATTATTAGCCATTAACCATGTTTGGTTTAGATAACTGTCATATTGAGTGTGGCAGATATACTGTCATTATGAGTAAAACCTAATTTTGGTATTTGTAAAATTACCAAAATAACTGATTCTGATAAAACTCACATGGATAAAATATCACAGGATTTTTTAGACACAAAGCATGTTTCCATCATATTGAGTAAAAAAAACTAACTTGTGTCTATACAAACCTTACAAAATATTTTTTTTCCAGTAAAACTCACAAAAATACATTTCTCCAGTTATTAGCCATTTTGCATCTGTGGTTTAGAATTTGTGTTTAAATAACAGTCAGATTGAATGTGACAGTATACTGTCATAGTGAGTAAAACCTAATTTTTGTATTTGTAAACCTTAACAAAATACCTGATTCTAGTAAAACTCACATAGATACAATATTACAGGAATTTTTAGACATAAAACATGTTTGGTTTTGGAGTTATGTTTATATAACTTTCATATTTAGTATGACAGTTATACCATCATATTAAGTAAAAAGACTAACTTGTATCTTTATAAACCTTACAAATTATTTGTTTCCAGTAAAACTCACCATGATACATTTCTCCAGGCATTATTAGCCATTTATCATGTTTGGATTAGGAGTTATGTTTAAATAACTGTCATATCAAATAATACAGTTATACTATCATTATGAGTAAAACCCAAGTTTTGTATTTGTAAACCTTACGAAAATACCTGATTCTGGTAAAACTCATATAGATTCAATATTACAGGCAGTTTAAGACGGATTGCAAGTTTGGTTTAGGAGTTTGGTTTTGGAATGATGTTTATATTACTTTTATATTTAGTTTGACAGTTATACCATCATATTGATTTAAAAAGAAAAAACTTGTGTCTTTAAAAACCTTACAAAATATTGTTTTCTAGTAAAACTCACAAAGATACATTTTTCCAGGCATTATTAGCTAATTAGCATGTTTGGTTTAGGAGTTATGTTTAAATAACTGTTATTTTGAATATGGCAGTTATACTGTCATTATGAGTAAAACCCAATTTTTGTATTTGTAAACCTTACCAAAATACCTGATTTTGGTAAAACTCACATAGATTCAATATTACAGGCATTTTTAGACGTATTGCAAGTTTGGTTTTGGAGTTATGTTTATTTAACTTTCATATTTAGTATGACAGTTCTACTGTCATATTAAGTAAAAAAAACTAACTTGTGTCTTTACAAACCTTTTTTTTTTTTTTTTTCTCCAGGAAAACTCACAAAGATACATTTCTCCAGGCATTATTAGCAATTTTTTATTTGTGGTTTAGGAGTTACAATATTTTTAAATAACTGTCAGATTGAATGTGACAGTATACTGTCATAGTGAGTAAAACCTAATTTTTGTATTTGTTAACCTTACCAAAAATACCTGATTCTGGTAAAAATCACATAGATACAATATTGCAGGCATTTTTAGACATAATGCATGTTTGATTTTGGAGTTATGTTTATACAACTTTTATATTTAGTATGACAGTTATACCATCATATTGAGTAAAAAAAATAATAACTTGTGTCTTTATAAACCTTACAAAAAAATTGTTTCCCAGTAAAACTCACAAAGATACATTTCTCCAGGCATAATTACTTTTTGTGTTTGCAAGCCTTAAAATAGCATATGTTTCGAGTAAAACTCACAAGGATGCATTCTTTTAGGCTGTATTAGGCTATTTTGCATGTGTGGTTAGGAAGTTATGTTTAAATAACTGTCAAATTGAATGTAGCAGTTATCTGTCATTATTAGTAAACCCCTAATTTATGTAATTGTACACCTTACCAAATTAACTGATTCTTGTAAAACTCACATAGATACAATATTTTAGGCATTTTTAGACATAATGCATGTTCAGTTTTGGAGTTATGTTTACATAACTTTCATATTTGGTATGACAGTTATACTGTCATATTGAATTAAAAAAACAAACTTGCCTCTTTGCAAAACTTACAAAAGATAATTTTTCTAGTAAAACCAACAAAGATACATGTATCCAGGCATTATTAGACATGTTGCATGCTTGGTGTAGGAATTATGTTGAAAAACATTTTTATTGCTTATTTCGCATTATCTCAAGATTTAAATAAATGATAAATGGGTTGTACTTGTATAGCGCTTTTCTACCTTCAAGGTACTCAAAGCGCTTTGACACTACTTCCACATTTTACCCATTCACACACACATTCACACACTGATGGAGGGAGCTGCCATGCAAGGCGCTAACCAGCACCCATCAGGAGCAAGGGTGAAGTGTCTTGCTCAGGACACAACGGACATGACGAGGTTGGTACTAGGTGGGGATTGAACCAGGGACCCTCGGGTCGCGCACGGCCATTCTTCCACTGCGCCACGCCGTCCATTTTAAGAACATTACTGTCATATTGAGTAAAAAATTACTTTTAGTGTTTGCAAGCCTTAAAAAAGCATATGTTTCGAGTAAAACTCACAAGGATGCACTGTTTTAGGACTATTTGCATGTGTGGTTAGGAAGTTATGTTTAAATAACTGTCAAATTGAATGTAGCAGTTATCTGTCATTATGAGTAAACTCTAATTTTTGTATTTGTAAACCTTACCAAATTTTCTGATTCTTTTAAGACTATCATAGATGTAATAATTTAGTCATTTTTAGACATAATGCATGTTCAGATTTGGAGTTATGTTTATAAAACTTTTATATTTGGTATGATATTTATACTGTCCTATTGAATTAAAAAAACTAACTTGCGTCATGGCAAAACTTACAAAAGATACTTTTTCTAGTAGAAATTAAAAAAGATACATGTCTTCAGGCATTATTAGACATGTTGCATGTTTAGTGTAGGAATTATGTTGAAAAACATTTTTATTGATGATTTCGCCTTATCTCAGGATTTTAAGAACATAACTGTCATAATGAGTAAAAAACTACTTTTTGTGTTTGCAAGCCTTAAAATAGCATATGTTTCGAGTAAAACTCACAAGGATGCATTGTTTTAGGCTTTATTAACCTCTTTTGCATGTGTGGTTAGGAAGTTATGTTTAAATAACTGTCAAATTGAATGAAGCAGTTATACTGTCATTATGGAAAAAAAAAAATTGTATTTGTAAACATTACCAAATTACCTGATTCTGGTGAAACTCACATAGATACAATATTTTAGGCATTTTTAGACATAATGCATGTTCAATTTTGGAGTTATGTTTATATGTATTTCATATTAGGTATGACAGTTATACTGTCATATTGAATTAAAAAAACTAACTTGCCTCTTTGCAAAACTTACAAAATATAATTTTTCTAGTAAAACTAACAAAGATACATATCTTCACGAATTATTCGATATGTTGCATGTTTAGTGTAGGCATTATGTTGAAAAACAATTTTATTGCTTATTTCGCATTATCTCAGGGTTTTAAGAACATTACTGTCATAATGAGTAAAAAAACTACTTTTTGTGTTTGCAAGCCTTACAATAGCATAAGTTTCGAGTAAAAGTCACAAGGATGCAATGTTTTAGGCTTTATTAGCCTATTTTGCATGTGTGGTTAGGGAGTTATGTTTAAATAACAGTCAAATTGAATGTAGCAGTTATCTGTCATTATGAGTAAACCCCTAATTTATGTAATTGTACAACTTACCAAATTAACTGATTCTTGTAAAACTCACATAGATACAATATTTTAGGCATTTTTAGACATCATGCATGTTTAGTTTTGGAGTTATAACTTTCATATTTGGTATGACAGTTATACTTTCATATTGAATTAAAAAAAACTAACATGCCTCTTTGCAAAACTTACAAAAGATAATTTTTCTAGTAAAACTAACAAAGATAAATATCTTCACGCATTATTAGACATGTTGCATGTTTGGTGTAGGAATTATGTTGAAAAACATTTTTATTGCTTATTTTGCATTATCTCAGGATTTTAAGAACATTACTGTCATGAATAAAAAATTACTTTTTGTGTTTGCAAGCCTTAAAATAGCATATGTTTCGAGTAAAACTCACATGGATGCATTGTTTTAGGCTTTATTAGCCTATTTGCATGTGTGGTTAGGAAGTTATGTTTAAATAACTGTAAAATTGAATATAGCAGTTATACTGTCATTATGAGAAAAACCCAATTTTTGTATTTGCAAAATTCACATAAATACAATATTTTAGGCATTTTTAGACATAATGCATGTTCAGTTTTGGAGTTATGTTTAAATAACTTTTACATTTAGTTTGACAGTTATACTGTTATATTGAATTAAAAAAACTAACTTGCGTCGTTGCAAAACTTACAAAAGATACATTTTCTAGTAAAATTAACAAAGATACATGTCTTCAGGCATTATTAGACATGTTGCATGTTTGGTGTAGGAATTATGTTGAAAAACATTTTTATTGCTTTTTTCGCATTATCTCAGGATTTTAAGAACATTACTGGCATATTGAGTAAAAAACTACTATGACATTATACTGTCACATTCAATCTGACTGTTATTTAAACATAACTCCTAAACCATGCAAGCAAAATGTCAAATACTGCCTGGAGAAATGTATCTTTGTAAGTTTTACAGGAAAAAAATAGTTTGTAAGGTTTGTAAAGACACAAGTTAGCTTTTTTTTACTCAATATGACAGTATAACTGTCATACTAAATATGAAAGTTGAATAGATATAACACCAAAACCAAACTTGCAATCTGTCTAAAAATGCCTGTAATATTGAATATATGTGAGTTTTACCAGAATCGGTTATTTTGGTAAGGTTTACAAATACAAAAATTGGGTTTTACTCATAATGACAGTATAACTGCCATATTCAAAATAACAGTTATTTAAACATAACTCCTAAACCAAATATGCTAAATGGCTAATAATGTCTGGAGAAATGAATCTTTGTGAGTTTTACTAGAAAAAAAATATTTTGTAAGGTTTGTAAAGACAAAAGTTAGTTGTTTTTTTTTACTCAATATGATGGTATTTCTGTCATACTAAATATGAAAGTTAGATAAACATAATTCCAAAACCAAACTCCTAAACCAAACTTGCAGTCTGTCTTAAACTGCCTGTAATATTGAATCTATGTGAGTTTTGCCAGAATCAGGTATTTTGGTAAGGTTTACAAATACAAAACTTGGGTTTTACTCATAATGACAGTATAACTGCAACATTTGATATGACAGGTATTTAAACATGACTCCTAAACCAAACATGATAAATGACTAATAATGCCTGGAGAAATGTATCTTTGTGAGTTTTACTGGAAAAAAATAATGTGTAAGGTTTATAAAGACACAAATTATTATTATTTTTTTAATATGATGAACTGTCTGTCATACTAAATATGAAAGTTATATAAACATAACTCCAAAACCAAAATGCATTTTGTCTAAAAATGCCTGTAATATTGTATCTTTTTTAGTTTTACCAGAATCAGGTATTTTGGTAAAGTTGACAAATACAACTTTGTCAACAGTATACTGTCATAATGACAGTATACTGCCACATTCAATATGACATTTATTTAAACATAACTCCAAAACCAAACATGCATTATGTCTAAAAATTCCTATAATTTTTCATCTACGTGAGTTTTACTAGAATTAGTTGTTTTTGTAAGGTTTACAAATACAAAATATTAGTTTTACTCATAATGAGAGTATACTGTCACAATCAATCTGACAAAATGGCTAATAATGCCTGGAGGAATGAATCTTTGTGAATTTTACTGGAACAAATATTTTGTAAGGTTTGAAAAGACACACCCTAGTTTTTTTTAACTTAATTTTACAGTATAGCTGTCATACTATATATGAAAGTTTTATAAACATAACTCCAAAACCAAACATGCAATCCGTCTAAAAATGTCTATAATATTTATTATATGTAAGTTTTATCAGAATCAGGTATTTTGGTAAGGTTTGCAAATCACTCATAGTGACAGTATAACTGCCACGCTCAATATGACAGTTATTTAAACATAACTACTAAAACACAAATGCAAAATGAGTAAAAATGCCTAGAGAAATGTATATTTGTGAATTTTACAGGAAAACAATATTTTGTAAGGTTTGTAAAGACACAAATTAGGTTTTTTTTACTTAATATGATGGTATAACTGTCATACTAAATATGAAAGTTATATAAACATAACTCCAAAACCATACATACTTTATGTCTAATAATTCCTGTAATATTGTATCGATGTGGGTTTTACAAGAATCAGGTATTTTGGTAAGGTTTACAAATACAAAAAATAGGTTTTACTCATAATGACAGTATAACTGCCACACTCAATATGACACTTATTTAAACATTACTCCTAAACAAAACATGTTAAATGGCTAATAATGCCTGGGGAAATGTATCTTTGTGAGTTTAACTGGAAAAAAAAATATTTTGTAAGGTTTGTAAAGACAGAAGTTAGTTTTTTTACTCATAATGACAGTATAACTACCACTTCAAAATGACAGTTATATAAACATAACTCCAAAACCAAACATGCATTATATTTAAAAATGCCTGTAATATTAAATCTACGTGAGTTTGACCAAAATCAGGTATTTTGGTAAGGTTTACAAATACAAAAAGTAGGTTTTACTCATAATGACAGTATAACTGCCACATTCAAAATTACAGTTATTTAAACATAACTCCTAATTTAAACATGCTAAATGGCTAATACTGCCTGGAGAAAGGTATATTTGTGAGTTTAACTGGGAAAAAAAAATATTTTGTAAGGTTTGTAAAGACACAAGTTAGGTTTTTTTATTCAATATGTTTGTATAACTGTCATAATAAATGTAAAAGTTACATAAACATAACTCCAAAACCAAACATGCATTAAGTATAACTGTCACACTCAATCTGACAGTTAATTAAACATAACTCCTAAAACACAAATGCAAAATGACTAATAATGCCTAGAGAAAGGTATATTTGTGAATTTTACTGGAAAACAATATTTTGTAAGGTTTGTAAAGATACAAACTATTTTTTGTTTTTTACTCAATATGATGGTATAACTTTCATACTAAATATGAAAGTTATATAAACATAACTCCAAAACAAAACATGCTTTATGTCTAAAAATTCCTGTAATATTGTATCGATGTGGGTTTAACCAGAATCAGGTATTTTGGTAAGGTTTACAAATACAAAAAATAGGTTTTACTCATAATGACAGTATAACTGCCACACTCAATACGACAGTTGTTTAAACATAACTCCTAAACCAAACATGATAAATGGCTAAATATGCCTGGAGAAATGTATCTTTGTGAGTTTTACTGGGATAACATTTTTTTTAAGGTTTATAAAGACACAAGTTTTTATTTTCTTTACTCAATATGATGGTATAACTGTCATACTAAATATAAAATTTGTATTAACATAACTCCAAAACCAAACATGCATTATGTCTAAAAATGCCTGCAATTCTGTATCTATGTGATTTTTGCCAGAATCAGGTATTTTTGGTAAGGTTTACAAATACAAAAATTTGGTTTTACTCACTATGACAGTATACTGTCACATTCAATCTGACAGTTATTTAAACATACTGTAACTCCTAAACCACAATTACAAAATGGCTAATAATGCCTGGAAAAATTTATCTTTTTGAGTTTTCCTGGAATTTTTTTTTTTTTACAAGGTTTATAAAGAAACAAATTAGTTTTTTTACTTAATATGACAGATTAACTGTCATACTGAATATGAAAGTTAAATAAACATAACTCCAAAACCAAACTTGCAATACGTCTACAAATGCCTGTTATATTGAATCTATGTGAGTTTTACCAGAATCAGGTATTTTGGTAAGGTTTAAAAATAAAAAAATTGGGTTTTACTCATAATGACATTAACTGCCATATTCGAAATAACAGTTATTTAAACATAACTCCTGAACCAAACATGCTAAATGGCTAATAATGCCTGGAGAAATGTATCTTTGTGAATTTTACTAGAAAAAATATTTTGTAAGGTTTGTAAAGACAAGTTTTTTTTTTTTTACTCAATATGATGGTATAACTGTCAAACTAATTATAAAAGTAATATAAACATAATTCCAAAACCAAACTCCTAAACCAAACTTGCAATCCGTCTTAAAATGCCTGTAATATTGAATCTATATGTGTTTTACCAGAATCAGGTATTTTGGTAAGGTTTACAAATACAAAACTTGGGTTTTACTCATAATGACAGTATAACTGCATTATTTGATATGACAGTTATTTAAACATAACTCCTAAACCAAACATGATAAATGGCTAATAAAGCCTGGAAAAATGTATATAAACATAACTCCAAAACCAAACATGCATTATGTGTAAAAATACCTGTAATATTGTATCTATGTGAGTTTTACCAGAATAAGGTATTTTGGTAAGGTTTATAAATACAAAATTTAGGTTTTACTCATAATGACAGTATAACTGCCATATTCAAAATAACAGTTATTTAAACATAACTCCTGAACCAAACATGCTAAATGGCTATTAATGCCTGGAGAAATGTATACAAACATAACTCCAAAACCAAACATGCATTATGTCTAAAAATGCCTTTAGTATTGTATCTATGTGAGTTTTACCAGAATCAGGTATTTTGTTAAGGTTGAAAAATACAAAAATTAGGTTTTACTCATAATGACAGTATAACTGCCACATTGACTGCCACCAAACATGCATGATGTCTAAAAATGCCTATAATTTTGTATCCATGTGAGTTTTACTAGAATCAGTTGTTTTTGTAAGGTTTACAAATACAAAATATTAGTTTTACTCATAATGACAGTATACTGTCACAATCAATCTGACAATTTGGCTAATAATGCCTTGAGGAATGTATCTTTGTGAGTTTTACTGGAAATAATATTTTGTAAGGTTTGTAAAGACACGAGTTATTTTTTTTTTTTTTACACAATTTTACAGTATAGCTGTCATACTATATATGAAAGTTATATAAACACAACTCCAAAACCAAATATACAAAATGTGAGTTTTATCATAATCAGGTATTTTGGTAAGGTTTACAAAAACAAAAATTAGGTTTTACTCATAGTGACAGTATAACTGCCACACTCAATAAGACAGTTAATTAAACATAACTCCTAAAACACAAATGCAAAATGACTAATAATGCCTAGAGAAAGGTATATTTGTGAATTTTACTGGAAGACAATATTTGTAAGGTTTGTAAAGATACAAATTATTTTTTGTTTTTTACTCAATATGATGGTATAACTTTCATACTAAATATGAAAGTTATATAAACATAACTCCAAAACCAAACATGCTTTATGTCTAAAAATTCCTGTAATATTGTATCGATGTGGGTTTTACCAGAATCAGGTATTTTGGTAAGGTTTACAAATACATAAAATAGGTTTTTATTTATAATGACACACAATACAATAACTCCCCCACTCAAAATGACAGTTATTTAAACATAACTCCTAAACCAAACATGATAAATGGCTAATTATGCCTGGAGAAATGTATCTTTGTGAGTTTTGGGAGAAAAAAAAACCCTGTAAGATTAATAAAGACACAAGTTTTTGTTTTTTTTACTCAATATGATGGTATAACTGTCGTACTAAATATGAAAGTTGTATAAACATAACTCCAAAACCAAACATGAATTATGTCTAAAAATGCCTGCAATATTGTATCTATGTGATTTTTACCAGAATCAGGTATTTTTGGTAAGGTTTACAAATACAAAAATTAGGTTTTACTCATAATGACAGTATATTGTCACATTCAATAATAAATGATAAATGGGTTGTACTTGTATAGCGCTTTTCTACCTTCAAGGTACTCAAAGCGCTTTGACACTACTTCCACATTTACCCATTCACACACACATTCACACACTGATGGAGGGAGCTGCCATGCAAGGCGCTAACCAGCACCCATCAGGAGCAAGGGTGAAGTGTCTTGCTCAGGACACAACGGACATGACGAGGTTGGTACTAGGTGGGGATTGAACCAGGGACCCTCGGGTCGCGCACGGCCACTCTCCCACTGCGCCACGCCGTCCCTGACAGTTATTTAAACACAACTCCTAAACCACAAATACAAAATGGCTAATAATGCCTGGAGAAATGTATCTTTGTGAGTTTTCCTGGAAAAACATTTTTTTTATAAGGTTTGTAAAGACACAAGTTATTTTTTTGTACTTAATATGACAGTATAACTGTCATACTAAATATGAAAGTTAAATAAACATAACTCCAAAACCAAACTTGCAATACGTCTAAAAATGCCTGTAATATTGAATCTATGTGAATTTTACCAGAATCAGGTATTTAGGTAAGGTTTACAAATACAAAAATTGGGTTTTACTCATAATGACAGTATACTGTCAAATTCAATCTGACAGTTATTTAAACATACTGTAACTCCTAAACCACAATTACAAAATGGCTAATAATGCCTGGAACAATGTATCTTTGTGAGTTTTCCTGGAAACTTTTTTTTTTATAAGGTTTGTAAAGAAACAAATTAGTTTTTTTTACTTAATATGACAGTATAACTGTCATACTATATATGAAAGTTAAATAAACATAACTCCAAAACCAAACTTGCAATCCGTCTTAAACTGCCTGTAATATTGAATTTATATGAGTTTTACCAGAATCAGGTATTTTGGTTAGGTTTACAAATACAAAACTTGGGTTTTACTCATAATGACAGTATAACTGCATTATTTGATATGACAGTTATTTAAACATAACTCCTAAACCAAACATGATAAATGGCTAATAATGCCTGGAAAAATATATATGAACATAACTCCAAAACCAAACATGCATTATGTCTAAAAATGCCTGTAATATTGTATCTATGTGAGTTTTACCAGAATCAGGTATTTTGGTAAGGTTTATAAATACAAAATTTAGGTTTTACTCATAATGACAGTATACCTGCCATATTCAAAATAACAGTTATTTAAACATAACTCCTAAACCAAACATGCTAAATAGCTATAAATGCCTGGAGAAATGTATCTTTGTGAGTTTTACTAGAAAAAAATATTTTGTAAGGTTTGTAAAGAAAAAAGTTTTGTTTTTTTTACTCAATATGATGGTATAACTGTCAAACTAAATATAAAAGTAATATAAACATAATTCCTAAACCAAACTTGCAATCCGTCTTAAACTGCCTGTAATATTGAATATATATGAGTTTTACCAGAATCAGGTATTTTGGTAAGGTTTACATTTGTAAACTTGGGTTTTACTCATAATGACAGTATAACTGCATTATTTGATATGACAGTTATTTAAACATAACTCCTAAACCAAACATGATAAATGGCTATTAATGCCTGGAGAAATGTATACAAACATAACTCCAAAACCGAACATGCATTATGTCTAAAAATGCCTTTAGTATTGTATCTATGTGAGTTTTACCATAATCAGGTATTTTGGTAAGGTTTACATATACACAAACTTGGTTTTACTCATAATGACAGTATAACTGCCACATTTAATATGACAGTTATGTAAACATAACTCCTATACCACACATGCAAAATGGTTAATAATGCCTGGAGAAATGTATCTTTGTGATTTTTACTAGAAAAAAATATTTTGTGAGGTTTGTAAAGACGAAAGTTAGTTTTTTTTTACTCAATATGATGGTATAACTGTCATACTAAATATGAAAGTTATATCAACATAATTCCAAAACCAAACTCCTAAACCAAACTTGCAATCTGTCTTAAACTGCCTGTAATATTGAATCTATGTGAGTTTTACCAGAATCAGGTATTTTGGTAAGGTTTACAAATACATAACTTGGGTTTTACTCATAATGACAGTATAACTGCAACATTTGATATGACAGTTATTTAAACATCACTCCTAATCCAAACATGATAAATGGCTAATAATGCCTGGAGAAATGTATCATGGTGAGTTTTACTGGAAACAAATAATTTGTAAGGTTTATAAAGACACAAGTTAGGTTTTTTTATTTAATATGATGGTATAACTGTCATACTAAATATGAAAGTTATATAAACATAACTCCAAAACCAAACATGCATTATGTCTAAAAATGCCTGTAATATTGTATCTATGTGAGTTTTACCAGAATCAGGTATTTTGGAAAAGGTTGACAAATACAAAAATTAGGTTTTACTCATAATGACAGTATAACTAACACATTGACTGCCACCAAACATGCATTATGTCTAAAAATGCTTATAATTTTGTATCCATGTTAGTTTTACTAGAATCAGTTGTTTTTGTAAGGTTTACAAATACAAAATATTAGTTTTACTCATAATGACAGTATACTGTCACAATTAATCCGACAAAATGGCTAATAATGCCTAGAGGAATGTATCTTTGTGAGTTTTACTGGAAAAAATATTTTGTAAGGTTTGTAAAGACACAAGTTAGTTGTTTTTTTTTACACAATTTAACAGTATAGCTGTCATACTATATATGAAAGTTATATAAACATAATTCCAAAACCAAATATGCAATCCGTCTAAAAATGCCTGTAATATTGAATATATGTGAGTTTTATCAGAATCAGGTATTTTGGTAAGGTTTACGAATACAAAAATTAGGTTTTACTCATAGTGACAATATAACTGCCACACTCAGTATGACAGTTAATTAAACATAACTCCTAAAACACAAATGCAAAATGACTACTAATGCCTAGGGAAATGTATATTTGTGAATTTTACTGGAAAACAATGTTTTGTAAGGTTTGTAAATATACAAATTAGTTTTTTTTTACTCAATATATGATGGTATAACTGTCATACTAAATATGAAAGTTATATAAACATAACTCCAAAACCAAACATGCTTTATGTCTAAAAATTCTTGTAATATTGTATCGATGTGGGTTTTACCAGAACCAGGTATTTTGGTAAGGTTTACAAATACAAAAATTAGGTTTTACTCACTATGACAGTATACTGTCACATTCAATCTGACAGTTATTTAAACATATTGTAACTCCTAAACCACAAATACAAAATGGCTAATAATGCCTGGAGAAATGTATCTTTGTGAGTTTTCCTGGAAAAAAACAAAACAATTTATAATGTTTGTAAAGACACAAGTTAGTTTTTTTACTTAATATGACAGTAGAACTGTCATACTAAATATGAAAGTTAAATAAACATAACTCCAAAACCAAACTTGCAATACGTCTTAAAATGCCTGGAATATTGAATCTATGTGAGTTTTACCAGAATCAGGTATTTTGGTAAGGTTTACAAATACGAAAATTGGGTTTTACTCATAATGACAGTATAACTGCCATATTCAAAATAACAGTTATTTAAACATAACTCCTAAACCAAACATGCTAAATAGCTAATAATGCCTGTAGAAATGTATATTTGTGAGTTTTACTAGAAAAAAATATTTTGTAAGGTTTGTAAAGACAAAAGTTTTTTTTTTTTTTTTTTACTCAATATGATGGTATAACTCTCAAACTAAATATAAAAGTAATATAAACATCATTCCAAAACCAAACTCCTAAACCAAACTTGCAATCCGTCTTAAACTGCCTGTAATATTGAATCTATATGAGTTTTACCAGAATCAGGTATTTTGGTAAGGTTTACAAATACAAAACTTGGGTTTTACTCATAATGCCAGTATAACTGCATTATTTGATATGACAGTTATTTAAACATAACTCCTAAACCATCCATCCATCCATCCATCCATTTTCTACCGCTTATTCCCTTTGGGGTCGCGGGGGGTGCTGGAGCCTATCTCAGCTACAATCGGGCGGAAGGCGGGGTACACCCTGGACAAGTCGCCACCTCATCCAAACATGATAAATAGCTAATAATGCCTGGAAAAATGTATATAAACATAACTCCAAAACCAAACATGCATTATGTCTAAAAATGCCTGTAATATTGTATCTATGTGAGTTTTACCAGAATCAGGAATTTTGGTAAGGTTTATAAATACAAAAATTTACTCATAATGACAGTATAATTGCCACCCTCAATATGACAGTTATGTTAACATAACTCCTAAACCACACATGCAAAATGGCTAATAATGCCTGGAGAAATGTATCTTTGTGAATTTTACAGGAAAAAAAATATTTTGTAAGGTTTGATAAGACACAAAATAGTTTTTTTTATTTAATATGTTTGTATAACTGTCATAATAAATGTAAAAGTTATATAAACATAACTCCAATACCAAACATGCAATCCGTCTAAAAATGCCTGTAATATTGAATCTATGTGAGTTTTACTAGAATCAGGTATTTTGTTAAGGTTTACAAATACAAAAATTAGGTTTTACTCACTATGACAGTATACTGTCACATTCAATCTGACTGTTATTTAAACACAAATTCTAAACCACAGATGCAAAATGGCTAATAATAACTGGAGAAATGTATTTTTGTGAGTTTTACTGGAAAAAAAATATTTTGTAAGGTTTGTATAGACACAAGTTAGTTTTTTTTTTACTCAATATGATGGAAACATGCTTTATGTCTAAAAAAATCCTGTAATATTTTATCCATGTGAGTTTTCAGTTATTTTGGTAATTTTACAAATAAAAAAATAGGTTTTACTCATAATGACAGTATATCTACCACACTCAATATGACAGTTATTTAAACCTAGCTCCACCCACTCAGCAGATGATTTTATGAATTTCTTTAATAAGAAAATTAAACTCATTAGAAAGGAGATTAAAGACAATGCATCGCAGCTATAACTGGGTTCTATTAACACAGATACGACTGTATCTACGAAGGATACCGCCCTCCAAAATAGTTTCTCTCTCTTTGATGAAATAACACTAGAGGAATTGTTAAGATGTGTCAATGGGACAAAACAAACATGTCTACTTGACCCATTTCCTGGGAAACTTATTAAGGAGCTATTTGTATTATAAGGTCCATCAGTGCTAAATATTATAAACTTATCACTTTCCTCTGGCACTATTCCACTAGCATTCAAAAAAGCGGTTATTCATCCTTTGCTCAAAAGACCTAACCTCGATCCTGACCTCATGGTAAACTACCGGCCGGTGTCCCACCTTCCGTTTATCTCGAAAATCCTCGAAAAAATTGTCGCACAGCAGCTAAATGAACACTTAATGTCTAACAATCTCTGTGAACCTTTTCAATCCGGTTTCAGGGCAAATCACTCTACGGAGACAGCCCTCGCAAAAATGACTAATGATCTACTGCTAACGATGGATTCTGATGCGTCATCTATGTTGCTGCTTCCTGATCTTATCGCTGCTTTCGATACCGTCGATCATAACATTTTATTAGAGCGTATCAAAACACGTATTGGTATGTCAGACTTAGCCTTGTCGTGGTTTAACTCTTATCTTACTGACAGGATGCAGTGCGTCTCCCATAACAATGTGACCTCGGACTATGTTAAGGTAACGTGCGGAGTCCCCCAAGGTTCGGTTCTTGGCCCTGCACTCTTTAGTATTTACATGTTGCCGCTAGGCGACATCATACGCAAATACGGTGTTAGCTTTCATTGCTATGCTGATGACACCCAACTCTACATGCCCCTAAAGCTGACCAACACGCCGGATTGTAGTCAGCTGGAGGCGTGTCTTAATGAAATTAAACAATGGATGTCCGCTAACTTCTTGCAACTCAACACTAAGAAAACGGAAATGCTGATTATCGGTCCTGCTAAACACCGACATTTATTTGATAATACCACCTTAACATTTGACAACCAAACAATTACACAAAGCGACTCAGTAAAGAATCTGGGTATTATCTTCGACCCAACTCTCTCCTTTGAGTCACACATTAAGAGTGTTACTAAAACGGCCTTCTTTCATCTCTGTAATATCGCTAAAATTCGTTCCATTTTGTCCACTAGCGACGCTGAGATCATTATTCATGCGTTCGTTACGTCTCGTCTCGATTACTGTAACGTATTACTTTCGGGTGTCCCTATGTCTAGCATTAAAAGATTACAGTTGGTACAAAATGCGGCTGCTAGACTTTTGACAAGAACAAGAAAGTTTGATCATATTACGCCTATACTGGCTCACCTGCACTGGCTTCCTGTGCACTTAAGATGCGACTTTAAGGTTTTACTACTTACGTATAAAATACTACACGGTCTAGCTCCAGCCTATCTTGCCGATTGTATTGTACCATATGTCCCGGCAAGAAATCTGCGTTCAAAGAACTCCGGCTTATTAGTGATTCCCAGAGCCCAAAAAAAGTCTGCGGGCTGTAGAGCGTTTTCTATTCGGGCTCCAGCACTATGGAATGCCCTCCCGGTAACAGTTAGAGATGCTACCTCAGTAGAAACATTTAAGTCCCATCTCAAAACTCATTTGTATACTCTAGCCTTTGAATAGCCCCCCTTTTTTTAGACCAGTTGATCTGCCGTTTCTTTTCTTTTCTCCTCTGCTCCCCCCTATCCCTTGTGGAAGGGGAGACACACAGATCCGGTGGCCATGGATGGGGTGCTGGCTGTCCGGGGTCGGGACCCGGGGTGGACCGCTCGCCTGTATATCGGTTGGGAACATCTCTGCGCTGCTGACCCGTCTCCGCTCGGGATGGTTTCCTGCTGACCCCACTGTGGACTGGACTCTTACTGTTATGCTGGATCCACTATGGACTGGACTCTCACAATATTATGTTAGACCCACTCGACATCCATTGCATTCGGTCTCCCTAGAGGGGGGGGTTACCCACATATGCGGTCCTCTCCAAGGTTTCTCATAGTCATTCACATCGACGTCCCACTGGGGTGAGTTTTTCCTTGCCCTTATGTGGGCTGTACCGAGGATGTCGTTGTGGCTTGTGCAGCCCTTTGAGACACTTGTGATTTAGGGCTATATAAATAAACATTGATTGATTGATTGATAACTCTAAACCAAACATGGTTAATAGGCTATAATGCCTGGAGAAATGTATCTTTGTGAGTTTTACTGGAAAAAATTTTTTTTATGGTTTATAAAGACACAAGTTGGTTTTTTTTACTCAATATGACAGTATTACTGGAATACTAAATGTAAAAAATATATAAACATAACTCCAAAACCAAACATGCATTATGTTTAAAAATGCCTGTAATTTTGTATCCATGCGAGTTTTACTAAAATCAATTGTTGTAGTAAGGTTTGCAACTACAAAATATTGGTTTTACTCACCATGATAGTATACTGTCACATTCAATTTGACAGTTATTTAAACATAACTACCAAACCACACATGTGAAATGGCTATAATGCCTGGAGAAATGTATCTTTGTGAGATTACTGTCATTATGAGTAAAACCTAATTTTTGTATTCGTAAACCTTACCAAAATACCCGATTCTGATAAAACTCACATATATTCAATATTACAGGCATTTTTAGACGGATTGCATATTTGGTTTTTGAATTATGTTTATATAACTTTCATATATAGTATGACAGCTATACTGTTAAATTGTGTAAAAAAACAACTAACTTGTGTCTTTACAAACCTTACAAAATATTTTTTCCAGTAAAACTCACAAAGATACATTCCTCTAGGCATTATTAGCCATTTTGTCAGATTAATTGTGACAGTATACTGTCATTATGAGTAAAACTAATATTTTGTATTTGTAAACCTTACAAAAACAACTGATTCTAGTAAAACTCACATGGATACAAAATTATAAGCATTTTTAGACATAATGCATGTTTGGTGGCAGTCAATGTGGCAGTTATACTGTCATTATGAGTAAAACCTAATTTTTGTATTGGTCAACCTTAACCAAAATACCTGATTCTGGTAAAACTCACATAGATACAATATTACAGGCATTTTTAGACATAATGCATGTTTGGTTTTGGAGTTATGTTTATATAACTTTCATATTTAGTATGACAGTTATACCATCATATTAAATAAAAAAACTAACTTGTGTCTTTATAAACCTTACAAATTATTTGTTTCCAGTAAAACTCACCATGATACATGTCTCCAGGCATTATTAGCCATTTATCATGTTTGGATTAGGAGTTATGTTTAAATAACTGTTATTTTGAATATGGCAGTTATACAGTCATTATGAGTAAAACCTAAATTTTGTATTTATAAACCTTACCAAAATACCTGATTCTGGTAAAACTCACATAGATACAATATTACAGGCATTTTTAGACATAATGCATGTTTGGTTTTGGAGTTATGTTCATATACATTTTTCCAGGCATTATTAGCCATTTATCATGTTTGGTTTAGGAGTTATGTTTAAATAACTGTCATATCAAATAATGCAGTTATACTGTCATTATGAGTAAAACCCAAGTTTTGTATTTGTAAACCTTACCAAAATACCTGATTCTGGTAAAACTCATATAGATTCAATATTACAGGCAGTTTAAGACGGATTGCAAGTTTGGTTTAGGAGTTTGGTTTTGGAATTATGTTTATATTACTTTTAAATTTAGTTTGACAGTTAAACCATCATATTGAGTAAAAAAAAATAACTTTTGTCTTTACAAACCTTACAAAATATTTTTTTCTAGTAAAACTCACAAAGATACATTTCTCCAGGCATTTATAGCTATTTAGCATGTTTGGTTTAGGAGTTATGTTTAAATAACTGTTATTTTGAATATGGCAGTTATACTTTCATTATGAGTAAAACCCAATGTTTGTATTTGTAAACCTTACCAAAATACCTGATTCTGGTAAAACTCACATAGATACAATATTGCAGGCATTTTTAGACATCATGCATGTTTGGTTTTGGAGTTATGTTTATACAACTTTTATATTTAGTATGACAGTCATACCATCCTATTGAGTAAAAAAAAAAAAAATAACTTGTGTCTTTATAAACCTTACAAAATGTTCCCAGTAAAACTCACAAAGATACATTTCTCCAGGCATAATTAGCCTTTTATCATGTTTGGTTTAGGAGTTATGTTTAAACAACTGTCATATTGAGTGTGGCAGTTATACTGTCATTATGAGTAAAACCTATTTTTTGTATTTGTAAATTTTACCAAAATACCTGATTCTGGTAAAACCCACATCGATACAATATTGCAGGGATTTTTAGACATAAAGCATGTTTGGTTTTGGAGTTATGTTTATATAACTTTCATATTTAGTATAAAAGTTATACCATCATATTGAGTAAAAAACAAAAAATAATTTGTATCTTTACAAACCTTACAAAATTTTGTTTTCCAGTAAAATTCACAAATATACCTTTCTCTAGGCATTATTAGTCATTTTGCATTTGTGTTTTAGGAGTTATGTTTAATTAACTGTCATATTGAGTGTGGCAGTTATACTGTCACTATGAGTAAAACCTAATTTTAGTTTTTGTAAACCTTACCAAAATACCTGATTCTGATAAAACTCACATGTATTCAATATTACAGGCATTTTTAGACGGATTGCATATTTGGTTTTGGAGTTGTGTTTATATAACTTTCATATATAGTATGACAGCTATACTGTTAAATTGTGTAAAAAAAAAAACTAACTCGTGTCTTTACCAAAATACCTGATTCTGGTAAAACTCATATAGATTCAATATTACAGGCAGTTTAAGACGGATTGCAAGTTTGGTTTAGGAGTTTGTTTTTGGAATTATGTTTATATTAATTTTATATTTAATTTGACAGTTATACCATCATCCATCCATCCATCCATTTTCTACCGTTATTCCCTTTGGGGTCGCGGGGGGCGCTGGAGACTATCTCAGCTACAATCGGGCGGAAGGCGGGGTACACCCTGGACAAGTCGCCACCTCATCGCAGGGCCAACACAGATAGACAGACAACATTCACACTCACATCCACACACTAGGGCCAATTTAGTGTTGCCAATCAACTTATCCCCAGGTGCATGTCTTTGGAGGTGGGAGGAAGCCGGAGTACCCGGAAGGAACCCATGCAGTCCCGGGGAGGACATGCAAACTCCACACAGAAAGATCCCGAGCCCGGGACTGAACCCAAGACTACTCAGGACCTTCGCAGATGCACTAACCCCTCTTCCACCGTGAAGCCCAGTTATACCATCATATTCAGTAAAAAAAAAAAACTTTTGTCTTTACAAACCTTACAAAATAGTTTTTTCTAGTAAAATTCACAAAGATACATTTCTCCAGGCATTATTAGCCATTTAGCATGTTTGGTTTAGGAGTTGTGTTTAAATAACTGTTATTTTGAATATGGCAGTTATACTGTCATTATGAGTAAAACCCAATTTTTGTATTTGTAAACCTTACCTAAATACCTGATTCTGATAAAACTCACATAGATTCAATATTACAGGCATTTTTAGACGTATTGCAAGTTTGGTTTTGGAGTTATGTTTATTTAACTTTCATATTTAGTATGACAGTTATACTGTCATATTAAGTAAAAAAACCTAACTTGTGTCTTTACAAACCTTATAAAAAAAATTTTTTTTTCCAGGAAAACTCACAAAGATACATTTCTCCAGGCATTATTAGCCATTTTGTATTTGTGGTTTAGGAGTTATGTTTAAATAACTGTCAGGTTGAATGTGACAGTATACTGTCATTATGAGTAAAACCTATTTTTTGTATTTGTAAACCTTACCAAAAATACCTGATTCTGGTAAAAATCACATAGATACAATATTGCAGGCATTTTTAGACATAATGCATGTTTGGTTTTGGAGTTATGTTTATACAACTTTCATATTTAGTATGACAGTTATACCATCATATTGAGTAAAAAAAAAAAAAAACTTGTGTCTTTATAAACGTTACATTTTTTTTTTCCCCACAACTCACAAAGGTACATTTCTCCAGGCATAATTAGCCATTTATCATGTTTGGTTTAGGAGTTATGTTTAAATAACTGTCATATTGAGTGGGGTAGTTATTGTATCGTGTGTCATTATAAATAAAAACCTATTTTTTGTAATTGTAAACCTTACTAAAATACCTGATTCTGGTAAAACTCACATAGATACAATATTAAAGGCATTTTTAGACATAATGTATGTTTGGTTTTGGAGTTATATTTATATAACTTTCATATTTAGTATGACAGTTATACCATCATATTCAATAAAAAAACTAACTTGTGTCTTTATAAACCTTACAAATTATTTGTTTCCAGTAAAACTCACACTGATACATTTCTCCAGGCATTATTAGCCAGCCATTTATCATGTTTGGTTTAGGAGTTATGTTTAAATAACTGTCATATCAAATGTTGCAGTTATACTGTCATTATGAGTAAAACCCAAGTTTTGTATTTGTAAACCTTAACAAAATACCTGATTCTGGTAAAACTCACATAGATTAAATATTACAGGCAGTTTAAGACATATTGCAAGTTTGGTTTAGGAGTTTGGTTTTGGAATTATGTTTATATAACTTTCATATTTAGTATGACAGTTATACCATCATATTGAGTAAAAAAAAAACTAACTTTTGTCTTTACAAACCTTACAAAATATTTGTTCCAAGTAAACATCACAAAGATACATTTTTTCCAGGCATTATTAGCCATGTATCATGTTTGGTTTAGGAATTATGTTTAAATAACTGTCATGTTGAGTGTGGCAGTTATATTGTCATTATGAGTAAATAAATACATTTTTTTATTTGTAAACCTTACCAAAATACCTGATTCTGGTAAAACTCATATAGATACAATATTACAGGAATTTTTAGACATAAAACATGTTTGGTTTAGGAATTATGTTTAAATAACTGTCAGATTGAATGTGACAGTATACTGTCATAGTGAGTTAAACCAATATTTTGTATTTGCAAACCTTACAAAAACAACTGATTCTAGTTAAACTCACATGAATACAATAGTACAGGCATTTTTAGACATAATGCATGTTTGGTTTTGGAGTTATGTTTATATTTTTTTTACATTTAGTATGACAGTTTTACTGTCATATTGAGTAAGAAAAAAATAACTTGTGTCTTTACAAACCCATTCATCCATCCATTTTCTACAGCTTATTCCCTTTGGGGTCGCGGGGGGCGCTGGAGCCTATCTAAGCTACAATCGGGCGGAAGGCGGCATACACCCTGGACAAGTCGCCATCTCATCGCAGTCTTTACAAACCTTACAAAATTGTTTTTTTTTCCTGTAAAACATAAAAAGATACATTTCTCCAGGCATTATTAACCATTTTGCATGTGTGGTTTGGGAGTTATGTTTACATAACTGTCATATTGAATGTGGCAGTTATACTGTCATTATGAGTAAAACCTATTTTTTGTTTTTGTAAACCTTACCAAAATACCTGATTCTAGTAAAACGAACATAGATTCATTGGTTTTGGAGTTATGATAATTTATCTTTCATATTTTGTATGACAGTTATATCATCATATTGAGTAAAAAATTTAACTTGTATCTTTATAAACCTTACAAATTCGTTTTTTCCAGTAAAACTCACAAAGATACATTTCTCCAGGCATTATTAGGCATTTATCATGTTTGGTTTAGGAATTATGTTTAAATACCTGTCATGTTAAATGTGGCAGTTATATTGTCATTATGAGTAAAACCTATTTTTTGTATTTGTAAACCTTACCGGTTTAGGAATTATGTTTAAATACCTGTCATGTTAAATGTGGCAGTTATATTGTCATTATGAGTAAAACCTATTTTTTGTATTTGTAAACCTTACCAAAATACCTGATTCTGGTAAAACTCACATAGATACAATATTAAAGGAATTTTTAGACATAAAACATGTTTGGTTTTGGAGTTATGTTTATATAACTTTCATATATAGTATGACAGTTGTATTAAGTTAAAAAAAACTAATTTGTGTCTTTACAATCCTTACAAAATTTTTTTTTTTCATTAAAATTCACAAAGATACATTTTTCCAGGCATTATTAGTCATTTTGCATTTGTTTTTTATGAGTTATGTTTAAAAAACTGTCATATTGAGTGTGGCAGATATACTGTCATTATGAGGAAAACCTAATTTTTGTATTTGTAAAACATACCAATATACCTGATTTTGGTAAAACTCACATAGATTCAATATTACAGGCATTTTTAGACGGATTGCAAGTTTGGTTTTAGAGTTATGTGTATATAACTTTCATATTTAGTATGACAGTTATACTGTGAAATTGAGTAAAAATAACAAACTTGTAATTTTAAAAACCTTACAAAATATTTTTTTCCATTAAAATTCACAGAGCTACATTTTTCTCGGCATTATTAGTCATTTTGCATGTGTGGTTTAGGAGTTATGTTTAAATAGCTGTCAGATTGAATGTGACACTCATATAGATTCAATATTACAGGCAGTTTAAGACGGATTGCAAGTTTGGTTTAGGAGTTTGGTTTTGGAATTATGTTTATATTACTTTTATATTTAGTTTGACAGTTATACCATCATATTGAGTTAAAAAAAAAACTAACTTTTGTCTTTATAAACCTTACAAAAAAATGTTTTCCCAGTAAAACTCACAAAGATACATTTCTACAGGCATAATTACTTTTTGTGTTTGCAAGCCTTAAAATAGCATATGTTTCGAGTAAAACTCACAAGGATGCATTGTTTTAGGCTGTATTAGGCTATTTTGCATGTGTGGTTAGGAAGTTATTTTTAAATAACTGTCAAATTGAATTTAGCAGTTATCTGTCATTATTAGTAAACCCCTAATTTATGTAATTGTACACCTTACCAAATTAACTGATTCTTTTAACACTATCATAGATGTAATATTTTAGTCATTTTTAGACATAATGCATGTTCAGTTTTGGAGTTATGTTTATATAACTTTTATATTTGTTATGACATTTATACTGTCATATTGAATTAAAAAAACTAACTTGCGTCATGGCAAACCTTACAGAAGATAATTTTTCTAGTAATTTTTTTTGCATTATGAAAAAAAAAATGTGTATTTGTAAACCTTACCAAATTACCTGATTCTAGTGAAACTCACATAGATACAATATTTTAGGCATTTTTAGACATAATGAATGTTCAATTTTGGAGTTATGTTTATATATATTTCATATTTGGTATGACAGTTATACTGTCATATTGCATTAAAAAAACTAACTTGCCTCTTTGAAAAACTTACAAAAGATAATTTTTCAAGTAAAACTAACAAAGATACATGTCTTCACGCATTATTAGACATGTTGCATGTTTGGGGTAGGAAATATGTTGAAAAACATGTTTATTGCTTATTTCGCTTTATCTCAGGATTTTCAGAACATTACTGTCATATGAGTAAAAAACTACTTTTTGTGTTTGCAAACTTTAAAATAGCATATGTTTCGAGTAAAACTCACATGGATGCATTGTTTTAGACTTTATTACCGGTAGCCTATTTTGCATGTGTGGTTAGAAGTTATGTTTAAATAACTGTCAAATTGAATGTAGCAGTTATCTGTCATTATGAGTATACCCCTAATTTATGTAATTGTACACCTTACCAAATTAACTGATTCTTGCAAAACTCACATAGATACAATATTTTAGGCATTTTTAGACATAATGCATGTTTCGTTTTGGAGTTATGTTTATATAACTTTCATATTTGGTATGACAGTTATACTGTCATATTGTATTAAAAAAACTAACTTGAGTCTTTGTAAAACTTACAAAAGATAATTTTTCTAGTATAACTAACAAGGATACATGTATCCAGGCATTATTAGACATGTTGCTTGTTTGGTGTAGGAATTATGTTGAAAAACATTTTTATTGCTTATTTTGCATTATCTCAGGATTTTAAGAACATTACTGTCATAATGAGTAAAAACTACTTTTTGTGTTTGCAAGCCTTAAAATAGCAAATGTTTCGAGTAAAACTCACAAGGATGCATTGTTTTAAGCTTTATTAACTTATTTGAATGTGTGATTAGGAAGTTATGTTTAAATAACAGTCAAATTGAATGAAGCAGTTATACTGTCATTATGAAAATATTTCTGTGTTTGTAAACCTTACCAAATTACCTGATTCTGGTGAAACTCACATAGATACAATATTACAGGTATTTTTAGACATAATGCATGTTCAGTTTTGGAGTTATGTTTATATAACTTTCATAATTGGTATGACAGTTATACTGTCATATTGAATTAAAAAAACTTATTTGCCTTTTTTCAAAACTTACAAAAGATAATTTTTCTAGTAAAACTAACAAAGATACATGTCTTCAGGCATTATTAGACATGTTGCATGTTTGGTGTAGGAATAATGTTGAAAAACATTATTATTGCTTATTTCGCATTATCTCAGGATTTTAAGAACATTACTGTCAAAATGAGTAAAACACTACTTGTTGTGTTTGCAAGCCTTAAAATAGCATATGTTTCGAGTAAAACTCACAAGGATGCATTGTTTTAGGCTTTATTAACCTATTTTGCATGTGTGGTTAGGGAGTTATGTTTAAATAACAGTCAAATTTAATGTAGCAGTTAACTATCATTATGAGTAAACCCCTAATTTATGTAATTGTACACCTTACCAAATTAACTGATTCTTGTAAAACTCACATAGATACAATATTTTAGGCATTTTTAGACATAATGCATTTTCAGTTTTGGAGTTATGTTTATATAACTTTCATATTTGGTATGACAGTTATACTGTCATATTGAATTTAAAAAACTTATTTGACTCTTTGCAAAACTTACAAAATATATTTTTTCTAGTAAAACTAAACGATACATGTCTTCAGGCATTATTAGACATGTTGCATGTTTGGTGTAGGAATTATGTTGAAAAACATTTTTATTGCTTATTTCGCATTATCTCAGGATTTTAAGAACATTACTGTCAAAATGAGTAAAACACTACTTTTTGTGTTTGCAAGCCTTAAAATAGCATATGTTTAGAGTAAAACTCACAAGGATGCATTGTTTTAGGCTTTATTAGCCTATTTGCATGTGTGGTTAGGAAGTTATGTTTAAATAACTGTCAAATTGAATATAGCAGGCATTATTAGGCATGTTACATGTTTGGTGTAGGAATTATGTTGAAAAACAATTTTATTGATTTTTTCGCATTATCGCAGGATTTTAAGAACATTACTGGCATATTGAGTAAAAAACTACTATGACAGTATACTGTCACATTCAATCTGACTGTTATTTAAACATAACTCCTAAACCATGCAAGCAAAATGTCAAATAATGCCTGGAGAAATGTATCTTTGTAAGTTTTACAGGAAAAAAATAGTTTCTTAGGTTTGTAAAGACACAAGTTAGCTTTTTTTTTACTCAATATGACAGTATAACTGTCATACTAAATATGAAAGTTGAATAAATATAACACCAAAACCAAACTTGCAATCCGTCTAAAAATGCCTGTAATATTGAATATATGTGAGTTTTACCAGAATTAGTTATTTTGGTGAGGTTTACAAATACAAAAATTGGGTTTTACTCATAATGACAGTATAACTGCCATATTCAAAATAACAGATATTTAAACATAACTCCTAAACCAAATATGCTAAATGGCTAATAATGCCTGGAGAAATGAATCTTTGTGAGTTTTACTAGAAAAAAAATATTTTGTAAGGTTTGTAAAGACAAAAGTTAGTTGTTTTTTTTACTCAATATGATGGTATAACTGTCATGCTAAATATGAAAGTTAGACAAACATACTTCCAAAACCAAACTCCTAAACCAAACTTGCAGTCTGTCTTGAACTGCCTGTAATATTGAATCTATGAGAGTTTTGCCAGAATCAGGTATTTTGGTAAGGTTTACAAATACAAAACTTGGGTTTTACTCATAGTGACAGTATAACTGCAACATTTGATATGACAGCTAACATGACTCCTAAACCAAACATGATAAATGGCTAATAATGCCTGGAGAAATGTATCATGGTGAGTTTTACTGGAAACAAATAATTTGTAAGGTTTATAAAGACACAAGTTATTTTTTTAAATTTAATATAATGGTATAACTGGCATACTAAATATGAAAGTTATATAAACATAACTCCAAAACCAAAATGCATTTTGTCTAAAAATGCCTGTAATATTGTATCTTTTTGAGTTTTACCAGAATCAGGTATTTTGGTAAGGTTGACAAATACAAACATTAGGTTTTACTCATAATGACAGTATACTGCCACATTCAATATGAAAATTATTTAAACATAACTCCAAAACCAAACATGCATTATGTCTAAAAATTCCTATAACTTTGTATCTACGTGATTTTTACTAGAATCAGTTGTTTTTGTAAGGTTTACAAATACAAAATATTAGTTTTTCTCATAATGAGAGTATACTGTCACAATCAATCTGACAAAATGGCTAATAATGCCTGGAGGAATGTATCTTTGTGAATTTTACAGGAACAAATATTTTGTAAGGTTTGTAAAGACACAAGTTATTTTTTTAACTTAATTTTACAGTATAGCTGTCATACTATATATGAAAGTTTTATAAACATAACTCCAAAACCAAACATGCAATCCGTTTAAAAATGTCTGTAATATTTATTACATGTAAGTTTTATCAGAATCAGGTATTTGGTAAGGTTTACAAATAAAAAAATTAGGTTTTACTCATAGTGACAGTATAACTGTCACCCTCAATATGACAGTTATTTAAACATAACTCCTATCTAGTGGTTAGAGTGTCCGCCCTGAGATCGGTAGGTTGTGAGTTCAAACCCCGGCCGAGTCATACCAAAGACTATAAAAAATGGGACCCATTACGTCCCTGCTTGGCACTCAGCATCAAGGGTTGGAATTGGGGGTTAAATCACCAAAAATGATTCCCGGGCGCAGCACCGCTGCTCCCCTCACCTCCCAGGGGGTGATCAAGGGGATGGGTCAAATGCAGAGGACACATTTCACCACACCTAGTGTGTGTGTGACAATCATTGGGACTTTAACTTTAACTTTAACTTTAAAACACAAATGCAAAATGACTAATAATGCCTAGAGAAATGTATATTTGTGAATTTTACTGGAAAACAATATTTTGTAAGGTTTGTAAAGATACAAATTAGTGTTTTATTACTCAATATGATGGTATAACTGTCATACTAAATATGAAAGTTATATAAACATAACTCCAAAACCAAACATACTTTATGTCTAAAAATTCCTGTGATATTGTATCGATGTGGGTTTTACCAGAATCAGGTATTTTGGTAAGGTTTACAAATACAAAAAATAGGTTTTACTCATAATGACAGTATAACTGCCACACTCAATATAACAGTTATTTAAACATAACTCCGAAACCAAACATGTTAAATGGCTAATAATGCCTGGGTAAATGTATCTTTGTGAGTTTAACTGGAAAAAAAAAATATTTTGTAAGGTTTGTAAAGACAGAAGTTAGTTTTTTTACTCATAATGACAGTATAACAACTACCACATTCAAAATGACAGTTATATAAACATAACGCCAAAACCAAACATGCATTATGTCTAAAAATGCCTGTAGTATTAAATCTATGTGAGTTTGACCAGAATCAGGTATTTTGGTAAGGTTTACAAATACAAAAAGTAGGTTTTACTCATAATGACAGTATAACTGCCACGTTCAAAATTACAGTTATTTAAACATAACTCCTAATTTAAACATGCTAAATGGCTAATACTGCCTGGAGAAAGGTATCTTTGTGAGTTTAACTGGAAAATAAAATTATTTTGTAAGGTTTGTAAAGACACAAGTTAGTTTTTTTTATTCAATATGTTTGTATAACTGTCATAATAAATGTAAAAGTTATATAAACATAACTCCAAAACCAAACATGCATTATGTCTAAAAATGCCTGTAATATTGTATCTATGTGAGTTTTACAAGAATCAGGTATTTTGGTAATGTTGAAAAATACAAAAATTAGGTTTTACTCATACAAAATACTAGTTTAACTCATAAATACGTATACTGTCGCAATCAATCCGACAATATGGCTAATAATGCCTTGAGGAATGTATCTTTGTGAGTTTAACTGGAAAACATATTTTGTAAGGTTTGTAAAGACACAAGTTAGGTTTTTTTTTACACAATATTACAGTATAGCTGTCACACTATATATGAAAGTTATATAAACACAACTCCAAAACCAAATATGCAATATGTGAGTTTTATCAGAATCAGGTATTTTGGTAAGGTTTACAAAAACAAAAATTAGGTTTTACTCATAGTGACAGTATAACTGCCACACTCAATATGACAGTTATTTAAACATAACTCCTAAAACACAAATGCAAAATGACTAATAATGCCTAGAGAAAGGTATATTTTTGAATTTTACTGGAAAACAATATTTTGTAAGGTTTGTAAAGATACAATTTAGTTTGTTTTTTTACTCAATTTGATGGTATAACTTTCATACTAAATATGAAAGTTATATAAACATAACTCCAAAACCAAACATGCTTTATGTCTAAAAATTCCTGTAATATTGTATCGATGTGGTACAAAAATATAGGTTTTACTCATAATGACAGTATAACTGCCACACTCAATATGACAGTTATTTAAACATAATTCCTAAACCAAACATGATAAATGGCTAATTATACCTGGATAAATGTATTTTTGTGAGTTTTACTGGAAAAAAAAAAGGTTTATAAAGACACAATTTTTTTTTTTACTCAATATAATGGTATAACTGTCATACTAAATATGAAAGTTGTATAAACATAACTCCAAAACCAAACATGCATTATGTCTAAAAATGCCTGTAATATTGTATCTATGTGATTTTTACCAGAATTAGGTATTTTGGTAAGGTTTACAAATACAAAATCTAGGTTTTACTCATAATGACAGTATAACTGCCACACTCAATATGACAGTTATTTAAACATAACTCCTAAACCAAACATGATAAATGGCTAATTATACCTGGAGAAATGGATCTGTGAGTTTTACTGGAAAAAAAAAATGTAATGTTTATAAAGAAACAAGTTATTTTTTTTACTCAATATAATGGTATAACTGTCATACTAAATATGAAAGTTATATAAACATAACTCCAAAACCAAACATGTTTTATGTCTAGAAATTCCTGTAATATTGTATCTATGTGAGTTTTACCAGAATCCGGTATTTTGGTAAGGTTTACAAATACAAAAAATTGGTTTTACTCATAATGACAATATAACTGCCACATTGAACATGACATGTATTTAAACATAATTCCTAAACCACAAATGCAAAATGGCTAATAATGCCTGGAGCAATGTATCTTTGTGAGTTTTCCTGGAAAAAATAATACAAAATTGTAAGGTTTGTAAAGACACAAGTTAGTTTTTTACTTAATATGACAGTATAACTGGCATACTATATATAATAGTTAAATAAACATAACTCCAAAACCAAACTTCAAATATGTCTAAAAATACCTGTAATATTGTATCTATGTGAGTTTTACCAGAATCAGGTATTTCGGTAAGGTTTACATATACACAAATTTGGTTTTACTCATAATGACAGTATAACTGCCACATTTAATATGACAGTTATGTAAACATAACTCCTATACCACACATGCAAAATGGTTAATAATGCCTGGAGAAATGTATCTTTGTGAGTTTTACTGGAAAAAACGAATTTGTAAGGTTTATAAAGATACAAGTTAAATGTTTTACTCAATATGATGATATAACTGTCATACTAAATATGAAAGTTATATTAACATAACTCCAAAACCAATGAATCTATGTTCGTTTTACGAGAATCACGTATTTTGGAAAGATTTACAAAAACAAAAAATAGGTTTTACTCATAATGACAGTATAACTGCCACATTCAATATGACAGTTATGTAAACATAACTCCTAAACCACACATGCAAAATGGTTAATAATGCCTGGAGAAATGTATCTTTTTAAGTTTTACAGGGAAAAAAAACAATTTTGTAAGGTTTGTAAAGACTGCGATGAGGTGTCGACTTGTCCAGGGTGTACCCCGCCTTCCGCCCGATTGTACCTGAGATAGGCTCCAGCGCCCCCCGCGACCCCAAAGGGAATAAGCGGTACAAAATGGATGGATGAATGGGTTTGTAAAGACACAAGTTATTTTTTTCTTACTCAATATGACAGTAAAACTGTCATACTAAATGTAAAAAAATTATAAACATAACTCCAAAACCAAACATGCATTATGTCTAAAAATGCCTGTAATATTGTATTCATGTGAGTTTAACTAGAATCAGTTGTTTTTGTAAGGTTTGCAAATACAAAATATTGGTTTTACTCACTATGACAGTACACTGTCACATTCAATCTGACAGTTATTTAAACATAACTCCTAAACCACACATACAAAATGACTAATAACGCCTGGAGAAAAGTTTATTTGTGAGTTTTAAACTGTCAGATTGAATGTGACAGTATACTGTCATAGTGAGTAAAACCAATATTTTGTATTTGCAAAACTTACAAAAACAACTGATTCTAGTTAACTCACATGGATACAATATTACAGGCATTTTTAGACATAATGCATGTTGGGTTTTGGAGTTATGTTTATACTACTTTTACATTTAGTATGACAGTTATATTGTCCAACCATCCATCCATTTTCTACCGTTTATTCCCTTCGGGGTGGCGGGGGGCGCTGGAGCCTATCTCAGCTACAATCGGGCGGAAGGCGGGGTACACCCTGGAAAAGTCGCCATCTCATCATATTAATATAACTCCAAAACCAAACATGCATTATGTCTAAAAATGCCTGTAATATTGTATCCATGTGAGTTTTACTAGAATAAGTTGTTTTTGTAATTTTTGCAAATACAAAATACTGGTTTTACTCACTATGACAGTATACTGTCACATTCAATCTGACAGTTTAAAACTCACAAATAAACTTTTCTCCATGCGTTATTAGTCATTTTGTATGTGTGGTTTAGGAGTTATGTTTAAATAACTGTCAGATTGAATGTGACAGTATACTGTCATAGTGAGTAAAACCAATATTTTGTATTTGAAAACCTTACAAAAACAACTGATTCTAGTAAAACTCACATGGATACAATATTACAGGCATTTTTAGACATAATGCATGTTTGGTTTTGGAGTTATAATTATATAACTTTTACATTTAGTATGAGAGTTATACTGTCATATTGAGTAAAAAAGAAAAAAACTTGTGTCATTAAAAACCTTACAAAATATTTTTTTTTTCCCAGTAAAACTCACAAAGATAAATTTTTCCAGGCATTATTAGCCATTTTGCATGTGAGGTTTAGGAGTTATATTTAAATAACTGTCATATTGCGTGTGGCAGTTATACTGTCATTATGAGTAAAACCTAATTGTTGTATTTGTAAACCTTACCAAAATACCTGATTGTAGTAAAACTCATATAGATCCAATATTACAGGCATTTTTAGACAGATTGCATGTTTGGTTTTAGAGTTATGTTTATATAACTTTCATATTTAGTATGACAGTTATACTGTCATATTGAGTAAAAGAAACTAATTTGTGTCTATACAAACCTTACAAAATATTTTTTTCCAGTAACAGGTATTTTGGTAAGGTTTACAAATAAAAAAATTTGGTTTTACTCATAATGACAGTATAACTACCACGTTCAAAATGACAAATATTTAAACATAACTCCTAAACCAAACATGCTATATGGCTAATAATGCCTGGAGAAAGGTGTCTTTGTGAGTTTTACTGGAAAAACATTATTTTGTATGGTTTGTAAAGACACAAGTTAGTTTTGTTTTACTCAATATGACAGTATAACTGTCATACTTAATGTAAAAGTTGTAAAAACATAACTACAAAACCAAACATGCATTATATCTAAAATTGCCTGTAATGATGTATCCATGTGAGTTTTACTAGAATCAGTTGTTTTTGTAAGTTTTGGGAATACAAAATATTGGTTTTACTCACTATGACAGTATACTGTCACATTCAATCTGACAGTTATTTAAACATAACTCCTAAACCACACATTCAAAGTGACTAATAATGCCTGGAGAAATGTATTTTTGTGAGTTTTACTGGAAAAAAAATATTTTGTAAGGTTTGTTTGGACACAAGTTAGTTTTTTTTACTCAATATGATGGTATAACTGTCTTACTAAATTTAAAAGTTATATAAACATAACTTCAAAACCAAAATGCAATCCATCTAAAAATGCCTGTAATATTGAATCTATGTGAGTTTTACCACAAACAGGTATTTTGGTAAGGTTCACAAATACAACAATTAGGTTTTACTCATAATGACAGTATAACTGCCACACGCAATATGTCTAAAAATGCCTGTAATATTGTATCCATGTGAGTTTTAGTAGAATCAGTTGTTTTTGTAAGGTTTTCAAATACAAAATATTGGTTTTACTCACTATGACAGTATACTGTTACATTCAATCTGACAGTTATTTAAACATAACTCCTAAACCACACATGCAAAATGGCTAATAATGCCTGGAGAAATTTATTTTTGTGAGTTTTACTGGAAAAAATATATTTTGTAAGGTTTGTTCGGACACAAGTTTTTTTTTTTTTTCAATATGATGGTATAACTGTCTTACTAAATTTGAAAGTTATATAAACATAACTTCAAAACCAAAAATGCAATCCGTCTAAAAATGCATGTAATATTGAATCTATGTGAGTTTTACCACAAACAGGGATTTTGGCAAGGTTTACAAATACAAAAATTTGGTTTTACTCATAATGACAGTATAACTGCAACGTTCAAAATGACAGTTATTTAAACATAACTCCTAAACCAAACATGCTAAATGGCTAATAATGACTGGAGAAATGCATCTTTGTGAGTTTTCCTGAAAAAAACAACATTTTAGTAAGGTTTGTAAAGACACAAGTTAGTTGTTTTTTACTCCATATGACAGTATAACTGTCATACTAAATGTAAAATGTATATAAACAAAACTCCAAAACCAAACATGCATTATGTCTAAAAATGCCTGTAACATTGTATCCATGTGAGTTTTACTAGAATCAGTTGTTTTTTTAAGGTTTGAAAATAGAAAATATTGAATTTACTCACTATGACAGTATGCTGTCACATTCAATCTGACAGTTATTTAAACATAACTCCTAAACCACACATACAAAATGACTAATAATGCCTTTGTGAGTTTTACTGAAAAAAAATATATATATTTTGTAAGGTTTGTAAAGACACAAGTTAGTTTTTTTTTTTACTTAATATGACAGTAAAACTGTCATACTAAATATGAAAGTTATATAAACATAACTCCAAAACCAAACATGCATTATGTTAAAAAAATGCCTGTAATATTGTATCTATGTGAGTTTTACTACAATCAGGTATTTTGGTAAGGTTTACAAATACAAAAATAAGGTTTTACTCACTATGACAGTATACTGCTGTCATTTTGAGTAAAAAAAAATTGTGTTGTAAAAAATATTTTTTTCCAGAAAATTTCACAGAGATACATTCCTCCAGGCATTATTAGTCATTTTGAATATGTGGTTTAGGAGTTATGTTTAAATAACTGTCAGATCGAATGTGACAGTATACTGTCATAGTGAGTAAAACCAATATTTTGTATTTGCAAAACTTACAAAAACAACTGATTCTAGTATAACTCACATGGATACATCATTTCAGGCATTCTTAGTCATAATGCATGTTTGGTTTTGGAGTTATGTTTATATAACTTTTCCATTTAGTATGACAGTTATACTGTCTTTTTGAGTTAGAAAAAACTAACTTGTGTCTTTACAAACCTTACAATTTTTATTTATTTTTTTCCAGTAAAACTCACAAAGATACTTTTCTCCAGGCATTATTAGCCATTTAGCATGTTTTGTTTATGAGTTATGTTTAAAACAATTTGGCGGTTATCTGTCAATATGAGTAAAACCTAATTTTTGTATTTGTAATCCTTACCAAAATACCTGATTCTGGTAAAAAGCAAATATATTCAATATTACAGCCATTTTTTTTTACAAATTGCAAGTTTGGTTTTGGAGTTATGTTTATAAAACTTTCATTTTTAGTATGACAGTTATACCATCATATTGAGTTAAAAAAAAAACAAAAAAACAGTATCTTTACAAACCTTACAAAATATTTTTTTCCAGTAAAAATCACAAAGATACATTTTTCCACGCATTATTAGTCATTTTGCATGTGTGTTTTAGGAGTTATGTTTAAATAACTGTCATATTGAGCGTGGCAGTTATACTGTCATTATGAGTAAAACCTAATTTTGGTATTGTAAACCTTACCACAATACCTGATTCTGATAAAACTCACATATATTTAATATTACAGGCATTTTTAAATGGATTGCATGTTTGGTTTTTGAGTTTGGTTTTGGAGTTATGTTTCTATAACTTTTTTTAGTTTGACAGTTATACCGTCATATTGAGTAAAAAAACTTGTGTCTTTGTATACCTTACAAAAGATCATTACTCTAGTAAAACTAACAAAGATACATTTCTCCAGGTTTAATAGCCATTTTCATGTGTCGTTTATGACTTATGTTTAAATAACTGTCATATTGAGTGTGGCACTTATAATGTCACTATCAGTAAAACCTATTTTTTTTATTTGTCAACCTTACCAAAATACCTCATTTTGGTAAAACTCACATAGATTCAATATTACAGACATTTTTAGACGGATTGCAAGTTTGGTTTTGGAGTCATGTTTATATATTTTCTGCATGTAGTATGACAGTTATACTGTCATATTGAGTAAAAAAAACTAACGTGTGTCTTTACAAACCTTACAAATTGTTTTTCCTAGTAAAACTCACAAAGATACATTTCTCCAGGCATTATTAGCCATTTTGCATGTGTGGTTTAGGAGTTATGTTTACATAACTGTCAGATTGAATGTGACAGTATACTGTCATAGTGAGTAAAACCTAATTTTTGTATTTGTAAACCTTACCAAAATACCTGATTCTGGTAAAACTCACATAGATACAATATTACACATAGACATAAAACATGTTTGGTTTTGCAGTTATGTTTATACAACTTTCATATTTAGTATGACAGTTATACCATCATATTGAGTAAAAAAAACTAATTTGTGTCTTTACAAACCTTACAAAATATTTTTTTTTCATTAAATTTCACAAAGATACATTTTTCCAGGCATTATTAGTCATTTTGCATTTGTTTTTTTAGGAGTTATGTTTAAAAAACTGTCATATTGCGTGTGGCAGTTATACTGTCATTATGAGTAAAACCTAATTTTTGTATTTGTAAACCTTACCAAAATACCTGATTTTGGTTAAACTCACATAGATTCATAATTACAGGCATTTTTAGACGGATTGCAAGTTTGGTTTTAGAGTTATGTGTATATAACTTTCATATTCAGTATGACAGTTATACTGTCAAATTGAGTAAAAAATAACAAACTTGTAATTTTAAAAACCTTAAAAAATATTTTTTTCCAATAAAATTCAGAGAGATACATTTTTCTCGGCATTATTAGTCATTTTGCATGTGTGGTTTAGGAGTTATGTTTAAATAGCTGTCAGATTGAATGTGACAGTACACTGTCATAGTGAGTAAAACCAATATTTTGTATTTGCAAAACTTACAAAAACAACTGATTTTAGTAAAACTCACATTGATACAATATCCATCCATCCATCTTCCTCCGCTTATCCGAGGTCGGGTCGCGGGGGCAGCAGCCTAAGCAGGGAAGCCCAGACTTCCCTCTCCCCAGCCACTTCGTCCAGCTCCTCCCAGGGGACCCCGAGGCGTTCCCAGGCCAGCCGGGAGATATAGTCTTCCCAACGTGTCCTGGGTCTTCCCCGCGGCCTCCTACCGGTCAGACATGCCATAAACACCTCCCTAGGGAGGCGTTCGGGTGGCATCCTGACCAGATGCCCGAACCACCTCATCTGGCTCCTCTCGATGTGGAGGAGCAGCGGCTTTACTTTGAGCTCCTCCCGGATGGCAGAGCTTCTCACCCTATCTCTAATGGAGAGCCCCGCCACCCGGCGGAGGAAACTCATTTCGGCCGCTTGTACCCGTGATCTTGTCCTTTCGGTCATAACCCAAAGCTCATGACCATAGGTGAGGATGGGAACGTAGATCGACCGGTAAATTGAGAGCTTTGCCTTCCGGCTCAGCTCCTTCTTCACCACAACGGATCGATACAGCGTCCGCATTACTGAAGACGCCGCACCGATCCGCCTGTCGATCTCACGATCCACTCTTCCCCCACTCGTGAACAAGACTCCGAGGTACTTGAACTCCTCCACTTGGGGAAAAATGTCCTCCCCAACCCGGAGATGGCACTCCACCCTTTTCCGGGCGAGAACCATGGACTCGGACTTGGAGGTGCTGATTCTCATCCCAGTCGCTTCACACTCGGCTGCGAACCGATCCAGTGAGAGCTGAAGATCCTGGCCAGATGAAGCCATCAGGACCACATCATCTGCAAAAAGCAGAGACCTAATCCTGCAGCCACCAAACCATTCGAAGTGAGTCCGACTATATCTAGCCGGAACTTCTCCACCTCGCGCACTAGCTCAGGCTCCTTTCCCCCCAGCGAGGTGACGTTCCACGTCCCAAGAGCTAGCTTCTGTAGCCGAGGATCGGACCGCCAAGTGCCCTGCCTTCGGCTGCCGCCCAGCTCACATTGCACCCGACCTCCATGACCCCTGCTATGGGTGGTGAGCCCATTGGAGGGGGGACCCACGTTGCCTCTTCGGGCTGTGCCCGGCCGGGCCCCATGGGGCAGGCCCGGCCACCAGGTGCTCGCCATCGTGCCCCACCTCCGGGCCTGGCTCCAGAGGGGGGCCCCGGTGACCCGCGTCCGGGCGAGGGAAATCTGGGTCCTTCTTTTTTATATTTCATGGAGGTCTTCGAGCTGCTCTTTGTCTGATCCCTCACCTAGGACCAGTTTGTCTTGGGAGACCCTACCAGGGGGCATAAAGCCCCCGGACAACATAGCTCCTAGGATCATTGGGACACGCAAACTCCTCTACCACGTTAAGGTGGCAGCTCAGAGAGGAGTGATACAATATTACAGGCATTTTTTAATGGATGTCCATCCATCCATCCATTTTCTACCGCTTATTCCCTTCGGGGTCGCGGGGGGCGCTGGAGCCTATGTCAGCTACAATCGAGCGGAAGGCGGGGTACACCCTGGAAATGTCGCCACCTCATCATATTAAGTAAAAAAAACTAAATTGGTTCTTTACAAACCTTACAAAATATGTTTTTCCAGTAATCTCACAAAGATACATTTCTCCAGGCATTATAGCCATTTTGCATGTGTGGTTTGGTAGTTATGTTTAAATAACTGTCAAATTGAATGTGACAGTATACTATCATGGTGAGTAAAACCAATATTTTGTAATTGCAAACCTTACTACAACAATTGATTTTCGTAAAACTCGCATGGATACAAAATTACAGGCATTTTTAAACATAATGCATGTTCTGTTTTGGAGTTATGTTTATATATGTTTTACATTTAGTATTAGAGTTATACTGTCATATTGAGTAAAAAAAACTAACTTGTGTCTTTATAAACCTTAAAAAAAAATGTTTTCCAGTAAAACTCACAAAGATACATTTCTCCAGGCATGATTAGCCATTAACCATGTTTGGTTTAGAGTTATGTTTAAATAACTGTCATATTGCGTGTGGCACTGTCATTATGAGTAAAACCTATTTTTTGTATTTGTAAAATTACCAAAATAACTTGCTCTGATAAAACTCACATGGATAAAATATTACAGGATTTTTTTTTAGACATAAAGCATGTTTCCATCATATTGAGTAAAAAAAACTAACTTGTGTCTATACAAACTTTACAAAATATTTTTTTTCCAGTAAAACTCACAAAAATACATTTCTCCAGTTATTATTAGCCACTTTGCATCTGTGGTTTAGAATTTGTGTTTAAATAACAGTCAGATTGAATGTGACAGTATACTGTCATAGTGAGTAAAACCTAATTTTTGTATTTGTAAACCTTAACAAAATACCTGATTCTAGTAAAACTCACATAGATTCAATATAACAGGCATTTTTAGACGGATTGCATGTTTGGTATTGGAGTTATGTTTATATAACTTTTACATTTATTATGACAGTTATACAAACATATTGAATAAAAAAAAACTATTTTGTGTCTTATCAAACCTTACAAAATATTTTTTTTCCTGTAAAACTCACAAAGATACATTTCTCCAGGCATTATTAGCCATTTTGCATTTGTGGTTTAGGAGTTATGTTACATAACCGTCATATTGAGGGTGGCAGTTATACTGTCATTATGAGTAAAACCTAATTTTTGTATTTATAAACCTTACCAAAATTCCTGATTCTGGTAAAACTCACATAGATACAATATTACAGGCATTTTTAGACATAATGCATGTTTGGTTTTGGAGTTATGTTTATATACATTTTTCCAGGCATTATTAGCTATTTATCATGTTTGGTTTAGGAGTTATGTTTAAATAACTGTCATATCAAATAATGCAGTTATACTGTCATTATGAGTAAAACCCAAGTTTTGTATTTGTAAACCTTACCAAAATACCTGATTCTGGTAAAACTCATATAGATTCAATATTACAGGCAGTTTAAGACGGATTGCAAGTTTGGTTTAGGAGTTTGGTTTTGGAATGATGTTTATATTACTTTTATATTTATCCATCCATCCATCCATCTTCATCCGCTTATCCGAGGTCGGGTCGCGGGGGCAGCAGCCTAAGCAGGGAAGCCCAGACTTCCCTCTCCCCAGCCACTTCGTCCAGCTCTTCCTGTGGGACCCCGAGGCGTTCCCAGGCCAGCCGGGAGACATAGTCTTCCCAACGTGTCCTGGGTCTTCCCCGTGGCCTCCTACCGGTCGGACGTGCCCTAAACACCTCCCTAGGGAGGCGTTCGGGTGGCATCCTGACCAGATGCCCGAACCACCTCATCTGGCTCCTCTCGATGTGGAGGAGCTGCGGCTTTACTTTGAGCTCTCCCCGGATGGCAGAGCTTCTCACACCCTATCTCTAAGGGAGAGCCCCGCCACCCGGCGGAGGAAACTCATTTCGGCCGCTTGTACCCGTGATCTTGTCCTTTCGGTCTTAACCCAAAGCTCATGACCGGGTTAGCGAGAACCATGCACTGGGACTTGGAGGTCCGAGTCCATGGTCCATCCCAGTCGCTTCACACTCGGCTGCGAACCGATCCAGTGAGAGCTGAAGATCCTGGCCAGATGAAGCCAACAGGACCACATCATCTGCATAAAGCAGAGACCTAATCCTGCAGCCACCAAACCAGATCCCCTCAACGCCTTGACTGCGCCTATAAATTCTGTCCATAAAAGTTATGAACAGAATCGGTGACAAAGGGCAGCCTTGGCGGAGTCCAACCCTCACTGGAAACGTGTCCGACTTACTGCCGGCAATGCGGACCAAGCTCTGGCACTGAGCATACAGAGAGCGGACTGCCACAATCAGACAGTCCGATACCCCATACTCTCTGAGCAGTCCCCACAGGACTTCCCGAGGGACACGGTCGAATGCCTTCTCCAAGTCCACAAAACACATGTAGACTGGTTGGGCAAACTCCCATGTACCCTCAAGGACCCTGCCGAGAGTATAGAGCTGGTCCACAGTTCCACGACCAGGACGAAAACCACACTGTTCCTCCTGAATCCGAGGTTCGACTATCCGGCATAGCCTCCTCTCCAGTACACCTGAATAGACCTTACCGGGAAGGCTGAGGAGTGTGATCCCACGATAGTTAGAGCACACCCTCCGGTTCCCCTTCTTAAAGAGAGGAACCACCACCCCGGTCTGCCAATCCAGAGGTACTGCCCCCGATGTCCACGCGATGCTGCAGAGTCTTGTCAACCAAGACAGCCCCACAGCATCCAGAGCCTTAAGGAACTCCGGGCGGATCTCATCTAGCCCTGGGGCCTTGCCACCGAGGAGCTTTTTAACTACCTCAGCAACCTCAGCCCCAGAAATAGGAGAGCCCACCACAGACTCCCCAGGCACTGCTTCCTCATAAGAAGACGTGTTGGTGGGATTGAGGAGGTCTTCGAAGTATTCCCTCCACCGATCCACAGTCCGCAGTCGAGGTCAGCAGAACAACATCCTCGCCATACACGGTGTTGATAGTGCACTGCTTCCCCTTCCTGAGGCGGCGGCTGGTGGTCCAGAATTGCCTCGAAGCCGTCCGGAAGTCATTTTCCAGCGCTTCCCCGAACTCCTCCCATGTCCGAGTTTTTGCCTCTGCGACCGCTGAAGCCGCACACCTGTCGGTACCTGTCCGCTGCCTCAGGAGTCCTATGAGCCAAAAGAACCCGATAGGACTCCTTCTTCAGCTTGACGGCATCCCTCACCGCCGGTGTCCACCAACGGGTTCTAGGATTACCGCCACGACAAGCACCAACTACCTTGCGGCCACAGCTCCAATCAGCCGCCTCGACAATAGAGGCGCGGAACATGGTCCATTCGGACTCAATGTCCAGCACCTCCCTCGTGACATGTTCAAAGTTCTTCCGGAGATGGGAATTGAAACTCTCTCTGACAGGAGACTCTGCCAGACGTTCCCAGCAAACCCTCACAATGCGTTTGGGCCTGCCAGGTCTGTCCGGCATCCTCCCTCACCATCGCAGCCAACTCACCAACAGGTGGTGATCGGTAGAAAGCTCCGCCCCTCTCTTCACCCGAGTATCCAAAACATGAGGCCGCAAATCCGATGACACAACTACAAAGTCGATCATGGAACTGCGGCCTAGGGTGTCCTGGTGCCAAGTGCACATATGGACACCCTTATGTTTGAACATGGTGTTCGTTATGGAAAATCTGTGACGGGCACAAAAGTCCAATAACAAAACACCGCTCGGTTCAGATCCGGGCAGCCATTCTTCCCAATCACGCCTCTCCAGGTTTCACTGTCGTTGCCAACATGAGCATTGAAGTCCCCCAGTAGCATGAGGGAATCACCCGGGGGAGCACTCTCAAGTACTCCCTCGAGTGAATCCAAAAAGGGTGGGTACTCTGAGCTGCGGTTTGGCGCGTAAGCGCAAACCACAGTCAGGACCCGTTCCCCCACCCGAAGGCGGAGGGAAGCTACCCTCTCGTCCACCGGGTTGAACTCCAACGTACAGGCTCTGAGCCGGGGGGAAACAAGAATTGCCACCCCAGCCCGTCGCCTTTCACTGCCGGCAACACCAGAGTGGAAGAGAGTCCAGCCCCTCTCGAGAGAACTGGTTCCAGAGCTCTTGCTGTGCGTCGAAGTGAGTCCGACTATATCTAACCGGAACTTCTCCACTTCGCGCACTAGCTCAGGCTCCTCCCCCCCCAGCGAGGTGACGTTCCACGTCCCAAGAGCTAGCTTCTGTAGCCGAGGATCGGACCGCCAAGTGCCCTGCCTTCGGCTGCCGCCCAGCTCACATCGCACCCGACCTCTATGACCCCTGCTATGGATGGTGAGCCCATTGGAGGGGGGACCCACGTTGCCTCTTCGGGCTGTGCCCGGCCGGGCCCCATGTCAGGCGCTCGCCATCGTGCCCCACCTCCGGGCCTGGCTCCAGAGGGGGTCCCGGTGACCCGCGTCCGGGCGAGGGAAATCTGGGTCCTTGTTTTTTATTATTCATGGAGGTCTTCGAGCTGCTCTTTGTCTGATCCCTCATAGGACCAGTTTGTCTTGGGAGACCCTACCAGGGGACATAAAGCCCCCGGACAACATAGCTCCTAGGATCATTGGGACACGCAAACTCCTCTACCACGTTAAGGTGGCAGCTCAGAGAGACAGTTATACCATCATATTGAGTAAAAAAAAACAACAACATTTCTTTACAAACCTTAAAAATATTTGTTTCTAGTAAAACTCACAAAGATACATTTCTCCAGGCATTATTAGCCATTTAGCATGTTTGGTTTAGGAGTTATGTTTAAATAACTGTTATTTTGAATATGGCAGTTATACTGTCATTATGAGTAAAACCCAATTTTTGTATTCGTAAACCTTACAAAAAAATACCTGATTCTGGTCAAACTCACATAGATTCAATATTACAGGCATTTGTAGACGTATTGCAAGTTTGGTTTTGGAGTAATGTTTATTTAACTTTCATATTTAGTATGACAGTTATACTGTCATATTAAGTGAAAAAACTAACTTGTTTCTTTACAAACCTTATAAAAAAAAACGTTTTCCAGGAAAACTCACAAAGATACATTTTTCCTGGCATTATTAGCCATTTTGTAATTGTGGTTTAGGAGTTACAATATATTTAAATAACTGTCAGATTGAATGTGACAGTATACTGTCATAGTGAGTAAAACCTAATTTTTGTATTTGTAAACCTTACCAAAAATACCTGATTCTGGTAAAAATCACATAAATACAATATTGCAGGCATTTTTAGACATTATGCATGTTTGGTTTTGGAGTTATGTTTATACAACTTTTATATTTAGTATGACAGTTATACTATCATATTGAGTAAAAAAAGAATAACTTGTGTCTTCATAAACCTTACAAAAAAATGTTTTCCCAGTAAAACTCACAAAGATACATTTCTCCAGGCATAATTAGCCATTTATTACTGTCATAATGAGTAAAAAACTACTTTTTGTGTTTGCAAGCCTTAAAATAGCATATGTTTCGAGTAAAACTCACAAGGATGCATTGTTTCAGGCTTTTTTTTAACCTATTTGCATGTGTGGTTAGGGAGTTAAGCTTAAATAACAGTCAAATTGAATGTAGCAGTTAACTGTCATTATGAGTAAACCCCTAATTTATGTAATTGTACACCTTACCAAATTAACTGATTCTTGTAAAACTCTCAGAGATACAATATTTTAGGCATTTTTAGACATAATCCATGTTTAGTTTTGGAGTTATGTTTATATAACTTTCATATTTTGTATGACAGTTATACTGTCATATTGCATTTAAAAAACTAACTTGCCTCTTGCAAAACTTACAAAATATATTTTTTCTAGTAAAACTAACAAAGATACATATCTTCACGCATTATCAGACATGTTGCATGTTTGGTGTAGGAATTATGTTGAAAAACATTTGTATTGCTTATTTCGCATTATCTCAGGATTTTAAGAACATTACTGTCATAATGAGTAAAAAACTACTTTTTGTGTTTGCAAGCCTTAAAATAGCATATGTTTCGAGTAAAACTCACAAGGATGCATTGTTTTAGGCTTTATTAACCTATTTGCATGTGTGATTAGGAAGTTATGTTTAAACAACAGTCAAATTGAAGGTAGCAGTTATACTGTCATTATGAAAAAAAAACAATTTTTGTATTTGTAAACCTTACCAAATTACCTGATTCTGGTAAAACTCACATAGATACAATATTTTAGGCATTTTTAAACATAATGCATGTTCAATTTTGGAGTTATGTTTATATATATTTCATATTTGGTATGACAGTTATACTGTCATATTGAATTAAAAAAACTAACTTGCCTCTTTGCAAAACTTACAAAATATATTTTTTCTAGTAAAACTAACAAAGATACATTTCTTCAGGCATTATTAGACATGTTGCATGTTTGGTGTAGGAATTATGTTGAAAAACATTTTTATTGCTTATTTCGCATTATCTCAGGATTTTAAGAACTTTTCTGTCATAATGAGTAAAAAACTACTTTTTGTGTTTGCAAGCCTTAAAATAGCAAATGTTTCGAGTAAAACTCACAAGGATGCATTGTTTTAGGCTTTATTAACCTATTTGCATGTGTGATTAGGAAGTTATGTTTAAATAACAGTCAAATTGAATGTAGCAGTATTACTGTCATTATGAAAAAAAAACAATTTTTGTATTTGTAAACCTTACCAAATTACCTGATTCTGGTAAAACTCACATAGATACAATATTTAAGGCATTTTTAGACATAATGCATGTTCAATTTTGGAGTTATGTTTATATATATTTCATATTTGGTATGACAGTTATACTGTCATATTGCATTAAAAAAACTAACTTGCCTCTTTGCAAAACTTACAAAATATAATTTTTCTAGTAAAACTAACAAAGATACATATCTTCACGCATTATCAGACATGTTGCATGTTTGGTGTAGGAATTATGTTGAAAAACATTTTTATTGCTTATTTCGCATTAACTCAGGATTTTAAGAACATTACTGTCATAATGAGTAAAAAACTACTTTTTGTGTTTGCAAGCCTTAAAATAGCACATGTTTCGAGTAAAACCCACAAGGATGCATTGTTTTAGGCTTTATTAACCTATTTGCATGTTCAATTTTGGAGTTATGTTTATATATATTTCATATTTGGTATGACAGTTATACTGTCATATTGCATTAAAAAAACTAACTTGCCTCTTTGCAAAACTTACAAAATATAATTTTTCTAGTAAAACTAACAAAGATACATATCTTCACGCATTATCAGACATGTTGCATGTTTGGTGTAGGAATTATGTTGAAAAACATTTTTATTGCTTATTTCGCATTATCTCAGGATTTTAAGAACATTACTGTCATAATGAGTAAAAAACTTCTTTTTGCGTTTGCAAGCCTTAAAATAGCACATGTTTCGAGTAAAACCCACAAGGATGCATTGTTTTAGACTTTATTAACCTATTTTGCATGTGTGGTTAGGGAGTTAGGTTTAAATAACAGTCAAATTGAATGTAGCAGTTAACTGTCATTATGAGTAAACCCCTAATTTATGTAATTGTACACCTTACCAAAATAACTGATTCTTGTAAAACTCACATAGATACAATATTTTAGGCATTTTTAGACATAATGCATGTTCAGTTTTGGAGTTATGTTTATATAACTTTCATATTTGGTATGTCATATTGAATTAAAAAAACTTATTTGCCTTTGCAAAACTTACAAATTATAATTTTTCTAGTAAAACTAACAAAGATACATATCTTCACGCATTATCAGACATGTTGCATGTTTGGTGTTGGAATTATGTTGAAAAACATTTTTATTGCTTATTTCGCATTATCTCAGGATTTTAAGAACATTACTGTCATAATGAGTAAAAAACTACTTTTTGTGTTTGCAAGCCTTAAAATAGCATATGTTTCGAGTAAAACTCACAAGGATGCATTGTTTTAGGCTTTATTAACCTATTTGCATGTGTGATTAGGAAGTTATGTTTAAATAACAGTCAAATTGAATGTAGCAGTTATACTGTCATTATGAAAAAAAAACAATTTTTGTAGTTGTAAACCTTGCCAAATTACCTGATTCTGGTTAAACTCACATAGATACAATATTTTAGGCATTTTTAGACATATTGCATGTTCAATTTTGGAGTTATGTTTATATATATTTCATATTTGGTATGACAGTTATACTGTCATATTGAATGAAAAAAATTAACTTGCCTCTTTGCAAAACTTACAAAATATATTTTTTCTAGTAAAACTAACAAAGATACATGTCTTCAGGCATTATTAGACATGTTGCATGTTTGGTGTAGGAATTATGTTGAAAGACATTTTTATTGCTTATTTCGCATTATCTCAGGATTTTAAAAACTTTTCTGTCATAATGAGTAAAAAACTACTTTTTGTGTTTGCAAGCCTTAAAATAGCAAATGTTTCGAGTAAAACTCACAAGGATGCATTGTTTTAAGCTTTATTAACCTATTTTCATGTGTGATTAGGAAGTTATGTTTAAATAACAGTCAAATTGAATGTAGCAGTTATACTGTCATTATGAAAAAAAAACAATTTTTGTAGTTGTAAACCTTGCCAAATTACCTGATTCTGGTTAAACTCACATAGATACAATATTTTAGGCATTTTTAGACATATTGCATGTTCAATTTTGGAGTTATGTTTATATATATTTCATATTTGGTATGACAGTTATACTGTCATATTGAATGAAAAAAACTAACTTGCCTCTTTGCAAAACTTACAAAATATATTTTTTCTAGTAAAACTAACAAAGATACATGTCTTCAGGCATTATTAGACATGTTGAATGTTTGGTGTAGGAATTATGTTGAAAAACATTTTTATTGCTTATTTCGCATTATCTCAGGATTTTAAAAACTTTTCTGTCATAATGAGTAAAAAACTACTTTTTGTGTTTGCAAGCCTTAAAATAGCAAATGTTTCGAGTAAAACTCACAAGGATGCATTGTTTTAAGCTTTATTAACCTATTTTCATGTGTGATTAGGAAGTTATGTTTAAATAACAGTCAAATTGAATGTAGCAGTTATACTGTCATTATGAAGAAAAAACATTTTTTGTATTTGTAAACCTTACCAAATTACCTGATTCTGGTAAAACTCACATAGATACAATATTTTAGGCATTTTTAGACATAATGCATGTTCAGTTTTGGAGTTATGTTTATATATATTTCATATTTGGTATGACAGTTATACTGTCATATTGCATTAAAAAAACTAACTTGCCTCTTTGCAAAACTTACAAAATATAATTTTTCTAGTAAAACTAACAAAGATACATATCTTCACGCATTATCAGACATGTTGCATGTTTGGTGTAGGAATTATGTTGAAAAACATTTTTATTGCTTATTTCGCATTATCTCAGGATTTTAAGAACATTACTGTCATAATGAGTAAAAAACTCCTTTTTGTGTTTGCAAGCCTTAAAATAGCACATGTTTCGAGTAAAACCCAAAAGGATGCATTGTTTTAGGCTTTATTAACCTATTTGCATGTGTGGTTAGGAAGTTATGTTTAAATAACAGTCAAATTGAATGTAGCAGTTATACTGTCATTATGAAAAAAAAACAATTTTTGTATTTGTAAACCTTACCAAATTACCTGATTCTGGTGAAACTCACATATATACAATATTACAGGCAATTTTAGACATAATGCATGTTTAGGTTTGGAGTTTTGTTTATATAACTTTCATATTTGGTATGACAGTTATACTGTCATATTGAATTAAAAAAACTTATTTGCCTCTTTGCAAAACTTATAAAAGATCATTTTTCTAGTAAAACTAACAAAGATACATGTCTTCAGGCATTATTAGACATGTTGCATGTTTGGTGTAGGAATTATGTTGAAAAACATTTTTATTGCTTATTTTGCATTATCTCAGGATTTTAAGAACATTACTGTCAAAATGAGTAAAAAACTACTTTTTGTGTTTGCAAGCCTAAAATAGCATATGTTTCGAGTAAAACTCACAAGGATGCATTGTTTTAGGCTTTAATAACCTATTTTGCATGTGTGGTTAGGGAGTTATGTTTAAATAACAGTCAAATTGAATGTAGCAGTTAACTGTCATTATGAGTAAACCCCTAATTTATGTAATTGTACACCTCACCAAAATAACTGATTCTTGTAAAACTCACATTGATACAATATTTTAGGCATTTTTAGACATAATGCATGTTCAGTTTTGGAGTTATGTTTATATAACTTTCATATTTGGTAAGTCATATTGAATTAAAAAAACTTATTTGCCTCTTTGCAAAACTTACAAATTATAATTTTTCTAGTAAAACTAACAAAGATACATATCTTCACGCATTATCAGACATGTTGCATGTTTGGTGTAGGAATTATGTTGAAAAACATTTTTATTGCTTATTTCGCATTATCTCAGGATTTTAAGAACATTACTGTCATAATGAGTAAAAAACTACTTTTTGTGTTTGCAAGCCTTAAAATAGCATATGTTTCGAGTAAAACTCACAAGGATGCAATGTTTTAGGCTTTATTAACCTATTTGCATGTGTGATTAGGAAGTTATGTTTAAATAACAGTCAAATTGAATGTAGCAGTTATACTGTCATTATGAAAAAAAAACAATTTTTGTATTTGTAAACCTTACCAAATTACCTGATTCTGGTAAAACTCACATAGATACAATATTTTAGGCATTTTTAGACATAATGCATGTTCAATTTTGGAGTTATGTTTATATATATTTCATATTTGGTATGACAGTTATACTGTCATATTGCATTAAAAAAACTAACTTGCCTCTTTGCAAAACTTACAAAATATAATTTTTCTAGTAAAACTAACAAAGATACATATCTTCACGCATTATCAGACATGTTGCATGTTTGGTGTAGGAATTATGTTGAAAAACATTTTTATTGCTTATTTCGCATTATCTCAGGATTTTAAGAACATTACTGTCATAATGAGTAAAAAACTCCTTTTTGTGTTTGCAAGCCTTAAAATAGCACATGTTTCGAGTAAAACCCAAAAGGATGCATTGTTTTAGGCTTTATTAACCTATTTGCATGTGTGGTTAGGAAGTTATGTTTAAATAACAGTCAAATTGAATGTAGCAGTTATACTGTCATTATGAAAAAAAAACAATTTTTGTATTTGTAAACCTTACCAAATTACCTGATTCTGGTGAAACTCACATATATACAATATTACAGGCAATTTTAGACATAATGCATGTTTAGGTTTGGAGTTTTGTTTATATAACTTTCATATTTGGTATGACAGTTATACTGTCATATTGAATTAAAAAAACTTATTTGCCTCTTTGCAAAACTTATAAAAGATCATTTTTCTAGTAAAACTAACAAAGATACATGTCTTCAGGCATTATTAGACATGTTGCATGTTTGGTGTAGGAATTATGTTGAAAAACATTTTTATTGCTTATTTTGCATTATCTCAGGATTTTAAGAACATTACTGTCAAAATGAGTAAAAAACTACTTTTTGTGTTTGCAAGCCTAAAATAGCATATGTTTCGAGTAAAACTCACAAGGATGCATTGTTTTAGGCTTTAATAACCTATTTTGCATGTGTGGTTAGGGAGTTATGTTTAAATAACAGTCAAATTGAATGTAGCAGTTAACTGTCATTATGAGTAAACCCCTAATTTATGTAATTGTACACCTCACCAAAATAACTGATTCTTGTAAAACTCACATTGATACAATATTTTAGGCATTTTTAGACATAATGCATGTTCAGTTTTGGAGTTATGTTTATATAACTTTCATATTTGGTAAGTCATATTGAATTAAAAAAACTTATTTGCCTCTTTGCAAAACTTACAAATTATAATTTTTCTAGTAAAACTAACAAAGATACATATCTTCACGCATTATCAGACATGTTGCATGTTTGGTGTAGGAATTATGTTGAAAAACATTTTTATTGCTTATTTCGCATTATCTCAGGATTTTAAGAACATTACTGTCATAATGAGTAAAAAACTACTTTTTGGGTTTGCAAGCCTTAAAATAGCATATGTTTCGAGTAAAACTCACAAGGATGCAATGTTTTAGGCTTTATTAACCTATTTGCATGTGTGATTAGGAAGTTATGTTTAAATAACAGTCAAATTGAATGTAGCAGTTATACTGTCATTATGAAAAAAAAACAATTTTTGTATTTGTAAACCTTACCAAATTACCTGATTCTGGTAAAACTCACATAGATACAATATTTTAGGCATTTTTAGACATAATGCATGTTCAATTTTGGAGTTATGTTTATATATATTTCATATTTGGTATGACAGTTATACTGTCATATTGCATTAAAAAAACTAACTTGCCTCTTTGCAAAACTTACAAAATATAATTTTTCTAGTAAAACTAACAAAGATACATATCTTCACGCATTATCAGACATGTTGCATGTTTGGTGTAGGAATTATGTTGAAAAACATTTTTATTGCTTATTTCGCATTATCTCAGGATTTTAAGAACATTACTGTCATAATGAGTAAAAAACTACTTTTTGTGTTTGCAAGCCTTAAAATAGCACATGTTTCGAGTAAAACCCACAAGGATGCATTGTTTTAGGCTTTATTAACCTATTTGCATGTGTGATTAGGAAGTTATGTTTAAATAACAGTCAAATTGAATGTAGCAGTTATACTGTCATTATGAAAAAAAAAAAATTTTTGTATTTGTAAACCTTACCAAATTACCTGATTCTGGTGAAACTCACATATATACAATATTACAGGCAATTTTAGACATAATGCCTGTTTAGGTTTGGAGTTTTGTTTATATAACTTTCATATTTGGTATGACAGTTATACTGTCATATTGAATTAAAAAAACTTCTTTGCCTCTTTGCAAAACTTATAAAAGATCGTTTTTCTAGTAAAACTAACACAGATACATGTCTTCAGGCATTATTAGACATGTTGCATGTTTGGTGTAGGAATTATGTTGAAAAACATTTTTATTGCTTATTTTGCATTATCTCAGGATTTTAAGAACATTACTGTCAAAATGAGTAAAAAACTACTTTTTGTGTTTGCAAGCCTAAAATAGCATATGTTTCGAGTAAAACTCACAAGGATGCATTGTTTTAGGCTTTATTAACCTATTTTGCATGTGTGGTTAGGGAGTTATGTTTAAATAACAGTCAAATTGAATGTAGCAGTTAACTGTCATTATGAGTAAACCCCTAATTTATGTAATTGTACACCTTACCAAAATAACTGATTCTTGTAAAACTCACATAGATACAATATTTTAGGCATTTTTAGACATAATGCATGTTCAGTTTTGGAGTTATGTTTATATAACTTTCATATTTGGTATGACAGTTATACTGTCATATTGGATTAAAAAAACTAACTTGAGTCTTTGTAAAACTTACAAAAGATAATTTTTCTAGTATAACTAACAAAGATACATGTTTCCATGCATTATTAGACATGTTGCATGTTTGGTGTAGGAATTATGATGAAAAACATTTTTATTGCTTATTTCGCATTATCTCAGGATTTGAAGAACATTACTGTCAAAATGATTAAAAAACTACTTTTTGTGTTTGCAAGCCTTAAATAGCATATGTTTCGAGTAAAACCCACAAGGATGCATTGTTTTAGGCTTTATTAACCTATTTGCATGTGTGATTAGGAAGTTATGTTTAAATAACAGTCAAATTGAATGTAGCAGTTATACTGTCATTATGAAAAAAAACTATTTTTGTATTTGTAAACCTTACCAAATTACCTGATTCTGGTGAAACTCACATAGATACAATATTACAGGCAATTTTAGACATAATGCATGTTCAGTTTTGGAGTTATGTTTATAAATAAATAATGATAAATGGGTTGTACTTGTATAGCGCTTTTCTGCCTTCAAGGTACTCAAAGCGCTTTGACACTACTTCCATATTTACCTATTCACACACACATTCACACACTGATGGAGGGAGCTGCCATGCAAGGCGCTAACCAGCACCCATCAGGAGGAAGGGTGAAGTGTCTTGCTCAGAACACAACGGACATGACGAGGTTGGTACTAGGTGGGGATTGAACAAAGGGGCCCTCGGGTCGCGCACGGCCATTCTTCCACTGCGCCACGCCGTCCCAATTATATAACTTTCATATTTGGTATGACAGTTAGACTGTCATATTGAATTAAAAAAACTAACTTGCCTCTTTGCAAAACTTACAAAAGATAATTTTTCTAGTAAATCTAACAAAGATACACGTCTTCAGGCATTATTAGACATGTTGCATGTTTGGTGTAGGAATTATGTTGAAAAACATTTTTTTTGCTTATTTTGCATTATCTCAGGATTTTAAGAACATTACTGTCAAAATGAGTAAAAAAATCCTTTTTGTGTTTGCAAGCCTTAAAATAGCATATGTTTCGAGTAAAACTCACAAGGATGCATTGTTTTAGGCTTTATTAACCTATTTGCATGTGTGATTAGGAAGTTATGTTTAAATAACAGTCAAATTGAATGTAGCAGTTATACTGTCATTATGAAAAAAAAACAATTTTTGTATTTGTAAACCTTACCAAATTACCTGACTCTGGTAAAACTCACATAGATACAATATTTTAGGCATTTTTAGACATAATGCATGTTCAATTTTGGAGTTATGTTTATATATATTTCATATTTGGTATGACAGTTATACTGTCATATTGCATTAAAAAAACTAACTTGCCTCTTTGCAAAACTTACAAAATATAATTTTTCTAGTAAAACTAACAAAGATACATATCTTCACGCATTATCAGACATGTTGCATGTTTGGTGTAGGAATTATGTTGAAAAACATTTTTATTGCTTATTTCGCATTATCTCAGGATTTTAAGAACATTACTGTTATAATGAGTAAAAAACTACTTTTTGTGTTTGCAAGCCTTAAAATAGCACATGTTTCGAGTAAAACCCACAAGGATGCATTGTTTTAGGCTTTATTAACCTATTTGCATGTGTGATTAGGAAGTTATGTTTAAATAACAGTCAAATTGAATGTAGCAGATATACTGTCATTATGAAAAAAAAAAATTTTTTGTATTTGTAAACCTTACCAAATTACCTGATTCTGGTGAAACTCACATATATACAATATTACAGGCAATTTTAGACATAATGCATGTTTAGGTTTGGAGTTTTGTTTATATAACTTTCATATTTGGTATGACAGTTATACTGTCATATTGAATTAAAAAAACTTATTTGCCTCTTTGCAAAACTTATAAAAGATCGTTTTTCTAGTAAAACTAACACAGATACATGTCTTCAGGCATTATTAGACATGTTGCATGTTTGGTGTAGGAATTATGTTGAAAAACATTTTTATTGCTTATTTTGCATTATCTCAGGATTTTAAGAACATTACTGTCAAAATGAGTAAAAAACTACTTTTTGTGTTTGCAAGCCTAAAATAGCATATGTTTCGAGTAAAACTCACAAGGATGCATTGTTTTAGGCTTTATTAACCTATTTTGCATGTGTGGTTAGGGAGTTATGTTTAAATAACAGTCAAATTGAATGTAGCAGTTTACTGTCATTATGAGTAAACCCCTAATTTATGTAATTGTACACCTTACCAAAATAACTGATTCTTGTAAAACTCACATAGATACAATATTTTAGGCATTTTTAGACATAATGCATGTTCAGTTTTGGAGTTATGTTTATATAACTTTCATATTTGGTATGACAGTTATACTGTCATATTGGATTAAAAAAACTAACTTGAGTCTTTGTAAAACTTACAAAAGATAATTTTTCTAGTATAACTAACAAAGATACATGTATCCATGCATTATTAGACATGTTGCATGTTTGGTGTAGGAATTATGATGAAAAACATTTTTATTGCTTATTTCGCATTATCTCAGGATTTTAAGAACATTACTGTCATAATCAGTAAAAAACTACTTTTTGTGTTTGCAAGCCTTAAAATAGCATATGTTGCGAGTAAAACTCACAAGGATGCATTGTTTTAGGCTTTATTAGCCTATTTGCATGTGTGGTTAGGAAGTTATAATTAAATAACTGTCAAATTGAATATAGCAGTTCTACTGTCATTATGAGAAAAAAACCAATTTTTGTATTTGTAAACCTTACAAAATTACCTTATTCTGGTAAAACTCACATAGATACAATATTTTAGGCATTTTTGGAGTTATGTTTATATAAATTATACATTTAGTTTGACAGTTATACTGTTATATTGAATTAAAAAAACTTACTTGCGTCGTTGCAAAACTTACAAAAGATAAATTTTCTAGTAAAACTAACAAAGATACATGTCCAGGCATTATTAGACATGTTGCATGTTTGGTGTAGGAATTATGTTGAAAAACATTTTTATTGCTTTTTTTGCATTATCTCAGGATTTTAAGAACATTACTGGCATATTGAGTAAAAAACTACTATGACAGTATACTGTCACATTCAATCTGACTGTTATTTAAACATAACTCCTAAACCATGCAAGCAAAATGTCAAATAATGCCTAGAGAAATGTATCTTTGTAAGTTTTACAGGAAAAAATAGTATACTGTCATACTAAATATGAAAGTTGAATAAATATAACACCAAAACCAAACTTGCAATCCGTCTAAAAATGCCTGTAATATTAAATATATGTGAGTTTTACCAGAATCCGTTATTTTGGTAAGGTTTACAAATACAAAAATTTGGGTTTTACTCATAATGACAGTATAACTGCCATATTCAAAATAACAGTTATTTAAACATAACTCCTAAACCAAATATGCTAAATGGCTAATAATGCCTGGAGAAATGAATCTTTGTGAGTTTTACTAGAAAAAAAATATTTTGTAAGGTTTGTAAAGACAAAAGTTAGTTGTTTTTTTTACTCAATATATAACTGTCATACTAAATATGAAAGTTAGATAAACATAATTCCAAGACCAAACTCCTAAACCAAACTTGCAGTCCGTCTTAAACTGCCTGTAATATTGAATCTATGTGAGTTTTGCCAGAATCAGGTATTTTGGTAAGGTTTACAAATACAAAACTTGGGTTTTACTCATAATGACAGTATAACTGCAACATTTAATATGACAGTTATTTAAACATGACTCCTAAACCAAACATGATAAATGACTAATAATGCCTGGAGAAATGTATCTTTGTGAGTTTTACTGGAAAAAAATAATGTGTAAGGTTATAAAGACACAAGTTATTTTTTATTTATTTAATACGATGGTATAACTGTCATACTAAATATGAAAGTTTTATAAACATAACTCCAAAACCAAAATGCATTTTGTCTAAAAATGCCTGTAATATTGAGTCTTACCAGAATCAGGTATTTTGGTAAGGTTGACAAATACAAACATTAGGTTTTACTCATAATGACAGTATCTGCCACATTCAATATGACAATTATTTAAACAAAACTCCAAAACCAAACATGCATTATGTCTAAAAATTCCTATAATTTTGTATCTACGTGATTTTTACTAGAATCAGTTGTTTTTGTAAGGTTTACAAATACAAAATATTAGTTTTTCTCATAATGAGAGTATACTGTCACAATCAATCTGACAAAATGGCTAATAATGCCTGGAGGAATGTATCTTTGTGAATTTTATTGGAACAAAAAATTTTGTAAGGTTTGTAAAGACACACGTTAGTTTATTTTACTTAATTTTACAGTATAGCTGTCATACTATATATGAAAGTTTTATAAACATAACTCCAAAACCAAACATGCAATCCGTCTAAAAATGTCTGTAATATTTATTATATGTAAGTTTTATCAGAATCACGTATTTTGGTAAGGTTTACAAATCAAAATATTAGGTTTTACTCATAGTGACAGTATTCTTTGTGAGTTTTGGGGGGAAAAAATTGTAAGGTTTATAAGGACACAAGTTTTTTTTTTTTTTACTCAATATGATGGTATACTGTCATACTAAATATGAAAGTTGTATAAACATAACTCCAAAACCAAACATGCATTATGTCTAAAAATGCCTGCAATATTGTATCTATGTTATTTTTACCAGAATCAGGTATTTTTGGTAAGGTTTACAAATACAAAAATTAGGTTTTACTCAGAATGACAGTATACTGTCACATTCAATCTGAAAGTTATTTAAACATAACTCCTAAACCACAAATACAAAATGGCTAATAATGCCTGGAGAAATGTATCTTTGTGAGTTTTCCTGGAAAAAAAATTTTTTTATAAGGTTTGTAAAGACACAAGTTAGTTTTTTTTTACTTAATATGACACTTATTTAAACATAACTCCTAAAACACAAATGCAAAATGACTAATAATGCCTAGAGAAATGTATATTTGCGAATTTTCCCGGAAAACAATATTTTGTAAGGTTTGTAAAGATACAAATTAGTGTTTTATTACTCAATATGATGGTATAACTGTCATACTAAATATGAAAGTTATATAAACATAACTCCAAAACCAAACATATTTTATGTCTAAAAATTCCTGTAATATTGTATCGATGTGGGTTTTACCAGAATCAGGTTTTTTGGTAAGGTTTACAAATACAAAAAATATGTTTTACTCATAATGACAGTATAACTGCCACACTCAATATAACAGTTATTCAAACATAACTCCTAAGCCAAACATGTTAAATGGCTAATAAAGCCTGGGGAAATGGATCTTTTTGAGGTTAACTGGAAAACAATTTTTTTGTAAGGTTTGTAAAGACAGAAGTTAGTTTTTTTACTCATAATGACAGTATAACTGCCACATTCAAAATGACAGTTATATAAACATAACGCCAAAACCAAACATGCATTATGTCTAAAAATGCCTGTAATATTAAATCTATGTGAGTTTGACCAGAATCAGGTATTTTGGTAAGGTTTACAAATACAAAAAGTAGGTTTTACTCATAATGACAGTATAACTGCCACGTTCAAAATTACAGTTATTTAAACATAAGTCCTAATTTAAACATGCTAAATGGCTAATTCTGCCTGGAGAAAGGTATCTTTGTGAGTTTAACTGGAAAATAAAAATATTTTGTAAGGTTTGTTAAGACACAAGTTAGTTTTTTTTAGTCAATATGTGTATAACTGTCATAATAAATGTAAATTTTATATGAACATAACTCCAAAACCAAACATGCATTATGTCTAAAAATGCCTGTAATATTGTATCTATGTGATTTTTACCAGAATCAGGTATTTTAATAAGGTTTACAAATACAAAATCTAGGTTTTACTCATAATGACAGTATAACTGCCACACTCAATATGACAGTTATTTAAACATAACTCCTAAACCAAACATGATAAATGGCTAAGTATACCTGGAGAAATGTATCTTTGTGAGTTTTGCTGGAAAAAAAAAAAAGTACCGTATTTTCCGCACTATAAGGCGCACCTAAAAACCACAAATTTTCTCAAAAGCTGACAGTGCGCCTTATAATCCGGTGCGCCTTATATATGGGTTAATATTAATATTAATTTTCATAAAGTTTAGGTCTCGCAACTACGGTAAACAGCCGCCATCTTTTTTCCCCGTAGAAGAAGCGCGCGGTGCATGCTGGGATATGTGGCGTTTCATTTCCATTTGTGTGTTTATGTAAAGACCCCAAAATGGCTCCTATTAAGTGTGTTGTCTGTCTAATTATAAATAATGCAGACGAGGCGTGTTAACTGAGTTCTCAACGTTTACTCACAGCGTGCTCAGAAGCAGTGCCTGGGGAGTCTGTGGTGGGCTCTCCTATTTCTGGGGCTGAGGTTGCTCCTCGGTGGCAAGGCCCCAGGGCTAGATGAGATCCGCCCGGAGTTCCTTAAGGCTCTGGATGCTGTGGGGCTGTCTTGGTTGACAAGACTCTGCAGCATCGCGTGGACATCGGGGGCAGTACCTCTGGATTGGCAGACCGGGGTGGTGGTTCCTCTCTTTAAGAAGGGGAACCGGAGGGTGTGCTCTAACTATCGTGGGATCACACTCCTCAGCCTTCCCGGTAAGGTCTATTCAGGTGTACTGGAGAGGAGGCTACGCCGGATAGTCGAACCTCGGATTCAGGAGGAACAGTGTGGTTTTCGTCCTGGTCGTGGAACTGTGGACCAGCTCTATACTCTCGGCAGGGTCCTTGAGGGTACATGGGAGTTTGCCCAACCAGTCTACATGTGTTTTGTGGACTTGGAGAAGGCATTCGACCGTGTCCCTCGGGAAGTCCTGTGGGGAGTGCTCAGAGAGTATGGGGTATCGGACTGTCTGATTGTGGCAGTACGCTCTCTGTATGCTCAGTGCCAGAGCTTGGTCCGCATTGCCGGCAGTAAGTCGGACACGTTTCCAGTGAGGGTTGGACTCCGCCAAGGCTGCCCTTTGTCACCGATTCTGTTCATAACTTTTATGGACAGAATTTATAGGCGCAGTCAAGGCGTTGAGGGGATCTGGTTTGGTGGCTGCAGGATTAGGTCTCTGCTTTATGCAGATGATGTGGTCCTGTTGGCTTCATCTGGCCAGGATCTTCAGCTCTCACTGGATCGGTTCGCAGCCGAGTGTGAAGCGACTGGGATGGACCATGGACTCGGACCTCCAAGTCCCAGTGCATGGTTCTCGCTAACCCGGTCATGAGCTTTGGGTTATGACCGAAAGGACAAGATCACGGGTACAAGCGGCCGAAATGAGTTTCCTCCGCCGGGTGGCGGGGCTCTCCATTAGAGATAGGGTGTGAGAAGCTCTGCCATCCGGGGAGAGCTCAAAGTAAAGCCGCTGCTCCTCCACATCGAGAGGAGCCAGATGAGGTGGTTCGGGCATCTGGTCAGGATGCCACCCGAACGCCTCCCTAGGGAGGTGTTTAGGGCACGTCCGACCGGTAGGAGGCCACGGGGAAGACCCAGGACACGTTGGGAAGACTATGTCTCCCGGCTGGCCTGGGAACGCCTCGGGGTCCCACAGGAAGAGCTGGACGAAGTGGCTGGGGAGAGGGAAGTCTGGGCTTCCCTGCTTAGGCTGCTGCCCCCGCGACCCGACCTCGGATAAGCGGAAGAAGATGGATGGATGGATGGATAAATATAAAAGTAATATAAACATCATTCCAAAACCAAACTCCTAAACCAAACTTGCAATCCGTCTTAAACTGCCTGTAATATTGAATCTATATGAGTTTTACCAGAATCAGGTATTTTGGTAAGGTTTACAAATACAAAACTTGGGTTTTACTCATAATGACAGTATAACTGCATTATTTGATATGACAGTTATTTAAACATAACTCCTAAACCAAACATGATAAATAGCTAATAATGCCTGGAAAAATGTATATAAACATAACTCCAAAACCAAACATGCATTATGTCTAAAAATGCCTGTAATATTGTATCTATGTGAGTTTTACCAGAATCAGGAATTTTGGTAAGGTTTATAAATACAAAAATTAGGTTTTACTCATAATGACAGTATAACTGCCACCCTCAATATGACGGTTATGTAACATAACTCCTAAACCACAAATGCAAAATGGCTAATAATGCCTGGAGAAATGTATCTTTGTGAGTTTTACAGGAAAAAAAAATATTTTGTAAGGTTTGATAAGACACAAAATAGTTTTTTTTATTCAATATGTTTGTATAACTGTCATAATAAATGTAAAAGTTATATAAACATAACTCCAATACCAAACATGCAATCCGTCTAAAAATGCCTGTTATATTGAATCTATGTGAGTTTTACTAGAATCAGGTATTTTGTTAAGGTTTACAAATACAAAAATTAGGTTTTACTCACTATGACAGTATACTGTCACATTCAATCTGACTGTTATTTAAACACAAATTCTAAACCACGGATGCAAAGTGGCTAATATTAACTGGAGAAATGTATTTTTGTGAGTTTTACTGGAAAAAAAATATTTTGTAAAGTTTGTATGGACACAAGTTAGTTTTTTTTACTCAATATGATGGAAACATGCTTTATGTCTAAAAAAAATCCTGTAATATTTTATCCATGTGAGTTTTATCAGAGCAAGTTATTTTGGTAATTTTACAAATACAAAAAATAGGTTTTACTCATAATGACAGTGCCACACGCAATATGACAGTTATTTAAACATAACTCTAAACCAAACATGGTTAATGGCTAATCATGCCTGGAGAAATGTATCTTTGTGAGTTTTACTGGAAAACATTTTTTTTTAAGGTTTATAAAGACACAAGTTAGTTTTTTTTACTCAATATGACAGTATAACTCTAATACTAAATGTAAAACATATATAAACATAACTCCAAAACAGAACATGCATTATGTTTAAAAATGCCTGTAATTTTGTATCCATGCGAGTTTTACGAAAATCAATTGTTGTAGTAAGGTTTGCAATTACAAAATATTGGTTTTACTCACCATGATAGTATACTGTCACATTCAATTTGACAGTTATTTAAACATAACTACCAAACCACACATGCAAAATGGCTATAATGCCTGGAGAAATGTATCTTTGTGAGATTACTGGAAAAACATATTTTGTAAGGTTTGTAAAGAACCAATTTGGTTTTTTTTACTTAACATGATGAGGTGGCGACATTTCCAGGGTGTACCCCGCCTTCCGCTCGATTGTAGCTGACATAGGCTCCAGCGCCCCCCGCGACCCCGAAGGGAATAAGCGGTAGAAAATGGATGGATGGATGGACATCCATTAAAAAATGCCTGTAATATTGTATCACTCCTCTCTGAGCTGCCACCTTAACGTGGTAGAGGAGTTTGCGTGTCCCAATGATCCTAGGAGCTATGTTGTCCGGGGGCTTTATGCCCCCTGGTAGGGTCTCCCAAGACAAACTGGTCCTAGGTGAGGGATCAGACAAAGAGCAGCTCGAAGACCTCCATGAAATATAAAAAAACAAGGACCCAGATTTCCCTCGCCCGGACGCGGGTCACCGGGACCCCCTCTGGAGCCAGGCCCGGAGGTGGGGCACGATGGCGAGCACCTGGTGGCCGGGCCTGCCCCCATGGGGCCCGGCCGGGCACAGCCCGAAGAGGCAACGTGGGTCCCCCCTCCAATGGGCTCACCACCCATAGCAGGGGTCATGGAGGTCGGGTGCAATGTGAGCTGGGCGGCAGCCGAAGGCAGGGCACTTGGCGGTCCGATCCTCGGCTACAGAAGCTAGCTCTTGGGACGTGGAACGTCACCTCGCTGGGGGGGAAGGAGCCTGAGCTAGTGCGCGAGGTGGAGAAGTTCCGGCTAGATATAGTCGGACTCACTTCGAATGGTTTGGTGGCTGCAGGATTAGGTCTCTGCTTTTTGCAGATGATGTGGTCCTGATGGCTTCATCTGGCCAGGATCTTCAGCTCTCACTGGATCGGTTCGCAGCCGAGTGTGAAGCGACTGGGATGAGAATCAGCACCTCCAAGTCCGAGTCCATGGTTCTCGCCCGGAAAAGGGTGGAGTGCCATCTCCGGGTTGGGGAGGAGATTTTGCCCCAAGTGGAGGAGTTCAAGTACCTCGGAGTCTTGTTCACGAGTGGGGGAAGAGTGGATCGTGAGATCGACAGGCGGATCGGTGCGGCGTCTTCAGTAATGCGGACGCTGTATCGATCCGTTGTGGTGAAGAAGGAGCTGAGCCGGAAGGCAAAGCTCTCAATTTACCGGTCGATCTACGTTCCCATCCTCACCTATGGTCATGAGCTTTGGGTTATGACCGAAAGGACAAGATCACGGGTACAAGCGGCCGAAATGAGTTTCCTCCGCCGGGTGGCGGGGCTCTCCATTAGAGATAGGGTGAGAAGCTCTGCCATCCGGGAGGAGCTCAAAGTAAAGCCGCTGCTCCTCCACATCGAGAGGAGCCAGATGAGGTGGTTCGGGCATCTGGTCAGGATGCCACCCGAACGCCTCCCTAGGGAGGTGTTTATGGCATGTCTGACCGGTAGGAGGCCGCGGGGAAGACCCAAGACACGTTGGGAAGACTATATCTCCCGGCTGGCCTGGGAACGCCTCGGGGTCCCCTGGGAGGAGCTGGACGAAGTGGCTGGGGAGAGGGAAGTCTGGGCTTCCCTGCTTAGGCTGCTGCCCCCGCGACCCGACCTCGGATAAGCGGAGGAAGATGGATGGATGGATATTGTATCAATGTGAGTTTTACTAAAATCAGTTGTTTTTGTAAGTTTTGCAAATACAAAATATTGGTTTTACTCACTATGACAGTGTACTGTCACATTCAATCTGACAGCTATTTAAACATAACTCCTAAACCACACATGCAATATGACTAATAATGCCGAGAAAAATGTATCTCTCTGAATTTTATTGGAAAAAAATATTTTTTAAGGTTTTTAAAATTACAAGTTTGTTATTTTTTACTCAATTTGACAGTATAACTGTCATACTGAATATGAAAGTTATATACACATAACTCTAAAACCAAACTTGCAATCCGTCTAAAAATGCCTGTAATTATGAATCTATGTGAGTTTAACCAAAATCAGGTATTTTGGTAAGGTTTACAAATACAAAAATTAGGTTTTACTCATAATGACAGTATAACTGCCACACGCAATATGACAGTTTTTTAAACATAACTCCTAAAAAAACAAATGCAAAATGACTAATAATGCCTGGAAAAATGTATCTTTGTGAAATTTAATGAAAAAAAAATATTTTGTAAGGTTTGTAAAGACACAAATTAGTTTTTTTTACTCAATATGATGGTATAACTGTCATACTAAATATGAAAGTTGTATAAACATAACTGCAAAACCAAACATGTTTTATGTCTATGTGTAATATTGTATCTATGTGAGTTTTACCAGAATCAGGTATTTTGGTAAGGTTTACAAATACAAAAATTAGGTTTTACTCACTATGACAGTATACTGTCACATTCAATCTGACAGTTATGTAAACATAACTCCTAAACCACACATGCAAAATGGCTAATAATGCCTGGAGAAATGTATCTTTGTGAGTTTTACTAGGAAAAACAATTTGTAAGGTTTGTAAAGACACACGTTAGTTTTATTTACTCAATATGACAGTATAACTGTCATACTACATGCAGAAAATATATAAACATGACTCCAAAACCAAACTTGCAATCCGTCTAAAAATGTCTGTAATATTGAATCTATGTGAGTTTTACCAAAATGAGGTATTTTGGTAAGGTTGACAAATAAAAAAAATAGGTTTTACTGATAGTGACATTATAAGTGCCACACTCAATATGACAGTTATTTAAACATAAGTCATAAACGACACATGAAAATGGCTATTAAACCTGGAGAAATGTATCTTTGTTAGTTTTACTAGAGTAATGATCTTTTGTAAGGTTTACAAAGACACAAGTTTTTTTACTCAATATGACGGTATAACTGTCAAACTAAAAAAAGTTATAGAAACATAACTCCAAAACCAAACTCAAAAACCAAACATGCAATCCATTTAAAAATGCCTGTAATATTAAATATATGTGAGTTTTATCAGAATCAGGTATTGTGGTAAGGTTTACAATACCAAAATTAGGTTTTACTCATAATGACAGTATAACTGCCACGCTCAATATGACAGTTATTTAAACATAACTCCTAAAACACACATGCAAAATGACTAATAATGCGTGGAAAAATGTATCTTTGTGATTTTTACTGGAAAAAAATATTTTGTAAGGTTTGTAAAGATACTGTTTTTTTTTTTTTTTTTAACTCAATATGATGGTATAACTGTCATACTAAAAATGAAAGTTTTATAAACATAACTCCAAAACCAAACTTGCAATTCGTAAAAAAAATGGCTGTAATATTGAATATATTTGATTTTTACCAGAATCAGGTATTTTGGTAAGGATTACAAATACAAAAATTAGGTTTTACTCATATTGACAGATAACCGCCAAATTGTTTTAAACATAACTCATAAACAAAACATGCTAAATGGCTAATAATGCCTGGAGAAAAGTATCTTTGTGAGTTTTACTGGAAAAAAATAAATAAAAATTGTAAGGTTTGTAAAGACACAAGTTAGTTTTTTCTAACTCAAAAAGACAGTATAACTGTCATACTAAATGTAAAAGTTATATAAACATAACTCCAAAACCAAACATGCATTATGACTAAGAATGCCTGAAATGATGTATCCATGTGAGTTATACTAGAATCAGTTGTTTTTGTAAGTGTTGCAAATACAAAATATTGGTTTTACTCACTATGACAGTATACTGTCACATTCGATCTGACAGTTATTTAAACATAACTCCTAAACCACATATTCAAAATGACTAATAATGCCTGGAGGAATGTATCTCTGTGAATTTTTCTGGAAAAAAATATTTTTTACAACACAATTTTTTTTTACTCAAAATGACAGCAGTATACTGTCATAGTGAGTAAAACCTTATTTTTGTATTTGTAAACCTTACCAAAATACCTGATTGTAGTAAAACTCACATAGATACAATATTACAGGCATTTTTTGAACATAATGCATGTTTGGTTTTGGAGTTATGTTTATATAACTTTCATATTTAGTATGACAGTTTTACTGTCATATTAAGTTAAAAAAAAAACTAACTTGTGTCTTTACAAACCTTACAAAATATATATATATTTTTTTCAGTAAAACTCACAAAGGCATTATTAGTCATTTTGTATGTGTGGTTCAGGAGTTATGTTTAAATAACTGTCAGATTGAATGTGACAGCATACTGTCATAGTGAGTAAATTCAATATTTTCTATTTTCAAACCTTAAAAAAACAACTGATTCTAGTAAAACTCACATGGATACAATGTTACAGGCATTTTTAGACATAATGCATGTTTGGTTTTGGAGTTTTGTTTATATACATTTTACATTTAGTATGACAGTTATACTGTCATATGGAGTAAAAAACAACTAACTTGTGTCTTTACAAACCTTACTAAAATGTTGTTTTTTTCAGGAAAACTCACAAAGATGCATTTCTCCAGTCATTATTAGCCATTTAGCATGTTTGGTTTAGGAGTTATGTTTAAATAACTGTCATTTTGAACGTTGCAGTTATACTGTCATTATGAGTAAAACCAAATTTTTGTATTTGTAAACCTTACCAAAATCCCTGTTTGTGGTAAAACTCACATAGATTCAATATTACATGCATTTTTAGACGGATTGCATGTTTGGTTTTGAAGTTATGTTTATATAACTTTCAAATTTAGTAAGACAGTTATACCATCATATTGAATAAAAAAAAAAACTTGTGTCCGAACAAACCTTACAAAATATATTTTTTCCAGTAAAACTCACAAAAATAAATTTCTCCAGGCATTATTAGCCATTTTGCATGTGTGGTTTAGGAGTTATGTTTAAATAACTGTCAGATTGAATGTAACAGTATACTGTCATAGTGAGTAAAACCAATATTTTGTATTTGAAAACCTTACAAAAACAACTGATTCTACTAAAACTCACATGGATACAATATTACAGGCATTTTTAGACATAATGCATGTTCGTTTTTGGAGTTATAATTATATAACTTTTACATTTAGTATGACAGTTATACTGTCATATTGAGTAAAAAAAATAAATAACTTGTGTCTTTAAAAACCTTACAAAATATTTTTTTTCCCAGTAAAACTCACAAAGATAAATTTTTCCAGGCATTATTAGCCATTTTGCATGTGAGGTTTAGGAGTTATATTTAAATAACTGTCATATTGCGTGTGGCAGTTATACTGTCATTATGAGTAAAACCTAATTGTTGTATTTGTGAACCTTACCAAAATACCTGTTTGTGGTAAAACTCACATAGATTCAATATTACAGGCATTTTTAGATGGATTGCATTTTGGTTTTGAAGTTATGTTTATATAACTTTTAAATTTAGTAAGACAGTTGTACCATCATATTGAGTAAAAAAAAACTAACTTGTGTCCAAACAAACCTTACAAAATATTTTTTTTCCAGTAAAACTCACAAAAATAAATTTCTCCAGGCATTATTAGTCACTTTGAATGTGTGGTTTAGGAGTTATGTTTAAATAACTGTCAGATTGAATGTGACAGTATACTGTCATAGTGAGTAAAACCAATATTTTGTATTCCCAAAACTTACAAAAACAACTGATTCTAGTAAAACTCACATGGATACATCATTACAGGCAATTTTAGATATAATGCATGTTTGGTTTTGTAGTTATGTTTATACAACTTTTACATTAAGTATGACAGTTATACTGTCATATTGAGTAAAACAAAACTAACTTGTGTCTTTACAAACCATACAAAATAATGTTTTTCCAGTAAAACTCACAAAGACACCTTTCTCCAGGCATTATTAGCCATATAGCATGTTTGGTTTAGGAGTTATGTTTAAATATTTGTCATTTTGAACGTGGTAGTTATACTGTCATTATGAGTAAAACCAAATTTTTTTATTTGTAAACCTTACCAAAATACCTGTTACTGGAAAAAAATATTTTGTAAGGTTTGTATAGACACAAATTAGTTTCTTTTACTCAATATGACAGTATAACTGTCATACTAAATATGAAAGTTATATAAACATAACTCTAAAACCAAACATGCAATCCGTCTAAAAATGCCTGTAATATTGTATCTATATGAGTTTTACTACAATCAGGTATTTTGGTAAGGTTTACAAATACAACAACTAGGTTTTACTCATAATGACAGTATAACTGCCACACGCAATATGACAGTTATTTAAATATAACTCCTAAACCTCACATGCAAAATGGCTAATAATGCCTGGAAAAATTTATCTTTGTGAGTTTTACTGGGAAAAAAAAAATATTTTGTAAGGTTTTTAATGACACAAGTTTTTTTCTTTTTTACTCAATATGACAGTATAACTCTCATACTAAATGTAAAAGTTATATAATTATAACTCCAAAACCAAACATGCATTATGTCTAAAAATGCCTGTAATATTGTATCCATGTGAGTTTTACTAGAATCAGTTGTTTTTGTAAGGTTTTCAAATACAAAATATTGGTTTTACTCACTATGACAGTATACTGTCACATTCAATCTGACAGTTATTTAAACATAACTCCTAAACCACACATACAAAATGACTAATAACGCATGGAGAAAAGTTTATTTGTGAGTTTTAAACTGTCAGATTGAATGTGACAGTATACTGTCATAGTGAGTAAAACCAGTATTTTGTATTTGCAAAAATTACAAAAACAACTGATTCTAGTAAAACTCACATGGATACAATATTACAGGCATTTTTAGACATAATGCATGTTTGGTTTTGGAGTTATATTAATATGATGAGATAGCGACTTTTCCAGGGTGTACCCCGCCTTCCGCCCGATTGTAGCTGAGATAGGCTCCAGCGCCCCCCGCCACCCCGAAGGGAATAAACGGTAGAAAATGGATGGATGGTTGGACAGTATAACTGTCATACTAAATGTAAAAGTAGTATAAACATAACTCCAAAACCCAACATGCATTATGTCTAAAAATGCCTGTAATATTGTATCCATGTGAGTTAACTAGAATCAGTTGTTTTTGTAAGTTTTGCAAATACAAAATATTGGTTTTACTCACTATGACAGTATACTGTCACATTCAATCTGACAGTTTAAAACTCACAAATAAACTTTTCTCCAGGCGTTATTAGTCATTTTGTATGTGTGGTTTAGGAGTTATGTTTAAATAACTGTCAGATTGAATGTGACAGTGTACTGTCATAGTGAGTAAAACCAATATTTTGTATTTGCAAACCTTACAAAAACAACTGATTCTAGTTAAACTCACATGAATACAATATTACAGGCATTTTTAGACATAATGCATGTTTGGTTTTGGAGTTATGTTTATAATTTTTTTACATTTAGTATGACAGTTTTACTGTCATATTGAGTAAGAAAAAAAATAACTTGTGTCTTTACAAACCCATTCATCCATCCATTTTGTACCGCTTATTCCCTTTGGGGTCGCGGGGGGCGCTGGAGCCTATCTCAGGTACTATCGGGCGGAAGGCGGGGTACACCCTGGACAAGTCGACACCTCATCGCAGTCTTTACAAACCTTACAAAATTGTTTTTTTTCCCTGTAAAACTTAAAAAGATACATTTCTCCAGGCATTATTAACCATTTTGCATGTGTGGTTTAGGAGTTATGTTTACATAACTGTCATATTGAATGTGGCAGTTATACTGTCATTATGAGTAAAACCTATTTTTTGTTTTTGTAAACCTTTCCAAAATACGTGATTCTCGTAAAACGAACATATATTCATTGGTTTTGGAGTTATGTTAATATAACTTTCATATTTAGTATGACAGTTATATCATCATATTGAGTAAAACATTTAACTTGTATCGTTATAAACCTTACAAATTCGTTTTTTCCAGCAAAACTCACAAAGATACATTTCTCCAGGCATTATTAACCATTTTGCATGTGTGGTATAGGAGTTATGTTTACATAACTGTCATATTAAATGTGGCAGTTATACTGTCATTATGAGTAAAACCAAATTTGTGTATATGTAAACCTTACCGAAATACCTGATTCTGGTAAAACTCACATAGATACAATATTACAGGTATTTTTAGACATATTTCAAGTTTGGTTTTGGAGTTATGTTTATTTAACTTTTATATATAGTATGCCAGTTATACTGTCATATTAAGTAAAAAACTAACTTGTGTCTTTACAAACCTTACAATTTTTTATTATTTTTTCCAGGAAAACTCACAAAGATACATTTCTCCAGGCATTATTAACCATTTTGCATGTGTGGTATAGGAGTTATGTTTACATAACTGTCATGTTCAATGTGGCAGCTATATTGTCATTATGAGTAAAACCAATTTTTTGTATTTGTAAACCTTACCAAAATACCGGATTCTGGTAAAACTCACATAGATACAATATTACAGGAATTTCTAGACATAAAACATGTTTGGTTTTGGAGTTATGTTTATATAACTTTCATATTTAGTATGACAGTTATACCATTATATTGAGTAAAAAAAATAACTTGTTTCTTTATAAACATTACATTTTTTTTTTCCAGTAAAACTCACAGATACATTTCTCCAGGTATAATTAGCCATTTATCATGTTTGGTTTAGGAGTTATGTTTAAATAACTGTTATATTGAGTGTGGCAGTTATACTGTCATTATGAGTAAAACCTAGATTTTGTATTTGTAAACCTTACCAAAATACCTAATTCTGGTAAAAATCACATAGATACAATATTACAGGCATTTTTAGACATAATGCATGTTTGGTTTTGGAGTTATGTTTATACAACTTTCATATTTAGTATGACAGTTACACCATTATATTGAGTAAAAAAAAAAAACTTGTGTCTTTATAAACCTTTTTTTTTTCCCAGTAAAACTCACAAAGATACATTTATCCAGGTATAATTAGCCATTTATCATGTTTGGTTTAGGAATTATGTTTAAATAACTGTCATATTGAGTGTGGCAGTTATACTGTCATTATGAGTAAAACCTATTTTTTTGTACCACATCGATACAATATTACAGGAATTTTTAGACATAAAGCATGTTTGGTTTTGGAGTTATGTTTATATTATTTTCATATATAATATGAAAGTTATACCATCAAATTGAGTAAAAAAACAAACTAATTTGTATCTTTACAAACCTTACAAAATATTGTTTTCCAGTAAAATTCACAAATATACCTTTCTCTAGGCATTATTAGTCATTTTGCATTTGTGTTTTAGGAGTTATGTTTAAATAACTGTCATATTGAGTGTGGCAGTTATACTGTCACTATGAGTAAAACCTAATTTTTGTTTTTGTAAACCTTACCAAAATACCTGATTCTGATAAAACTCACATATTGCATATTTGGTTTTGGAGTTGTGTTTATATAACTTTCATATATAGTATGACAGCTATACTGTAATATTGTGTAAAAAAAAACTAACTTGTGTCTTTACAAACCTTACAAAATATTTTTTCCAGTTAAACTCACAAAGATACATTCCTCAAGGCATTATTAGCCATATTGTCAGAGTGATTGTGACAGTATACGTCATTATGAGTTAAACTAATATTTTGTATGAGTAAAACCTAATTTTTGTATTTTTCAACATTACCAAAATACCTGATTCTTGTAAAACTCACATAGATACAATATTACAGGCATTTTTAGACATAATGCATGTTTGGTTTTGGAGTTATGTTTATATAACTTTTACATTTATTATGACAGTTATACAAACATATTGAATAAAAAAAACTAACTTGTGTCTTTACAAACCTTACAAAATAATTTTATTTTCCAGTTAAACTCACAAAGATACCTTTCTCCAGGCAGTATTAGCCATTTAGCATGTTTAAATTAGGAGTTATGTTTAAATAACTGTAATTTTGAACGTGGCAGTTATACTGTCATTATGAGTAAAACCTACTTTTTGTATTTGTAAACCTTACCAAAATACCTGATTCTGGTCAAACTCACATAGATTTAATACTACAGGCATTTTTAGACATAATGCATGTTTGGTTTTGGCGTTATGTTTATATAACTGTCATTTTGAATGTGGTAGTTGTTATACTGTCATTATGAGTAAAAAAACTAACTTCTGTCTTTACAAACCTTACAAAATATTTTTTTTTTCCAGTTAAACTCACAAAGATACATTTACCCAGGCATTATTAGCCATTTAACATGTTTGGTTTCGGAGTTATGTTTAAATAACTGTTATATTGAGTGTGGCAATTATACTGTCATTATGAGTAAAACCTATTTTTTGTATTTGTAAACCTTACCAAAATACCTGATTCTGGTAAAACCCACATCGATACAATATCACAGGAATTTTTAGACATAAAGTATGTTTGGTTTTGGAGTTATGTTTATATAACTTTCATATTTAGTATGACAGTTATACCATCATATTGAGTAATAAAACACTAATTTGTATCTTTACAAACCTTACAAAATATTGTTTTCCAGTAAAATTCACAAATATACATTTCTCTAGGCATTATTAGTCATTTTGCATTTGTGTTTTAAAGTTAAAGTTAAAGTTAAAGTTAAAGTCCCAATGATTGTCACACACACACTAGGTGTGGTGAAATGTGTCCTCTGCATTTGACCCATCCCCTTGATCACCCCCTGGGAGGTGAGGGGAGCAGCGGTGCTGCGCCCGGGAATCATTTTTGGTGATTTAACCCCCAATTCCAACCCTTGATGCTGAGTGCCAAGCAGGGACGTAATGGGTCCCATTTTTTCTAGTCTTTGGTATGACTCGGCCGGGGTTTGAACTCACAACCTACCGATCTCAGGGCGGACACTCTAACCACTAGATAGGAGTTATGTTTAAATAACTGTCATATTGAGGGTGACAGTTATACTGTCACTATGAGTAAAACCTAATTTTTTGATTTGTAAACCTTACCAAATACCTGATTCTGATAAAACTTACATATAATAAATATTACATACATTTTTAAACGGATTGCATGTTTGGTTTTGGAGTTATGTTTATAAAACTTTCATATATAGTATGACAGCTATACTGTAAAATTAAGTTAAAAAAAATAACTTGTGTCTTTACAAACCTTACAAAATATTTGTTCCTGTAAAATTCACAAAGATACATTCCTCCAGGCATTATTAGCCATTTTGTCAGATTGATTGTGACAGTATACTCTCATTATGAGAAAAACTAATATTTTGTATTTGTAAACCTTACAAAAACAACTGATTCTAGTAAAAATCACGTAGATACAAAGTTATAGGAATTTTTAGACATAATGCATGTTTGGTTTTGGAGTTATGTTTAAATAATTTTCATATTGAATGTGGCAGTATACTGTCATTATGAGTAAAACCTAATGTTTGTATTTGTCAACCTTACCAAAATACCTGATTCTGGTAAAACTCAAAAAGATACAATATTACAGGCATTTTTAGACAAAATGCATTTTGGTTTTGGAGTTATGTTTATATAACTTTCATATTTAGTATGCCAGTTATACCATTATATTAAATTTAAAAAAATAACTTGTGTCTTTATAAACCTTACAAATTATTTGTTTCCAGTAAAACTCACCATGATACATTTCTCCAGGCATTATTAGCCATTTATCATGTTTGGTTTAGGAGTCATGTTAGCTGTCATATCAAATGTTGCAGTTATACTGTCACTATGAGTAAAACCCAAGTTTTGTATTTGTAAACCTTACCAAAATACCTGATTCTGGCAAAACTCTCATAGATTCAATATTACAGGCAGTTCAAGACAGACTGCAAGTTTGGTTTAGGAGTTTGGTTTTGGAAGTATGTTGATCTAACTTTCATATTTAGCATGACAGTTATACCATCATATTGAGTAAAAAAAACAACTAACTTTTGTCTTTACAAACCTTACAAAATATTTTTTTTCTAGTAAAACTCACAAAGATTCATTTATCCAGGCATTATTAGCCATTTAGCATATTTGGTTTAGGAGTTATGTTTAAATATCTGTTATTTTGAATATGGCAGTTATACTGTCATTATGAGTAAAACCCAATTTTTGTATTTGTAAACCTCACCAAAATAACTAATTCTGATAAAACTCACATATATTCAATATTACAGGCATTTTTAGACGGATTGCAAGTTTGGTTTTGGTGTTATATTTATTCAACTTTCATATTTAGTATGACAGTTATACTGTCATATTGAGTAAAAAAAAAGCTAACTTGTGTCTTTACAAACCTTAGAAACTATTTTTTTCCTGTAAAACTTACAAAGATACATTTCTCCAGGCATTATTTGACATTTTGCTTGCATGGTTTAGGAGTTATGTTTAAATAACAGTCAGATTGAATGTGACAGTATACTGTCATAGTAGTTTTTTACTCAATATGCCAGTAATGTTCTTAAAATCCTGCGATAATGCGAAAAAATCAATAAAATTGTTTTTCAACATAATTCCTACACCAAACATGCAACATGCCTAATAATGCCTGCTATATTCAATTTGACAGTTATTTAAACATAACTTCCTAACCACACATGCAAATAGGCTAATAAAGCCTAAAACAATGCATCCTTGTGAGTTTTACTCTAAACATATGCTATTTTAAGGCTTGCAAACACAAAAAGTAGTGTTTTACTCATTTTGACAGTAATGTTCTTAAAATCCTGAGATAATGTGAAATAAGCAATAAAAATGTTTTTCAACATAATTCCTACACCAAACATGCAACATGTCTAATAATGCCTGAAGACATGTATCGTTTAGTTTTACTAGAAAAAATATATTTTGTAAGTTTTGCAAAGAGTCAAATAAGTTTTTTAAATTCAATATGACAGTATAACTGTCATACCAAATATGAAAGTTATATAAACATAACTCCAAAACTGAAAATGCATTATGTCTAAAAATGCCTAAAATATTGTATCTATGTGAGTTTTACAAGAATCAGTTAATTTGGTAAGGTGTACAATTACATAAATTAGGGGTTTACTCATAATGATAGTTAACTGCTACATTAAATTTGACTGTTATTTAAACAAAACTCCCTAACCACACATGCAAAATAGGTTAATAAAGCCTAAAACAATGCATCCTTGTGAGTTTTACTCGAAACATATGCTATTTTAAGGCTTGCAAACACAACAAGTAGTGTTATACTCATTTTGACAGTAATGTTCTTAAAATCCTGAGATAATGCGAAATAAGCAATAATAATGTTTTTCAACATTATTCCTACACCAAACATGCAACATGTCTAATAATGCCTGAAGACATGTATCTTTGTTAGTTTTACTAGAAAAATTATCTTTTGTAAGTTTTGCAAAAAGGCAAATACGTTTTTTTAATTCAATATGACAGTATAACTGTCATACCAATTATGAAAGTTATATAAACATAACTCCAAAACTGAACATGCATTATGTCTAAAAATACCTGTAATATTGTATCTATGTGAGTTTCACCAGAATCAGGTAATTTGGTAAGGTTTACAAACACAGAAATATTTTCATAATGACAGTATAACTGCTTCATTCAATTTGACTGTTATTTAAACATAACTTCCTAATCACACATTCAAATAAGTTAATAAAGCTTAAAACAATGCATCCTTGTGAGTTTTACTCGAAACATTTGCTATTTTAAGGCTTGCAAACACAAAAAGTAGTTTTTACTCATTATGACAGTAATGTTCTTAAAATCCTGAGATAATGCAAAATAAGCAATAAAAATGTTTTTCAACATAATTCCTACACCAAACAAGCAACATGTCTAATAATGCCTGGATACATGTATCTTTGTTAGTTATACTAGAAAAATTATCTTTTGTAAGTTTTACAAAGACTCAAGTTAGTTTTTTTAATACAATATGACAGTATAACTGTCATACCAAATATGAAAGTTATATAAACATAACTCCAAAACGAAACATGCATTATGTCTAAAAATGCCTAAAATATTGTATCTATGTGAGTTTTGCAAGAATCAGTTAATTTGGTAAGGTGTACAATTACATAAATTAGGGGTATACTCATAATGACAGATAACTGCTACATTTAATTTGACAGTTATTTAAACATAACTTCTAACCACACATGCAAAATAGGCTAATAAAGTCTAAAACAATGCATCCATGTGAGTTTTACTCGAAACATATGCTATTTTAAAGTTTGCAAACACAAAAAGTAGTTTTTTACTCATATGACAGTAATGTTCTGAAAATCCTGAGATAAAGCGAAATAAGCAATAAAAATGTTTTTCAACATATTTCCTACCCCAAACATGCAACATGTCTAATAATGCGTGAAGACATGTATCTTTGTTAGTTTTACTTGAAAAATTATCTTTTGTAAGTTTTTCAAAGAGGCAAGTTAGTTTTTTTAATGCAATATGACAGTATAACTGTCATACCAAATATGAAATATATATAAACATAACTCCAAAATTGAACATTCATTATGTCTAAAAATGCCTAAAATATTGTATCTATGTGAGTTTCAATAGAATCAGGTAATTTGGTAAGGTTTACAAATACACATTTTTTTTTTCATAATGCAAAAAAAATTACTAGAAAAATTATCTTCTGTAAGGTTTGCCATGACGCAAGTTAGTTTTTTTAATTCAATATGAAAGTATAAATGTCATACCAAATATAAAAGTTATATAAACATAACTCCAAAACTGAACATGCATTATGTCTAAAAATGACTAAAATATTACATCTATGATAGTGTTAAAAGAATCAGTTAATTTGGTAAGGTGTACAATTACATAAATTAGGGGTTTACTAATAATGACAGATAACTGCTAAATTCAATTTGACAGTTATTTAAAAATAACTTCCTAACCACACATGCAAAATAGCCTAATACAGCCTAAAACAATGCATCCTTGTGAGTTTTACTCGAAACATATGCTATTTTAAGGCTTGCAAACACAAAAAGTAATTATGCCTGGAGAAATGTATCTTTGTGAGTTTTACTGGGAAAACATTTTTTTGTAAGGTTTATAAAGACAAAAGTGAGTTTTTTTTTTAACTCAATATGATGGTATAACTGTCAAACTAAATATAAAAGTAATATAAACATAATTCCAAAACCAAACTCCTAAACCAAACTTGCAATCCGTCTTAAACTGCCTGTAATATTGAATCTATATGAGTGTCACATTCAATCTGACAGCTATTTAAACATAACTCCTAAACCACACATGCAAAATGACTAATAATGCCGAGAAAAATGTAGCTCTGTGAAATTTAATGGAAAAAAATATTTTGTAAGGTTTTTAAAATTACAAGTTTGTTATTTTTACTCAATTTCACAGTATAACTGTCATACTAAATATGAAAGTTATATACACATAACTCTAAAACCAAACTTGCAATCCGTCTAAAAATGCCTGTAATATTGAATCTATGTGAGTTTTACCAAAATCAGGTATATTGGTATGTTTTACAAATACAAAAATTAGGTTTTCCTCATAATGACAGTATATCTGCCACACTCAATATGACAGTTTTTTAAACATAACTCATAAAAAACAAATGCAAAATGACTAATAATGCCTGGAAAAATGTATCTTTGTGAATTTTAATGAAAAAAAAATATTTTGTAAGGTTTGTAAAGACACAAATTAGTTTTTTTTTTACTTAATACAACTGTCATACTATATATGAAAGTTATATAAACATAACTCCAAAACCAAACATGTTTTATGTCTAAAAATTCCTGTAATATTGTATCTATGTGAGTTTTACCAGAATCAGGTATTTTGGTGAGGTTTACAAATACAAAAAATAGGTTTTACTCATAATGACAATATAACTGCCACATTTAACATGACAGGTATTTAAACATAATTCCTAAACCGGTAAGGTTTACAAATACAAAAAATAGGTTTTACTCATAATGACAATATAACTGCCACATTTAACATGACAGGTATTTAAACATAATTCCTAAACCAAACATGATAAATGCCTAATAATGCCTGGAGAAATGTATCTTTGTGAGTTTTACTGGAAAAAACGAATTTGTAAGGTTTATAAAGATACAAGTTAAATTTTTTACTCAATATGATGATATAACTGTCATACAAAATATGAAAGATAAATTATCATAACTCCAAAACTAATGAATCTATGTTCGTTTTACTAGAATCAGGTATTTTGGTAAGGTTTACAAAAACAAAAAATAGGTTTTACTCATAATGACAGTATAACTGCCACATTCAATATGACAGTTATGTAAACATAACTCCCAAACCACACATGCAAAATGGTTAATAATGCCTGGAGAAATGTATCTTTTTATGTTTTACAGGAAAAAAAAACAATTTTGTAAGGTTTGTAAAGACTGCGATGAGATGGCGACTTGTCCAGGGTGTACGCCGCCTTCCGCCCGATTGTAGCTTAGATAGGCTCCAGCGCCCCCCGCGACCCCAAAGGGAATAAGCTGTAGAAAATGGATGGATGAATGGGTTTGTAAAGACACAAGTTATTTTTTTCTTACTCAATATGACAGTAAAACTGTCATACTAAATGTAAAAAAAATAAATAAACATAACTCCAAAACCAAACATGCATTATGTCTAAAAATGCCTGTAATATTGTATTCATGTGAGTTTAACTAGAATCAGTTGTTTTTGTAAGGTTTGCAAATACAAAATATTGGTTTAACTCACTATGACAGTATACTGTCACATTCAATCTGACAGTTATTTAAACATAATTCCTAAACCAAACATGTTTTATGTCTAAAAATTCCTGTAATATTGTATCTATATGAGTTTTACCAGAATCAGGTATTTTGGTAAGGTTTACAAATAAAAAAATGTATTTATTTACTCATAATGACAATATAACTGCCACACTCAACATGACAGTTATTTAAACATAATTCCTAAACCAAACATGATACATGGCTAATAATGCCTGGAAAAAATGTATCTTTGTGATGTTTACTTGGAACAAATATTTTGTAAGGTTTGTAAAGACAAAAGTTAGTTTTTTTTTACTCAATATGATGGTATAACTGTCATACTAAATATGAAAGTTATATAAACATAATTCCAAAACCAAACTCCTAAACCAAACTTGCAATATGTCTTAAACTGCCTGTAATATTTAATCTATGTGAGTTTTACCAGAATCAGGTATTTTGGTAAGGTTTACAAATACAAAACTTGGGTTTTACTCATAATGACAGTATAACTGCAACATTTGATATGACAGTTATTTAAACATAACTCCTAAACCAAACATGATAAATGGCTGGCTAATAATGCCTGGAGAAATGTATCAGTGTGAGTTTTACTGGAAACAAATAATTTGTAAGGTTTATAAAGACACAAGTTAGTTTTTTTATTGAATATGATGGTATAACTGTCATACTAAATATGAAAGTTATATAAATATAACTCCAAAACCAAACATACATTATGTCTAAAAATGCCTTTAATATTGTATCTATGTGAGTTTTACCAGAATCAGGTATTTTAGTAAGGTTTACAATTACAAAAAATAGGTTTTTATTTATAATGACACACGATACAATAACTACCCCACTCAATATGACAGTTATTTAAACATAACTCCTAAACCAAACATGATAAATGGCTAATTATGCCTGGAGAAATGTACCTTTGTGAGTTGTGGGGGAAAAAAAAATGTAACGTTTATAAAGACACAAGTTTTTTGTTTTTTTTACTCAATATGATGGTATAACTGTCATACTAAATATGAAAGTTGTATAAACATAACTCCAAAACCAAACATGCATTATGTCTAAAAATGCCTGCAATATTGTATCTATGTGATTTTTACCAGAATCAGGTATTTTTGGTAAGGTTTACAAAATACAAAAAAATAGGTTTTACTCATAATGACAGTATACTGTCACATTCAACCTGACAGTTATTTAAACATAACTCCTAAACCACAAATACAAAATGGCTAATAATGCCTGGAGAAATGTATCTTTGTGAGTTTTCCTGGAAAAAAAAAAATATTTTATAAGGTTTGTAAAGACACAAGTTAGGTTTTTTTACTTAATATGACAGTATAACTGTCATACTAAATATGAAAGTTAAATAAACATAACTCCAAAACCAAACTTGCAATACGTCTAAAAATGCCTGTAATATTGAATCTATGTGAGTTTTATCAGAATCAGGTATTTAGGTAAGGTTTACAAATACAAAAATTGGGTTTTACTCATAATGACAGTATAACTGCCATATTCAAAATAACAGTTATTTAAACACAACTCCTAAACCAAACATGCTAAATGGCTAATAATGCCTGGAGAAATGTATCTTTGTGAATTTTACTAGAAAAAACTATTTTGTAAGGTTTGTAAAGACAAAATTTTTTTTTTTTACTGAATATGATGGTATAACTGGGCTTCACGGTGGAAGAGGGGTTAGTGCATCTGCGAAGGTCCTGAGTAGTCTTGGGTTCAGTCCCGGGCTCGGGATCTTTCTGTGTGGAGTTTGCATGTCCTCCCCGGGACTGCATGGGTTCCTTCCGGGTACTCCGGCTTCCTCCCACCTCCAAAGACATGCACCTGGGGATAAGTTGATTGGCAACACTAAATTGGCCCTAGTGTGTGGATGTGAGTGTGAATGTTGTCTGTCTATCTGTGTTGGCCCTGCGATGAGGTGGCGACTTGTCCAGGGTGTACCCCGCCTTCCGCCCGATTGTAGCTGAGATAGTCTCCAGCGCCCCCCGCGACCCCAAAGGGAATAACGGTAGAAAATGGATGGATGGATGGATGATGGTATAACTGTCAAATTAAATATAAAATTAATATAAACATAATTCCAAAAACAAACTCCTAAACCAAACTTGCAATCCGTCTTAAACTGCCTGTAATATTGAATCTATATGAGTTTTACCAGAATCAGGTATTTTGGTAAAGACACGAGTTAGTTTTTTTTTTTACACAATTTAACAGTATAGCTGTCATACTATATATGAAAGTTATATAAACACAACTCCAAAACCAAATATGCAATCCGTCTAAAAATGCCTGTAATATTGAATACATGTGAGTTTTATCAGAATCAGGTATTTTGGTAAGGTTTACAAAAACTAAAATTAGGTTTTACTCATAGTGACAGTATAACTGCCACACTCAATATGACAGTTAATTAAACATAACTCCTAAAACACAAATGCAAAATGACTAATAATGCCTAGAGAAAGGTATATTTGTGAATTTTACTGGAAAACAAAATTTTGTAAGGTTTGTAAAGATACAAATTATTTTTTGTTTTCTACTCAATATGATGGTATAACTTTCATACTAAATATGAAAGTTATATAAACATAACTCCAAAACCAAACATGCTTTATGTCTAAAAATCCCTGCAATATTGTATCGATGTGGGTTTTACCAGAATCAGGTATTTTGGTAAAATTTACAAATACAAAAAATAGGTTTTACTCATAATGACAGTATAACTGCCACACTCAATATGACAGTTGTTTAAACATAACTCCTAAACCAAACATGATAAAAGGCTAATTATGCCTGGAGAAATGTATCTTTGTGAGTTTTACTGGGAATATTTTGTAAGGTTTATAAAGACACAAGTTATTATTTTTTTTTTTTACTCAATAGGATGGTATGACTGTCATACTAAATATAAAAGTTGTATAAACATAACTCCAAAACCAAACATGCATGATGTCTAAAAATGCCTGCAATATTGTATCTATGTGAGTTTTACCAGAATCAGGTATTTTGGTAAGGTTTACAAATACAAACATTGGGTTTTACTCATAATGAAAGTATAACTGCCATATTCAAAATAACAGTTATTTAAACATAACTCCTAAACCAAACATGCTAAATAGCTATAAATGCCTGGAGAAATGTATCTTTGTGAGTTTTACTAGAAAAAAATATTTGTAAGGTTTGTAAAGACAAAAGTTATTTTTTTTTACTCAATATGATGGTTTAACTGTCAAACTAAATATAAAAGTAATATAAATATAATTCCAAAACCAAACTCCTAAACCAAACTTGCAATCCGTCTTAAACTGCCTGTAATATTGAATCTATATGAGTTTTACCAGAATCAGGTATTTTGGTAAGGTTTACAAATACAAAACTTGGGTTTTACTCATAATGACAGTATAACTGCATTATTTGATATGACAGTTATTTAAACAAAACTCCTAAACCAAACATGATAAATGGCTAATAATGCCTGGAAAAATGTATATGAACATAACTCCAAAACCAAACATGCATTATGTCTAAAAATGCCTGTAATATTGTATCTATGTGAGTTTTACCAGAATCAGGTATTTTGGTAAGGTTTATAAATACAAAATTTAGGTTTTACTCATAATGACTGTATAACTGCCATATTCAAAATAACAGTTATTTAAACATAACTCCTAATCCAAACATGATAAATGGCTAATAATGCCTGGAGACATGTATCATGGTGAGTTTTACTGGAAACAAATAATTTGTAAGGTTTATAAAGACACAAGTTAGTTTTTTTATTTAATATGATGGTATAACTGTCATACTAAATATGAAAGTTATATAAACATAACTCCAAAACCAAACATGCATTATGTCTAAAAATGCCTGTAATATTGTATCTATGTGAGTTTTACCAGAATCAGGTATTTTGGTTAAGGTTGACCAATACAAAAATTAGGTTTTACTCATAATGACAGTATAACTGCCACATTGACTGCCACCAAACATGCATTATGTCTAAAAATGCTTATAATTTTGTATCCATGTGAGTTTTACTAGAATCAGTTGTTTTTGTAAGGTTTACAAATACAAAATATTAGTTTTACTCATAATGACAGTATACTGTCACAATTAATCTGACAAAATGGCTAATAATGCCTAGAGGAATGTATCTTTGTGAGTTTTACTGGAAAAAATATTTTGTAAGGTTTGTAAAGACACAAGTTAGTTGTTTTTTTACACAATTTAACAGTATAGCTGTCATACTATATATGAAAGTTATATAAACATAATTCCAAAACCAAATATGCAATCCGTCTAAAAATGCCTGTAATATTGAATATATGTGAGTTTTATCAGAATCGGGTATTTTGGTAAGGTTTACGAATACAAAAATTAGGTTTTACTCATAATGACAGTAATCTCACAAAGATACATTTCTCCAGGCATTATAGCCATTTCGCATGTGTGGTTTGGTAGTTATGTTTAAATAACTGTCAAATTGAATGTGACAGTATACTATCATGGTGAGTAAAACCAATATTTTGTAGTTGCAAACCTTACTACAACAATTGATTTTAGTAAAACTCGCATGGATACAAAATTACAGGCATTTTTAAACATAATGCATGTTTGGTTTTGGAGTTATGTTTATATATTTTTTACATTTAGTATTCCAGTTATACTGTCATATTGAGTAAAAAAAACGAACTTGTGTCTTTATAAACCTTAAAAAAAAAATGTTTCCAGTAAAACTCACAAAGATACATTTCTCCAGGCATTATAGCCTATTAACCATGTTTGGTTTAGAGTTATCAATCAATCAATCAATGTTTATTTATATAGCCCTAAATCACAAGTGTCTCAAAGGGCTGCACAAGCCACAACGACATCCTCGGTACAGCCCACATAAGGGCAAGGAAAAACTCACCCCAGTGGGACGTCGATGTGAATGACTATGAGAAACCTTGGAGAGGACCGCATATGTGGGTAACCCCCCCCTCTAGGGAGACCGAATGCAATGGATGTCGAGTGGGTCTAACATAATATTGTGAGAGTCCAGTCCATAGTGGATCCAGCATAACAGTAAGAGTCCAGTCCACAGTGGGGTCAGCAGGAAACCATCCCGAGCGGAGACGGGTCAGCAGCGCAGAGATGTTCCCAACCGATATACAGGCGAGCGGTCCACCCGGGGTCCCGACCCCGGACAGCCAGCACCCCATCCATGGCCACCGGATCTGTGTGTCTCCCCTTCCACAAGGGATAGGGGGGAGCAGAGGAGAAAAGAAAAGAAACGGCAGATCAACTGGTCTAAAAAAAGGGGGGCTAATCAAAGGCTAGAGTATACAAATGAGTTTTGAGATGGGACTTAAATGTTTCTACTGAGGTAGCATCTCTAACTGTTACCGGGAGGGCATTCCATAGTGCTGGAGCCCGAATAGAAAACGCTCTACAGCCCGCAGACTTTTTTTGGGCTCTGGGAATCACTAATAAGCCGGAGTTCTTTGAACGCAGATTTCTTGCCGGGACATATGGTACAATACAATCGGCAAGATAGGCTGGAGCTAGACCGTGTAGTATTTTATACGTAAGTAGTAAAACCTTAAAGTCGCATCTTAAGTGCACAGGAAGCCAGTGCAGGTGAGCCAGTATAGGCGTAATATGATCAAACTTTCTTGTTCTTGTCAAAAGTCTAGCAGCCGCATTTTGTACCAACTGTAATCTTTTAATGCTAGACATAGGGAGACCCGAAAATAATACGTTACAGTAATCGAGACGAGACGTAACGAACGCATGAATAATGATCTCAGCGTCGCTAGTGGACAAAATGGAACGAATTTTAGCGATATTACAGAGATGAAAGAAGGCCGTTTTAGTAACACTCTTAATGTGTGACTCAAAGGAGAGAGTTGGGTCGAAGATAATACCCAGATTCTTTACTGAGTCGCTTTGTGTAATTGTTTGGTTGTCAAATGTTAAGGTGGTATTATCAAATAAATGTCGGTGTTTAGCAGGACCGATAATCAGCATTTCCGTTTTCTTAGTGTTGAGTTGCAAGAAGTTAGCGGACATCCATTGTTTAATTTCATTAAGACACGCCTCCAGCTGACTACAATCCGGCGTGTTGGTCAGCTTTAGGGGCATGTAGAGTTGGGTGTCATCAGCATAGCAATGAAAGCTAACACCGTATTTGCGTATGATGTCGCCTAGCGGCAACATGTAAATACTAAAGAGTGCAGGGCCAAGAACCGAATCTTGGGGGACTCCGCACGTTACCTTAACATAGTCCGAGGTCACATTGTTATGGGAGACGCACTGCATCCTGTCAGTAAGATAAGAGTTAAACCACGACAAGGCTAAGTCTGACATACCAATACGTGTTTTGATACGCTCTAATAAAATGTTATGATCGACGGTATCGAAAGCAGCGATAAGATCAGGAAGCAGCAACATAGATGACGCATCAGAATCCATCGTTAGCAGTAGATCATTAGTCATTTTTGCGAGGGCTGTCTCCGTAGAGTGATTTGCCCTGAAACCGGATTGAAAAGGTTCACAGAGATTGTTAGACATTAAGTGTTCATTTAGCTGCTGTGCGACAATTTTTTCGAGGATTTTCGAGATAAACGGAAGGTGGGACACCGGCCGGTAGTTTACCATGAGGTCAGGATCGAGGTTAGGTCTTTTGAGCAAAGGATGAATAACCGCTTTTTTGAATGCTAGTGGAACAGTGCCAGAGGAAAGTGATAAGTTTATAATATTTAGCACTGATGGACCTAATAATACAAATAGCTCCTTAATAAGTTTCCCAGGAAATGGGTCAAGTAGACATGTTTGTTTTGTCCCATTGACACATCTTAACAATTCCTCTAGTGTTATTTCATCAAAGAGAGAGAAACTATTTTGGAGGGCGGTATCCTTCGTAGATACAGTCGTATCTGTGTTAATAGAACCCAGTTATAGCTGCGATGCATTGTCTTTAATCTCCTTTCTAATGAGTTCAATTTTCTTATTAAAGAAATTCATAAAATCATCTGCTGAGTGGGTGGAGCTATGTTTAAATAACTGTCATATTGAGTGTGGCAGATATACTGTCATTATGAGTAAAACCTATTTTTTGTATTTGTAAAATTACCAAAATAACTGAAAACTCACATGGATAAAATATTACAGGATTTTTTAGACATAAAGCATGTTTCCATCATATTGAGTAAAAAAAAAAACTAACTTGTGTCTATACAAACCTTACAAAATATTTTTTTTCCAGTAAAACTCACAAAAATAAATTTCTCCAGTTATTATTAGCCATTTTGCATCTGTGGTTTAGAATTTGTGTTTAAATAACAGTCAGATTGAATGTGACAGTATACTGTCATAGTGAGTAAAACCTAATTTTTGTATTTGTAAATCTTAACAAAATACCTGATTCTAGTAAAACTCACATAGATTCAATATTACAGGCATTTTTAGACGGATTGCATGTTTGGTATTGGAGTTATGTTTATATAACTTTTACATTTATTATGACAGTTATACAAACATATTAAATTAAAAAAACTATTTTGTGTCTTATCAAACCTTACAAAATATTTTTTTTCCTGTAAAATTCACAAAGATACATTTCTCCAGGCATTATTAGCCATTTTGCATGTGTGGTTTAGGAGTTATGTTAACATAACTGTCATATTGAGGGTGGCAGTTATACTGTCATTATGAGTAAAACCTAATTTTTGTATTTATAAACCTTACCAAAATTCCTGATTCTGGTAAAACTCACAATGATACAATATTACAGGCATTTTTAGACATAATGCATGTTTGGTTTTGGAGTTATGTTTATATACATTTTTCCAGGCATTATTAGCTATTTATCATGTTTGGTTTAGGAGTTATGTTTAAATAACTGTCATATCAAATAATGCAGTTATACTGTCATTATGAGTAAAACCCAAGTTTTGTATTTGTAAACCTTACCAAAATACCTGATTCTGGTAAAACTCATATAGATTCAATATTACAGGCAGTTTAAGACAGATTGCACGTTTGGTTTAGGAGTTTGGTTTTGGAATGATGTTTATATTACTTTTATATTTAGTTTGACAGTCATACCATCATATTGAGTAAAAAAAAACAAAAACTTTTGTCTTTACAGACCTTACAAAATATTTTTTTCTAGTAAAACTCACAAAGATACATTTCTACAGGCATTATTAGCTATTTAGCATGTTTGGTTTAGGAGTTATGTTTAAATAACTGTTATTTTGAATATGGCAGTTATACTGTCATTATGAGTAAAACCCAATTTTTGTATTTGTAAACCTTACCAAAATACCTGATTCTGGTAAAACTCACATAGATTCAATATTACAGGCATTTTAAGACGTATTGCAAGTTTGGTTTTGGAGTTATGTTTATTTAACTTTCATATTTAGTATGACAGTTCTACTGTCATATTAAGTAAAAAAACTAACTTGTGACTTTACAAACCTTATAAATTGTTTTGTTTTTTTCCAGGAAAACTCACAAAGATACATTTCTCCAGGCATTATTAGCCATTTTGTATTTGTGGTTTAGGAGTTACAATATGTTTAAATAACTGTCAGATTGAATGTGACAGTATACTGTCATAGTGAGTAAAACCTAATTTTTGTATTTGTAAACCTTACCAAAAATACCTGATTCTGGTAAAAATCACATAGATACAATATTGCAGGCATTTTTAGACATAATGCATGTTTGGTTTTGGAGTTATTTTTATACAACTTTCATATTTAGTATGACAGTTATACCAATTTTTTTTCCCCCAGTAAAACTCACAAAGATACATTTCTCCAGGCATAATTAGTCATTTATCATGTTTGGTTTAGGAGTTATGTTTAAATAACTGTCATATTGAGTGTGGCAGTTATACTGTCATTATGAGTAAAACCTATGTTTTGTATTTGTAAACCTTACCAAAATACCTGATTCTGGTAAAACCCACATCGATACAATATTACAGGAATTTTTAAACATAAAGCATGTTTGGTTTTGGAGTAATGTTTATATAACTTTCATATTTAGTATGACAGTTATACCATCATATATTGAGTAAAAAAAACCTAATTTGTATATTTACAAACCTTACAAAACATTGTTTTCCAGTAAAATTCACAAATATACATTTCCCTAGGCATTAGTAGTCATTTTGCATTTGTGTTTTAGGAGTTATGTTTAATTAACTGTCATACTGAGTGTGGCAGTTATATTGTCACTATGAGTAAAACCTAATTTTTGTATTCGTAAACCTTACCAAAATACCTGATTCTGATAAAACTCACATATATTCAATATTACAGGCATTTTTAGACGGATTGCATATTTGGTTTTGGAATTATGTTTATATAACTTTCATATATAGTATGACAGCTATACTGTTAAATTGTGTAAAAAAAACAACTAACTTGTGTCTTTACAAACCTTACAAAATATTTTTTCCAGTAAAACTCACAAAGATACATTCCTCTAGGCATTATTAGCCATTTTGTCAGATTAATTGTGACAGTATACTGTCATTATGAGTAAAACTAATATTTTGTATTTGTAAACCTTACAAAAACAACTGATTCTAGTAAAACTAACATGGATACAAAATTATAAGCATTTTTAGACATAATGCATGTTTGGTGGCAGTCAATGTGTTAGTTATACTGTCATCATGAGTAAAACCTAATTTTTGTATTTGTCAACCTTAACCAAAATACCTGATTCTGGTAAAACTCACATAGATACAATATTACAGGCATTTTTAGACATAATGCATGTTTGGTTTTGGAGTTATGTTTATATAACTTTCATATTTAGTATGACAGTTATACCATCATATTAAATAAAAAAACCTAACTTGTGTCTTTATAAACCTTACAAATTATTTGTTTCCAGTACAACTCACCATGATACATTTCTCCAGGCATTATTAGCCATTTATCATGTTTGGATTAGGAGTGATGTTTAAATAACTGTCATATCAAATGTTGCAGTTATACTGTCATTATGAGTAAAACCCAAGTTATGTATTTGTAAACCTTACCAAAATACCTGATTCTGGTAAAACTCACATAGATTCAATATTACAGGCAGTTTAAGACAGATTGCAAGTTTGGTTTAGGAGTTTGGTTTTGGAATTATGTTTATATAACTTTCATAGTTAGTATGACAGTTATACCATCATATTGAGTAAAAAAAAAACTAACTTTCGTCTTTACAAACCTTACAAAATATTTTTTTCTAGTAAAAATCACAAAGATACATTTCTCCAGGCATTATTAACCATTTTGCATGTGTGGTATAGGAGTTATGTTTACATAACTGTCATATTAAATGTGGCAGTTATACTGTCATTATGAGTAAAACCAAGTTTGTGTATATGTAAACCTTACCAAAATACCTGATTATGGTAAAACTCACATAGATACAATACTAAAGGCATTTTTAGACATAATGCATGTTCGGTTTTGGAGTTATGTTTGTATACATTTCTCCAGGCATTAATAGCCATTTATCATGTTTGGTTTAGGAGTTATGTTTAAATAACTGTCATATCAAATAATGCAGTTATACTGTCATTATGAGTAAAACCCAAGTTTACAAATGTAAACCTTACCAAAATACCTGATTCTGGTAAAACTCATACAGATTCAATATTACAGGCAGTTTAAGACGGATTGCAAGTTTGGTTTAGGAGTTTGGTTTTGGAATTATGTTTATATTACTTTTATATTTAGTTTGACAGTTAAACCATCATATTGAGTAAAAAAAAATAACTTTTGTCTTTACAAACCTTACAAAATATTTTTTTCTAGTAAAACTCACAAAGATACATTTCTCCAGGCATTTATAGCTATTTAGCATGTTTGGTTTAGGAGTTATGTTTAAATAACTGTTATTTTGAATATGGCAGTTATACTGTCATTATGAGTAAAACCTAAATTTTGTATTTATAAACCTTAGCAAAATACCTGATTCTGGTAAAACTCACATAGATACAATATTACAGGCATTTTTAGACATAATGCATGTTTGGTTTTGGAGTTATGTTCATATACATTTTTCCAGGCATTATTAGCCATTTATCATGTTTGGTTTAGGAGTTATGTTTAAATAACTGTCATATCAAATAATGCAGTTATACTGTCATAATGAGTAAAACCCAAGTTTTGTATTTTTAAACCTTACCAAAATACCTGATTCTGGTAAAACTCATATAGATTCAATATTACAGGCAGTTTAAGACGGATTGCAAGTTTGGTTTTGGAGTTATGTTTTTTTAACTTTCATATATAGTATGACAGTTATACTGTCATAATAAGTAAAAAAACTAATTTGTTTCTTTACAAACCTTATAAAAAAAAAGTTTCCAGGAAAACTCACAAAGATACATTGTTCCAGGCATTATTAGCCATTTTGTAATTGTGGTTTAGGAGTTACAGTATGTTTAAATAACTGTCAGATTGAATTTGATAGTATACTGTCATTATGAGTAAAACCCAATTTTTGTATTTGTAAACCTTACTTAAATACCTGATTCTGGTAAAATTCACATAGATTCAATATTACAGGCATTTTTAGACGTATTGCAAGTTTGGTTTTGGAGTTATGTTTATTTAACTTTCATATTTAGTATGACAGTTATACTGTCATATTAAGTACAAAAAAATAACTTGTGTCTTTACAAACCTTATAAAAAAAAAAATTTTCCAGGAAAACTCACAAAGATACATTTCTCCAGGCATTATTAGCCATTTTGTATTTGTGGTTTAGGAGTTATGTTTAAATAACTGTCAGATTGAATGTGACAATATACTGTCATTATGAGTAAAACCTAATTTTTGTATTTGTAAACCTTACCAAAAATACCTGATTCTGGTAAAAAATCACATAGATACAATATTGCAGGCATTTTTAGACATAATTCATGTTTGGTTTTGGAGTTATGTTTATACAACTTTCATATTTAGTATGACAGTTATACCATCATATTGAGTAAAAAAAAAAAAAAAACTTGTGTCTTTATTAATCTTACAGGGTTTTTTTTTCTCCCAAAACTCACAAAGATACATTTCTCCAGGAATAATTAGCCATTTATCATGTTTGGTTTAGGAGTGATGTTTAAATAACTGTCATTTTGAGTGGGGGAGTTATTGCATTGTGTGTCATTATAAATAAAAACCTATTTTTTGTATTTGTAAACCTTACCAAAATACCTGATTCTGGTAAAACCCACATCGATACAATATTACAGGAATTTTTAGACATAAAGCATGTTTGGTTTTAGAGCTATGTTTATATAACTTTCATATTTAGTATGAAAGTTATACCATCATATTGAGTAAAAAACAAAAAATAATTTGTATCTTTACAAACCTTACAAATATTGTCTTCCAGTAAAATTCACAAATATACCTTTCTCTAGGCATTATTAGTCATTTTGCATTTGTGTTTTAGGAGTTATGTTTAATTAACTGTCTTATTGAGTGTGGCAGTTATACTGTCACTATGAGTAAAACCTAATTTTTGTTTTTGTAAACCTTACCAAAATACCTGATTCTGATAAAACTCACATTTTGTATATTTGGTTTTGGAGTTGTGTTTATATAACTTTCATATATAGTATGACAGTTATACTGTAAAATTGTGTAAAAAAAAAAAAAAAACTTGTGTCTTTACAAACCTTACAAAATATTATTTCCAGTAAAACTCACAAAGATACATTCCTCAAGGCATTATTAGCCAAATTGTCAGATTGATTGTGACAGTATACTGTCATTATGAGTAAAACTAATATTTTGTATTTGTAAACCTTACAAAAACAACTGATTCTAGTAAAACTCACATGGATACAAAATTATAGGCATTTTTAGACATCATGCATGTTTGGTGGCGGTCAATGTGGCAGTTATACTGTCATTATGAGTAAAACCTAATTTTTGTATTTTTCAACCTTAACAAAATACCTGATTCTGGTAAAACTCACATAGATACAATACTAAAGGCATTTTTAGACATAATGCATGTTTGGTTTTGGAGTTATGTTTGTATACATTTCTCCAGGCATTAATAGCCATTTAGCATGTTTGGTTCAGGAGTTATGTTTAAATAACTGTTATTTTGAATATGGCAGTTATACTGTCATTATGAGTAAAACCTAAATGTTGTATTTATAAACCTTACCAAAATACCTTATTCTGGTAAAACTCACATAGATACAATATTACAGGCATTTTTACACATAATGCATGTTTGGTTTTGGAGTTATGTTTATATACATTTTTCCAGGCATTATTAGCCATTTATCATGTTTGGTTTAGGAGTTATGTTTAAATAACTGTCATATCAAATAATGCAGTTATACTGTCATTATGAGTAAAACCCAAGTTTTGTATTTGTAAACCTTACCAAAATACCTGATTCTGGTAAAACACATATAGATTCAATATTACAGGCAGTTTAAGACGGATTGCAAGTTTGGTTTAGGAGTTTGGTTTTGGAATTATGTTTATATTACTTTTATAATTAGTTTGACAGTTATACCATCATATTGAGTAAAAAAAAAAAAACTTGTCTTTACAAACCTTACAAAATATTTTTTCTAGTAAAATTCACAAAGATACATTTCTCCAGGCATTATTAGCCATTTAGCATGTTTGGTTCAGGAGTTATGTTTAAATAACTGTTATTTCGAATATGGCAGTTAATGTCATTATGAGTAAAACCCAATTTTTGTATTTGTAAACCTTACCAAAATACCTGATTCTGGTAAAACTCACATAGATTCAATATAACAGGCATTTTTAGACGTATTGCAAGTTTGGTTTTGGAGATATGTTTATTTAACTTTCATATTCAGTATGACAGTTAATCCGTCATATTAAGTAAAAAAACTAATTTGTTTCTTTACAAACCTTATAAAAAAAAAAAAATTCCAGGAAAACTCAAAAAGATAAATTTTTCCAGGCATTATTAGCCATTTTGTAATTGTGGTTTAGGAGTTACAGTATGTTTAAATAACTGTCAGATTGAATGTGACAGTATACTGTCATAGTGAGTAAAACCTAATTTTTGTATTTGTAAACCTTACCAAAAATACCTGATCTGGTAAAAATCACATAGATACAATATTGCAGGCATTTTTAGACATAATGCATGTTTGGTTTTGGAGTTATGTTTATACAACTTTTATATTTAGTATGACAGTTATACCATCATATTGAGTAAAGAAAAGAAAAACTTGTGTCTTTATAAACCTTACAAAAAATGTTTTCCCAGTAAAACTCACAAAGATACATTTCTCCAGGCATATTTAGCCATTTATCATGTTTGGTTTAGGAGTTATGTTTAAACAACTGTCGTATTGAGTGTGGCAGTTATAATGTCATTATGAGTAAAACCTATTTTTTGTATTTGTAAACCTTACCAAAATACCTGATTCTGGTTAAACCCACATCGATACAATATTACAGGAATTTTTAGACATAAAGCATGTTTGGTTTTGGAGTTATGTTTATATAACTTTCATATTTAGTATGAAAGTTATACCATCATATTGAGTAAAAAACAAAAAATAATTTGTATCTTTACAAACCTTACAAAATATTGTTTTCCAGTAAAATTCACAAATATACCTTTCTCTAGGCATTATTAGTCATTTTGCATTTGTGTTTTAGGAGTTATGTTTAATTAACCGTCAGATTGAGTGTGACAGTTATACTTAATGCATGTTTGGTTTTGGAGTTATGTTTATGTAACTTTTACATTTATTATGACAGTTATACAAACATATTGAATAAAAAAACCTAACTTGTGTCTTTACAAACCTTACAAAATATTTTTTTTTCCCAGTTAAACTCACAAATATACCTTTCTCCAGGCAGTATTAGCCATTTAGCATGTTTAAATTAGGAGTTATGTTTAAATAACTGTAATTTTGAATGTGGCAGTTATACTGTCATTATGAGTAAAACCTACTTTTTGTATTTGTAAACCTTACCAAAATACCTGATTTTGGTCAAACTCACATAGATTTAATATTACAGGCATTTTTAAATATAATGCATGTTTGGTTTTGGAGTTATGTTTATATAACTGTCATTTTGAAGTGGTAGTTATACTGTCATTATGAGTAAAGAAACTAACGTCTGTCCTTACAAACCTTACAAAATGTTTTTTTTCCAGTTAAACTCACAAAGATACATTTCCCCAGGTATTATTAGCCATTTAACATGTTTTGTTTAGGAGTAATGTTTAAATAAGTGTCATATTGAGTGTGGCAGTTATACTGTCATTATGAGTAAAACCTATTTTTTGTATTTGTAAACCTTACCAAAATACCTGATTCTTGTAAAACCCACATCGATACAATATTACAGGAATTATTAGACATAAAGTATGTATGGTTTTGGAGTTATGTTTATATAACTTTCATATTTAGTATGACAGTTATACCATCATATTAAGTAAATAAAATTAATCTGTGTCTTTACAAACCTTACAAAATATTGTTTGCCTGTAAAATTCACAAATATACATTTCTCTAGTCATTTTTAGTCATTTTGCATTTGTGTTTTAGTAGTTATGTTTAAATAACTGTCATATTGAGTGTGGCAGTTATTCTGTCACTATGAGTGATTTGTAAACCTTACCAAAATACCTGATTCTGATAAAACTTACATATAATAAATATTATAGACATTTTTAGACGGATTGCATGTTTGGTTTTGGAGTTATGTTTATAAAACTTTCATATATAGTATGACAGCTATACTGTAAAATTAAGTTAAAAAAAACTAGCGTGTGTCTTTTCAAACCTTACAAAATATTTGTTCCAGTAAAATTCACAAAGATTCATTCCTCCAGGCATTATTAGCCATTTTGTCAGATTGATTGTGACAGTATACTCTCATTATGAGTAAAACTAATATTTTGTATTTGTAAACCTACAAAAACAACTAATTCTAGTAAAACTCACGTACATAAAAAATTATAGGAATTTTTAGACATAATGCATGTTTGGTTTTGGAGTTATGTTTAAATAAATGTCATATTGAATGTGGCAGTATACTGTCATTATGACAGTATACTGTTGACAAAGTTGTATTTGTCACCTTTACCAAAATACCTGATTCTGGTAAAACTAAAAAAGATACAATATTACAGGCATTTTTAGACAAAATGCATTTTGGTTTTGGAGTTATGTTTATATAACTTTCATATTTAGTATGACAGACAGTTCATCATATTAAAAAAATAATAATAATTTGTGTCTTTATAAACCTTACACATTATTTTTTTCCAGTAAAACTCACAAAGATACATTTCTCCAGGCATTATTAGTCATTTATCATGTTTGGTTTAGGAGTCATGTCATACCTGCCATATCAAATGTTGCAGTTATACTGTCATTATGAGTAAAACCCAAGTTTTGTATTTATAAACCTTACCAAAAAACCTGATTCTGGCAAAACTCACATAGATTCAATATAACAGGCAGTTTAAGACGGACTGCAAGTTTGGTTTAGGAGTTTGGTTTTGGAATTATGTTTATCTAACTTTCATATTTAGAATGACAGAAATACCATCATATTGAGTAAAAAAAAACAACTAACTTTTGTCTTTACAAACCTTACAAAATACTTTTTTTCTAGTAAAAGTCACAAAGATTCATTTCTCCAGACATTATTAGCCATTTAGCATATTTGGTTTAGGAGTTATGTTTGAATAACTGTTATTTTGAATATGGCAGTTATACTGTCATTATGAGTAAAACCCAATTTTTGTATTTGTAAACCTTACCAAAATAACCGATTCTGGTAAAACTCACATATATTCAATATTACAGGCATTTTTAGACAGATTGCAAGTTTGGTTTTGGTGTTATATCTATTCAACTTTCATATTTAGTATGACAGTTATACTGTCATATTGAGTAAAAAAAAGCTAACTTGTGTCTTTACAAACCTTACAAACTATTTTTTTCCTGTAAAACTTACAAAGATACATTTCTCCAGGCAGTATTTGACATTTTGCTTGCATGGTTTAGGAGTTATGTTTAAATAACAGTCAGAGTGAATGTGACAGTATAATGTCATAGTAGTTTTTTACTCAATATGCCAGTAATGTTCTTAAAATCCTGAGATAATGCGAAAAAAGCAATAAAAATGTTTTTCAACATAATTCCTACACCAAACATGCAACATGTCTAATAATGCCTGAAGACATGTATCTTTGTTAATTTTACTAGAAAATGTATCTTTTGTAAGTTTTGCAACGACGCAAGTTAGTTTTTTTAATTCAATATAACAGTATAACTGTCAAACTAAATGTAAAAGTTATTTAAACATAACTCCAAAACTGAACATGCATTATGTCTAAAAATGCCTAAAATATTGTATCTATGTGAATTTTACAAATACAAAAATTGGGTTTTTCTCATAATGACAGTATACCTGCTATATTCAATTTTACAGTTATTTAAACATAACTTCCTAACCACACATGCAAATAGGTTAATAAAGCCTAAAACAATGCATCCTTGTGAGTTTTACTCGAAACATTTGCTATTTTAAGGCTTGCAAACACAAAAAGTAGTTTTTTACTCATTATGACAGTAATGTTCTACAAATCCTGAGATAATGCGAAATAAGCAATAAAAATGTTTTTCATCATAATTCCTACACCAAACATGCAACATGTCTAATAATGCATGGATACATGTATCTTTGTTAGTTATACTAGAAAAATTATCTTTTGTAAGTTTTACAAAGACTCAAGTTAGTTTTTTTAATTCAATATGACAGTATAACTGTCATACCAAATATGAAAGTTATATAAACATAACTCCAAAACTGAACATGCATTATGTCTAAAAATGCCTAAAATATTGTATCTATGTGAGTTTTACAAGAATCAGTTATTTTGGTAAGGTGTACAATTACATAAATTAGGGGTTTACTCATAATGACAGTTAACTGCTACATTCAATTTGACTGTTATTTAAACATAACTCCCTAACCACACATGCAAAATAGGTTAATAAAGCCTAAAACAATGCATCCTTGTGAGTTTTACTCGAAACATATGCTATTTTAGGCTTGCAAACACAAAAAGTAGTTTTTTACTCATTTTGACAGTAATGTTCTTAAAATCCTGAGATAATGCAAAATAAGCAATAAAAATGTTTTTCAACATAATTCCTACACCAAACATGCAACATGTCTAATAATGCCTGAAGACATGTATCTTTGTTAGTTTTACTAGAAAAATTATCTTTTGTAAGTTTTGCAAAGAGTCAAATAAGTTTTTTAAATTCAATATAACAGTATAAATGTCATACCAAATATGAAAGTTATATAAACATAACTCCAAAATTGAACATGCATTATGTCTAAAAATGCCTAAAATATTGTATCTATGTGAGTTTTACCAGAATCAGGTAATTTGGTAAGGTTTAAAAATACAAAAATTGTTTTTTTTTCATAATGACAGTATAACTGCTACATTCAATTTGACTGTTATTTAAACATAACTTCCTAATCACACATGCAAATAGAATAATAAAGCCTAAAACAATGCATCCTTGTGAGTTTTACTCGAAACATTTGCTAATTTAAGGCTTGCAAACACAAAAAGTAGTTTTTTACTCATTATGACAGTAATGTTCTTAAAATCCTGAGATAATGAGAAATAAGCAATAAAAATGTTTTTCAACATAATTCCTACACCAAACATGCAACATGTCTAATAATGCCTGAAGACGTGTATCTTTGTTAGTTTTACTAGAAAAAATATCGTTTGTAAGTTTTGCAAAGAGGCAAGTTAGTTTTTTTAATGCAATATGACAGTATAACTGTCATACCAAATATGAAAGTTATATAAACATAACTCTAAACCTAAACATGCATTATGTCTAAAATTGCCTGTAATATTGTATATATGTGAGTTTCACCAGAATCAGGTAATTTGGTAAGGTTTACAAATACAAATTTTTTTTTTTTTCATAATGACAGTATAACTGCTACATTCAATTTGACTGTTATTTAAACATAACTTCCTAATCACACATGCAAATAGGTTAATAAAGCCTAAAACAATGCACCCTTGTGAGTTTTACTCGAAACATATGCTATTTTAAGGCTTGCAAACACAAAAAGTAGTTTTTTACTCATGACAGTATTGTTCTTAAAATCCTGAGATAATGCGAAATAAGCAATAAAAATGTTTTTCAACATAATTCCTACACCAAACATGCAACATGTCTGATAATGCGTGAAGATATGTAACTTTGTTAGTTTTACTAGAAAAATTATATTTTGTAAGTTTTGCAAAGAGGCAAGTTAGTTTTTTTAATTCAATATGACAGTATAACTGTCATACCAAATATGAAATATATATAAACATAACTCCAAAATTGAACATGCATTATGTCTAAAAATGCCTAAAATATTGTATCTATGTGAGTTTTACCAGAATCAGGTAATTTGGTAAGGTTTACAAATACAAAAATTGTTTTTTTTTCATTATGACAGTATAACTGCTACATTCAATTTGACTGTTATTTAAACATAACTTCCTAATCACACATGCAAATAGGTTAATAAAGCCTAAAACAATGCATCCTTGTGAGTTTTACTCGAAACATTTGCTATTTTAAGGCTTGCAAACACAAAAAGTAGTTTTTTACTCATTATGACAGTAAAGTTCTTAAAATCCTGAGATAATGAGAAATAAGCAATAAAAATGTTTTTCAACATAATTCCTACACCAAACATGCAACATGTCTAATAATGCCTGAAGACATGTATCTTTGTCAGTTTTACTAGAAAAAATATATTTTGTAAGTTTTGCAATGAGGCAAGTTAGTTTTTTTAATGCAATATGACAGTATAACTGTCATACCAAATATGAAAGTTATATAAACATAACTCCAAAACTAAACATGCATTATGTCTAAAAATGCCTAAAATATTGTATCTCTGAGAGTTTTAAAAGAATCAGTTAATTTGGTAAGGTGTACAATTACATAAATTAGGGGTTTACTCATAATGACAGTTAACTGCTACATTCAATTTGACTGTTATTTAAGCTTAACTCCCTAACCACACATGCAAATAGGTTAAAAAAGCCTGAAACAATGCATCCTTGTGAGTTTTACTCGAAACATATGCTATTTTAAGGCTTGCAAACACAAAAAGTAGTTTTTTACTCATTATGACAGTAATAAATGGCTAATTATGCCTGGAGAAATGTATCTTTGTGAGTTTTACTGGGAAAATATTTTTTTGTAAGGTTTGTGAAGACACAAGTTATTTTTTTTTTACTCAATATGATAGTATAACTGTCATACTAAATATAAAAGTTGTATAAACATAACTCCAAAACCAAACATGCATTATGTCTAAAAATGCCTGCAATATTGTATCTATGTGATTTTTACCAGAATCAGGTATTTTTGGTAAGGTTTACAAATACAACAATTAGGTTTTACTCATAATGACAGTATAACTGCCATATTCAAAATAACAGTTATTTAAACATAACTCCTAAACCAAACATGCTAAATGGCTAATAATGCCTGGAGAAATGTATCTTTGCGAGTTTTACTAGAAACAAATATTTTTAAGGTTTGTAAAGAAATGTTTTTTTTTTTTTTTACTCAATACGATGGTATAACTGTCTCTCTGAGCTGCCACCTTAACGTGGTAGAGGAGTTTGCGTGTCCCAATGATCCTAGGAGCTATGTTGTCCCTGGTAGGGTCTCCCAAGACAAACTGGTCCTATGAGGGATCAGACAAAGAGCAGCTCGAAGACCTCCATGAATAATAAAAAACAAGGACCCAGATTTCCCTCGCCCGGACGCGGGTCACCGGGACCCCCTCTGGAGCCAGGCCCGGAGGTGGGGCACGATGGCGAGCGCCTGACATGGGGCCCGGCCGGGCACAGCCCGAAGAGGCAACGTGGGTCCCCCCTCCAATGGGCTCACCATCCATAGCAGGGGTCATAGAGGTCGGGTGCGATGTGAGCTGGGCGGCAGCCGAAGGCAGGGCACTTGGCGGTCCGATCCTCGGCTACAGAAGCTAGCTCTTGGGACGTGGAACGTCACCTCGCTGGGGGGGAAGGAGCCTGAGCTAGTGCGCGAAGTGGAGAAGTTCCGGTTAGATATAGTCGGACTCACTTCGACGCACAGCAAGAGCTCTGGAACCAGTTCTCTCGAGAGGGGCTGGACTCTCTTCCACTCTGGTGTTGCCGGCAGTGAAAGGCGACGGGCTGGGGTGGCAATTCTTGTTTCCCCCCGGCTCAGAGCCTGTACGTTGGAGTTCAACCCGGTGGACGAGAGGGTAGCTTCCCTCCGCCTTCGGGTGGGGGAACGGGTCCTGACTGTGGTTTGCGCTTACGCGCCAAACCGCAGCTCAGAGTACCCACCCTTTTTGGATTCACTCGAGGGAGTACTTGAGAGTGCTCCCCCGGGTGATTCCCTCATGCTACTGGGGGACTTCAATGCTCATGTTGGCAACGACAGTGAAACCTGGAGAGGCGTGATTGGGAAGAATGGCTGCCCGGATCTGAACCCGAGCGGTGTTTTGTTATTGGACTTTTGTGCCCGTCACAGATTGTCCATAACGAACACCATATTCAAACATAAGGGTGTCCATATGTGCACTTGGCACCAGGACACCCTAGGCTGCAGTTCCATGATCGACTTTGTAGTTGTGTCATCGGATTTGCGGCCTCATGTTTTGGACACTCGGGTGAAGAGAGGGGCGGAGCTTTCTACCGATCACCACCTGTTGGTGAGTTGGCTGCGATGGTGGGGGAGGATGCCGGACAGACCTGGCAGGCCCAAACGCATTGTGAGGGTTTGCTGGGAACGTCTGGCAGATCTGGCAGTAATCCTAGAACCCGTTGGTGGACACCGGCGGTGAGGGATGCCGTCAAGGTGAAGAAGGAGTCCTATCGGGTTCTTTTGGCTCATAGGACTCCTGAGGCAGCGGACAGGTACCGACAGGCCAAGCGGTGTGCGGCTTCAGCGGTCGCAGAGGCAAAAACTCGGACATGGGAGGAGTTCGGGGAAGCCCTGGGAAATGACTTCCGGACGGCTTCGAAGCAATTCTGGACCACCATCCGCCGCCTCAGGAAGGGGAAGCAGTGCACTATCAACACCGTGTATGGCGAGGATGGTGTTCTGCTGACCTCGACTGCGGACTGTGGATCGGTGGAGGGAATACTTCGAAGACCTCCTCAATCCCACCAACACGTCTTCTTATGAGGAAGCAGTGCCTGGGGAGTCTGTGGTGGGCTCTCCTATTTCTGGGGCTGAGGTTGCTGAGGTAGTTAAAAAGCTCCTCGGTGGCAAGGCCCCAGGGCTAGATGAGATCCGCCCGGAGTTCCTTAAGGCTCTGGATGCTGTGGGGCTGTCTTGGTTGACAAGACTCTGCAACATCGCGTGGACATCGGGGGCAGTACCTCTGGATTGGCAGACCGGGGTGGTGGTTCCTCTCTTTAAGAAGGGGAACCGGAGGGTGTGCTCTAACTATCGTGGGATCACACTCCTCAGCCTTCCCGGTAAGGACTATTCAGGTGTAGTGGAGAGGAGGCTACGCCGGATAGTCGAACCTCGGATTCAGGAGGAACAGTGTCTTTACAAACCTTACAATTTTTTATTATTTTTTCCAGGAAAACTCACAAAGATACATTGCTCCAGGCATTATTAGCCATTTTGCATTTGTGGTTTAGGAATTATGTTTAAATACATGTCATGTTCAATGTGGCAGTTATATTGTCATTATGAGTGAAACCAATTTTTTGTATTTGTAAACCTTACCAAAATACCGGATTCTGGTAAAACTCACATAGATACAATATTACAGGAATTTCTAGACATAAAACATGTTTGGTTTTGGAGTTGTGTTTATATAACTTTCATATTTAGTATGACAGTTATACCATTATATTGAGTAAAAAAAATAACTTGTTTCTTTATAAACATTACATTTTTTTTTTTTCTAGTAAAACTCACAGATACATTTCTCCAGGTATAATTAGCCATTTATCATGTTTGGTTTAGGAGTTATGTTTAAATAACTGTCATATTGAGTGTGGCAGTTATACTGTCATTATGAGTAAAACCTAGATTTTGTATTTGTAAACCTTACCAAAATACCTAATTCTGGTAAAAATCACATAGATACAATATTACAGGCATTTTTAGACATAATGCATGTTTGGTTTTGGAGTTATGTTTATACAACTTTCATATTTAGTATGACAGTTATACCATTATATTGAGTAAAAAAAAAAAATTGTGTCTTTATAAACCTTTTTTTTTTCCAGTAAAACTCACAAAGATACATTTATCCAGGTATAATTAGCCATTTATCATGTTTGGTTTAGGAATTTTGTTTAAATAACTGTCATATTGAGTGTGGCAGTTATACTGTCATTATGAGTAAAACCTATTTTTTTGTACCACATCGATACAATATTACAGGAATTTTTAGACATAAAGCATGTTTGGTTTTGGAGTTATGTTTATATAACTTTCATATTTAGTATGAAAGTTATACCATCAAATTGAGTAAAAAAACAAACAAAATATTGTTTTCCAGTAAAATTCACAAATATACCTTTCTCTAGGCATTATTAGTCATTTTGCATTTGTGTTTTAGGAGTTATGTTTAAATAACTGTCATATTGAGTGTGGCAGTTATACTGTCACTATGAGTAAAACCTAATTTTTGTTTTTGTAAACCTTACCAAAATACCTGATTCTGATAAAACTCACATATTGCATATTTGGTTTTGGAGTTGTGTTTATATAACTTTCATTAATAGTGTGACAGCTATACTGTAATATTGTGTAAAAAAAAAACTAACTTGTGTCTTTACAAACCTTACAAAATATTTTTTCCAGTTAAACTCACAAAGATACATTCCTCAAGGCATTATTAGCCATATTATCAGATTGATTGTGACAGTATACGTATTTATGAGTTAAACTAATATTTTGTATGAGTAAAACCTAATTTTTGTATTTTTCAACATTACCAAAATACCTGATTCTTGTAAAACTCACATAGATACAATATTACAGGTATTTTTAGACATAATGCATGTTTGGTTTTGGAGTTATGTTTATACAACTTTCATATTTAGTATGACAGTTATACCATTATATTGAGTAAAAAAAAAAAATTGTGTCTTTATAAACCTTTTTTTTTTTCCAGTAAAACTCACAAAGATACATTTAATCAGGTATAATTAGCCATTTATCATGTTTGGTTTAGGAATTTTGTTTAAATAACTGTCATATTGAGTGTGGCAGTTATACTGTCATTATGAGTAAAACCTATTTTTTTGTACCACATCGATACAATATTACAGGAATTTTTAGACATAAAGCATGTTTGGTTTTGGAGTTATGTTTATATAACTTTCATATTTAGTATGAAAGTTATACCATCAAATTGAGTAAAAAAACAAACAAAATATTGTTTTCCAGTAAAATTCACAAATATACCTTTCTCTAGGCATTATTAGTCATTTTGCATTTGTGTTTTAGGAGTTATGTTTAAATAACTGTCATATTGAGTGTGGCAGTTATACTGTCACTATGAGTAAAACCTAATTTTTGTTTTTGTAAACCTTACCAAAATACCTGATTCTGATAAAACTCACATATTGCATATTTGGTTTTGGAGTTGTGTTTATATAACTTTCATTAATAGTGTGACAGCTATACTGTAATATTGTGTAAAAAAAAAACTAACTTGTGTCTTTACAAACCTTACAAAATATTTTTTCCAGTTAAACTCACAAAGATACATTCCTCAAGGCATTATTAGCCATATTATCAGATTGATTGTGACAGTATACGTATTTATGAGTTAAACTAATATTTTGTATGAGTAAAACCTAATTTTTGTATTTTTCAACATTACCAAAATACCTGATTCTTGTAAAACTCACATAGATACAATATTACAGGCATTTTTAGACATAATGCATGTTTGGTTTTGGAGTTATGTTTATATAACTTTTACATTTATTATGACAGTTATACAAACATATTGAATAAAAAAAACTAACTTGTGTCTTTACAAACCTTACAAAATAATTTTATTTTCCAGTTAAACTCACAAAGATACCTTTCTCCAGGCAGTATTAGCCATTTAGCATGTTTAAATTAGGAGTTATGTTTAAATAACTGTAATTTTGAACGTGGCAGTTATACTATCATTATGAGTAAAACCTACTTTTTGTATTTGTAAACCTTACCAAAATACCTGATTCTGGTCAAACTCACATAGATTTAATACTACAGGCATTTTTAGACATAATGCATGTTTGGTTTTGGCGTTATGTTTATATAACTGTCATTTTGAATCTGGTAGTTATACTGTCATTATGAGTAAAAAAACTAACTTCTGTCTTTACAAACCTTACAAAATATTTTTTTTTTTCCAGTTAAACTCACAAAGATACATTTACCCAGGCATTATTAGCCATTTAACATGTTTGGTTTCGGAGTTATGTTTAAATAACTGTCAAATTGAGTGTGGCAGTTATACTGTCATTATGAGTAAAACCTATTTTTTGTATTTGTAAACCTTACCAAAATACCTGATTCTGGTAAAACCCACATCGATACAATATCACAGGAATTTTTAGACACAAAGTATGTTTGGTTTTGGAGTTATGTTTATATAACTTTCATATTTAGTATGACAGTTATACCATCATATTGAGTAATAAAACACTAATTTGTATCTTTACAAACCTTACAAAATATTGTTTTCCAGTAAAATTCACAAATATACATTTCTCTAGGCATTATTAGTCATTTTGCATTTGTGTTTTAAAGTTAAAGTTAAAGTTAAAGTCCCAATGATTGTCACACACACACTAGGTGTGGTGAAATTTGTCCTCTGCATTTGACCCATCCCCTTGATCACCCCCTGGGAGGTGAGGGGAGCAGCGGTGCTGCGCCCGGGAATCATTTTTGGTGATTTAACCCCCAATTCCAACTCTTGATGCTGAGTGCCAGGCAGGGACGTAATGGGTCCCATTTTTTATAGTCTTGGTATGACTCGGCCGGGGTTTGAACTCACAACCTACCGATCTCAGGGCGGACACTCTAACCACTAGATAGGAGTTATGTTTAAATAACTGTCATATTGAGGGTGACAGTTATACTGTCACTATGAGTAAAACCTAATTTTTTGATTTGTAAACTTTACCAAATACACTGTTAAATAAACATAACTCCAAAACCAAACTTGCAATATGTCTAAAAATACCTGTAATATTGTATCTATGTGAGTTTTACCAGAATCAGGTAATTCGGTAAGGTTTACATATACACAAATTTGGTTTTACTCATAATGACAGTATAACTGCCACATTTAATATGACAGTTATGTAAACATAACTCCTATACCACACATGCAAAATGGTTAAAAATGCTTGGAGAAATGTATCTTTGTGAGTTTTACTGGAAAAAACGAATTTGTAAGGTTTATAAAGATACAAGTTAAATGTTTTACTCAATATGATGATATAACTGTCATACTAAATATGAAAGTTATATTAACATAACTCCAAAACCAATGTTCGTTTTACGAGAATCACGTATTTTGGAAAGGTTTACAAAAACAAAAAATAGGTTTTACTCATAATGACAGTATAACTGCCACATTCAATATGACAGTTATGTAAACATAACTCCTAAACCACACATGCAAAATGGTTAATAATGCCTGGAGAAATGTATCTTTTTAAGTTTTACATGGAAAAAAAACAATTTTGTAAGGTTTGTAAAGACTGCGATGAGGTGTCGACTTGTCCAGGGTGTACCCCGCCTTCCGCCCGATTGTACCTGAGATAGGCTCCAGCGCGCCCCCCGCGACCCCAAAGGGAATAAGCGGTACAAAATGGATGGATGAATGGGTTTGTAAAGACACAAGTTATTTTTTTCTTACTCAATATGACAGTAAAACTGTCATACTAAATATAAAAAAATTATAAACATAACTCCAAAACCAAACATGCATTATGTCTAAAAATGCCTGTAATATTGTATTCATGTGAGTTTAACTAGAATCAGTTGTTTTTGTAAGGTTTGCAAATACAAAATATTGGCTTTACTCACTATGACAGTACACTGTCACATTCAATCTGACAGTTATTTAAACATAACTCCTAAACCACACATACAAAATGACTAATAACGCCTGGAGAAAAGTTTATTTGTGAGTTTTAAACTGTCAGATTGAATGTGACAGTATACTGTCATAGTGAGTAAAACCAATATTTTGTATTTGCAAAACTTACAAAAACAACTGATTCTAGTTACCGTATTTTCCGCACTATAAGGCGCACCTAAAAACCACAAATTTTCTCAAAAGCTAACAGTGCGCCTTATAACCCGGTGCGCTTTATTACGATTCATTTTCATAAAGTTTCGATCTCGCAACTTCGGTAAACAGCCGCCATCTTTTTTCCCGGTAGAACAGGAAGCGCTTCTTCTTCTACGCAAGCAACCGCCAAGGTAAGCACCCGCCCCCATAGAACAGGAAGCGCTACCGCCCGCCCCCGGAAGAAAAAGAAACGCGCGGATATTTCGTTTCATTTCCTTTGTGTGTTTACATCTGTAAAGACCAGACTACAAAATGGCTCCTACTAAGCGACACGCTTATAACGCAGAATTTAAACTTAAGGCAATAAGTCATGCCGAAGAACACGGAAATAGAGCAGCAGCAAGAGAATATAACATAAATGAATCAATGGTGCGTAGGTGGAGGAAGCAAGAAGATGACCTGCGCCAGGTAAAGAAGACAAAACAGAGTTTCCGAGGGAACAAAGCAAGATGGCAACAGTTGGAGGACGAACTCGAACAGTGGGTTGTTGAGCAGAGAGCAGCAAGCAGAAGTGTCAGCACCATCACTATTCGAATGAAGGCAACAACGCTAGCAAGCGAACTTCACCTGGATGATTTTAAAGGTGGTGCTTCTTGGTGTTTCCGGTTTATGAAAAGACGCAATCTCTCCATCCGCACACGGACCACTATTTCACAGCAACTGCCTAACGACTTTAAAGATAAGCTGGCTACTTTCCGTGCATATTGTAAAAACAAGATAGCGGAAAAAAAGATCCGGCCAGAGAACATTATCAACATGGACGAGGTTCCACTGACTTTTGATATTCCTGTGAACCGCACTGTTGATACAACGGGAGCACGTACGGTGAATATTCGCACCACAGGGAATGAGAAGTCGTCCTTCACTGTGGTTCTAGCTTGCCATGCTAATGGCCAGAAACTTCCTCCCATGGTGATATTCAAAAGGAAGACCTTGCCAAAAGAGACCTTTCCAGCCGGCGTCATCATAAAAGCTAACTCGAAGGGATGGATGGATGAAGAAAAGATGAGCGAGTGGTTAAGGGAAGTTTACGCGAAGAGGCCGGGTGGCTTTTTTCACGCAGCTCCGTCCATGTTGATATACGACTCTATGTGCGCCCACATCACAGATGGTGTCAAAAAACAAGTGAAGCACACAAATACAACACTCGCCGTCATTCCGGGTGGATTAACCAAAGAACTCCAACCGCTGGATATTGGTGTCAACAGGGCATTCAAATCACGACTGCGAACTGCGTGGGAACAATGGATGACCGAAGGCGAACACACCTTCACTAAGACGGGCAGACAGCGCCGGACGACATACGCCAACATTTGCCAGTGGATCGTAAATGCCTGGGCAGATATTTCGGTCACAACTGTGGTCCGAGCTTTCCGGAAGGCAGGATTCACAGAACTACTGGACAACAACAGCGACACTGACTCCGATGACTTCGAAGAGACGGAGCCGGCCATTTTGGAACCCACGCTTGCGCAACTTTTCAATTCGGACACCGAAGACGAAGAATTCGAAGGATTTACGAATGAAGAATAACTTCAGAAAGTGAGCGCTATGTTTATTTTGTGTGTTGTGACATTAACGTTCGAGCAACATTATGTTGCTATTGCTCTACACCATTTTGAATTTTACTATGTTTGTGATTGCACATTTGTACATTTTGGGACAGAGTTGTTAGAACGCTGGTTTTCAATATATTATTAAAGTTTGACTGAACTATCTGACTGTTTTTTTGACATTCACTTTAGCGCAGCGTAGGCGCGGCTTATAGTCCGGGGCGGCTTATTGGTGGACAAAATTATGAAATATGTAATTCATAGAAGGTGCGGCTAATAATCCGGTGCGCCTTATAGTGCGGAAAATACGGTAACTCACATGGATACAATATTACAGGCATTTTTAGACATAATGCATGTTTGGTTTTAGAGTTATAATTATATAACTTTTACATTTAGTATGAGAGTTATACTGTCATATTGAGTAAAAAAGAAAAAAACTTGTGTCTTTAAAAACCTTACAAAATATTTTTTTTTCCCCAGTAAAACTCACAAAGATAAATTTTTCCAGGCATTATTAGCCATTTTGCATGTGAGGTTTAGGAGTTATATTTAAATAACTGTCATATTGCGTGTGGCAGTTATACTGTCATTATGAGTAAAACCTAATTGTTGTATTTGTAAACCTTACCAAAATACCTGATTGTAGTAAAACTCACATAGATACAATATTACAGGCATTTTTAGACGGATTGCATGTTTGGTTTTAGAGTTATGTTTATATAACTTTTATATTTAGTATGACAGTTATACTGTCATATTGAGTAAAAGAAACTAATTTGTGTCTATGCAAACCATACAAAATATTTTTTTCCAGTAGCAGGTATTTTGGTAAGGTTTACAAATAAAAAAATTTGGTTTTACTCATAATGACAGTATAACTGCCACGTTCAAAATGACAAATATTTAAACATAACTCCTAAACCAAACATGCTATATGGCTAATAATGCCTGGAGAAAGGTGTCTTTGTGAGTTTTACTGGAAAAACATTATTTTGTATGGTTTGTAAACACACAAGTTAGTTTTGTTTTACTCAATATGACAGTATAACTGTCATACTTAATGTAAAAGTTGTATAAACATAACTACAAAACCAAACATGCATTATATCTAAAATTGCCTGTATTGATGTATCCATGTGAGTTTTACTAGAATCAGTTGTTTTTGTAAGTTTTGGGAATACAAAATATTGGTTTTACACACTATGACAGTATACTGTCACATTCAATCTGACAGTTATTTAAACATAACTCCTAAACCACACATTCAAAGTGACTAATAATGCCTGGAGAAATGTATTTTTGTGATTTTTACTGGAAAAAAAATATTTTGTAAGGTTTGTTTGGACACAAGTTAGTTTTTTTTACTCAATATGATGGTACGGACGGCGTGGCGCGGTGGAAGAATGGCCGTGCGCGACCCGAGGGTCCCTGGTTCAATCCCCACCTAGTACCAACCTCGTCATGTCCGTTGTGTCCTGAGCAAGACACTTCACCCTTGCTCCTGATGGGTGCTGGTTAGCGCCTTGCATGGCAGCTCCCTCCATCAGTGTGTGAATGTGTGTGTGAATGGGTAAATGTGGAAGTAGTGTCCAAGCGCTTTGAGTACCTTGAAGGTAGAAAAGCGCTATACAAGTACAACCCATTGATCATTTATCATTTATAACTGTCTTACTAAATTTAAAAGTTATATAAACATAACTTCAAAACCAAACATGCAATCCATCTAAAAATGCCTGTAATATTGAATCTATGTGAGTTTTACCACAAACAGGTATTTTGGTAAGGTTCACAAATACAACAATTAGGTTTTACTCATAATGACAGTATAACTGCCACACGCAATATGACAGTTATTTAAATATAACTCTTAAACCTCACATGCAAAATGGCTAATAATGCCTGGAAAAATTTATCTTTGTGAGTTTTACTGGGAAAAAAAAATATTTTGTAAGGTTTTTAAAGACACAAGTTATTTTTTTTTTTTACTCAATATGACAGTATAACTGTCATACTAAATGTAAAAGTTATATAATTATAACTCCAAAAACAAACATGCATTATGTCTAAAAATGCCTGTAATATTGTATCCATGTGAGTTTTAGTAGAATCAGTTGTTTTTGTAAGGTTTTCAAATACAAAATATTGGTTTTACTCACTATGACAGTATACTGTTACATTCAATCTGACAGTTATTTAAACATAACTCCTAAACCACACATGCAAAATGGCTAATATTGCCTGGAGAAATTTATTTTTGTGAGTTTTACTGGAAAAAAAATATTGTTCGGACACAAGTTTTTTTTTTTTATTCAATATGATGGTATAACTGTCTTACTAAATTTGAAAGTTATATAAACATAACTTCAAAACCAAACATGCAATCCGTCTAAAAATGCATGTAATATTGAATCTATGTGAGTTTTACCACAAACAGGGATTTTGGTAAGGTTTACAAATACAAAAATTTGGTTTTACTTATAATGACAGTATAACTGCAACGTTCAAAATGACAGTTATTTAAACATAACTCCTAAACCAAACATTCTAAATGGCTAATAATGACTGGAGAAATGCATCTTTGTGAGTTTTCCTGAAAAAAACAACATTTTAGTAAGGTTTGTAAAGACACAAGTTAGTTGTTTTTTACTCCATATGACAGTATAACTGTCATACTAAATGTAAAATGTATATAAACAAAACTCCAAAACCAAACATGCATTATGTCTAAAAATGCCTGTAACATTGTATCCATATGAGTTTTACTAGAATCAGTTGTTTTTTTAAGGTTTGAAAATAGAAAATATTGAATTTACTCACTATGACAGTATGCTGTCACATTCAATCTGACAGTTATTTAAACATAACTCCTAAACCACACTTACAAAATGACTAATAATGCCTTTGTGAGTTTTACTGAAAAAAAAAAAATATATTTTGTAAGGTTTGTAAAGACACAAGTTAGTTTTGTTTTTTACTTAATATGACAGTAAAACTGTCATACTAAATATGAAAGTTATATAAACATAACTCCAAAACCAAACTTGCATTATGTTCAAAAAATGCCTGTAATATTGTATCTATGTGAGTTTTACTACAATCAGGTATTTTGGTAAGGTTTACAAATACAAAAATAAGGTTTTACTCACTATGACAGTATATTGCTGTCATTTTGAGTAAAAAAAAATTGTGTTGTAAAAAATTTTTTTTTCCAGAAAAATTCACAGAGATACATTTCTCCAGGCATTATTAGTCATTTTGAATATGTGGTTTAGGAGTTATGTTTAAATAACTGTCAGATCGAATGTGACAGTATACTGTCATAGTGAGTAAAACCAATATTTTGTATTTGCAAAACTTACAAAAACAACTGATTCTAGTATAACTCACATGGATACATCATTTCAGGCATTCTTAGACATAATGCATGTTTGGTTTTGGAGTTATGTTTATATAACTTTTCCATTTAGTATGACAGTTATACTGTCTTTTTGAGTTAGAAAAAACTAACTTGTGTCTTTACAAACCTTACAATTTTTATTTATTTTTTTCCAGTAAAACTCACAAAGATACATTTCTCCAGGCATTATTAGCCATTTAGCATGTTTTGTTTATGAGTTATGTTTAAAAAAATTTGGCGGTTATCCGTCAATATGAGTAAAACCTAATTTTTGTATTTGTAATCCTTACCAAAATACCTGATTCTGGTAAAAATCAAATATATTCAATATTACAGCCATTTTTTTTACGAATTGCAAGTTTGGTTTTGGAGTTATGTTTATAAAACTTTCATTTTTAGTATGACAGTTATACCATCATATTGAGTTAAAAAAAAAAAAAAAACAGTATCTTTACAAACCTTACAAAATATTTTTTTCCAGTAAAAATCACAAAGATACATTTTTCCACGCATTATTAGTCATTTTGCATGTGTGTTTTAGGAGTTATGTTTAAATAACTGTCATATTGAGCGTGGCAGTTATACTGTCATTATGAGTAAAACCTAATTTTGGTATTGTAAACCTTACCAAAATACCTGATTCTGATAAAACTCACATATATTTAATATTACAGGCATTTTTAAATGGATTGCATGTTTGGTTTTTGAGTTTGGTTTTGGAGTTATGTTTCTATAACTTTTTTTAGTTTGACAGTTATACCGTCATATTGAGTAAAAAAACTTGTGTCTTTGTAAACCTTACAAAAGATCATTACTCTAGTAAAACTAACAAAGATACTTTTCTCCAGGTTTAATAGCCATTTTCATGTGTCGTTTATGACTTATGTTTAAATAACTGTCATATTGAGTGTGGCACTTATAATGTCACTATCAGTAAAACCTATTTTTTTTATTTGTCAACCTTACCAAAATACCTCATTTTGGTAAAACTCACATAGATTCAATATTACAGACATTTTTAGATGGATTGCAAGTTTGGTTTTGGAGTCATGTTTATATATTTTCTGCATGTAGTATGACAGTTATACTGTCATATTGAGTAAAAAAACTAACGTGTGTCTTTACAAACCTTACAAATTGTTTTTCCTAGTAAAACTCACAAAGATACATTTCTCCAGGCATTATTAGCCATTTTGCATGTGTGGTTTAGGAGTTATGTTTACATAACTGTCAGATTGAATGTGACAGTATACTGTCATAGTGAGTAAAACCTAATTTTTGTATTTGTAAACCTTACCAAAATACCTGATTCTGGTAAAACTCACATAGATACAATATTACACATAGACATAAAACATGTTTGGTTTTGCAGTTATGTTTATACAACTTTCATATTTAGTATGACAGTTATACCATCATATTGAGTAAAAAAACTAATTTGTGTCTTTACAAACCTTACAAAATATTTTTTTTTCATTAAATTTCACAAAGATAAATTTTTCCAGGCATTATTAGTCATTTTGCATTTGTTTTTTTAGGAGTAATAGGAATAACTGTCATATTGCGTGTGGCAGTTATACTGTCATTATGAGTAAAACCTAATTTTTGTATTTGTAAACCTTACCAAAATACCTGATTTTGGTTAAACTCACATAGATTCATAATTACAGGCATTTTTAGACGGATTGCAAGTTTGGTTTTAGAGTTATGTGTATATAACTTCCATATTTAGTATGAAAGTAATACTGTCAAATTGAGTAAAAAATAACAAACTTGTAATTTTAAAAACCTTAAAAAATATTTTTTTTCCAATAAAATTCAGAGAGATACATTTTTCTCGGCATTATTAGTCATTGTGCATGTGTGGTTTAGGAGTTATGTTTAAATAGCTGTCAGATTGAATGTGACAGTACACTGTCATAATGAGTAAAACCAATATTTTGTATTTGCAAAACTTACAAAAACAACTGATTTTAGTAAAACTCACATTGATACAATATCCATCCATCCATCTTCCTCCGCTTATCCGAGGTCGGGTCGCGGGGGCAGCAGCCTAAGCAGGGAAGCCCAGACTTCCCTCTCCCCAGCCACTTCGTCCAGCTCCTCCCAGGGGACCCCGAGGCGTTCCCAGGCCAGCCGGGAGATATAGTCTTCCCAACGTGTCCTGGGTCTTCCCCGCGGCCTCCTACCGGTCAGACGTGCCATAAACACCTCCCTAGGGAGGCGTTCGGGTGGCATCCTGACCAGATGCCCGAACCACCTCATCTGGCTCCTCTCGATGTGGAGGAGCAGCGGCTTTACTTTGAGCTCCTCCCGGATGGCAGAGCTTCTCACCCTATCTCTAATTGAGAGCCCCGCCACCCGGCGGAGGAAACTCATTTCGGCCGCTTGTACCCGTGATCTTGTCCTTTCGGTCATAACCCAAAGCTCATGACCGGGTTAGCGAGAACCATGCACTGGGACTTGGAGGTCCGAGTCCATGGTCCATCCCAGTCGCTTCACACTCGGCTGCGAACCGATCCAGTGAGAGCTGAAGATCCTGGCCAGATGAAGCCAACAGGACCACATCATCTGCATAAAGCAGAGACCTAATCCTGCAGCCACCAAACCAGATCCCCTCAACGCCTTGACTGCGCCTATAAATTCTGTCCATAAAAGTTATGAACAGAATCGGTGACAAAGGGCAGCCTTGGCGGAGTCCAACCCTCACTGGAAACGTGTCCGACTTACTGCCGGCAATGCGGACCAAGCTCTGGCACTGAGCATACAGAGAGCGGACTGCCACAATCAGACAGTCCGATACCCCATACTCTCTGAGCACTCCCCACAGGACTTCCCGAGGGACACGGTCGAATGCCTTCTCCAAGTCCACAAAACACATGTAGACTGGTTGGGCAAACTCCCATGTACCCTCAAGGACCCTGCCGAGAGTATAGAGCTGGTCCACAGTTCCACGACCAGGACGAAAACCACACTGTTCCTCCTGAATCCGAGGTTCGACTATCCGGCGTAGCCTCCTCTCCAGTACACCTGAATAGACCTTACCGGGAAGGCTGAGGAGTGTGATCCCACGATAGTTAGAGCACACCCTCCGGTTCCCCTTCTTAAAGAGAGGAACCACCACCCCGGTCTGCCAATCCAGAGGTACTGCCCCCGATGTCCACGCGATGCTGCAGAGTCTTGTCAACCAAGACAGCCCCACAGCATCCAGAGCCTTAAGGAACTCCGGGCGGATCTCATCTAGCCCTGGGGCCTTGCCACCGAGGAGCTTTTTAACTACCTCAGCAACCTCAGGCCCAGAAATAGGAGAGCCCACCACAGACTCCCCAGGCACTGCTTCCTCATAAGAAGACGTGTTGGTGGGATTGAGGAGGTCTTCGAAGTATTCCCTCCACCGATCCACAGTCCGCAGTCGAGGTCAGCAGAACAACATCCTCGCCATACACGGTGTTGATAGTGCACTGCTTCCCCTTCCTGAGGCGGCGGCTGGTGGTCCAGAATTGCTTCGAAGCCGTCCGGAAGTCATTTTCCAGCGCTTCCCCGAACTCCTCCCATGTCCGAGTTTTTGCCTCTGCGACCGCTGAAGCCGCACACCTGTCGGTACCTGTCCGCTGCCTCAGGAGTCCTATGAGCCAAAAGAACCCGATAGGACTCCTTCTTCAGCTTGACGGCATCCCTCACCGCCGGTGTCCACCAACGGGTTCTAGGATTACCGCCACGACAAGCACCAACTACCTTGCGGCCACAGCTCCAATCAGCCGCCTCGACAATAGAGGCGCGGAACATGGTCCATTCGGACTCAATGTCCAGCACCTCCCTCGTGACATGTTCAAAGTTCTTCCGGAGATGGGAATTGAAACTCTCTCTGACAGGAGACTCTGCCAGACGTTCCCAGCAAACCCTCACAATGCGTTTGGGCCTGCCAGGTCTGTCCGGCATCCTCCCCCACCATCGCAGCCAACTCACCAACAGGTGGTGATCGGTAGAAAGCTCCGCCCCTCTCTTCACCCGAGTATCCAAAACATGAGGCCGCAAATCCGATGACACAACTACAAAGTCGATCATGGAACTGCGGCCTAGGGTGTCCTGGTGCCAAGTGCACATATGGACACCCTTATGTTTGAACATGGTGTTCGTTATGGAAAATCTGTGACGGGCACAAAAGTCCAATAACAAAACACCGCTCAGGTTCAGATCCGGGCAGCCATTCTTCCCAATCACGCCTCTCCAGGTTTCACTGTCGTTGCCAACATGAGCATTGAAGTCCCCCAGTAGCATGAGGGAATCACCCGGGGGAGCACTCTCAAGTACTCCCTCGAGTGAATCGAAAAAGGGTGGGTACTCTGAGCTGCGGTTTGGCGCGTAAGCGCAAACCACAGTCAGGACCCGTTCCCCCACCCGAAGGCGGAGGGAAGCTACCCTCTCGTCCACCGGGTTGAACTCCAACGTACAGGCTCTGAGCCGGGGGGAAACAATAATTGCCACCCCAGCCCGTCGCCTTTCACTGCCGGCAACACCAGAGTGGAAGAGAGTCCAGCCCCTCTCGAGAGAACTGGTTCCAGAGCTCTTGCTGTGCGTCGAAGTGAGTCCGACTATATCTAACCGGAACTTCTCCACTTCGCGCACTAGCTCAGGCTCCTTCCCCCCCAGCGAGGTGACGTTCCACGTCCCAAGAGCTAGCTTCTGTAGCCGAGGATCGGACCGCCAAGTGCCCTGCCTTCGGCTGCCGCCCAGCTCACATCGCACCCGACCTCTATGACCCCTGCTATGGATGGTGAGCCCATTGGAGGGGGGACCCACGTTGCCTCTTCGGGCTGTGCCCGGCCGGGCCCCATGTCAGGCGCTCGCCATCGTGCCCCACCTCCGGGCCTGGCTCCAGAGGGGGTCCCGGTGACCCGCGTCCGGGCGAGGGAAATCTGGGTCCTTGTTTTTTATTATTCATGGAGGTCTTCGAGCTGCTCTTTGTCTGATCCCTCATAGGACCAGTTTGTCTTGGGAGACCCTACCAGGGGGCATAAAGCCCCCGGACAACATAGCTCCTAGGATCATTGGGACACGCAAACTCCTCTACCACGTTAAGGTGGCAGCTCAGAGAGACAGTTATACCATCATATTGAGTAAAAAAAAACAACAACATTTCTTTAAAAACCTTAAAAATATTTGTTTCTAGTAAAACTCGCAAAGATACATTTCTCCAGGCATTATTAGCCATTTAGCATGTTTGGTTTAGGAGTTATGTTTAAATAACTGTTATTTTGAATATGGCAGTTATACTGTCATTATGAGTAAAACCCAATTTTTGTATTCGTAAACCTTACAAAAAAATACCTGATTCTGGTCAAACTCACATAGATTCAATATTACAGGCATTTGTAGACGTATTGCAAGTTTGGTTTTGGAGTAATGTTTATTTAACTTTCATATTTAGTATGACAGTTATACTGTCATATTAAGTGAAAAAACTAACTTGTTTCTTTACAAACCTTATAAAAAAAAACGTTTCCCAGGAAAACTCACAAAGATACATTTTTCCTGGCATTATTAGCCATTTTGTAATTGTGGTTTAGGAGTTACAATATATTTAAATAACTGTCAGATTGAATGTGACAGTATACTGTCATAGTGAGTAAAACCTAATTTTTGTATTTGTAAACCTTACCAAAAATACCTGATTCTGGTAAAAATCACATAAATACAATATTGCAGGCATTTTTAGACATAATGCATGTTTGGTTTTGGAGTTATGTTTATACAACTTTTATATTTAGTATGACAGTTATACTATCATATTGAGTAAAAAAAGAATAACTTGTGTCTTCATAAACCTTACAAAAAAATGTTTTCCCAGTAAAACTCACAAAGATACATTTCTCCAGGCATAATTAGCCATTTATTACTGTCATAATGAGTAAAAAACTACTTTTTGTGTTTGCAAGCCTTAAAATAGCATATGTTTCGAGTAAAACTCACAAGGATGCATTGTTTCAGGCTTTTTTTTAACCTATTTGCATGTGTGGTTAGGGAGTTAAGCTTAAATAACAGTCAAATTGAATGTAGCAGTTAACTGTCATTATGAGTAAACCCCTAATTTATGTAATTGTACACCTTACCAAATTAACTGATTCTTGTAAAACTCTCAGAGATACAATATTTTAGGCATTTTTAGACATAATCCATGTTTAGTTTTGGAGTTATGTTTATATAACTTTCATATTTTGTATGACAGTTATACTGTCATATTGCATTAAAAAAACTAACTTGCCTCTTGCAAAAATTACAAAATATATTTTTTCTAGTAAAACTAACAAAGATACATGTCTTCAGGCATTATTAGACATGTTGCATGTTTGGTGTAGGAATTATGTTGAAAAACATTTTTATTGCTTATTTCGCATTATCTCAGGATTTTAAGAACTTTACTGTCATAATGAGTAAAAAACTACTTTTTGTGTTTGCAAGCCTTAAAATAGCAAATGTTTCGAGTAAAACTCACAAGGATGCATTGTTTTAGGCTTTATTAACCTATTTGCATGTGTGATTAGGAAGTTATGTTTAAATAACAGTCAAATTGAATGTAGCAGTTATACTGTCATTATGAAAAAAAAACAATTTTTGTATTTGTAAACCTTACCAAATTACCTGATTCTGGTAAAACTCACATAGATACAATATTTTAGGCATTTTTAGACATAATGCATGTTCAATTTTGGAGTTATGTTTATATATATTTCATATTTGGTATGACAGTTATACTGTCATATTGAATAAAAAAACTAACTTGCCTCTTTGCAAAACTTACAAAATATAATTTTTCTAGTAAAACTAACAAAGATACATATCTTCACGCATTATCAGACATGTTGCATGTTTGGTGTAGGAATTATGTTGAAAAACATTTTTATTGCTTATTTCGCATTATCTCAGGATTTTAAGAACATTACTGTCATAATGAGTAAAAAACTACTTTTTTGTGTTTGCAAGCCTTAAAATAGCATATGTTTCAAATAAACTCACAAGGATGCATTGTTTTAGGCTTTATTAACCTATTTGCATGTGTGATTAGGAAGTTATGTTTAAATAACAGTCAAATTGAATGTAGCAGTTATACTGTCATTATGAAAAAAAAAAAATTTTGTATTTGTAAACCTTACCAAATTACCTGATTCTGGTGAAACTCACATATATACAATATTACAGGCAATTTTAGACATAATGCATGTTTAGGTTTGGAGTTTTGTTTATATAACTTTCATATTTGGTATGACAGTTATACTGTCATATTGAATTAAAAAAACTTATTTGCCTCTTTGCAAAACTTACAAAAGATCATTTTTCTAGTAAAACTAACAAAGATACATGTCTTCAGGCATTATTAGACATGTTGCATGTTTGGTGTAGGAATTATGTTAAAAAACATTTTTATTGCTTATTTCGCATTATGTCAGGATTTTAAGAACATTACTGTCATAATGAGTAAAAAACTACTTTTTGTGTTTGCAAGCCTTAAAATAGCAAATGTTTCGAGTAAAACTCACAAGGATGCATTGTTTTAGGCTTTATTAACCTATTTGCATGTGTGATTAGGAAGTTATGTTTAAATAACAGTCAAATTGAATGTAGCAGTTATACTGTCATTATGAAAAAAAAACAATTTTTGTATTTGTAAACCTTACCAAATTACCTGATTCTGGTAAAACTCACATAGATACAATATTTTAGGCATTTTTAGACATAATGCATGTTCAATTTTGGAGTTATGTTTATATATATTTCATATTTGGTATGACAGTTATACTGTCATATTGCATTAAAAAAACTAACTTGCCTCTTTGCAAAACTTACAAAATATAATTTTTCTAGTAAAACTAACAAAGGTACATGTCTTCAGGCATTATTAGACATGTTGCATGTTTGGTGTAGGAATTATGTTGAAAAACATTTTTATTGCTTATTTCGCATTATCTCAGGATTTTAAGAACATTACTGTCATAATGAGTAAAAAACTACTTTTTGTGTTTGCAAGCCTTAAAATAGCACATGTTTCGAGTAAAACCCACAAGGATGCATTGTTTTAGGCTTTATTAACCTATTTGCATGTGTGGTTAGGAAGTTATGTTTAAATAACAGTCAAATTGAATGTAGCAGTTATACTGTCATTATGAAAAAAAAACAATTTTTGTATTTGTAAACCTTACCAAATTACCTGATTCTGGTGAAACTCACATATATACAATATTACAGGCAATTTTAGACATAATGCATGTTTAGGTTTGGAGTTTTGTTTATATAACTTTCATATTTGGTATGACAGTTATACTGTCATATTGAATTAAAAAAACTTATTTGCCTCTTTGCAAAACTTATAAAAGATCATTTTTCTAGTAAAACTAACAAAGATACATGTCTTCAGGCATTATTAGACATGTTGCATGTTTGGTGTAGGAATTATGTTGAAAAACATTTTTATTGCTTATTTTGCATTATCTCAGGATTTTAAGAACATTACAGTCAAAATGAGTAAAAAACTACTTTTTGTGTTTGCAAGCCTAAAATAGCATATGTTTCGAGTAAAACTCACAAGGATGCATTGTTTTAGGCTTTAATAACCTATTTTGCATGTGTGGTTAGGGAGTTATGTTTAAATAACAGTCAAATTGAATGTAGCAGTTAACTGTCATTATGAGTAAACCCCTAATTTATGTAATTATACACCTTACCAAAATAACTGATTCTTGTAAAACTCACATAGATACAATATTTTAGGCATTTTTAGACATAATGCATGTTCAGTTTTGGAGTTATGTTTATATAACTTTCATATTTGGTATGTCATATTGAATTAAAAAAACTTATTTGCCTCTTTGCAAAACTTACAAATTATAATTTTTCTAGTAAAACTAACAAAGATACATATCTTCACGCATTATCAGACATGTTGCATGTTTGGTGTTGGAATTATGTTGAAAAACATTTTTATTGCTTATTTCGCATTATCTCAGGATTTTAAGAACATTACTGTCATAATGAGTAAAAAACTACTTTTTGTGTTTGCAAGCCTTAAAATAGCATATGTTTCGAGTAAAACTCACAAGGATGCATTGTTTTAGGCTTTATTAACCTATTTGCATGTGTGATTAGGTAGTTATGTTTAAATAACAGTCAAATTGAATGTAGCAGTTATACTGTCATTATGAAAAAAAAACAATTTTTGTATTTGTAAACCTTACCAAATTACCTGATTCTGGTAAAACTCACATAGATACAATATTTTAGGCATTTTTAGACATATTGCATGTTCAATTTTGGAGTTATGTTTATATATATTTCATATTTGGTATGACAGTTATACTGTCATATTGAATTAAAAAAACTAACTTGCCTCTTTGCAAAACTTACAAAATATATTTTTTCTAGTAAAACTAACAAAGATACATGTCTTCAGGCATTATTAGACATGTTGCATGTTTGGTGTAGGAATTATGTTGAAAGACATTTTTATTGCTTATTTCGCATTATCTCAGGATTTTAAAAACTTTTCTGTCATAATGAGTAAAAAACTACTTTTTGTGTTTGCAAGCCTTAAAATAGCAAATGTTTCGAGTAAAACTCACAAGGATGCATTGTTTTAAGCTTTATTAACCTATTTTCATGTGTGATTAGGAAGTTATGTTTAAATAACAGTCAAATTGAATGTAGCAGTTATACTGTCATTATGAAAAAAAAACAATTTTTGCATTTGTAAACCTTACCAAATTACCTGATTCTGGTAAAACTCACATAGATACAATATTTTAGGCATTTTTAGACATAATGCATGTTCAATTTTGGAGTTATGTTTATATATATTTCATATTTGGTATGACAGTTATACTGTCATATTGCATTAAAAAAACTAACTTGCCTCTCTGCAAAACTTACAAAATATAATTTTTCTAGTAAAACTAACAAAGATACATATCTTCACGCATTATCAGACATGTTGCATGTTTGGTGTAGGAATTATGTTGAAAAACATTTTTATTGCTTATTTCGCATTATCTCAGGATTTTAAGAACATTACTGTCATAATGAGTAAAAAACTACTTTTTGTGTTTGCAAGCCTTAAAATAGCACATGTTTCGAGTAAGACCCACAAGGATGCATTGTTTTAGGCTTTATTAACCTATTTGCATGTGTGGTTAGGAAGTTATGTTTAAATAACAGTCAAATTGAATGTAGCAGTTATACTGTCATTATGAAAAAAAACAATTTTTGTATTTGTAAACCTTACCAAATTACCTGATTCTGGTGAAACTCACATATATACAATATTACAGGCAATTTTAGACATAATGCATGTTTAGGTTTGGAGTTTTGTTTATATAACTTTTATATTTGGTATGACAGTTATACTGTCATATTGAATTAAAAAAACTTATTTGCCTCTTTGCAAAACTTATAAAAGATCATTTTTCTAGTAAAACTAACAAAGATACATGTCTTCAGGCATTATTAGACATGTTGCATGTTTGGTGTAGGAATTATGTTGAAAAACATTTTTATTGCTTATTTTGCATTATCTCAGGATTTTAAGAACATTACTGTCAAAATGATTAAAAAACTACTTTTTGTGTTTGCAAGCCTAAAATAGCATATGTTTCGAGTAAAACTCACAAGGATGCATTGTTTTAGGCTTTAATAACCTATTTTGCATGTGTGGTTAGGGAGTTATGTTTAAATAACAGTCAAATTGAATGTAGCAGTTAACTGTCATTATGAGTAAACCCCTAATTTATGTAATTGTACACCTTACCAAAATAACTGATTCTTGTAAAACTCACATAGATACAATATTTTAGGCATTTTTAGACATAATGCATGTTCAGTTTTGGAGTTATGTTTATATAACTTTCATATTTGGTATGTCATATTGAATTAAAAAAACTTATTTGCCTCTTTACAAAACTTACAAATTATAATTTTTCTAGTAAAACTAACAAAGATACATATCTTCACGCATTATCAGACATGTTGCATGTTTGGTGTAGGAATTATGTTGAAAAACATTTTTATTGCTTATTTCGCATTATCTCAGGATTTTAAGAACATTACTGTCATAATGAGTAAAAAACTACTTTTTGTGTTTGCAAGCCTTAAAATAGCATATGTTTCGAGTAAAACTCACAAGGATGCATTGTTTTAGGCTTTATTAACCTATTTGCATGTGTGATTAGGTAGTTATGTTTAAATAACAGTCAAATTGAATGTAGCAGTTATACTGTCATTATGAAAAAAAAACAATTTTTGTATTTGTAAACCTTACCAAATTACCTGATTCTGGTAAAACTCACATAGATACAATATTTTAGGCATTTTTAGACATATTGCATGTTCAATTTTGGAGTTATGTTTATATATATTTCATATTTGGTATGACAGTTATACTGTCATATTGAATTAAAAAAACTAACTTGCCTCTTTGCAAATCTTACAAAAGATAATTTTTCTAGTAAAACTAACAAAGATACATGTCTTCAGGCATTATTAGACATGTTGCATGTTTGGTGTAGGAATTATGTTGAAAAACATTTTTATTGCTTATTTTGCATTATCTCTGGATTTTAAGAACATTACTGTCAAAATGAGTAAAAAAACTACTTTTTGTGTTTGCAAACCTTGAAATAGCATATGTTTCGAGTAAAACTCACAAGGATGCATTGTTTTAGGCTTTATTAACCTATTTTGCATGTGTGGTTAGGGAGTTATGTTTAAATAACAGTCAAATTGAATGTAGCAGTTAACTGTCATTATGAGTAAACCCCTAATTTATGTAATTGTACACCTTACCAAATTAACTGATTCTTGAAAAACTCACATAGATACAATATTTTAGGCATTTTTAGACATAATGCATGTTCAGTTTTGGAGTTATGTTTATATAACTTTCATATTTGGTATGACAGTTATACTGTCATATTGGATTAAAAAAACTAACTTGAGTCTTTGTAAAACTTACAAAAGATAATTTTTCTAGTATAACTAACAAAGATACATGTATCCATGCATTATTAGACATGTTGCATGTTTGGTGTAGGAATTATGATGAAAAACATTTTTATTGCTTATTTCGCATTATCTCAGGATTTTAAGAACATTACTGTCATATTCAGTAAAAAACTACTTTTTGTGTTTGCAAGCCTTAAAATAGCATATGTTGCGAGTAAAACTCACAAGGATGCATTGTTTTAGGCTTTATTAGCCTATTTGCATGTGTGGTTAGGAAGTTATAATTAAATAACTGTCAAATTGAATATAGCAGTTCTACTGTCATTATGAGAAAAAAACAATTTTTGTATCTGTAAACCTTACAAAATTACCTTATTCTGGTAAAACTCACATAGATACAATATTTTAGGCATTTTTAGACATAATGCATGTTCAGTTTTGGAGTTATGTTTATATAAATTATACATTTAGTTTGACAGTTATACTGTTATATTGAATTAAAAAAACTTACTTGCGTCGTTGCAAAACTTACAAAAGATACATTTTCTAGTAAAACTAACAAAGATACATGTCTTCAGGCATTATTAGACATGTTGCATGTTTGGTGTAGGAATTATGTTGAAAAACATTTTTATTGCTTTTTTCGCATTATCTCAGGATTTTAAGAACATTACTGGCATATTGAGTAAAAAACTACTATGACAGTATACTGTCACATTCAATCTGACTGTTATTTAAACATAACTCCTAAACCATGCAAGCAAAATGTCAAATAATGCCTAGAGAAATGTATCTTTGTAAGTTTTACAGGAAAAAATAGTATACTGTCATACTAAATATGAAAGTTGAATAAATATAACACCAAAACCAAACTTGCAATCCGTCTAAAAATGCCTGTAATATTAAATATATGTGAGTTTTACCAGAATCCGTTATTTTGGTAAGGTTTACAAATACAAAAATTGGGTTTTACTCATAATGACAGTATAACTGCCATATTCAAAATAACAGTTATTTAAACATAACTCCTAAACCAAATATGCTAAATGGCTAATAATGCCTGGAGAAATGAATCTTTGTGAGTTTTACTAGAAAAAAAATATTTTGTAAGGTTTGTAAAGACAAAAGTTAGTTGTTTTTTTTACTCAATATATAACTGTCATATTAAATATGAAAGTTAGATAAACATAATTCCAAGACCAAACTCCTAAACCAAACTTGCAGTCCGTCTTAAACTGCCTGTAATATTGAATCTATGTGAGTTTTGCCAGAATCAGGTATTTTGGTAAGGTTTACAAATACAAAACTTGGGTTTTACTCATAATGACAGTATAACTGCAACATTTAATATGACAGTTATTTAAACATGACTCCTAAACCAAACATGATAAATGACTAATAATGCCTGGAGAAATGTATCTTTGTGAGTTTTACTGGAAAAAAATAATGTGTAAGGTTATAAAGACACAAGTTATTTTTTATTTATTTAATACGATGGTATAACTGTCATACTAAATATGAAAGTTTTATAAACATAACTCCAAAACCAAAATGCATTTTGTCTAAAAATGCCTGTAATATTGAGTCTTACCAGAATCAGGTATTTTGGTAAGGTTGACAAATACAAACATTAGGTTTTACTCATAATGACAGTATCTGCCACATTCAATATGACAATTATTTAAACAAAACTCCAAAACCAAACATGCATTATGTCTAAAAATTCCTATAATTTTGTATCTACGTGATTTTTACTAGAATCAGTTGTTTTTGTAAGGTTTACAAATACAAAATATTAGTTTTTCTCATAATGAGAGTATACTGTCACAATCAATCTGACAAAATGGCTAATAATGCCTGGAGGAATGTATCTTTGTGAATTTTATTGGAACAAAAAATTTTGTAAGGTTTGTAAAGACACACGTTAGTTTATTTTACTTAATTTTACAGTATAGCTGTCATACTATATATGAAAGTTTTATAAACATAACTCCAAAACCAAACATGCAATCCATCTAAAAATGTCTGTAATATTTATTATATGTAAGTTTTATCAGAATCACGTATTTTGCAAAGTAAGGATTACAAATCAAAATATTAGGTTTTACTCATAGTGACAGTATTCTTTGTGAGTTTTGGGGGGAAAAAATTGTAAGGTTTATAAGGACACAAGTTTTTTTTTTTTTACTCAATATGATGGTATACTGTCATACTAAATATGAAAGTTGTATAAACATAACTCCAAAACCAAACATGCATTATGTCTAAAAATGCCTGCAATATTGTATCTATGTGATTTTTACCAGAATCAGGTATTTTTGGTAAGGTTTACAAATACAAAAATTAGGTTTTACTCAGAATGACAGTATACTGTCACATTCAATCTGAAAGTTATTTAAACATAACTCCTAAACCACAAATACAAAATGGCTAATAATGCCTGGAGAAATGTATCTTTGTGAGTTTTCCTGGAAAATTTTTTTTTTTATAAGGTTTGTAAAGACACAAGTTAGTTTTTTTTTACTTAATATGACACTTATTTAAACATAACTCCTAAAACACAAATGCAAAATGACTAATAATGCCTAGAGAAATGTATATTTGCGAATTTTCCCGGAAAACAATATTTTGTAAGGTTTGTAAAGATACAAATTAGTGTTTTATTACTCAATATGATGGTATAACTGTCATACTAAATATGAAAGTTATATAAACATAACTCCAAAACCAAACATATTTTATGTCTAAAAATTCCTGTAATATTGTATCGATGTGGGTTTTACCAGAATCAGGTTTTTTGGTAAGGTTTACAAATACAAAAAATATGTTTTACTCATAATGACAGTATAACTGCCACACTCAATATAACAGTTATTCAAACATAACTCCTAAGCCAAACATGTTAAATGGCTAATAAAGCCTGGGGAAATGGATCTTTGTGAGGTTAACTGGAAAACAATTTTTTTGTAAGGTTTGTAAAGACAGAAGTTAGTTTTTTTACTCATAATGACAGTAAAACTGCCACATTCAAAATGACAGTTATATAAACATAACGCCAAAACCAAACATGCATTATGTCTAAAAATGCCTGTAATATTAAATCTATGTGAGTTTGACCAGAATCAGGTATTTTGGTAAGGTTTACAAATACAAAAAGTAGGTTTTACTCATAATGACAGTATAACTGCCACGTTCAAAATTACAGTTATTTAAACATAAGTCCTAATTTAAACATGCTAAATGGCTAATTCTGCCTGGAGAAAGGTATCTTTGTGAGTTTAACTGGAAAATAAAAATATTTTGTAAGGTTTGTTAAGACACAAGTTAGTTTTTTTTAGTCAATATGTGTATAACTGTCATAATAAATGTAAATTTTATATGAACATAACTCCAAAACCAAACATGCATTATGTCTAAAAATGCCTGTAATATTGTATCTATGTGATTTTTACCAGAATCAGGTATTTTAATAAGGTTTACAAATACAAAATCTAGGTTTTACTCATAATGACAGTATAACTGCCACACTCAATATGACAGTTATTTAAACATAACTCCTAAACCAAACATGATAAATGGCTAAGTATACCTGGAGAAATGTATCTTTGTGAGTTTTGCTGGAAAAAAAAAAAAGTACCGTATTTTCCGCACTATAAGGCGCACCTAAAAACCACAAATTTTCTCAAAAGCTGACAGTGCGCCTTATAATCCGGTGCACCTTATATATGGGTTAATATTAATATTAATTTTCATAAAGTTTAGGTCTCGCAACTACGGTAAACAGCCGCCATCTTTTTTCCCCGTAGAAGAAGCGCGCGGTGCATGCTGGGATATGTGGCGTTTCATTTCCATTTGTGTGTTTATGTAAAGACCCCAAAATGGCTCCTATTAAGTGTGTTGTCTGTCTAATTATAAATAATGCAGACGAGGCGTGTTAACTGAGTTCTCAACGTTTACTCACAGCGTGCTCAGAAGCAGTGCCTGGGGAGTCTGTGGTGGGCTCTCCTATTTCTGGGGCTGAGGTTGCTGAGGTAGTTAAAAAGCTCCTCGGTGGCAAGGCCCCAGGGCTAGATGAGATCCGCCCGGAGTTCCTTAAGGCTCTGGATGCTGTGGGGCTGTCTTGGTTGACAAGACTCTGCAGCATCGCGTGGACATCGGGGGCAGTACCTCTGGATTGGCAGACCGGGGTGGTGGTTCCTCTCTTTAAGAAGGGGAACCGGAGGGTGTGCTCTAACTATCGTGGGATCACACTCCTCAGCCTTCCCGGTAAGGTCTATTCAGGTGTACTGGAGAGGAGGCTACGCCGGATAGTCGAACCTCGGATTCAGGAGGAACAGTGTGGTTTTCGTCCTGGTCGTGGAACTGTGGACCAGCTCTATACTCTCGGCAGGGTCCTTGAGGGTACATGGGAGTTTGCCCAACCAGTCTACATGTGTTTTGTGGACTTGGAGAAGGCATTCGACCGTGTCCCTCGGGAAGTCCTGTGGGGAGTGCTCAGAGAGTATGGGGTATCGGACTGTCTGATTGTGGCAGTCCGCTCTCTGTATGCTCAGTGCCAGAGCTTGGTCCGCATTGCCGGCAGTAAGTCGGACACGTTTCCAGTGAGGGTTGGACTCCGCCAAGGCTGCCCTTTGTCACCGATTCTGTTCATAACTTTTATGGACAGAATTTATAGGCGCAGTCAAGGCGTTGAGGGGATCTGGTTTGGTGGCTGCAGGATTAGGTCTCTGCTTTATGCAGATGATGTGGTCCTGTTGGCTTCATCTGGCCAGGATCTTCAGCTCTCACTGGATCGGTTCGCAGCCGAGTGTGAAGCGACTGGGATGGACCATGGACTCGGACCTCCAAGTCCCAGTGCATGGTTCTCGCTAACCCGGTCATGAGCTTTGGGTTATGACCGAAAGGACAAGATCACGGGTACAAGCGGCCGAAATGAGTTTCCTCCGCCGGGTGGCGGGGCTCTCCCTTAGAGATAGGGTGTGAGAAGCTCTGCCATCCGGGGAGAGCTCAAAGTAAAGCCGCTGCTCCTCCACATCGAGAGGAGCCAGATGAGGTGGTTCGGGCATCTGGTCAGGATGCCACCCGAACGCCTCCCTAGGGAGGTGTTTAGGGCACGTCCGACCGGTAGGAGGCCACGGGGAAGACCCAGGACACGTTGGGAAGACTATGTCTCCCGGCTGGCCTGGGAACGCCTCGGGGTCCCACAGGAAGAGCTGGACGAAGTGGCTGGGGAGAGGGAAGTCTGGGCTTCCCTGCTTAGGCTGCTGCCCCCGCGACCCGACCTCGGATAAGCGGAAGAAGATGGATGGATGGATGGATAAATATAAAAGTAATATAAACATCATTCCAAAACCAAACTCCTAAACCAAACTTGCAATCCGTCTTAAACTGCCTGTAATATTGAATCTATATGAGTTTTACCAGAATCAGGTATTTTGGTAAGGTTTACAAATACAAAACTTGGGTTTTACTCATAATGACAGTATAACTGCATTATTTGATATGACAGTTATTTAAACATAACTCCTAAACCAAACATGATAAATAGCTAATAATGCCTGGAAAAATGTATATAAACATAACTCCAAAACCAAACATGCATTATGTCTAAAAATGCCTGTAATATTGTATCTATGTGAGTTTTACCAGAATCAGGAATTTTGGTAAGGTTTATAAATACAAAAATTAGGTTTTACTCATAATGACAGTATAACTGCCACCCTCAATATGACGGTTATGTAACATAACTCCTAAACCACAAATGCAAAATGGCTAATAATGCCTGGAGAAATGTATCTTTGTGAGTTTTACAGGGAAAAAAAATATTTTGTAAGGTTTGATAAGACACAAAATAGTTTTTTTTATTCAATATGTTTGTATAACTGTCATAATAAATGTAAAAGTTATATAAACATAACTTTCAATACCAAACATGCAATCCGTCTAAAAATGCCTGTTATATTGAATCTATGTGAGTTTTACTAGAATCAGGTATTTTGTTAAGGTTTACAAATACAAAAATTAGGTTTTACTCACTATGACAGTATACTGTCACATTCAATCTGACTGTTATTTAAACACAAATTCTAAACCACGGATGCAAAGTGGCTAATATTAACTGGAGAAATGTATTTTTGTGAGTTTTACTGGAAAAAAAATATTTTGTAAAGTTTGTATAGACACAAGTTAGTTTTTTTTACTCAATATGATGGAAACATGCTTTATGTCTAAAAAAAATCCTGTAATATTTTATCCATGTGAGTTTTATCAGAGCAAGTTATTTTGGTAATTTTACAAATACAAAAAATAGGTTTTACTCATAATGACAGTGCCACACGCAATATGACAGTTATTTAAACATAACTCTAAACCAAACATGGTTAATGGCTAATCATGCCTGGAGAAATGTATCTTTGTGAGTTTTACTGGAAAACATTTTTTTTTAAGGTTTATAAAGACACAAGTTAGTTTTTTTTACTCAATATGACAGTATAACTCTAATACTAAATGTAAAACATATATAAACATAACTCCAAAACAGAACATGCATTATGTTTAAAAATGCCTGTAATTTTGTATCCATGCGAGTTTTACGAAAATCAATTGTTGTAGTAAGGTTTGCAATTACAAAATATTGGTTTTACTCACCATGATAGTATACTGTCACATTCAATTTGACAGTTATTTAAACATAACTACCAAACCACACATGCAAAATGGCTATAATGCCTGGAGAAATGTATCTTTGTGAGATTACTGGAAAAACATATTTTGTAAGGTTTGTAAAGAACCAATTTGGTTTTTTTTACTTAATATGATGAGGTGGCGACATTTCCAGGGTGTACCCCGCCTTCCGCTCGATTGTAGCTGACATAGGCTCCAGCGCCCCCCGCGACCCCGAAGGGAATAAGCGGTAGAAAATGGATGGATGGATGGACATCCATTAAAAAATGCCTGTAATATTGTATCACTCCTCTCTGAGCTGCCACCTTAACGTGGTAGAGGAGTTTGCGTGTCCCAATGATCCTAGGAGCTATGTTGTCCGGGGGCTTTATGCCCCCTGGTAGGGTCTCCCAAGACAAACTGGTCCTAGGTGAGGGATCAGACAAAGAGCAGCTCGAAGACCTCCATGAAATATAAAAAACAAGGACCCCAAGACAACCGGGACCCCCTCTGGAGCCAGGCCCGGAGGTGGGGCACGATGGCGAGCACCTGGTGGCCGGGCCTGCCCCCATGGGGCCCGGCCGGGCACAGCCCGAAGAGGCAACGTGGGTCCCCCCTCCAATGGGCTCACCACCCATAGCAGGGGTCATGGAGGTCGGGTGCAATGTGAGCTGGGCGGCAGCCGAAGGCAGGGCACTTGGCGGTCCGATCCTCGGCTACAGAAGCTAGCTCTTGGGACGTGGAACGTCACCTCGCTGGGGGGGAAGGAGCCTGAGCTAGTGCGCGAGGTGGAGAAGTTCCGGCTAGATATAGTCGGACTCACTTCGAATGGTTTGGTGGCTGCAGGATTAGGTCTCTGCTTTTTGCAGATGATGTGGTCCTGATGGCTTCATCTGGCCAGGATCTTCAGCTCTCACTGGATCGGTTCGCAGCCGAGTGTGAAGCGACTGGGATGAGAATCAGCACCTCCAAGTCCGAGTCCATGGTTCTCGCCCGGAAAAGGGTGGAGTGCCATCTCCGGGTTGGGGAGGAGATTTTGCCCCAAGTGGAGGAGTTCAAGTACCTCGGAGTCTTGTTCACGAGTGGGGGAAGAGTGGATCGTGAGATCGACAGGCGGATCGGTGCGGCGTCTTCAGTAATGCGGACGCTGTATCGATCCGTTGTGGTGAAGAAGGATCTGAGCCGGAAGGCAAAGCTCTCAATTTACCGGTCGATCTACGTTCCCATCCTCACCTATGGTCATGAGCTTTGGGTTATGACCGAAAGGACAAGATCACGGGTACAAGCGGCCGAAATGAGTTTCCTCCGCCGGGTGGCGGGGCTCTCCATTAGAGATAGGGTGAGAAGCTCTGCCATCCGGGAGGAGCTCAAAGTAAAGCCGCTGCTCCTCCACATCGAGAGGAGCCAGATGAGGTGGTTCGGGCATCTGGTCAGGATGCCACCCGAACGCCTCCCTAGGGAGGTGTTTATGGCATGTCTGACCGGTAGGAGGCCGCGGGGAAGACCCAGGACACGTTGGGAAGACTATATCTCCCGGCTGGCCTGGGAACGCCTCGGGGTCCCCTGGGAGGAGCTGGACGAAGTGGCTGGGGAGAGGGAAGTCTGGGCTTCCCTGCTTAGGCTGCTGCCCCCGCGACCCGACCTCGGATAAGCGGAGGAAGATGGATGGATGGATATTGTATCAATGTGAGTTTTACTAAAATCAGTTGTTTTTGTAAGTTTTGCAAATACAAAATATTGGTTTTACTCACTATGACAGTGTACTGTCACATTCAATCTGACAGCTATTTAAACATAACTCCTAAACCACACATGCAATATGACTAATAATGCCGAGAAAAATGTATCTCTCTGAATTTTATTGGAAAAAAATATTTTTTAAGGTTTTTAAAATTACAAGTTTGTTATTTTTTACTCAATTTGACAGTATAACTGTCATACTGAATATGAAAGTTATATACACATAACTCTAAAACCAAACTTGCAATCCGTCTAAAAATGCCTGTAATTATGAATCTATGTGAGTTTAACCAAAATCAGGTATTTTGGTAAGGTTTACAAATACAAAAATTAGGTTTTACTCATAATGACAGTATAACTGCCACACGCAATATGACAGTTTTTTAAACATAACTCCTAAAAAAACAAATGCAAAATGACTAATAATGCCTGGAAAAATGTATCTTTGTGAAATTTAATGAAAAAAAAATATTTTGTAAGGTTTGTAAAGACACAAATTAGTTTTTTTTACTCAATATGATGGTATAACTGTCATACTAAATATGAAAGTTGTATAAACATAACTGCAAAACCAAACATGTTTTATGTCTATGTGTAATATTGTATCTATGTGAGTTTTACCAGAATCAGGTATTTTGGTAAGGTTTACAAATACAAAAATTAGGTTTTACTCACTATGACAGTATACTGTCACATTCAATCTGACAGTTATGTAAACATAACTCCTAAACCACACATGCAAAATGGCTAATAATGCCTGGAGAAATGTATCTTTGTGAGTTTTACTAGGAAAAACAATTTGTAAGGTTTGTAAAGACACACGTTAGTTTTTTTTACTCAATATGACAGTATAACTGTCATACTACATGCAGAAAATATATAAACATGACTCCAAAACCAAACTTGCAATCCGTCTAAAAATGTCTGTAATATTGAATCTATGTGAGTTTTACCAAAATGAGGTATTTTGGTAAGGTTGACAAATAAAAAAAATAGGTTTTACTGATAGTGACATTATAAGTGCCACACTCAATATGACAGTTATTTAAACATAAGTCATAAACGACACATGAAAATGGCTATTAAACCTGGAGAAATGTATCTTTGTTAGTTTTACTAGAGTAATGATCTTTTGTAAGGTTTACAAAGACACAAGTTTTTTTACTCAATATGACGGTATAACTGTCAAACTAAAAAAAGTTATAGAAACATAACTCCAAAACCAAACTCAAAAACCAAACATGCAATCCATTTAAAAATGCCTGTAATATTAAATATATGTGAGTTTTATCAGAATCAGGTATTGTGGTAAGGTTTACAATACCAAAATTAGGTTTTACTCATAATGACAGTATAACTGCCACGCTCAATATGACAGTTATTTAAACATAACTCCTAAAACACACATGCAAAATGACTAATAATGCGTGGAAAAATGTATCTTTGTGATTTTTACTGGAAAAAAATATTTTGTAAGGTTTGTAAAGATACTGTTTTTTTTTTTTTTTTTAACTCAATATGATGGTATAACTGTCATACTAAAAATGAAAGTTTTATAAACATAACTCCAAAACCAAACTTGCAATTCGTAAAAAAAATGGCTGTAATATTGAATATATTTGATTTTTACCAGAATCAGGTATTTTGGTAAGGATTACAAATACAAAAATTAGGTTTTACTCATATTGACAGATAACCGCCAAATTGTTTTAAACATAACTCATAAACAAAACATGCTAAATGGCTAATAATGCCTGGAGAAAAGTATCTTTGTGAGTTTTACTGGAAAAAAATAAATAAAAATTGTAAGGTTTGTAAAGACACAAGTTAGTTTTTTCTAACTCAAAAAGACAGTATAACTGTCATACTAAATGGAAAAGTTATATAAACATAACTCCAAAACCAAACATGCATTATGACTAAGAATGCCTGAAATGATGTATCCATGTGAGTTATACTAGAATCAGTTGTTTTTGTAAGTTTTGCAAATACAAAATATTGGTTTTACTCACTATGACAGTATACTGTCACATTCGATCTGACAGTTATTTAAACATAACTCCTAAACCACATATTCAAAATGACTAATAATGCCTGGAGGAATGTATCTCTGTGAATTTTTCTGGAAAAAAATATTTTTTACAACACAATTTTTTTTTACTCAAAATGACAGCAGTATACTGTCATAGTGAGTAAAACCTTATTTTTGTATTTGTAAACCTTACCAAAATACCTGATTGTAGTAAAACTCACATAGATACAATATTACAGGCATTTTTTTGAACATAATGCATGTTTGGTTTTGGAGTTATGTTTATATAACTTTCATATTTAGTATGACAGTTTTACTGTCATATTAAGTTAAAAAAAAAACTAACTTGTGTCTTTACAAACCTTACAAAATATATATATATTTTTTTCAGTAAAACTCACAAAGGCATTATTAGTCATTTTGTATGTGTGGTTCAGGAGTTATGTTTAAATAACTGTCAGATTGAATGTGACAGCATACTGTCATAGTGAGTAAATTCAATATTTTCTATTTTCAAACCTTAAAAAAACAACTGATTCTAGTAAAACTCACATGGATACAATGTTACAGGCATTTTTAGACATAATGCATGTTTGGTTTTGGAGTTTTGTTTATATACATTTTACATTTAGTATGACAGTTATACTGTCATATGGAGTAAAAAACAACTAACTTGTGTCTTTACAAACCTTACTAAAATGTTGTTTTTTTTCAGGAAAACTCACAAAGATGCATTTCTCCAGTCATTATTAGCCATTTAGCATGTTTGGTTTAGGAGTTATGTTTAAATAACTGTCATTTTGAACGTTGCAGTTATACTGTCATTATGAGTAAAACCACATTTTTGTATTTGTAAACCTTACCAAAATCCCTGTTTGTGGTAAAACTCACATAGATTCAATATTACATGCATTTTTAGACGGATTGCATGTTTGGTTTTGAAGTTATGTTTATATAACTTTCAAATTTAGTAAGACAGTTATACCATCATATTGAATAAAAAAAAAAAACTTGTGTCCGAACAAACCTTACAAAATATATTTTTTCCAGTAAAACTCACAAAAATAAATTTCTCCAGGCATTATTAGCCATTTTGCATGTGTGGTTTAGGAGTTATGTTTAAATAACTGTCAGATTGAATGTAACAGTATACTGTCATAGTGAGTAAAACCAATATTTTGTATTTGAAAACCTTACAAAAACAACTGATTCTACTAAAACTCACATGGATACAATATTACAGGCATTTTTAGACATAATGCATGTTCGTTTTTGGAGTTATAATTATATAACTTTTACATTTAGTATGACAGTTATACTGTCATATTGAGTAAAAAAAATAAATAACTTGTGTCTTTAAAAACCTTACAAAATATTTTTTTTTCCCAGTAAAACTCACAAAGATAAATTTTTCCAGGCATTATTAGCCATTTTGCATGTGAGGTTTAGGAGTTATATTTAAATAACTGTCATATTGCGTGTGGCAGTTATACTGTCATTATGAGTAAAACCTAATTGTTGTATTTGTGAACCTTACCAAAATACCTGTTTGTGGTAAAACTCACATAGATTCAATATTACAGGCATTTTTAGATGGATTGCATTTTGGTTTTGAAGTTATGTTTATATAACTTTTAAATTTAGTAAGACAGTTATACCATCATATTGAGTAAAAAAAAACTAACTTGTGTCCAAACAAACCTTACAAAATATTTTTTTTCTAGTAAAACTCACAAAAATAAATTTCTCCAGGCATTATTAGTCACTTTGAATGTGTGGTTTAGGAGTTATGTTTAAATAACTGTCAGATTGAATGTGACAGTATACTGTCATAGTGAGTAAAACCAATATTTTGTATTCCCAAAACTTACAAAAACAACTGATTCTAGTAAAACTCACATGGATACATCATTACAGGCAATTTTAGATATAATGCATGTTTGGTTTTGTAGTTATGTTTATACAACTTTTACATTAAGTATGACAGTTATACTGTCATATTGAGTAAAACAAAACTAACTTGTGTCTTTACAAACCATACAAAATAATGTTTTTCCAGTAAAACTCACAAAGACACCTTTCTCCAGGCATTATTAGCCATATAGCATGTTTGGTTTAGGAGTTATGTTTAAATATTTGTCATTTTGAACGTGGTAGTTATACTGTCATTATGAGTAAAACCAAATTTTTTTATTTGTAAACCTTACCAAAATACCTGTTACTGGAAAAAAATATTTTGTAAGGTTTGTATAGACACAAATTAGTTTCTTTTACTCAATATGACAGTATAACTGTCATACTAAATATGAAAGTTATATAAACATAACTCTAAAACCAAACATGCAATCCGTCTAAAAATGCCTGTAATATTGTATCTATATGAGTTTTACTACAATCAGGTATTTTGGTAAGGTTTACAAATACAACAATTAGGTTTTACTCATAATGACAGTATAACTGCCACACGCAATATGACAGTTATTTAAATATAACTCCTAAACCTCACATGCAAAATGGCTAATAATGCCTGGAAAAATTTATCTTTGTGAGTTTTACTGGGAAAAAAAAAATATTTTGTAAGGTTTTTAATGACACAAGTTTTTTTCTTTTTTACTCAATATGACAGTATAACTCTCATACTAAATGTAAAAGTTATATAATTATAACTCCAAAACCAAACATGCATTATGTCTAAAAATGCCTGTAATATTGTATCCATGTGAGTTTTACTAGAATCAGTTGTTTTTGTAAGGTTTTCAAATACAAAATATTGGTTTTACTCACTATGACAGTATACTGTCACATTCAATCTGACAGTTATTTAAACATAACTCCTAAACCACACATACAAAATGACTAATAACGCATGGAGAAAAGTTTATTTGTGAGTTTTAAACTGTCAGATTGAATGTGACAGTATACTGTCATAGTGAGTAAAACCAGTATTTTGTATTTGCAAAAATTACAAAAACAACTTATTCTAGTAAAACTCACATGGATACAATATTACAGGCATTTTTAGACATAATGCATGTTTGGTTTTGGAGTTATATTAGTATGATGAGATGGCGACTTTTCCAGGGTGTACCCCGCCTTCCGCCCGATTGTAGCTGAGATAGGCTCCAGCGCCCCCCGCCACCCCGAAGGGAATAAACGGTAGAAAATGGATGGATGGTTGGACAGTATAACTGTCATACTAAATGTAAAAGTAGTATAAACATAACTCCAAAACCCAACATGCATTATGTCTAAAAATGCCTGTAATATTGTATCCATGTGAGTTAACTAGAATCAGTTGTTTTTGTAAGTTTTGCAAATACAAAATATTGGTTTTACTCACTATGACAGTATACTGTCACATTCAATCTGACAGTTTAAAACTCACAAATAAACTTTTCTCCAGGCGTTTTTAGTCATTTTGTATGTGTGGTTTAGGATTATGTTTAAATAACTGTCAGATTGAATGTGACAGTGTACTGTCATAGTGAGTAAAACCAATATTTTGTATTTGCAAACCTTACAAAAACAACTGATTCTAGTTAAACTCACATGAATACAATATTACAGGCATTTTTAGACATAATGCATGTTTGGTTTTGGAGTTATGTTTATAATTTTTTTACATTTAGTATGACAGTTTTATTGTCAAATTGAGTAAGAAAAAAATAACTTGTGTCTTTACAAACCCATTCATCCATCCATTTTGTACCGCTTATTCCCTTTGGGGTCGCGGGGGGCGCTGGAGTCTATCTCAGGTACTATCGGGCGGAAGGCGGGGTACACCCTGGACAAGTCGACACCTCATCGCAGTCTTTACAAACCTTACAAAATTGTTTTTTTTCCCTGTAAAACTTAAAAAGATACATTTCTCCAGGCATTATTAACCATTTTGCATGTGTGGTTTAGGAGTTATGTTTACATAACTGTCATATTGAATGTGGCAGTTATACTGTCATTATGAGTAAAACCTATTTTTTGTTTTTGTAAACCTTTCCAAAATACGTGATTCTCGTAAAACGAACATATATTCATTGGTTTTGGAGTTATGTTAATATAACTTTCATATTTAGTATGACAGTTATATCATCATATTGAGTAAAACATTTAACTTGTATCGTTATAAACCTTACAAATTCGTTTTTTCCAGCAAAACTCACAAAGATACATTTCTCCAGGCATTATTAACCATTTTGCATGTGTGGTATAGGAGTTATGTTTACATAACTGTCATATTAAATGTGGCAGTTATACTGTCATTATGAGTAAAACCAAATTTGTGTATATGTAAACCTTACCGAAATACCTGATTCTGGTAAAACTCACATAGATACAATATTACAGGTATTTTTAGACATATTTCAAGTTTGGTTTTGGAGTTATGTTTATTTAACTTTTATATATAGTATGCCAGTTATACTGTCATATTAAGTAAAAAACTAACTTGTGTCTTTACAAACCTTACAATTTTTTATTATTTTTTCCAGGAAAACTCACAAAGATACATTTCTCCAGGCATTATTAACCATTTTGCATGTGTGGTATAGGAGTTATGTTTACATAACTGTCATGTTCAATGTGGCAGCTATATTGTCATTATGAGTAAAACCAATTTTTTGTATTTGTAAACCTTACCAAAATACCGGATTCTGGTAAAACTCACATAGATACAATATTACAGGAATTTCTAGACATAAAACATGTTTGGTTTTGGAGTTATGTTTATATAACTTTCATATTTAGTATGACAGTTATACCATTATATTGAGTAAAAAAAATAACTTGTTTCTTTATAAACATTACATTTTTTTTTCCAGTAAAACTCACAGATACATTTCTCCAGGTATAATTAGCCATTTATCATGTTTGGTTTAGGAGTTATGTTTAAATAACTGTTATATTGAGTGTGGCAGTTATACTGTCATTATGAGTAAAACCTAGATTTTGTATTTGTAAACCTTACCAAAATACCTAATTCTGGTAAAAATCACATAGATACAATATTACAGGCATTTTTAGACATAATGCATGTTTGGTTTTGGAGTTATGTTTATACAACTTTCATATTTAGTATGACAGTTACACCATTATATTGAGTAAAAAAAAAAAACTTGTGTCTTTATAAACCTTTTTTTTTTCCCAGTAAAACTCACAAAGATACATTTATCCAGGTATAATTAGCCATTTATCATGTTTGGTTTAGGAATTATGTTTAAATAACTGTCATATTGAGTGTGGCAGTTATACTGTCATTATGAGTAAAACCTATTTTTTTGTACCACATCGATACAATATTACAGGAATTTTTAGACATAAAGCATGTTTGGTTTTGGAGTTATGTTTATATTATTTTCATATATAATATGAAAGTTATACCATCAAATTGAGTAAAAAAACAAACTAATTTGTATCTTTACAAACCTTACAAAATATTGTTTTCCAGTAAAATTCACAAATATACCTTTCTCTAGGCATTATTAGTCATTTTGCATTTGTGTTTTAGGAGTTATGTTTAAATAACTGTCATATTGAGTGTGGCAGTTATACTGTCACTATGAGTAAAACCTAATTTTTGTTTTTGTAAACCTTACCAAAATACCTGATTCTGATAAAACTCACATATTGCATATTTGGTTTTGGAGTTGTGTTTATATAACTTTCATATATAGTATGACAGCTATACTGTAATATTGTGTAAAAAAAACTAACTTGTGTCTTTACAAACCTTACAAAATATTTTTTCCAGTTAAACTCACAAAGATACATTCCTCAAGGCATTATTAGCCATATTGTCAGAGTGATTGTGACAGTATACGTCATTATGAGTTAAACTAATATTTTGTATGAGTAAAACCTAATTTTTGTATTTTTCAACATTACCAAAATACCTGATTCTTGTAAAACTCACATAGATACAATATTACAGGCATTTTTAGACATAATGCATGTTTGGTTTTGGAGTTATGTTTATATAACTTTTACATTTATTATGACAGTTATACAAACATATTGAATAAAAAAAACTAACTTGTGTCTTTACAAACCTTACAAAATAATTTTATTTTCCAGTTAAACTCACAAAGATACCTTTCTCCAGGCAGTATTAGCCATTTAGCATGTTTAAATTAGGAGTTATGTTTAAATAACTGTAATTTTGAACGTGGCAGTTATACTGTCATTATGAGTAAAACCTACTTTTTGTATTTGTAAACCTTACCAAAATACCTGATTCTGGTCAAACTCACATAGATTTAATACTACAGGCATTTTTAGACATAATGCATGTTTGGTTTTGGCGTTATGTTTATATAACTGTCATTTTGAATGTGGTAGTTGTTATACTGTCATTATGAGTAAAAAAAACTAACTTCTGTCTTTACAAACCTTACAAAATATTTTTTTTTTCCCAGTTAAACTCACAAATATACATTTACCCAGGCATTATTAGACATTTAACATGTTTGGTTTCGGAGTTATGTTTAAATAACTGTTTTATTGAGTGTGGCAGTTATACTGTCATTATGAGTAAAACCTATTTTTTGTATTTGTAAACCTTACCAAAATACCTGATTCTGGTAAAACCCACATCGATACAATATCACAGGAAGTTTTAGACATAAAGTATGTTTGGTTTTGGAGTTATGTTTATATAACTTTCATATTTAGTATGACAGTTATACCATCATATTGAGTAATAAAACACTAATTTGTATCTTTACAAACCTTACAAAATATTGTTTTCCAGTAAAATTCACAAATATACATTTCTCTAGGCATTATTAGTCATTTTGCATTTGTGTTTTAAAGTTAAAGTTAAAGTTAAAGTTAAAGTCCCAATGATTGTCACACACACACTAGGTGTGGTGAAATGTGTCCTCTGCATTTGACCCATCCCCTTGATCACCCCCTGGGAGGTGAGGGGAGCAGCGGTGCTGCGCCCGGGAATCATTTTTGGTGATTTAACCCCCAATTCCAACCCTTGATGCTGAGTGCCAAACAGGGACGTAATGGGTCCCATTTTTTCTAGTCTTTGGTATGACTCGGCCGGGGTTTGAACTCACAACCTACCGATCTCAGGGCGGACACTCTAACCACTAGATAGGAGTTATGTTTAAATAACTGTCATATTGAGGGTGACAGTTATACTGTCACTATGAGTAAAACCTAATTTTTTGATTTGTAAACCTTACCAAATACCTGATTCTGATAAAACTTACATATAATAAATATTACAGACATTTTTAAACGGATTGCATGTTTGGTTTTGGAGTTATGTTTATAAAACTTTCATATATAGTATGACAGCTATACTGTAAAATTAAGTTAAAAAAATAACTTGTGTCTTTACAAACCTTACAAAATATTTGTTCCTGTAAAATTCACAAAGATACATTCCTCCAGGCATTATTAGCCATTTTGTCAGATTGATTGTGACAGTATACTCTCATTATGAGAAAAACTAATATTTTGTATTTGTAAACCTTACAAAAACAACTGATTCTAGTAAAAATCACGTAGATACAAAGTTATAGGAATTTTTAGACATAATGCATGTTTGGTTTTGGAGTTATGTTTAAATAATTTTCATATTGAATGTGGCAGTATACTGTCATTATGAGTAAAACCTAATGTTTGTATTTGTCAACCTTACCAAAATACCTGATTCTGGTAAAACTCAAAAAGATACAATATTACAGGCATTTTTAGACAAAATGCATTTTGGTTTTGGAGTTATGTTTATATAACTTTCATATTTAGTATGCCAGTTATACCATTATATTAAATTTAAAAAAATAACTTGTGTCTTTATAAACCTTACAAATTATTTGTTTCCAGTAAAACTCACCATGATACATTTCTCCAGGCATTATTAGCCATTTATCATGTTTGGTTTAGGAGTCATGTTAGCTGTCATATCAAATGTTGCAGTTATACTGTCACTATGAGTAAAACCCAAGTTTTGTATTTGTAAACCTTACCAAAATACCTGATTCTGGCAAAACTCTCATAGATTCAATATTACAGGCAGTTCAAGACAGACTGCAAGTTTGGTTTAGGAGTTTGGTTTTGGAAGTATGTTTATCTAACTTTCATATTTAGCATGACAGTTATACCATCATATTGAGTAAAAAAAACAACTAACTTTTGTCTTTACAAACCTTACAAAATATTGTTTTTCTAGTAAAACTCACAAAGATTCATTTATCCAGGCATTATTAGCCATTTAGCATATTTGGTTTAGGAGTTATGTTTAAATATCTGTTATTTTGAATATGGCAGTTATACTGTCATTATGAGTAAAACCCAATTTTTGTATTTGTAAACCTCACCAAAATAACTAATTCTGGTAAAACTCACATATATTCAATATTACAGGCATTTTTAGACGGATTGCAAGTTTGGTTTTGGTGTTATATTTATTCAACTTTCATATTTAGTATGACAGTTATACTGTCATATTGAGTAAAAAAAAAGCTAACTTGTGTCTTTACAAACCTTAGAAACTATTTTTTTCCTGTAAAACTTACAAAGATACATTTCTCCAGGCATTATTTGACATTTTGCTTGCATGGTTTAGGAGTTATGTTTAAATAACAGTCAGATTGAATGTGACAGTATACTGTCATAGTAGTTTTTTACTCAATATGCCAGTAATGTTCTTAAAATCCTGCGATAATGCGAAAAAATCAATAAAATTGTTTTTCAACATAATTCCTACACCAAACATGCAACATGCCTAATAATGCCTGCTATATTCAATTTGACAGTTATTTAAACATAACTTCCTAACCACACATGCAAATAGGCTAATAAAGCCTTGTGAGTTTTACTCTAAACATATGCTATTTTAAGGCTTGCAAACACAAAAAGTAGTGTTTTACTCATTTTGACAGTAATGTTCTTAAAATCCTGAGATAATGCGAAATAAGCAATAAAAATGTTTTTCAACATAATTCCTACACCAAACATGCAACATGTCTAATAATGCCTGAAGACATGTATCGTTTAGTTTTACTAGAAAAAATATATTTTGTAAGTTTTGCAAAGAGTCAAATAAGTTTTTTAAATTCAATATGACAGTATAACTGTCATACCAAATATGAAAGTTATATAAACATAACTCCAAAACTGAAAATGCATTATGTCTAAAAATGCCTAAAATATTGTATCTATGTGAGTTTTACAAGAATCAGTTATTTTGGTAAGGTGTACAATTACATAAATTAGGGGTTTACTCATAATGATAGTTAACTGCTACATTAAATTTGACTGTTATTTAAACAAAACTCCCTAACCACACATGCAAAATAGGTTAATAAAGCCTAAAACAATGCATCCTTGTGAGTTTTACTCGAAACATATGCTATTTTAAGGCTTGAAAACACAACAAGTAGTGTTATACTCATTTTGACAGTAATGTTCTTAAAATCCTGAGATAATGCGAAATAAGCAATAATAATGTTTTTCAACATTATTCCTACACCAAACATGCAACATGTCTAATAATGCCTGAAGACATGTATCTTTGTTAGTTTTACTAGAAAAATTATCTTTTGTAAGTTTTGCAAAAAGGCAAATACGTTTTTTTAATTCAATATGACAGTATAACTGTCATACCAATTATGAAAGTTATATAAACATAACTCCAAAACTGAACATGCATTATGTCTAAAAATACCTGTAATATTGTATCTATGTGAGTTTCACCAGAATCAGGTAATTTGGTAAGGTTTACAAACACAGAAATATTTTCATAATGACAGTATAACTGCTTCATTCAATTTGACTGTTATTTAAACATAACTTCCTAATCACACATTCAAATAAGTTAATAAAGCTTAAAACAATGCATCCTTGTGAGTTTTACTCGAAACATTTGCTATTTTAAGGCTTGCAAACACAAAAAGTAGTTTTTACTCATTATGACAGTAATGTTCTTAAAATCCTGAGATAATGCAAAATAAGCAATAAAAATGTTTTTCAACATAATTCCTACACCAAACAAGCAACATGTCTAATAATGCCTGGATACATGTATCTTTTTTAGTTATACTAGAAAAATTATCTTTTGTAAGTTTTACAAAGACTCAAGTTAGTTTTTTTAATACAATATGACACTATAACTGTCATACCAAATATGAAAGTTATATAAACATAACTCCAAAACGAAACATGCATTATGTCTAAAAATGCCTAAAATATTGTATCTATGTGAGTTTTGCAAGAATCAGTTAATTTGGTAAGGTGTACAATTACATAAATTAGGGGTATACTCATAATGACAGATAACTGCTACATTCAATTTGACAGTTATTTAAACATAACTTCTAACCACACATGCAAAATAGGCTAATAAAGTGTAAAACAATGCATCCATGTGAGTTTTACTCGAAACATATGCTATTTTAAAGTTTGCAAACACAAAAAGTAGTTTTTTACTCATATGACAGTAATGTTCTGAAAATCCTGAGATAAAGCGAAATAAGCAATAAAAATGTTTTTCAACATATTTCCTACCCCAAACATGCAACATGTCTAATAATGCGTGAAGACATGTATCTTTGTTAGTTTTACTTGAAAAATTATCTTTTGTAAGTTTTTCAAAGAGGCAAGTTAGTTTTTTTAATGCAATATGACAGTATAACTGTCATACCAAATATGAAATATATATAAACATAACTCCAAAATTGAACATTCATTATGTCTAAAAATGCCTAAAATATTGTATCTATGTGAGTTTCACTAGAATCAGGTAATTTGGTAAGGTTTACAAATACACATTTTTTTTTTCATAATGCAAAAAAAATTACTAGAAAAATTATCTTCTGTAAGGTTTGCCATGACGCAAGTTAGTTTTTTTAATTCAATATGAAAGTATTAGTGTCATACCAAATATAAAAGTTATATAAACATAACTCCAAAACTGAACATGCATTATGTCTAAAAATGACAAAAATATTACATCTATGATAGTGTTAAAAGAATCAGTTAATTTGGTAAGGTGTACAATTACATAAATTAGGGGTTTACTAATAATGACAGATAACTGCTAAATTCAATTTGACAGTTATTTAAAAATAACTTCCTAACCACACATGCAAAATAGCCTAATACAGCCTAAAACAATGCATCCTTGTGAGTTTTACTCGAAACATATGCTATTTTAAGGCTTGCAAACACAAAAAGTAATTATGCCTGGAGAAATGTATCTTTGTGAGTTTTACTGGGAAAACATTTTTTTGTAAGGTTTATAAAGACAAAAGTGAGTTTTTTTTTTAACTCAATATGATGGTATAACTGTCAAACTAAATATAAAAGTAATATAAACATAATTCCAAAACCAAACTCCTAAACCAAACTTGCAATCCGTCTTAAACTGCCTGTAATATTGAATCTATATGAGTGTCACATTCAATCTGACAGCTATTTAAACATAACTCCTAAACCACACATGCAAAATGACTAATAATGCCGAGAAAAATGTAGCTCTGTGAAATTTAATGGAAAAAAATATTTTGTAAGGTTTTTAAAATTACAAGTTTGTTATTTTTACTCAATTTTACAGTATAACTGTCATACTAAATATGAAAGTTATATACACATAACTCTAAAACCAAACTTGCAATGCCTGTAATATTGAATCTATGTGAGTTTTACCAAAATCAGGTATATTGGTATGTTTTACAAATACAAAAATTAGGTTTTCCTCATAATGACAGTATATCTGCCACACTCAATATGACAGTTTTTTAAACATAACTCATAAAAAACAAATGCAAAATGACTAATAATGCCTGGAAAAATGTATCTTTGTGAATTTTAATGAAAAAAAAATATTTTGTAAGGTTTGTAAAGACACAAATTAGTTTTTTTTTACTTAATACAACTGTCATACTATATATGAAAGTTATATAAATATAACTCCAAAACCAAACATGTTTTATGTCTAAAAATTCCTGTAATATTGTATCTATGTGAGTTTTACCAGAATCAGGTATTTTGGTGAGGTTTACAAATACAAAAAATAGGTTTTACTCATAATGACAATATAACTGCCACATTTAACATGTCAGGTATTTAAACATAATTCCTAAACCGGTAAGGTTTACAAATACAAAAAATAGGTTTTACTCATAATGACAATATAACTGCCACATTTAACATGACAGGTATTTAAACATAATTCCTAAACCAAACATGATAAATGCCTAATAATGCCTGGAGAAATGTATCTTTGTGAGTTTTACTGGAAAAAACGAATTTGTAAGGTTTATAAAGATACAAGTTAAATTTTTTACTCAATATGATGATATAACTGTCATACAAAATATGAAAGATAAATTATCATAACTCCAAAACTAATGAATCTATGTTCGTTTTACTAGAATCAGGTATTTTGGTAAGGTTTACAAAAACAAAAAATAGGTTTTACTCATAATGACAGTATAACTGCCACATTCAATATGACAGTTATGTAAACATAACTCCCAAACCACACATGCAAAATGGTTAATAATGCCTGGAGAAATGTATCTTTTTATGTTTTACAGGAAAAAAAAACAATTTTGTAAGGTTTGTAAAGACTGCGATGAGATGGCGACTTGTCCAGGGTGTACGCCGCCTTCCGCCCGATTGTAGCTTAGATAGGCTCCAGCGCCCCCCGCGACCCCAAAGGGAATAAGCTGTAGAAAATGGATGGATGAATGGGTTTGTAAAGACACAAGTTATTTTTTTCTTACTCAATATGACAGTAAAACTGTCATACTAAATGTAAAAAAAATAAATAAACATAACTCCAAAACCAAACATGCATTATGTCTAAAAATGCCTGTAATATTGTATTCATGTGAGTTTAACTAGAATCAGTTGTTTTTGTAAGGTTTGCAAATACAAAATATTGGTTTAACTCACTATGACAGTATACTGTCACATTCAATCTGACAGTTATTTAAACATAATTCCTAAACCAAACATGTTTTATGTCTAAAAATTCCTGTAATATTGTATCTATATGAGTTTTACCAGAATCAGGTATTTTGGTAAGGTTTACAAATAAAAAAATTTATTTATTTACTCATAATGACAATATAACTGCCACACTCAACATGACAGTTATTTAAACATAATTCCTAAACCAAACATGATACATGGCTAATAATGCCTGGAAAAAATGTAACTTTGTGATGTTTACTTGGAACAAATATTTTGTAAGGTTTGTAAAGACAAAAGTTAGTTTTTTTTTACTCAATATGATGGTATAACTGTCATACTAAATATGAAAGTTATATAAACATAATTCCAAAACCAAACTCCTAAACCAAACTTGCAATATGTCTTAAACTGCCTGTAATATTTAATCTATGTGAGTTTTACCAGAATCAGGTATTTTGGTAAGGTTTACAAATACAAAACTTGGGTTTTACTCATAATGACAGTATAACTGCAACATTTGATATGACAGTTATTTAAACATAACTCCTAAACCAAACATGATAAATGGCTGGCTAATAATGCCTGGAGAAATGTATCAGTGTGAGTTTTACTGGAAACAAATAATTTGTAAGGTTTATAAAGACACAAGTTAGTTTTTTTATTGAATATGATGGTATAACTGTCATACTAAATATGAAAGTTATATAAATATAACTCCAAAACCAAACATACATTATGTCTAAAAATGCCTTTAATATTGTATCTATGTGAGTTTTACCAGAATCAGGTATTTTAGTAAGGTTTACAATTACAAAAAATAGGTTTTTATTTATAATGACACACGATACAATAACTACCCCACTCAATATGACAGTTATTTAAACATAACTCCTAAACCAAACATGATAAATGGCTAATTATGCCTGGAGAAATGTACCTTTGTGAGTTGTGGGGAAAAAAAAAATGTAACGTTTATAAAGACACAAGTTTTTTGTTTTTTTTACTCAATATGATGGTATAACTGTCATACTAAATATGAAAGTTGTATAAACATAACTCCAAAACCAAACATGCATTATGTCTAAAAATGCCTGCAATATTGTATCTATGTGATTTTTACCAGAATCAGGTATTTTTGGTAAGGTTTACAAATACAAAAAAATAGGTTTTACTCATAATGACAGTATACTGTCACATTCAACCTGACAGTTATTTAAACATAACTCCTAAACCACAAATACAAAATGGCTAATAATGCCTGGAGAAATGTATCTTTGTGAGTTTTCCTGGAAAAAAAATTTTTTTTTATAAGGTTTGTAAAGACACAAGTTAGGTTTTTTTTACTTAATATGACAGTATAACTGTCATACTAAATATGAAAGTTAAATAAACATAACTCCAAAACCAAACTTGCAATACGTCTAAAAATGCCTGTAATATTGAATCTATGTGAGTTTTATCAGAATCAGGTATTTAGGTAAGGTTTACAAATACAAAAATTGGGTTTTACTCATAATGACAGTATAACTGCCATATTCAAAATAACAGTTATTTAAACACAACTCCTAAACCAAACATGCTAAATGGCTAATAATGCCTGGAGAAATGTATCTTTGTGAATTTTACTAGAAAAAACTATTTTGTAAGGTTTGTAAAGACAAAAGTTTTTTTTTTTTACTGAATATGATGGTATAACTGGGCTTCACGGTGGAAGAGGGGTTAGTGCATCTGCGAAGGTCCTGAGTAGTCTTGGGTTCAGTCCCGGGCTCGGGATCTTTCTGTGTGGAGTTTGCATGTCCTCCCCGGGACTGCATGGGTTCCTTCCGGGTACTCCGGCTTCCTCCCACCTCCAAAGACATGCACCTGGGGATAAGTTGATTGGCAACACTAAATTGGCCCTAGTGTGTGGATGTGAGTGTGAATGTTGTCTGTCTATCTGTGTTGGCCCTGCGATGAGGTGGCGACTTGTCCAGGGTGTACCCCGCCTTCCGCCCGATTGTAGCTGAGATAGTCTCCAGCGCCCCCCGCGACCCCAAAGGGAATAACGGTAGAAAATGGATGGATGGATGGATGATGGTATAACTGTCAAATTAAATATAAAATTAATATAAACATAATTCCAAAAACAAACTCCTAAACCAAACTTGCAATCCGTCTTAAACTGCCTGTAATATTGAATCTATATGAGTTTTACCAGAATCAGGTATTTTGGTAAAGACACGAGTTAGTTTTTTTTTTTACACAATTTAACAGTATAGCTGTCATACTATATATGAAAGTTATATAAACACAACTCCAAAACCAAATATGCAATCCGTCTAAAAATGCCTGTAATATTGAATACATGTGAGTTTTATCAGAATCAGGTATTTTGGTAAGGTTTACAAAAACTAAAATTAGGTTTTACTCATAGTGACAGTATAACTGCCACACTCAATATGACAGTTAATTAAACATAACTCCTAAAACACAAATGCAAAATGACTAATAATGCCTAGAGAAAGGTATATTTGTGAATTTTACTGGAAAACAAAATTTTGTAAGGTTTGTAAAGATACAAATTATTTTTTGTTTTCTACTCAATATGATGGTATAACTTTCATACTAAATATGAAAGTTATATAAACATAACTCCAAAACCAAACATGCTTTATGTCTAAAAATCCCTGCAATATTGTATCGATGTGGGTTTTACCAGGATCGGGTATTTTGGTAAAATTTACAAATACAAAAAATAGGTTTTACTCATAATGACAGTATAACTGCCACACTCAATATGACAGTTGTTTAAACATAACTCCTAAACCAAACATGATAAAAGGCTAATTATGCCTGGAGAAATGTATCTTTGTGAGTTTTACTGGGAACATTTTGTAGGTTTATAAAGACACAAGTTATTTTTTTTTTTTTTACTCAATAGGATGGTATGACTGTCATACTAAATATAAAAGTTGTATAAACATAACTCCAAAACCAAACATGCATGATGTCTAAAAATGCCTGCAATATTGTATCTATGTGAGTTTTACCAGAATCAGGTATTTTGGTAAGGTTTACAAATACAAACATTGGGTTTTACTCATAATGAAAGTATAACTGCCATATTCAAAATAACAGTTATTTAAACATAACTCCTAAACCAAACATGCTAAATAGCTATAAATGCCTGGAGAAATGTATCTTTGTGAGTTTTACTAGAAAAAAATATTTGTAAGGTTTGTAAAGACAAAAGTTTTTTTTTTTTACTCAATATGATGGTTTAACTGTCAAACTAAATATAAAAGTAATATAAATATAATTCCAAAACCAAACTCCTAAACCAAACTTGCAATCCGTCTTAAACTGCCTGTAATATTGAATCTATATGAGTTTTACCAGAATCAGGTATTTTGGTAAGGTTTACAAATACAAAACTTGGGTTTTACTCATAATGACAGTATAACTGCATTATTTGATATGACAGTTATTTAAACATAACTCCTAAACCAAACATGATAAATGGCTAATAATGCCTGGAAAAATGTATATGAACATAACTCCAAAACCAAACATGCATTATGTCTAAAAATGCCTGTAATATTGTATCTATGTGAGTTTTACCAGAATCAGGTATTTTGGTAAGGTTTATAAATACAAAATTTAGGTTTTACTCATAATGACTGTATAACTGCCATATTCAAAATAACAGTTATTTAAACATAACTCCTAATCCAAACATGATAAATGGCTAATAATGCCTGGAGACATGTATCATGGTGAGTTTTACTGGAAACAAATAATTTGTAAGGTTTATAAAGACACAAGTTAGTTTTTTTATTTAATATGATGGTATAACTGTCATACTAAATATGAAAGTTATATAAACATAACTCCAAAACCAAACATGCATTATGTCTAAAAATGCCTGTAATATTGTATCTATGTGAGTTTTACCAGAATCAGGTATTTTGGTTAAGGTTGACCAATACAAAAATTAGGTTTTACTCATAATGACAGTATAACTGCCACATTGACTGCCACCAAACATGCATTATGTCTAAAGATGCTTATAATTTTGTATCCATGTGAGTTTTACTAGAATCAGTTGTTTTTGTAAGGTTTACAAATACAAAATATTAGTTTTACTCATAATGACAGTATACTGTCACAATTAATCTGACAAAATGGCTAATAATGCCTAGAGGAATGTATCTTTGTGAGTTTTACTGGAAAAAATATTTTGTAAGGTTTGTAAAGACACAAGTTAGTTGTTTTTTTACACAATTTAACAGTATAGCTGTCATACTATATATGAAAGTTATATAAACATAATTCCAAAACCAAATATGCAATCCGTCTAAAAATGCCTGTAATATTGAATATATGTGAGTTTTATCAGAATCGGGTATTTTGGTAAGGTTTACGAATACAAAAATTAGGTTTTACTTATAATGACAGTAATCTCACAAAGATACATTTCTCCAGGCATTATAGCCATTTCGCATGTGTGGTTTGGTAGTTATGTTTAAATAACTGTCAAATTGAATGTGACAGTATACTATCATGGTGAGTAAAACCAATATTTTGTAGTTGCAAACCTTACTACAACAATTGATTTTAGTAAAACTCGCATGGATACAAAATTACAGGCATTTTTAAACATAATGCATGTTTGGTTTTGGAGTTATGTTTATATATTTTTTACATTTAGTATTCCAGTTATACTGTCATATTGAGTAAAAAAAACGAACTTGTGTCTTTATAAACCTTAAAAAAAAAATGTTTCCAGTAAAACTCACAAAGATACATTTCTCCAGGCATTATAGCCTATTAACCATGTTTGGTTTAGAGTTATCAATCAATCAATCAATGTTTATTTATATAGCCCTAAATCACAAGTGTCTCAAAGGGCTGCACAAGCCACAACGACATCCTCGGTACAGCCCACATAAGGGCAAGGAAAAACTCACCCCAGTGGGACGTCGATGTGAATGACTATGAGAAACCTTGGAGAGGACCGCATATGTGGGTAACCCCCCCCTCTAGGGAGACCGAATGCAATGGATGTCGAGTGGGTCTAACATAATATTGTGAGAGTCCAGTCCATAGTGGATCCAGCATAACAGTAAGAGTCCAGTCCACAGTGGGGTCAGCAGGAAACCATCCCGAGCGGAGACGGGTCAGCAGCGCAGAGATGTTCCCAACCGATATACAGGCGAGCGGTCCACCCCGGGTCCCGACCCCGGACAGCCAGCACCCCATCCATGGCCACCGGATCTGTGTGTCTCCCCTTCCACAGGGGATAGGGGGGAGCAGAGGAGAAAAGAAAAGAAACGGCAGATCAACTGGTCTAAAAAAAGGGGGGCTATTCAAAGGCTAGAGTATACAAATGAGTTTTGAGATGGGACTTAAATGTTTCTACTGAGGTAGCATCTCTAACTGTTACCGGGAGGGCATTCCATAGTGCTGGAGCCCGAATAGAAAACGCTCTACAGCCCGCAGACTTTTTTGGGGCTCTGGGAATCACTAATAAGCCGGAGTTCTTTGAACGCAGATTTCTTGCCGGGACATATGGTACAATACAATCGGCAAGATAGGCTGGAGCTAGACCGTGTAGTATTTTATACGTAAGTAGTAAAACCTTAAAGTCGCATCTTAAGTGCACAGGAAGCCAGTGCAGGTGAGCCAGTATAGGCGTAATATGATCAAACTTTCTTGTTCTTGTCAAAAGTCTAGCAGCCGCATTTTGTACCAACTGTAATCTTTTAATGCTAGACATAGGGAGACCCGAAAATAATACGTTACAGTAATCGAGACGAGACGTAACGAACGCATGAATAATGATCTCAGCGTCGCTAGTGGACAAAATGGAACGAATTTTAGCGATATTACAGAGATGAAAGAAGGCCGTTTTAATAACACTCTTAATGTGTGACTCAAAGGAGAGAGTTGGGTCGAAGATAATACCCAGATTCTTTACTGAGTCGCTTTGTGTAATTGTTTGGTTGTCAAATGTTAAGGTGGTATTATCAAATAAATGTCGGTGTTTAGCAGGACCGATAATCAGCATTTCCGTTTTCTTAGTGTTGAGTTGCAAGAAGTTAGCGGACATCCATTGTTTAATTTCATTAAGACACGCCTCCAGCTGACTACAATCCGGCGTGTTGGTCAGCTTTAGGGGCATGTAGAGTTGGGTGTCATCAGCATAGCAATGAAAGCTAACACCGTATTTGCGTATGATGTCGCCTAGCGGTAACATGTAAATACTAAAGAGTGCAGGGCCAAGAACCGAATCTTGGGGGACTCCGCACGTTACCTTAACATAGTCCGAGGTCACATTGTTATGGGAGACGCACTGCATCCTGTCAGTAAGATAAGAGTTAAACCACGACAAGGCTAAGTCTGACATACCAATACGTGTTTTGATACGCTCTAATAAAATGTTATGATCGACGGTATCGAAAGCAGCGATAAGATCAGGAAGCAGCAACATAGATGACGCATCAGAATCCATCGTTAGCAGTAGATCATTAGTCATTTTTGCGAGGGCTGTCTCCGTAGAGTGATTTGCCCTGAAACCGGATTGAAAAGGTTCACAGAGATTGTTAGACATTAAGTGTTCATTTAGCTGCTGTGCGACAATTTTTTCGAGGATTTTCGAGATAAACGGAAGGTGGGACACCGGCCGGTAGTTTACCATGAGGTCAGGATCGAGGTTAGGTCTTTTGAGCAAAGGATGAATAACCGCTTTTTTGAATGCTAGTGGAACAGTGCCAGAGGAAAGTGATAAGTTTATAATATTTAGCACTGATGGACCTAATAATACAAATAGCTCCTTAATAAGTTTCCCAGGAAATGGGTCAAGTAGACATGTTTGTTTTGTCCCATTGACACATCTTAACAATTCCTCTAGTGTTATTTCATCAAAGAGAGAGAAACTAATTTGGAGGGCGGTATCCTTCGTAGATACAGTCGTATCTGTGTTAATAGAACCCAGTTATAGCTGCGATGCATTGTCTTTAATCTCCTTTCTAATGAGTTAAATTTTCTTATTAAAGAAATTCATAAAATCATCTGCTGAGTGGGTGGAGCTATGTTTAAATAACTGTCATATTGAGTGTGGCAGATATACTGTCATTATGAGTAAAACCTATTTTTTGTATTTGTAAAATTACCAAAATAACTGAAAACTCACATGGATAAAATATTACAGGATTTTTTAGACATAAAGCATGTTTCCATCATATTGAGTAAAAAAAAAAACTAACTTGTGTCCATACAAACTTTACAAAATATTTTTTTTTCCAGTAAAACTCACAAAAATACATTTCTCCAGTTATTATTAGCCATTTTGCATCTGTGGTTTAGAATTTGTGTTTAAATAACAGTCAGATTGAATGTGACAGTATACTGTCATAGTGAGTAAAACCTAATTTTTGTATTTGTAAATCTTAACAAAATACCTGATTCTAGTAAAACTCACATAGATTCAATATTACAGGCATTTTTAGACGGATTGCATGTTTGGTATTGGAGTTATGTTTATATAACTTTTACATTTATTATGACAGTTATACAAACATATTAAATAAAAAAAACTATTTTGTGTCTTATCAAACCTTACAAAATATTTTTTTTCCTGTAAAATTCACAAAGATACATTTCTCCAGGCATTATTAGCCATTTTGCATGTGTGGTTTAGGAGTTATGTTAACATAACTGTCATATTGAGGGTGGCAGTTATACTGTCATTATGAGTAAAACCTAATTTTTGTATTTATAAACCTTACCAAAATTCCTGATTCTGGTAAAACTCACAATGATACAATATTACAGGCATTTTTAGACATAATGCATGTTTGGTTTTGGAGTTATGTTTATATAAATTTTTCCAGGCATTATTAGCTATTTATCATGTTTGGTTTAGGAGTTATGTTTAAATAACTGTCATATCAAATAATGCAGTTATACTGTCATTATGAGTAAAACCCAAGTTTTGTATTTGTAAACCTTACCAAAATACCTGATTCTGGTAAAACTCATATAGATTCAATATTACAGGCAGTTTAAGACGGATTGCACGTTTGGTTTAGGAGTTTGGTTTTGGAATGATGTTTATATTACTTTTATATTTAGTTTGACAGTCATACCATCATATTGAGTAAAAAAAAAAAAAAACTTTTGTCTTTACAGACCTTACAAAATATTTTTTTCTAGTAAAACTCACAAAGATACATTTCTACAGGCATTATTAGCTATTTAGCATGTTTGGTTTAGGAGTTATGTTTAAATAACTGTTATTTTGAATATGGCAGTTATACTGTCATTATGAGTAAAACCCAATTTTTGTATTTGTAAACCTTACCAAAATACCTGATTCTGGTAAAACTCACATAGATTCAATATTACAGGCATTTTAAGACGTATTGCAAGTTTGGTTTTGGAGTTATGTTTATTTAACTTTCATATTTAGTATGACAGTTCTACTGTCATATTAAGTAAAAAAACTAACTTGTGACTTTACAAACCTTATAAATTGTTTTGTTTTTTTCCAGGAAAACTCACAAAGATACATTTCTCCAGGCATTATTAGCCATTTTGTATTTGTGGTTTAGGAGTTACAATATGTTTAAATAACTGTCAGATTGAATGTGACAGTATACTGTCATAGTGAGTAAAACCTAATTTTTGTATTTGTAAACCTTACCAAAAATACCTGATTCTGGTAAAAATCACATAGATACAATATTGCAGGCATTTTTAGACATAATGCATGTTTGGTTTTGGAGTTATTTTTATACAACTTTCATATTTAGTATGACAGTTATACCAATTTTTTTTCCCCCAGTAAAACTCACAAAGATACATTTCTCCAGGCATAATTAGTCATTTATCATGTTTGGTTTAGGAGTTATGTTTAAATAACTGTCATATTGAGTGTGGCAGTTATACTGTCATTATGAGTAAAACCTATGTTTTGTATTTGTAAACCTTACCAAAATACCTGATTCTGGTAAAACCCACATCGATACAATATTACAGGAATTTTTAGACATAAAGCATGTTTGGTTTTGGAGTAATGTTTATATAACTTTCATATTTAGTATGACAGTTATACCATCATATATTGAGTAAAAAAAACCTAATTTGTATATTTACAAACCTTACAAAACATTGTTTTCCAGTAAAATTCACAAATATACATTTCCCTAGGCATTAGTAGTCATTTTGCATTTGTGTTTTAGACATTAAATATGTTTAATTAACTGTCATACTGAGTGTGGCAGTTATATTGTCACTATGAGTAAAACCTAATTTTTGTATTCGTAAACCTTACCAAAATACCTGATTCTGATAAAACTCACATATATTCAATATTACAGGCATTTTTAGACGGATTGCATATTTGGTTTTGGAATTATGTTTATATAACTTTCATATATAGTATGACAGCTATACTGTTAAATTGTGTAAAAAAAACAACTAACTTGTGTCTTTACAAACCTTACAAAATATTTTTTCCAGTAAAACTCACAAAGATACATTCCTCTAGGCATTATTAGCCATTTTGTCTGATTAATTGTGACAGTATACTGTCATTATGAGTAAAACTAATATTTTGTATTTGTAAACCTTACAAAAACAACTGATTCTAGTAAAACTAACATGGATACAAAATTATAAGCATTTTTAGACATAATGCATGTTTGGTGGCAGTCAATGTGTTAGTTATACTGTCATCATGAGTAAAACCTAATTTTTGTATTTGTCAACCTTAACCAAAATACCTGATTCTGGTAAAACTCACATAGATACAATATTACAGGCATTTTTAGACATAATGCATGTTTGGTTTTGGAGTTATGTTTATATAACTTTCATATTTAGTATGACAGTTATACCATCATATTAAATAAAAAAACCTAACTTGTGTCTTTATAAACCTTACAAATTATTTGTTTCCAGTACAACTCACCATGATACATTTCTCCAGGCATTATTAGCCATTTATCATGTTTGGATTAGGAGTGATGTTTAAATAACTGTCATATCAAATGTTGCAGTTATACTGTCATTATGAGTAAAACCCAAGTTATGTATTTGTAAACCTTACCAAAATACCTGATTCTGGTAAAACTCACATAGATTCAATATTACAGGCAGTTTAAGACAGATTGCAAGTTTGGTTTAGGAGTTTGGTTTTGGAATTATGTTTATATAACTTTCATAGTTAGTATGACAGTTATACCATCATATTGAGTAAAAAAACAACTAACTTTCGTCTTTACAAACCTTACAAAATATTTTTTTCTAGTAAAAATCACAAAGATACATTTCTCCAGGCATTATTAACCATTTTGCATGTGTGGTATAGGAGTTATGTTTACATAACTGTCATATTAAATGTGGCAGTTATACTGTCATTATGAGTAAAACCAAGTTTGTGTATATGTAAACCTTACCAAAATACCTGATTATGGTAAAACTCACATAGATACAATACTAAAGGCATTTTTAGACATAATGCATGTTCGGTTTTGGAGTTATGTTTGTATACATTTCTCCAGGCATTAATAGCCATTTATCATGTTTGGTTTAGGAGTTATGTTTAAATAACTGTCATATCAAATAATGCAGTTATACTGTCATTATGAGTAAAACCCAAGTTTACAAATGTAAACCTTACCAAAATACCTGATTCTGGTAAAACTCATATAGATTCAATATTACAGGCAGTTTAAGACGGATTGCAAGTTTGGTTTAGGAGTTTGGTTTTGGAATTATGTTTATATTACTTTTATATTTAGTTTGACAGTTAAACCATCATATTGAGTAAAAAAAAATAACTTTTGTCTTTACAAACCTTACAAAATATTTTTTTCTAGTAAAACTCACAAAGATACATTTCTCCAAGCATTTATAGCTATTTAGCATGTTTGGTTTAGGAGTTATGTTTAAATAACTGTTAATTTGAATATGGCAGTTATACTGTCATTATGAGTAAAACCTAAATTTTGTATTTATAAACCTTAGCAAAATACCTGATTCTGGTAAAACTCACATAGATACAATATTACAGGCATTTTTAGACATAATGCATGTTTGGTTTTGGAGTTATGTTCATATACATTTTTCCAGGCATTATTAGCCATTTATCATGTTTGGTTTAGGAGTTATGTTTAAATAACTGTCATATCAAATAATGCAGTTATACTGTCATAATGAGTAAAACCCAAGTTTTGTATTTTTAAACCTTACCAAAATACCTGATTCTGGTAAAACTCATATAGATTCAATATTACAGGCAGTTTAAGACGGATTGCAAGTTTGGTTTTGGAGTTATGTTTTTTTAACTTTCATATATAGTATGACAGTTATACTGTCATATTAAGTAAAAAAACTAATTTGTTTCTTTACAAACCTTATAAAAAAAAAGTTTCCAGGAAAACTCACAAAGATACATTGTTCCAGGCATTATTAGCCATTTTGTAATTGTGGTTTAGGAGTTACAGTATGTTTAAATAACTGTCAGATTGAATTTGATAGTATACTGTCATTATGAGTAAAACCCAATTTTTGTATTTGTAAACCTTACTTAAATACCTGATTCTGGTAAAATTCACATAGATTCAATATTACAGGCATTTTTAGACGTATTGCAAGTTTGGTTTTGGAGTTATCTTTATTTAACTTTCATATTTAGTATGACAGTTATACTGTCATATTAAGTACAAAAAAATAACTTGTGTCTTTACAAACCTTATAAAAAAAATTTTTTTTCCAGGAAAACTCACAAAGATACATTTCTCCAGGCATTATTAGCCATTTTGTATTTGTGGTTTAGGAGTTATGTTTAAATAACTGTCAGATTGAATGTGACAATATACTGTCATTATGAGTAAAACCTAATTTTTGTATTTGTAAACCTTACCAAAAATACCTGATTCTGGGAAAAAATCACATAGATACAATATTGCAGGCATTTTTAGACATAATTCATGTTTGGTTTTGGAGTTATGTTTATACAACTTTCATATTTAGTATGACAGTTATACCATCATATTGAGTAAAAAAAAACAAAAAACTTGTGTCTTTATTAATCTTACAGGGGTTTTTTTTCTCCCAAAACTCACAAAGATACATTTCTCCAGGCATAATTAGCCATTTATCATGTTTGGTTTAGGAGTGATGTTTAAATAACTGTCATTTTGAGTGGGGGAGTTATTGTATTGTGTGTCATTATAAATTAAAACCTATTTTTTGTATTTGTAAACCTTACCAAAATACCTGATTCTGGTAAAACCCACATCGATACAATATTACAGGAATTTTTAGACATAAAGCATGTTTGGTTTTGGAGCTATGTTTATATAACTTTCATATTTAGTATGAAAGTTATACCATCATATTGAGTAAAAAACAAAAAATAATTTGTATCTTTACAAACCTTACAAATATTGTCTTCCAGTAAAATTCACAAATATACCTTTCTCTAGGCATTATTAGTCATTTTGCATTTGTGTTTTAGGAGTTATGTTTAATTAACTGTCTTATTGAGTGTGGCAGTTATACTGTCACTATGAGTAAAACCTAATTTTTGTTTTTGTAAACCTTACCAAAATACCTGATTCTGATAAAACTCACATTTTGTATATTTGGTTTTGGAGTTGTGTTTATATAACTTTCATATATAGTATGACAGCTATACTGTAAAATTGTGTAAAAAAAAAAAAAAACTTGTGTCTTTACAAACCTTACAAAATATTATTTCCAGTAAAACTCACAAAGATACATTCCTCAAGGCATTATTAGCCAAATTGTCAGATTGATTGTGACAGTATACTGTCATTATGAGTAAAACTAATATTTTGTATTTGTAAACCTTACAAAAACAACTGATTCTAGTAAAACTCACATGGATACAAAATTATAGGCATTTTTAGACATCATGCATGTTTGGTGGCGGTCAATGTGGCAGTTATACTGTCATTATGAGTAAAACCTAATTTTTGTATTTTTCAACCTTAACAAAATACCTGATTCTGGTAAAACTCACATAGATACAATACTAAAGGCATTTTTAGACATAATGCATGTTTGGTTTTGGAGTTATGTTTGTATACATTTCTCCAGGCATTAATAGCCATTTAGCATGTTTGGTTCAGGAGTTATGTTTAAATAACTGTTATTTTGAATATGGCAGTTATACTGTCATTATGAGTAAAACCTAAATGTTGTATTTATAAACCTTACCAAAATACCTTATTCTGGTAAAACTCACATAGATACAATATTACAGGCATTTTTACACATAATGCATGTTTGGTTTTGGAGTTATGTTTATATACATTTTTCCAGGCAATATTAGCCATTTATCATGTTTGGTTTAGGAGTTATGTTTAAATAACTGTCATATCAAATAATGCAGTTATACTGTCATTATGAGTAAAACCCAAGTTTTGTATTTGTAAACCTTACCAAAATACCTGATTCTGGTAAAACACATATATATTCAATATTACAGGCAGTTTAAGACGGATTGCAAGTTTGGTTTAGGAGTTTGGTTTTGGAATTATGTTTATATTACTTTTATAATTAGTTTGACAGTTATACCATCATATTGAGTAAAAAAAAAAAAACTTGTCTTTACAAACCTTACAAAATATTTTTTCTAGTAAAATTCACAAAGATACATTTCTCCAGGCATTATTAGCCATTTAGCATGTTTGGTTCAGGAGTTATGTTTAAATAACTGTTATTTCGAATATGGCAGTTAATGTCATTATGAGTAAAACCCAATTTTTGTATTTGTAAACCTTACCAAAATACCTGATTCTGGTAAAACTCACATAGATTCAATATAACAGGCATTTTTAGACGTATTGCAAGTTTGGTTTTGGAGATATGTTTATTTAACTTTCATATTCAGTATGACAGTTAATCTGTCATATTAAGTAAAAAAACTAATTTGTTTCTTTACAAACCTTATAAAAATAAAAAAAAATTCAGGAAAACTCAAAAAGATAAATTTTTCCAGGCATTATTAGCCATTTTGTAATTGTGGTTTAGGAGTTACAGTATGTTTAAATAACTGTCAGATTGAATGTGACAGTATACTGTCATAGTGAGTAAAACCTAATTTTTGTATTTGTAAACCTTACCAAAAATACCTGATTCTGGTAAAAATCACATAGATACAATATTGCAGGCATTTTTAGACATAATGCATGTTTGGTTTTGGAGTTATGTTTATACAACTTTTATATTTAGTATGACAGTTATACCATCATATTGAGTAAAGAAAAAAAAAACTTGTGTCTTTATAAACCTTACAAAAAATGTTTTCCCAGTAAAACTCACAAAGATACATTTCTCCAGGCATATTTAGTCATTTATCATGTTTGGTTTAGGAGTTATGCTTAAACAACTGTCGTATTGAGTGTGGCAGTTATAATGTCATTATGAGTAAAACCTATTTTTTGTATTTGTAAACCTTACCAAAATACCTGATTCTGGTTAAACCCACATCGATGCAATATTACAGGAATTTTTAGACATAAAGCATGTTTGGTTTTGGAGTTATGTTTATATAACTTTCATATTTAGTATGAAAGTTATACCATCATATTGAGTAAAAAACAAAAAATAATTTGTATCTTTACAAACCTTACAAAATATTGTTTTCCAGTAAAATTCACAAATATACCTTTCTCTAGGCATTATTAGTCATTTTGCATTTGTGTTTTAGGAGTTATGTTTAATTAACCGTCAGATTGAGTGTGACAGTTATACTTAATGCATGTTTGGTTTTGGAGTTATGTTTATGTAACTTTTACATTTATTATGACAGTTATACAAACATATTGAATAAAAAAACCTAACTTGTGTCTTTACAAACCTTACAAAATATTTTTTTTTCCCAGTTAAACTCACAAATATACCTTTCTCCAGGCAGTATTAGCCATTTAGCATGTTTAAATTAGGAGTTATGTTTAAATAACTGTAATTTTGAACGTGGCAGTTATACTGTCATTATGAGTAAAACCTACTTTTTGTATTTGTAAACCTTACCAAAATACCTGATTTTGGTCAAACTCACATAGATTTAATATTACAGGCATTTTTAAATATAATGCATGTTTGGTTTTGGAGTTATGTTTATATAACTGTCATTTTGAAGTGGTAGTTATACTGTCATTATGAGTAAAGAAACTAACTTCTGTCTTTACAAACCTTACAAAATGTTTTTTTTCCAGTTAAACTCACAAAGATACATTTCCCCAGGCATTATTAGCCATTTAACATGTTTTGTTTAGGAGTAATGTTTAAATAAGTGTCATATTGAGTGTGGCAGTTATACTGTCATTATGAGTAAAACCTATTTTTTGTATTTGTAAACCTTACCAAAATACCTGATTCTTGTAAAACCCACATCGATACAATATTACAGGAATTATTAGACATAAAGTATGTATGGTTTTGGAGTTATGTTTATATAACTTTCATATTTAGTATGACAGTTATACCATCATATTAAGTAAATAAAATTAATCTGTGTCTTTACAAACCTTACAAAATATTGTTTGCCTGTAAAATTCACAAATATACATTTCTCTAGTCATTTTTAGTCATTTTGCATTTGTGTTTTAGTAGTTATGTTTAAATAACTGTCATATTGAGTGTGGCAGTTATTCTGTCACTATGAGTGATTTGTAAACCTTACCAAAATACCTGATTCTGATAAAACTTACATATAATAAATATTATAGACATTTTTAGACGGATTGCATGTTTGGTTTTGGAGTTATGTTTATAAAACTTTCATGTATAGTATGACAGCTATACTGTAAAATTAAGTTAAAAAAAACTAGCGTGTGTCTTTTCAAACCTTACAAAATATTTGTTCCAGTAAAATTCACAAAGATTCATTCCTCCAGGCATTATTAGCCATTTTGTCAGATTGATTGTGACAGTATACTCTCATTATGAGTAAAACTAATATTTTGTATTTGTAAACCTACAAAAACAACTAATTCTAGTAAAACTCACGTACATAAAAAATTATAGGAATTTTTAGACATAATGCATGTTTGGTTTTGGAGTTATGTTTAAATAAATGTCATATTGAATGTGGCAGTATACTGTCATTATGACAGTATACTGTTGACAAAGTTGTATTTGTCACCTTTACCAAAATACCTGATTCTGGTAAAACTAAAAAAAAATACAATATTACAGGCATTTTTAGACAAAATGCATTTTGGTTTTGGAGTTATGTTTATATAACTTTCATATTTAGTATGACAGACAGTTCATCATATTAAAAAAATAATAATAATTTGTGTCTTTATAAACCTTACACATTATTTTTTTCCAGTAAAACTCACAAAGATACATTTCTCCAGGCATTATTAGTCATTTATCATGTTTGGTTTAGGAGTCATGTCATACCTGCCATATCAAATGTTGCAGTTATACTGTCATTATGAGTAAAACCCAAGTTTTGTATTTGTAAACCTTACCAAAATACCTGATTCTGGCAAAACTCACATAGATTCAATATTACAGGCAGTTTAAGACAGACTGCAAGTTTGGTTTAGGAGTTTGGTTTTGGAATTATGTTTATCTAACTTTCATATTTAGAATGACAGAAATACCATCATATTGAGTAAAAAAAACAACTAACTTTTGTCTTTACAAACCTTACAAAATACTTTTTTTCTAGTAAAAGTCACAAAGATTCATTTCTCCAGACATTATTAGCCATTTAGCATATTTGGTTTAGGAGTTATGTTTAAATAACTGTTATTTTGAATATGGCAGTTATACTGTCATTATGAGTAAAACCCAATTTTTGTATTTGTAAACCTTACCAAAATAACCGATTCTGGTAAAACTCACATATATTCAATATTACAGGCATTTTTAGACAGATTGCAAGTTTGGTTTTGGTGTTATATCTATTCAACTTTCATATTTAGTATGACAGTTATACTGTCATATTGAGTAAAAAAAAGCTAACTTGTGTCTTTACAAACCTTACAAACTATTTTTTTCCTGTAAAACTTACAAAGATACATTTCTCCAGGCAGTATTTGACATTTTGCTTGCATGGTTTAGGAGTTATGTTTAAATAACAGTCAGAGTGAATGTGACAGTATAATGTCATAGTAGTTTTTTACTCAATATGCCAGTAATGTTCTTAAAATCCTGAGATAATGCGAAAAAAGCAATAAAAATGTTTTTCAACATAATTCCTACACCAAACATGCAACATGTCTAATAATGCCTGAAGACATGTATCTTTGTTAATTTTACTAGAAAATGTATCTTTTGTAAGTTTTGCAACGACGCAAGTTAGTTTTTTTAATTCAATATAACAGTATAACTGTCAAACTAAATGTAAAAGTTATTTAAATATAACTCCAAAACTGAACATGCATTATGTCTAAAAATGCCTAAAATATTGTATCTATGTGAATTTTACAAATACAAAAATTGGGTTTTTCTCATAATGACAGTATACCTGCTATATTCAATTTTACAGTTATTTAAACATAACTTCCTAACCACACATGCAAATAGGTTAATAAAGCCTAAAACAATGCATCCTTGTGAGTTTTACTCGAAACATTTGCTATTTTAAGGTTTGCAAACACAAAAAGTAGTTTTTTACTCATTATGACAGTAATGTTCTACAAATCCTGAGATAATGCGAAATAAGCAATAAAAATGTTTTTCATCATAATTCCTACACCAAACATGCAACATGTCTAATAATGCATGGATACATGTATCTTTGTTAGTTATACTAGAAAAATTATCTTTTGTAAGTTTTACAAAGACTCAAGTTAGTTTTTTTAATTCAATATGACAGTATAACTGTCATACCAAATATGAAAGTTATATAAACATAACTCCAAAACTGAACATGCATTATGTCTAAAAATGCCTAAAATATTGTATCTATGTGAGTTTTACAAGAATCAGTTATTTTGGTAAGGTGTACAATTACATAAATTAGGGGTTTACTCATAATGACAGTTAACTGCTACATTCAATTTGACTGTTATTTAAACATAACTCCCTAACCACACATGCAAAATAGGTTAATAAAGCCTAAAACAATGCATCCTTGTGAGTTTTACTCGAAACATATGGTATTTTAGGCTTGCAAACACAAAAAGTAGTTTTTTACTCATTTTGACAGTAATGTTCTTAAAATCCTGAGATAATGCAAAATAAGCAATAAAAATGTTTTTCAACATAATTCCTACACCAAACATGCAACATGTCTAATAATGCCTGAAGACATGTATCTTTGTTAGTTTTACTAGAAAAATTATATTTTGTAAGTTTTGCAAAGAGTCAAATAAGTTTTTTAAATTCAATATAACAGTATAAATGTCATACCAAATATGAAAGTTATATAAACATAACTCCAAAATTGAACATGCATTATGTCTAAAAATGCCTAAAATATTGTATCTATGTGAGTTTTACCAGAATCAGGTAATTTGGTAAGGTTTAAAAATACAAAAATTGTTTTTTTTTCATAATGACAGTATAACTGCTACATTCAATTTGACTGTTATTTAAACATAACTTCCTAATCACACATGCAAATAGAATAATAAAGCCTAAAACAATGCATCCTTGTGAGTTTTACTCTAAACATTTGCTAATTTAAGGCTTGCAAACACAAAAAGTAGTTTTTTACTCATTATGACAGTAAAGTTCTGAAAATCCTGAGATAATGAGAAATAAGCAATAAAAATGTTTTTCAACATAATTCCTACACCAAACATGCAACATGTCTAATAATGCCTGAAGACGTGTATCTTTGTTAGTTTTACTAGAAAAAATATCGTTTGTAAGTTTTGCAAAGAGGCAAGTTAGTTTTTTTAATGCAATATGACAGTATAACTGTCATACCAAATATGAAAGTTATATAAACATAACTCTAAACCTAAACATGCATTATGTCTAAAATTGCCTGTAATATTGTATATATGTGAGTTTCACCAGAATCAGGTAATTTGGTAAGGTTTACAAATACAAATTTTTTTTTTTCCCATAATGACAGTATAACTGCTACATTCAATTTGACTGTTATTTAAACATAACTTCCTAATCACACATGCAAATAGGTTAATAAAGCCTAAAACAATGCACCCTTGTGAGTTTTACTCGAAACATATGCTATTTTAAGGCTTGCAAACACAAAAAGTAGTTTTTTACTCATTATGACAGTATTGTTCTTAAAATCCTGAGATAATGCGAAATAAGCAATAAAAATGTTTTTCAACATAATTCCTACACCAAACATGCAACATGTCTGATAATGCGTGAAGATATGTAACTTTGTTAGTTTTACTAGAAAAATTATATTTTGTAAGTTTTGCAAAGAGGCAAGTTAGTTTTTTTAATTCAATATGACAGTATAACTGTCATACCAAATATGAAATATATATAAACATAACTCCAAAATTGAACATGCATTATGTCTAAAAATGCCTAAAATATTGTATCTATGTGAGTTTTACCAGAATCAGGTAATTTGGTAAGGTTTACAAATACAAAAATTGTTTTTTTTTCATAATGACAGTATAACTGCTACATTCAATTTGACTGTTATTTAAACATAACTTCCTAATCACACATGCAAATAGGTTAATAAAGCCTAAAACAATGCATCCTTGTGAGTTTTACTCGAAACATTTGCTATTTTAAGGCTTGCAAACACAAAAAGTAGTTTTTTACTCATTATGACAGTAAAGTTCTTAAAATCCTGAGATAATGAGAAATAAGCAATAAAAATGTTTTTCAACATAATTCCTACACCAAACATGCAACATGTCTACTAATGCCTGAAGACATGTATCTTTGTCAGTTTTACTAGAAAAAATATATTTTGTAAGTTTTGCAATGAGGCAAGTTAGTTTTTTTAATGCAATATGACAGTATAACTGTCATACCAAATATGAAAGTTATATAAACATAACTCCAAAACTAAACATGCATTATGTCTAAAAATGCCTAAAATATTGTATCTCTGAGAGTTTTAAAAGAATCAGTTAATTTGGTAAGGTGTACAATTACATAAATTAGGGGTTTACTCATAATGACAGTTAACTGCTACATTCAATTTGACTGTTATTTAAGCTTAACTCCCTAACCACACATGCAAATAGGTTAAAAAAGCCTGAAACAATGCATCCTTGTGAGTTTTACTCGAAACATATGCTATTTTAAGGCTTGCAAACACAAAAAGTAGTTTTTTTACTCATTATGACAGTAATAAATGGCTAATTATGCCTGGAGAAATGTATCTTTGTGAGTTTTACTGGGAAAATATTTTTTTGTAAGTTTTGTGAAGACACAAGTTATTTTTTTTTTACTCAATATGATAGTATAACTGTCATACTAAATATAAAAGTTGTATAAACATAACTCCAAAACCAAACATGCATTATGTCTAAAAATGCCTGCAATATTGTATCTATGTGATTTTTACCAGAATCAGGTATTTTTGGTAAGGTTTACAAATACAACAATTAGGTTTTACTCATAATGACAGTATAACTGCCATATTCAAAATAACAGTTATTTAAACATAACTCCTAAACCAAACATGCTAAATGGCTAATAATGCCTGGAGAAATGTATCTTTGTGAGTTTTACTAGAAACAAATATTTTTAAGGTTTGTAAAGAAATGCTTTTTTTTTTTTTTACTCAATACGATGGTATAGCTGTCTCTCTGAGCTGCCACCTTAACGTGGTAGAGGAGTTTGCGTGTCCCAATGATCCTAGGAGCTATGTTGTCCCTGGTAGGGTCTCCCAAGACAAACTGGTCCTATGAGGGATCAGACAAAGAGCAGCTCGAAGACCTCCATGAATAATAAAAAACAAGGACCCAGATTTCCCTCGCCCGGACGCGGGTCACCGGGACCCCCTCTGGAGCCAGGCCCGGAGGTGGGGCACGATGGCGAGCGCCTGACATGGGGCCCGGCCGGGCACAGCCCGAAGAGGCAACGTGGGTCCCCCCTCCAATGGGCTCACCATCCATAGCAGGGGTCATAGAGGTCGGGTGCGATGTGAGCTGGGCGGCAGCCGAAGGCAGGGCACTTGGCGGTCCGATCCTCGGCTACAGAAGCTAGCTCTTGGGACGTGGAACGTCACCTCGCTGGGGGGGAAGGAGCCTGAGCTAGTGCGCGAAGTGGAGAAGTTCCGGTTAGATATAGTCGGACTCACTTCGACGCACAGCAAGAGCTCTGGAACCAGTTCTCTCGAGAGGGGCTGGACTCTCTTCCACTCTGGTGTTGCCGGCAGTGAAAGGCGACGGGCTGGGGTGGCAATTATTGTTTCCCCCCGGCTCAGAGCCTGTACGTTGGAGTTCAACCCGGTGGACGAGAGGGTAGCTTCCCTCCGCCTTCGGGTGGGGGAACGGGTCCTGACTGTGGTTTGCGCTTACGCGCCAAACCGCAGCTCAGAGTACCCACCCTTTTTGGATTCACTCGAGGGAGTACTTGAGAGTGCTCCCCCGGGTGATTCCCTCATGCCACTGGGGGACTTCAATGCTCATGTTGGCAACGACAGTGAAACCTGGAGAGGCGTGATTGGGAAGAATGGCTGCCCGGATCTGAACCCGAGCGGTGTTTTGTTATTGGACTTTTGTGCCCGTCACAGATTGTCCAAAACGAACACCATATTCAAACATAAGGGTGTCCATATGTGCACTTGGCACCAGGACACCCTAGGCTGCAGTTCCATGATCGACTTTGTAGTTGTGTCATCGGATTTGCGGCCTCATGTTTTGGACACTCGGGTGAAGAGAGGGGCGGAGCTTTCTACCGATCACCACCTGTTGGTGAGTTGGCTGCGATGGTGGGGGAGGATGCCGGACAGACCTGGCAGGCCCAAACGCATTGTGAGGGTTTGCTGGGAACGTCTGGCAGAGTCTCCTGTCAGAGAGAGTTTCAATTCCCACCTCCGGAAGAACTTTGAACATGTCACGAGGGAGGTGCTGGACATTGAGTCCGAATGGACCATGTTCCGCGCCTCTATTGTCGAGGCGGCTGATTGGAGCTGTGGCCGCAAGGTAGTTGGTGCTTGTCGTGGCGGTAATCCTAGAACCCGTTGGTGGACACCGGCGGTGAGGGATGCCGTCAAGCTGAAGAAGGAGTCCTATCGGGTTCTTTTGGCTCATAGGACTCCTGAGGCAGCGGACAGGTACCGACAGGCCAAGCGGTGTGCGGCTTCAGCGGTCGCAGAGGCAAAAACTCGGACATGGGAGGAGTTCGGGGAAGCCCTGGGAAATGACTTCCGGGCGGCTTCGAAGCAATTCTGGACCACCATCCGCCGCCTCAGGAAGGGGAAGCAGTGCACTATCAACACCGTGTATGGCGAGGATGGTGTTCTGCTGACCTCGACTGCGGACTGTGGATCGGTGGAGGGAATACTTCGAAGACCTCCTCAATCCCACCAACACGTCTTCTTATGAGGAAGCAGTGCCTGGGGAGTCTGTGGTGGGCTCTCCTATTTCTGGGGCTGAGGTTGCTGAGGTAGTTAAAAAGCTCCTCGGTGGCAAGGCCCCAGGGCTAGATGAGATCCGCCCGGAGTTCCTTAAGGCTCTGGATGCTGTGGGGCTGTCTTGGTTGACAAGACTCTGCAACATCGCGTGGACATCGGGGGCAGTACCTCTGGATTGGCAGACCGGGGTGGTGGTTCCTCTCTTTAAGAAGGGGAACCGGAGGGTGTGCTCTAACTATCGTGGGATCACACTCCTCAGCCTTCCCGGTAAGGACTATTCAGGTGTAGTGGAGAGGAGGCTACGCCGGATAGTCGAACGTCGGATTCAGGAGGAACAGTGTCTTTACAAACCTTACAATTTTTTATTATTTTTTCCAGGAAAACTCACAAAGATACATTGCTCCAGGCATTATTAGCCATTTTGCATTTGTGGTTTAGGAATTATGTTTAAATACATGTCATGTTCAATGTGGCAGTTATATTGTCATTATGAGTGAAACCAATTTTTTGTATTTGTAAACCTTACCAAAATACCGGATTCTGGTAAAACTCACATAGATACAATATTACAGGAATTTCTAGACATAAAACATGTTTGGTTTTGGAGTTGTGTTTATATAACTTTCATATTTAGTATGACAGTTATACCATTATATTGAGTAAAAAAAATAACTTGTTTCTTTATAAACATTACATTTTTTTTTTTCTAGTAAAACTCACAGATACATTTCTCCAGGTATAATTAGCCATTTATCATGTTTGGTTTAGGAGTTATGTTTAAATAACTGTCATATTGAGTGTGGCAGTTATACTGTCATTATGAGTAAAACCTAGATTTTGTATTTGTAAACCTTACCAAAATACCTAATTCTGGTAAAAATCACATAGATACAATATTACAGGCATTTTTAGACATAATGCATGTTTGGTTTTGGAGTTATGTTTATACAACTTTCATATTTAGTATGACAGTTATACCATTATATTGAGTAAAAAAAAAAAATTGTGTCTTTATAAACCTTTTTTTTTTCCAGTAAAACTCACAAAGATACATTTATCCAGGTATAATTAGCCATTTATCATGTTTGGTTTAGGAATTTTGTTTAAATAACTGTCATATTGAGTGTGGCAGTTATACTGTCATTATGAGTAAAACCTATTTTTTTGTACCACATCGATACAATATTACAGGAATTTTTAGACATAAAGCATGTTTGGTTTTGGAGTTATGTTTATATAACTTTCATATTTAGTATGAAAGTTATACCATCAAATTGAGTAAAAAAACAAACAAAATATTGTTTTCCAGTAAAATTCACAAATATACCTTTCTCTAGGCATTATTAGTCATTTTGCATTTGTGTTTTAGGAGTTATGTTTAAATAACTGTCATATTGAGTGTGGCAGTTATACTGTCACTATGAGTAAAACCTAATTTTTGTTTTTGTAAACTTTACCAAAATACCTGATTCTGATAAAACTCACATATTGCATATTTGGTTTTGGAGTTGTGTTTATATAACTTTCATTAATAGTGTGACAGCTATACTGTAATATTGTGTAAAAAAAAAACTAACTTGTGTCTTTACAAACCTTACAAAATATTTTTTCCAGTTAAACTCACAAAGATACATTCCTCAAGGCATTATTAGCCATATTATCAGATTGATTGTGACAGTATACGTATTTATGAGTTAAACTAATATTTTGTATGAGTAAAACCTAATTTTTGTATTTTTCAACATTACCAAAATACCTGATTCTTGTAAAACTCACATAGATACAATATTACAGGCATTTTTAGACATAATGCATGTTTGGTTTTGGAGTTATGTTTATATAACTTTTACATTTATTATGACAGTTATACAAACATATTGAATAAAAAAAAACTAACTTGTGTCTTTACAAACCTTACAAAATAATTTTATTTTCCAGTTAAACTCACAAAGATACCTTTCTCCAGGCAGTATTAGCCATTTAGCATGTTTAAATTAGGAGTTATGTTTAAATAACTGTAATTTTGAACGTGGCAGTTATACTGTCATTATGAGTAAAACCTACTTTTTGTATTTGTAAACCTTACCAAAATACCTGATTCTGGTCAAACTCACATAGATTTAATACTACAGGCATTTTTAGACATAATGCATGTTTGGTTTTGGCGTTATGTTTATATAACTGTCATTTTGAATCTGGTAGTAAATAACTGTAATTTTGAACGTGGCAGTTATACTGTCATTATGAGTAAAACCTACTTTTTGTATTTGTAAACCTTACCAAAATACCTGATTCTGGTAAAACCCACATCGATACAATATCACAGGAATTTTTAGACACAAAGTATGTTTGGTTTTGGAGTTATGTTTATATAACTTTCATATTTAGTATGACAGTTATACCATCATATTGAGTAATAAAACACTAATTTGTATCTTTACAAACCTTACAAAATATTGTTTTCCAGTAAAATTCACAAATATACATTTCTCTAGGCATTATTAGTCATTTTGCATTTGTGTTTTAAAGTTAAAGTTAAAGTTAAAGTCCCAATGATTGTCACACACACACTAGGTGTGGAGAAATTTGTCCTCTGCATTTGACCCATCCCCTTGATCACCCCCTGGGAGGTGAGGGGAGCAGCGGTGCTGCGCCCGGGAATCATTTTTGGTGATTTAACCCCCAATTCCAACCCTTGATGCTGAGTGCCAAGCAGGGACGTAATGGGTCCCATTTTTTATAGTCTTGGTATGACTCGGCCGGGGTTTGAACTCACAACCTACCGATCTCAGGGCGGACACTCTAACCACTAGATAGGAGTTATGTTTACATAACTGTCATATTGAGGGTGACAGTTATACTGTCACTATGAGTAAAACCTAATTTTTTGATTTGTAAACTTTACCAAATACACTGTTAAATAAACATAACTCCAAAACCAAACTTGCAATATGTCTAAAAATACCTGTAATATTGTATCTATGTGAGTTTTACCAGAATCAGGTAATTCGGTAAGGTTTACATATACACAAATTTGGTTTTACTCATAATGACAGTATAACTGCCACATTTAATATGACAGTTATGTAAACATAACTCCTATACCACACATGCAAAATGGTTAAAAATGCTTGGAGAAATGTATCTTTGTGAGTTTTACTGGAAAAAACGAATTTGTAAGGTTTATAAAGATACAAGTTAAATGTTTTACTCAATATGATGATATAACTGTCATACTAAATATGAAAGTTATATTAACATAACTCCAAAACCAATGTTCGTTTTACGAGAATCACGTATTTTGGAAAGGTTTACAAAAACAAAAAATAGGTTTTACTCATAATGACAGTATAACTGCCACATTCAATATGACAGTTATGTAAACATAACTCCTAAACCACACATGCAAAATGGTTAATAATGCCTGGAGAAATGTATCTTTTTAAGTTTTACATGGAAAAAAAACAATTTTGTAAGGTTTGTAAAGACTGCGATGAGGTGTCGACTTGTCCAGGGTGTACCCCGCCTTCCGCCCGATTGTACCTGAGATAGGCTCCAGCGCGCCCCCCGCGACCCCAAAGGGAATAAGCGGTACAAAATGGATGGATGAATGGGTTTGTAAAGACACAAGTTATTTTTTTCTTACTCAATATGACAGTAAAACTGTCATACTAAATGTAAAAAAATTATAAACATAACTCCAAAACCAAACATGCATTATGTCTAAAAATGCCTGTAATATTGTATTCATGTGAGTTTAACTAGAATCAGTTGTTTTTGTAAGGTTTGCAAATACAAAATATTGGTTTTACTCACTATGACAGTACACTGTCACATTCAATCTGACAGTTATTTAAACATAACTCCTAAACCACACATACAAAATGACTAATAACGCCTGGAGAAAAGTTTATTTGTGAGTTTTAAACTGTCAGATTGAATGTGACAGTATACTGTCATAGTGAGTAAAACCAATATTTTGTATTTGCAAAACTTACAAAAACAACTGATTCTAGTTAACTCACATGGATACAATATTACAGGCATTTTTAGACATAATGCATGTTTGGTTTTGGAGTTATGTTTATACTACTTTTACATTTAGTATGACAGTTATACTGTCCAACCATCCATCCATTTTCTACCGTTTATTCCCTTCGGGGTGGCGGGGGGCGCTGGAGCCTATCTCAGCTACAATCGGGCGGAAGGCGGGGTACACCCTGGAAAAGTCGCCACCTCATCATATTAATATAACTCCAAAACCAAACATGCATTATGTCTAAAAATGCCTGTAATATTGTATCCATGTGAGTTTTACTAGAATAAGTTGTTTTTGTAATTTTTGCAAATACAAAATACTGGTTTTACTCACTATGACAGTATACTGTCACATTCAATCTGACAGTTTAAAACTCACAAATAAACTTTTCTCCAGGCGTTATTAGTCATTTTGTATGTGTGGTTTAGGAGTTATTTTTAAATAACTGTCAGATTGAATGTGACAGTATACTGTCATAGTGAGTAAAACCAATATTTTGTATTTGAAAACCTTACAAAAACAACTGATTCTAGTAAAACTCACATGGATACAATATTACAGGCATTTTTAGACATAATGCATGTTTGGTTTTGGAGTTATAATTATATAACTTTTACATTTAGTATGAGAGTTATACTGTCATATTGAGTAAAAAAGAAAAAAACTTGTGTCTTTAAAAACCTTACAAAATATTTTTTTTTTCCCCAGTAAAACTCACAAAGATAAATTTTTCCAGGCATTATTAGCCATTTTGCATGTGAGGTTTAGGAGTTATATTTAAATAACTGTCATATTGCGTGTGGCAGTTATACTGTCATTATGAGTAAAACCTATTTGTTGTATTTGTAAACCTTACCAAAATACCTGATTGTAGTAAAACTCACATAGATACAATATTACAGGCATTTTTAGACGGATTGCATGTTTGGTTTTAGAGTTATGTTTATATAACTTTCATATTTAGTATGACAGTTATACTGTCATATTGAGTAAAAGAAACTAATTTGTGTCTATGCAAACCATACAAAATATTTTTTTCCAGTAGCAGGTATTTTGGTAAGGTTTACAAATAAAACAATTTGGTTTTACTCATAATGACAGTATAACTGCCACGTTCAAAATGACAAATATTTAAACATAACTCCTAAACCAAACATGCTATATGGCTAATAATGCCTGGAGAAAGGTGTCTTTGTGAGTTTTACTGGAAAAACATTATTTTGTATGGTTTGTAAACACACAAGTTAGTTTTGTTTTACTCAATATGACAGTATAACTGTCATACTTAATGTAAAAGTTGTATAAACATAACTACAAAACCAAACATGCATTATATCTAAAATTGCCTGTAATGATGTATCCATGTGAGTTTTACTAGAATCAGTTGTTTTTGTAAGTTTTGGGAATACAAAATATTGGTTTTACTCACTATGACAGTATACTGTCACATTCAATCTGACAGTTATTTAAACATACCGGTAACTCCTAACCACACATTCAAAGTGACTAATAATGCCTGGAGAAATGTATTTTTGTGAGTTTTACTGGAAAAAAAATATTTTGTAAGGTTTGTTTGGACACAAGTTAGTTTTTTTTACTCAATATGATGGTACGGACGGCGTGGCGCGGTGGAAGAATGGCCGTGCGCGACCCGAGGGTCCCTGGTTCAATCCCCACCTAGTACCAACCTCGTCATGTCCGTTGTGTCCTGAGCAAGACACTTCACCCTTGCTCCTGATGGGTGCTGGTTAGCGCCTTGCATGGCAGCTCCCCCCATCAGTGTGTGAATGTGTGTGTGAATGGGTAAATGTGGAAGTAGTGTCAAAGCGCTTTGAGTGCCTTGAAGGTAGAAAAGCGCTATACAAGTACAACCCATTGATCATTTATCATTTATAACTGTCTTACTAAATTTAAAAGTTATATAAACATAACTTCAAAACCAAACATGCAATCCATCTAAAAATGCCTGTAATATTGAATCTATGTGAGTTTTACCACAAACAGGTATTTTGGTAAGGTTCACAAATACAACAATTAGGTTTTACTCATAATGACAGTATAACTGCCACACGCAATATGACAGTTATTTAAATATAACTCCTAAACCTCACATGCAAAATGGCTAATAATGCCTGGAAAAATTTATCTTTGTGAGTTTTACTGGGAAAAAAAAATATTTTGTAAGGTTTTTAAAGACACAAGTTATTTATTTATTTTACTCAATATGACAGTATAACTGTCATACTAAATGTAAAAGTTATATAATTATAACTCCAAAAACAAACATGCATTATGTCTAAAAATGCCTGTAATATTGTATCCATGTGAGTTTTAGTAGAATCAGTTGTTTTTGTAAGGTTTTCAAATACAAAATATTGGTTTTACTCACAATGACAGTATACTGTTACATTCAATCTGACAGTTATTTAAACATAACTCCTAAACCACACATGCAAAATGGCTAATATTGCCTGGAGAAATTAATTTTTGTGAGTTTTACTGGAAAAAAAATATTTTGTAAGGTTTGTTCGGACACAAGTTTTTTTTTTTTATTCAATATGATGGTATAACTGTCTTACTAAATTTGAAAGTTATATAAACATAACTTCAAAACCAAACATGCAATCCGTCTAAAAATGCATGTAATATTGAATCTATGTGAGTTTTACCACAAACAGGGATTTTGGTAAGGTTTACAAATACAAAAATTTGGTTTTACTTATAATGACAGTATAACTGCAACGTTCAAAATGACAGTTATTTAAACATAACTCCTAAACCAAACATGCTAAATGGCTAATAATGACTGGAGAAATGCATCTTTGTGAGTTTTCCTGAAAAAAACAACATTTTAGTAAGGTTTGTAAAGACACAAGTTAGTTGTTTTTTACTCCATATGACAGTATAACTGTCATACTAAATGTAAAATGTATATAAACAAAACTCCAAAACCAAACATGCATTATGTCTAAAAATGCCTGTAACATTGTATCCATGTGAGTTTTACTAGAATCAGTTGTTTTTTTAAGGTTTGAAAATAGAAAATATTGAATTTACTCACTATGACAGTATGCTGTCACATTCAATCTGACAGTTATTTAAACATAACTCCTAAACCACACATACAAAATGACTAATAATGCCTTTGTGAGTTTTACTGAAAAAAAAAAATATATATTTTGTAAGGTTTGTAAAGACACAAGTTAGTTTTGTTTTTTACTTAATATGACAGTAAAACTGTCATACTAAATATTAAAGTTATATAAACATAACTCCAAAACCAAACTTGCATTATGTTCAAAAAATGCCTGTAATATTGTATCTATGTGAGTTTTACTACAATCAGGTATTTTGGTAAGGTTTACAAATACAAAAATAAGGTTTTACTCACTATGACAGTATACTGCTGTCATTTTGAGTAAAAAAAAATTGTGTTGTAAAAAATATTTTTTTCCAGAAAAATTCACAGAGATACATTTCTCCAGGCATTATTAGTCATTTTGAATATGTGGTTTAGGAGTTATGTTTAAATAACTGTCAGATCGAATGTGACAGTATACTGTCATAGTGAGTAAAACCAATATTTTGTATTTGCAAAACTTACAAAAACAACTGATTCTAGTATAACTCACATGGATACATCATTTCAGGCATTCTTAGACATAATGCATGTTTGGTTTTGGAGTTATGTTTATATAACTTTTCCATTTAGTATGACAGTTATACTGTCTTTTTGAGTTAGAAAAAACTAACTTGTGTCTTTACAAACCTTACAATTTTTATTTATTTTTTTCCAGTAAAACTCACAAAGATACTTTTCTCCAGGCATTATTAGCCATTTAGCATGTTTTATTTATGAGTTATGTTTAAACAAATTTGGCGGTTATCCGTCAATATGAGTAAAACCTAATTTTTGTATTTGTAATCCTTACCAAAATACCTGATTCTGGTAAAAATCAAATATATTCAATATTACAGCCATTTTTTTTTACGAATTGCAAGTTTGGTTTTGGAGTTATGTTTATAAAACTTTCATTTTTAGTATGACAGTTATACCATCATATTGAGTTAAAAAAAAAAAAAAAACAGTATCTTTACAAACCTTACAAAATATTTTTTTCCAGTAAAAATCACAAAGATACATTTTTCCACGCATTATTAGTCATTTTGCATGTGTGTTTTAGGAGTTATGTTTAAATAACTGTCATATTGAGCGTGGCAGTTATACTGTCATTATGAGTAAAACCTAATTTTGGTATTGTAAACCTTACCAAAATACCTGATTCTGATAAAACTCACATATATTTAATATTACAGGCATTTTTAAATGGATTGCATGTTTGGTTTTTGAGTTTGGTTTTGGAGTTATGTTTCTATAACTTTTTTTAGTTTGACAGTTATACCGTCATATTGAGTAAAAAAACTTGTGTCTTTGTAAACCTTACAAAAGATCATTACTCTAGTAAAACTAACAAAGATACTTTTCTCCAGGTTTAATAGCCATTTTCATGTGTCGTTTATGACTTATGTTTAAATAACTGTCATATTGAGTGTGGCACTTATAATGTCACTATCAGTAAAACCTATTTTTTTTATTTGTCAACCTTACCAAAATACCTCATTTTGGTAAAACTCACATAGATTCAATATTACAGACATTTTTAGATGGATTGCAAGTTTGGTTTTGGAGTCATGTTTATATATTTTCTGCATGTAGTATGACAGTTATACTGTCATATTGAGTAAAAAAAACTAACGTGTGTCTTTACAAACCTTACAAATTGTTTTTCCTAGTAAAACTCACAAAGATACATTTCTCCAGGCATTATTAGCCATTTTGCATGTGTGGTTTAGGAGTTATGTTTACATAACTGTCAGATTGAATGTGACAGTATACTGTCATAGTGAGTAAAACCTAATTTTGGTATTTGTAAACCTTACCAAAATACCTGATTCTGGTAAAACTCACATAGATACAATATTACACATAGACATAAAACATGTTTGGTTTTGCAGTTATGTTTATACAACTTTCATATTTAGTATGACAGTATACCATCATATTGAGTAAAAAAACTAAATTGTGTCTTTACAAACCTTACAAAATGTTTTTTTTTCATTAAATTTCACAAAGATACATTTTTCCAGGCATTATTAGTCATTTTGCATTTGTTTTTTTAGGAGTTATGTTTAAAAAACTGTCATATTGCGTGTGGCAGTTATACTGTCATTATGAGTAAAACCTAATTTTTGTATTTGTAAACCTTACCAAAATACCTGATTTTGGTTAAACTCACATAGATTCATAATTACAGGCATTTTTAGACGGATTGCAAGTTTGGTTTTAGAGTTATGTGTATATAACTTTCATATTCAGTATGACAGTTATACTGTCAAATTGAGTAAAAAATAACAAACTTGTAATTTTAAAAACCTTAAAAAATATTTTTTTCCAATAAAATTCAGAGAGATGCATTTTTCTCGGCATTATTAGTCATTTTGCATGTGTGGTTTAGGAGTTATGTTTAAATAGCTGTCAGATTGAATGTGACAGTACACTGTCATAGTAAGTAAAACCAATATTTTGTATTTGCAAAACTTACAAAAACAACTGATTTTAGTAAAACTCACATTGATACAATATCCATCCATCCATCTTCCTCCGCTTATCCGAGGTCGGGTCGCGGGGGCAGCAGCCTAAGCAGGGAAGCCCAGACTTCCCTCTCCCCAGCCACTTCGTCCAGCTCCTCCCAGGGGACCCCGAGGCGTTCCCAGGCCAGCCGGGAGATATAGTCTTCCCAACGTGTCCTGGGTCTTCCCCGCGGCCTCCTACCGGTCAGACGTGCCATAAACACCTCCCTAGGGAGGCGTTCGGGTGGCATCCTGACCAGATGCCCGAACCACCTCATCTGGCTCCTCTCGATGTGGAGGAGCAGCGGCTTTCCTTTGAGCTCCTCCCGGATGGCAGAGCTTCTCACCCTATCTCTAAGGGAGAGCCCCGCCACCCGGCGGAGGAAACTCATTTCGGCCGCTTGTACCCGTGATCTTGTCCTTTCGGTCATAACCCAAAGCTCATGACCATAGGTGAGGATGGGAACGTAGATCGACCGGTAAATTGAGAGCTTTGCCTTCCGGCTCAGCTCCTTCTTCACCACAACGGATCGATACAGCGTCCGCATTACTGAAGACGCAGCACCGATCCGCCTGTCGATCTCACGATCCACTCTGCCCCCACTCGTGAACAAGACTCCGAGGTACTTGAACTCCTCCACTTGGGGCAAAATCTCCTCCCCAACCCGGAGATGGCACTCCACCCTTTTCCGGGCGCGAACCATGGACTCGGACTTGGAGGTGCTGATTCTCATCCCAGTCGCTTCACACTCGGCTGCGAACCGATCCAGTGAGAGCTGAAGATCCTGGCCAGATGAAGCCATCAGGACCACATCATCTGCAAAAAGCAGAGACCTAAATCAAATCAAATCAACTTTATTTATAGAGCACATTTAAAATTATCCTGCAGCCACCAAACCAGTCGAAGTGAGTCCGACTATATCTAGCCGGAACTTCTCCACCTCGCGCACTAGCTCAGGCTCCTTCCCCCCCAGCGAGGTGACGTTCCACGTCCCAAGAGCTAGCTTCTGTAGCCGAGGATCGGACCGCCAAGTGCCCTGCCTTCGGCTGCCGCCCAGCTCACATTGCACCCGACCTCCATGACCCCTGCTATGGGTGGTGAGCCCATTGGAGGGGGGACCCACGTTGCCTCTTCGGGCTGTGCCCGGCAGGGCCCCATGGGGGCAGGCCCGGCCACCAGGTGCTCTCCATCGGGCCCCACCTCCGGGCCTGGCTCCAGAGGGGGGCCCCGGTGACCCGCGTCCGGGCGAGGGAAATCTGGGTCCTTGTTTTTTATATTTCATGGAGGTCTTCGAGCTGCTCTTTGTCTGATCCCTCACCTAGGACCAGTTTGTCTTGGGAGACCCTACCAGGGTGCATAAAGCCCCCGGACAACATAGCTCCTAGGATCATTGGGACACGCAAACTCCTCTACCACGTTAAGGTGGCAGCTCAGAGAGGAGTGATACAATATTACAGGCATTTTTTATCGGATGTCCATCCATCCATCCATTTTCTACCGCTTATTCCCTTCGGGGTCGCGGGGGGCGCTGGAGCCTATGTCAGCTACAATCGAGCGGAAGGCGGGGTACACCCTGGAAATGTCGCCACCTCATCATATTAAGTAAAAAAAACTAAATTGGTTCTTTACAAACCTTACAAAATATGTTTTTCCAGTAATCTCACAAAGATACATTTCTCCAGGCATTATAGCCATTTTGCATGTGTGGTTTGGTAGTTATGTTTAAATAACTGTCAAATTGAATGTGACAGTATACTATCATGGTGAGTAAAACCAATATTTTGTAATTGCAAACCTTACTACAACAATTGATTTTCGTAAAACTCGCAAGGATACAAAATTACAGGCATTTTTAAACATAATGCATGTTTTGTTTTGGAGTTATGTTTATATATGTTTTACATTTAGTATTAGAGTTATACTGTCATATTGAGTAAAAAAAACTAACTTGTGTCTTTATAAACCTTAAAAAAAAATGTTTTCCAGTAAAACTCACAAAGATACATTTCTCCAGGCATGATTAGCCATTAACCATGTTTGGTTTAGAGTTATGTTTAAATAACTGTCATATTGCGTGTGGCAGATATACTGTCATTATGAGTAAAACCAATTTTTTGTATTTGTAAAATTACCAAAATAACTTATTCTGATAAAACTCACATGGATGAAATATTACAGGATTTTTTTTTAGACATAAAGCATGTTTCCATCATATTGAGTAAAAAAAACTAACTTGTGTCTATACAAACTTTACAAAATATTTTTTTTCCAGTAAAACTCACAAAAATACATTTCTCCAGTTATTATTAGCCACTTTGCATCCGTGGTTTAGAATTTGTGTTTAAATAACAGTCAGATTGAATGTGACAGTATACTGTCATAGTGAGTAAAACCTAATTTTTGTATTTGTAAACCTTAACAAAATAACTGATTCTAGTAAAACTCACATAGATTCAATATTACAGGCATTTTTAGACGGATTGCATGTTTGGTATTGGAGTTATGTTTATATAACTTTTACATTTATTATGACAGTTATACAAACATATTGAATAAAAAAAAACTATATTGTGTCTTATCAAACCTTACAAAATATTTTTTTTCCTGTAAAACTCACAAAGATACATTTCTCCAGGCATTATTAGCCATTTTGCATTTGTGGTTTAGGAGTTATGTTAACATAACCGTCATATTGAGGGTGGCAGTTATACTGTCATTATGAGTAAAACCTAATTTTTGTATTTATAAACCTTACCAAAATTCCTGATTCTGGTAAAACTCACATAGATACAATATTACAGGCATTTTTAGACATAATGCATGTTTGGTTTTGGAGTTATGTTTATATACATTTTTCCAGGCATTATTAGCTATTTATCATGTTTGGTTTAGGAGTTATGTTTAAATAACTGTCATATCAAATAATGCAGTTATACTGTCATTATGAGTAAAACCCAAGTTTTGTATTTGTAAACCTTACCAAAATACCTGATTCTGGTAAAACTCATATAGATTCAATATTACAGGCAGTTTAAGACGGATTGCAAGTTTGGTTTAGGAGTTTGGTTTTGGAATGATGTTTATATTACTTTTATATTTATCCATCCATCCATCCATCTTCTTCCGCTTATCCGAGGTCGGGTCGCGGGGGCAGCAGCCTAAGCAGGGAAGCCCAGACTTCCCTCTCCCCAGCCACTTCGTCCAGCTCTTCCTGTGGGACCCCGAGGCGTTCCCAGGCCAGCCGGGAGACATAGTCTTCCCAACGTGTCCTGGGTCTTCCCCGTGGCCTCCTACCGGTCGGACGTGCCCTAAACACCTCCCTAGGGAGGCGTTCGGGTGGCATCCTGACCAGATGCCCGAACCACCTCATCTGGCTCCTCTCGATGTGGAGGAGCAGCGGCTTTACTTTGAGCTCTCCCCGGATGGCAGAGCTTCTCACACCCTACCTCTAAGGGAGAGCCCCGCCACCCGGCGGAGGAAACTCATTTCGGCCGCTTGTACCCGTGATCTTGTCCTTTCGGTCAAAACCCAAAGCTCATGACCGGGTTAGCGAGAACCATGCACTGGGACTTGGAGGTCCCAGTCCATGGTCCATCCCAGTCGCTTCACACTCGGCTGCGAACCGATCCAGTGAGAGCTGAAGATCCTGGCCAGATGAAGCCAACAGGACCACATCATCTGCATAAAGCAGAGACCTAATCCTGCAGCCACCAAACCAGATCCCCTCAACGCCTTGACTGCGCCTATAAATTCTGTCCATAAAAGTTATGAACAGAATCGGTGACAAAGGGCAGCCTTGGCGGAGTCCAACCCTCACTGGAAACGTGTCCGACTTACTGCCGGCAATGCGGACCAAGCTCTGGCACTGAGCATACAGAGAGCGGACTGCCACAATCAGACAGTCCGATACCCAATACTCTCTGAGCACTCCCCACAGGACTTCCCGAGGGACACGGTCGAATGCCTTCTCCAAGTCCACAAAACACATGTAGACTGGTTGGGCAAACTCCCATGTACCCTCAAGGACCCTGCCGAGAGTATAGAGCTGGTCCACAGTTCCACGACCAGGACGAAAACCACACTGTTCCTCCTGAATCCGAGGTTCGACTATCCGGCGTAGCCTCCTCTCCAGTACACCTGAATAGACCTTACCGGGAAGGCTGAGGAGTGTGATCCCACGATAGTTAGAGCACACCCTCCGGTTCCCCTTCTTAAAGAGAGGAACCACCACCCCGGTCTGCCAATCCAGAGGTACTGCCCCCGATGTCCACGCGATGCTGCAGAGTCTTGTCAACCAAGACAGCCCCACAGCATCCAGAGCCTTAAGGAACTCCGGGCGGATCTCATCTAGCCCTGGGGCCTTGCCACCGAGGAGCTTTTTAACTACCTCAGCAACCTCAGCCCCAGAAATAGGAGAGCCCACCACAGACTCCCCAGGCACTGCTTCCTCATAAGAAGACATGTTGGTGGGATTGAGGAGGTCTTCGAAGTATTCCCTCCACCGATCCACAGTCCGCAGTCGAGGTCAGCAGAACACCATCCTCGCCATACACGGTGTTGATAGTGCACTGCTTCCCCTTCCTGAGGCGGCGGCTGGTGGTCCAGAATTGCTTCGAAGCCGTCCGGAAGTAATTTTCCAGCGCTTCCCCGAACTCCTCCCATGTCCGAGTTTTTGCCTCTGCGACCGCTGAAGCCGCACACCTGTCGGTACCTGTCCGCTGCCTAAGGAGTCCTATGAGCCAAAAGAACCCGATAGGACTCCTTCTTCAGCTTGACGGCATCCCTCACCGCCGGTGTCCACCAACGGGTTCTAGGATTACCGCCACGACAAGCACCAACTACCTTGCGGCCACAGCTCCAATCAGCCGCCTCGACAATAGAGGCGCGGAACATGGTCCATTCGGACTCAATGTCCAGCACCTCCCTCGTGACATGTTCAAAGTTCTTCCGGAGATGGGAATTGAAACTCTCTCTGACAGGAGACTCTGCCAGACGTTCCCAGCAAACCCTCACAATGCTTTTGGGCCTGCCAGGTCTGTCCGGCATCCTCCCCCACCATCGCAGCCAACTCACCAACAGGTTGTTATCGGTAGAAAGCTCCGCCCCTCTCTTCACCCGAGTATCCAAAACATGAGGCCGCAAATCCGATGACACAACTACAAAGTCGATCATGGAACTGCGGCCTAGGGTGTCCTGGTGCCAAGTGCACATATGGACACCCTTATGTTTGAACATGGTGTTCGTTATGGAAAATCTGTGACGGGCACAAAAGTCCAATAACAAAACACCGCTCGGGTTCAGATCCGGGCAGCCATTCTTCCCAATCACGCCTCTCCAGGTTTCACTGTCGTTGCCAACATGAGCATTGAAGTCCCCCAGTAGCATGAGGGAATCACCCGGGGGAGCACTCTCAAGTACTCCCTCGAGTGAATCCAAAAAGGGTGGGTACTCTGAGCTGCGGTTTGGCGCGTAAGCGCAAACCACAGTCAGGACCCGTTCCCCCACCCGAAGGCGGAGGGAAGCTACCCTCTCGTCCACCGGGTTGAACTCCAACGTACAGGCTCTGAGCCGGGGGGAAACAAGAATTGCCACCCCAGCCCGTCGCCTTTCACTGCCGGCAACACCAGAGTGGAAGAGAGTCCAGCCCCTCTCGAGAGAACTGGTTCCAGAGCTCTTGCTGTGCGTCGAAGTGAGTCCGACTATATCTAACCGGAACTTCTCCACTTCGCGCACTAGCTCAGGCTCCTTCCCCCCCAGCGAGGTGACGTTCCACGTCCCAAGAGCTAGCTTCTGTAGCCGAGGATCGGACCGCCAAGTGCCCTGCCTTCGGCTGCCGCCCAGCTCACATCGCACCCGACCTCTATGACCCCTGCTATGGATGGTGAGCCCTTTGGAGGGGGGACCCACGTTGCCTCTTCGGGCTGTGCCCGGCCGGCCCCATGTCAGGCGCTCGCCATCGTGCCCCACCTCCGGGCCTGGCTCCAGAGGGGGTCCCGGTGACCCGCGTCCGGGCGAGGGAAATCTGGGTCCTTGTTTTTTATTATTCATGGAGGTCTTCGAGCTGCTCTTTGTCTGATCCCTCATAGGACCAGTTTGTCTTGGGAGACCCTACCAGGGACAACATAGCTCCTAGGATCATTGGGACACGCAAACTCCTCTACCACGTTAAGGTGGCAGCTCAGAGAGACAGTTATACCATCATATTGAGTAAAAAAAAACAACAACATTTCTTTACAAACCTTAAAAATATTTGTTTCTAGTAAAACTCGCAAAGATACATTTCTCCAGGCATTATTAGCCATTTAGCATGTTTGGTTTAGGAGTTATGTTTAAATAACTGTTATTTTGAATATGGCAGTTATACTGTCATTATGAGTAAAACCCAATTTTGGTATTTGTAAACCTTACCAAAATACCTGATTCTGGTCAAACTCACATAGATTCAATATTACAGGCATTTTTAGACGTATTGCAAGTTTGGTTTTGGAGTAATGTTTATTTAACTTTCATATTTAGTATGACAGTTATACTGTCATATTAAGTGAAAAAACTAACTTGTTTCTTTACAAACCTTATAAAAAAAAACGTTTTCCAGGAAAACTCACAAAGATACATTTTTCCTGGCATTATTAGCCATTTTGTAATTGTGGTTTAGGAGTTACAATATATTTAAATAACTGTCAGATTGAATGTGACAGTATACTGTCATAGTGAGTAAAACCTAATTTTTGTATTTGTAAACCTTACCAAAAATACCTGATTCTGGTAAAAATCACATAAATACAATATTGCAGGCATTTTTAGACATAATGCATGTTTGGTTTTGGAGTTATGTTTATACAACTTTTATATTTAGTATGACAGTTATACTCTCATATTGAGTAAAAAAAGAATAACTTGTGTCTTCATAAACCTTACAAAAAAATGTTTTCCCAGTAAAACTCACAAAGATACATTTCTCCAGGCATAATTAGCCATTTATTACTGTCATAATGAGTAAAAAACTACTTTTTGTGTTTGCAAGCCTTAAAATAGCATATGTTTCGAGTAAAACTCACAAGGATGCATTGTTTCAGGCTTTTTTTTAACCTATTTGCATATGTGGTTAGGGAGTTAAGCTTAAATAACAGTCAAATTGAATGTAGCAGTAAACTGTCATTATGAGTAAACCCCTAATTTATGTAATTGTACACCTTACCAAATTAACTGATTCTTGTAAAACTCTCAGAGATACAATATTTTAGGCATTTTTAGACATAATCCATGTTTAGTTTTGGAGTTGTTTATATAACTTTCATATTTTGTATGACATTTATACTGTCATATTGCATTAAAAAAACTAACTTGCCTCTTGCAAAACTTACAAAATATATTTTTTCTAGTAAAACTAACAAAGATACATGTCTTCAGGCATTATTAGACATGTTGCATGTTTGGTGTAGGAATTATGTTGAAAAACATTTGTATTGCTTATTTCGCATTATCTCAGGATTTTAAGAACTTTACTGTCATAATGAGTAAAAAACTACTTTTTGTGTTTGCAAGCCTTAAAATAGCAAATGTTTCGAGTAAAACTCACAAGGATGCATTGTTTTAGGCTTTATTAACCTATTTGCATGTGTGATTAGGAAGTTATGTTTAAATAACAGTCAAATTGAATGTAGCAGTTATACTGTCATTATGAAAAAAAAACAATTTTTGTATTTGTAAACCTTACCAAATTACCTGATTCTGGTAAAACTGACATAGATACAATATTTTAGGCATTTTTAGACATAATGCATGTTCAATTTTGGAGTTATGTTTATATATATTTCATATTTGGTATGACAGTTATACTGTCATATTGAATTAAAAAAACTAACTTGCCTCTTTGCAAAACTTACAAAATATAATTTTTCTAGTAAAACTAACAAAGATACATATCTTCACGCATTATCAGACATGTTGCATGTTTGGTGTAGGAATTATGTTGAAAAACATTTTTATTGCTTATTTCGCATTATCTCAGGATTTTAAGAACTTTACTGTCATAATGAGTAAAAAACTACTTTTTGTGTTTGCAAGCCTTAAAATAGCAAATGTTTCGAGTAAAACTCACAAGGATGCATTGTTTTAGGCTTTATTAACCTATTTGCATGTGTGATTAGGAAGTTATGTTTAAATAACAGTCAAATTGAATGTAGCAGGTATACTGTCATGAAAAAAAAAAATGTTGTATTTGTAAACCTTACCAAATTACCTGATTCTGGTGAAACTCACATATATACAATATTACAGGCAATTTTAGACATAATGCATGTTTAGGTTTGGAGTTTTGTTTATATAACTTTCATATTTGGTATGACAGTTATACTGTCATATTGAATTAAAAAAACTTATTTGCCTCTTTGCAAAACTTATAAAAGATCATTTTTCTAGTAAAACTAACAAAGATACATGTCTTCAGGCATTATTCGACATTTTGCATGTTTGGTGTAGGAATTATGTTGAAAGACATTTGTATTGCTTATTTTGCATTATCTCAGGATTTTAAGAACATTACTGTCAAAATGAGTAAAAAACTACTTTTTGTGTTTGCAAGCCTAAAATAGCATATGTTTCGAGTAAAACTCACAAGGATGCATTGTTTTAGGCTTTATTAACCTATTTTGCATGTGTGGTTAGGGAGTTATGTTTAAATAACAGTCAAATTGAATGTAGCAGTTAACTGTCATTATGAGTAAACCCCTAATTTATGTAATTGTACACCTTACCAAAATAACTGATTCTTGTAAAACTCACATAGATACAATATTTTAGGCATTTTTAGACATAATGCATGTTCAGTTTTGGAGTTATGTTTATATAACTTTCATATTTGGTATGACAGTTATACTGTCATATTGGATTAAAAAAACTAACTTGAGTCTTTGTAAAACTTACAAAAGATAATTTTTCTAGTATAACTAACAAAGATACATGTATCCATGCATTATTAGACATGTTGCATGTTTGGTGTAGGAATTATGATGAAAAACATTTTTATTGCTGATTTCGCATTATCTCAGGATTTGAAGAACATTACTGTCAAAATGATTAAAAAACTACTTTTTGTGTTTGCAAGCCTTAAAATAGCATATGTTTCGAGAAAAACTCACAAGGATGCATTGTTTTAGGCTTTATTAACCTATTTGCATGTGTGATTAAGAAGTTATGTTTAAATAACAGTCAAATTGAATGTAGCAGTTATACTGTCATTATGAAAAAAAACTATTTTTGTATTTGTAAACCTTACCAAATTACCTGATTCTGGTGAAACTCACATAGATACAACATTACAGGCAATTTTAGACATAATGCATGTTCAGTTTTGGAGTTATGTTTATAAATAAATAATGATAAATGGGTTGTACTTGTATAGCGCTTTTCTGCCTTCAAGGTACTCAAAGCGCTTTGACACTACTTCCATATTTACCTATTCATACACACATTCACACACTGATGGAGGGAGCTGCCATGAAAGGCGCTAACCAGCACCCATCAGGAGCAAGGGTGAAGTGTCTTGCTCAGAACACAACGGACATGACGAGGTTGGTACTAGGTGGGGATTGAACAAAGGGGCCCTCGGGTCGCGCACGGCCATTCTTCCACTGCGCCACGCCGTCCCAATTATATAACTTTCATATTTGGTATGACAGTTAGACTGTCATATTGAATTAAAAAAACTAACTTGCCTCTTTGCAAAACTTACAAAAGATAATTTTTCTAGTAAAACTAACAAAGATACACGTCTTCAGGCATTATTAGACATGTTGCATGTTTGGTGTAGGAATTATGTTGAAAAACATTTTTTTTGCTTATTTTGCATTATCTCAGGATTTTAAGAACATTACTGTCAAAATGAGTAAAAAAATACTTTTTGTGTTTGCAAGCCTTAAAATAGCATAGGTTTCGAGTAAAACTCACAAGGATGCATTGTTTTAGGCTTTATTAACCTATTTTGCATGTGTGGTTAGGGAGTTATGTTTAAATAACAGTCAAATTGAATGTAGCAGTTAACTGTCATTTTGAGTAAACCCCTAATTTATGTAATTGTACACCTTACCAAAATAACTGATTCTTGTAAAACTCACATAGATACAATATTTTAGGCATTTTTAGACATAATGCATGTTCAGTTTTGGAGTTATGTTTGTATAACTTTCATATTTGGTATGACAGTTATACTGTCATATTGAATTAAAAAAACTAACTTGCCTCTTTGCAAAACTTAAAAAATATAATTTTTCTAGTAAAACTAACAAAGATACATATCTTCACGCATTATCAGACATGTTGCATGTTTGGTGTAGGAATTATGTTGAAAAACATTTTTATTGCTTATTTCGCATTATCTCAGGATTTTAAGAACATTACTGTCATAATGAGTAAAAAACTACTTTTTGTGTTTGCAAGCCTTAAAATAGCATATGTTTCGAGTAAAACTCACAAGGATGCATTGTTTTAGGCTTTATTAACCTATTTTGCATGTGTGGTTAGGGAGTTATGTTTAAATAACAGTCAAATTGAATGTAGCAGTTATACTGTCATTATGAAAAAAAAACAATTTTTGTATTTGTAAACCTTACCAAATTACCTGATTCTGGTAAAACTCACATAGATGCAATATTTTAGGCATTTTTAGACATAATGCATGTTCAATTTTGGAGTTATGTTTATATATATTTCATATTTGGTATGACAGTTATACTGTCATATTGAATTAAAAAAACTAACTTGCCTCTTTGCAAAACTTACAAAATATAATTTTTCTAGTAAAACTAACAAAGATACATATCTTCACGCATTATCAGACATGCTGCATGTTTGGTGTAGGAATTATGCTGAAAAACATTTTTATTGCTTATTTCGCATTATCTCAGGATTTTAAGAACATTACTGTCATAATGAGTAAAAAACTACTTTTTGTGTTTGCAAGCCTTAAAATAGCATATGTTTCGAGTAAAACTCACAAGGATGCATTGTTTTAGGCTTTATTAACCTATTTGCATGTGTGATTAGGAAGTTATGTTTAAATAACAGTCAAATTGAATGTAGCATACTGTCATTATGAAAAAAAAAAAATTTTTGTATTTGTAAACCTTACCAAATTACCTGATTCTGGTGAAACTCACATATATACAATATTACAGGCAATTTTAGACATAATGCATGTTTAGGTTTGGAGTTTTGTTTATATAACTTTCATATTTGGTATGACAGTTATACTGTCATATTGAATTAAAAAAACTTATTTGCCTCTTTGCAAAACTTATAAAAGATCATTTTTCTAGTAAAACTAACAAAGATACATGTCTTCAGGCATTATTAGACATGTTGCATGTTTGGTGTAGGAATTATGTTGAAAAACATTTTTATTGCTTATTTCGCATTATCTCAGGATTTGAAGAACATTACTGTCAAAATGATTAAAAAACTACTTTTTGTGTTTGCAAGCCTTAAAATAGCATATGTTTCGAGTAAAACTCACAAGGATGCATTGTTTTAGGCTTTATTAACCTATTTTGCATGTGTGGTGAGGGAGTTATGTTTAAATAACAGTCAAATTGAATGTAGCAGTTAACTGTCATTGTGAGTAAACCCCTAATTTATGTAATTGTACACCCTACCAAAATAACTGATTCTTGTAAAACTCACATAGATACAATATTTTAGGCATTTTTAGACATAATGCATGTTCAGTTTTGGAGTTATGTTTATATAACTTTCATATTTGGTATGACAGTTATACTGTCATATTGGATTAAAAAAACTAACTTGAGTCTTTGTAAAACTTACAAAAGATAATTTTTCTAGTATAACTAACAAAGATACATGTATCCATGCATTATTAGACATGTTGCATGTTTGGTGTAGGAATTATGATGAAAAACATTTTTATTGCTTATTTCGCATTATCTCAGGATTTTAAGAACATTACTGTCATAATCAGTAAAAAACTACTTTTTGTGTTTGCAAGCCTTAAAATAGCATATGTTGCGAGTAAACTCACAAGGATGCATTGTTTTAGGCTTTATTAGCCTATTTGCATGTGTGGTTAGGAAGTTATAATTCAATAACTGTCAAATTGAATATAGCAGTTCTACTGTCATTATGAGAAAAAAACCAATTTTTGTATTTGTGAACCTTACAAAATTACCTTATTCTGGTAAAACTCACGTAGATACAATATTTTAGGCATTTTTAGACATAATGCATGTTCAGTTTTGGAGTTATGTTTATATAAATTATACATTTAGTTTGACAGTTATACTGTTATATTGAATTAAAAAAACTTACTTGCGTCGTTGCAAAACTTACAAAAGATACTTTTTCTAGTAAAACTAACAAAGATACATGTCTTCAGGCATTATTAGACATGTTGCATGTTTGGTGTAGGAATTATGTTGAAAAACATTTTTATTGCTTTTTTCGCATTATCTCAGGATTTTAAGAACATTACTGGCATATTGAGTAAAAAACCACTATGACAGTATACTGTCACATTCAATCTGACTGTTATTTAAACATAACTCCTAAACCATGCAAGCAAAATGTCAAATAATGCCTAGAGAAATGTATCTTTGTAAGTTTTACAGGAAAAAATAGTATACTGTCATACTAAATATGAAAGTTGAATAAATATAACACCAAAACCAAACTTGCAATCCGTCTAAAAATGCCTGTAATATTAAATATATGTGAGTTTTACCAGAATCGGTTATTTTGGTAAGGTTTACAAATACAAAAATTGGGTTTTACTCATAATGACAGTATAACTGCCATATTCTTTTTTTTTTTTTTTTTTTAAATGTCCTGTCCAGCTTCTCAGGCAAATCATATAGTTGATGTAGATGCCCATGTCGGCTGTTCAGATTTACTTTACAAAAGAGAAGTGTAGGATACTTCTCTTGTTGCCTTATTTGTATTTGACTTTATTAAATGTATTTATATTATCATTTAGTGCAGCCGGGCCGGAGCAGGAGGGGATAGAAAGAGAAAAAAAAAGAAGACAGAGGGGGAAATTATGGGGACAAGAGGGGGATTAGACAGAGAGACAAAAACAACAACAGCAAACAACAACAACAACAACAATAGAGCAACATCAGCAAATATGACATGTACAAATATGATGGTAAAAGTAATAGCAAATAAGCAGTTAGCGAAAAATAAAAAATAATACAGAAATAACAATGAGCATTATTACACTACAAATGGATCAATACAAATACCAATAGAAATAGCGCTATTGATAATGAACAATACCAATAATTTACCTTTATTATCAACAATACAGTTGTTTAAATGCAACAATACATATACATAATGATAACTTGAGATACGAAAGAATGCAGAAAAATGGAGGGGGAGAAAGAGAAGCAACCTACATTAACCTTGTAGATTGTTATAGTCACAATAGGTTAAGCTTTGTCAGTGTGCCATGTGTTACACCCAGTTTACCCTAGGGCAACAACGTTAATATATGTTTGATGAAACGTGATTATGTGCATGAGTGTAAGTATGCATATGTACTTGTATATGTACAGAATGTGTATATGTGTTTGTACAATGAATGTATATGTACAGAATGTGTATATGTGTTTGTACAGTGAATGTATATGTACAGTATGTGTATGTGTATGTTTGTATATTGAATGTGCGTGTGGATGTACGAACATTAGGTAGGTAAATATGTACTGTATTTGTGTATGTATGTGGGAGCGTAGGTACCTATGTACGTATGTGAGCATATGTGAATTTGCATGTACAATACATTCGACTCCCAGAGTGCGTGGGAGCCAGAGCACGGCCCCATCACCCCCGAGAGCCCAACCCACAAACAGGAGGCGTGGAGCCCAGGGAACCAGGGACCACCGCCCCCACGCAGCCAAGCCGGCCAGCGACAGGAACCCCAGAGCCCGACCCAACGTACCGCCCACAAGGGCCAGCAGCAGGCCGCAGACAGACGCACCCGGCAGAGGACAGGGCACGAGAAAAGCAGGGGACAGCCAGACCCCAAGCCAGCGAGAGACCACACCCCACACGGGCAGAAAGGCGAGACGCCCCGCCCGAGGGACCCAGAGACTCCCCGCAACCGGACGGGAAGACCGCCCCCGCCCCACCGGCAACCGGGCCCCCACGAGCCCACCCCCCACCCCCGGAGAGCGCGGCGAGGCCCGCCCCCGGCCACCCCACCCAAATCGGCCGCCGCAGGACCACCCAGGCACAGGGCCACGGGAACCACCCACCCCACCCGCAGGGACCCCAACGATGGAGATGGAACAACCAGCAACCGCCCCGCCGAGCCCCCCCCCTGAGGGAGGGGAAAATTAAAAAATAATATTAATAAAATATATTAAAAAATAAATAAATAAATTAATTAATTAATTTTAAAAAAAAGAATTAAAAGAAGATCACAGACATGCTGACAAACAAGGTCACTACCCCAGCAACTGGCCGACTCGCAGCACCTCGGAATACCTTGCAGCACCAAGCTACCACAATAGACGCAGGGACTAGGCCCAACAGGCCCCAACCAAGACGGGCACCCGGAAGGGATGGACAGCGGGACCCAGGAGCTCCAGACACGCAGTTCGGATGCAGTAGCCTGAGGCGTCGACCCCCGTCTGACAGGCAGGCCCAGAGCGTACCCCCAGAAATATACATACATACATACATATATACATACACATACACACATACACGTATACATACCCACACATACACATATATACATATACATACACATATGTACACATACACATATATAAACATACATACATACACACACATATACATACATATACACAGTTCGTCAGCCCCGACAGCCATCACGCGCGCGCGCTGCCATCAGTCACAACTTCAGCCACACCCCTGCACCAGACCCAGCAGCCACGGGCGCCCACACCACAAACAAACGGTAGCAGAAACAGCAGCCGCAATAACCCCAGACAGCCAGCACCAGCCAATCAAATCAAAGCGATCAAAAAAAAACTGCGACCAGCAACCACACGCCACCAGGGCCACGGAGACCAGCCGGCGCCAGCCCGCCGGTCAGCCCGAACGCCAACACGCAAACAAGAGACACCAACAACCCCCCCCAACCAAAAGGCCCCCCACCCCAACCCAAACCCGCACAAACACACCACCGCCCAAACAACCGAGACACAGCATCCAGACCAGACACGGGGGCTGCGCCGCCACCACACCAAGTCACCAACAGAGACCCCACAGCGCAAGGTCGGGCCACACGGGCACGGACCCCATCCAACAGGAAGTGAGACCCAAACTTGCAATACAACTAAAAATGCCTGTAATATTGAATCTATGTGAGTTTTACCAGAATCAGGTATTTTGGTAAGGTTTACAAATACAAAAATTGGGTTTTACTCATAATGACAGATAACTGCCATATTCAAAATAACAGTTATTTAAACATAACTCCTAAACCAAATATGCTAAATGGCTAATAATGCCTGGAGAAATGAATCTTTGTGAGTTTTACTAGAAAAAAAATATTTTGTAAGATTTGTAAAGACAAAAGTTAGTTGTTTTTTTTACTCAATATATAACTGTCATACTAAATATGAAAGTTAGATAAACATAATTCCAAGACCAAACTCCTAAACCAAACTTGCAGTCCGTCTTAAACTGCCTGTAATATTGAATCTATGTGAGTTTTGCCAGAATCAGGTATTTTGGTAAGGTTTACAAATACAAAACTTGGGTTTTACTCATAATGACAGTATAACTGCAACATTTAATATGACAGTTATTTAAACATGACTCCTAAACCAAACATGATAAATGACTAATAATGCCTGGAGAAATGTATCTTTGTGAGTTTTACTGGAAAAAAATAATGTGTGAGGTTATAAAGACACAAGTTATTTTTTATTTATTTAATACGATGGTATAACTGTCATACTAAATATGAAAGTTTTATAAACATAACTCCAAAACCAAAATGCATTTTGTCTAAAAATGCCTGTAATATTGAGTCTTACCAGAATCAGGTATTTTGGTAAGGTTGACAAATACAAACATTAGGTTTTACTCATAATGACAGTATACTGCCACATTCAATATGACAATTATTTAAACAAAACTCCAAAACCAAACATGCATTATGTCTAAAAATTCCTATAATTTTGTATCTACGTGATTTTTACTAGAATCAGTTGTTTTTGTAAGGTTTACAAATACAAAATATTAGTTTTTCTCATAATGAGAGTATACTGTCACAATCAATCTGACAAAATGGCTAATAATGCCTGGAGGAATGTATCTTTGTGAATTTTATTGGAACAAAAAATTTTGTAAGGTTTGTAAAGACACACGTTAGTTTATTTTACTTAATTTTACAGTATAGCTGTCATACTATATATGAAAGTTTTATAAACATAACTCCAAAACCAAACATGCAATCCGTCTAAAAATGTCTGTAATATTTATTATATGTAAGTTTTATCAGAATCAGGTATTTTGGTAAGGTTTACAAATCAAAATATTAGGTTTTACTCATAGTGACAGTATTCTTTGTGAGTTTTGGGGGGAAAAAATTGTAAGGTTTATAAGGACACAAGTTTGGTTTTTTTTACTCAATATGATGGTATACTGTCATACTAAATATGAAAGTTGTATAAACATAACTCCAAAACCAAACATGCATTATGTCTAAAAATGCCTGCAATATTGTATCTATGTGATTTTTACCAGAATCAGGTATTTTTGGTAAGGTTTACAAATACAAAAATTAGGTTTTACTCAGAATGACAGTATACTGTCACATTCAATCTGAAAGTTATTCAAACATAACTCCTAAACCACAAATACAAAATGGCTAATAATGCCTGGAGAAATGTATATTTGTGAGTTTTCCTGGAAATTTTTTTTTTTTATAAGGTTTGTAAAGACACAAGTTAGTTTTTTTTTTACTTAATATGACACTTATTTAAACATAACTCCTAAAACACAAATGCAAAATGACTAATAATGCCTAGAGAAATGTATATTTGCGAATTTTACCGGAAAACAATATTTTGTAAGGTTTGTAAAGATACAAATTAGTGTTTTATTACTCAATATGATGGTATAACTGTCATACTAAATATAAAAGTTATATAAACATAACTCCAAAACCAAACATATTTTATGTCTAAAAATTCCTGTAATATTGTATCGATGTGGGTTTTACCAGAATCAGGTTTTTTGGTAAGGTTTACAAATACAAAAAATATGTTTTACTCATAATGACAGTATAACTGCCACACTCAATATGACAGTTATTCAAACATAACTCCTAAGCCAAACATGTTAAATGGCTAATAAAGCCTGGGGAAATGGATCTTTGTGAGGTTAACTGGAAAACAATTTTTTTGTAAGGTTTGTAAAGACAGAAGTTAGTTTTTTTACTCATAATGACAGTATAACTGCCACATTCAAAATGACAGTTATATAAACATAACGCCAAAACCAAACATGCATTATGTCTAAAAATGCCTGTAATATTAAATCTATGTGAGTTTGATCAGAATCAGGTATTTTGGTAAGGTTTACAAATACAAAATCTAGGTTTTACTCATAATGACAGTATAACTGCCACACTCAATATGACAGTTATTTAAACATAACTCCTAAACCAAACATGATAAATGGCTAAGTATACCTGGAGAAATGTATCTTTGTGAGTTTTGCTGGAAAAAAAAAAATGTACCGTATTTTCCGCACTATAAGGCGCACCTAAAAACCACAAATTTTCTCAAAAGCTGACAGTGCGCCTTATAATCCGGTGCGCCTTATATATGGGTTAATATTAATATTAATTTTCATAAAGTTTAGGTCTCGCAACTACGGTAAACAGCCGCCATCTTTTTTCCCCGTAGAAGAAGCGCGCGGTGCATGCTGGGATATGTGGCGTTTCATTTCCATTTGTGTGTTTATGTAAAGACCCCAAAATGGCTCCTATTAAGTGTGTTGTCTGTCTAATTATAAATAATGCAGACGAGGCGTGTTAACTGAGTTCTCAACGTTTACTCACAGCGTGCTCATAACCACATTCTAACTGCCAGCACATACAACAACGCTTCTCAGGGCTACCGCGCATGCTCGTCACTATCGTTGCATGCTGGGTAGTGTAGTTGTTATATTTGCTAGCTCATAACATCACATAAAGAGACACGCTTACGCGCTTAATTCAATACTCACCGTCATTCCGGGTGGATTGACAAAAGACCTCCAGCCGCTAGATATTGGTGTCAACAGAGCATTCGAAGCTAGACTGCTAACTGCGTGGGAACAGTGGATGACAGAAGGCGAACACACGTGACGTTCACCAAGACAGGGAGACAGCGCCGGACGACATACGCCAACATCTGCCAATGGATCGTAAATGCCTGGGCAGATATTTCGGTCACAACTGTGGTCCGAGCTTTCCGGAAGGCAGGATTCACAGAACTGCTGGACAACAGCGACACTGACTCCGATTACTTCGACGAGACGGAGCCGGCCATTTTGGATCCCACATTCGCCCAACTTTTCAATTCGGACACCGTAGGAGAAGAATTCGAGGGATTTATGAATGAAGAATAACTTCAGAAAGTGAGCGTTATGTTTATTTTGTGTGTTGTGACATTAACGTTCGAGCAACATTATGTTGCTATTGCTCTGCACTATTTTGAATTTTACTATGTTTGTGATTGCACATTTGCGTACATTTTGGGAGTGAACAGAGTTGTTAGAACGCTGGTTTTTAATATATTATTAAAGTTTGACTGACCTATCTGACTGTTTTTTTGACATTCCTTTAGCGCAGTTAGATGCGGCTTACAACACGGGGCGGCTTATGGTGCGGAAAATACGGTAAGGTTTATAAAGACACAAGTTGTTTTTTTTTACTCCATATAATGGTATAACTGTCATACTAAATATGAAAGTTATATAAACATAACTCCAAAACCAAACATGTTTTATGTCTAAAAATTCCTGTAATATTGTACCTATGTGAATTTTACCAGAATAAGGTATTTTGGTAAGGTTTACAAATACAAAAATTACGTTTTACTCATAATGACAATATAACTGCCACATTTAACATGCCAGGTATTTAAACATAATTCCTAAACCACAAATGCAAAATGGCTAATAATGCCTGGAGCAATGTATCTTTGTGAGTTTTCCTGGGAAAAAAAAATTAAAAATTGTATGGTTTGTAAAGACACAAGTTAGTTTTTTACTTATTGTGACAGTATAAGCATACTAAATATAAAAGTTAAATAAACATAACTCCAAAACCAAACTTGCAATACGTCTAAAAATGCCTGTAATATTGTATCTATGTGAGTTTTACCAGAATCAGGTATTTTGGTAAGGTTTAGATATACACACATTTGGTTTTACTCATAATGACAGTATAACTGCCACATTTAATATGACAGTTATGTAAACATAACTCCTATACCAGACATGCAAAATGGTTAATAATGCCTGGAGAAATGTATCTTTGTGAGTTTTACTGGAAAAAACGAATTTGTAAGGTTTATAAAGATACAAGTTAAATGTTTTACTCAATATGATGATAAACTGTCATACTAAATATGAAAGTTATATTAACATAACTCCAAAACCAATGAATCTATGTTCGTTTTACTAGAATCAGGAATTTTGGTAAGGTTTACAAAAACAAAAAATAGGTTTTACTCATAATGACAGTATAACTGCAACATTCAATATGACAGTTATGTAAACATAACTCCTAAACCACACATGCAAAATGGTTAATAATGCCTGGAGAAATGTATCTTTTTAAGTTTTACAATTTTGTAAGGTTTGTAAAGACTGCGATGAGGTGGCGACTTGTCCAGGGTGTACCCCGCCTTCCGCCCGATTGTAGCTGAGATAGGCTCCAGCACCCCCCTCGACCCCAAAGGGAATAAGCGGTAGAAAATGGATGGATGAATGGGTTTGTAAAGACACAAGTTATTTTTTTCTTACTCAATATGACAGTAAAACTGTCATACTAAATGTAAAACAATTATAAACATAACTCCAAAACCAAACATGCATTATGTCTAAAAATGCCTGTAATATTGTATTCTTGTGAGTTTAACTAGAATCAGTTGTTTTTGTAAGGTTTGCAAATACAAAAATATTGGTTTAACTCACTATGACAGTATACTGTCACATTCAATCTGACAGTTATTTAAACATAACTCCTAAACCAAACATGTTTTATGTCTAAAAATTCCTGTAATATTGTATATATATGAGTTTTACCAGAATCAGGCATTTTGGTAAGGTTTACAAATACAAAAAAAAAGTTTTACTCATAATGACAATATAACTGCCACACTCAACATGACAGTTATTTAAACATAATTCCTAAACCAAACATGATACATGGCTAATAATGCCTGGAGAAATGTATCTTTGTGATTTTTACTAGAAAAAAATATTTTGTAAGGTTTGTAAAGACAAAAGTTAGTTTTTTTTTTACTCAATATGATGGTATAACTGTCATACTAAATATGGAAGTTATATAAACATAATTCCAAAACCAAACTCCTAAACCAAACTTGCAATATGTCTTAAACTGCCTGTAATATTTAATCTATGTGAGTTTTACCAGAATCAGGTATTTTGGTAAGGTTTACAAATACAAAACTTGGGTTTTACTCATAATGACAGTATAACTGCAACATTTGATATGACAGTTATTTAAACCAAACATGATAAATGGCTAATAATGCCTGGAGAATTGTATCAGTGTGAGTTTTATTGGAAACAAATAATTTGTAAGGTTTATAAAGACACAAGTTAGTTTTTTTTATTTAATATGATGGTATAACTGTCATACTAAATATGAAAGTTATATAAATATAACTCCAAAACCAAACATACATTATGTCTAAAAATGCCTGTAATATTGTATCTATGTGAGTTTTACCAGAATCAGGTATTTTGGAAAGGTTCACAATTACAAAAAATAGGTTTTACTCATAATGACAGTATAACTGCCATATTGACTGCCACCAAACATGCATTGTGTTTAAAAATGCTTATAATTTTGTATCCATGTGAGTTTTACTCTAATCAGTTGTTTTTGTAAGGTTTACAAGTACAAAATATTAGTTTTACTCATAATGACAGTATACTGACAAAATGGCTAATAATGCCTTGAGGAATGTATCTTTGTGAGTTTTACTGGAAAAAATATTTTGTAAGGTTTGTAAAGACACAAGTTAGTTTTTTTTACACAATTTAGCAGTTTAGCTGTCATACTATATATGAAAGTTATATAAACATAATTCCAAAACCAAATATGCAATCCGTCTAAAAATGCCTGTAATATTGAATATATGTGAGTTTTGTCAGATTCAGGTATTTTGGTAAGGTTTACAAATACAAAAATTAGGTTTTACTCATAGTGACAATATAACTGCCACACTCAATATGACAGTTAATTAAACATAACTCCTAAAACACAAATGCAAAATGACAAATAATGCCTAGAGAAATGTACATTTGTGAATTTTACTGGAAAACAATATTTTGTAAGATTTGTAAAGATACAAATTAGTTTTTTTTTACTCAATATGATGGTATAACTGTCATACTAAATATGAAAGTTATATAAACATAACTCCAAAACCAAACATGCTTTATTTCTAAAAATTCCTGTAATATTGTATCGGTGTGGGTTTTACCAGAATCAGGTATTTTGGTAAGGTTTACAAATACAAAAAATAGGTTTTATTTATAATGACACACAATACAATAACTACCCCACTCAATATGACAGTTATTTAAACATAACTCCTAAACCAAACATGATAAATGGCTAATTATGCCTGGAGAAAAGTATCTTTGTGAGTTTTGGGGGAAAAAAATTGTAAGGTTTATAAGGACACAAGTTTTTTTTTTTTTTACTCAATATGATGGTATACTGTCATACTAAATATGAAAGTTGTATAAACATAACTCCAAAACCAAACATGCATTATGTCTAAAAATGCTTGCAATATTGTATCTATGTGATTTTTACCAGAATCAGGTATTTTTGGTAAGTTTTACAAATACAAAAATTAGGTTTTACTCATAATGACAGTATACTGTCACATTCAATCTGAAAGTTATTTAAACATAACTCCTAAACCACAAATACAAAAAGGCTAATAATGCATGGAGAAATGTATCTTTGTGAGTTTTCCTGGAAAAAAATGTTTTTTTATAAGGTTTGTAAAGACACAAGTTAGTTTTTTTTTACTTAATATGACAGTATAACTGTCATACTAAATATGAAAGTTAAATAAACATAACTCCAAAACCAAACTTGCAAAACTTCTAAAAATGCCTGTAATATTGAATCTATGTGAGTTTTACCAGAATCAGGTATTTAGGTAAGGTTTACAAATACAAAAATTGGGTTTTACTCATAATGACAATATAACTGCCATATTCAAAATAACAGTTATTTAAATACAACTCCTAAACCAAACATGCAAAATGACTAATAATGCCTGGAGAAATGTATATTTGTGAATTTTACTAAAAAAAAACTATTTTGTAAGAATTGTAAAGACAAAAGTTTTTTTTTTTTTACTGAATATGATGGTATAACTATCAAACGAAATATAAAAATAATATAAACATAATTCCAAAAACAAACTCCTAAACCAAACTTGCAATCCGTCTTAAACTGCCTGTAATATTGAATCTATATGAGTTTTACCAGAATCAGGTATTTTTGTAAAGACACGAGTTAGGTTTTTTTTACACAATTTAACAGTATAGCTGTCATACTATATATGAAAGTTATATAAACACAACTCCAAAACCAAATATGTAATCCGTCTAAAAATGCCTGTAATATTGAATACATGTGAGTTTTATCAGAATCAGGTCTTTTGGTAAGGTTTACAAAAACAAAAATTAGGTTTTACTCATAGTGACAGTATAACTGCCACACTCAATATGAAAGTTAATTAAACATAACTCCTAAAACACAAATGCAAAATGACTAATAATGCCTAGAGAAAGGTATATTTGTGAATTTTACTGGAAAACAATATTTTGTAAGGTTTGTAAAGATACAAATTTTTTTTTGTTTTTTACTCAATATGATGGTTTAACTTTCATACTAAATATGAAAGTTATATAAACATAACTCCAAAACCAAACATGCTTTATGTCTAAAAATTCCTGTAATATTGTATCGATGTGGGTTTGACCAGAATCAGGTATTTTGGTAAAGTATACAAATACAAAAAATAGGTTTTACTCATAATGACAGTATAACTGCCACACTAAATATGACAATTGTTTAAACATAACTACTAAACCAAACATGATAAAAGGCTAATTATGCCTGGAGAAATGTATATTTGTGAGTTTTACTGGGGACATTTTTTTTTGTAAGGTTTATGATGACACAAGTTATTTTTTTTCTACTCAATAGGATGGTATAACTGTCATACTAAATATAAAAGTTGTATGAACATAACTCCAAAACCAAACATGCATTATGTCTTAAAATGCCTGCAATATTGTATCTATGTGATTTTTACCAGAATCAGGTATTTTTGGTAAGGTTTACACATACAAAAATTAGGTTTTACTCACTATGACAGTATACTGTCACATTCAATCTGACAGTTATTTAAACAAACTGTAACTCCTATACCACAATTACAAAATGGCTAATAATGCCTGAAAAATGTATCTTTGTGAGTTTTTCTGGAATTTTTTTTTTTTTTTAAGGTTTGTAAATAAACAAGTTAGTTTTTTTTACTTAATATGACAGTATAACTGTCATACTAAATATGAAAGTTAAATAAACATAACTCCAAAACCAAACTTGCAATACAACTAAAAATGCCTGTAATATTGAATCTATGTGAGTTTTACCAGAATCAGGTATTTTGGTAAGGTTTACAAATACAAAAATTGGGTTTTACTCATAATGACAGTATAACTGCCATATTCAAAATAACAGTTATTTAAACATAACTCCTAAACCAAACATGCTAAATGGCTAATAATGCCTGGAGAAATGTATCTTTGTGAGTTTTACTAGAAAAAAATATTTTGTAACGTTTGTAAAGACAAAAGTTATTTTTTTTTACTCAATATGATGGTATAACTGTCAAACTAAATATGAAAGTAATATAAACATAATTCCAAAACCAAACTCCTAAACCAAACTTGCAATCCGTCTTAAACTGCCTGTAATATTGAATCTATATGAGTTTTACCAGAATCAGGTATTTTGGTAAGGTTTACAAATACAAAACTTGGGTTTTACTCATAATGACAGTATAACTGCATTATTTGATATGACAGTTATTTAAACATAACTCCTAAACCAAACATGATAAATGGCTAATAATGCCTGGAAAAATGTATATAAACATAACTCCAAAACCAAACATGCATTATGTGTAAAAATGCCTGTAATATTGTATCTATGTGAGTTTTACCAGAATCAGGTATTTTGGTAAGGTTTATGAATACAAAATTTAGGTTTTACTCATAATGACAGTATAACTGCCATATTCAAAATAACAGTTATTTAAACATAACTCCTGAACCAAACATGCTAAATGGCTATTAATGCCTGGAGAAATGTATACAAACAAAACTCCAAAACCAAACATGCATTATGTCTAAAAATGCCTTAAGTATTGTATCTATGTGAGTTTTACCAGAATCAGGTATTTTGGTAAGGTTTACATATACACAAATTTGGTTTTACTCATAATGACAGTATAACTGCCACATTTAATATGATAGTTATGTAAACATATACCACACATGCAAAATGGTTAATAATGCCTGGAGAAATGTACCGGTATCTTTGTGATTTTAACTAGAAAAAAATATTTTGTAAGGTTTGTAAAGACAAAAGTTAGTTGTTTTTTTTACTCAATATGAAGGTATAACTGTCATACTAAATATGAAAGTTATATAAACATAATTCCAAAACCAAACTCCTAAACCAAACTTGCAATCTGTCTTAAACTGCCTGTTATATTGAATCTATGTGAGTTTTACCAGAATCATGTATTTTGGTAAGGTTTACAAATACAAAACTTGGGTTTTACTCATAATGACAGTATAACTGCAACATTTGATATGACAGTTATTCGAACATAACTCCTAATTCAAACATGATAAATGGCTAATAATGCCTGGAGAAATGTATCATGGTGAGTTTTACTGGAAACAAATAATTTGTAAGGTTTATAAAGACACAAGTTAGTTTTTTTATTTAATATGATGGTATAACTGTCATACTAAATATGAAAGTTGTATAAACATAACTCCAAAACCAAACAAGCATTATGTCTAAAAATGCCTGTAATATTGTATCTGTGTGAGTTTTACCAGAATCAGGTATTTTGGTTAAGGTTGACAAATACAAAAATTAGGTTTTATTCATAATGACAGTATAACTGCCACATTGACGGCCACCAAACATGCATTATGTCTAAAAATGCTTATAATTTTGTATCCATGTGAGTTTTACTAGAATCAGTAGTTTTTGTAAGGTTTACAAATACAAAATATTCGTTTTACTCATAATGACAGTATACTGTCACAATTAATCTGACAAAATGGCTAATAATATCTTGAGGAATGTGTCTTTGTGAGTATTACTGGAAAACATATTTTGTAAGGTTTGTAAAGACACAAGTTAGGTTTTTTTTTTTACACAATTTAACAGTATAGCTGTTATACTATGTATGAAAGTTATATAAACATAATTCCAAAACCAAATATGCAATCCGTCTAAAAATGCCTGTCATATTGAATATATGTGAGTTTTATCAGAATCAGGTATTTTGGTAAGGTTTACGAATACAAAAATTAGGTTTTACTCATAGTGACAATATAACTGCCACACTCAATAAGACAGTTAATTAAACATAACTCCTAAAACACGAATGCAAAATGACTACTAATGCCTAGAGAAATGTATATTTGTGAATTTTACTGGAAAACAATATTTTGTAAGGTTTGTAAAGATACAAATTAGTTTTTTTTACTTAATATATAATGGTATAACTGTCATACTAAATATGAAAGTTATATAAACATAACTCCAAAACGAAACATGCTTTATGTCTAAAAATTCCTGTAATTTATGTATCAATGTGGGTTTTACCAGAATCAGGTGTTTTGGTAAGGTTTACAAATACAAAAAATAGGTTTTACTCACAATGACAGTATAACTGCCACACTCAATATGACAGTTATTTAAACATAACTCCTAAACCAAACATGATAAATGACCAATTATGCCTGGAGAAATGTATCTTTGTGAGTTTTACTGGGGGAAAAAAAATTGTAAGGTTTATAAAGACACAAGTTATTTTTTTTTTACTCAATATGATGGTATAACTGTCATACTAAATATGAAAGTTGTATAAACATAACTCCAAAACCAAACATGCATTATGTCTAAAAATGCCTGCAATATTGTATATATGTGATTTTTACCAGAATCAAGTATTTTTGGTAAGGTTTACAAATACAAAATTTAGGTTTTACTCATAATGACAGTATACTGTCACATTCAATCTGACAGTTATTTAAACATAACTCCTAAACCACAAATACAAAATGGCTAATAATGCCTGGAGACATGTATCTTTGTGAGTTTTCCTGGAAAAAAAAAATATTTTATAAGGTTTGTAAAGACACAAGTTAGGTTTTTTTACTTAATATATTAATATATATTATATATTAATATAACTGTCATACTAAATATGAAAGTTAAATAAACATAACTCCAAAACCAAACTTGCAATACATCTAAAAATGCCTGTAATATTGAATCTATGTGAGTTTTATCAGAATCAGGTATTTAGGTAAGGTTTACAAATACAAAAATTGGGTTTTACTCATAATGACAGTATAACTGCCATATTCAAAATAACAGTTATTTAAACACAACTCCTAAACCAAACATGCTAAATTGCTAATAATGCCTGGAGAAATGTATCTTTGTGAATTTTACTAGAAAAAACTATTTTGTAAGGTTTGTAAAGACAAAAGTTTTTTTTTTTTACTGAATATGATGGTATAATTGGGCCTCACGGTGGAAGAGGGGTTAGTGCATCTGCCTCACAATACGAAGGTCCTGAGTAGTCTTGGGTTCAAACCCGGGCTCGGTTTTATGCTGGATCCAATATGGACTGGACTCTCACAATATTATGTTAGACCCACTCGACATCCATTGCATTCGGTCTTCCTAGAGGGGGGGGGTTACCCACATATGCGGTCCTCTCCAAGGTTTCTCATAGTCATTCACATCGACGTCCCACTGGGGTGAGTTTTTCCTTGCCCTTATGTGGGCTATACCGAGGATGTCGTTGTGGCTTGTGCAGCCCTTTGAGACACTTGTGATTTAGGGCTATATAAATAAACATTGATTGATTGATTGATAACTCTAAACCAAACATGGTTAATAGGCTATAATGCCTGGAGAAATGTATCTTTGTGAGTTTTACTGGAAAAAAATTTTTTTTAAGGTTTATAAAGACACAAGTTCGTTTTTTTTACTCAATATGACAGTATAACTGGAATACTAAATGTAAAAAATATATAAACATAACTCCAAAACCAAACATGCATTATGTTTAAAAATGCCTGTAATTTTGTATCAATGCGAGTTTTACTAAAATCAATTGTTGTAGTAAGGTTTGCAACTACAAAATATTGGTTTTACTCACCATGATAGTATACTGTCACATTCAATTTGACAGTTATTTAAACATAACTACCAAACCACACATGCGAAATGGCTATAATGCCTGGAGAAATGTATCTTTGTGAGATTACTGGAAAAACATATTTTGTAAGGTTTGTAAAGAAACAATTTAGTTTTTTTTTACCTAATATGATGAGCTGGCGACTTTTCCAGGGTTTACCCCGCCTTCCGCCCGATTGTAGCTGAGATAGGCTCCGAAGGGAAAAAGCGGTATAAAATGGATGGATGGATGGACAGTATAACTGTCATACTAAATGTAAAAGTAGTATAAACATAACTCCAAAACCAAACATGCATTATGTCTAAAAATGCCTGTAATATTGTATCCATGTGAGCTTTACTAGAATCAGTTGTTTTTGTAAGTTTTGCAAATACAAAATATTGGTTTTACTCACTATGACAGTATACTGTCACATTCAATCTGACAGCTATTTAAACATAACTTCTAAACCAAACATGCAAAATGACTAATAATGCCTGGAAAAATGTATCTCTGTGAATTTTACTGGAAAAAAATATTTTGTAAGGTTTGTAAAATTACAAGTTTGTTATTTTTTACTCAATTTGACAGTATAATTGTCATACTAAATATGAAAGTTATATACACATAACTCCAAAACCAAATTTGCAATCCATCTAAAAATGCCTGTAATATTGAATCTATGTGAGTTTTACCAAAATCAGGTATTTTGGTAAGGTTTACAAATACAAAAATTAGTATTAACTCATAATGACAGTATAACTGCCACACTCAATATGACAGTGTTTTTAAACATAACTCCTAAAAAACAAATGCAAAATGACTAATAATGCCTGGAAAAATTTATCTTTGTGAATTTTAATGGAAAAAATATATATTGTAAGGTTTGTAAAGACATAAATTAGTTTTTTTTACACAATATGATGGTATAACTGTCATACTAAATATGAAAGTTATATAAACATAACTGCAAAACCAAACATGTTTTATGTCTAAAAATTCTTGTAATATTGTATCTATGTGAGTTTTACCAGAATCAGGTATTTTGGTAAGGTTTACAAATACAAAAATTAGGTTTTACTCACTATGACAGTATACTGTCACATTCAATCTGCCTGTTATTTAAACATATATTCTAAACCACAGATGCAAAATGGATAATAATGCCTGGAGAAATGTATTTTTGTGAATTTTACCGGGAAAAAATATTTTATAAGGTTTGTATAGACATAAGTTAGTTTTTTTTTACTCAACATGATAGTATAACTGTCTTACTAAATTTGAAAGTTATATAAACATAACTCCAAAACCAAACTTGCAATCTGTCTAAAAATGTCTGTAATATTGAATATATGTAATTTTTTACCAGAATCAGGTATTTTGGTAAGGATTACAAATAAAAAAATTAGGTTTTACTCATAATGACGGATAACTGCCACATTCGAAATGAAAGTTTTTCTAACCATAACTCCTAAACAAAACATGCTAAATGGCTAATAATGCCTGGAGAAATGTATCTTTGTGAGTTTTACTGGAAAAAAAAAATTGTTAGGTTTGTAAAGCACAAGTCTTTTTTTAACTCAAAAAGACAGTATAACTGTCATACTAAATGGAAAAGTTATATAAACATAACTCCAAAACCAAACATGCATTTTGTCTAAAAATGCCTGAATTGATGTATCCATGTGAGTTTTACTAGAATCAGTTGTTTTTGTAAGTTTTGCAAATACAAAATATTGGTTTTACTCACTATGACAGTATACTGTCACATTCAATCTGACAGTTATTTGAACATAACTCCTAAACCACACATTCAAAATGACTAATAATGCCTGGAGAAATGTATCTCAGTGAATTTTTCTGGAAAAAAATATTTTGTAAGGTTTGTTATGACACAAGTTTTTGTTTTTTTTTTACTCAATATGACAGCAGCATACTGTCTTAGTGAGTAAAACCAATATTTTGTATTTGCAAACCTTACAAAAACAACTGATTCTAGTAAAACTCACATGGATACAAAATTACAGGCATTTTTAGATGTAATTCATGTTTTGTTTTGGAGTTATGTTTATATAACTTTTACATTTAGTATGACAGTTATAATGTCATATTGAGTAAAAAAAATAACTTGTGTCTTTACAAACCTTACTTCTTTTTTTTTCAGTAAAACTCACAAATACACATTTTTCCAAGCATTATTAGCCATTTTGCATGTGTGGTTTAGTAGTTATATTTAAATAACTGCCATATTGAGTGTGGCAGTTATACTGTCATTATGAGTAAAACCTTATTTTTGTATTTGTAAACCTCACCAAAATACCTGATTGTAGTAAAACTCACATAGATACAATATTACAGGCATTTTTAGACATATTGCATGTTTGGTTTTGGAGTTATGTTTAAATAACTTTCATATTTAGTATGACAGTTATACTGTCATATTGAGTAAAAAAAACTAACTTGTGTCTTTACAAACCTTACAAATTTTTTTTTTTTTTTTTCAGTAAAACTCACAAAAATACATTTCTCCAGGCATTATTAGTAATTTTGTATGTGTGGTTTAGGAGTTATGTTTAAATAACTGTCAGTTTGAATGTGACATCATACTGTCATAGTGAGTAAAACCAATATTTTGTATTTGCAAACCTTAAAAAAACAACTCATTCTAGTAAAACTCACATGGATGCAATGTTGCAGGAATTTTTAGACAAAATGCATGTATTTTAATATACATTTTACATTTAGTATGACAGTTATACTGTCATATAGAGTAAAAAAAACTAACTTGTGTCTTTACAAACCTTACAAATTTTTTTTTTTTTTTTCAGTAAAACTCACAAAGATGCATTTCTCCAGTCATTATTAGCCATCCATCCATCCATCCATCTTCTTCCGCTTATCCGAGGTCGGGTCGCGGGGGCAGCAGCTTAAGCAGGGAAGCCCAGACTTCCCTCTCCCCAGCCACTTCGTCCAGCTCCTCCCGGGGGATCCCGAGGCGTTCCCAGGCCAGCCGGGAGAGATAGTCTTCCCAGCGTGTCCTGGGTCTTCCCCGTGGCCTCCTACCGGTCGGACGTGCCCGAAACACCTTCCTAGGGAGGCGTTCGGGTGGCATCCTGACCAGATGCCCGAACCACCTCATCTGGCTCCTCTCGATGTGGAGGAGCAGCGGCTTTACTTTGAGCTCCCCCCGAATGACAGAGCTTCTCACCCTATCTCTAAGGGAGAGCGCCGCCACTCGGCGGAGGAAACTCATTTCGGCCGCTTGTAGCCGTGATCTTGTCCTTTCGGTCATGACCCAAAGCTCATGACCATAGGTGAGGATGGGAACGTAGATCGACCGGTAAATCGAGAGCTTTGCCTTCCGGCTCAGCTCCTTCTTCACCACAACGGATCGATACAGCGTCTGCATTACTGAAGATGCCGCACCGATCCGCCTGTCGATCTCACGATCCACTCTTCCCCCACTCGTGAACAAGACTCCGAGGTACTTGAACTCCTCCACTTGGGGCAAGATCTCCTCCCCAACCCGGAGATGGCACTTAACCCTTTTCCGGGAGAGAACCATGGACTCGGACTTGGAGGTGCTGATTCCCATCCCAGTCGCTTCACACTCGGCTGCGAACCGATCCAGCGAGAGCTGAAGATCTTGGCCAGAGGAAGCCATCAGGACCACATCATCTGCAAATAGCAGAGACCTAATCCTGCAGCCACCAAACCAGATCCCCTCAACGCCCTGACTGCGTCTAGAAATTCTGTCCATAAAGGTTATGAACAGAATCGGTGACGAAGGGCAGCCTTGGCGGAGTCCAACCCTCACTGGAAACGTGTCCGACTTACTGCCGGCAATGCGGACCAAACTCTGGCACTGATTATACAGGGAGCGAACTGCCACAATAAGACAGTCCGTTACCCCATACTCTCTGAGCACTCCCCACAGGACTTCCCGGTGTACACGGTCGAATGCCTTCTCCAAGTCCACAAAGCACATGTGGACTGGTTGGGCAAACTCCCATGCACCCTCAATGACCCTGCCGAGAGTATAGAGCTGGTCCACAGTTCCACGACCAGGACGAAAACCACACTGTTCCTCCTGAATCCGAGGTTCGACTATCCGGCGTAGCCTCCTCTCCAGTACACCTGAATAGACCTTACCGGGAAGGCTGAGGAGTGTGATCCCACGATAGTTGGAACACACCCTCCGGTTCCCCTTCTTAAAGAGAGGAACCACCACCCCGGTCTGCCAATCCAGAGGTACCGCCCCCGATGTCCACGCGATGTTGCAGAGTCTTGTCAACCAAGACAGCCCCACAACATCCAGAGCCTTAAGGAACTCCGGGCGGATCTCATCCACCCCCGGGGCCTTGCCACCGAGGAGCTTTTTAACAACCTCGGCAACCTCAGCCCCAGAAATAGGAGAGCCCACCACAGATTCCCCAGGCCCTGCTTCCTCATAGGAAGACGTGCTGGTAGGATTGAGGAGGTCTTCGAAGTATTCCCTCCACCGATCCACAACATCCGCAGTCGAGGTTAGCAGAGCACCATCCCCACCATACACGGTGTTGACACTGCACTGCTTCCCCTTCCTGAGGCGGCGGATGGTGGTCCAGAATTGCTTCGAAGCCGTCCGGAAGTCTTTTTCCATGGCCTCCCCGAACTCCTCCCATGTCCGAGTTTTTGCCTCCGCGACCGCTGAAGCCGCACACCGCTTGGCCTGTCGGTACCTGTCTGCTGCCTCAGGAGTCCCATGAGCCAAAAGAACCCGATAGGACTCCTTCTTCAGCCTGACGGCATCCCTCACCGCCGGCGTCCACCAACGGGTTCTAGGATTACCGCCACGACAGGCACCAACTACCTTGCGGCCACAGCTCCAATCGGCCGCCTCGACAACAGAGGTACGGAACATAGTCCACTCGGACTCAATGTCCAGCGCCTCCCTCGTGACATGTTCAAAGTTCTTCCGGAGGTGGGAATTGAAACTCTCTCTGACAGGAGACTCTGCCAGGCGTTCCCAGCAAACCCTCACAATGCGTTTGGGCCTGCCAGGTCTGTCCGGCATCCTCCCCCACCATCGCAGCCAACTCACCACCAGGTGGTGATCGGTAGAAAGCTCCGCCCCTCTCTTCACCCGAGTGTCCAAAACATGAGACCGCAAATCCGATGACACAACTACAAAGTCGATCATAGAACTGCGGCCTAGGGTGTCCTGGTGCCAAGTGCACATATGGACACCCTTATGTTTGAACATGGTGTTTATTATCGACAATCTGTGACGAGCACAAAAGTCCAATAACAGAACACCACTCGGGTTCAGATCTGGGCGGCCATTCTTCCCAATCACACCTCTCCAGGTTTCACTGTCGCTGCCAACATGAGCGTTGAAGTCCCCCAGTAGAACGAGGGAATCACCCGGGGGAGCACTCTCCAGTACTCCCTCGAGTGAATCCAAAAAGGGTGGGTACTCTGAGCTGCCGTTTGGCGCGTAAACGCAAACAACAGTCAGGACCCGTCCCCCCACCCGAAGGCGGAGGGAAGCTACCCTCTCGTCCACCCGGTTGAACTCCAATGTGCAGGCTTTGAGCCGAGGGGCAACAAGAATTGCCACCCCAGCCCGTCGCCTCTCATTGCCGGCAACGCCAGAGTGGAAGAGAGTCCAGCCCCTCTCAAGAGAAGTGGTTCCAGAGCCCTTGCTGTGCGTCGAAGTGAGTCCGACTATATCTAGCCGGAACTTCTCCACCTCACGCACTAGCTCAGGCTCCTTCCCCCCCAGCGAAGTGACGTTCCACGTCCCAAGAGCCAGCTTATGTAGCCGAGGATCGGACTGCCAAGCGCCCTGCCCTCGGCTGTCGCCCAGCTCACACTGCACCCGACCTCTATGGCCCCTGCTATGGGTGGTGAGCCCATTGGAGGGGGGACCCACGTTGCCTCTTCGGGCTGTGCCCGGCCGGGCCCCATGGGGACAGGCCCGGCCACCAGGCGCTCGCCATCGTGCCCCACCTCCGGGCCTGGCTCCAGAGGGGGGCCCCGGTGACCCGCGTCCGGGCGAGGGAAATCTGGGTCCTTTGTGTTTGTTCTTCATCGAGGTCTTCGAGCTGCTCTTTGTCTGATCCCTCACCTAGGACCAGTTTGCCTTGGGAGACCCTACCAGGGGGCATAGAAACCCCCGGACAACATAGCTCCTAGGATCATTATTAGCCATTTAGCATTTTTGTTTTAGGAGTTATGTTTAATTAATTGTCATTTTGAACGTGGCAGTTATAATGTCATTAGAGTAAAACCTAATTTTTGTATTTGTAAACCTTACCAAAATACCTGAATATGGTAAAACTCACATAGATTCAATATTACAGGCATTTTTAGACGGATTGCATGTTTGGTTTTGAAGTTATGTTTATATAACTTTCAAATTTAGTAAGACAGTTATACCATCATATTGAGTAAAAAAAAAAAACTTTTGTCCAAACAAACCTTACAAAATATTTTTTTTTCCAGTAAAACTCACAAAAATACATTTCTCCAGGCTTTATTGGCCATTTTGCATCTGTGGTTTAGAATTTATGTTTAAATAACAGTCAGATTGAATGTGACAGTATACTGTCATAGTGAGTAAAACCAAAATGTTGTATTTGCAAACCTTACAAAAACAAATGATTCTACTAAAACTCACTTGGATACAATATTATAGGCATTTTAAGACATAATGCATGTTTCGTTTAGGAATTATGTTGAAAAACTCTTTTATTGCTTTTTTCGCATTATATCAGGATTTTAAAAACATCACTGTCATATTGAGCAAAAAAACTACTTTTTGTAATTGCAAGCCTTAAAAAAGCATATGTTTCAGGTAAAACTCACAAGGATGCATTGTTTTAGGCTTTATTAGCCTTTTTGCATGTGTGGTTAGGAAGTTATGTTTAAATAAATGTCAAATTGATTAGAGAAGTTATACTGTCATTATGGGTAAAACCTAATTTTTGTATTTGTAAACCTTACCAAATTACCTGATTCTGGTAAAACTCACATAGATACAGAATTTTAGGCATTTTTTAACATAATGCATGTTTAGTTTTGGAATTATGTAACTTTCATATTTAGTATGAAAGTTATAGTCATATTGAATTAAAAAAACTAACTTGCAACTTTGCAAACCTTACAAAATATATTTTTCCTATTAAAACTAACAAAGACACATGTCTACAGGCTTTAAAAAATCTTGCATGTTTGGTTTAGGAATTATGTTGAAAAACATTTGTATTGCTTTTTCCGCATTATTAGAGGATTTTAAGAACATTGCTGTCATATTGAGTAAACAACTACTTTTTGTAATTACAAGCCTTAAAAAAGCATATGTTCGAGTAAAACTCACAAGGATGCTTTGTTTTAGGCATTATTAGCATTTTTGCATGTGTGGTTAGGAAGTTATGTTTAAATAACTGTCATTTTGAATGTGGCAGTTATCCGTCATTAAGAGTAAAACCTAATTTTTGTATTTGTAAACCTTACCAAAATGCCTGATTCTCATAAAACTCACATAGATTCAAAATCACAGGCATTTTTAGACGGATTGCATGTTTGGTTTTGGAGTTATGTTTATATAACTTTAATATTTAGTATGACATTTATATTGTCATATTAAGTAAAAAAGAACTGACTTGTGTCTTTACAAACCTTACAAAACATTTTTTTCCCCCCAGTAAAACTCACAAAGATACATTTCTCCAGGCATTATTAGCATTTTTGCATGTGTGGTTTAGGAGTTATGTTAACATAACCGTCATATTGAGGGTGGCAGTTATACTGTCATTATGAGTAAAACCTAATTTTTGTATTTATAAACCTTACCAAAATTCCTGATTCTGGTAAAACTCACATAGATACAATATTACAGGCATTTTTAGACATAATGCATGTTTGGTTTTGGAGTTATGTTTATATACATTTTTCCAGGCATTATTAGCTATTTATCATGTTTGGTTTAGGAGTTATGTTTAAATAACTGTCATATCAAATAATGCAGTTATACTGTCATTATGAGTAAAACCCAGGTTTTGTATTTGTAAACCTTACCAAAATACCTGATTCTGGTAAAACTCATATAGATTCAATATTACAGGCAGTTTAAGACGGATTGCAAGTTTGGTTTAGGAGCTTGGTTTTGGAATGATGTTTATATTGCTTTTATATTTAGTTTGACAGTAATACCATCATATTGAGTAAAAAAAAAAATAACTTTTGTCTTTACAATTCTTACAAAATAGGTTTTTTTAGTAAAATTCACAAATATACATTTCTCCAGGCATTATTAGTCATTTTGCATGTTTGGTTTATGAGTTGTGTTTAAATAACTGTTATTTTGAATATGGCAGTTATACTGTCATTATGAGTAAAACCCAATTTTTGTATTTGTAAACCTTACCTAAATAAAGCTCACATAGATTCAATATTACAGGCATTTTTAGAAGTTTTGCAAGTTTGGTTTTGGAGTTATTTTTCTTTAACTTTCATATTTAGTATGACAGTTATACTGTCAAAATAAGTAAAAAAAAAACTAACTTGTGTCTTTACAAACCTTATAAATTTTTTTTTTTTTTTCCCAGGAAAACTCACAAAGATACATTTCTCCAGGCATTATTAGCCATTTTGTATTTGTGGTTTAGGAGTTACAGTATGTTTAAATAACTGTCAGTGAGTAAAACCTAATTTTTGTATTTGTAAACCTTACCAAAAATACCTGATATTGTAAAACTGATCTGGTAAAAATCACATAGATACAATATTGCAGGCATTTTTAGACTTAATGCATGTTTGGTTTTGGAGTTATGTTTATACAACTTTCATATTTAGTATGACAGTTATACCATCATATTGAGTAAAAAAAAAATAACTTGTGTCTTTATAAACCTTACAATTTTTTTTCCCCAGTAAACCTCACAAAGATACATTTCTCCAGGCATAATTAGTCATTTATCATGTTTGGTTTAGGAGTTATGTTTAAATAACTGTCATATTGAGTGTGGCAGTTATACTGTCATTGTGAGTAAAACCTATTTTTTGTATTTGTAAACCTTACCAAAACACCTGATTCTGGTAAAACCCACATTGATACATAAATTACAGGAATTTTTAGACATAAAGCATGTTTCGTTTTGGAGTTATGTTTATATAACTTTCATATTTAGTATGACAGTTATACCATTATACCACCTAATTTGTATCTTTACAAACCTTACAAAATATTGTTTTCCAGTAAAATTCACAAATATACATTTCTCTAGGCATTAGTAGTCATTTTGCATTCGTGTTTTAGGAGTTATGTTTAATTAACTGTCTTATTGAGTGTGGCAGTTATATTGTCACTATGAGTAAAACCTAATTTTTGTATTCGTAAACCTTACCAAAATACCTGATTCTGATAAAACTCACACATATTCAATATGACAGGCATTTTTAGACGGATTGCATATTTGGTTTTGGAATTATGTTTATATAACTTTCATACATAGTATAACAGCTATACTGTTAAATTGTGTAAAAAAAAAAACCTAACTTGTGTCTTTACAAACCTTACAAAATATGTTTTCCAGTAATACTCACAAAGACACATTCCTCAAGATATTATTAGCCATTTTGTCAGATTAATTGTGACAGTATACTGTCATTATGAGTAAAACGAATATTTTGTATTTGTAAACCTTACAAAAACTACTGATTCTAGTAAAACTCACATGGATACAAAATTATAAGCATTTTTAGACATAATGCATGTTTGGTGGCCGTCAATGTGGCAGTTATACTGTCATTTTTGTATTTGTCAACCTTAACCAAAATACCTGATTCTGGTAAAACTCACACAGATACAATATTACAGGCATTTTTAGACATAATGCTTGTTTGGTTTTGGAGTTATGTTTATACAACTTTCATATTTAGTATGACAGTTATACCATCATATTAAATAAAAAAACTAACTTGTGTCTTTATAAACCTTACAAATTATTTGTTTCCAGTAAAACTCACCATGATACATTTCTCCAGGCATTATTAGCCATTTATCATGTTTGAATTAGGAGTTATGTTCGAATAACTGTCATATCAAATGTTGCAGTTATACTGTCATTATGAGTAAAACCCAAGTTTTGTATTTGTAAACCTTACCAAAATACATGATTCTGGCAAAACTCACATAGATTCAATATAACAGGCAGTTTAAGACAGATTGCAAGTTTGGTTTAGGAGTTTGGTTTTGGAATTATGTTTATATAACTTTCATATTTAGTATGACAGTTATACCTTCATATTGAGTAAAAAAAACAACTAACTTTTGTCTTTACAAACCTTACAAAATATTTTTTTCTAGTTAAAATCACAAAGATACATTTCTCCAGGCATTATTAACCATTTTGCATGTGTGGTATATGTTTACATAACTATCATATTAAATGTGGCAGTTATACTGTCATTATGAGTAAAACCAAATTTGTGTATATGTAAACCTTACCAAAATACCTGATTCTGGTAAAACTCACATAGATACAATACTTAAGGCATTTTTAGACATAATGCATGTTTGGTTTTGGAGTTTTGTTTGTATACATTTCTCCAGGCATTAATAGCCATTTAGCATGTTTGGTTCAGGAGTTATGTTTAAATAACTGTTATTTTGAATATGGCAGTTATACTGTCATTATGAGTAAAACCTAAATTTTGTATTTATAAACCTTACCAAAATACCTGATTCTGGTAAAACTCACATAGATACAATATTACAGGCATTTTTACACATAATGCATGTTTGGTTTTGGAGTTATGTTTATATACATTTTTCCAGGCATTATTAGCCATTCATCATGTTTGGTTTAGGAGTTATGTTTAAATAACTGTCATATCAAATAATGCAGTTATACTGTCATTATGAGTAAAACCCAAGTTTTGTATTTGTAAACCTTACCAAAATACCTGATTCTGGTAAAACTCATATAGATTCAATATTACAGGCAGTTTAAGATGGATTGCAAGTTTGGTTTAGGAGTTTGGTTTTGGAATTATGTTTATATTACTTTCATATTTAGTTTGACAGTTATACCATCATATTGAGTAAAAAAAAATAACTTTTGTCTTTACAAACGTTACAAAATATTTTTTTCTAGTAAAACTTACAAAGATACATTTCTCCAGGCATTATTAGCCATTTAGCATGTTTGGTTTAGGAGTTATGTTTAAATAACTGTTATTTTGAATATGGCAGTTATACTGTCATTATGAGTAAAACCCAATTTTTGTATTTGTAAACCTTACCAAAATACCTGATTCTGGTAAAACTCACATAGATTCAATATTACAGGCATTTTTAGTTGTATTGCAAGTTTGGTTTTGGAGTTATGTTTATTTAACTTTCATATTTAGTATGACAGTTATACTGTCATATTAAGTAAAAAAAACTAACTTGTTTATTTACAAACCTTATAAAAAAAAAAAAAATCCAGAAAAGCTCACAAAGATACATTTTTCCAGGCATTATTAGCCATTTTGTAATTGTGGTATAGGAGTTACAGTTTGTTTAAATAACTGTCAGATTGAATGTGACAGTATACTGTCATAGTGAGTAAAACCTAATTTTTGTATGTGTAAACCTTACCAAAAATACCTGATTCTGGTAAAAATCACATAGATACAATATTGCAGGCATTTTAAGACATAATGCATGTTTGGTTTTGGAGTTATGTTCATACAACTTTTATATTTAGTATGACAGTTATACCATCCTATTGAGTAGAAAAAAAAATAACTTGTGTCATTATAAACCTTACAAAAAAAAATGTCCCCAGTAAAACTCACAAATATACATTTCTCCAGGCATAATTAGCCTTTTATCATGTTTGGTTTAGTAGTTATGTTTAAACAATTGTCATATTGAGTGTGGCAGTTATACTGTCATTATGAGTAAAACCTATTTTTTGTATTTGTATACTTTACCAAAATACCTGATTCTGGTCAAACCCACATCGATACAATATTACAGGAATTTTTAGACATAAAGCATGTTTAGTTTTGGAGTTATGTTTATATAACTTTCATATTTAGTATGAAAGTTAAACCATCATATTGAGTAAAAAACAAAATATAATTTGTATCTTTACAAACCTTACAAAATATTGTTTTCCAGTAAAATTCACAAATATACCTTTCTCTAGGCATTATTAGTCATTTTGCATTTGTGTTTTAGGAGTTATGTTTAATTAACTGTCATATTGAGTGTGGCAGTTATACTGTCACTATGAGTAAAACCTAATTTTTGTTTTTGTAAACCTTACCAAAAGACCTGATTCTGATAAAACTCACATGTATTCAATATTACAGGCATTTTTAGACGGATTACATATTTGGTTTTGGAGTTGTGTTTATATAACTTTCATATATAGTATGGCAGCTATACTGTTAAATTGTGTAAAAAAAACCTAACTCGTGTCTTTACAAAAATACCTGATTCTGGTAAAACTCATATAGATTCAATATTACAGGCAGTTTAAGACGGATTGCAAGTTTGGTTTAGGAGTTTGTTTTTGGAATTATGTTTATATTATTTTTATATTTCGTTTGATAGTTACACCATCATATTCAGTAAAAAAAAAAAAACTTTTGTCTTTACAATTCTTACAAAATAGTTTTTTTTAGTAAAATTCACAAATATACATTTCTCCAGGCATTATTAGTCATTTTGCATGTTTGGTTTAGGAGTTGTGTTTAAATAACTGTTATTTTGAATATGGCAGTTATATTGTCATTATGAGTAAAACCCAATTTTTGTATTTGTAAACCTTACCTAAATACCTAATTCTGGTAAAACTCACATAGATTCAATATTACAGGCATTTTTAGAAGTTTTGCAAGTTTGGTTTTGGAGTTATGTTTATTTAACTTTCATATTTAGTATGACAGTTATACTGTCATATTAAGTAAAAAAAAACTAACTTGTGTCTTTACAAACCTTATAAAAAAACATTTTTTTCCAGGAAAACTCACAAAGATACATTTCTCCATGCATTATTAGCCTTTTTGTATTTGTGGTTTAGGAGTTATGTTCAAATAACTTTCAGATTGAATGTGACAGTATACTGTCATTATGAGTAAAACCTAATTTTTGTATTTGTAAAACTTACCAAAAATACCTGATTCTGGTAAAAATCACATAGATACAATATTGCAGGCATTTTTAGACATAATGCATGTTTGGTTTTGGAGTTATGTTTATACAACTTTCATATTTAGTATGACAGTATACCATCATATTGAGTAAAAAAAAAAAAACTTGTGTCCTTATAAACCTTACAATTTTTTTCCCCCAAAACTCACAAAGATACTTTTCTCCAGGCATAATTAGCCATTTATCATGTTTGGTTTAGGAGTTATGTTTAAATAACTGTCATATTGAGTGGGGTAGTTATTGTATTGTGTGTCATTATAAATACAACCTATTTTTTGTATTTGTAAACCTTACCAAAATACCTGATTCTGGTAAAACCCACACCGATACAATATTACAGGAATTTTTAGAAATAAAGCATGTTTGGTTTTGGAGTTATGTTTATATAACTTTCATATTTAGTATGACAGTTATACCATCATATTGAGTAAAAAAAAAACTAATTTGTATCTTTACAAATCTTACAAAATATTGTTTTCCAGTAAAATTCACAAATATACATTTCTCTAGGCATTATTAGTCATTTTGCATTTGTGTTTTAGGAGTTATGTTTAATTAACTGTCATATTGAGTGTGGCAGTTATATTGTCACTATGAGTAAAACCCAATTTTTGTATTTGTAAACCTTACCAAAATACCTGAATCTGACAAAACTCACATATATTCAATATTACAGGCATTTTTAGACGGATTGCATATTTGGTTTTGGAATTATGTTTATATAACTTTCATATATAGTATGACAGCTAAACTGCTAAATTGTGTAAAAAAACTAACTTGTGTCTTTACAAACCTTACAAAATATTTTTTCCAGTAAAACTCACAAAGATACATTCCTCAAGGCATTATTAGCCATTTTGTCAGTATACTGTCATTATGAGTAAAACTAATATTTTGTATTTGTAAACCTTACAAAAACAACTGATTAGAGTAAAACTCACATGGATACAAAATTATAAGCATTTTTAAACACAATGCATGTTTGGTGGCAGTCAATATGGCAGTTATACTGTCATTATGAGTAAAACCTATTTTTTGTAATTGTGAACCTTTCCAAAATACCTGATTCTGGTAAAACTCACATAGATACAATATTACAGGCATTTTTAGACATAATGTATGTTTGGTTTTGGAGTTATATTTATATAACTTTCATATTTAGTATGACAGTTATACCATCATATTAAATAAAAAAAACTAACTTGTGTCTTTATAAACCTTACAAATTATTTGTTTCCAATAAAACTCACACTGATACAATTCTCCAGGCATTATTAGCCATTTATCATGTTTGGTTTAAATAACTGTCATATCAAATGTTGCAGTTATACTGTCATTATGAGTAAAACCCAAGTTTTGTATTTGTAAACCTTACCAAAATACCTGATTCTGGTAAAACTCACATAGATTAAATATTACAGGCAGTTTAAGACATATTGCAAGTTTGGTTTAGGAGTTTGGTTTTGGAATTATGTTTATATAACTTCCATATTTAGTATGACAGTTATACCATCATATTGAGTAAAAAAAAAACTAACTTTTGTCTTTACAAACCTTACAAAATATTTTTTTCTAGTAAAAATCACAAAGATACATTTCTCCAGGCATTATTAGCCATGTATCATGTTTGGTTTAGGAGTTATGTTTAAATAACTGTCAGATTGAATGTGACAGTATACTGTCATAGTGAGTTAAACCAATATTTTTGTATTTGCAAACCTTACAAAAACAACTGATTCTAGTTAAACTCACAAGAATACAATATTACAGGCATTTTTAGACATAATGCATGTTTGGTTTTGGAGTTATGTTTATAATTGTTTTACATCTAGTATGACAGTTTTACTGTCATATTGAGTAAGAAAAAAATAACTTGTGTCTTTACAAACCCATTCATCCATCCATTTTCTACCGCTTATCCCCTTTGGGGTCGAGGGGGGCGCTGGAGCCTATCTCAGCTACAATCGGGCGGAAGGCGGGGTACACCCTGGACAAGTCGCCACCTCATCGCAGTCTTTACAAACCTTACAAAATTGTAAAACTTAAAAAGATACATTTCTTCAGGCATTATTAACCATTTTGCATGTGTGGTTTAGGAGTTATGTTTACATAACTGTCATATTGAATGTTGCAGTTATACTGTCATTATGAGTAAAACCTATTTTTTGTTTTTGTAAACCTTACCAAAATTCCTGATTCTAGTAAAACGAACATAGATTCATTGGTTTTGGAGTTATGTTAATATAACTTTCATATTTAGTATGACAGTTTATCATCATATTGAGTAAAACATTTAACTTGTATCTTTATAAACCTTACAAATTCGTTTTTTCCAGTAAAACTCACAAAGATACATTTCTCCAGGCATTATTAACCATTTTGCATGTCTGGTATAGGAGTTATGTTTACATAACTGTCATATTAAATGTGGCAGTTATACTGTCATTATGAGTAAAACCAAATGTGTGTATATCTAAACCTTACCAAAATACCTGATTCTGGTAAAACTCACATAGATACAATATTACAGGCATTTTTAGACGTATTGCAAGTTTGGTTTTGGAGTTATGTTTATTCCATCCATCCATCCATTTTCTACCGCTTATTCCCTTTGAGGTCGCGGGGGGCGCTGGAGCCTATCTCAGCTACAATCGGGCGGAAGGCGGGGTACACCCTGGACAAGTCGCCACCTCATCGCAGGGCCAACACAGATAGACAGACAACATTCACACTCACATCCACACACTAGGGCCAATTTAGTGTTGCCAATCAACTTATCCCCAGGTGCATGTATTTGGAGGTGGGAGGAAGCCGGAGTACCCGGAGGGAACCCACGCAGTCACGGGGAGGACATGCAAACTCCACACAGAAAGATCCCGAGCCCGGGATTGAACCCAAGACTACTCAGGACCTTCGTATTGTGAGGCAGATGCACTAACCCCTCTGCCACCGTGAAGCCCGTTATGTTTATTTAACTTTTATATTTAGTATGCCAGTTATACTGTCACAATAAGTAAAAAACTAACTTGTGTCTTTACAAACCTTACAATTTTTTTTTTTTTTTTCCCAGGAAAACTCACAAAGATACATTGCTCCAGGCATTATTAGCCATTTTGCATTTGTGGTTTAGGAATTATGTTTAAATACCTGGCATGTTAAATGTGGCAGTTATATTGTCATTATGAGTAAAACGTAATTTTTGTATTTGTAAACCTTACCAAAATACCTTATTCTGGTAAAATTCACATAGGTACAATATTACAGGAATTTTTAGACATAAAACATGTTTGGTTTTGGAGTTATGTTTATATAACTTTCATATTTAGTATGACAGTTATACCATTATATTGAGTAAAAAAAAACAACTTGTGTCTTTATAAACCTTACCGTATTTTCCGCACCATAAGCCGCCCCGTGTTGTAAGCCGCATCTAACTGCGCTAAAGGAATGTCAAAAAAACAGTCAGATAGGTCAGTCAAACTTTAATAATATATTAAAAACCAGCGTTCTAACAACTCTGTTCACTCCCAAAATGTACGCAAATGTGCAATCACAAACATAGTAAAATTCAAAATAGTGCAGAGCAATAGCAACATAATGTTGCTCGAACGTTAATGTCACAACACACAAAATAAACATAACGCTCACTTTCTGAAGTTATTCTTCATTCATAAATCCCTCGAATTCTTCTCCTACGGTGTCCGAATTGAAAAGTTGGGCGAATGTGGGATCCAAAATGGCCGGCTCCGTCTCGTCGAAGTAATCGGAGTCAGTGTCGCTGTTGTCCAGCAGTTCTGTGAATCCTGCCTTCCGGAAAGCTCGGACCACAGTTGTGACCGAAATATCTGCCCAGGCATTTACGATCCATTGGCAGATGTTGGCGTATGTCGTCCGGCGCTGTCTCCCTGTCTTGGTGAACGTCACGTGTGTTCGCCTTCTGTCATCCACTGTTCCCACGCAGTTAGCAGTCTAGCTTCGAATGCTCTGTTGACACCAATATCTAGCGGCTGGAGGTCTTTTGTCAATCCACCCGGAATGACGGCGAGTATTGAATTAAGCGCGTAAGCGTGTCTCTTAATGTGATGTTATGAGCTAGCAAATATAACAACTACACTACCCAGCATGCAACGATAGTGACGAGCATGCGCGGTAGCCCTGAGAAGCGTTGTTGTATGTGCTGGCAGTTAGAATGTGGTTATGAGCACGCTGTGAGTAAACGTTGAGAACTCAGTTAACACGCCTCGTCTGCATTATTTATAATTAGACAGACAACACACTTAATAGGAGCCATTTTGGGGTCTTTACATAAACACACAAATGGAAATGAAACGCCACATATCCCAGCATGCACCGCGCGCTTCTTCTACGGGGAAAAAAGATGGCGGCTGTTTACCGTAGTTGCGAGACCTAAACTTTATGAAAATTAATATTAATATTAACCCATATATAAGGCGCACCGGATTATAAGGCGCACTGTCAGCTTTTGAGAAAATTTGTGGTTTTTAGGTGCGCCTTATAGTGCGGAAAATACGGTACATTTTTTTTTTCCCAGCAAAACTCACAAAGATACATTTCTCCAGGTATACTTAGCCATTTATCATGTTTGGTTTAGGAGTTATGTTTAAATAACTGTCATATTGAGTGTGGCAGTTATACTGTCATTATGAGTAAAACCTAGATTTTGTATTTGTAAACCTTATTAAAATACCTGATTCTGGTAAAAATCACATAGATACAATATTACAGGCATTTTTAGACATAATGCATGTTTGGTTTTGGAGTTATGTTCATATAAAATTTACATTTATTATGACAGTTATACACATATTGACTAAAAAAAACTAACTTGTGTCTTAACAAACCTTACAAAATATTTTTATTTTCCAGTTAAACTCACAAAGATACCTTTCTCCAGGCAGAATTAGCCATTTAGCATGTTTAAATTAGGACTTATGTTTAAATAACTGTAATTTTGAACGTGGCAGTTATACTGTCATTATGAGTAAAACCTACTTTTTGTATTTGTAAACCTTACCAAAATACCTGATTCTGGTCAAACTCACATAGATTTAATATTACAGGCATTTTTAGACATAATGCATGTTTGGTTTTGGCGTTATGTTTATATAACTGTCATTTTGAATGTGGCAGTTATACTGTCATTATGAGTAAAAAAAACTAACTTCTGTCTTTACAAACCTTACAAAAAAATTGTTTTCCAGTTAACCTCACAAAGATCCATTTCCCCAGGCTTTATTAGCCATTTAACATGTTTGGCTTAGGAGTTATGTTTGAATAACTGTCATATTGAGTGTGGCAGTTATACTGTCATTATGAGTAAAACATATTTTTTGTATTTGTAAACCTTACCAAAAAACCTGATTCTGGTAAAACCCACATCGATACAATATTACAGGAGTTTTTAGACATAAAATATGTTTGGTTTTGGAGTTATGTTTATATAACTTTCATATTTAGTATGACAGTTATACCATCATATTGAGTAATAAAACACTAATTTGTATCTTTACAAACCTTACAAAATATTGTTTTCCGGTAAAATTCGCAAATATACATTTCTCTAGGCATTATTAGTCATTTTGCATTTGTGTTTTAGGAGTTATGTTTAAATAAGTGTCATATTAAGTAAAAAAAAACTAACTTGTGTCTTTACAAACCTTATAAAAAAAAAAAATTTCCAGGAAGACTAACAAAGATACATTTCTCCAGGCATTATTAGCCATTTTGTATTTGTGGTTTAGGAGTTATGTTTAAATAACTTTCAGATTGAATGTGACAGTATACTGTCATTCTGAGTAAAACCTAATTTTTGTATTTGTAAACCTTACCAAAAATACCTGATTCTGGTAAAAATCACATAAATACAATATTGCAGGAATTTTTAGACATAATGCATGTTTGGTTTTGGAGTTATGTTTATACAACTTTCATATTTAGTATGACAGTATACCATCATATTGAGTAAAAAAAAAAAAACTTGTGTCCTTATAAACCTTACAATTGTTTCCCCCCAAAACTCACAAAGAATACTGTCACTATGAGTAAAACCTAATATTTTGATTTGTAAACCTTACCAAAATACCTGATTCTGATAAAACTTACATATAATAAATATTACAGACATTTTTAGACTGATTGCATGTTTGGTTTTGGAGTTATGTTTATAAAACTTTCATATATAGTATGACAGCTATACTGTAAAATTAAGTAAAATAAACTAACGTGTGTCTTTACAAACCTTACAAAATTTTTTGTTCCAATAAAATTCACAAAGATACATTCCTCCAGGCATTATTAGCCATTTTGTCAGATTGATTGTGACAGTATACTCTCATTATGAGAAAAACTAATATTTTGTATTTGTAAACCTTACAAAAACAACTGATTCTAGTAAAAATCACCTTACCAAAATAACCGATTCTGGTAAAACTCACATATATTTAATATTACAGGCATTTTTAGACGGATTGCAAGTTTGGTTTTGGTGTTATATTTATTCAACTTTCATATTTAGTATGACAGTATACTATTTTTTCCTGTAAAACTTACAAAGATACATTTCTCTAGGCATTATTTGACATTTTGCTTGCATGGTTTAGGAGTTATGTTTAAATAACAGTCAGATTGAATGTGACAGTATACTGTCATAGTAGTTTTTTACATAATGCATGTTTGGTTTTGGAGTTTTGTTTAAATAATTGTCATATTGAATGTGGCAGTATACTGTCATTATGAGTAAAACCTAATGTTTGTATTTGTCAACCTTACCAAAATACCTGATTCTGGTAAGACTCAATATTACAGGCATTTTTAGACAAAATGCATTTTGGTTTTGGAGTTATGTTTATAAAACTTTCATATTTAGTATGACAGTTATACCATCGTATTAAATAAAATAAAAATAACTTGTGTCTTTATAACCTCACACATTATTTTTTTCCAGTAAAACTCACAAAGATACATTTCTCCAGGCATTATTAGTCATTTATCATGTTTGGTTTAGGAGTCATGTTTAAATAACTGTCATATTAAATGTTGCAGTTATACTGTCATTATGAGTAAAACCCAAGTTTTGTATTTGTAAACCTTACCAAAATACCTGATTCTGGCAAAACTCACATAGATTCAATATTACAGGCAGTTTAAGACGGACTGCAAGTTTGGTTTAGGAGTTTGGTCTTGGAATTATGTTTATCTAACTTTCATATTTAGTATGACAGTTATATATTGAGTAAAAAAAACAACTAACTTTTGTCTTTACAAACCATACAAAATATTTTTTTTCTAGTAAAACTCACAAAGATTCATTTCTCCAGGCATTATTAGCCATTTAGCATATTTGGTTTAGGAGTTATGTTTAAATAACTGTTATTTTGAATATGGCAGTTATACTGTCATTATGAGTAAAACCCAATTTTTGTATTTGTAAACCTTACCAAAATAACCGATTCTGGTAAAACTCACATATATTTAATATTACAGGCATTTTTAGACGGATTGCAAGTTTGGTTTTGGTGTTATATTTATTCAACTTTCATATTTAGTATGACAGTATACTATTTTTTCCTGTAAAACTTACAAAGATACATTTCTCTAGGCATTATTTGACATTTTGCTTGCATGGTTTAGGAGTTATGTTTAAATAACAGTCAGATTGAATGTGACAGTATACTGTCATAGTAGTTTTTTACTCAATATGCCAGTAATGTTCTTAAAATCCTGAGATAATGCGAAAAAAGCAATAAAAATGTTTTTCAACATAATTCCTACACCAAACATGCAACATGTCTAATAATGCCTGAAGACATGTATCTTTGTTAGTTTTACTAGAAAATGTATCTTTTGTAAGTTTTGCAACGACGCAAGTAAGTTTTTTTAATTCAATATAACAGTATAACTGTCAAACTAAATGTATAATTTATATAAACATAACTCCAAAACTGAAAATGCATTATGTCTAAAAATGCCTAAAATATTGTATCTATGTGAGTTTTACCAGAATAAGGTAATTTTGTAAGGTTTACAAATACAAAAATTGGTTTTTTTCTCATAATGACGGTAGAACTGCTATATTCAATTTGAGAGTTATTTAATTATAACTTCCTAACCACACATGCAAATAGGCTAATAAAGCCTAAAACAATGCATCCTTGTGAGTTTACTCGCAACATATGCTATTTTAAGGCTTGCAAACACAAAAAGTAGTTTTTTACTGATTATGACAGTAATGTTCTTAAAATCCTGAGATAATGCGAAATAAGCAATAAAAATGTTTTTCATCATAATTCCTACACCAAACATGCAACATGTCTAATAATGCATGGATACATGTATCTTTGTTAGTTATACTAGAAAAATTATCTTTTGTAAGTTTTACAAAGACTCAAGTTAGTTTTTTTAATCCAATATGACAGTATAACTGTCATACCAAATATGAAAGTTATATAAACATAACTCCAAAACTGAACATGCATTATGTCTAAAAATGCCTAAAATATTGTATCTATGGGAGTTTTACAAGAATCAGTTATTTTGGTAAGGTGTACAATTACATAAATTAGGGGTTTACTCATAATGACAGTTAACTGCTACATTCAATTTGACTGTTATTTAAACATAACTCCCTAACCACACATGCAAAATAGGTTAATAAAGCCTAAAACAATGCATCCTTGTGAGTTTTACTCGAAACATATGCTATTTTAGGCTTGCAACCACAAAAAGTAGTTTTTTACTCATTTTGACAGTAATGTTCTTAAAATCCTGAGATAATGCAAAATAAGCAATAAAAATGTTTTTCAACATAATTCCTACACCAAACATGCAACATGTCTAATAATGCCTGAAGACATGTATCTTTGTTAGTTTTACTAGAAAAATGATCTTTTATAAGTTTTGCAAAGAGGCAAATAAGTTTTTTTAATTCAATATGACAGTATAACTGTCATACCAAATATGAAAGTTATATAAACAAAACTCCAAACCTAAACATGCATTATGTCTAAAATTGCCTGTAATATTGTATATATGTGAGTTTCACCAGAATCAGGTAATTTGGTAAGGTTTACAAATACAAAAATTTTTTTTTTTTCAAATGACAGTATAACTGCTACATTCAATTTGACTGTTATTTAAACATAACTTCCTAATCACACATGCAAATAGGTTAATAAAGCCTAAAACAATGCATCCTTGTGAGTTTTACTCGAAACATATGCTATTTTAAGGCTTGCAAACACAAAAAGTAGTTTTTTACTCATTATGACAGTAATGTTCTTAAAATCCTGAGATAATGCAAAATAAGCAATAAAAATGTTTTTCAACATAATTCCTACACCAAACATGCAGCATGTCTGATAATGCGTGAAGATATGTATCTTTGTTAGTTTTACTAGAAAAATTATATTTTGTAAGTTTTGCAAAGAGGCAAGTTAGTTTTTTTAATTCAATATGACAGTATAACTGTCATACCAAATATGAAATATATATAAACATAACTCCAAAATTGAACATGCATTATGTCTAAAAATGCCTAAAATATTGCATCTATGTGAGTTTTACCAGAATCAGGTAATTTGGTAAGGTTTACAAATACAAAAATTGTTTTTTTTTCATAATGACAGTATAACTGCTACATTTAATTTGACTGTTATTTAAACATAACTTCCTAATCACACATGCAAATAGGTTAATAAAGCCTAAAACAATGCATCCTTGTGAGTTTTACTCGAAACATATGCTATTTTAAGGCTTGCAAACACAAAAAGTAGTTTTTTACTCATTATGACAGTAATGTTCTTAAAATCCTGAGATAATGCGAAATAAGCAATAAAAATGTTTTTCAACATAATTCCTACACCAAACATGCAACATGTCTGATAATGCGTTAAGATATGTATCTTTGTTAGTTTTACTAGAAAAATTATATTTTGTAAGTTTTGCAAAGAGGCAAATAAGTTTTTTTAATTCAATATGACAGTATAACTGTCATACCAAATATGAAAGTTATATAAACATAACTCCAAAACTGAACATGCATTATGTCTAAAAATGCCTAAAATATTGTATCTATGTGAGTTTTACAAGAATCAGTTATTTTGGTAAGGTGTACAATTACATACATTAGGGGTTTTCTCATAATGACAGTTAACTGCTACATTCAATTTGACTGTTATTTAAACATAACTCCCTAACCACACATGCAAAAAAGGTTAATAAAGCCTAAAACAATGCATCCTTGTGAGTTTTACTCGAAACATATGCTATTTTAGGCTTGCAACCACAAAAAGTAGTTTTTTACTCATTTTGACAGTAATGTTCTTAAAATCCTGAGATAATGCAAAATAAGCAATAAAAATGTTTTTCAACATAATTCCTACACCAAACATGCAACATTTCTAATAATGCCTGAAGACATGTATCTTTGTTAGTTTTACTAGAAAAATGATCTTTTATAAGTTTTGCAAAGAGGCAAATAAGTTTTTTTAATTCAATATGACAGTATAACTGTCATACCAAATATGAAAGTTATATAAACATAACTCCAAAACTAAACATGCATTATGTCTAAAATTGCCTGTAATATTGTATATATGTGAGTTTCACCAGAATCAGGTAATTTGCTAAGGTTTACAAATACAAAAAATTTTTTTTTTTCATAATGACAGTATAACTGCTACATTCAATTTGACTGTTATTTAAACATAACTTCCTAATCACACATGCAAATAGGTTAATAAAGCCTAAAACAATGCATCCTTGTGAGTTTTACTCGAAACATATGCTATTTTAAGGCTTGCAAACACAAAAAGTAGTTTTTTACTCATTATGACAGTAATGTTCTTAAAATCCTGAGATAATGCGAAATAAGCAATAAAAATGTTTTTCATCATAATTCCTACACCAAACATGCAACATGTCTGATAATGCGTTAAGATATGTATCTTTGTTAGTTTTACTAGAAAAATTATCTTTTGTAAGTTTTGCAAAGAGGCAAGTTAGTTTTTTTAATTCAATATGACAGTATAACTGTCATACCAAATATGAAAGTTATACAAACATAACTCCAAAAATGAACATGCATTATGTCTAAAAATGCCTAAAATATTGTATCTATGTGAGTTTTACAAGAATTAGTTATTTTGGTAAGGTGTACAATTACATAAATTAGGGGTTTACTCACAATGACAGTTAACTGCTACATTCAATTTGACTGTTATTTAAACATAACTCCCTAACCACACATGCAAAATAGGTTAATAAAGCCTAAAACAATGCATCCTTGTGAGTTTTACTCGAAACATATGCTATTTTAAGGCTTGCAAACACAAAAAGTATTTTTTTACTCATTTTGACAGTAATGTTCTTAAAATCCTGAGATAATGCAAAATAAGCAAAAAAAATGTTTTTCAACATAATTCCTACACCAAACATGCAACATGTCTAATAATGCCTGAAGACGTGTATCCTTGTTAGTTTTACTAGAAAAATTATCTTTTGTAAGTTTTGCAAAGAGGCAAGTTAGTTTTTTTAATTCAATATGACAGTCTAACTGTCATACCAAATATGAAAGTTATATAATTGGGACGGCGTGGCGCAGTGGAAGAATGGCCGTGCGCGACCCGAGGGCCCCTTTGTTCAATCCCCACCTAGTACCAACCTCGTCATGTCCGTTGTGTTCTGAGCAAGACACTTCACCCTTGCTCCTGATGGGTGCTGGTTAGCGCCTTTCATGGCAGCTCCCTCCATCAGTGTGTGAATGTGTGTGTGAATAGGTAAATATGGAAGTAGTGTCAAAGCGCTTTGAGTACCTTGAAGGCAGAAAAGCGCTATACAAGTACAACCCATTTATCATTATTTATTTATAAACATAACTCCAAAACTGAACATGCATTATGTCTAAAATTGCCTGTAATATTGTATCTATGTGAGTTTCACCAGAATCAGGTAATTTGGTAAGGTTTACAAATACAAAAATAGTTTTTTTTCATAATGACAGTATAACTGCTACATTCAATTTGACTGTTATTTAAACATAACTTCTTAATCACACATGCAAATAGGTTAATAAAGCCTAAAACAATGCATCCTTGTGAGTTTTACTCGAAACATATGCTATTTTAAGGCTTGCAAACACAAAAAGTAGTTTTTTAATCATTTTGACAGTAATGTTCTTCAAATCCTGAGATAATGCGAAATAAGCAATAAAAATGTTTTTCATCATAATTCCTACACCAAACATGCAACATGTCTAATAATGCATGGATACATGTATCTTTGTTAGTTATACTAGAAAAATTATCTTTTGTAAGTTTTACAAAGACTCAAGTTAGTTTTTTTAATCCAATATGACAGTATAACTGTCATACCAAATATGAAAGTTATATAAACATAACTCCAAAACTGAACATGCATTATGTCTAAAAATGCCTAAAATATTGTATCTATGTGAGTTTTACAAGAATCAGTTATTTTGGTAAGGTGTACAATTACATAAATTAGGGGTTTACTCATAATGACAGTTAACTGCTACATTCAATTTGACTGTTATTTAAACATAACTCCCTAACCACACATGCAAAATAGGTTAATAAAATCTAAAACAATGCATCCTTGTGAGTTTTACTCGAAACATATGCTATTTTAGGCTTGCAAACACAAAAAGTAGTTTTTTACTCATTTTGACAGTAATGTTCTTAAAATCCTGAGATAATGCAAAATAAGCAATAAAAATGTTTTTCAACATAATTCCTACACCAAACATGCAACATGTCTAATAATGCCTGAAGACATGTATCTTTGTTAGTTTTACTAGAAAAAGGATCTTTTATAAGTTTTGCAAAGACTCAAGTTAGTTTTTTTAATCCAATATGACAGTATAACTGTCATACCAAATATGAAAGTTATATAAACATAACTCCAAAACTAAACATGGATTATGTCTAAAAATGCCTAAAATATTGTATCTCTGAGAGTTTTACAAGAATCAGTTAATTTGGTAAGGTGTACAATTACATAAATTAGGGGTTTACTCATAATGACAGTTAACTGCTACATTCAATTTGACTGTTATTTAAGCTTAACTCCCTAACCACACATGCAAATAGGTTAAAAAAAAGCCTGAAACAATGCATCCTTGTGAGTTTTACTCGAAACATATGCTATTTTAAGGCTTGCAAACACAAAAAGTAGTTTTTTACTCATTATGACAGTAATAAATGGCTAATTATGCCTGGAGAAATGTATCTTTGTGAGTTTTACTGGGAAAATATTTTTTTGTAAGGTTTATGAAGACACAAGTTATTCTTTTTTTACTCAATATGATAGTATAACTGTCATACTAAATATAAAAGTTGTATAAACATAACTCCAAAACCAAACATGCATTATGTCTAAAAATGCCTGCAATATTGTATTTATGTGATTTTTACCAGAATCAGGTATTTTTGGTAAGGTTTACAAATACAAAAATTAGGTTTTACTCACTATGACAGTATACTGTCACATTCAATCTGATAGTTATTTAAATATATTGTAACTCCTAAACCACAATTACAAAATGGCTAATAATGCCAGGAAAAATGTATCTTTGTGAGTTTTCCTGGAAAACGTTTTTTTTATAAGGTTTGTAAAGAAACAAGTTAGTTTTTTCACTTAATATGACAGTATAACTGTCATACTAAATATGAAAGTTAAATAAACATTACTCCAAAACCAAACTTACAATACGTCTAAAAATGCCTGTAATATTGAATCTATGTGAGTTTGACCAGAATCAGGTATTTTGGTAAGGTTTACAAATACAAAAATTGGGTTTTACTCATAATGACAGTATAACTGCCATATTCAAAATAACAGTTATTTAAACATAACTCCTAAACCAAACATGCTAAATGGCTAATAATGCCTGGAGAAATGTATCTTTGCGAGTTTTACTAGAAACAAATATTTTTAAGGTTTGTAAAGAAATGTTGTTGTTTTTTTTTACTCAATATGATGGTATAACTGTCTCTCTGAGCTGCCACCTTAACGTGGTAGAGGAGTTTGCGTGTCCCAATGATCCTAGGAGCTATGTTGTCCGGAGGCTTTATGCCCCCTGGTAGGGTCTCCCAAGACAAACTGGTCCTATGAGGGATCAGACAAAGAGCAGCTCGAAGACCTCCATGAATAATAAAAAACAAGGACCCAGATTTCCCTTGCCCGGACGCGGGTCACCGGGACCCCCTCTGGAGCCAGGCCCGGAGGTGGGGCACGATGGCGAGCGCCTGACATGGGGCCCGGCCGGGCACAGCCCGAAGAGGCAACGTGGGTCCCCCCTCCAATGGGCTCACCATCCATAGCAGGGGTCATAGAGGTCGGGTGCGATGTGAGCTGGGCGGCAGCCGAAGGCAGGGCACTTGGCGGTCCGATCCTCGGCTACAGAAGCTAGCTCTTGGGACGTGGAACGTCACCTCGCTGGGGGAGAAGGAGCCTGAGCTAGTGCGCGAAGTGGAGAAGTTCCGGTTAGATATAGTCGGACTCACTTCGACGCACAGCAAGAGCTCTGGAACCAGTTCTCTCGAGAGGGGCTGGACTCTCTTCCACTCTGGTGTTGCCGGCAGTGAAAGGCGACGGGCTGGGGTGGCAATTCTTGTTTCCCCCCGGCTCAGAGCCTGTACGTTGGAGTTCAACCCGGTGGACGAGAGGGTAGCTTCCCTCCGCCTTCGGGTGGGGGAACGGGTCCTGACTGTGGTTTGCGCTTACGCGCCAAACCGCAGCTCAGAGTACCCACCCTTTTTGGATTCACTCGAGGGAGTACTTGAGAGTGCTCCCCCGGGTGATTCCCTCATGCTACTGGGGGACTTCAATGATCATGTTGGCAACGACAGTGAAACCTGGAGAGGCGTGATTGGGAAGAATGGCTGCCCGGATCTGAACCCGAGCGGTGTTTTGTTATTGGACTTTTGTGCCCGTCACAGATTTTCCATAACGAACACCATGTTCAAACATAAGGGTGTCCATATGTGCACTTGGCACCAGGACACCCTAGGCCGCAGTTCCATGATCGACTTTGTAGTTGTGTCATCGGATTTGCGGCCTCATGTTTTGGATACTCGGGTGAAGAGAGGGGCGGAGCTTTCTACCGATCACCACCTGTTGGTGAGTTGGCTGCGATGGTGGGGGAGGATGCCGGACAGACCTGGCAGGCCCAAACGCATTGTGAGGGTTTGCTGGGAACGTCTGGCAGAGTCTCCTGTCAGAGAGAGTTTCAATTCCCATCTCCGGAAGAACTTTGAACATGTCACGAGGGAGGTGCTGGACATTGAGTCCGAATGGACCATGTTCCGCGCCTCTATTGTCGAGGCGGCTGATTGGAGCTGTGGCCGCAAGGTAGTTGGTGCTTGTCGTGGCGGTAATCCTAGAACCCGTTGGTGGACACCGGCGGTGAGGGATGCCGTCAAGCTGAAGAAGGAGTCCTATCGGGTTCTTTTGGCTCATAGGACTCCTGAGGCAGCGGACAGGTACCGACAGGTGTGCGGCTTCAGCAGTCGCAGAGGCAAAAACTCGGACATGGGAGGAGTTCGGGGAAGCGCTGGAAAATGACTTCCGGACGGCTTCGAAGCAATTCTGGACCACCAGCCGCCGCCTCAGGAAGGGGAAGCAGTGCACTATCAACACCGTGTATGGCGAGGATGTTGTTCTGCTGACCTCGACTGCGGACTGTGGATCGGTGGAGGGAATACTTCGAAGACCTCCTCAATCCCACCAACACGTCTTCTTATGAGGAAGCAGTGCCTGGGGAGTCTGTGGTGGGCTCTCCTATTTCTGGGGCTGAGGTTGCTGAGGTAGTTAAAAAGCTCCTCGGTGGCAAGGCCCCAGGGCTAGATGAGATCCGCCCGGAGTTCCTTAAGGCTCTGGATGCTGTGGGGCTGTCTTGGTTGACAAGACTCTGCAGCATCGCGTGGACATCGGGGGCAGTACCTCTGGATTGGCAGACCGGGGTGGTGGTTCCTCTCTTTAAGAAGGGGAACCGGAGGGTGTGCTCTAACTATCGTGGGATCACACTCCTCAGCCTTCCCGGTAAGGTCTATTCAGGTGTACTGGAGAGGAGGCTACGCCGGATAGTCGAACCTCGGATTCAGGAGGAACAGTGTGGTTTTCGTCCTGGTCGTGGAACTGTGGACCAGCTCTATACTCTCGGCAGGGTCCTTGAGGGTACATGGGAGTTTGACCAACCAGTCTACATGTGTTTTGTGGACTTGGAGAAGGCATTCGACCGTGTCCCTCGGGAAGTCCTGTGGGGAGTGCTCAGAGAGTATGGGGTATCGGACTGTCTGATTGTGGCAGTCCGCTCTCTGTATGCTCAGTGACAGAGCTTGGTCCGCATTGCCGGCAGTAAGTCGGACACGTTTCCAGTGAGGGTTGGACTCCGCCAAGGCTGCCCTTTGTCACCGATTCTGTTCATAACTTTTATGGACAGAATTTATAGGCGCAGTCAAGGCGTTGAGGGGATCTGGTTTGGTGGCTGCAGGATTAGGTCTCTGCTTTATGCAGATGATGTGGTCCTGTTGGCTTCATCTGGCCAGGATCTTCAGCTCTCACTGGATCGGTTCGCAGCCGAGTGTGAAGCGACTGGGATGGACCATGGACTCGGACCTCCAAGTCCCAGTGCATGGTTCTCGCTCGGAAAAGGGTGGAGTGCCATCTCCGGGTTGGGGAGGAGATCTTGCCCCAAGTGGAGGAGTTCAAGTACCTCGGAGTCTTGTTCACGAGTGAGGGAAGAGTGGATCGTGAGATCGACAGGCGGATCGGTGCGGCGTCTTCAGTAATGCGGACGCTGTATCGATCCGTTGTGGTGAAGAAGGAGCTGAGCCGGAAGGCAAAGCTCTCGATTTACCGGTCGATCTACGTTCCCATCCTCACCTATGGTCATGAGCTTTGGGTTATGACCGAAAGGACAAGATCACGGGTACAAGCGGCCGAAATGAGTTTCCTCCGCCGGGTGGCGGGGCTCTCCCTTAGAGATAGGGTGTGAGAAGCTCTGCCATCCGGGGAGAGCTCAAAGTAAAGCCGCTGCTCCTCCACATCGAGAGGAGCCAGATGAGGTGGTTCGGGCATCTGGTCAGGATGCCACCCGAACGCCTCCCTAGGGAGGTGTTTAGGGCACGTCCGACCGGTAGGAGGCCACGGGGAAGACCCAGGACACGTTGGGAAGACTATGTCTCCCGGCTGGCCTGGGAACGCCTCGGGGTCCCACAGGAAGAGCTGGACGAAGTGGCTGGGGAGAGGGAAGTCTGGGCTTCCCTGCTTAGGCTGCTGCCCCCGCGACCCGACCTCGGATAAGTGGAAGAAGATGGATGGATGGATGGATAAATATAAAAGTAATATAAACATCATTCCAAAACCAAACTCCTAAACCAAACTTGCAATCCGTCTTAAACTGCCTGTAATATTGAAGCTATATGAGTTTTACCAGAATCAGGTATTTTGGTAAGGTTTACAAATACAAAACTTGGGTTTTACTCATAATGACAGTATAACTGCATTATTTGATATGACAGTTATTTAAACATAACTCCTAAACCAAACATGATAAATAGCTAATAATGCCTGGAAAAATGTATATAAACATAACTCCAAAACCAAACATGCATTATGTCTAAAAATGCCTGTAATATTGTATCTATGTGAGTTTTACCAGAATCAGGAATTTTGGTAAGGTTTATAAATACAAAAATTAGGTTTTACTCATAATGACAGTATAACTGCCACCCTCAATATGACGGTTATGTAACATAACTCCTAAACCACAAATGCAAAATGGCTAATAATGCCTGGAGAAATGTATCTTTGTGAGTTTTACAGGAAAAAAAATATTTTGTAAGGTTTGATAAGACACAAAATAGTTTTTTTTTATTCAATATGTTTGTATAACTGTCATAATAAATGTAAAAGTTATATAAACATAACTCCAATACCAAACATGCAATCCGTCTAAAAATGCCTGTTATATTGAATCTATGTGAGTTTTACTAGAATCAGGTATTTTGTTAAGGTTTACAAATACAAAAATTAGGTTTTACTCACTATGACAGTATACTGTCACATTCAATCTGACAATCTTATTTAAACACAAATTCTAAACCACGGATGCAAAGTGGCTAATAATATCTGGAGAAATGTATTTTTGTGAGTTTTACTGGAAAAAAAATATTTTGTAAAGTTTGTATAGACACAAGTTAGTTTTTTTTACTCAATATGATGGAAACATGCTTTATGTCTAAAAAAAAATCCTGTAATATTTTATCCATGTGAGTTTTATCAGAGTAAGTTATTTTGGTAATTTTACAAATACAAAAAATAGGTTTTACTCATAATGACAGTGCCACACGCAATATGACAGTTATTTAAACATAACTCTAAACCAAACATGGTTAATGGCTAATCATGCCTGGAGAAATGTATCTTTGTGAGTTTTACTGGAAAACATTTTTTTTTAAGGTTTATAAAGACACAAGTTAGTTTTTTTTACTCAATATGACAGTATAACTCTAATACTAAATGTAAAACATATATAAACATAACTCCAAAACAGAACATGCATTATGTTTAAAAATGCCTGTAATTTTGTATCCATGCGAGTTTTACGAAAATCAATTGTTGTAGTAAGGTTTGCAATTACAAAATATTGGTTTTACTCACCATGATAGTATACTGTCACATTCAATTTGACAGTTATTTAAACATAACTACCAAACCACACATGCAAAATGGCTATAATGCCTGGAGAAATGTATCTTTGTGAGATTACTGGAAAAACATATTTTGTAAGGTTTGTAAAGAACCAATTTAGTTTTTTTTTACTTAATATGATGAGGTGGCGACATTTCCAGGGTGTACCCCGCCTTCCGCTCGATTGTAGCTGACATAGGCTCCAGCGCCCCCCGCGACCCCGAAAGGAATAAGCGGTAGAAAATGGATGGATGGATGGACATCCATTAAAAAATGCCTGTAATATTGTATCACTCCTCTCTGAGCTGCCACCTTAACGTGGTAGAGGAGTTTGCGTGTCCCAATGATCCTAGGAGCTATGTTGTCCGGGGGCTTTATGCCCCCTGGTAGGGTCTCCCAAGACAAACTGGTCCTAGGTGAGGGATCAGACAAAGAGCAGCTCGAAGACCTCCATGAAATATAAAAAACAAGGACCCAGATTTCCCTCGCCCGGACGCGGGTCACCGGGGCCCCCCTCTGGAGCCAGGCCCGGAGGTGGGGCACGATGGCGAGCACCTGGTGGCCGGGCCTGCCCCCATGGGGCCCGGCCGGGCACAGCCCGAAGAGGCAACGTGGGTCCCCCCTCCAATGGGCTCACCACCCATAGCAGGGGTCATGGAGGTCGGGTGCAATGTGAGCTGGGCGGCAGCCGAAGGCAGGGCACTCGGCGGTCCGATCCTCGGCTACAGAAGCTAGCTCTTGGGACGTGGAACGTCACCTCGCTGGGGGGGAAGGAGCCTGAGCTAGTGCGCGAGGTGGAGAAGTTCCGGCTAGATATAGTCGGACTCACTTCGAATGGTTTGGTGGCTGCAGGATTAGGTCTCTGCTTTTTGCAGATGATGTGGTCCTGATGGCTTCATCTGGCCAGGATCTTCAGCTCTCACTGGATCGGTTCGCAGCCGAGTGTGAAGCGACTGGGATGAGAATCAGCACCTCCAAGTCCGAGTCCATGGTTCTCGCCCGGAAAAGGGTGGAGTGCCATCTCCGGGTTGGGGAGGAGATTTTTCCCCAAGTGGAGGAGTTCAAGTACCTCGGAGTCTTGTTCACGAGTGGGGGAAGAGTGGATCGTGAGATCGACAGGCGGATCGGTGCGGCGTCTTCAGTAATGCGGACGCTGTATCGATCCGTTGTGGTGAAGAAGGAGCTGAGCCGGAAGGCAAAGCTCTCAATTTACCGGTCGATCTACGTTCCCATCCTCACCTATGGTCATGAGCTTTGGGTTATGACCGAAAGGACAAGATCACGGGTACAAGCGGCCGAAATGAGTTTCCTCCGCCGGGTGGCGGGGCTCTCCATTAGAGATAGGGTGAGAAGCTCTGCCATCCGGGAGGAGCTCAAAGTAAAGCCGCTGCTCCTCCACATCGAGAGGAGCCAGATGAGGTGGTTCGGGCATCTGGTCAGGATGCCACCCGAACGCCTCCCTAGGGAGGTGTTTATGGCACGTCTGACCGGTAGGAGGCCGCGGGGAAGACCCAGGACACGTTGGGAAGACTATATCTCCCGGCCTGGGAACGCCTCGGGGTCCCCTGGGAGGAGCTGGACGAAGTGGCTGGGGAGAGGGAAGTCTGGGCTTCCCTGCTTAGGCTGCTGCCCCCGCGACCCGACCTCGGATAAGCGGAGGAAGATGGATGGATGGATATTGTATCAATGTGAGTTTTACTAAAATCAGTTGTTTTTGTAAGTTTTGCAAATACAAAATATTGGTTTTACTCACTATGACAGTGTACTGTCACATTCAATCTGACAGCTATTTAAACATAACTCCTAAACCACACATGCAAAATGACTAATAATGCCGAGAAAAATGTATCTCTCTGAATTTTATTGGAAAAAAATATTTTTTAAGGTTTTTAAAATTACAAGTTTGTTATTTTTTACTCAATTTGACAGTATAACTGTCATACTGAATATAAAAGTTATATACACATAACTCTAAAACCAAACTTGCAATCCGTCTAAAAATGCCTGTAATTATGAATCTATGTGAGTTTAACCAAAATCCGGTATTTTGGTAAGGTTTACAAATACAAAAATTAGGTTTTACTCATAATGACAGTATAACTGCCACACGCAATATGACAGTTTTTTAAACATAACTCCTAAAAAAACAAATGCAAAATGACTAATAATGCCTGGAAAAATGTATCTTTGTGAAATTTAATGAAAAAAAAATATTTTGTAAGGTTTGTAAAGACACAAATTAGTTGTTTTTACTCAATATGATGGTATAACTGTCATACTAAATATGAAAGTTGTATAAACATAACTGCAAAACCAAACATGTTTTATGTCTATGTGTAATATTGTATCTATGTGAGTTTTACCAGAATCAGGTATTTTGGTAAGGTTTACAAATACAAAAATTAGGTTTTACTCACTATGACAGTATACTGTCACATTCAATCTGACAGTTATGTAAACATAACTCCTAAACCACACATGCAAAATGGCTAATAATGCCTGGAGAAATGTATCTTTGTGAGTTTTACTAGGAAAAACAATTTGTAAGGTTTGTAAAGACACACGTTAGTTTTTTTTACTCAATATGACAGTATAACTGTCATACTACATGCAGAAAATATATAAACATGACTCCAAAACCAAACTTGCAATCCGTCTAAAAATGTCTGTAATATTGAATCTATGTGAGTTTTACCAAAATGAGGTATTTTGGTAAGGTTGACAAATAAAAAAAATAGGTTTTTACTGATAGTGACATTATAAGTGCCACACTCAATATGACAGTTATTTAAAATTAAGTCATAAACGACACATGAAAATGGTTATTAAACCTGGAGAAATGTATCTTTGTTAGTTTTACTAGAGTAATGATCTTTTGTAAGGTTTACAAAGACACAAGTTTTTTTACTCAATATGACGGTATAACTGTCAAACTAAAAAAAGTTATAGAAACATAACTCCAAAACCAAACTCAAAAACCAAACATGCAATCCATTTAAAAATGCCTGTAATATTAAATATATGTGAGTTTTATCAGAATCAGGTATTGTGGTAAGGTTTACAATACCAAAATTAGGTTTTACTCATAATGACAGTATAACTGCCACGCTCAATATGACAGTTATTTAAACATAACTCCTAAAACACACATGCAAAATGACTAATAATGCGTGGAAAAATGTATCTTTGTGATTTTTACTGGAAAAAAATATTTTGTAAGGTTTGTAAAGATACTGTTTTTTTTTTTTTTTTTTAACTCAATATGATGGTATAACTGTCATACTAAAAATGAAAGTTTTATAAACATAACTCCAAAACCAAACTTGCAATTCGTAAAAAAAATGGCTGTAATATTGAATATATTTGATTTTTTACCAGAATCAGGTATTTTGGTAAGGATTACAAATACAAAAATTAGGTTTTACTCATATTGACAGATAACCGCCAAATTGTTTTAAACATAACTCATAAACAAAACATGCTAAATGGCTAATAATGCCTGGAGAAAAGTATCTTTGTGAGTTTTACTGGAAAAAAATAAATAAAAATTGTAAGGTTTGTAAAGACACAAGTTAGTTTTTTCTAACTCAAAAAGACAGTATAACTGTCATACTAAATGGAAAAGTTATATAAACATAACTCCAAAACCAAACATGCATTATGTCTAAGAATGCCTGAAATGATGTATCCATGTGAGTTATACTAGAATCAGTTGTTTTTGTAAGTTTTGCAAATACAAAATATTGGTTTTACTCACTATGACAGTATACTGTCACATTCGATCTGACAGTTATTTAAACATAACTCCTAAACCACATATTCAAAATGACTAATATGCCTGGAGAAATGTATCTCTGTGAAGTTTTCTGGAAAAAAATATTTTTTACAACACAATTTTTTTTTACTCAAAATGACAGCAGTATACTGGTATAGTGAGTAAAACCTTATTTTTGTATTTGTAAACCTTACCAAAATACCTGATTGTAGTAAAACTCACATAGATACAATATTACAGGCATTTTTTGAACATAATGCATGTTTGGTTTTGGAGTTATGTTTATATAACTTTCATATTTAGTATGACAGTTTTACTGTCATATTAAGTAAAAAAAACAACTAACTTGTGTCTTTACAAACCTTACAAAATATATATATATTTTTTTCAGTAAAACTCACAAAGGCATTATTAGTCATTTTGTATGTGTGGTTTAGGAGTTATGTTTAAATAACTGTCAGATTGAATGTGACAGCATACTGTCATAGTGAGTAAATTCAATATTTTCTATTTTCAAACCTTAAAAAAACAACTGATTCTAGTAAAACTCACATGGATACAATGTTACAGGCATTTTTAGACATAATGCATGTTTGGTTTTGGAGTTTTGTTTATATACATTTTACATTTAGTATGACAGTTATACTGTCATATGGAGTAAAAAACAACTAACTTGTGTCTTTACAAACCTTACTAAAATGTTGTTGTTTTCAGGAAAACTCACAAAGATGCATTTCTCCAGTCATTATTAGCCATTTAGCATGTTTGGTTTAGGAGTTATGTTTAAAAAACTGTCATTTTGAACGTTGCAGTTATACTGTCATTATGAGTAAAACCAAATTTTTGTATTTGTAAACCTTACCAAAATCCCTGTTTGTGGTAAAACTCACATAGATTCAATATTACATGCATTTTTAGACGGATTGCATGTTTGGTTTTGAAGTTATGTTTATATAACTTTCAAATTTAGTAAGACAGTTATACCATCATATTGAATAAAAAAAAAAAACTTGTGTCCGAACAAACCTTACAAAATATATTTCTTCCAGTAAAACTCACAAAAATAAATTTCTCCAGGCATTATTAGCCATTTTGCATGTGTGGTTTAGGAGTTATGTTTAAATAACTGTCAGATTGAATGTAACAGTATACTGTCATAGTGAGTAAAACCAATATTTTGTATTTGAAAACCTTACAAAAACAACTGATTCTACTAAAACTCACATGGATACAATATTACAGGCATTTTTAGACATAATGCATGTTTGTTTTTGGAGTTATATTAATATGATGAGATGGCGACTTTTCCAGGGTGAACCCCGCCTTCCGCCCGATTGTAGCTGAGATAGGCTCCAGCACCCCCCGCCACCCCGAAGGGAATAAACGGTAGAAAATGGATGGATGGTTGGACAGTATAACTGTCATACTAAATGTAAAAGTAGTATAAACATAACTCCAAAACCCAACATGCATTATGTCTAAAAATGCCTGTAATATTGTATCCATGTGAGTTAACTAGAATCAGTTGTTTTTGTAAGTTTTGCAAATACAAAATATTGGTTTTACCGTATTTTCCGCACTATAAGGCGCACCGGATTATTAGCCGCACCTTCTATGAATTACATATTTCATAATTTTGTCCACCAATAAGCCGCCCCGGACTATAAGCCACGCCTACGCTGCGCTAAAGTGAATGTCAAAAAAACGCTGCGCTAAAGTGAATGTCAAAAAAACAGTCAGATAGTTCAGTCAAACTTTAATAATATATTGAAAACCAGCGTTCTAACAACTCTGTCCCAAAATGTACAAATGTGCAATCACAAACATAGTAAAATTCAAAATGGTGTAGAGCAATAGCAACATACCGGTAATGTTGCTCGAACGTTAATGTCACAACACACAAAATAAACATAGCGCTCACTTTCTGAAGTTATTCTTCATTCGTACCGGTAAATCCTTCGAATTCTTCGTCTTCGGTGTCCGAATTGAAAAGTTGCGCAAGCGTGGGTTCCAAAATGGCCGGCTCCGTCTCTTCGAAGTCATCGGATTCAGTGTCGCTGTTGTTGTGCAGCAGTTCTGTGAATCCTGCCTTCCGGAAAGCTCGGACCACAGTTGTGACAGAAATATCTGCCCAGGCATTTACAATCCACTGGCAGATGTTGGCGTATGTCGTCCGGCGTTGTCTGCCCGTCTTAGTGAAGGTGTGTTCGCCTTCGGTCATCCATTTTTCCCACGCCGTTCGCACTCGTGATTTGAATGCCCTGTTGACACCAATATCCAGCGGTTGGAGTTCTTTGGTTAATCCACCCGGAATGACGGCGAGTGTTGTATTTGTGTGCTTCACTTGTTTTTTGACACCATCTGTGATGTGGGCGCGCATAGAGTCGTATATCAACATGGACGGAGCAGCGTGAAAAAAGCCACCCGGCCTCTTCGCGTAAACTTCCCTTAACCACTCGCTCATCTTTTCTTCATCCATCCATCCCTTCGAGTTAGCTTTTATGATGACGCCGGCTGGAAAGGTCTCTTTTGGCAAGGTCTTCCTTTTGAATATCACCATGGGAGGAAGTTTCTGGCCATTAGCATGGCAAGCTAGAACCACAGTGAAGGATGACTTCTCATTCCCTGTGGTGCGAATATTCACCGTACGTGCTCCCGTTCCACAGGAATATCAGTTGCTGTGAAATACGGTAGTAATCCGTGAGCGGATGGAGAGATTGCGTCTTTTTATGAACCGGATCCTTGTCCTTTGTAGGAGCCATTTTGTGGTCTTTACAGATGTAAACAGGAAATGAAACGTACGGTGATATCCGCGCGTTTTTTCTTCTTCTTCCGGGGGCGGGTGGTTGCTTAAAGCGCTTCCTGTTCTATGGGGGCGGGTGCTTTCCTTGGCGGTTGCTTGCGTAGAAGAAGAAGCGCTTCCTGTTCTACCGGGAAAAAAGATGGCGGCTGTTTACCGAAGTTGCGAGATCGAAACTTTATGAAAATTAATCGTAATAAAGCGCACCGGGTTATAAGGCGCACTGTTAGCTTTTGAGAAAATTTGTGGTTTTTAGGTGCGCCTTATAGTGCGGAAAATACGGTACTCACTATGACAGTATACTGTCATATTCAATCTGACAGTTTAAAACTCACAAATAAACTTTTCTCCAGGCGTTATTAGTCATTTTGTATGTGTGGTTTAGGAGTTATGTTTAAATAACTGTCAGATTGAATGTGACAGTGTACTGTCATAGTGAGTAAAACCAATATTTTGTATTTGCATTTTTTTGTACCATATCGATACAATATTACAGGAATTTTTAGACATAAAGCATGTTTGGTTTTGGAGTTATATTTATATAACTTTCATATTTAGTATGAAAGTTATACCATCAAATTGAGTAAAAAAACAAACTAATTTGTATCTTTACAAACCTTACAAAATATTGTTTTCCAGTAAAATTCACAAATATACCATTCTCTAGGCATTATTAGTCATTTTGCATTTGTGTTTTAGGAGTTATGTTTAAATAACTGTCATATTGAGTGTGGCAGTTATACTGTCACTATGAGTAAAACCTAATTTTTGTTTTTGTAAACCTTACCAAAACACCTGATTCTGATAAAACTCACATATTGCATATTTGGTTTTGGAGTTGTGTTTATATAACTTTCATATATAGTATGACAGCTATACTGTAATATTGTGTAAAAAAAAATAACTTGTGTCTTTACAAACCTTACAAAATATTTTTTCCAGTTAAACTCACAAAGATACATTCCTCAAGGCATTATTAGCCATATTGTCAGATTGATTGTGACAGTATACGTCATTATGAGTTAAACTAATATTTTGTATGAGTAAAACCTAATTTTTGTATTTTTCAACATTACCAAAATACCTGATTCTTGTAAAACTCACATAGATACAATATTACAGGCATTTTTAGACATAATGCATGTTTGGTTTTGGAGTTATGTTTATATAACTTTTACATTTATTATGACAGTTATACAAACATATTGAATAAAAAAAACTAACTTGTGTCTTTACAAACCTTACAAAATAATTTTATTTTCCAGTTAAACTCACAAAGATACCTTTCTCCAGGCAGTATTAGCCATTTAGCATGTTTAAATTAGGAGTTATGTTTAAATAACTGTAATTTTGAACGTGGCAGTTATACTGTCATTATGAGTAAAACCTACTTTTTGTATTTGTAAACCTTACCAAAATACCTGATTCTGGTCAAACTCACATAGATTTAATACTACAGGCATTTTTAGACATAATGCATGTTTGGTTTTGGCGTTATGTTTATATAACTGTCATTTTGAATGTGGTAGTTGTTATACTGTCATTATGAGTAAAAAAACTAACTTCTGTCTTTACAAACCTTACAAAATATTTTTTTTCCAGTTAAACTCACAAAGATACATTTACCCAGCCATTATTAGCCATTTAACATGTTTGGTTTCGGAGTTATGTTTAAATAACTGTTATATTGAGTGTGGCAGTTATACTGTCATTATGAGTAAAACCTATTTTTTGTATTTGTAAACCTTACCAAAATACCTGATTCTGGTAAAACCCACATCGATACAATATCACAGGAATTTTTAGACATAAAGTATGTTTGGTTTTGGAGTTATGTGTATATAACTTTCATATTTAGTATGACAGTTATACCATCATATTGAGTAATAAAACACTAATTTGTATCTTTACAAACCTTACAAAATATTGTTTTCCAGTAAAATTCACAAATATACATTTCTCTAGGCATTATTAGTCATTTTGCATTTGTGTTTTAAAGTTAAAGTTAAAGTTAAAGTTAAAGTCCCAATGATTGTCACACACACACTAGGTGTGGTGAAATGTGTCCTCTGCATTTGACCCATCCCCTTGATCACCCCCTGGGAGGTGAGGGGAGCAGCGGTGCTGCGCCCGGGAATCATTTTTGGTTATTTAACCCCCAATTCCAACCCTTGATACTGAGTGCCAAGCAGAGACGTAATGGGTCCCATTTTTTATAGTCTTTGGTATGACTCGGCCGGGGTTTGAACTCACAACCTACCGATCTCAGGGCGGACACTCTAACCACTAGATAGGAGTTATGTTTAAATAACTGTCATATTGAGGGTGACAGTTATACTGTCACTATGAGTAAAACCTAATTTTTTGATTTGTAAACCTTACCAAATACCTGATTCTGATAAAACTTACATATAATAAATATTACAGACATTTTTAAACGGATTGCATGTTTGGTTTTGGAGTTATGTTTATAAAACTTTCATATATAGTATGACAGCTATACTGTAAAATTAAGTTAAAAAAATAACTTGTGTCTTTACAAACCTTACAAAATATTTGTTCCTGTAAAATTCACAAAGATACATTCCTCCAGGCATTATTAGCCATTTTGTCAGATTGATTGTGACAGTATACTCTCAATATGAGAAAAACTAATATTTTGTATTTGTAAACCTTACAAAAACAACTGATTCTAGTAAAAATCACGTAGATACAAAGTTATAGGAATTTTTAGACATAATGCATGTTTGGTTTTGGAGTTATGTTTAAATAATTTTCATATTGAATGTGGCAATATACTGTCATTATGAGTAAAACCTAATGTTTGTATTTGTCAACCTTACCAAAATACCTGATTCTGGTAAAACTCAAAAAGATACAATATTACAGGCATTTTTAGACAAAATGCATTTTGGTTTTGGAGTTATGTTTATATAACTTTCATATTTAGTATGCCAGTTATACCATTATATTAAATTTAAAAAAATAACTTTTGTCTTTATAAACCTTACAAATTATTTGTTTCCAGTAAAACTCACAATGATACATTTCTCCAGGCATTATTAGCCATTTATCATGTTTGGTTTAGGAGTCATGTTAGCTGTCATATCAAATGTTGCAGTTATACTGTCACTATGAGTAAAACCCAAGTTTTGTATTTGTAAACCTTACCAAAATACCTGATTCTGGCAAAACTCTCATAGATTCAATATTACAGGCAGTTCAAGACAGACTGCAAGTTTGGTTTAGGAGTTTGGTTTTGGAAGTATGTTTATCTAACTTTCATATTTAGCATGACAGTTATACCATCATATTGAGTAAAAAAAACAACTAACTTTTGTCTTTACAAACCTTACAAAATATTTTTTTTCTAGTAAAACTCACAAAGATTCATTTCTCCAGGCATTATTAGCCATTTAGCATATTTGGTTTAGGAGTTATGTTTAAATAACTGTTATTTTGAATATGGCAGTTATACTGTCATTATGAGTAAAACCCAATTTTTGTATTTGTAAACCTCACCAAAATAACTAATTCTGGTAAAACTCACATATATTCAATATTACAGGCATTTTTAGAGGGATTGCAAGTTTGGTTTTGGTGTTATATTTATTCAACTTTCATATTTAGTATGACAGTTATACTGTCATATTGAGTAAAAAGCTAAAAGCTAACTTGTGTCTTTACAAACCTTAGAAACTATTTTTTTCCTGTAAAACTTACAAAGATACATTTCTCCAGGCATTATTTGACATTTTGCTTGGATGGTTTAGGAGTTATGTTTAAATAACAGTCAGATTGAATGTGACAGTATACTGTCATAGTAGTTTTTTACTCAATATGCCAGTAATGTTCTTAAAATCCTGCGATAATGCGAAAAAATCAATAAAATTGTTTTTCAAAATAATTCCTACACCAAACATGCAACATGCCTAATAATGCCTGCTATATTCAATTTGACAGTTATTTAAACATAACTTCCTAACCACACATGCAAATAGGCTAATAAAGCCTAAAACAATGCATCCTTGTGAGTTTTACTCTAAACATATGCTATTTTAAGGCTTGCAAACACAAAAAGTAGTGTTTTACTCATTTTGACGGTAATGTTCTTAAAATCCTGAGATAATGCGAAATAAGCAATAAAAATGTTTTTCAACATAATTCCTACACCAAACATGCAACATGTCTAATAATGCCTGAAGACATGTATCGTTGTTAGTTTTACTAGAAAAAATATATTTTGTAAGTTTTGCAAAGAGTCAAATAAGTTTTTTAAATTCAATGTGACAGTATAACTGTCATACCAAATATGAAAGTTATATAAACATAACTCCAAAACTGAAAATGCATTATGTCTAAAAATGCCTAAAATATTGTATCTATGTGAGTTTTACAAGAATCAGTTAATTTGGTAAGGTGTACAATTACATAAATTAGGGGTTTACTCATAATGATAGTTAACTGCTACATTAAATTTGACTGTTATTTAAACATAACTCCCTAACCACACATGCAAAATAGGTTAATAAAGCCTAAAACAATGCATCCTTGTGAGTTTTACTCGAAACATATGCTATTTTAAGGCTTGCAAACACAACAAGTAGTGTTATACTCATTTTGACAGTAATGTTCTTAAAATCCTGAGATAATGCGAAATAAGCAATAATAATGTTTTTCAACATTATTCCTACACCAAACATGCAACATGTCTAATAATGCCTGAAGACATGTATCTTTGTTGGTTTTACTAGAAAAATTATCTTTTGTAAGTTTTGCAAAAAGGCAAATAAGGTTTTTTAATTCAATATGACAGTATAACTGTCATACCAATTATGAAAGTTATATAAACATAACTCCAAAACTGAACATGCATTATGTCTAAAAATACCTGTAATATTGTATCTATGTGAGTTTCACCAGAATCAGGTAATTTGGTAAGGTTTACAAATACAGAAATATTTTCATAATGACAGTATAACTGCTTCATTCAATTTGACTGTTATTTAAACATAACGTCCTAATCACACATTCAAATAAGTTAATAAAGCTTAAAACAATGCATCCTTGTGAGTTTTACTCGAAACATTTGCTATTTTAAGGCTTGCAAACACAAAAAGTAGTTTTTACTCATTATGACAGTAATGTTCTTAAAATCCTGAGATAATGCAAAATAAGCAATAAAAATGTTTTTCAACATAATTCCTACACCAAACAAGCAACATGTCTAATAATGCCTGGATACATGTATCTTTGTTAGTTATACTAGAAAAATTATCTTTTGTAAGTTTTACAAAGACTCAAGTTAGTTTTTTTAATACAATATGACAGTATAACTGTCATACCAAATATGAAATATATATAAACATAACTCCAAAATTGAACATTCATTATGTCTAAAAATGCCTAAAATATTGTATCTATGTGAGTTTCACTAGAATCAGGTAATTTGGTAAGGTTTACAAATACACATTTTTTTTTTCATAATGCAAAACAAATTACTAGAAAAATTTTCTTCTGTAAGGTTTGCCATGACGCAAGTTAGTTTTTTTAATTCAATATGACAGTATAAATGTCATACCAAATATAAAAGTTATATAAACATAACTCCAAAACTGAACATGCATTATGTCTAAAAATGACTAAAATATTACATCTATGATAGTGTTAAAAGAATCAGTTAATTTGGTAAGGTGTACAATTACATAAATTAGGGGTTTACTAATAATGACAGATAACTGCTAAATTCAATTTGACAGTTATTTAAAAATAACTTCCTAACCACACATGCAAAATAGCCTAATGCAGCCTAAAACAATGCATCTTTGTGAGTTTTACTCGAAACATATGCTATTTTAAGGCTTGCAAACACAAAAAGTAATTATGCCTGGAGAAATGTATCTTTGTGAGTTTTACTGGGAAAACATTTTTTTGTAAGGTTTATAAAGACAAAAGTTTTTTTTTTTTTTAACTCAATATGATGGTATAACTGTCAAACTAAATATAAAAGTAATATAAACATAATTCCAAAACCAAACTCCTAAACCAAACTTGCAATCCGTCTTAAACTGCCTGTAATATTGAATCTATATGAGTTTTACCAGAATCAGATATTTTGGTAAGGTTTACAAATACAAAACTTGGGTTTTACTCATAATGACAGTATAACTGCATTATTTGATATGACAGTTATTTAAACATAACTCCTAAACCAAACATGATAAATGGCTAATAATGCCTGGAAAAATGTATATGAACATAACTCCAAAACCAAACATGCATTATGTCTAAAAATGCCTGTAATATTGTATCTATGTGAGTTTTACCAGAATCAGGTATTTTGGTAAGGTTTATAAATACAAAATTTAGGTTTTACTCATAATGACTGTATAACTGCCATATTCAAAATAACAGTTATTTAAACATAACTCCTAATCCAAACATGATAAATGGCTAATAATGCCTGGAGAAATGTATCATGGTGAGTTTTACTGGAAACAAATAATTTGTAAGGTTTATAAAGACACAAGTTAGTTTTTTTATTTAATATGATGGTATAACTGTCATACTAAATATGAAAGTTATATAAACATAACTCCAAAACCAAACATGCATTATGTCTAAAAATGCCTGTAATATTGTATCTATGTGAGTTTTACCAGAATCAGGTATTTTGGTTAAGGTTGACCAATACAAAAATTAGGTTTTACTCATAATGACAGTATAACTGCCACATTGACTGCCACCAAACATGCATTATGTCTAAAAATGCTTATAATTTTGTATCCATGTGAGTTTTACTAGAATCAGTTGTTTTTGTAAGGTTTACAAATACAAAATATTAGTTTTACTCATAATGACAGTATACTGTCACAATTAATCTGACAAAATGGCTAATAATGCCTAGAGGAATGTATCTTTGTGAGTTTTATTGGAAAAAATATTTTGTAAGGTTTGTAAAGACACAATTTAGTTGTTTTTTTACACAATTTAACAGTATAGCTGTCATACTATATATGAAAGTTATATAAACATAATTCCAAAACCAAATATGCAATCCGTCTAAAAATGCCTGTAATATTGAATATATGTGAGTTTTATCAGAATCGGGTATTTTGGTAAGGTTTACGAATACAAAAATTAGGTTTTACTCAAAATGACAGTAATCTCACAAAGATACATTTCTCCAGGCATTATAGCCATTTCGCATGTGTGGTTTGGTAGTTATGTTTAAATAACTGTCAAATTGAATGTGACAGTATACTATCATGGTGAGTAAAACCAATATTTTGTAGTTGCAAACCTTACTACAACAATTGATTTTAGTAAAACTCGCATGGATACAAAATTACAGGCATTTTTAAACATAATGCATGTTTGGTTTTGGAGTTATGTTTATATATTTTTTACATTTAGTATTCCAGTTATACTGTCATATTGAGTAAAAAAAACGAACTTGTGTCTTTATAAACCTTAAAAAAAAAATGTTTCCAGTAAAACTCACAAAGATACATTTCTCCAGGCATTATAGCCTATTAACCATGTTTGGTTTAGAGTTATCAATCAATCAATCAATGTTTATTTATATAGCCCTAAATCACAAGTGTCTCAAAGGGCTGCACAAGCCACAACGACATCCTCGGTACAGCCCACATAAGGGCAAGGAAAAACTCACCCCAGTGGGACGTCGATGTGAATGACTATGAGAAACCTTGGAGAGGACCGCATATGTGGGTAACCCCCCCCTCTAGGGAGACCGAATGCAATGGATGTCGAGTGGGTCTAACATAATATTGTGAGAGTCCAGTCCATAGTGGATCCAGCATAACAGTAAGAGTCCAGTCCACAGTGGGGTCAGCAGGAAACCATCCCGAGCGGAGACGGGTCAGCAGCGCAGAGATGTTCCCAACCGATATACAGGCGAGCGGTCCACCCCGGGTCCCGACCCCGGACAGCCAGCACCCCATCCATGGCCACCGGATCTGTGTGTCTCCCCTTCCACAAGGGATAGGGGGGAGCAGAGGAGAAAAGAAAAGAAACGGCAGATCAACTGGTCTAAAAAAAGGGGGGCTATTCAAAGGCTAGAGTATACAAATGAGTTTTGAGATGGGACTTAAATGTTTCTACTGAGGTAGCATCTCTAACTGTTACCAGGAGGGCATTCCATAGTGCTGGAGCCCGAATAGAAAACGCTCTACAGCCCGCAGACTTTTTTTGGGCTCTGGGAATCACTAATAAGCCGGAGTTCTTTGAACGCAGATTTCTTGCCGGGACATATGGTACAATACAATCGGCAAGATAGGCTGGAGCTAGACCGTGTAGTATTTTATACGTAAGTAGTAAAACCTTAAAGTCGCATCTTAAGTGCACAGGAAGCCAGTGCAGGTGAGCCAGTATAGGCGTAATATGATCAAACTTTCTTGTTCTTGTCAAAAGTCTAGCAGCCGCATTTTGTACCAACTGTAATCTTTTAATGCTAGACATAGGGAGACCCGAAAGTAATACGTTACAGTAATCGAGACGAGACGTAACGAACGCATGAATAATGATCTCAGCGTCGCTAGTGGACAAAATGGAACGAATTTTAGCGATATTACAGAGATGAAAGAAGGCCGTTTTAGTAACACTCTTAATGTGTGACTCAAAGGAGAGAGTTGGGTCGAAGATAATACCCAGATTCTTTACTGAGTCGCTTTGTTTAATTGTTTGGTTGTCAAATGTTAAGGTGGTATTATCAAATAAATGTCGGTGTTTAGCAGGACCGATAATCAGCATTTCCGTTTTCTTAGTGTTGAGTTGCAAGAAGTTAGCGGACATCCATTGTTTAATTTCATTAAGACATGCCTCCAGCTGACTACAATCCGGCGTGTTGGTCAGCTTTAGGGGCATGTAGAGTTGGGTGTCATCAGCATAGCAATGAAAGCTAACACCGTATTTGCGTATGATGTCGCCTAGCGGCAACATGTAAATACTAAAGAGTGCAGGGCCAAGAACCGAATCTTGGGGGACTCCGCACGTTACCTTAACATAGTCCGAGGTCACATTGTTATGGGAGACGCACTGCATCCTGTCAGTAAGATAAGAGTTAAACCACGACAAGGCTAAGTCTGACATACCAATACGTGTTTTGATACGCTCTAATAAAATGTTATGATCGACGGTATCGAAAGCAGCGATAAGATCAGGAAGCAGCAACATAGATGACGCATCAGAATCCATCGTTAGTAGATCATTAGTCATTTTTGCGAGGGCTGTCTCCGTAGAGTGATTTGCCCTGAAACCGGATTGAAAAGGTTCACAGAGATTGTTAGACATTAAGTGTTCATTTAGCTGCTGTGCGACAATTTTTTCGAGGATTTTCGAGATAAACGGAAGGTGGGACACCGGCCGGTAGTTTACCATGAGGTCAGGATCGAGGTTAGGTCTTTTGAGCAAAGGATGAATAACCGCTTTTTTGAATGCTAGTGGAACAGTGCCAGAGGAAAGTGATAAGTTTATAATATTTAGCACTGATGGACCTAATAATACAAATAGCTCCTTAATAAGTTTCCCAGGAAATGGGTCAAGTAGACATGTTTGTTTTGTCCCATTGACACATCTTAACAATTCCTCTAGTGTTATTTCATCAAAGAGAGAGAAACTATTTTGGAGGGCGGTATCCTTCGTAGATACAGTCGTATCTGTGTTAATAGAACCCAGTTATAGCTGCGATGCATTGTCTTTAATCTCCTTTCTAATGAGTTCAATTTTCTTATTAAAGAAATTCATAAAATCATCTGCTGAGTGGGTGGAGCTATGTTTAAATAACTGTCATATTGAGTGTGGCAGGTGTACTGTCATTATGAGTAAAACCTATTTTTTGTATTTGTAAAATTACCAAAATAACTGAAAACTCACATGGATAAAATATTACAGGATTTTTTAGACATAAAGCATGTTTCCATCATATTGAGTAAAAAAAAAAACTAACTTGTGTCTATACAAACCTTACAAAATATTTTTTTTCCAGTAAAACTCACAAAAATACATTTCTCCAGTTATTATTAGCCATTTTGCATCTGTGGTTTAGAATTTGTGTTTAAATAACAGTCAGATTGAATGTGACAGTATACTGTCATAGTGAGTAAAACCAAATTTTTGTATTTGTAAATCTTAACAAAATACCTGATTCTAGTAAAACTCACATAGATTCAATATTACAGGCATTTTTAGACGGATTGCATGTTTGGTATTGGAGTTATGTTTATATAACTTTTACATTTATTATGACAGTTATACAAACATATTAAATAAAAAAAACTATTTTGTGTCTTATCAAACCTTACAAAATATTTTTTTTCCTGTAAAATTCACAAAGATACATTTCTCCAGGCATTATTAGCCATTTTGCATGTGTGGTTTAGGAGTTATGTTAACATAACTGTCATATTGAGGGTGGCAGTTATACTGTCATTATGAGTAAAACCTAATTTTTGTATTTATAAACCTTACCAAAATTCCTGATTCTGGTAAAACTCACAATGATACAATATTACAGGCATTTTTAGACATAATGCATGTTTGGTTTTGGAGTTATGTTTATATAAATTTTTCTAGGCATTATTAGCTATTTATCATGTTTGGTTTAGGAGTTATGTTTAAATAACTGTCATATCAAATAATGCAGTTATACTGTCATTATGAGTAAAACCCAAGTTTTGTATTTGTAAACCTTACCAAAATACCTGATTCTGGTAAAACTCATATAGATTCAATATTACAGGCAGTTTAAGACGGATTGCACGTTTGGTTTAGGAGTTTGGTATTGGAATGATGTTTATATTACTTTTATATTTAGTTTGACAGTCATACCATCATATTGAGTAAAAAAAAAAAAAAAAAAAATTTTTCTTTACAGACCTTACAAAATATTTTTTTCTAGTACAACTCACAAAGATACATTTCTACAGGCATTATTAGCTATTTAGCATGTTTGGTTTAGGAGTTATGTTTAAATAACTGTTATTTTGAATATGGCAGTTATACTGTCATTATGAGTAAAACCCAATTTTTGTATTTGTAAACCTTGCCAAAATACCTGATTCTGGTAAAACTCACATAGATTCAATATTCCAGGCATTTTAAGACGTATTGCAAGTTTGGTTTTGGAGTTATGTTTATTTAACTTTCATATTTAGTATGACAGTTCTACTGTCATATTAAGTAAAAAAACTAACTTGTGACTTTACAAACATTATAAATTGTTTTGTTTTTTCCCAGGAAAACTCACAAAGATACATTTCTCCAGGCATTATTAGCCATTTTGTATTTGTGGTTTAGGAGTTACAATATGTTTAAATAAATGTCAGATTGAATGTGACAGTATACTGTCATAGTGAGTAAAACCTAATTTTTGTATTTGTAAACCTTACCAAAAATACCTGATTCTGGTAAAAATCACATAGATACAATATTGCAGGCATTTTTAGACATAATGCATGTTTGGTTTTGGAGTTATTTTTATACAACTTTCATATTTAGTATGACAGTTATACCAATTTTTTTTCCCCCAGTAAAACTCACAAAGATACATTTCTCCAGGCATAATTAGTCATTTATCATGTTTGGTTTAGGAGTTATGTTTAAATAACTGTCATATTGAGTGTGGCAGTTATACTGTCATTATGAGTAAAACCTATGTTTTGTATTTGTAAACCTTACCAAAATACCTGATTCTGGTAAAACCCACATCGATACAATATTACAGGAATTTTTAGACATAAAGCATGTTTGGTTTTGGAGTAATGTTTATATAACTTTCATATTTAGTATGACAGTTATACCATCATATATTGAGTAAAAAAAACCTAATTTGTATATTTACAAACCTTACAAAACATTGTTTTCCAGTAAAATTCACAAATATACATTTCCCTAGGCATTAGTAGTCATTTTGCATTTGTGTTTTAGGAGTTATGTTTAATTAACTGTCATACTGAGTGTGGCAGTTATATTGTCACTATGAGTAAAACCTAATTTTTGTATTCGTAAACCTTACCAAAATACCTGATTCTGATAAAACTCACATATATTCAATATTACAGGCATTTTTAGACGGATTGCATATTTGGTTTTGGAATTATGTTTATATAACTTTCATATATAGTATGACAGCTATACTGTTAAATTGTGTAAAAAAAACAACTAACTTGTGTCTTTACAAACCTTACAAAATATTTTTTCCAGTAAAACTCACAAAGATACATTCCTCTAGGCATTATTAGCCATTTTGTCAGATTAATTGTGACAGTATACTGTCATTATGAGTAAAACTAATATTTTGTATTTGTAAACCTTACAAAAACAACTGATTCTAGTAAAACTAACATGGATACAAAATTATAAGCATTTTTAGACATAATGCATGTTTGGTGGCAGTCAATGTGTTAGTTATACTGTCATCATGAGTAAAACCTAATTTTTGTATTTGTCAACCTTAACCAAAATACCTGATTCTGGTAAAACTCACATAGATACAATATTACAGGCATTTTTAGACATAATGCATGTTTGGTTTTGGAGTTATGTTTATATAACTTTCATATTTAGTATGACAGTTATACCATCATATTAAATAAAAAAACCTAACTTGTGTCTTTATAAACCTTACAAATTATTTGTTTCCAGTAAAACTCACCATGATACATTTCTTCAGGCATTATTAGCCATTTATCATGTTTGGATTAGGAGTGATGTTTAAATAACTGTCATATCAAATGTTGCAGTTATACTGTCATTATGAGTAAAACCCAAGTTATGTATTTGTAAACCTTACCAAAATACCTGATTCTGGTAAAACTCACATAGATTCAATATTACAGGCAGTTTAAGACAGATTGCAAGTTTGGTTTAGGAGTTTGGTTTTGGAATTATGTTTATATAACTTTCATATTTAGTATGACAGTTATACCATCATATTGAGTAAAAAAACAACTAACTTTCGTCTTTACAAACCTTACAAAATATTTTTTTCTAGTAAAAATCACAAAGATACATTTCTCCAGGCATTATTAACCATTTTGCATGTGTGGTATAGGAGTTATGTTTACATAACTGTCATATTAAATGTGGCAGTTATACTGTCATTATGAGTAAAACCAAGTTTGTGTATATGTAAACCTTACCAAAATACCTGATTATGGTAAAACTCACATAGATACAATACTAAAGGCATTTTTAGACATAATGCATGTTCGGTTTTGGAGTTATGTTTGTATACATTTCTCCAGGCATTAATAGCCATTTATCATGTTTGGTTTAGGAGTTATGTTTAAATAACTGTCATATCAAATAATGCAGTTATACTGTCATTATGAGTAAAACCCAAGTTTACAAATGTAAACCTTACCAAAATACCTGATTCTGGTAAAACTCATATAGATTCAATATTACAGGCAGTTTAAGACGGATTGCAAGTTTGGTTTAGGAGTTTGGTTTTGGAATTATGTTTATATTACTTTTATATTTAGTTTGACAGTTAAACCATCATATTGAGTAAAAAAAAATAACTTTTGTCTTTACAAACCTTACAAAATATTTTTTTCTAGTAAAACTCACAAAGATACATTTCTCCAAGCATTTATAGCTATTTAGCATGTTTGGTTTAGGAGTTATGTTTAAATAACTGTTATTTTGAATATGGCAGTTATACTGTCATTATGAGTAAAACCTAAATTTTGTATTTATAAACCTTACCAAAATACCTGATTCTGGTAAAACTCACATAGATACAATATTACAGGCATTTTTAGACATAATGCATGTTTGGTTTTGGAGTTATGTTCATATACATTTTTCCAGGCATTATTAGCCATTTATCATGTTTGGTTTAGGAGTTATGTTAAAATAACTGTCATATCAAATAATGCAGTTATACTGTCATAATGAGTAAAACCCAGATTTTGTATTTTTAAACCTTACCAAAATACCTGATTCTGGTAAAACTCATATAGATTCAATATTACAGGCAGTTTAAGACGGATTGCAAGTTTGGTTTTGGAGTTATGTTTATTTAACTTTCATATATAGTATGACAGTTATACTGTCATATTAAGTAAAAAAACTAATTTTTTTCTTTACAAACCTTATAAAAAAAAAGTTTCCAGGAAAACTCACAAAGATACATTGTTCCAGGCATTATTAGCCATTTTGTAATTGTGGTTTAGGAGTTACAGTATGTTTAAATAACTGTCAGATTGAATTTGATAGTATACTGTCATTATGAGTAAAACCCAATTTTTGTATTTGTAAACCTTACTTAAATACCTGATTCTGGTAAAATTCACATAGATTCAATATTACAGGCATTTTTAGACGTATTGCAAGTTTGGTTTTGGAGTTATGTTTATTTAACTTTCATATTTAGTATGACAGTTATACTGTCATATTAAGTACAAAAAAATAACTTGTGTCTTTACAAACCTTATAAAAAAAAATTTTTTCCAGGAAAACTCACAAAGATACATTTCTCCAGGCATTATTAGCCATTTTGTATTTGTGGTTTAGGAGTTATGTTTAAATAACTGTCAGATTGAATGTGACAATATACTGTCATTATGAGTAAAACCTAATTTTTGTATTTGTAAACCTTACCAAAAATACCTGATTCTGGTAAAAAAATCACATAGATACAATATTGCAGGCATTTTTAGACATAATTCATGTTTGGTTTTGGAGTTATGTTTATACAACTTTCATATTTAGTATGACAGTTATACCATCATATTGAGTAAAAAAAAAAAAAAAAACTTGTGTCTTTATTAATCTTACAGGGTTTTTTTTTTCTCCCAAAACTCACAAAGATACATTTCTCCAGGCATAATTAGCCATTTATCATGTTTGGTTTAGGAGTTATGTTTAAATAACTGTCATTTTGAGTGGGGGAGTTATTGTATTGTGTGTCATTATAAATAAAAACCTATTTTTTGTATTTGTAAACCTTACCAAAATACCTGATTCTGGTAAAACCCACATCGATACAATATTACAGGAATTTTTAGACATAAAGCATGTTTGGTTTTGGAGCTATGTTTATATAACTTTCATATTTAGTATGAAAGTTATACCATCATATTGAGTAAAAAACAAAAAATAATTTGTATCTTTACAAACCTTACAAATATTGTCTTCCAGTAAAATTCACAAATATACCTTTCTCTAGGCATTATTAGTCATTTTGCATTTGTGTTTTAGGAGTTATGTTTAATTAACCGTCAGATTGAGTGTGACAGTTATACTTAATGCATGTTTGGTTTTGGAGTTATGTTTATGTAACTTTTACATTTATTATGACAGTTATACAAACATATTGAATAAAAAAACCTAACTTGTGTCTTTACAAACCTTACAAAAAATTTTTTTTTCCCAGTTAAACTCACAAATATACCTTTCTCCAGGCAGTATTAGCCATTTAGCATGTTTAAATTAGGAGTTATGTTTAAATAACTGTAATTTTGAATGTGGCAGTTATACTGTCATTATGAGTAAAACCTACTTTTTGTATTTGTAAACCTTACCAAAATACCTGATTTTGGTCAAACTCACATAGATTTAATATTACAGGCATTTTTAAATATAATGCATGTTTGGTTTTGGAGTTATGTTTATATAACTGTCATTTTGAAGTGGTAGTTATACTGTCATTATGAGTAAAGAAACTAACTTCTGTCTTTACAAACCTTACAAAATGTTTTTTTTCCAGTTAAACTCACAAAGATACATTTCCCCAGGCATTATTAGCCATTTAACATGTTTTGTTTAGGAGTAATGTTTAAATAAGTGTCATATTGAGTGTGGCAGTTATACTGTCATTATGAGTAAAACCTATTTTTTGTATTTGTAAACCTTACCAAAATACCTGATTCTTGTAAAACCCACATCGATACAATATTACAGGAATTATTAGACATAAAGTATGTAAGGTTTTGGAGTCATGTTTATATAACTTTCATATTTAGTATGACAGTTATACCATCATATTAAGTAAATAAAATTAATCTGTGTCTTTACAAACCTTACAAAATATTGTTTTCCTGTAAAATTCACAAATATACATTTCTCTAGTCATTTTTAGTCATTTTGCATTTGTGTTTTAGTAGTTATGTTTAAATAACTGTCATATTGAGTGTGGCAGTTATTCTGTCACTATTAGTGATTTGTAAACCTTACCAAAATACCTGATTCTGATAAAACTTACATATAATAAATATTATAGACATTTTTAGACGGATTGCATGTTTGGTTTTGGAGTTCTGTTTATAAAACTTTCATATATAGTATGACAGCTATACTGTAAAATTAAGTTAAAAAAAACTAGCGTGTGTCTTTACAAACCTTACAAAATATTTGTTCCAGTAAAATTCACAAAGATTCATTCCTCCAGGCATTATTAGCCATTTTGTCAGATTGATTGTGACAGTATACTCTCATTATGAGTAAAACTAATATTTTGTATTTGTAAACCTTACAAAAACAACTAATTCTAGTAAAACTCACGTACATAAAAAATTATAGGAATTTTAGACATAATGCATGTTTGGTTTTGGAGTTATGTTTAAATAAATGTCATATTGAATGTGGCAGTATACTGTCATTATGACAGTATACTGTTGACAAAGTTGTATTTGTCACCTTTACCAAAATACCTGATTCTGGTAAAACTAAAAAAGATACAATATTACAGGCATTTTTAGACAAAATGCATTTTGGTTTTGGAGTTATGTTTATATAACTTTCATATTTAGTATGACAGACAGTTCATCATATTAAAAAAATAATAATAATTTGTGTCTTTATAAACCTTACACATTATTTTTTTCCAGTAAAACTCACAAAGATACATTTCTCCAGGCATTATTAGTCATTTATCATGTTTGGTTTAGGAGTCATGTCATACCTGTCATATCAAATGTTGCAGTTATACTGTCATTATGAGTAAAACCCAAGTTTTGTATTTATAAACCTTACCAAAAAACCTGATTCTGGCAAAACTCACATAGATTCAATATAACAGGCAGTTTAAGACAGACTGCAAGTTTGGTTTAGGAGTTTGGTTTTGGAATTATGTTTATCTAACTTTCATATTTAGAATGACAGAAATACCATCATATTGAGTAAAAAAAACAACTAACTTTTGTCTTTACAAACCTTACTAAATACTTTTTTTCTAGTAAAAGTCACAAAGATTCATTTCTCCAGACATTATTAGCCATTTAGCATATTTGGTTTAGGGGTTATGTTTAAATAACTGTTATTTTGAATATGGCAGTTATACTGTCATTATGAGTAAAACCCAATTTTTGTATTTGTAAACCTTACCAAAATAACCGATTCTGGTAAAACTCACATATATTCAATATTACAGGCATTTTTAGACAGATTGCAAGTTTGGTTTTGGTGTTATATCTATTCAACTTTCATATTTAGTATGACAGTTATACTGTCATATTGAGTAAAAAAAAGCTAACTTGTGTCTTTACAAACCTTACAAACTATTTTTTTCCTGTAAAACTTACAAAGATACATTTCTCCAGGCAGTATTTGACATTTTGCTTGCATGGTTTAGGAGTTATGTTTAAATAACAGTCAGATTGAATGTGACAGTATAATGTCATAGTAGTTTTTTACTCAATATGCCAGTAATGTTCTTAAAATCCTGAGATAATGCGAAAAAAGCAATAAAAATGTTTTTCAACATAATTCCTACACCAAACATGCAACATGTCTAATAATGCCTGAAGACATGTATCTTTGTTAATTTTACTAGAAAATGTATCTTTTGTAAGTTTTGCAACGACGCAAGTTAGTTTTTTTAATTCAATATAACAGTATAACTGTCAAACTAAATGTAAAAGTTATTTAAACATAACTCCAAAACTGAACATGCATTATGTCTAAAAATGCCTAAAATATTGTATCTATGTGAATTTTACAAATACAAAAATTGGGTTTTTCTCATAATGACAGTATACCTGCTATATTCAATTTTACAGTTATTTAAACATAACTTCCTAACCACACATGCAAATAGGTTAATAAAGCCTAAAACAATGCATCCTTGTGAGTTTTACTCGAAACATTTGCTATTTTAAGGCTTGCAAACACAAAAAGTAGTTTTTTACTCATTATGACAGTAATGTTCTACAAATCCTGAGATAATGCAAAATAAGCAATAAAAATGTTATTCATCATAATTCCTACACCAAACATGCAACATGTCTAATAATGCATTTATACATGTATCTTTGTTAGTTATACTATAAAAATTATCTTTTGTAAGTTTTACAAAGACTCAAGTTAGTTTTTTTAATCCAATATGACAGTATAACTGTCATACCAAATATGAAAGTTATATAAACATAACTCCAAAACTGAACATGCATTATGTCTAAAAATGCCTAAAATATTGTATCTATGTGAGTTTTACAAGAATCAGTTATTTTGGTAAGGTGTACAATTACATAAATTAGGGGTTTACTCATAATGACAGTTAACTGCTACATTCAATTTGACTGTTATTTAAACATAACTCCCTAACCACACATGCAAAATAGGTTAATAAAGCCTAAAACAATGCATCCTTGTGAGTTTTACTCGAAACATATGCTATTTTAGGCTTGCAAACACAAAAAGTAGTTTTTTACACATTTTGACAGTAATGTTCTTAAAATCCTGAGATAATGCAAAATAAGCAATAAAAATGTTTTTCAACATAATTCCTACACCAAACATGCAACATGTCTAATAATGCCTGAAGACATGTATCTTTGTTAGTTTTACTAGAAAAATTATCTTTTGTAAGTTTTGCAAAGAGGCAAGTAAGTTTTTTTAATTCAATATGACAGTATATTTGTCATACCAAATATGAAAGTTATATAAACATAACTCCAAAACTGAACATGCATTATGTCTAAAAATGCCTAAAATATTGTATCTATGTGAGTTTTACAAGAATCAGTTATTTTGGTAAGGTGTACAATTACATAAATTAGGGGTTTACTCATAATGACAGTTAACTGCTACATTCAATTTGACTGTTATTTAAACATAACTCCCTAACCACACATGCAAAATAGGTTAATAAAGCCTAAAACAATGCATCCTTGTGAGTTTTACTCGAAACATATGGTATTTTAGGCTTGCAAACACAAAAAGTAGTTTTTTACTCATTTTGACAGTAATGTTCTTAAAATCCTGAGATAATGCAAAATAAGCAATAAAAATGTTTTTCAACATAATTCCTACACCAAACATGCAACATGTCTAATAATGCCTGAAGACATGTATCTTTGTTAGTTTTACTAGAAAAATTATATTTTGTAAGTTTTGCAAAGAGTCAAATAAGTTTTTTAAATTCAATATAACAGTATAAATGTCATACCAAATATGAAAGTTATATAAACATAACTCCAAAATTGAACATGCATTATGTCTAAAAATGCCTAAAATATTGTATCTATGTGAGTTTTACCAGAATCAGGTAATTTGGTAAGGTTTAAAAATACAAAAATTGTTTTTTTTTCATAATGACAGTATAACTGCTACATTCAATTTGACTCTTATTTAAACATAACTTCCTAATCACACATGCAAATAGGTTAATAAAGCCTAAAACAATGCATCCTTGTGAGTTTTACTCGAAACATTTGCTAATTTAAGGCTTGCAAACACAAAAAGTAGTTTTTTACTCATTATGACAGTAAAGTTCTGAAAATCCTGAGATAATGAGAAATAAGCAATAAAAATGTTTTTCAACATAATTCCTACACCAAACATGCAACATGTCTAATAATGCCTGAAGACATGTATCTTTGTTAGTTTTACTAGAAAAAATATCTTTTGTAAGTTTTGCAAAGAGGCAAGTTAGTTTTTTTAATGCAATATGACAGTATAACTGTCATACCAAATATGAAAGTTATATAAACATAACTCCAAACCTAAACATGCATTATGTCTAAAATTGCCTGTAATATTGTATATATGTGAGTTTCACCAGAATCAGGTAATTTGGTAAGGTTTACAAATACAAATTTTTTTTTTTTTCATAATGACAGTATAACTGCTACATTCAATTTGACTGTTATTTAAACATAACTTCCTAATCACACATGCAAATAGGTTAATAAAGCCTAAAACAATTCACCCTTGTGAGTTTTACTCGAAACATATGCTATTTTAAGGCTTGCAAACACAAACAGTAGTTTTTTACTCATTATGACAGTATTGTTCTTAAAATCCTGAGATAATGCGAAATAAGCAATAAAAATGTTTTTCAACATAATTCCTACACCAAACATGCAACATGTCTGATAATGCGTGAAGATATGTAACTTTGTTAGTTTTACTAGAAAAATTATATTTTGTAAGTTTTGCAAAGAGGCAAGTTAGTTTTTTTAATTCAATATGACAGTATAACTGTCATACCAAATATGAAATATATATAAACATAACTCCAAAATTGAACATGCATTATGTCTAAAAATGCCTAAAATATTGTATCTATGTGAGTTTTACCAGAATCAGGTAATTTGGTAAGGTTTACAAATACAAAAATTGTTTTTTTTTCATAATGACAGTATAACTGCTACATTCAATTTGACTGTTATTTAAACATAACTTCCTAATCACACATGCAAATAGGTTAATAAAGCCTAAAACAATGCATCCTTGTGAGTTTTACTCGAAACATTTGCTATTTTAAGGCTTGCAAACACAAAAAGTAGTTTTTTACTCATTATGACAGTAAAGTTCTTAAAATCCTGAGATAATGAGAAATAAGCAATAAAAATGTTTTTCAACATAATTCCTACACCAAACATGCAACATGTCTAATAATGCCTGAAGACATGTATCTTTGTCAGTTTTACTAGAAAAAATATATTTTGTAAGTTTTGCAAAGAGGCAAGTTAGTTTTTTTAATGCAATATGACAGTATAACTGTCATACCAAATATGAAAGTTATATAAACATAACTCCAAAACTAAACATGCATTATGTCTAAAAATGCCTAAAATATTGTATCTTTGAGAGTTTTAAAAGAATCAGTTAATTTGGTAAGGTGTACAATTACATAAATTAGGGGTTTACTCATAATGACAGTTAACTGCTACATTCAATTTGACTGTTATTTAAGCTTAACTCCCTAACCACACATGCAAATAGGTTAAAAAAGCCTGAAACAATGCATCCTTGTGAGTTTAACTCGAAACATATGCTATTTTAAGGCTTGCAAACACAAAAAGTAGTTTTTTACTCATTATGACAGTAATAAATGGCTAATTATGCCTGGAGAAATGTATCTTTGTGAGTTTTACTGGGAAAATATTTTTTTGTAAGGTTTGTGAAGACACAAGTTATTTTTTTTTTACTCAATATGATAGTATAACTGTCATACTAAATATAAAAGTTGTATAAACATAACTCCAAAACCAAACATGATTTTTACCAGAATCAGGTATTTTTGGTAAGGTTTACAAATACAAAAATTAGGTTTTACTCACTATGACAGTATACTGTCACATTCAATCTGACAGTTATTTAAACATACTGTAACTCCTAAACCACAATTACAAAATGGCTAATAATGCCAGGAAAAATGTATCTTTGTGAGTTTTCCTGGAAAACGTTTTTTTTATAAGGTTTGTAAAGAAACAAGTTAGTTTTTTCACTTAATATGACAGTTTAACTGTCATACTAAATATGAAAGTTAAATAAACATTACTCCAAAACCAAACTTGCAATACGTCTACAAATGCCTGTAATATTGAATCTATGTGAGTTTGACCAGAATCAGGTATTTTTTTGTAAGGTTTACAAATACAAAAATTGGGTTTTACTCATAATGACAGTATAACTGCCATATTCAAAATAACAGTTATTTAAACATAACTCCTAAACCAAACATGCTAAATGGCTAATAATGCCTGGAGAAATGTATCTTTGCGAGTTTTACTAGAAACAAATATTTTTAAGGTTTGTAAAGAAATGTTTTTTTTTTTTTTTACTCAATACGATGGTATAACTGTCTCTCTGAGCTGCCACCTTAACGTGGTAGAGGAGTTTGCGTGTCCCAATGATCCTAGGAGCTATGTTGTCCCTGGTAGGGTCTCCCAAGACAAACTGGTCCTATGAGGGATCAGACAAAGAGCAGCTCGAAGACCTCCATGAATAATAAAAAACAAGGACCCAGATTTCCCTCGCCCGGACGCGGGTCACCGGGACCCCCTCTGGAGCCAGGCCCGGAGGTGGGGCACGATGGCGAGCGCCTGACATGGGGCCCGGCCGGGCACAGCCCGAAGAGGCAACGTGGGTCCCCCCTCCAATGGGCTCACCATCCATAGCAGGGGTCATAGAGGTCGGGTGCGATGTGAGCTGGGCGGCAGCCGAAGGCAGGGCACTTGGCGGTCCGATCCTCGGCTACAGAAGCTAGCTCTTGGGACGTGGAACGTCACCTCGCTGGGGGGGAAGGAGCCTGAGCTAGTGCGCGAAGTGGAGAAGTTCCGGTTAGATATAGTCGGACTCACTTCGACGCACAGCAAGAGCTCTGGAACCAGTTCTCTCGAGAGGGGCTGGACTCTCTTCCACTCTGGTGTTGCCGGCAGTGAAAGGCGACGGGCTGGGGTGGCAATTCTTGTTTCCCCCCGGCTCAGAGCCTGTACGTTGGAGTTCAACCCGGTGGACGAGAGGGTAGCTTCCCTCCGCCTTCGGGTGGGGGAACGGGTCCTGACTGTGGTTTGCGCTTACGCGCCAAACCGCAGCTCAGAGTACCCACCCTTTTTGGATTCACTCGAGGGAGTACTTGAGAGTGCTCCCCCGGGTGATTCCCTCATGCTACTGGGGGACTTCAATGCTCATGTTGGCAACGACAGTGAAACCTGGAGAGGCGTGATTGGGAAGAATGGCTGCCCGGATCTGAACCCGAGCGGTGTTTTGTTATTGGACTTTTGTGCCCGTCACAGATTGTCCATAACGAACACCATGTTCAAACATAAGGGTGTCCATATGTGCACTTGGCACCAGGACACCCTAGGCTGCAGTTCCATGATCGACTTTGTAGTTGTGTCATCGGATTTGCGGCCTCATGTTTTGGACACTCGGGTGAAGAGAGTAATAATAATAAATAATGTAATAATGTAAATAATGTAATAATGTAAACAAACTTTGTGTGTTTACATCTGTACTTTCTACCGATCACCACCTGTTGGTGAGTTGGCTGCGATGGTGGGGGAGGATGCCGGACAGACCTGGCAGGCCCAAACGCATTGTGAGGGTTTGCTGGGAACGTCTGGCAGAGTCTCCTGTCAGAGAGAGTTTCAATTCCCACCTCCGGAAGAACTTTGAACATGTCACGAGGGAGGTGCTGGACATTGAGTCCGAATGGACCATGTTCCGCGCCTCTATTGTCGAGGCGGCTGATTGGAGCTGTGGCCGCAAGGTAGTTGGTGCTTGTCGTGGCGGTAATCCTAGAACCCGTTGGTGGACACCGGCGGTGAGGGATGCCGTCAAGCTGAAGAAGGAGTCCTATCGGGTTCTTTTGGCTCATAGGACTCCTGAGGCAGCGGACAGGTACCGACAGGCCAAGCGGTGTGCGGCTTCAGCGGTCGCAGAGGCAAAAACTCGGACATGGGAGGAGTTCGGGGAAGCCCTGGGAAATGACTTCCGGACGGCTTCGAAGCAATTCTGGACCACCATCCGCCGCCTCAGGAAGGGGAAGCAGTGCACTATCAACACCGTGTATGGCGAGGATGGTGTTCTGCTGACCTCGACTGCGGACTGTGGATCGGTGGAGGGAATACTTCGAAGACCTCCTCAATCCCACCAACACGTCTTCTTATGAGGAAGCAGTGCCTGGGGAGTCTGTGGTGGGCTCTCCTATTTCTGGGGCTGAGGTTGCTGAGGTAGTTAAAAAGCTCCTCGGTGGCAAGGCCCCAGGGCTAGATGAGATCCGCCCGGAGTTCCTTAAGGCTCTGGATGCTGTGGGGCTGTCTTGGTTGACAAGACTCTGCAACATCGCGTGGACATCGGGGGCAGTACCTCTGGATTGGCAGACCGGGGTGGTGGTTCCTCTCTTTAAGAAGGGGAACCGGAGGGTGTGCTCTAACTATCGTGGGATCACACTCCTCAGCCTTCCCGGTAAGGACTATTCAGGTGTAGTGGAGAGGAGGCTACGCCGGATAGTCGAACCTCGGATTCAGGAGGAACAGTGTCTTTACAAACCTTACAATTTTTTATTATTTTTTCCAGGAAAACTCACAAAGATACATTGCTCCAGGCATTATTAGCCATTTTGCATTTGTGGTTTAGGAATTATGTTTAAATACATGTCATGTTCAATGTGGCAGTTATATTGTCATTATGAGTGAAACCAATTTTTTGTATTTGTAAACCTTACCAAAATACCGGATTCTGGTAAAACTCACATAGATACAATATTACAGGAATTTCTAGACATAAAACATGTTTGGTTTTGGAGTTGTGTTTATATAACTTTCATATTTAGTATGACAGTTATACCATTATATTGAGTAAAAAAAATAACTTGTTTCTTTATAAACATTAAAAAAAAAATTTTCTAGTAAAACTCACAGATACATTTCTCCAGGTATAATTAGCCATATATCATGTTTGGTTTAGGAGTTATGTTTAAATAACTGTCATATTGAGTGTGGCAGTTATACTGTCATTATGAGTAAAACCTAGATTTTGTATTTGTAAACCTTCCAAAATACCTAATTCTGGTGAAAATCACATAGATACAATATTACAGGCATTTTTAGACATAATGCATGTTTGGTTTTGGAGTTATGTTTATACAACTTTCATATTTAGTATGACAGTTATACCATTATATTGAGTAAAAAAAAAAAATTGTGTCTTTATAAACCTTTTTTTTTTCCAGTAAAACTCACAAAGATACATTTAATCAGGTATAATTAGCCATTTATCATGTTTGGTTTAGGAATTTTGTTTAAATAACTGTCATATTGAGTGTGGCAGTTATACTGTCATTATGAGTAAAACCTATTTTTTTGTACCACATCGATACAATATTACAGGAATTTTTAGACATAAAGCATGTTTGGTTTTGGAGTTATGTTTATATAACTTTCATATTTAGTATGAAAGTTATACCATCAAATTGAGTAAAAAAACAAACAAAATATTGTTTTCCAGTAAAATTCACAAATATACCTTTCTCTAGGCATTATTAGTCATTTTGCATTTGTGTTTTAGGAGTTATGTTTAAATAACTGTCATATTGAGTGTGGCAGTTATACTGTCACTATGAGTAAAACCTAATTTTTGTTTTTGTAAACCTTACCAAAATACCTGATTCTGATAAAACTCACATATTGCATATTTGGTTTTGGAGTTGTGTTTATATAACGTTCATTAATAGTGTGACAGCTATACTGTAATATTGTGTAAAAAAAAAACTAACTTGTGTCTTTACAAACCTTACAAAATATTTTTTCCAGTTAAACTCACAAACATACATTCCTCAAGGCATTATTAGCCATATTATCAGATTGATTGTGACAGTATACGTATTTATGAGTTAAACTAATATTTTGTATGAGTAAAACCTAATTTTTGTATTTTTCAACATTACCAAAATACCTGATTCTTGTAAAACTCACATAGATACAATATTACAGGCATTTTTAGACATAATGCATGTTTGGTTTTGGAGTTATGTTTATATAACTTTTACATTTATTATGACAGTTATACAAACATATTGAATAAAAAAAACTAACTTGTGTCTTTACAAACCTTACAAAATAATTTTATTTTCCAGTTAAACTCACCAAGATACCTTTCTCCAGGCAGTATTAGCCATTTAGCATGTTTAAATTAGGAGTTATGTTTAAATAACTGTAATTTTGAACGTGGCAGTTATACTGTCATTATGAGTAAAACCTACTTTTTGTATTTGTAAACCTTACCAAAATACCTGATTCTGGTCAAACTCACATAGATTTAATACTACAGGCATTTTTAGACATAATGCATGTTTGGTTTTGGCGTTATGTTTATATAACTGTCATTTTGAATCTGGTAGTTATACTGTCATTATGAGTAAAAAAACTAACTTCTGTCTTTACAAACCTTACAAAATATTTTTTTTTTCCAGTTAAACTCACAAAGATACATTTACCCAGGCATTATTAGCCATTTAACATGTTTGGTTTCGGAGTTATGTTTAAATATAACTGTCAAATTGAGTGTGGCAGTTATACTGTCATTATGAGTAAAACCTATTTTTTGTATTTGTAAACCTTACCAAAATACCTGATTCTGGTAAAACCCACATCGATACAATATCACAGGAATTTTTAGACACAAAGTATGTTTGGTTTTGGAGTTATGTTTATATAACTTTCATATTTAGTATGACAGTTATACCATCATATTGAGTAATAAAACACTAATTTGTATCTTTACAAACCTTACAAAATATTGTTTTCCAGTAAAATTCACAAATATACATTTCTCTAGGCATTATTAGTCATTTTGCATTTGTGTTTTAAAGTTAAAGTTAAAGTTAAAGTCCCAATGATTGTCACACACACACTAGGTGTGGTGAAATTTGTCCTCTGCATTTGACCCATCCCCTTGATCACCCCCTGGGAGGTGAGGGGAGCAGCGGTGCTGCGCCCGGGAATCATTTTTGGTGATTTAACCCCCAATTCCAACTCTTGATGCTGAGTGCCAAGCAGGGACGTAATGGGTCCCATTTTTTATAGTCTTGGTATGACTCGGCCGGGGTTTGAACTCACAACCTACCGATCTCAGGGCGGACACTCTAACCACTAGATAGGAGTTATGTTTAAATAACTGTCATATTGAGGGTGACAGTTATACTGTCACTATGAGTAAAACCTAATTTTTTGATTTGTAAACTTTACCAAATACACTGTTAAATAAACATAACTCCAAAACCAAACTTGCAACATGTCTAAAAATACCTGTAATATTGTATCTATGTGAGTTTTACCAGAATCAGGTAATTCGGTAAGGTTTACATAAACACAAATTTGGTTTTACTCATAATGACAGTATAACTGCCACATTTAATATGACAGTTATGTAAACATAACTCCTATACCACACATGCAAAATGGTTAAAAATGCTTGGAGAAATGTATCTTTGTGAGTTTTACTGGAAAAAACGAATTTGTAAGGTTTATAAAGATACAAGTTAAATGTTTTACTCAATATGATGATATAACTGTCATACTAAATATGAAAGTTATATTAACATAACTCCAAAACCAATGTTCGTTTTACGAGAATCACGTATTTTGGAAAGGTTTACAAAAACAAAAAATAGGTTTTACTCATAATGACAGTATAACTGCCACATTCAATATGACAGTTATGTAAACATAACTCCTAAACCACACATGCAAAATGGTTAATAATGCCTGGAGAAATGTATCTTTTTAAGTTTTACATGGAAAAAAAACAATTTTGTAAGGTTTGTAAAGACTGCGATGAGGTGTCGACTTGTCCAGGGTGTACCCCGCCTTCCGCCCGATTGTACCTGAGATAGGCTCCAGCGCGCCCCCCGCGACCCCAAAGGGAATAAGCGGTACAAAATGGATGGATGAATGGGTTTGTAAAGACACAAGTTATTTTTTTCTTACTCAATATGACAGTAAAACTGTCATACTAAATGTAAAAAAATTATAAACATAACTCCAAAACCAAACATGCATTATGTCTAAAAATGCCTGTAATATTGTATTCATGTGAGTTTAACTAGAATCAGTTGTTTTTGTAAGGTTTGCAAATACAAAATATTGGCTTTACTCACTATGACAGTACACTGTCACATTCAATCTGACAGTTATTTAAACATAACTCCTAAACCACACATACAAAATGACTAATAACGCCTGGAGAAAAGTTTATTTGTGAGTTTTAAACTGTCAGATTGAATGTGACAGTATACTGTCATAGTGAGTAAAACCAATATTTTGTATTTGCAAAACTTACAAAAACAACTGATTCTAGTTACCGTATTTTCCGCACTATAAGGCGCACCTAAAAACCACAAATTTTCTCAAAAGCTAACAGTGCGCCTTATAACCCGGTGCGCTTTATTACGATTCATTTTCATAAAGTTTCGATCTCGCAACTTCGGTAAACAGCCGCCATCTTTTTTCCCGGTAGAACAGGAAGCGCTTCTTCTTCTACGCAAGCAACCGCCAAGGTAAGCACCCGCCCCCATAGAACAGGAAGCGCTACCGCCCGCCCCCGGAAGAAAAAGAAGCGCGCGGATATTTCGTTTCATTTCCTTTGTGTGTTTACATCTGTAAAGACCAGACTACAAAATGGCTCCTACTAAGCGACACGCTTATAACGCAAAATTTAAACTTAAGGCAATAAGTCATGCCGAAGAACACGGAAATAGAGCAGCAGCAAGAGAATATAACATAAATGAATCAATGGTGCGTAGGTGGAGGAAGCAAGAAGATGACCTGCGCCAGGTAAAGAAGACAAAACAGAGTTTCCGAGGGAACAAAGCAAGATGGCAACAGTTGGAGGACGAACTCGAACAGTGGGTTGTTGAGCAGAGAGCAGCAAGCAGAAGTGTCAGCACCATCACTATTCGAATGAAGGCAACAACGCTAGCAAGCGAACTTCACCTGGATGATTCTAAAGGTGGTGCTTCTTGGTGTTTCCGGTTTATGAAAAGACGCAATCTCTCCATCCGCACACGGACCACTATTTCACAGCAACTGCCTAACGACTTTAAAGAAAAGCTGGCTACTTTCCGTGCATATTGTAAAAACAAGATAGCGGAAAAAAAGATCCGGCCAGAGAACATTATCAACATGGACGAGGTTCCACTGACTTTTGATATTCCTGTGAACCGCACTGTTGATACAACGGGAGCACGTACGGTGAATATTCGCACCACAGGGAATGAGAAGTCGTCCTTCACTGTGGTTCTAGCTTGCCATGCTAATGGCCAGAAACTTCCTCCCATGGTGATATTCAAAAGGAAGACCTTGCCAAAAGAGACCTTTCCAGCCGGCGTCATCATAAAAGCTAACTCGAAGGGATGGATGGATGAAGAAAAGATGAGCGAGTGGTTAAGGGAAGTTTACGCGAAGAGGCCGGGTGGCTTTTTTCACGCAGCTCCGTCCATGTTGATATACGACTCTATGCGCGCCCACATCACAGATGGTGTCAAAAAACAAGTGAAGCACACAAATACAACACTCGCCGTCATTCCGGGTGGATTAACCAAAGAACTCCAACCGCTGGATATTGGTGTCAACAGGGCATTCAAATCACGACTGCGAACTGCGTGGGAACAATGGATGACCGAAGGCGAACACACCTTCACTAAGACGGGCAGACAGCGCCGGACGACATACGCCAACATTTGCCAGTGGATCGTAAATGCCTGGGCAGATATTTCGGTCACAACTGTGGTCCGAGCTTTCCGGAAGGCAGGATTCACAGAACTACTGGACAACAACAGCGACACTGACTCCGATGACTTTGAAGAGACGGAGCCGGCCATTTTGGAACCCACGCTTGCGCAACTTTTCAATTCGGACACCGAAGACGAAGAATTCAAAGGATTTACGAATGAAGAATAACTTCAGAAAGTGAGCGCTATGTTTATTTTGTGTGTTGTGACATTAACGTTCGAGCAACATTATGTTGCTATTGCTCTACACCATTTTGAATTTTACTATGTTTGTGATTGCACATTTGTACATTTTGGGACAGAGTTGTTAGAACGCTGGTTTTCAATATATTATTAAAGTTTGACTGAACTATCTGACTGTTTTTTTGACATTCACTTTAGCGCAGCGTAGGCGCGGCTTATAGTCCGGGGCGGCTTATTGGTGGACAAAAATTATGAAATATGTAATTCATAGAAGGTGCGGCTAATAATCCGGTGCGCCTTATAGTGCGGAAAATACAATATTACAGGCATTTTTAGACATAATGCATGTTTGGTTTTGGAGTTATAATTATATAACTTTTACATTTAGTATGAGAGTTATACTGTCATATTGAGTAAAAAAGAAAAAAACTTGTGTCTTTAAAAACCTTACAAAATATTTTTTTTTCCCCAGTAAAACTCACAAAGATAAATTTTTCCAGGCATTATTAGCCATTTTGCATGTGAGGTTTAGGAGTTATATTTAAATAACTGTCATATTGCGTGTGGCAGTTATACTGTCATTATGAGTAAAACCTAATTGTTGTATTTGTAAACCTTACCAAAATACCTGATTGTAGTAAAACTCACATAGATACAATATTACAGGCATTTTTAGACAGATTGCATGTTTGGTTTTAGAGTTATGTTTATATAACTTTCATATTTAGTATGACAGTTATACTGTCATATTGAGTAAAATAAACTAATTTGTGTCTATGCAAACCATACAAAATATTTTTTTCCAGTAGCAGGTATTTTGGTAAGGTTTACAAATAAAAACATTTGGTTTTACTCATAATGACAGTATAACTGCCACGTTCAAAATGACAAATATTTAAACATAACTCCTAAACCAAACATGCTATATGGCTAATAATGCCTGGAGAAAGGTGTCTTTGTGAGTTTTACTGGAAAAATATTATTTTGTATGGTTTGTAAACACACAAGTTAGTTTTGTTTTACTCAATATGACAGTATAACTGTCATACTTAATGTAAAAGTTGTATAAACATAACTACAAAACCAAACATGCATTATATCTAAAATTGCCTGTAATGATGTATCCATGTGAGTTTTACTAGAATCAGTTGTTTTTGTAAGTTTTGGGAATACAAAATATTGGTTTTACACACTATGACAGTATACTGTCACATTCAATCTGACAGTTATTTAAACATAACTCCTAAACCACACATTCAAAGTGACTAATAATGCCTGGAGAAATGTATTTTTGTGATTTTTACTGGAAAAAAAATATTTTGTAAGGTTTGTTTGGACACAAGTTAGTTTTTTTTACTCAATATGATGGTACGGACGGCGTGGCGCGGTGGAAGAATGGCCGTGCGCGACCAGAGGGTCCCTGGTTCAATCCCCACCTAGTACCAACCTCGTCATGTCCGTTGTGTCCTGAGCAAGACACTTCACCCTTGCTCCTGATGGGTGCTGGTTAGCGCCTTGCATGGCAGCTCCCTCCATCAGTGTGTGAATGTGTGTGTGAATGGGTAAATGTGGAAGTAGTGTCAAAGCGCTTTGAGTACCTTGAAGGTAGAAAAGCGCTATACAAGTACAACCCATTGATCATTTATCATTTATAACTGTCTTACTAAATTTAAAAGTTATATAAACATAACTTCAAAACCAAACATGCAATCCATCTAAAAATGCCTGTAATATTGAATCTATGTGAGTTTTACCACAAACAGGTATTTTGGTAAGGTTCACAAATACAACAATTAGGTTTTACTCATAATGACAGTATAACTGCCACACGCAATATGACAGTTATTTAAATATAACTCTTAAACCTCACATGCAAAATGGCTAATAATGCCTGGAAAAATTTATCTTTGTGAGTTTTACTGGGAAAAAAAAAATATTTTGTAAGGTTTTTAAAGACACAAGTTATTTTTTTTTTTTACTCAATATGACAGTATAACTGTCATACTAAATGTAAAAGTTATATAATTATAACTCCAAAAACAAACATGCATTATGTCTAAAAATGCCTGTAATATTGTATCCATGTGAGTTTTAGTAGAATCAGTTGTTTTTGTAAGGTTTTCAAATACAAAATATTGGTTTTACTCACTATGACAGTATACTGTTACATTCAATCTGACAGTTATTTAAACATAACTCCTAAACCACACATGCAAAATGGCTAATATTGCCTGGAGAAATTTATTTTTGTGAGTTTTACTGGAAAAAAAATATTGTTCGGACACAAGTTTGTTTTTTTTATTCAATATGATGGTATAACTGTCTTACTAAATTTAAAAGTTATATAAACATAACTTCAAAACCAAACATGCAATCCGTCTAAAAATGCATGTAATATTGAATCTATGTGAGTTTTACCACAAACAGGGATTTTGGTAAGGTTTACAAATACAAAAATTTGGTTTTACTTATAATGACAGTATAACTGCAACGTTCAAAATGACAGTTATTTAAACATAACTCCTAAACCAAACATGCTAAATGGCTAATAATGACTGGAGAAATGCATCTTTGTGAGTTTTCCTGAAAAAAACAACATTTTAGTAAGGTTTGTAAAGACACAAGTTAGTTGTTTTTTACTCCATATGACAGTATAACTGTCATACTAAATGTAAAATGTATATAAACAAAACTCCAAAACCAAACATGCATTATGTCTAAAAATGCCTGTAACATTGTATCCATGTGAGTTTTACTAGAATCAGTTGTTTTTTTAAGGTTTGAAAATAGAAAATATTGAATTTACTCACTATGACAGTATGCTGTCACATTCAATCTGACAGTTATTTAAACATAACTCCTAAACCACACATACAAAATGACTAATAATGCCTTTGTGAGTTTTACTGAAAAAAAATATATATATTTTGTAAGGTTTGTAAAGACACAAGTTAGTTTTGTTTTTTACTTAATATGACAGTAAAACTGTCATACTAAATATGAAAGTTATATAAACATAACTCCAAAACCAAACTTGCATTATGTTAAAAAAATGCCTGTAATATTGTATCTATGTGAGTTTTACTACAATCAGGTATTTTGGTAAGGTTTACAAATACAAAAATAAGGTTTTACTCACTATGACAGTATACTGCTGTCATTTTGAGTAAAAAAAAATTGTGTTGTAAAAAATATTTTTTTCCAGAAAAATTCACAGAGATACATTTCTCCAGGCATTATTAGTCATTTTGAATATGTGGTTTAGGAGTTATGTTTAAATAACTGTCAGATCGAATGTGACAGTATACTGCCATAGTGAGTAAAACCAATATTTTGTATTTGCAAAACTTACAAAAACAACTGATTCTAGTATAACTCACATGGATACATCATTTCAGGCATTCTTAGACATAATGCATGTTTGGTTTTGGAGTTATGTTTATATAACTTTTCCATTTAGTATGACAGTTATACTGTCTTTTTGAGTTAGAAAAAACTAACTTGTGTCTTTACAAACCTTACAATTTTTATTTATTTTTTTCCAGTAAAACTCACAAAGATACATTTCTCCAGGCATTATTAGCCATTAAGCATGTTTTGTTTATGAGTTATGTTTAAAAAAATTTGGCGGTTATCCGTCAATATGAGTAAAACCTAATTTTTGTATTTGTAATCCTTACCAAAATACCTGATTCTGGTAAAAATAAAATATATTCAATATTACAGCCATTTTTTTTACGAATTGCAAGTTTGGTTTTGGAGTTATGTTTATAAAACTTTCATTTTTAGTATGACAGTTATACCATCATATTGAGTTAAAAAAAAAAAAAAAACAGTATCTTTACAAACCTTACAAAATATTTTTTTCCAGTAAAAATCACAAAGATACATTTTTCCACGCATTATTAGTCATTTTGCATGTGTGTTTTAGGAGTTATGTTTAAATAACTGTCATATTGAGCGTGGCAGTTATACTGTCATTATGAGTAAAACCTAATTTTGGTATTGTAAACCTTACCAAAATACCTGATTCTGATAAAACTCACATATATTTAATATTACAGGCATTTTTAAATGGATTGCATGTTTGGTTTTTGAGTTTGGTTTTGGAGTTATGTTTCTATAACTTTTTTTAGTTTGACAGTTATACCGTCATATTGAGTAAAAAAACTTGTGTCTTTGTAAACCTTACAAAAGATCATTACTCTAGTAAAACTAACAAAGATACTTTTCTCCAGGTTTAATAGCCATTTTCATGTGTCGTTTATGACTTATGTTTAAATAACTGTCATATTGAGTGTGGCACTTATAATGTCACTATCAGTAAAACCTATTTTTTTTATTTGTCAACCTTACCAAAATACCTCATTTTGGTAAAACTCACATAGATTCAATATTACAGACATTTTTAGATGGATTGCAAGTTTGGTTTTGGAGTCATGTTTATATATTTTCTGCATGTAGTATGACAGTTATACTGTCATATTGAGTAAAAAAAACTAACGTGTGTCTTTACAAACCTTACAAATTGTTTTTCCTAGTAAAACTCACAAAGATACATTTCTCCAGGCATTATTAGCCATTTTGCATGTGTGGTTTAGGAGTTATGTTTACATAACTGTCAGATTGAATGTGACAGTATACTGTCATAGTGAGTAAAACCTAATTTTTGTATTTGTAAACCTTACCAAAATACCTGATTCTGGTAAAACTCACATAGATACAATATTACACATAGACATAAAACATGTTTGGTTGTGCAGTTATGTTTATACAACTTTCATATTTAGTATGACAGTTATACCATCATATTGAGTAAAAAAACTAATTTGTGTCTTTACAAACCTTACAAAATATTTTTTTTTCATTAAATTTCACAAAGATACATTTTTCCAGGCATTATTAGTCATTTTGCATTTGTTTTTTTAGGAGTTATGTTTAAAAAACTGTCATATTGCGTGTGGCAGTTATACTGTCATTATGAGTAAAACCTAATTTTTGTATTTGTAAACCTTACCAAAATACCTGATTTTGGTTAAACTCACATAGATTCATAATTACAGGCATTTTTAGACGGATTGCAAGTTTGGTTTTAGAGTTATGTGTATATAACTTCCATATTTAGTATGAAAGTTATACTGTCAAATTGAGTAAAAAATAACAAACTTGTAATTTTTAAAACCTTAAAAAATATTTTTTTTCCAATAAAATTCAGAGAGATACATTTTTCTCGGCATTATTAGTCATTGTGCATGTGTGGTTTAGGAGTTATGTTTAAATAGCTGTCAGATTGAATGTGACAGTACACTGTCATAGTGAGTAAAACCAATATTTTGTATTTGCAAAACTTACAAAAACAACTGATTTTAGTAAAACTCACATTGATACAATATCCATCCATCCATCTTCCTCCGCTTATCCGAGGTCGGGTCGCGGGGGCAGCAGCCTAAGCAGGGAAGCCCAGACTTCCCTCTCCCCAGCCACTTCGTCCAGCTCCTCCCAGGGGACCTCGAGGCGTTCCCAGGCCAGCCGGAAGATATAGTCTTCCCAACGTGTCCTGGGTCTTCCCCGCGGCCTCCTACCGGTCAGACGTGCCATAAACACCTCCCTAGGGAGGCGTTCGGGTGGCATCCTGACCAGATGCCCGAACCACCTCATCTGGCTCCTCTCGATGTGGAGGAGCAGCGGCTTTACTTTGAGCTCCTCCCGGATGGCAGAGCTTCTCACCCTATCTCTAAGGGAGAGCCCCGCCACCCGGCGGAGGAAACTCATTTCGGCCGCTTGTACCCGTGATCTTGTCCTTTCGGTCATAACCCAAAGCTCATGACCATAGGTGAGGATGGGAACGTAGATCGACCGGTAAATTGAGAGCTTTGCCTTCCGGCTCAGCTCCTTCTTCACCACAACGGATCGATACAGCGTCCGCATTACTGAAGACGCCGCACCGATCCGCCTGTCGATCTCACGATCCACTCTTCCCCCACTCATGAACAAGACTCCGAGGTACTTGAACTCCTCCACTTGGGGCAAAATCTCCTCCCCAACCCGGAGATGGCACTCCACCCTTTTCCGGGCGAGAACCATGGACTCGGACTTGGAGGTGCTGATTCTCATCCCAGTCGCTTCACACTCGGCTGCGAACCGATCCAGTGAGAGCTGAAGATCCTGGCCAGATGAAGCCATCAGGACCACATCATCTGCAAAAAGCAGAGACCTAATCCTGCAGCCACCAAACCAGTCGAAGTGAGTCCGACTATATCTAGCCGGAACTTCTCCACCTCGCGCACTAGCTCAGGCTCCTTCCCCCCCAGCGAGGTGACGTTCCACGTCCCAAGAGCTAGCTTCTGTAGCCGAGGATCGGACCGCCAAGTGCCCTGCCTTCGGCTGCCGCCCAGCTCACATTGCACCCGACCTCCATGACCCCTGCTATGGGTGGTGAGCCCATTGGAGGGGGGACCCACGTTGCCTCTTCGGGCTGTGCCCGGCCGGGCCCCATGGGGGCAGGCCCGGCCACCAGGTGCTCGCCATCGTGCCCCACCTCCGGGCCTGGCTCCAGAGGGGGGCCCCGGTGACCCGCGTCCGGGCGAGGGAAATCTGGGTCCTTGTTTTTTATATTTCATGGAGGTCTTCGAGCTGCTCTTTGTCTGATCCCTCACCTAGGACCAGTTTGTCTTGGGAGACCCTACCAGGGGGCATAAAGCCCCCGGACAACATAGCTCCTAGGATCATTGGGACACGCAAACTCCTCTACCACGTTAAGGTGGCAGCTCAGAGAGGAGTGATACAATATTACAGGCATTTTTTATCGGATGTCCATCCATCCATCCATTTTCTACCGCTTATTCCCTTCGGGGTCGCGGGGGGCGCTGGAGCCTATGTCAGCTACAATCGAGCGGAAGGCGGGGTACACCCTGGAAATGTCGCCACCTCATCATATTAAGTAAAAAAAACTAAATTGGTTCTTTACAAACCTTACAAAATATGTTTTTCCAGTAATCTCACAAAGATACATTTCTCCAGGCATTATAGCCATTTTGCATGTGTGGTTTGGTAGTTATGTTTAAATAACTGTCAAATTGAATGTGACAGTATACTATCATGGTGAGTAAAACCAATATTTTGTAATTGCAAACCTTACTACAACAATTGATTTTCGTAAAACTCGCAAGGATACAAAATTACAGGTATTTTTAAACATAATGCATGTTTTGTTTTGGAGTTATGTTTATATATGTTTTACATTTAGTATTAGAGTTATACTGTCATATTGAGTAAAAAAAACTAACTTGTGTCTTTATAAACCTTAAAAAAAAATGTTTTCCAGTAAAACTCACAAAGATACATTTCTCCAGGCATGATTAGCCATTAACCATGTTTGGTTTAGAGTTATGTTTAAATAACTGTCATATTGCGTGTGGCAGATATACTGTCATTATGAGTAAAACCTATTTTTTGTATTTGTAAAATTACCAAAATAACTCATTCTGATAAAACTCACATGGATAAAATATTACAGGATTTTTTTTAGACATAAAGCATGTTTCCATCATATTGAGTAAAAAAAACTAACTTGTGTCTATACAAACTTTACAAAATATTTTTTTTCCAGTAAAACTCACAAAAATAAATTTCTCCAGTTATTATTAGCCACTTTGCATCCGTGGTTTAGAATTTGTGTTTAAATAACAGTCAGATTGAATGTGACAGTATACTGTCATAGTGAGTAAAACCTAATTTTTGTATTTGTAAACCTTAACAAAATAACTGATTCTAGTAAAACTCCCATAGATTCAATATTACAGGCATTTTTAGACGGATTGCATGTTTGGTATTGGAGTTATGTTTATATAACTTTTACATTTATTATGACAGTTATACAAACATATTGAATAAAAAAAAACTATATTGTGTCTTATCAAACCTTACAAAATATTTTTTTTCCTGTAAAACTCACAAAGATACATTTCTCCAGGCATTATTAGCCATTTTGCATTTGTGGTTTAGGAGTTATGTTAACATAACCGTCATATTGAGGGTGGCAGTTATACTGTCATTATGAGTAAAACCTAATTTTTGTATTTATAAACCTTACCAAAATTCCTGATTCTGGTAAAACTCACATAGATACAATATTACAGGCATTTTTAGACATAATGCATGTTTGGTTTTGGAGTTATGTTTATATACATTTTTCCAGGCATTATTAGCTATTTATCATGTTTGGTTTAGGAGTTATGTTTAAATAACTGTCATATCAAATAATGCAGTTATACTGTCATTATGAGTAAAACCCAAGTTTTGTATTTGTAAACCTTACCAAAATACCTGATTCTGGTAAAACTCATATAGATTCAATATTACAGGCAGTTTAAGACGGATTGCAAGTTTGGTTTAGGAGTTTGTTTTTGGAATGATGTTTATATTACTTTTATATTTATCCATCCATCCATCCATCTTCTTCCGCTTATCCGAGGTCGGGTCGCGGGGGCAGCAGCCTAAGCAGGGAAGCCCAGACTTCCCTCTCCCCAGCCACTTCGTCCAGCTCTTCCTGTGGGACCCCGAGGCGTTCCCAGGCCAGCCGGGAGACATAGTCTTCCCAACGTGTCCTGGGTCTTCCCCGTGGCCTCCTACCGGTCGGACGTGCCCTAAACACCTCCCTAGGGAGGTGTTCGGGTGGCATCCTGACCAGATGCCCGAACCACCTCATCTGGCTCCTCTCGATGTGGAGGAGCAGCGGCTTTACTTTGAGCTCTCCCCGGATGGCAGAGCTTCTCACACCCTATCTCTAAGGGAGAGCCCCGCCACCCGGCGGAGGAAACTCATTTCGTCCGCTTGTACCCGTGATCTTGTCCTTTCGGTCATAACCCAAAGCTCATGACCATAGGTGAGGATGGGAACGTAGATCGACCGGTAAATCGAGAGCTTTGCCTTCCGGCTCAGCTCCTTCTTCACCACAACGGATCGATACAGCGTCCGCATTACTGAAGACGCCGCACCGATCCGCCTGTCGATCTCACGATCCACTCTTCCCTCACTCGTGAACAAGACTCCGAGGTACTTGAACTCCTCCACTTGGGGCAAGATCTCCTCCCCAACCCGGAGATGGCACTCCACCCTTTTCCGAGCGAGAACCATGCACTGGGACTTGGAGGTCCGAGTCCATGGTCCATCCCAGTCGCTTCACACTCGGCTGCGAACCGATCCAGTGAGAGCTGAAGATCCTGGCCAGATGAAGCCAACAGGACCACATCATCTGCATAAAGCAGAGACCTAATCCTGCAGCCACCAAACCAGATCCCCTCAACGCCTTGACTGCGCCTATAAATTCTGTCCATAAAAGTTATGAACAGAATCGGTGACAAAGGGCAGCCTTGGCGGAGTCCAACCCTCACTGGAAACGTGTCCGACTTACTGCCGGCAATGCGGACCAAGCTCTGGCACTGAGCATACAGAGAGCGGACTGCCACAATCAGACAGTCCGATACCCCATACTCTCTGAGCACTCCCCACAGGACTTCCCGAGGGACACGGTCGAATGCCTTCTCCAAGTCCACAAAACACATGTAGACTGGTTGGGCAAACTCCCATGTACCCTCAAGGACCCTGCCGAGAGTATAGAGCTGGTCCACAGTTCCACGACCAGGACGAAAACCACACTGTTCCTCCTGAATCCGAGGTTCGACTATCCGGCGTAGCCTCCTCTCCAGTACACCTGAATAGACCTTACCGGGAAGGCTGAGGAGTGTGATCCCACGATAGTTAGAGCACACCCTCCGGTTCCCCTTCTTAAAGAGAGGAACCACCACCCCGGTCTGCCAATCCAGAGGTACTGCCCCCGATGTCCACGCGATGTTGCAGAGTCTTGTCAACCAAGACAGCCCCACAGCATCCAGAGCCTTAAGGAACTCCGGGCGGATCTCATCTAGCCCTGGGGCCTTGCCACCGAGGAGCTTTTTAACTACCTCAGCAACCTCAGCCCCAGAAATAGGAGAGCCCACCACAGACTCCCCAGGCACTGCTTCCTCATAAGAAGACGTGTTGGTGGGATTGAGGAGGTCTTCGAAGTATTCCCTCCACCGATCCACAGTCCGCAGTCGAGGTCAGCAGAACACCATCCTCGCCATACACGGTGTTGATAGTGCACTGCTTCCCCTTCCTGAGGCGGCGGATGGTGGTCCAGAATTGCTTCGAAGCCGTCCGGAAGTCATTTTCCAGGGCTTCCCCGAACTCCTCCCATGTCCGAGTTTTTGCCTCTGCGACCGCTGAAGCCGCACACCGCTTGGCCTGTCGGTACCTGTCCGCTGCCTCAGGAGTCCTATGAGCCAAAAGAACCCGATAGGACTCCTTCTTCAGCTTGACGGCATCCCTCACCGCCGGTGTCCACCAACGGGTTCTAGGATTACCGCCACGACAAGCACCAACTACCTTGCGGCCACAGCTCCAATCAGCCGCCTCGACAATAGAGGAGCGGAACATGGTCCATTCGGACTCAATGTCCAGCACCTCCCTCGTGACATGTTCAAAGTTCTTCCGGAGGTGGGAATTGAAACTCTCTCTGACAGGAGACTCTGCCAGACGTTCCCAGCAAACCCTCACAATGCGTTTGGGCCTGCCAGGTCTGTCCGGCATCCTCCCCCACCATCGCAGCCAACTCACCAACAGGTGGTGATCGGTAGAAAGCTCCGCCCCTCTCTTCACCCGAGTGTCCAAAACATGAGGCCGCAAATCCGATGACACAACTACAAAGTCGATCATGGAACTGCGGCCTAGGGTGTCCTGGTGCCAAGTGCACATATGGACACCCTTATGTTTGAACATGGTGTTCGTTATGGACAATCTGTGACGGGCACAAAAGTCCAATAACAAAACACCGCTCGGGTTCAGATCCGGGCAGCCATTCTTCCCAATCACGCCTCTCCAGGTTTCACTGTCGTTGCCAACATGAGCATTGAAGTCCCCCAGTAGCATGAGGGAATCACCCGGGGGAGCACTCTCAAGTACTCCCTCGAGTGAATACAAAAAGGGTGGGTACTTTGAGCTGCGGTTTGGCGCGTAAGCGCAAACCACAGTCAGGACCCGTTCCCCCACCCGAAGGCGGAGGGAAGCTACCCTCTCGTCCACCGGGTTGAACTCCAACGTACAGGCTCTGAGCCGGGGGGAAACAAGAATTGCCACCCCAGCCCGTCGCCTTTCACTGCCGGCAACACCAGAGTGGAAGAGAGTCCAGCCCCTCTCGAGAGAACTGGTTCCAGAGCTCTTGCTGTGCGTCGAAGTGAGTCCGACTATATCTAACCGGAACTTCTCCACTTCGCGCACTAGCTCAGGCTCCTTCCCCCCCAGCGAGGTGACGTTCCACGTCCCAAGAGCTAGCTTCTGTAGCCGAGGATCGGACCGCCAAGTGCCCTGCCTTCGGCTGCCGCCCAGCTCACATCGCACCCGACCTCTATGACCCCTGCTATGGATGGTGAGCCCATTGGAGGGGGGACCCACGTTGCCTCTTCGGGCTGTGCCCGGCCGGGCCCCATGTCAGGCGCTCGCCATCGTGCCCCACCTCCGGGCCTGGCTCCAGAGGGGGTCCCGGTGACCCGCGTCCGGGCGAGGGAAATCTGGGTCCTTGTTTTTTATTATTCATGGAGGTCTTCGAACTGCTCTTTGTCTGATCCCTCATAGGACCAGTTTGTCTTGGGAGACCCTACCAGGGACAACATAGCTCCTAGGATCATTGGGACACGCAAACTCCTCTACCACGTTAAGGTGGCAGCTCAGAGAGACAGTTATACCATCGTATTGAGTAAAAAAAAAAAAAAAAATTTCTTTACAAACCTTAAAAATATTTGTTTCTAGTAAAACTCGCAAAGATACATTTCTCCAGGCATTATTAGCCATTTAGCATGTTTGGTTTAGGAGTTATGTTTAAATAACTGTTATTTTGAATATGGCAGTTATACTGTCATTATGAGTAAAACCCAATTTTTGTATTTGTAAACCTTACAAAAAAATACCTGATTCTGGTCAAACTCACATAGATTCAATATTACAGGCATTTTTAGACGTATTGCAAGTTTGGTTTTGGAGTAATGTTTATTTAACTTTCATATTTAGTATGACAGTTATACTGTCATATTAAGTGAAAAAACTAACTTGTTTCTTTACAAACCTTATAAAAAAAACGTTTTCCAGGAAAACTCACAAAGATACATTTTTCCTGGCATTATTAGCCATTTTGTAATTGTGGTTTAGGAGTTACAGTATGTTTAAATAACTGTCAGATTGAATGTGACAGTATACTGTCATAGTGAGTGGAACCTAATTTTTGTATTTGTAAACCTTACCAAAAATACCTGATTCTGGTAAAAATCACATATATACAATATTGCAGGCATTTTTAGACATAATGCATGTTTGGTTTTGGAGTTATGTTTATACAACTTTTATATTTAGTATGACAGTTATACTATCATATTGAGTAAAAAAAAAATAACTTGTGTCTTCACAAACCTTACAAAAAAATATTTTCCCAGTAAAACTCACAAAGATACATTTCTCCAGGCATAATTAGCCATTTATTACTGTCATAATGAGTAAAAAACTACTTTTTGTGTTTGCAAGCCTTAAAATAGCATATGTTTAGAGTAAAACTCACAAGGATGCATTGTTTCAGGCTTTTTTAACCTATTTGCATGTGTGGTTAGGGAGTTAAGCTTAAATAACAGTCAAATTGAATGTAGCAGTTAACTGTCATTATGAGTAAACCCCTAATTTATGTAATTGTACACCTTACCAAATTAACTGATTCTTTTAAAACTCTCAGAGATACAATATTTTAGGCATTTTTAGACATAATGCATGTTTAGTTTTGGAGTTATGTTTATATAACTTTCATATTTGGTATGACAGTTATACTGTCATATTGCATTAAAAAAACTAACTTGCCTCTTTGCAAAACTTACAAAATATATTTTTCTAGTAAAACTAACAAAGATACATGTCTTCAGGCATTATTAGACATGTTGCATGTTTGGTGTAGGAATTATGTTGAAAAACATTTTTATTGCTTATTTCGCATTATCTCAGGATTTTAAGAACATTACTGTCATAATGAGTAAAAAACTACTTTTTGTGTTTGCAAGCCTTAAAATAGCATATGTTTCGAGTAAAACTCACAAGGGTGCATTGTTTTAGGCTTTATTAACCTATTTGCATGTGTAATTAGGAAGTTATGTTTAAATAACAGTCAAATTGAATGTAGCAGTATACTGTCATTATGAAAAAAAAAAAAAATTTGTATTTGTAAACCTTACAAAATTACCTGATTCTGGTGAAACTCACATATATACAATATTACAGGCAATTTTAGACATAATGCATGTTTAGGTTTGGAGTTATGTTTATATAACTTTCATATTTGGTATGACAGTTATACTGTCATATTGCATTAAAAAAACTAACTTGCCTCTTTGCAAAACTTACAAAAGATATTTTGTCTAGTAAAACTAACAAAGATACATGTCTTCAGGCATTATTAGACATGTTGCATGTTTGGTGTAGGAATTATGTTGAAAAACATTTTTATTGCTTATTTCTCATTATCTCAGGATTTTAAGAACTTTACCGTCATAATGAGTAAAAAACTACTTTTTGTGTTTGCAAGCCTTAAATTAGCAAATGTTTCGAGTAAAACTCACAAGGATGCATTGTTTTAGGCTTTATTAACCTATTTGCATGTGTGATTAGGAAGTTATGTTTAAATAACAGTCAAATTGAATGTAGCAGTTATACTGTCATTATGAAAAAAAAACAATTTTTTTTATTTTCAAACCTTACCAAATTACCTGATTCTGGTAAAACTCACATAGATACAATATTTTAGGCATTTTTAGACATAATGCATGTTCAATTTTGGAGTTATATTTATATAACTTTCATATTTGGTATGACATTTATACTGTTATATTGAATTTAAAAAACTTATTTGACTCTTTGCAAAACTTACAAAATATAATTTTTCTAGTAAAACTAACAGATACATGTCTTCAGGCATTATTAGACATGTTGCATGTTTGGTGTAGGAATTATGTTGAAAAACATTTTTATTGCTTATTTTGCATTATCTCAGGATTTTAAGAACATTACTGTCAAAATGAGTAAAAAACTACTTTTTGTGTTTGCAAGCCTAAAATAGCATATGTTTCGAGTAAAACTCACAAGGATGCATTGTTTTAGGCTTTATTAACCTATTTTGCATGTGTGGTTAGGGAGTTATGTTTAAATAACAGTCAAATTGAATGTAGCAGTTAAAAGTCATTATGAGTAAACCCCTAATTTATGTAATTTTACACCTTACCAAAACAACTGATTCTTGTAAAACTCACATAGATACAATATTTTAGGCATTTTTAGACATAATGCATGTTCAGTTTTGGAGTTATGTTTATATAACTTTCATATTTGGTATGACAGTTATACTGTCATATTGGATTAAAAAAACTAACTTGAGTCTTTGTAAAACTTACAAAAGATAATTTTTCTAGTAAAACTAACAAAGATACATGTATCCATGCATTATTAGACATGTTGCATGTTTGGTGTAGGAATTATGATGAAAAACATTTTTATTGCTTATTTCGCATTATCTCAGGATTTGAAGAACATTACTGTCATAATGAGTAAAAAACTACTTTTTGTGTTTGCAAGCCTTAAAATAGCAACTGTTTCGAGTAAAACTCACAAGGATGCATTGTTTTAGGCTTTATTAACCTATTTGCATGTGTGATTAGGAAGTTATGTTTAAATAACAGTCAAATTGAATGTAGCAGTTATACTGTCATTATGAAAAAAAAACAATTTTTGTATTTGTAAACCTTACCAAATTACCTGATTCTGGTAAAACTCACATAGATACAATATTTTAGGCATTTTTAGACATAATGCATGTTCAATTTTGGAGTTATGTTTATATATATTTCATATTTGGTATGACAGTTATACTGTCATTTTGAATTAAAAAAACTAACTTGCCTCTTTGCAAAACTTACAAAATATAATTTTTCTAGTAAAACTAACAAAGATACATATCTTCACGCATTATCAGACATGTTGCATGTTTGGTGTAGGAATTATGCTGAAAAACATTTTTATTGCTTATTTCGCATTACCTCAGGTTTTAAAGAATATTACTGTCAAAATGATTAAAAAACTACTTTTTGTGTTTGCAAGCCTTAAAATAGCATATGTTTCGAGTAAAACTCACAAGGATGCATTGTTTTAGGCTTTATTAACCTATTTGCATGTGTGATTAGGAAGTTATGTTTAAATAACAGTCAAATTGAATGTAGCAGTTATACTGTCATTATGAAAAAAAACTATTTTTGTATTTGTAAACCTTACCAAATTACCTGATTCTGGTGAAACTCACATAGATACAATATTACAGGCAATTTTAGACATAATGCATGTTCAGTTTTGGAGTTATGTTTATAAATAAATAATGATAAATGGGTTGTACTTGTATAGCGCTTTTCTGCCTTCAAGGTACTCAAAGCGCTTTGACACTACTTCCATATTTACCTATTCACACACACATTCACACACTGATGGAGGGAGCTGCCATGCAAGGCGCTAACCAGCACCCATCAGGAGCAAGGGTGAAGTGTCTTGCTCAGAACACAACGGACATGACGAGGTTGGTACTAGGTGGGGATTGAACGAGGGACCCTCGGGTCGCGCACGGCCATTCTTACACTGCGCCACGCCGTCCCAATTATATAACTTTCATATTTGGTATGACAGTTAGACTGTCATATTGAATTAAAAAAACTAACTTGCAAACTTACAAAAGATAATTTTTCTAGTAAAACTAACAAAGATACACGTCTTCAGGCATTATTAGACATGTTGCATGTTTGGTGTAGGAATTATGTTGAAAAACATTTTTATTGCTTATTTTGCATTATCTCAGGATTTTAAGAACATTACTGTCAAAATGAGTAAAAAACTACTTTTTGTGTTTGCAAGCCTAAAATAGCATATGTTTCGAGTAAAACTCACAAGGATGCATTGTTTTAGGCTTTAATAACCTATTTTGCATGTGTGGTTAGGGAGTTATGTTTAAATAACAGTCAAATTGAATGTAGCAGTTAACTGTCATTATGAGTAAACCCCTAATTTATGTAATTGTACACCTTACCAAAATAACTGATTCTTGTAAAACTCACATAGATACAATATTTTAGGCATTTTTAGACATAATGCATGTTCAGTTTTGGAGTTATGTTTATATAACTTTCATATTTGGTATGACAAATATACTGTCATATTGAATTAAAAAAACTTACTTGCCTCTTTGCAAAACTTACAAAAGATAATTTTTCTAGTAAAACTAACAAAGATACATGTCTTCAGGCATTATTAGACATGTTGCATGTTTGGTGTAGGAATTATGTTGAAAAACATTTTTATTGCTTATTTTGCATTATCTCAGGATTTTAAGAACATTACTGTCAAAATGAGTAAAAAACTACTTTTTGTGTTTGCAAGCCTAAAATAGCATATGTTTCGAGTAAAACTCACAAGGATGCATTGTTTTAGGCTTTATTAACCTATTTTGCATGTGTGGTTAGGGAGTTATGTTTAAATAACAGTCAAATTGAATGTAGCAGTTAACTGTCATTATGAGTAAACCCCTAATTTATGTAATTGTACACCTTACCAAAATAACTGATTCTTGTAAAACTCACATAGATACAATATTTTAGGCATTTTTAGACATAATGCATGTTCAGTTTTGGAGTTATGTTTATATAACTTTCATATTTGGTATGACAGTTATACTGTCATATTGGATTAAAAAAACTAACTTGAGTCTTTGTAAAACTTACAAAAGATAATTTTTCTAGTATAACTAACAAAGATACATGTATCCATGCATTATTAGACATGTTGCATGTTTGGTGTAGGAATTATGATGAAAAACATTTTTATTGCTTATTTCGCATTATCTCAGGATTTGTAGAACATTACTGTCATAATGAGTAAAAAACTACTTTTTGTGTTTGCAAGCCTTAAAATAGCAAATGTTTCGAGTAAAACTCACAAGGATGCATTGTTTTAGGCTTTATTAACCTATTTGCATGTGTGGTTAGGAAGTTATGTTTAAATAACTGTAAAATTGAATATAGCAGGTATACTGTCATTATGAGAAAAACCCAATTTTTGTATTTGTAAAATTCACATAGATACAATATTTTAGGCATTTTTAGACATAATTCATGTTCAGTTTTGGAGTTATGTTTAAATAACTTGTACATTTAGTTTGACAGTTATACTGTTATATTGAATTAAAAAAACTAACTTGCGTCGTTGCAAAACTTACAAAAGATACATTTTCTAGTAAAATTAACAAAGATACATGTCTTCAGGCATTATTAGACATGTTGCATGTTTGGTGTAGGAATTATGTTGAAAAACATTTTTATTGCTTTTTTCGCATTATCTCAGGATTTTAAGAACATTACTGGCATATTGAGTAAAAAACTACTATGACATTATACTGTCACATTCAATCTGACTGTTATTTAAACATAACTCCTAAACCATGCAAGCAAAATGTCAAATACTGCCTGGAGAAATGTATCTTTGTAAGTTTTACAGGAAAAAAATAGTTTGTAAGGTTTGTAAAGACACAAGTTAGCTTTTTTTTACTCAATATGACAGTATAACTGTCATACTAAATATGAAAGTTGAATAGATATAACACCAAAACCAAACTTGCAATCTGTCTAAAAATGCCTGTAATATTGAATATATGTGAGTTTTACCAGAATCGGTTATTTTGGTAAGGTTTACAAATACAAAAATTGGGTTTTACTCATAATGACAGTATAACTGCCATATTCAAAATAACAGTTATTTAAACATAACTCCTAAACCAAATATGCTAAATGGCTAATAATGTCTGGAGAAATGAATCTTTGTGACTTTTAATAGAAAAAAAATATTTTGTAAGGTTTGTAAAGACAAAAGTTAGTTGTTTTTTTTACTCAATATGATGGTATTTCTGTCATTCTAAATATGAATTTAGATAAACATAATTCCAAAACCAAACTCCTAAACCAAACTTGCAGTCTGTCTTAAACTGCCTGTTGTATTGAATCTATGTGAGTTTTGCCAGAATCAGGTTTTTTGGTAAGGTTTATAAATACAAAACTTGGGTTTTACTCATAATGACAGTATAACTGCAACATTTGATATGACAGGTATGACATGACTCCTAAACCAAACATGATAAATGACTAATAATGCCTGGAGAAATGTATCTTTGTGAGTTTTACTGGAAAAAAATAATGTGTAAGGTTTATAAAGATACAAATTATTATTATTTTTTTAATATGATTTGTCATACTAAATATGAAAGTTATATAAACATAACTCCAAAACCAAAATGCATTTTGTCTAAAAATGCCTGTAATATTGTATCTTTTTTAGTTTTACCAGAATCAGGTATTTTGGTAAAGGTGACAAATACAACTTTGTCAACAGTATACTGTCATAATGACAGTATACTGCCACATTCAATATGACATTTATTTAAACATAACTCCAAAACCAAACATGCATTATGTCTAAAAATTCCTATAATTTTTTATGTACGTGAGTTTTACTAGAATTAGTTGTTTTTGTAAGGTTTACAAATACAAAATATTAGTTTTACTCATAATGAGAGTATACTGTCACAATCAATCTGACAAAATGGCTAATAATGCCTGGAGGAATGAATCTTTGTGAATTTTACTGGAACAAATATTTTGTAAGGTTTGTAAAGACACACGCTAGTTTTTTTTAACTTAATTTTACAGTATAGCTGTCATACTATATATGAAAGTTTTATAAACATAACTCCAAAACCAAACATGCAATCCGTCTAAAAATGTCTATAATATTTATTATATGTAAGTTTTATCAGAATCAGGTATTTTGGTAAGGTTTACAAATCACTCATAGTGACAGAATAACTGCCACACTCAATATGTCAGTTATTTAAACATAACTACTAAAACACAAATGCAAAATGACTAAAAATGACTAGAGAAATGTATATTTGTGAATTTTACAGGAAAACAATATTTTGTAAGGTTTGTAAAGACACAAATTAATTTTATTTACTTAATATGATGGTATAACTGTCATACTAAATATGAAAGTTATATAAACATAACTCCAAAACCATACATACTTTATGTCTAATAATTCCTGTAATATTGTATCGATGTGGGTTTTACAAGAATCAGGTATTTTGGTAAGGTTTACAAATACAAAAAATAGGTTTTACTCATAATGACAGTATAACTGCCACACTCAATATGACACTTATTTAAACATTACTCCTAAACAAAACATGTTAAATGGCTAATAATGCCTGGGGAAATGTATCTTTGTGAGTTTAACTGGAAAAAAAAACATTTTGTAAGGTTTGTAAAGACAGAAGTTAGTTTCTTTACTCATAATGACAGTATAACTACCACTTCAAAATGACAGTTATATAAACATAACTCCAAAACCAAACATGCATTATATTTAAAAATGCCTGTAATATTAAATCTATGTGAGTTTGACCAAAATCAGGTATTTTGGTAAGGTTTACAAATACAAAAAGTAGGTTTTACTCATAATGACAGTATAACTGCCACATTCAAAATTACAGTTATTTAAACATAACTCCTAATTTAAACATGCTAAATGGCTAATACTGCCTGGAGAAAGGTATATTTGTGAGTTTAACAGGGGAAAAAATTTTTTTTGTAAGGTTTGTAAAGACACAAGTTAGGTTTTTTTATTCAATATGTTTGTATAACTGTCATAATAAATGTAAAAGTTACATAAACATAACTCCAAAACCAAACATGCATTAAGTATAACTGTCACACTCAATCTGACAGTTAATTAAACATAACTCCTAAAACACAAATGCAAAATGACTAATAATGCCTAGAGAAAGGTATATTTGTGAATTTTACTGGAAAACAATATTTTGTAAGGTTTGTAAAGATACAATTTATTTTTTGTTTTTTACTCAATATGATGGTATAACTTTCATACTAAATATGAAAGTTATATAAACATAACTCCAAAACCAAACATGCTTTATGTCTAAAAATTCCTGTAATATTGTATCGATGTGGGTTTAACCAGAATCAGGTATTTTGGTAAGGTTTACAAATACAAAAAATAGGTTTTACTCATAATGACATTATAACTGCCACACTCAATACGACAGTTGTTTAAACATAACTCCTAAACCAAACATGATAAATGGCTAAATATGCCTGGAGAAATGTATCTTTGTGAGTTTTACTGGGAAAACATTTTTTGTAAGGTTTATAAAGACACAAGTTTTTTTTTTCTTTACTCAATATGATGGTATAACTGTCATACTAAATATAAAAGTTGTATAAACATAACTCCAAAACCAAACATGCATTATGTCTAAAAATGCCTGCAATATTGTATCTATGTGATTTTTACCAGAATCAGGTATTTTTGGTAAGGTTTACAAATACAAAAATTAGGTTTTACTCACTATGACAGTATACTGTCACATTCAATCTGACAGTTATTTAAACATACTGTAACTCCTAAACCACAATTACAAAATGGCTAATAATGCCTGGAAAAATTTATCTTTTTGAGTTTTCCTGGAATTTTTTTTTTTTTATAAGGTTTGTAAAGAAACAAATTAGTTTTTTTACTTAATATGACAGATTAACTGTCATACTGAATATGAAAGTTAAATAAACATAACTCCAAAACCAAACTTGCAATACGTCTAAAAATGCCTGTTATATTGAATCTATGTGAGTTTTACCAGAATCAGGTATTTTGGTAAGGTTTACAAATACAAAAATTGGGTTTTACTCATAATGACATTAACTGCCATATTCGAAATAACAGTTATTTAAACATAACTCCTGAACCAAACATGCTAAATGGCTAATAATGCCTGGAGAAATGTATCTTTGTGAATTTTACTAGAAAAAATATTTTGTAAGGTTTGTAAAGACAAGTTTTTTTTTTTTTACTCAATATGATGGTATAACTGTCAAACTAATTATAAAAGTAATATAAACATAATTCCAAAACCAAACTCCTAAACCAAACTTGCAATCCGTCTTAAACTGCCTGTAATATTGAATCTATATGTGTTTTACCAGAATCAGGTATTTTGGTAAGGTTTACAAATACAAAACTTGGGTTTTACTCATAATGACAGTATAACTGCATTATTTGATATGACAGTTATTTAAACATAACTCCTAAACCAAACATGATAAATGGCTAATAATGCCTGGAAAAATGTATATAAACATAACTCCAAAACCAAACATGCATTATGTGTAAAAATGCCTGTAATATTGTATCTATGTGAGTTTTACCAGAATAAGGTATTTTGGTAAGGTTTATAAATACAACATTTAGGTTTTACTCATAATGACAGTATAACTGCCATATTCAAAATAACAGTTATTTAAACATAACTCCTGAACCAAACATGCTAAATGGCTATTAATGCCTGGAGAAATGTATACAAACATAACTCCAAAACCAAACATGCATTATGTCTAAAAATGCCTTTAGTATTGTATCTATGTGAGTTTTACCAGAATCAGGTATTTTGTTAAGGTTGAAAAATACAAAAATTAGGTTTTACTCATAATGACAGTATAACTGCCACATTGACCGCCACCAAACATGCATGATGTCTAAAAATGCCTATAATTTTGTATCCATGTGAGTTTTACTAGAATCAGTTGTTTTTGTAAGGTTTACAAATACAAAATATTAGTTTTACTCATAATGACAGTATACTGTCACAATCAATCTGACAATTTGGCTAATAATGCCTTGAGGAATGTATCTTTGTGAGTTTTACTGGAAATAATATTTTGTAAGGTTTGTAAAGACACAAGTTTTTTTTTTTTTTTACACAATTTTACAGTATAGCTGTCATACTATATATGAAAGTTATATAAACACAAATCCAATACCAAATATACAAAATGTGAGTTTTATCAGAATCAGGTATTTTGGTAAGGTTTACAAAAACAAAAATTAGGTTTTACTCATAGTGACAGTATAACTGCCACACTCAATAAGACAGTTAATTAAACATAACTTTTAAAACACAAATGCAAAATGACTAATAATGCCTAGAGAAAGGTATATTTGTGAATTTTACTGGAAGACAATATTTGTAAGGTTTGTAAAGATACAAATTATTTTTTGTTTTTTACTCAATATGATGGTATAACTTTCATACTAAATATGAAAGTTATATAAACATAGCTCCAAAACCAAACATGCTTTATGTCTAAAAATTCCTGTAATATTGTATCGATGTGGGTTTTACCAGAATCAGGTATTTTGGTAAGGTTTACAAATACAAAAAATAGGTTTTTATTTATAATGACACACAATACAATAACTCCCCCACTCAAAATGACAGTTATTTAAACATAACTCCTAAACCAAACATGATAAATGGCTAATTATGCCTGGAGAAATGTATCTTTGTGAGTTTTGGGAGAAAAAAAAAACCTGTAAGATTAATAAAGACACAAGTTTTTTTGTTTTTTTTACTCAATATGATGGTATAACTGTCATACTAAATATGAAAGTTGTATAAACATAACTCCAAAACCAAACATGAATTATGTCTAAAAATGCCTGCAATATTGTATCTATGTGATTTTTACCAGAATCAGGTATTTTTGGTAAGGTTTACAAATACAAAAATTAGGTTTTACTCATAATGACAGTATATTGTCACATTCAATCTGACAGTTATTTAAACATAACTCCTAAACCACAAATACAAAATGGCTAATAATGCCTGGAGAAATGTATCTTTGTGAGTTTTCCTGGAAAAAAATTTTTTTTATAAGGTTTGTAAAGACACAAGTTATTTTTTTGTACTTAATATGACAGTATAACTGTCATACTAAATATGAAAGTTAAATAAACTTAACTCCAAAACCAAACTTGCAATACGTCTAAAAATGCCTGTAATATTGAATCTATGTGAATTTTACCAGAATCAGGTATTTAAGTAAGGTTTACAAATACAAAAATTGGGTTTTACTCATAATGACAGTATACTGTCAAATTCATTCTGACAGTTATTTAAACATACTGTAACTCCTAAACCACAATTACAAAATGGCTAATAATGCCTGGAACAATGTATCTTTGTGAGTTTATTTTACTCATAATGACAGTATAACTGCATTATTTGATATGACAGTTATTTAAACATAACTCCTAAACCAAACATGATAAATGGCTAATAATGCCTGGAAAAATGTATATGAACATAACTCCAAAACCAAACATGCATTATGTCTAAAAATGCCTGTAATATTGTATCTATGTGAGTTTTACCAGAATCAGGTATTTTGGTAAGGTTTATAAATACAAAATTTAGGTTTTACTCATAATGACAGTATAACTGCCATATTCAAAATAACAGTTATTTAAACATAACTCCTAAACCAAACATGCTAAATAGCTATAAATGCCTGGAGAAATGTATCTTTGTGAGTTTTACTAGAAAAAAATATTTTGTAAGGTTTGTAAAGACAAAAGTTATTTTTTTTTACTCAATATGATGGTTTAACTGTCAAACTAAATATAAAAGTAATATAAACATAATTCCAAAACCAAACTCCTAAACCAAACTTGCAATCCGTCTTAAACTGCCTGTAATTTTGAATCTATTTGAGTTTTACCAGAATCAGGTATTTTGGTAAGGTTTACATTTGTAAACTTGGGTTTTACTCATAATGACAGTATAACTGCATTATTTGATATGACAGTTATTTAAACATAACTCCTAAACCAAACATGATAAATGGCTATTAATGCCTGGAGAAATGTATACAAACATAACTCCAAAACCGAACATGCATTATGTCTAAAAATGCCTTTAGTATTGTATCTATGTGAGTTTTACCATAATCAGGTATTTTGGTAAGGTTTATAAATACAAAATTTAGGTTTTACTCATAATGACAGTATAACTGCCATATTCAAAATAACAGTTATTTAAACATAACTCCTAAACCAAACATGCTAAATAGCTATAAATGCCTGGAGAAATGTATCTTTGTGAGTTTTACTAGAAAAAAATATTTTGTAAGGTTTGTAAAGACAAAAGTTATTTTTTTTTACTCAATATGATGGTTTAACTGTCAAACTAAATATAAAAGTAATATAAACATAATTCCAAAACCAAACTCCTAAACCAAACTTGCAATCTGTCTTAAACTGCCTTTAATATTGAATCTATGTGAGTTTTACCAGAATCAGGTATTTTGGTAAGGTTTACACATACATAACTTGGGTTTTACTCATAATGACAGTATAACTGCAACATTTGATATGACAGTTATTTAAACATCACTCCTAATCCAAACATGATAAATGGCTAATAATGCCTGGAGAAATGTATCATGGTGAGTTTTACTGGAAACAAATAATTTGTAAGGTTTATAAAGACACAAGTTAGGTTTTTTTATTTAATATGATGGTATAACTGTCATACTAAATATGAAAGTTATATAAACATAACTCCAAAACCAAACATGCATTATGTCTAAAAATGCCTGTAATATTGTATCTATGTGAGTTTTACCAGAATCAGGTATTTTGGTTAAGGTTGACGAATACAAAAATTAGGTTTTACTCATAATGACAGTATAACTAACACATTGACTGCCACCAAACATGCATTATGTCTAAAAATGCTTATAATTTTGTATCCATGTTAGTTTTACTAGAATCAGTTGTTTTTGTAAGGTTTACAAATACAAAATATTAGTTTTACTCATAATGACAGTATACTGTCACAATTAATCTGACAAAATGGCTAATAATGCCTAGAGGAATGTATCTTTGTGAGTTTTACCGGAAAAAATATTTTGTAAGGTTTGTAAAGACACAAGTTAGTTGTTTTTTTTACACAATTTAACAGTATAGCTGTCATACTATATATGAAAGTTATATAAACATAATTCCAAAACCAAATATGCAATCCGTCTAAAAATGCCTGTAATATTGAATATATGTGAGTTTTATCAGAATCAGGTATTTTGGTAAGGTTTACGAATACAAAAATTAGGTTTTACTCATAGTGACAATATAACTGCCACACTCAGTATGACAGTTAATTAAACATAACTCCTAAAACACAAATGCAAAATGACTAATAATGCCTAGGGAAATGTATATTTGTGAATTTTACTGGAAAACAATGTTTTGTAAGGTTTGTAAATATACAAATTAGTTTTTTTTTACTCAATATATGATGGTATAACTGTCATACTAAATGTGAAAGTTATATAAACATTACTCCAAAACCAAACATGCTTTATGTCTAAAAATTCCTGTAATATTGTATCGATGTGGGTTTTACCAGAATCTGGTATTTTGGTAAGGTTTACAAATACAAAACATAGGTTTTACTCATAATGACAGTATAACTGCCACACTCAATATGACAGTTATTTAAACATAACTCCTAAACCAAACATGATAAATGACTAATTATGCCTGGAGAAATGTATCTTTGTGAGTTTTACTGGGGGAAAAAAAATTGTAAGGTTTATAAAGACACAAGTTATTTTTTTTTTTACTCAATATGATGGTAAAACTGTCATACTAAATATGAAAGTTGTATAAAAATAACTCCAAAACCAAACATGCATTATGTCTAAAAATGCCTGCAATATTGTATCAATGTGATTTTTACCAGAATCAGGTATTTTTGGTAAGGTTTACAAATACAAAAATTAGGTTTTACTCACTATGACAGTATACTGTCACATTCAATCTGACAGTTATTTAAACATATTGTAACTCCTAAACCACAAAATGGCTAATAATGCCTGGAGAAATGTATCTTTGTGAGTTTTCCTGGAAAAAAACAAAACAATTTATAAGGTTTGTAAAGTCACAAGTTAGTTTTTTTACTTAATATGACAGTAGAACTGTCATACTAAATATGAAAGTTAAATAAACATAACTCCAAAACCAAACTTGCAATACGTCTTAAAATGCCTGGAATATTGAATCTATGTGAGTTTTACCAGAATCAGGTATTTTGGTAAGGTTTACAAATACAAAAATTGGGTTTTACTCATAATGACAGTATAACTGCCATATTCAAAATAACAGTTATTTAAACATAACTCCTAAACCAAACATGCTAAATAGCTAATAATGCCTGTAGAAATGTATCTTTGTGAGTTTTACTAGAAAAAAATATTTTGTAAGGTTTGTAAAGACAAAAGTTTTTTTTTTTTTTTACTCAATATGATGGTATGACTGTCAAACTAAATATAAAAGTAATATAAACATCATTCCAAAACCAAACTCCTAAGCCAAACGTGCAATCCGTCTTAAACTGCCTGTAATATTGAATCTATATGAGTTTTACCAGAATCAGGTATTTTGGTAAGGTTTACAAATACAAAACTTGGGTTTTACTCATAATGACAGTATAACTGCATTATTTGATATGACAGTTATTTAAACATAACTCCTAAACCAAACATGATAAATAGCTAATAATGCCTGGAAAAATTTATATAAACATAACTCCAAAACCAAACATGCATTATGTCTAAAAATGCCTGTAATATTGTATCTATGTGAGTTTTACCAGAATCAGGAATTTTGGTAAGGTTTATAAATACAAAAATTAGGTTTTACTCATAATGACAGTATAACTGCCACCCTCAATATGACAGTTATGTTAACATAACTCCTAAACCACACATGCAAAATGGCTAATAATGCCTGGAGAAATATATCTTTGTGAATTTTACAGGAAAAAAAATATTTTGTAAGGTTTGATAAGACACAAAATAGTTTTTTTTATTTAATATGTTTGTATAACTGTCATAATAAATGTAAAAGTTATATAAACATAACTCCAATACCAAACATGCAATCCGTCTAAAAATGCCTGTAATATTGAATCTATGTGAGTTTTACTAGAATCAGGTATTTTGTTAAGATTTACAAATACAAAAATTAGGTTTTACTCACTATGACAGTATACTGTCACATTCAATCTGACTGTTATTTAAACACAAATTCTAAACCACAGATGCAAAATGGCTAATAATAACTGGAGAAATGTATTTTTGTGAGTTTTACTGGAAAAAAATTTTTTTGTAAGGTTTGTATGGACACAAGTTAGTTTTTTTTTTACTCAATATGATGGAAACATGCTTTATGTCTAAAAAAAATCCTGTAATATTTTATCCATGTGAGTTTTCAGTTATTTTGGTAATTTTACAAATACAAAAAATAGGTTTTACTCATAATGACAGTATATCTGCCACACTCAATATGACAGTTATTTAAACATAGCTCCACCCACTCAGCAGATGATTTTATGAATTTCTTTAATAAGAAAATTGAACTCATTAGAAAGGAGATTAAAGACAATGCATCGCAGCTATAACTGGGTTCTATTAACACAGATACGACTGTATCTACGAAGGATACCGCCCTCCAAAATAGTTTCTCTCTCTTTGATGAAATAACACTAGAGGAATTGTTAAGATGTGTCAATGGGACAAAACAAACATGTCTACTTGACCCATTTCCTGGGAAACTTATTAAGGAGCTATTTGTATTATTAGGTCCATCAGTGCTAAATATTATAAACTTATCACTTTCCTCTGGCACTGTTCCACTAGCATTCAAAAAAGCGGTTATTCATCCTTTGCTCAAAAGACCTAACCTCGATCCTGACCTCATGGTAAACTACCGGCCGGTGTCCCACCTTCCGTTTATCTCGAAAATCCTCGAAAAAATTGTCGCACAGCAGCTAAATGAACACTTAATGTCTAACAATCTCTGTGAACCTTTTCAATCCGGTTTCAGGGCAAATCACTCTACGGAGACAGCCCTCGCAAAAATGACTAATGATCTACTGCTAACGATGGATTCTGATGCGTCATCTATGTTGCTGCTTCCTGATCTTATCGCTGCTTTCGATACCGTCGATCATAACATTTTATTAGAGCGTATCAAAACACGTATTGGTATGTCAGACTTAGCCTTGTCGTGGTTTAACTCTTATCTTACTGACAGGATGCAGTGCGTCTCCCATAACAATGTGACCTCGGACTATGTTAAGGTAACGTGCGGAGTCCCCCAAGATTCGGTTCTTGGCCCTGCACTCTTTAGTATTTACATGTTGCCGCTAGGCGACATCATACGCAAATACGGTGTTAGCTTTCATTGCTATGCTGATGACACCCAACTCTACATGCCCCTAAAGCTGACCAACACGCCGGATTGTAGTCAGCTGGAGGCGTGTCTTAATGAAATTAAACAATGGATGTCCGCTAACTTCTTGCAACTCAACACTAAGAAAACGGAAATGCTGATTATCGGTCCTGCTAAACACCGACATTTATTTGATAATACCACCTTAACATTTGACAACCAAACAATTACACAAAGCGACTCAGTAAAGAATCTGGGTATTATCTTCGACCCAACTCTCTCCTTTGAGTCACACATTAAGAGTGTTACTAAAACGGCCTTCTTTCATCTCTGTAATATCGCTAAAATTCGTTCCATTTTGTCCACTAGCGACGCTGAGATCATTATTCATGCGTTCGTTACGTCTCGTCTCGATTACTGTAACGTATTATTTTCGGGTCTCCCTATGTCTAGCATTAGAAGATTACAGTTGGTACAAAATGCGGCTGCTAGACTTTTGACAAGAACAAGAAAGTTTGATCATATTACGCCTATACTGGCTCACCTGCACTGGCTTCCTGTGCACTTAAGATGCGACTTTAAGGTTTTACTACTTACGTATAAAATACTACACGGTCTAGCTCCAGCCTATCTTGCCGATTGTATTGTACCATATGTCCCGGCAAGAAATCTGCGTTCAAAGAACTCCGGCTTATTAGTGATTCCCAGAGCCCAAAAAAAGTCTGCGGGCTGTAGAGCGTTTTCTATTCGGGCTCCAGCACTATGGAATGCCCTCCCGGTAACAGTTAGAGATGCTACCTCAGTAGAAACATTTAAGTCCCATCTCAAAACTCATTTGTATACTCTAGCCTTTGAATAGCCCCCCTTTTTTTAGACCAGTTGATCTGCCGTTTCTTTTCTTTTCTCCTCTGCTCCCCCCTATCCCTTGTGGAAGGGGAGACACACAGATCCGGTGGCCATGGATGGGGTGCTGGCTGTCCGGGGTCGGGACCCGGGGTGGACCGCTCGCCTGTATATCGGTTGGGAACATCTCTGCGCTGCTGACCCGTCTCCGCTCGGGATGGTTTCCTGCTGACCCCACTGTGGACTGGACTCTTACTGTTATGCTGGATCCACTATGGACTGGACTCTCACAATATTATGTTAGACCCACTCGACATCCATTGCATTCGGTCTCCCTAGAGGGGGGGGTTACCCACATATGCGGTCCTCTCCAAGGTTTCTCATAGTCATTCACATCGACGTCCCACTGGGGTGAGTTTTTCCTTGCCCTTATGTGGGCTGTACCGAGGATGTCGTTGTGGCTTGTGCAGCCCTTTGAGACACTTGTGATTTAGGGCTATATAAATAAACATTGATTGATTGATTGATAACTCTAAACCAAACATGGTTAATAGGCTATAATGCCTGGAGAAATGTATCTTTGTGAGTTTTACTGGAAACCTTTTTTTTTTAAGGTTTATAAAGACACAAGTTCGTTTTTTTTACTCAATATGACAGTATAACTGGAATACTAAATGTAAAAAATATAAAAACATAACTCCAAAACCAAACATGCATTATGTTTAAAAATGCCTATAATTTTGTATCCATGCGAGTTTTACTAAAATCAATTGTTGTAGTAAGGTTTGCAACTACAAAATATTGGTTTTACTCACCATGATAGTATACTGTCACATTCAATTTGACAGTTATTTAAACATAACTACCAAACCACACATGCGAAATGGCTATAATGCCTGGAGAAATGTATCTTTGTGAGATTATGTCATTATGAGTAAAACCTCATTTTTGTATTCGTAAACCTTACCAAAATACCCGATTCTGATAAAACTCACATATATTCAATATTACAGGCATTTTTAGACGGATTACATATTTGGTTTTGGAATTATGTTTATATAACTTTCATATATAGTATGACATCTATACTGTTAAATTGTGTAAAAAAACAACTAACTTGTGTCTTTACAAACCTTACAAAATATTTTTTCCAGTAAAACTCACAAAGATACATTCCTCTAGGCATTATTAGCCATTTTGTCAGATTAATTGTGACAGTATACTGTCATTATGAGTAAAACTAACATTTTGTATTTGTAAACCTTACAAAAACAACTGATTCTAGTAAAACTCACATGGATACAAAATTATAAGCATTTTTAGACATAATGCATGTTTGGTGGCAGTCAATGTGGCAGTTATACTGTCATTATGAGTAAAACCTAATTTTTGTATTGGTCAACCTTAACCAAAATACCTGATTCTGGTAAAACTCACATAGATACAATATTACAGGCATTTTTAGACATAATGCATGTTTGGTTTTGGAGTTATGTTTATATAACTTTCATATTTAGTATGACATATTAAATAAAAAAACTAACTTGTGTCTTTATAAACCTTACAAATTATTTGTTTCCAGTAAAACTCACCATGATACATTTCTCCAGGCATTATTAGCCATTTATCATGTTTGGATTAGGAGTTATGTTTAAATAACTGTTATTTTGAATATGGCAGTTATACAGTCATTATGAGTAAAACCTAAATTTTGTATTTATAAACCTTACCAAAATACCTGATTCTGGTAAAACTCACATAGATACAATATTACAGGCATTTTTAGACATAATGCATGTTTGGTTTTGGAGTTATGTTCATATACATTTTTCCAGGCATTATTAGCCATTTATCATGTTTGGTTTAGGAGTTATGTTTAAATAACTGTCATATCAAATAATGCAGTTATACTGTCATTATGAGTAAAACCCAAGTTTTGTATTTGTAAACCTTACCAAAATACCTGATTCTGGTAAAACTCATATAGATTCAATATTACAGGCAGTTTAAGACGGATTGCAAGTTTAGTTTAGGAGTTTGGTTTTGGAATTATGTTTATATTACTTTTATATTTAGTTTGACAGTTAAAACATCATATTGAGTAAAAAAAAATAACTTTTGTCTTTACAAACCTTACAAAATATTTTTTTCTAGTAAAACTCACAAAGATACATTTCTCCAGGCATTTATAGCTATTTAGCATGTTTGGTTTAGGAGTTATGTTTAAATAACTGTTATTTTGAATATGGCAGTTATACTTTCATTATGAGTAAAACCCAATGTTTGTATTTGTAAACCTTACCAAAATACCTGATTCTGGTAAAACTCACATAGATACAATATTGCAGGCATTTTTAGACATCATGCATGTTTGGTTTTGGAGTTATGTTTATACAACTTTTATATTTAGTATGACAGTCATACAATCCTATTGAGTAAAAAAAAAAAAAATAACTTGTGTCTTTATAAACCTTACAAAATGTTCCCAGTAAAACTCACAAAGATACATTTCTCCAGGCATAATTAGCCTTTTATCATGTTTGGTTTAGGAGTTATGCTTAAACAACTGTCATATTGAGTGTGGCAGTTATACTGTCATTGTGAGTAAAACCTATTTTTTGTATTTGTAAATTTTACCAAAATACCTGATTCTGGTAAAACCCACATCGATACAATATTGCAGGGATTTTTAGACATAAAGCATGTTTGGTTTTGGAGTTATGTTTATATAACTTTCATATTTAGTATGAAAGTTATACCATCATATTGAGTAAAAAACAAAAAATAATTTGTATCTTTACAAACCTTACAAAATTTTGTTTTCCAGTAAAATTCACAAATATACCTTTCTCTAGGCATTATTAGTCATTTTGCATTTGTGTTTTAGGAGTTATGTTTAATTAACTGTCATATTGATTGTGGCAGTTATACGTCACTATGAGTAAAACCTAATTTTAGTTTTTGTAAACCTTACCAAAATACCTGATTCTGATAAAACTCACATGTATTCAATATTACAGGCATTTTTAGACGGATTGCATATTTGGTTTTGGAGTTGTGTTTATATAACTTTCATATATAGTATGACAGCTATACTGTTAAATTGTGTAAAAAAAAAAACTAACTCGTGTCTTTACCAAAATACCTGATTCTGGTAAAACTCATATAGATTCAATATTACAGGCAGTTTAAGACGGATTGCAAGTTTGGTTTAGGAGTTTGTTTTTGGAATTATGTTTATATTAATTTTATATTTAATTTGACAGTTATATTAAGAACATTACTGTCATATTGAGTAAAAAATTACTTTTAGTGTTTGCAAGCCTTAAAAAAGCATATGTTTCGAGTAAAACTCACAAGGATGCACTGTTTTAGGACTTTTTGCATGTGTGGTTAGGAAGTTATGTTTAAATAACTGTCAAATTGAATGTAGCAGTTATCTGTCATTATGAGTAAACTCTAATTTTTGTATTTGTAAACCTTACCAAATTTTCTGATTCTTTTAAGACTATCATAGATGTAATAATTTAGTCATTTTTAGACATAATGCATGTTCAGATTTGGAGTTATGTTTATAAAACTTTTATATTTGGTATGATATTTATACTGTCCTGTTGAATTAAAAAAACTAACTTGCGTCATGGCAAAACTTACAAAAGATAATTTTTCTAGTAGAAATTAAAAAAGATACATGTCTTCAGGCATTATTAGACATGTTGCATGTTTAGTGTAGGAATTATGTTGAAAAACATTTTTATTGATGATTTCGCATTATCTCAGGATTTTAAGAACATAACTGTCATAATGAGTAAAAAACTACTTTTTGTGTTTGCAAGCCTTAAAATAGCATATGTTTCGAGTAAAACTCACAAGGATGCATTGTTTTAGGCTTTATTAACCTCTTTTGCATGTGTGGTTAGGAAGTTATGTTTAAATAACTGTCAAATTGAATGAAGCAGTTATACTGTCATTATGAAAAAAAAAAATTGTATTTGTAAACATTACCAAATTACCTGATTCTGGTGAAACTCACATAGATACAATATTTTAGGCATTTTTAGACATAATGCATGTTCAATTTTGGAGTTATGTTTATATGTATTTCATATTAGGTAAGACAGTTATACTCCATCCATCCATCCATCTTCTTCCGCTTATCCGAGGTCGGGTCGCGGGGGCAGCAGCCTAAGCAGGGAAGCCCAGACTTCCCTCTCCCCAGCCACTTCGTCCAGCTCCTCCCGGGGGATCCCGAGGCGTTCCCAGGCCAGCCGGGAGACATAGTCTTCCCAACGTGTCCTGGGTCTTCCTCGTGGCCTCCTACCGGTCGGACATGCCCTAAACACCTCCTTAGGGAGGCGCTCGGGTGGCATCCTGACCAGATGCCCGAACCACCTCATCTGGCTCCTCTCGATGCGGAGGAGCAGCGGCTTTACTTTGAGCTCCCCCCGGATGACAGAGCTTCTCACCCTATCTCTAAGGGAGAGCCCCGCCACCCGGCGGAGGAAACTCATTTCGGCCGCTTGTACCCGTGATCTTGTCCTTTCGGTCATAACCCAAAGCTCATGACCATAGGTGAGGATGGGAACGTAGATCGACCGGTAAATTGAGAGCTTTGCCTTCCGGCTCAGCTCCTTCTTCACCACAACGGATCGATACAGCGTCCGCATTACTGAAGACGCCGCACCGATCCGCCTGTCGATCTCACGATCCACTCTTCCCTCACTCGTGAACAAGACTCCGAGGTACTTGAACTCCTCCACTTGGGGCAAGATCTCCTCCCCAACCCGGAGATGGCACTCCACCCTTTTCCGGGCGAGAACCATGGACTCGGACTTGGAGGTGCTGATTCTCATCCCAGTCGCTTCACACTCAGCTGCGAACCGATCCAGTGAGAGCTGAAGATCCTGGCCAGATGAAGCCATCAGGACCAAATCATCTGCAAAAAGCAGAGACCTAATCCTGCAGCCACCAAACCGGATCCCCTCAACGCCTTGACTGCGCCTAGAAATTCTGTCCATAAAAGTTATGAACAGAATCGGTGACAAAGGGCAGCCTTGGCGGAGTCCAACCCTCACCGGAAACGTGTCCGACTTACTGCCGGCAATGCGAACCAAGCTCTGACACTGATCATACAGGGAGCGGACCGCCACAATCAGACAGTCCGAAACCCCATACTCTCTGAGCACTCCCCACAGGACTTCCCGAGGGACACGGTCGAATGCCTTCTCCAAGTCCACAAAGCACATGTAGACTGGTTGGGCAAACTCCCATGCACCCTCAAGGACCCTGCCGAGAGTATAGAGCTGGTCCACAGTTCCACGACCAGGACGAAAACCACACTGTTCCTCCTGAATCCGAGGTTCAACTATCCGGCGTAGCCTCCTCTCCAGTACACCTGAATAGACCTTACCGGGAAGGCTGAGGAGTGTGATCCCACGATAGTTAGAACACACCCTCCGGTTCCCCTTTTTAAAGAGAGGAACCACCACCCCGGTCTGCCAATCCAGAGGTACTGCCCCCGATGTCCACGCGATGCTGCAGAGTCTTGTCAACCAAGACAGCCCTACAGCATCCAGAGCCTTAAGGAACTCCGGGCGGATCTCATCCACCCCCGGGGCCTTGCCACCGAGGAGCTTTTTAACTACCTCAGCAACCTCAGCCCCAGAAATAGGAGAGCCCACCACAGATTCCTCAGGCACTGCTTCCTCATAGGAAGACGTGTTGGCGGGATTGAGGAGGTCTTCGAAGTATTCCCTCCACCGATCCACAACTTCCGCAGTCGAGGTCAGCAGAACACCATCCGCACCATACACGGTGTTGGTAGTGCACTGCTTCCCCTTCCTGAGGCGGTGGATGGTGGTCCAGAATCGCTTCGAAGCCGTCCGGAAGTCGTTTTCCATGGCTTCCCCGAACTCCTCCCATGTCCGAGTTTTTGCCTCCGCGACCGCTGTAGCCGCACACCGCTTGGCCTGTCGGTACCTGTCCGCTGCCTCAGGAGTCCCATGAGCCAAAAGAACCCGATAGGACTCCTTCTTCAGCTTGACGGCATCCCTCACCGCCGGTGTCCACCAACGGGTTCTAGGATTACCGCCACGACAGGCACCAACTACCTTGCGGCCACAGCTCCAATCAGCCGCCTCGACAATAGAGGTGCGGAACATGGTCCACTCGGACTCAATGTCCAGCACCTCCCTCGTGACATGTTCAAAGTTCTTCCGGAGGTGGGAATTGAAACTCTCTCTGACAGGAGACTCTGCCAGACGTTCCCAGCAAACCCTCACAATGCGTTTGGGCCTGCCAGGTCTGTCCGGCATCCTCCCCCACCATCGCAGCCAACTCACCACCAGGTGGTGATCGGTAGAAAGCTCCGCCCCTCTCTTCACCCGAGTGTCCAAAACATGAGGCCGCAAATCCGATGACACAACTACAAAGTCGATCATAGAACTGCGGCCTAGGGTGTCCTGGTGCCAAGTGCACATATGGACACCCTTATGCTTGAACATGGTGTTCGTTATGGACAATCCGTGACGGGCACAAAAGTCCAATAACAAAACACCACTTGGGTTCAGATCCGGGCGGCCATTCTTCCCAATCACGCCTCTCCAGGTTTCACTGTCGTTGCCAATATGAGCGTTGAAGTCCCCCAGTAGAACGAGGGAATCACCCGGGGGAGCACTCTCAAGTACTCCCTCGAGTGAATCCAAAAAGGGTGGGTACTCTGAGCTGCTGTTTGGCGCGTAAGCGCAAACAACAGTCAGGACCCGTCCCCCCACCCGAAGGCGGAGGGAAGCTACCCTCTCGTCCACCGGGTTGAACTCCAACATGCAGGCTCTGAGCCGGGGGGCAACAAGAATTGCCACCCCAGCCCGTCGCCTCTCACTGCTGGCAACGCCAGAGTGGAAGAGAGTCCAGCCCCTCTCGAGAGAACTGGTTCCAGAGCCCTTGCTGTGCGTCGAGGTGAGTCCGACTATATCCAACCGGAACTTCTCTACCTCGCGCACTAGCTCAGGCTCCTTCCCCCCCAGCGAGGTGACGTTCCACGTCCCAAGAGCTAGCTTCTGTAGCCGAGGATCGGACCGCCAAGTGCCCTGCCTTCGGCTACCGCCCAGCTCACATTGCACCCGACCTCTATGGCCCCTGCTATGGGTGGTGAGCCCATTGGAGGGGGGACCCACGTTGCCTCTTCGGGCTGTGCCCGGCCGGGCCCCATGGGGACAGGCCCGGCCACCAGGCGCTCGCCATCGTGCCCCAACTCCGGGCCTGGCTCCGGAGGGGGGCCCCGGTGACCCGCGTCCGGGCGAGGGAAATCTGAGTCTCGGTTCTTGCATTTCCATAGAAGTCTTCGAGCTGCTCTTTGTCTGATCCCTCACCTAGGACCTGTTTGTCTTGGGAGACCCTACCAGGGGGCATGGAAGCCCCCGGACAACATAGCTCCTAGGATCATTGGGACACGCAAACTCCTCTACCACGTTAAGGTGGCAGCTCAGAGAGGAGGACAGTTATACTGTCATATTGAATTAAAAAAACTAACTTGCCTCTTTGCAAAACTTACAAAATATAATTTTTCTAGTAAAACTAACAAAGATACATATCTTCACGAATTATTCGATATGTTGCATGTTTAGTGTAGGAATTATGTTGAAAAACAATTTTATTGCTTATTTCGCATTATCTCAGGGTTTTAAGAACATTACTGTCATAATGAGTAAAAAAACTACTTTTTGTGTTTGCAAGCCTTACAATAGCATAAGTTTTGAGTAAAAGTCACAAGGATGCAATGTTTTAGGCTTTATTAACCTATTTTGCATGTGTGGTTAGGGAGTTATGTTTAAATAACAGTCAAATTGAATGTAGCAGTTATCTGTCATTATGAGTAAACCCCTAATTTATGTAATTGTACAACTTACCAAATTAACTGATTCTTGTAAAACTCACATAGATACAATATTTTAGGCATTTTTAGACATCATGCATGTTTAGTTTTGGAGTTATAACTTTCATATTTGGTATGACAGTTATACTTTCATATTGAATTAAAAAAAACTAACATGCCTCTTTGCAAAACTTACAAAAGATAATTTTTCTAGTAAAACTAACAAAGATAAATATCTTCACGCATTATTAGACATGTTGCATGTTTGGTGTAGGAATTATGTTGAAAAACATTTTTATTGCTTATTTTGCATTATCTCAGGATTTTAAGAACATTACTGTCATGAATAAAAAATTACTTTTTGTGTTTGCAAGCCTTAAAATAGCATATGTTTCGAGTAAAACTCACATGGATGCATTGTTTTAGGCTTTATTAGCCTATTTGCATGTGTGGTTAGGAAGTTATGTTTAAATAACTGTAAAATTGAATATAGCAGTTATACTGTCATTATGAGAAAAACCCAATTTTTGTATTTGTAAAATTCACATAGATACAATATTTTAGGCATTTTTAGACATAATGCATGTTCAGTTTTGGAGTTATGTTTAAATAACTTTTACATTTAGTTTGACAGTTATACTGTTATATTGAATTAAAAAAACTAACTTGCAACGTTGCAAAACTTACAAAAGATACATTTTCTAGTAAAATTAACAAAGATACATGTCTTCAGGCATTATTAGACATGTTGCATGTTTGGTGTAGGAATTATGTTGAAAAACATTTTTATTGCTTTTTTCGCATTATCTCAGGATTTTAAGAACATTACTGGCATATTGAGTAAAAAACTACTATGACATTATACTGTCACATTCAATCTGACTGTTATTTAAACATAACTCCTAAACCATGCAAGCAAAATGTCAAATACTGCCTGGAGAAATGTATCTTTGTAAGTTTTACAGGAAAAAAATAGTTTGTAAGGTTTGTAAAGACACAAGTTAGCTTTTTTTTACTCAATATGACAGTATAACTGTCATACTAAATATGAAAGTTGAATAGATATAACACCAAAACCGAACTTGCAATCTGTCTAAAAATGCCTGTAATATTGAATATATGTGAGTTTTACCAGAATCGGTTATTTTGGTAAGGTTTACAAATACAAAAATTGGGTTTTACTCATAATGACAGTATAACTGCCATATTCAAAATAACAGTTATTTAAACATAACTCCTAAACCAAATATGCTAAATGGCTAATAATGTCTGGAGAAATGAATCTTTGTGAGTTTTACTAGAAAAAAATATTTTGTAAGGTTTGTAAAGACAAAAGTTAGTTGTTTTTTTTACTCAATATGATGGTATTTCTGTCATACTAAATATGAAAGTTAGATAAACATAATTCCAAAACCAAACTCCTAAACCAAACTTGCAGTCTGTCTTAAACTGCCTGTAATATTGAATCTATGTGAGTTTTGCCAGAATCAGGTATATTTTGGTAAGGTTTACAAATACAAAACTTGGGTTTTACTCATAATGACAGTATAACTGCAACATTTGATATGACAGGTATTTAAACATGACTCCTAAACCAAACATGATAAATGACTAATAATGCCTGGAGAAATGTATCTTTGTGAGTTTTACTGGAAAAAAATAATGTGTAAGGTTTATAAAGACACAAATTATTATTATTTTTTTAATATGATGAACTGTCTGTCATACTAAATATGAAAGTTATATAAACATAACTCCAAAACCAAAATGCATTTTGTCTAAAAATGCCTGTAATATTGTATCTTTTTTAGTTTTACCAGAATCAGGTATTTTGGTAAAGTTGACAAATACAACTTTGTCAACAGTATACTGTCATAATGACAGTATACTGCCACATTCAATATGACATTTATTTAAACATAACTCCAAAACCAAACATGCATTATGTCTAAAAATTCCTATAATTTTTCATCTACGTGAGTTTTACTAGAATTAGTTGTTTTTGTAAGGTTTACAAATACAAAATATTAGTTTTACTCATAATGAGAGTATACTGTCACAATCAATCTGACAAAATGGCTAATAATGCCTGGAGGAATGAATCTTTGTGAATTTTACTGGAACAAATATTTTGTAAGGTTTGAAAAGACACACACTAGTTTTTTTTAACTTAATATTACAGTATAGCTGTCATACTATATATGAAAGTTTTATAAACATAACTCCAAAACCAAACATGCAATCCGTCTAAAAATGTCTATAATATTTATTATATGTAAGTTTTATCAGAATCAGGTATTTTGGTAAGGTTTGCAAATCACTCATAGTGACAGTATAACTGCCACACTCAATATGACAGTTATTTAAACATAACTACTAAAACACAAATGCAAAATGAGTAAAAATGCCTAGAGAAATGTATATTGGTGAATTTTACAGGAAAACAATATTTTGTAAGGTTTGTAAAGACACAAATTAGTTTTTTTTACTTAATATGATGGTATAACTGTCATACTAAATATGAAAGTTATATAAACATAACTCCAAAACCATACATACTTTATGTCTAATAATTCCTGTAATATCGTATCGATGTGGGTTTTACAAGAATCAGGTATTTTGGTGCATGTTGGGTTTTGGAGTTATGTTTATACTACTTTTACATTTAGTATGACAGTTATACTGTCCAACCATCCATCCATTTTCTACCGTTTATTCCCTTCGGGGTGGCGGGGGGCGCTGGAGCCTATCTCAGCTACAATCGGGCGGAAGGCGGGGTACACCCTGGAAAAGTCGCCACCTCATCATATTAATATAACTCCAAAACCAAACATGCATTATGTCTAAAAATGCCTGTAATATTGTATCCATGTGATTTTTACTAGAATAAGTTGTTTTTGTAATTTTTGCAAATACAAAATACTGGTTTTACTCACTATGACAGTATACTGTCACATTCAATCTGACAGTTTAAAACTCACAAATAAACTTTTCTCCATGCGTTATTAGTCATTTTGTATGTGTGGTTTAGGAGTTATGTTTAAATAACTGTCAGATTGAATGTGACAGTATACTGTCATAGTGAGTAAAACCAATATTTTGTATTTGAAAACCTTACAAAAACAACTGATTCTAGTAAAACTCACATGGATACAATATTACAGGCATTTTTAGACATAATGCATGTTTGGTTTTGGAGTTATAATTATATAACTTTTACATTAAGTATGAGAGTTATACTGTCATATTGAGTAAAAAAGCAAAAAACTTGTGTCATTAAAAACCTTACAAAATATATATTTTTTCCCAGTAAAACTCACAAAGATAGATTTTTCCAGGCATTATTAGCCATTTTGCATGTGAGGTTTAGGAGTTATATTTAAATAACTGTCATATTGCGTGTGGCAGTTATACTGTCATTATGAGTAAAACCTAATTGTTGTATTTGTAAACCTTACCAAAATACCTGATTGTAGTAAAACTCATATAGATTCAATATTACAGGCATTTTTAGACGGATTGCATGTTTGGTTTTAGAGTTATGTTTATATAACTTTCATATTTAGTATGACAGTTATACTGTCATATTGAGTAAAAGAAACTAATTTGTGTCCATACAAACCTTACAAAATATTTTTTTCCAGTAACAGGTATTTTGGTAAGGTTTACAAATAAAAAAATTTGGTTTTACTCATAATGACAGTATAACTACCATGTTCAAAATGACAAATATTTAAACATAACTCCTAAACCAAACATGCTATATGGCTAATAATGCCTGGAGAAAGGTGTCTTTGTGAGTTTTACTGGAAAAACATTATTTTGTATGGTTTGTAAAGACACAAGTTAGTTTTGTTTTACTCAATATGACAGTATAAATGTCATACTTAATGTAAAAGTTGTATAAACATAACTACAAAACCAAACATGCATTATATCTAAAATTGCCTGTAATGATGTATCCATGTGAGTTTTACTAGAATCAGTTGTTTTTGTAAGTTTTGGGAATACAAAATATTGGTTTTACTCACTATGACAGTATACTGTCACATTCAATCTGACAGTTATTTAAACATAACTCCTAAACCACACATTCAAAGTGACTAATAATGCCTGGAGAAATGTATTTTTGTGAGTTTTACTGGAAAAAAAATATTTTGTAAGGTTTGTTTGGACACAAGTTAGTTTTTTTTACTCAATATGATGGTATAACTGTCTTACTAAATTTAAAAGTTATATAAACATAACTTCAAAACCAAACATGCAATCCATCTAAAAATGCCTGTAATATTGAATCTATGTGAGTTTTACCACAAACAGGTATTTTGGTAAGGTTCACAAATACAACAATTAGGTTTTACTCATAATGACAGTATAACTGCCACACGCAATATGACAGTTATTTAAATATAACTCCTAAACCTCACATGCAAAATGGCTAATAATGCCTGGAAAAATGTATCTTTGTGAGTTTTACTGGGAAAAAAAAATATTTTGTAAGGTTTTTAAAGACACAAGTTATTTATTTTTTTTACTCAATATGACAGTATAACTGTCATACTAAATGTAAAAGTTATATAATTATAACTCCAAAAAAAAACATGCATTATGTCTAAAAATGCCTGTAATATTGTATCCATGTGAGTTTTAGTAGAATCAGTTGTTTTTGTAAGGTTTTCAAATACAAAATATTGGTTTTACTCACTATGACAGTATACTGTTACATTCAATCTGACAGTTATTTAAACATAACTCCTAAACCACACATGCAAAATGGCTAATAATGCCTGGAGAAATTTATTTTTGTGAGTTTTACTGGAAAAAATATATTTTGTAAGGTTTGTTCGGACACAAGTTTGTTTTTTTTATTCAATATGATGGTATAACTGTCTTACTAAATTTGAAAGTTATACAAACATAACTTCAAAACCAAACATGCAATCCGTCTAAAAATGCATGTAATATTGAATCTATGTGAGTTTTACCACAAACAGGGATTTTGGTAAGGTTTACAAATACAAAAATTTGGTTTTACTCATAATGACAGTATAACTGCAACGTTCAAAATGACAGTTATTTAAACATAACTCCTAAACCAAACATGCTAAATGGCTAATAATGACTGGAGAAATGCATCTTTGTGAGTTTTCCTGAAAAAAACAACATTTTAGTAAGGTTTGTAAAGACACAAGTTAGTTGTTTTTTACTCCATATGACAGTATAACTGTCATACTAAATGTAAAATGTATATAAACAAAACTCCAAAACCAAACATGCATTATGTCTAAAAATGCCTGTAACATTGTATCCATGTGAGTTTTACTAGAATCAGTTGTTTTTTTAAGGTTTGAAAATAGAAAATATTGAATTTACTCACTATGACAGTATGCTGTCACATTCACTCTGACAGTTATTTATACATAACTCCTAAACCACACATACAAAATGACTAATAATGCCTTTGTGAGTTTTACTGAAAAAAAAATATATATATTTTGTAAGGTTTGTAAAGACACAAGTTAGTTGTTTTTTTTACTTAATATGACAGTAAAACTGTCATACTAAATATGAAAGTTATATAAACATAACTCCAAAACCAAACATGCATTATGTTCAAAAAATGCCTGTAATATTGTATCTATGTGAGTTTTACTACAATCAGGTATTTTGGTAAGGTTTACAAATACAAAAATAAGGTTTTACTCACTATGACAGTATACTGCTGTCATTTTGAGTAAAAAAAAATTGTGTCGTAAAAAATATTTTTTTTCCAGAAAAATTCACAGAGATACATTTCTCCAGGCATTATTAGTCATTTTGAATATGTGGTTTAGGAGTTATGTTTAAATAACTGTCAGATCGAATGTGACAGTATACTGTCATAGTGAGTAAAACCAATATTTTGTATTTGCAAAACTTACAAAAACAACTGATTCTAGTATAACTCACATGGATACATCATTTCAGGCATTCTTAGACATAATGCATGTTTGGTTTTGGAGTTATGTTTATATAACTTTTCCATTTAGTATGACAGTTATACTGTCTTTTTGAGTTAGAAAAAACTAACTTGTGTTTTTACAAACCTTACAATTTTTATTTATTTTTTTCCAGTAAAACTCACAAAGATACTTTTCTCCAGGCATTATTAGCCATTTAGCATGTTTTGTTTATGAGTTATGTTTAAAACAATTTGGCGGTTATCTGTCAATATGAGTAAAACCTAATTTTTGTATTTGTAATCCTTACCAAAATACCTGATTCTGGTAAAAATCAAATATATTCAATATTACAGCCATTTTTTTTACGAATTGCAAGTTTGGTTTTGGAGTTATGTTTATAAAACTTTCATTTTTAGTATGACATCATATTGAGTTAAAAAAACAAAAAAAAAACAGTATCTTTACAAACCTTACAAAATATTTTTTTCCAGTAAAAATCACAAAGATACATTTTTCCACGCATTATTAGTCATTTTGCATATGTGTTTTAGGAGTTATGTTTAAATAACTGTCATATTGAGCGTGGCAGTTATACTGTCATTATGAGTAAAACCTAATTTTGGTATTGTAAACCTTACCACAATACCTGATTCTGATAAAACTCACATATATTTAATATTACAGGCATTTTTAAATGGATTGCATGTTTGGTTTTTGAGTTTGGTTTTGGAGTTATGTTTCTATAACTTTTTTTAGTTTGACAGTTATACCGTCATATTGAGTAAAAAAACTTGTGTCTTTGTAAACCTTACAAAAGATCATTACTCTAGTAAAACTAACAAGATACATTTCTCCAGGTTTAATAGCCATTTCCATCTGTCGTTTATGACTTATGTTTAAATAACTGTCATATTGAGTGTGGCACTTATAATGTCACTATCAGTAAAACCTATTTTTTTTATTTGTCAACCTTACCAAAATACCTCATTTTGGTAAAACTCACATAGATTCAATATTACAGACATTTTTAGACGGATTGCAAGTTTGGTTGTGGAGTCATGTTTATATATTTTCTGCATGTAGTATGACAGTTATACTGTCATATTGAGTAAAAAAAACTAACGTGTGTCTTTACAAACCTTACAAATTGTTTTTCCTAGTAAAACTCACAAAGATACATTTCTCCAGGCATTATTAGCCATTTTGCATGTGTGGTTTAGGAGTTATGTTTACATAACTGTCAGATTGAATGTGACAGTATACTGTCATAGTGAGTAAAACCTAATTTTTGTATTTGTAAACCTTACCAAAATACCTGATTCTGGTAAAACTCACATAGATACAATATTACACATAGACATAAAACATGTTTGGTTTTGCAGTTATGTTTATACAACTTTCATATTTAGTATGACAGTTATACCATCATATTGAGTAAAAAAAACTAATTTGTGTCTTTACAAACCTTACAAAATATTTTTTTTTCATTAAATTTCACAAAGATACATTTTTCCAGGCATTATTAGTCATTTTGCATTTGTTTTTTTAGGAGTTATGTTTAAAAAACTGTCATATTGCGTGTGGCAGTTATACTGTCATTATGAGTAAAACCTAATTTTTGTATTTGTAAACCTTACCAAAATACCTGATTTTGGTTAAACTCACATAGATTCATAATTACAGGCATTTTTAGACGGACTGCAAGTTTGGTTTTAGAGTTATGTGTATATAACTTTCATATTCAGTATGACAGTTATACTGTCAAATTGAGTAAAAAATAACAAACTTGTAATTTTAAAAACCTTAAAAAATATTTTTTTCCAATAAAATTCAGAGAGATACATTTTTCTCGGCATTATTAGTCATTTTGCATGTGTGGTTTAGGAGTTATGTTTAAATAGCTGTCAGATTGAATGTGACAGTACACTGTCATAGTGAGTAAAACCAATATTTTGTATTTGCAAAACTTACAAAAACAACTGATTTTAGTAAAACTCACATTGATACAATATCCATCCATCCATCTTCCTCCGCTCATCCGAGGTCGGGTCGCGGGGGCAGCAGCCTAAGCAGGGAAGCCCAGACTTCCCTCTCCCCAGCCACTTCGTCCAGCTCCTCCCAGGGGACCCCGAGGCGTTCCCAGGCCAGCCGGGAGATATAGTCTTCCCAACGTGTCCTGGGTCTTCCCCGCGGCCTCCTACCGGTCAGACGTGCCATAAACACCTCCCTAGGGAGGCGTTCGGGTGGCATCCTGACCAGATGCCCGAACCACCTCATCTGGCTCCTCTCGATGTGGAGGAGCAGCGGCTTTACTTTGAGCTCCTCCCGGATGGCAGAGCTTCTCACCCTATCTCTAATGGAGAGCCCCGCCACCCGGCGGAGGAAACTCATTTCGGCCGCTTGTACCCGTGATCTTGTCCTTTCGGTCATAACCCAAAGCTCATGACCATAGGTGAGGATGGGAACGTAGATCGACCGGTAAATTGAGAGCTTTGCCTTCCGGCTCAGCTCCTTCTTCACCACAACGGATCGATACAGTGTCCGCATTACTGAAGACGCCGCACCGATCCGCCTGTCGATCTCACGATCCACTCTTCCCCCACTCGTGAACAAGACTCCGAGGTACTTGAACTCCTCCACTTGGGGCAAAATCTCCTCCCCAACCCGGAGATGGCACTCCACCCTTTTCCGGGCGAGAACCATGGACTCGGACTTGGAGGTGCTGATTCTCATCCCAGTCGCTTCACACTCGGCTGCGAACCGATCCAGTGAGAGCTGAAGATCCTGGCCAGATGAAGCCATCAGGACCACATCATCTGCAAAAAGCAGAGACCTAATCCTGCAGCCACCAAACCATTCGAAGTGAGTCCGACTATATCTAGCCGGAACTTCTCCACCTCGCGCACTAGCTCAGGCTCCTTCCCCCCCAGCGAGGTGACGTTCCACGTCCCAAGAGCTAGCTTCTGTAGCTGAGGATCGGACCGCCAAGTGCCCTGCCTTCGGCTGCCGCCCAGCTCACATTGCACCCGACCTCCATGACCCCTGCTATGGGTGGTGAGCCCATTGGAGGGGGGACCCACGTTGCCTCTTCGGGCTGTGCCCGGCCGGGCCCCATGGGGGCAGGCCCGGCCACCAGGTGCTCGCCATCGTGCCCCACCTCCGGGCCTGGCTCCAGAGGGGGGCCCCGGTGACCCGCGTCCGGGCGAGGGAAATCTGGGTCCTTGTTTTTTATATTTCATGGAGGTCTTCGAGCTGCTCTTTGTCTGATCCCTCACCTAGGACCAGTTTGTCTTGGGAGACCCTACCAGGGGGCATAAAGCCCCCGGACAACATAGCTCCTAGGATCATTGGGACACGCAAACTCCTCTACCACGTTAAGGTGGCAGCTCAGAGAGGAGTGATACAATATTACAGGCATTTTTTAATGGATGTCCATCCATCCATCCATTTTCTACCGCTTATTCCCTTCGGGGTCGCGGGGGGCGCTGGAGCCTATGTCAGCTACAATCGAGCGGAAGGCGGGGTACACCCTGGAAATGTCGCCACCTCATCATATTAAGTAAAAAAAACTAAATTGGTTCTTTACAAACCTTACAAAATATGTTTTTCCAGTAATCTCACAAAGATACATTTCTCCAGGCATTATAGCCATTTTGCATGTGTGGTTTGGTAGTTATGTTTAAATAACTGTCAAATTGAATGTGACAGTATACTATCATGGTGAGTAAAACCAAAATTTTGTAATTGCAAACCTTACTACAACAATTGATTTTCGTAAAACTCGCATGGATACAAAATTACAGGCATTTTTAAACATAATGCATGTTCTGTTTTGGAGTTATGTTTATATATGTTTTACATTTAGTATTAGAGTTATACTGTCATATTGAGTAAAAAAAACTAACTTGTGTCTTTATAAACCTTAAAAAAAAATGTTTTCCAGTAAAACGCACAAAGATACATTTCTCCAGGCATGATTAGCCATTAACCATGTTTGGTTTAGAGTTATGTTTAAATAACTGTCATATTGCGTGTGGCACTGTCATTATGAGTAAAACCTATTTTTTGTATTTGTAAAATTACCAAAATAACTTATTCTGATAAAACTCACATGGATAAAATATTACAGGATTTTTTTTAGACATAAAGCATGTTTCCATCATATTGAGTAAAAAAAACTAACTTGTGTCTATACAAACTTTACAAAATATTTTTTTTCCAGTAAAACTCACAAAAATACATTTCTCCAGTTATTATTAGCCACTTTGCATCCGTGGTTTAGAATTTGTGTTTAAATAACAGTCAGATTGAATGTGACAGTATACTGTCATAGTGAGTAAAACCTAATTTTTGTATTTGTAAACCTTAACAAAATACCTGATTCTAGTAAAACTCACATAGATTCAATATAACAGGCATTTTTAGACGGATTGCATGTTTGGTATTGGAGTTATGTTTATATAACTTTTACATTTATTATGACAGTTATACAAACATATTGAATAAAAAAAAACTATTTTGTGTCTTATCAAACCTTACAAAATGTTTTTTTTCCTGTAAAACTCACAAAGATACATTTCTCCAGGCATTATTAGCCATTTTGCATTTGTGGTTTAGGAGTTATGTTACATAACCGTCATATTGAGGGTGGCAGTTATACTGTCATTATGAGTAAAACCTAATTTTTGTATTTATAAACCTTACCAAAATTCCTGATTCTGGTAAAACTCACATAGATACAATATTACAGGCATTTTTAGACATAATGCATGTTTGGTTTTGGAGTTATGTTTATATACATTTTTCCAGGCATTATTAGCTATTTATCATGTTTGGTTTAGGAGTTATGTTTAAATAACTGTCATATCAAATAATGCAGTTATACTGTCATTATGAGTAAAACCCAAGTTTTGTATTTGTAAACCTTACCAAAATACCTGATTCTGGTAAAACTCATATAGATTCAATATTACAGGCAGTTTAAGACGGATTGCAAGTTTGGTTTAGGAGTTTGGTTTTGGAATGATGTTTATATTACTTTTATATTTATCCATCCATCCATCCATCTTCTTCCGCTTATCCGAGGTCGGGTCGCGGGGGCAGCAGCCTAAGCAGGGAAGCCCAGACTTCCCTCTCCCCAGCCACTTCGTCCAGCTCTTCCTGTGGGACCCCGAGGCGTTCCCAGGCCAGCCGGGAGACATAGTCTTCCCAACGTGTCCTGGGTCTTCCCCGTGGCCTCCTACCGGTCGGACGTGCCCTAAACACCTCCCTAGGGAGGCGTTCGGGTGGCATCCTGACCAGATGCCCGAACCACCTCATCTGGCTCCTCTCGATGTGGAGGAGCAGCGGCTTTACTTTGAGCTCTCCCCGGATGGCAGAGCTTCTCACACCCTATCTCTAAGGGAGAGCCCCGCCACCCGGCGGAGGAAACTCATTTCGGCCGCTTGTACCCGTGATCTTGTCCTTTCGGTCATAACCCAAAGCTCATGACCGGGTTAGCGAGAACCATGCACTGGGACTTGGAGGTCCGAGTCCATGGTCCATCCCAGTCGCTTCACACTCGGCTGCGAACCGATCCAGTGAGAGCTGAAGATCCTGGCCAGATGAAGCCAACAGGACCACATCATCTGCATAAAGCAGAGACCTAATCCTGCAGCCACCAAACCAGATCCCCTCAACGCCTTGACTGCGTCTATAAATTCTGTCCATAAAAGTTATGAACAGAATCGGTGACAAAGGGCAGCCTTGGCGGAGTCCAACCCTCACTGGAAACGTGTCCGACTTACTGCCGGCAATGCGGACCAAGCTCTGGCACTGAGCATACAGAGAGCGGACTGCCACAATCAGACAGTCCGATACCCCATACTCTCTGAGCACTCCCCACAGGACTTCCAGAGGGACACGGTCGAATGCCTTCTCCAAGTCCACAAAACACATGTAGACTGGTTGGGCAAACTCCCATGTACCCTCAAGGACCCTGCCGAGAGTATAGAGCTGGTCCACAGTTCCACGACCAGGACGAAAACCACACTGTTCCTCCTGAATCCGAGGTTCGACTATCCGGCGTAGCCTCCTCTCCAGTACACCTGAATAGACCTTACCGGGAAGGCTGAGGAGTGTGATCCCACGATAGTTAGAGCACACCCTCCGGTTCCCCTTCTTAAAGAGAGGAACCACCACCCCGGTCTGCCAATCCAGAGGTACTGCCCCCGATGTCCACGCGATGCTGCAGAGTCTTGTCAACCAAGACAGCCCCACAGCATCCAGAGCCTTAAGGAACTCCGGGCGGATCTCATCTAGCCCTGGGGCCTTGCCACCGAGGAGCTTTTTAACTACCTCAGCAACCTCAGCCCCAGAAATAGGAGAGCCCACCACACACTGCTTCCTCATAAGAACACGTGTTGGTGGGATTGAGGAGGTCTTCGAAGTATTCCCTCCACCGATCCACAGTCCGCAGTCGAGGTCAGCAGAACACCATCCTCGCCATACACGGTGTTGATAGTGCACTGCTTCCCCTTCCTGAGGCGGCGGCTGGTGGTCCAGAATTGCTTCGAAGCCGTCCGGAAGTCATTTTCCAGCGCTTCCCCGAACTCCTCCCATGTCCGAGTTTTTGCCTCTGCGACCGCTGAAGCCGCACACCTGTCGGTACCTGTCCGCTGCCTCAGGAGTCCTATGAGCCAAAAGAACCCGATAGGACTCCTTCTTCAGCTTGACGGCATCCCTCACCGCCGGTGTCCACCAACGGGTTCTAGGATTACCGCCACGACAAGCACCAACTACCTTGCGGCCACAGCTCCAATCAGCCGCCTCGACAATAGAGGCGCGGAACATGGTCCATTCGGACTCAATGTCCAGCACCTCCCTCGTGACATGTTCAAAGTTCTTCCGGAGATGGGAATTGAAACTCTCTCTGACAGGAGACTGCCAGACGTTCCCAGCAAACCCTCACAATGCGTTTGGGCCTGCCAGGTCTGTCCGGCATTCTCCCCCACCATCGCAGCCAACTCACCAACAGGTGGTGATCGGTAGAAAGCTCCGCCCCTCTCTTCACCCGAGTATCCAAAACATGAGGCCGCAAATCCGATGACACAACTACAAAGTCGATCATGGAACTGCGGCCTAGGGTGTCCTGGTGCCAAGTGCACATATGGACACCCTTATGTTTGAACATGGTGTTCGTTATGGAAAATCTGTGACGGGCACAAAAGTCCAATAACAAAACACCGCTCGGGTTCAGATCCGGGCAGCCATTCTTCCCAATCACGCCTCTCCAGGTTTCACTGTCGTTGCCAACATGAGCATTGAAGTCCCCCAGTAGCATGAGGGAATCACCCGGGGGAGCACTCTCAAGTACTCCCTCGAGTGAATCCAAAAAGGGTGGGTACTCTGAGCTGCGGTTTGGCGCGTAAGCGCAAACCACAGTCAGGACCCGTTCCCCCACCCGAAGGCGGAGGGAAGCTACCCTCTCGTCCACCGGGTTGAACTCCAACGTACAGGCTCTGAGCCGGGGGGAAACAAGAATTGCCACCCCAGCCCGTCGCCTTTCACTGCCGGCAACACCAGAGTGGAAGAGAGTCCAGCCCCTCTCGAGAGAACTGGTTCCAGAGCTCTTGCTGTGCGTCGAAGTGAGTCCGACTATATCTAACCGGAACTTCTCCACTTCGCGCACTAGCTCAGGCTCCTTCCCCCCCAGCGAGGTGACGTTCCACGTCCCAAGAGCTAGCTTCTGTAGCCGAGGATCGGACCGCCAAGTGCCCTGCCTTCGGCTGCCGCCCAGCTCACATCGCACCCGACCTCTATGACCCCTGCTATGGATGGTGAGCCCATTGGAGGGGGGACCCACGTTGCCTCTTCGGGCTGTGCCCGGCCGGGCCCCATGTCAGGCGCTCGCCATCGTGCCCCACCTCCGGGCCTGGCTCCAGAGGGGGTCCCGGTGACCCGCGTCCGGGCGAGGGAAATCTGGGTCCTTGTTTTTTATTATTCATGGAGGTCTTCGAGCTGCTCTTTGTCTGATCCCTCATAGGACCAGTTTGTCTTGGGAGACCCTACCAGGGGGCATAAAGCCCCCGGACAACATAGCTCCTAGGATCATTGGGACACGCAAACTCCTCTACCACGTTAAGGTGGCAGCTCAGAGAGACAGTTATACCATCATATTGAGTAAAAAAAAACAACAACATTTCTTTACAAACCTTAAAAATATTTGTTTCTAGTAAAACTCGCAAAGATACATTTCTCCAGGCATTATTAGCCATTTAGCATGTTTGGTTTAGGAGTTATGTTTAAATAACTGTTATTTTGAATATGGCAGTTATACTGTCATTATGAGTAAAACCCAATTTTTGTATTTGTAAACCTTACCAAAATACCTGATTCTGGTCAAACTCACATAGATTCAATATTACAGGCATTTTTAGACGTATTGAAAGTTTGGTTTTGGAGTAATGTTTATTTAACTTTCATATTTAGTATGACAGTTATACTGTCATATTAAGTGAAAAAACTAACTTGTTTCTTTACAAACCTTATAAAAAAAAACGTTTTCCAGGAAAACTCACAAAGATACATTTTTCCTGGCATTATTAGCCATTTTGTAATTGTGGTTTAGGAGTTACAATATATTTAAATAACTGTCAGATTGAATGTGACAGTATACTGTCATAGTGAGTAAAACCTAATTTTTGTATTTGTAAACCTTACCAAAAATACCTGATTCTGGTAAAAATCACATAAATACAATATTGCAGGCATTTTTAGACATAATGCATGTTTGGTTTTGGAGTTATGTTTATACAACTTTCATATTTAGTATGACAGTTATACTATCATATTGAGTAAAAAAAGAATAACTTGTGTCTTCATAAACCTTACAAAAAAATGTTTTCCCAGTAAAACTCACAAAGATACATTTCTCCAGGCATAATTCGCCATTTATTACTGTCATAATGAGTAAAAAACTACTTTTTGTGTTTGCAAGCCTTAAAATAGCATATGTTTCGAGTAAAACTCACAAGGACGCATTGTTTCAGGCTTTTTTTTATCCTATTTGCATGTGTGGTTAGGGAGTTAAGCTTAAATAACAGTCAAATTGAATAGCAGTTAACTGTCATTATGAGTAAACCCCTAATTTATGTAATTGTACACCTTACCAAATTAACTGATTCTTGTAAAACTCTCAGAGATACAATATTTTAGGCATTTTTAGACATAATCCATGTTTAGTTTTGGAGTTATGTTTATATAACTTTCATATTTTGTATGACGGTTATACTGTCATATTGCATTAAAAAAACTAACTTGCCTCTTGCAAAACTTACAAAATATATTTTTTCTAGTAAAACTAACAAAGATACATGTCTTCAGGCATTATTAGACATGTTGCATGTTTGGTGTAGGAATTATGTTGAAAAACATTTTTATTGCTTATTTCGCATTATCTCAGGATTTTAAGAACTTTACTGTCATAATGAGTAAAAAACTACTTTTTGTGTTTGCAAGCCTTAAAATAGCAAATGTTTCGAGTAAAACTCAAAAGGATGCATTGTTTTAGGCTTTATTAACCTATTTGCATGTGTGATTAGGAAGTTATGTTTAAATAACAGTCAAATTGAATGTAGCAGTTATACTGTCATTATGAAAAAAAAACAATTTTTGTATTTGTAAACCTTACCAAATTACCTGATTCTGGTAAAACTCACATAGATACAATATTTTAGGCATTTTTAGACATAATGCATGTTCAATTTTGGAGTTATGTTTATATATATTTCATATTTGGTATGACAGTTATACTGTCATATTGAATTAAAAAAACTAACTTGCCTCTTTGCAAAACTTACAAAAGATAATTTTTCTAGTAAAACTAACAAAGATACACGTCTTCAGGCATTATTAGACATGTTGCATGTTTGGTGTAGGAATTATGTTGAAAAACATTTTTTTTGCTTATTTTGCATTATCTCAGGATTTTAAGAACATTACTGTCAAAATGAGTAAAAAACTACTTTTTGTGTTTGCAAGCCTTAAAATAGCATATGTTTCGAGTAAAACTCACAAGGATGCATTGTTTTAGGCTTTATTAACCTATTTTGCATGTGTGGTTAGGGAGTTATGTTTAAATAACAGTCAAATTGAATGTAGCAGTTAACTGTCATTGTGAGTAAACCCCTAATTTATGTAATTGTACACCTTACCAAAATAACTGATTCTTGTAAAACTCACATAGATACAATATTTTAGGCATTTTTAGACATAATGCATGTTCAGTTTTGGAGTTATGTTTGTATAACTTTCATATTTGGTATGACAGTTATACTGTCATATTGAATTAAAAAAACTAACTTGCCTCTTTGCAAAACTTACAAAATATAATTTTTCTAGTAAAACGAACAAAGATACATGTCTTCAGGCATTATTAGACATGTTGCATGTTTGGTGTAGGAATTATGTTGAAAAACATTTTTATTGCTTATTTTGCATTATCTCAGGATTTTAAGAACATTACTGTCAAAATGAGTAAAAAAACTACTTTTTGTGTTTGCAATCCTAAAATAGCATATGTTTCGAGTAAAACTCACAAGGATGCATTGTTTTAGGCTTTATTGACCTATTTTGCATGTGTGGTTAGGGAGTTATGTTTAAATAACAGTCAAATTGAATGTAGCAGTTAACTGTCATTATGAGTAAACCCCTAATTTATGTAATTGTACACCTTACCAAAATAACTGATTCTTGTAAAACTCAAATAGATACAATATTTTAGGCATTTTTAGACCTAATGCATGTTCAGTTTTGGAGTTATGTTTATATAACTTTCATATTTGGTATGACAGTTATACTGTCATATTGGATTAAAAAAACTAACTTGAGTCTTTGTAAAACTTACAAAAGATAATTTTTCTAGTATAACTAACAAAGATACATGTATCCATGCATTATTAGACATGTTGCATGTTTGGTGTAGGAATTATGATGAAAAACATTTTTATTGCTTATTTCGCATTATCTCAGGATTTTAAGAACATTACTGTCATAATCAGTAAAAAACTACTTTTTGTGTTTGCAAGCCTTAAAATAGCATATGTTGCGAATAAAACTCACAAGGATGCATTGTTTTAGGCTTTATTAGCCTATTTGCATGTGTGGTTAGGAAGTTATAATTAAATAACTGTCAAATTGAATATAGCAGTTCTACTGTCATTATGAGAAAAAAACCAATTTTTGTATTTGTAAACCTTACAATATTACCTTATTCTGGTAAAACTCACATAGATACAATATTTTAGGCATTTTTAGACATAATGCATGTTCAGTTTTGGAGTTATGTTTATATAAATTATACATTTAGCTTGACAGTTATACTGTTATATTGAATTAAAAAAACTAACTTGCGTCGTTGCAAAACTTACAAAAGATACATTTTCTAGTAAAACTAACAAAGATACATGTCTTCAGGCATTATTAGACATGTTGCATGTTTGGTGTAGGAATTATGTTGAAAAACATTTGTATTGCTTTTTTCGCATTATCTCAGGATTTTAAGAACATTACTGGCATATTGAGTAAAAAACTACTATGACAGTATACTGTCACATTCAATCTGACTGTTATTTAAACATAACTCCTAAACCATGCAAGCAAAATGTCAAATAATGCCTAGAGAAATGTATCTTTGTAAGTTTTACAGGAAAAAATAGTATACTGTCATACTAAATATGGAAGTTGAATAAATATAACACCAAAACCAAACTTGCAATCCGTCTAAAAATGCCTGTAATATTAAATATATGTGAGTTTTACCAGAATCGGTTATTTTGGTAAGGTTTACAAATACAAAAATTGGGTTTTACTCATAATGACAGTATAACTGCCATATTCAAAATAACAGTTATTTAAACATAACTCCTAAACCAAATATGCTAAATGGCTAATAATGCCTGGAGAAATGAATCTTTGTGAGTTTTACTAGAAAAAAATTTTTTTGTAAGGTTTGTAAAGACAAAAGTTAGTTGTTTTTTTTACTCAATATATAACTGTCATACTAAATATGAAAGTTAGATAAACATAATTCCAAGACCAAACTCCTAAACCAAACTTGCAGTCCGTCTTAAACTGCCTGTAATATTGAATCTATGTGAGTTTTGCCAGAATCAGGTATTTTGGTAAGGTTTACAAATACAAAACTTGGGTTTTACTCATAATGACAGTATAACTGCAACATTTAATATGACAGTTATTTAAACATGACTCCTAAACCAAACATGATAAATGACTAATAATGCCTGGAGAAATGTATCTTTGTGAGTTTTACTGGAAAAAAATAATGTGTAAGGTTATAAAGACACAAGTTATTTTTTATTTATTTAATACGATGGTATAACTGTCATACTAAATATGAAAGTTTTATAAACATAACTCCAAAACCAAAATGCATTTTGTCTAAAAATGCCTGTAATATTGAGTCTTACCAGAATCAGGTATTTTGGTAAGGTTGACAAATACAAACATTAGGTTTTACTCATAATGACAGTATACTGCCACATTCAATATGACAATTATTTAAACAAAACTCCAAAACCAAACATGCATTATGTCTAAAAATTCCTATAATTTTGTATCTACGTGATTTTTACTAGAATCAGTTGTTTTTGTAAGGTTTACAAATACAAAATATTAGTTTTTCTCATAATGAGAGTATACTGTCACAATCAATCTGACAAAATGGCTAATAATGCCTGGAGGAATGTATCTTTGTGAATTTTATTGGAACAAAAAATTTTGTAAGGACACACGTTAGTTTATTGTACTTAATTTTACAGTATAGCTGTCATACTATATATGAAAGTTTTATAAACATAACTCCAAAACCAAACATGCAATCCGTCTAAAAATGTCTGTAATATTTATTATATGTAAGTTTTATCAGAATCAGGTATTTTGGTAAGGTTTACAAATTAAATTATTAGGTTTTACTCATAGTGACAGTATTCTTTGTGAGTTTTGGGGGGAAAAAATTGTAAGGTTTATAAGGACACAAGTTTTTTTTTTTTTTTACTCAATATGATGGTATACTGTCATACTAAATATGAAAGTTGTATAAACATAACTCCAAAACCAGACATGCATTATGTCTAAAAATGCCTGCAATATTGTATCTATGTGATTTTTACCAGAATCAGGTATTTTTGGTAAGGTTTACAAATACAAAAATTAGGTTTTACTCAGAATGACAGTATACTGTCACATTCAATCTGAAAGTTATTTAAACATAACTCCTAAACCACAAATACAAAATGGCTAATAATGCCTGGAGAAATGTATCTTTGTGAGTTTTCCTGGAAATTTTTTTTTTTTATAAGGTTTGTAAAGACACAAGTTAGTTTTTTTTTTACTTAATATGACACTTATTTAAACATAACTCCTAAAACACAAATGCAAAATGACTAATAATGCCTAGAGAAATGTATATTTGCGAATTTTACCGGAAAACAATATTTTGTAAGGTTTGTAAAGATACAAATTAGTGTTTTATTACTCAATATGATGGTATAACTGTCATACTAAATATGAAAGTTATATAAACATAACTCCAAAACCAAACATATTTTATGTCTAAAAATTCCTGTAATATTGTATCGATGTGGGTTTTACCAGAATCAGGTATTTTGGTAAGGTTTACAAATACAAAAAATATGTTTTATTCATAATGACAGTATAACTGCCACACTCAATATGACAGTTATTCAAACATAACTCCTAAGCCAAACATGTTAAATGGCTAATAAAGCCTGGGGAAATGGATTGTAAGGTTTGTAAAGACAGAAGTTAGTTTTTTTACTCATAATGACAGTATAACTGCCACATTCAAAATGACAGTTATATAAACATAACGCCAAAACCAAACATGCATTATGTCTAAAAATGCCTGTAATATTAAATCTATGTGAGTTTGACCAGAATCAGGTATTTTGGTAAGGTTTACAAATACAAAAAGTAGGTTTTACTCATAATGACAGTATAACTGCCACGTTCAAAATTACAGTTATTTAAACATAAGTCCTAATTTAAACATGCTAAATGGCTAATTCTGCCTGGAGAAAGGTATCTTTGTGAGTTTAACTGGAAAATAAAAATATTTTGTAAGGTTTGTTAAGACACAAGTTAGTTTTTTTTAGTCAATATGTGTATAACTGTCATAATAAATGTAAATTTTATATGAACATAACTCCAAAACCAAACATGCATTATGTCTAAAAATGCCTGTAATATTGTATCTATGTGATTTTTACCAGAATCAGGTATTTTAATAAGGTTTACAAATACAAAATCTAGGTTTTACTCATAATGACAGTATAACTGCCACACTCAATATGACAGTTATTTAAACATAACTCCTAAACCAAACATGATAAATGGCTAAGTATACCTGGAGAAATGTATCTTTGTGAGTTTTGCTGGAAAAAAAAAAATGTACCGTATTTTCCGCACTATAAGGCGCACCTAAAAACCACAAATTTTCTCAAAAGCTGACAGTGCGCCTTATAATCCGGTGCGCCTTATATATGGGTTAATATTAATATTAATTTTCATAAAGTTTAGGTCTCGCAACTACGGTAAACAGCCGCCATCTTTTTTCCCCGTAGAAGAAGCGCGCGGTGCATGCTGGGATATGTGGCGTTTCATTTCCATTTGTGTGTTTATGTAAAGACCCCAAAATGGCTCCTATTAAGTGTGTTGTCTGTCTAATTATAAATAATGCAGACGAGGCGTGTTAACTGAGTTCTCAACGTTTACTCACAGCGTGCTCATAACCACATTCTAACTGCCAGCACATACAACAACGCTTCTCAGGGCTACCGCGCATGCTTGTCACTATCGTTGCATGCTGGGTAGTGTAGTTGTTATATTTGCTAGCTCATAACATCACATTAAGAGACACGCTTACGCGCTTAATTCAATACTCGCCGTCATTCCGGGTGGATTGACAAAAGACCTCCAGCCGCTAGATATTGGTGTCAACAGAGCATTCGAAGCTAGACTGCTAACTGCATGGGAACAGTGGATGACAGAAGGCGAACACCAAGACAGGGAGACAGCGCCGGACGACATACGCCAACATCTGCCAATGGATCGTAAATGCCTGGGCAGATATTTCGGTCACAACTGTGGTCCGAGCTTTCCGGAAGGCAGGATTCACAGAACTGCTGGACAACAGCGACACTGACTCCGATTACTTCGACGAGACGGAGCCGGCCATTTTGGATCGCACATTCGCCCAACTTTTCAATTCGGACACCGTAGGAGAAGAATTCGAGGGATTTATGAATGAAGAATAACTTCAGAAAGTGAGCGTTATGTTTATTTTGTGTGTTGTGACATTAACGTTCGAGCAACATTATGTTGCTATTGCTCTGCACTATTTTGAATTTTACTATGTTTGTGATTGCACATTTGCGTAGATTTTGGGAGTGAACAGAGTTGTTAGAACGCTGGTTTTTAATATATTATTAAAGTTTGACTGACCTATCTGACTGTTTTTTTGACATTCCTTTAGCGCAGTTAGATGCGGCTTACAACACGGGGCGGCTTATGGTGCGGAAAATACGGTAAGGTTTATAAAGACACAAGTTGTTTTTTTTACTCAATATAATGGTATAACTGTCATACTAAATATGAAAGTTATATAAACATAACTACAAAACCAAACATGCATTAAGTCTAAAAATGCCTGCAATATTGTATCTATGTGATTTTTTACCAGAATTAGGTATTTTTGGTAAGGTTTACAAATACAAAAATTAGGTTTTACTCACTGACAGTTATTTAAACATACTGTAACTCCTAAACCACAAATACAAAATGGCTAATAATGCCTGGAGAAATGTATCTTTGTGAGTTTTCCTGGGAAAAAAATAAAAAATTTATAAGGTTTGTAAAGACACAAGTTAGTTTTTTTTTACTTAATATGACAGTATAACTGTCATACTAAATATGAAAGTTAAAGAAAAATAACTCTAAAACCAAACTTGCAAAACTTCTAAAAATGCCTGTAATATTGAATCTATGTGAGCTTTATTTAGGTAAGGTTTACAAATACAAAAATTGGGTTTTACTCATAATGACAGTATAACTGCCATATTCAAAATAACAGTTATTTAAACACAACTCCTAAACCAAACATGCAAAATGACTAATAATGCCTGGAGAAATGTATATTTGTGAATTTTACTAAAAAAACCTATTTTGTAAGAATTGTAAAGACAAAAGTTATTTTTTTTTTTACTCAATATGATGGTATAACTGTCAAACTAAATATAAAAGCAATATAAACATCATTCCAAAACCAAACTCCTAAACCAAACTTGCAATCCGTCTTAAACTGCCTGTAATATTGAATCTATATGAGTTTTACCAGAATCAGGTATTTTGGTAAGGTTTACAAATACAAAACCTGGGTTTTACTCATAATGACAGTATAATTGCATTATTTGATATGACAGTTATTTAAACATAACTCCTAAACCAAACATGATAAATAGCTAATAATACCTGGAAAAATGTATATAAACATAACTCCAAAACCAAACATGCATTATGTCTAAAAATGCCTGTAATATTGTATCTATGTGAGTTTTACCAGAATCAGGAATTTTGGTAAGGTTTATAAATACAAAAATTAGGTTTTACTCATAATGACAGTATAACTGCCACCCTCAATATGACGGTTATGTTAACATAACTCCTAAACCACACATGCAAAAATGCTAATAATGCCTGGAGAAATGTATCTTTGTGAGTTTTACTGGGGGGGAAAAAATGTTTTGTAAGGTTTGTAAAGACACAAGTCAGTTCTTTTTTACTTAATATGACAATATAAATGTCATACTAAATATTAAAGTTATATAAACATAACTCCAAAACCAAACATGCAATCCGTCTAAAAATGCCTGTGATTTTGAATCTATGTGAGTTTTATGAGAATCAGGCATTTTGGTAAGGTTTACAAATACAAAAATTTGGTTTTACTCATAATGACGGATAACTGCCACATTCAAAATGACAGTTATTTAAACATAACTTCCTAACCACACATGCAAAAATGCTAATAATGCCTAAAACAATGCATCCTTGTGAGTTTTACTCGAACATATGCTTTTTTAAGGCTTGTAATTACAAAAAGTAGTTGTTTACTCAATATGACAGCAATGTTCTTAAAATCCTCTAATAATGCGGAAAAAGCAATACAAATGTTTTTCAACATAATTCCTAAACCAAACATGCAAGATTTTTAATAAAGCCTGTAGACATGTGTCTTTGTTAGTTTTAATAGGAAAAATATATTTTGTAAGGTTTGCAAAGTTGCAAGTTAGTTATTTTAATTCAATATGACTATAACTTTCATACTAAATATGAAAGTTACATAATTCCAAAACTAAACATGCATTATGTTAAAAAATGCCTAAAATTCTGTATCTATGTGAGTTTTACCAGAATCGGGTTATTTGGTAAGGTTTACAAATACAAAAATTAGGTTTTACCCATAATGACAGTATAACTTCTCTAATCAATTTGACATTTATTTAAACATAACTTCCTAACCACACATGCAAAAAGGCTAATAAAGCCTAAAACAATGCATCCTTGTGAGTTTTACCTGAAACATATGCTTTTTTAAGGCTTGCAATTACAAAAAGTAGTTTTTTTGCTCAATATGACAGTGATGTTTTTAAAATCCTGATATAATGCGAAAAAAGCAATAAAAGAGTTTTTCAACATAATTCCTAAACGAAACATGCATTATGTCTTAAAATGCCTATAATATTGTATCTAAGTGAGTTTTAGTAGAATCATTTGTTTTTGTAAGGTTTACAAATACAACATTTTGGTTTTACTCACTATGACAGTATACTGTCACATTCAATCTGACTGTTATTTAAACATAAATTCTAAACCACAGATGCAAAATGGCCAATAAAGCCTGGAGAAATGTATTTTTGTGAGTTTTACTGGAAAAAAAAATATTTTGTAAGGTTTGTTTGGACAAAAGTTTTTTTTTTTTACTCAATATGATGGTATAACTGTCTTACTAAATTTGAAAGTTATATAAACATAACTTCAAAACCAAACATGCAATCCGTCTAAAAATGCCTGTAATATTGAATCTATGTGAGTTTTACCATATTCAGGTATTTTGGTAAGGTTTACAAATACAAAAATTAGGTTTTACTCTAATGACAGTATAACTGCCACGTTCAAAATGACAATTAATTAAACATAACTCCTAAAACAAAAATGCTAAATGGCTAATAATGATCCTAGGAGCTATGTTGTCCGGGGGTTTCTATGCCCCCTGGTAGGGTCTCCCAAGGCAAACTGGTCCTAGGTGAGGGATCAGACAAAGAGCAGCTCGAAGACCTCGATGAAGAACAAACACAAAGGACCCAGATTTCCCTCGCCCGGACGCGGGTCACCGGGGCCCCCCTCTGGAGCCAGGCCCGGAGGTGGGGCACGATGGCGAGCGCCTGGTGGCCGGGCCTGTCCCCATGGGGCCCGGCCGGGCACAGCCCGAAGAGGCAACGTGGGTCCCCCCTCCAATGGGCTCACCACCCATAGTAGGGGCCATAGAGGTCGGGTGCAGTGTGAGCTGGGCGACAGCCGAGGGCAGGGCGCTTGGCGGTCCGATCCTCGGCTACATAAGCTGGCTCTTGGGACGTGGAACGTCACTTCGCTGGGGGGGAAGGAGCCTGAGCTAGTGCGTGAGGTGGAGAAGTTCCGGCTAGATATAGTCGGACTCACTTCGACGCACAGCAAGGGCTCTGGAACCACTTCTCTTGAGAGGGGCTGGACTCTCTTCCACTCTGGCGTTGCCGGCAGTGAGAGGCGATGGGCTGGGGTGGCAATTCTTGTTGCCCCTCGGCTCAAAGCCTGCACATTGGAGTTCAACCCGGTGGACGAGAGGGTAGCTTCCCTCCGCCTTCGGGTGGGGGGACGGGTCCTGACTGTTGTTTGCGTTTACGCGCCAAACGGCAGCTCAGAGTACCCACCCTTTTTGGATTCACTCGAGGGAGTACTGGAGAGTGCTCCCCCGGGTGATTCCCTCGTTCTACTGGGGGACTTCAACGCTCATGTTGGCAGCGACAGTGAAACCTGGAGAGGTGTGATTGGGAAGAATGGCCGCCCAGATCTGAACCCGAGTGGTGTTCTGTTATTGGACTTTTGTGCTCGTCACAGATTGTCGATAACAAACACCATGTTCAAACATAAGGGTGTCCATATGTGCACTTGGCACCAGGACACCCTAGGCCGCAGTTCTATGATCGACTTTGTAGTTGTGTCATCGGATTTGCGGTCTCATGTTTTGGACACTCGGGTGAAGAGAGGGGCGGAGCTTTCTACCGATCACCACCTGTTGGTGAGTTGGCTGCGATGGTGGGGGACGATGCCGAACAGACCTGGCAGGCCCAAACGCATTGTGAGGGTTTGCTGGGAACGCCTGGCAGAGTCTCCTGTCAGAGAGAGTTTCAATTCCCACCTCCGGAAGAACTTTGAACATGTCACGAGGGAGGCGCTGGACATTGAGTCCGAGTGGACTATGTTCCGTACCTCTGTTGTCGAGGCGGCCGATTGGAGCTGTGGCCGCAAGGTAGTTGGTGCCTCTCGTGGCGGTAATCCTAGAACCCGTTGGTGGACGCCGGCGGTGAGGGATGCCGTCAGGCTGAAGAAGGAGTCCTATCGGGTTCTTTTGGCTCATGGGACTCCTGAGGCAGCAGACAGGTACCGACAGGCCAAGCGGTGTGCGGCTTCAGCGGTCGCGGAGGCAAAAACTCGGACATGGGAGGAGTTCGGGGAGGCCATGGAAAAAGACTTCCGGACGGCTTCGAAGCAATTCTGGACCACCATCTGCCGCCTCAGGAAGGGGAAGCAGTGCAGTGTCAACACCGTGTATGGTGGGGATGGTGCTCTGCTAACCTCGACTGCGGATGTTGTGGATCGGTGGAGGGAATACTTCAAAGACCTCCTCAATCCTACCAGCACGTCTTCCTATGAGGAAGCAGGGCCTGGGGAATCTGTGGTGGGCTCTCCTATTTCTGGGGCTGAGGTTGCCGAGGTTGTTAAAAAGCTCCTCGGTGGCAAGGCCCCGGGGGTGGATGAGATCCGCCCGGAGTTCCTTAAGGCTCTGGATGTTGTGGGGCTGTCTTGGTTGACAAGACTCTGCAACATCGCGTGGACATCGGGGGCGGTACCTCTGGATTGGCAGACCGGGGTGGTGGTTCCTCTCTTTAAGAAGGGGAACCGGAGGGTGTGTTCCAACTATCGTGGGATCACACTCCTCAGCCTTCCCGGTAAGGTCTATTCAGGTGTACTGGAGAGGAGGCTACGCCGGATAGTCGAACCTCGGATTCAGGAGGAACAGTGTGGTTTTCGTCCTGGTCGTGGAACTGTGGACCAGCTCTATACTCTCGGCAGGGTCATTGAGGGTGCATGGGAGTTTGCCCAACCAGTCCACATGTGCTTTGTGGACTTGGAGAAGGCATTCGACCGTGTACCCCGGGAAGTCCTGTGGGGAGTGCTCAGAGAGTATGGGGTAACGGACTGTCTTATTGTGGCAGTTCGCTCCCTGTATAATCAGTGCCAGAGTTTGGTCCGCATTGCCGGCAGTAAGTCGGACACGTTTCCAGTGAGGGTTGGACTCCGCCAAGGCTGCCCTTCGTCACCGATTCTGTTCATAACCTTTATGGACAGAATTTCTAGACGCAGTCAGGGCGTTGAGGGGATCTGGTTTGGTGGCTGCAGGATTAGGTCTCTGCTATTTGCAGATGATGTGGTCCTGATGGCTTCCTCTGGCCAAGATCTTCAGCTCTCGCTGGATCGGTTCGCAGCCGAGTGTGAAGCGACTGGGATGGGAATCAGCACCTCCAAGTCCGAGTCCATGGTTCTCTCCCGGAAAAGGGTTAAGTGCCATCTCCGGGTTGGGGAGGAGATCTTGCCCCAAGTGGAGGAGTTCAAGTACCTCAGAGTCTTGTTCACGAGTGGGGGAAGAGTGGATCGTGAGATCGACAGGCGGATCGGTGCGGCATCTTCAGTAATGCGGACGCTGTATCGATCCGTTGTGGTGAAGAAGGAGCTGAGCCGGAAGGCAAAGCTCTCGATTTACCGGTCGATCTACGTTCCCATCCTCACCTATGGTCATGAGCTTTGGGTCATGATGTCACATTCAAACTGACAGTTATTTAAACATAACTCCTAAACCACACATACAAAATTACTAATAATGCCTGGAGAAATGTATCTTTGTGAGTTTTACTGAAAAAAAAAATATATATTTTGTTAGGTTTGTAAAGACACAAGTTAGTTTTTTTTACTCAATATGACAGTATAACTGTCATACTAAATATGAAAGTTATTTAAACATAACTCCAAAACCAAACATGCAATATGTCTAAAAATGCCTGTAATATTGTATCTATGTGAGTTTTACTACAATCAGGTATTTTGGTGAGGTTTACAAATACAAAAATAAGGTTTTACTCATAATGACAGTATAACTGCCACACTCAATATGGCAGTTATTTAAATATAACTACTAAACCACACATGCAAAATGGCTAATAATGCTTGGAAAAATGTGTATTTGTGAGTTTTACTGAAAAAAAAAAGAAGTAAGGTTTGTAAAGACACAAGTTATTTTTTTTACTCAATATGACATTATAACTGTCATACTAAATGTAAAAGTTATATAAACATAACTCCAAAACAAAACATGCATTACATCTAAAAATGCCTGTAATTTTGTATCCATGTGAGTTTTACTAGAATCAGTTGTTTTTGTAAGGTTTGCAAATACAAAATATTGGTTTTACTCACTAAGACAGTATACTGCTGTCATATTGAGTAAAAAAAAAAAAAAAAACTTGTGTCATAACAAACCTTACAAAATATTTTTTTCCAGAAAAATTCACTGAGATACATTTCTCCAGGCATTATTAGTCATTTTGAATGTGTGGTTTAGGAGTTATGTTCAAATAACTGTCAGATTGAATGTGACAGTATACTGTCATAGTGAGTAAAACCAATATTTTGTATTTGCAAAACTTACAAAAACAACTGATTCTAGTAAAACTCACATGGATACATCAATTCAGGCATTTTTAGACAAAATGCATGTTTGGTTTTGGAGTTATGTTTATATAACTTTTCCATTTAGTATGACAGTTATACTGTCTTTTTGAGTTAAAAAAAGACTTGTGCTTTACAAACCTAACAATTTTTTTTTTCCAGTAAAACTCACAAAGATACATTTCTCCAGGCATTATTAGCCATTTAGCATGTTTTGTTTAGGAGTTATGGTTAGAAAAACTTTCATTTCGAATGTGGCAGTTATCCGTCATTATGAGTAAAACCTAATTTTTTTATTTGTAATCCTTACCAAAATACCTGATTCTGGTAAAAATTACATATATTCAATATTACAGACATTTTTAGACAGATTGCAAATTTGGTTTTGGAGTTATGTTTATATAACTTTCAAATTTAGTAAGACAGTTATACTATCATGTTGAGTAAAAAAAAACTAACTTATGTCTATACAAACCTTATAAAATATTTTTTCCCGGTAAAATTCAAAAAAATACATTTCTCCAGGCATTATTATCCATTTTGCATCCGTGGTTTAGAATATATGTTTAAATAACAGGCAGATTGAATGTGACAGTATACTGTCATAGTGAGTAAAACCTAATTTTTGTATTTGTAAACCTTACCAAAATACCTGATTCTGGTAAAACTCACATAGATACAATATTACAGGAATTTTTAGACATAAAACATGTTTGGTTTTGCAGTTATGTTTATATAACTTTCATATTTAGTATTACAGTTATACCATCATATTGTGTAAAAAAAACTAATTTATGTCTTTACAAACCTTACAATATATTTTTTTTTTCCATTAAAATTCACAAAGATAAATTTTTCCAGGCATTATTAGTCATTTTGCATTTGTTTTTTAGGAGTTATGTTTAAAAACACTGTCATATTGAGTGTGGCAGTTATACTGTCATTATGAGTTAAACCTAATTTTTGTATTTGTAAACCTTACCAAAATACCTGATTTTGGTAAAACTCACATAGATTCAATATTACAGGCATTTTTAGATGGATTGCAAATTTGGTTTTGGAGTTATGTGTATATAACTTTCATATTTAGTATGACAATTATACTGTCAAATTGAGTAAAAAATAACAAACTTGTAATTTTACAAACATTACAAAATATTTTTTTCCAGTAAAATTCACAGAGATACATTTTTCCAGGCATTATTAGTCATTTTGCATGTTTGGTTTAGAAGTTATGTTTAAATAGCTGTCAGATTGAATGTGACAGTATACTGTCATAGTGAGTAAAACCAATATTTTGTATTTGCAAAACTTACAAAAACAACTGATTCTAGTAAAGCTCACATGGATACAATATTACAGGCATTTTTAGACATAATGCATGTTTGGTTTTGGAGTTATGTTTATACTACTTTTACATTTAGTATGACAGTTATACTGTCCATCCATCCATCCATTTTCTACCGCTTTTTCCCTTCGGAGCCTATCTCAGCTACAATCGGGCGGAAGGCGGGGTACACCCTGGAAAAGTCGCCACCTCATCATATTAGGTAAAAAAAAACTAAATTGTTTCTTTACAAACCTTACAAAATATGTTTTTCCAGTAATCTCACAAAGATACATTTCTCCAGGCATTATAGCCATTTCGCATGTGTGGTTTGGTTATGTTTAAATAACTGTCAAATTGAATGTGACAGTATACTATCATGGTGAGTAAAACCAATATTTTGTAGTTGCAAACCTTACTACAACAATTGATTTTAGTAAAACTCGCATTGATACAAAATTACAGGCATTTTTAAACATAATGCATGTTTGGTTTTGGGGTTATGTTTATATATTTTTTACATTTAGTATTCCAGTTATACTGTCATATTGAGTAAAAAAAACGAACTTGTGTCTTTATAAACCTTAAAAAAAAAAATGTTTCCAGTAAAACTCACAAAGATACATTTCTCCAGGCATTATAGCCTATTAACCATGTTTGGTTTAGAGTTATCAATCAATCAATCAATGTTTATTTATATAGCCCTAAATCACAAGTGTCTCAAAGGGCTGCACAAGCCACAACGACATCCTCGGTATAGCCCACATAAGGGCAAGGAAAAACTCACCCCAGTGGGACGTCGATGTGAATGACTATGAGAAACCTTGGAGAGGACCGCATATGTGGGTAACCCCCCCCCCCCCCTCTAGGGAGACCGAATGCAATGGATGTCGAGTGGGTCTAACATAATATTGTGAGAGTCCAGTCCATATTGGATCCAGCATATCACCGAGCCCGGGATTGAACCCAAGACTACTCAGGACCTTCGTATTGTGAGGCAGATGCACTAACCCCTCTTCCACCGTGAGGCCCAATTATACCATCATATTCAGTAAAAAAAAAAAACTTTTGTCTTTACAAACCTTACAAAATAGTTTTTTCTAGTAAAATTCACAAAGATACATTTCTCCAGGCATTATTAGCAATTTAGCATGTTTGGTTTAGGAGTTGTGTTTAAATAACTGTTATTTTGAATATGGCAGTTATACTGTCATTATGAGTAAAACCCAATTTTTGTATTTGTAAACCTTACCTAAATACCTGATTCTGATAAAACTCACATAGATTCAATATTACAGGCATTTTTAGACGTATTGCAAGTTTGGTTTTGGAGTTATGTTTATTTAACTTTCATATTTAGTATGACAGTTATATTAATATATAATATATATTAATATATTAAGTAAAAAAACCTAACTTGTGTCTTTACAAACCTTATAAAATATTTTTTTTTTTCCAGGAAAACTCACAAAGATACATTTCTCCAGGCATTATTAGCCATTTTGTATTTGTGGTTTAGGAGTTATGTTTAAATAACTGTCAGATTGAATGTGACAGTATACTGTCATTATGAGTAAAACCTAAATTTTGTATTTGTAAACCTTACCAAAAATACCTGATTCTGGTAAAAATCACATAGATACAATATTGCAGGCATTTTTAGACATAATGCATGTTTGGTTTTGGAGTTATGTTTATACAACTTTCATATTTAGTATGACAGTTATACCATCATATTGAGTAAAAAAAAAAAAAATTTGTGTCTTTATAAACCTTACTTTTTTCTTTTTCCCAAAACTCACAAAGATACATTTCTCCAGGCATAATTAGCCATTTATCATGTTTGGTTTAGGAGTTATGTTTAAATAACTGTCATATTGAGTGGGGTAGTTATTGTATCGTGTGTCATTATAAATAAAAACCTATTTTTTGTAATTGTAAACCTTACCAAAATACCTGATTCTGGTAAAACTCACATAGATACAATATTACAGGCATTTTTAGACATAATGTTTGTTTGGTTTTGGAGTTATATTTATATAACTTTCATATTTAGTATGACAGTTATACCATCATATTCAATAAAAGAAACTAACTTGTCTTTATAAATCTTACAAATTATTTGTTTCCAGTAAAACTCACACTGATAAATTTCTCCAGGCATTATTAGCCAGCCATTTATCATGTTTGGTTTAGGAGTTATGTTTAAATAACTGTCATATCAAATGTTGCAGTTATACTGTCATTATGAGTAAAACCCAAGTTTTGTATTTGTAAACCTTACCAAAATACCTGATTCTGGTAAAACTCACATATATTAAATATTACAGGCAGTTTAAGACATATTGCAAGTTTGGTTTTGGAATTATGTTTATATAACTTTCATATTTAGTATGACAGTTATACCATCATATTGAGTAAAAAAAAACTAACTTTTGTCTTTACAAACCTTACAAAATATTTTTTCCTAGTAAACATCACAAAGATACATTTTTTCCAGGCATTATTAGCTATGTATCGTGTTTGGTTTAGGAATTATGTTTAAATAACTGTCATGTTGAGTGTGGCAGTTATATTTTCATTATGAGTAAAACCTATTTTTTGTATTTGTAAACCTTACCAAAATACCTGATTCTGGTAAAACTCATATAGATACAATATTATAGGAATTTTTAGACATAAAACATGTTTGGTTTAGGAATTATGTTTAAATAACTGTCAGATTGAATGTGACAGTATACTGTCAAAGTGAGTTAAACCAATATTTTGTATTTGCAAACCTTACAAAAACAACTGATTCTAGTTAAACTCACATGAATACAATATTACAGGCATTTTTAGACATAATGCATGTTTGGTTTTGGAGTTATGTTTATATTTTTTTTACATTTAGTATGACAGTTTTACTGTCATATTGAGTAAGAAAAAAATAACTTGTGTCTTTACAAACCCATTCATCCATCCATTTTCTACCGCTTATTCCCTTTGGGGTCGCGGGGGGCGCTGGAGCCTATCTCAGCTTCAATCGGGCGGAAGGTGGCGTACACCCTGGACAAGTCGCCCCCTCATCGCAGTCTTTACAAACCTTACAAAATTGTTTTTTTTTTCCTGTAAAACATAAAAAGATAAATTTCTCCAGGCATTATTAACCATTTTGCATGTGTGGTTTAGGAGTTATGTTTACATAACTGTCATATTGAATGTGGCAGTTATACTGTCATTATGAGTAAAACCTATTTTTTGTTTTTGTAAACCATACCAAAATACCTGATTCTAGTAAAACGAACATAGATTCATTGGTTTTGGAGTTATGTTAATATAACTTTCATATTTAGTATGACAGTTATATCATCATATTGAGTAAAAAATTTAACTTGTATATTTATAAACCTTACAAATTCGTTTTTTCCAGTAAAACTAACAAAGATACATTTCTCCAGGCATTATTAGGCATTTATCATGTTTGGTTTAGGAGTTATGTTTAAATACCTGTCATGTTAAATGTGGCAGTTATATTGTCATTATGAGTAAAACCTATTTTTTGTATTTGTAAACCTTACCAAAATACCTGATTCTGGTAAAACTCACATAGATACAATATTTCAGGAATTTTTAGACATAAAACATGTTTGGTTTTGGAGTTATGTTTATATAACTTTCATATTTAGTATGACAGTTATACCATCATATTAAGTAAAAAAAACTAATTTGTGTCTTTACAAACCTTACAAAATATTTTTTTTTCATTAAAATTCACAAAGATACATTTTTCCAGGCATTATTAGTCATTTTGCATTTGTTGTTTATGAGTTATGTTTAAAAAACTGTCATATTGAGTGTGGCAGATGTACTGTCATTATGAGGAAAACCTAATTTTTGTATTTGTAAACCTTACCAAAATACCTGATTTTGGTAAAACTCACATAGATTCAATATTACAGGCATTTTTAGATGGATTGCAAGTTTGGTTTTAGAGTTATGTGTATATAACTTTCATATTTAGTATGACAGTTATACTGTGAAATTGAGTAAAAAATAACAAACTTGTAATTTTAAAAACCTTACAAAATGATTTTTTCCATTAAAATTCACAGAGCTACATTTTTCTCGGCATTATTAGACATTTTGCATGTGTGGTTTAAGAGTTATGTTTAAATAGCTGTCAGATTGAATGTGACAGTATACTGTCATATTGAGTAAAACCACTATTTTGTATTTGCAAAACTTACAAAAACAACTGATTCTAGTAAAACTCACATGGATACAATATTACAGGCATTTTTAGACATAATGCATGTTTGGTTTTGGAGTTATGTTAATACTACTTTTACATTTAGTATGACAGTTATACTGTCCATCCATCCATCCATTTTTCTACCGCTTATTCCCTTCGGGGTCGCGGGGGGCGCTAGAGCCTATCTCAGCTACAATTGGGCGGAAAGCGGGGTACATCCTGGAAAAGTCGCCACCTCATCATATTATGTAAAAAAAACTAAATTGGTTCTTTACAAACCTTACAAAATATGTTTTTCCAGTAATCTCACAAAGATACATTTCTCCAGGCATTATAGCCATTTCGCATGTGTGGTTTGGTAGTTATGTTTAAATAACTGTCAAATTGAATGTGACAGTATACTATCATGGTGAGTAAAACCAATATTGTGTAATTGCAAACCTTACTACAACAATTGATTTTAGTAAAACTCGCATGGATACAAAATTACAGGCATTTTTAACATAATGCAAGTTTAGTTTTGCAGTTATGTTTATATATTTTTTACATATAGTATTACAGTTATACTGTCATATTGAGTAAAAACAACTAACTTGTGTCTTTATAAACCTTAAAAAAAATGTTTTTCCTGTAAAACTCACAAAGATACATTTCTCCAGGCATTATTAGCCATTAACCATGTTTGGTTTAGATAACTGTCATATTGAGTGTGGCAGATATACTGTCATTATGAGTAAAACCTAATTTTGGTATTTGTAAAATTACCAAAATAACTGATTCTGATAAAACTCACATGGATAAAATATCACAGGATTTTTTAGACACAAAGCATGTTTCCATCATATTGAGTAAAAAAAACTAACTTGTGTCTATACAAACCTTACAAAATATTTTTTTTCCAGTAAAACTCACAAAAATACATTTCTCCAGTTATTAGCCATTTTGCATCTGTGGTTTAGAATTTGTGTTTAAATAACAGTCAGATTGAATGTGACAGTATACTGTCATAGTGAGTAAAACCTAATTTTTGTATTTGTAAACCTTAACAAAATACCTGATTCTAGTAAAACTCACATAGATACAATATTACAGGAATTTTTAGACATAAAACATGTTTGGTTTTGGAGTTATGTTTATATAACTTTCATATTTAGTATGACAGTTATACCATCATATTAAGTAAAAAGACTAACTTGTATCTTTATAAACCTTACAAATTATTTGTTTCCAGTAAAACTCACCATGATACATTTCTCCAGGCATTATTAGCCATTTATCATGTTTGGATTAGGAGTTATGTTTAAATAACTGTCATATCAAATAATACAGTTATACTATCATTATGAGTAAAACCCAAGTTTTGTATTTGTAAACCTTACGAAAATACCTGATTCTGGTAAAACTCATATAGATTCAATATTACAGGCAGTTTAAGACGGATGGATGGATGGATGGATGGATGGATGCAAGTTTGGTTTAGGAGTTTGGTTTTGGAATGATGTTTATATTACTTTTATATTTAGTTTGACAGTTATACCATCATATTGATTTAAAAAGAAAAAACTTGTGTCTTTAAAAACCTTACAAAATATTGTTTTCTAGTAAAACTCACAAAGATACATTTTTCCAGGCATTATTAGCTAATTAGCATGTTTGGTTTAGGAGTTATGTTTAAATAACTGTTATTTTGAATATGGCAGTTATACTGTCATTATGAGTAAAACCCAATTTTTGTATTTGTAAACCTTACCAAAATACCTGATTTTGGTAAAACTCACATAGATTCAATATTACAGGCATTTTTAGACGTATTGCAAGTTTGGTTTTGGAGTTATGTTTATTTAACTTTCATATTTAGTATGACAGTTCTACTGTCATATTAAGTAAAAAAACTAACTTGTGTCTTTACAAACCTTTTTTTTTTTTTTTTTTCTCCAGGAAAACTCACAAAGATACATTTCTCCAGGCATTTTTAGCAATTTTTTATTTGTGGTTTAGGAGTTACAATATTTTTAAATAACTGTCAGATTGAATGTGACAGTATACTGTCATAGTGAGTAAAACCTAATTTTTGTATTTGTAAACCTTACCAAAAATACCTGATTCTGGTAAAAATCACATAGATACAATATTGCAGGCATTTTTAGACATAATGCATGTTTGATTTTGGAGTTATGTTTATACAACTTTTATATTTAGTATGACAGTTATACCATCATATTGAATAAAAAAAATAATAACTTGTGTCTTTATAAACCTTACAAAAAAATTGTTTCCCAGTAAAACTCACAAAGATACATTTCTCCAGGCATAATTACTTTTTGTGTTTGCAAGCCTTAAAATAGCATATGTTTCGAGTAAAACTCACAAGGATGCATTCTTTTAGGCTGTATTAGGCTATTTTGCATGTGTGGTTAGGAAGTTATGTTTAAATAACTGTCAAATTGAATGTAGCAGTTATCTGTCATTATTAGTAAACCCCTAATTTATGTAATTGTACACCTTACCAAATTAACTGATTCTTGTAAAACTCACATAGATACAATATTTTAGGCATTTTTAGACATAATGCATGTTCAGTTTTGGAGTTATGTTTACATAACTTTCATATTTGGTATGACAGTTATACTGTCATATTGAATTAAAAAAACAAACTTGCCTCTTTGCAAAACTTACAAAAGATAATTTTTCTAGTAAAACCAACAAAGATACATGTATCCAGGCATTATTAGACATGTTGCATGCTTGGTGTAGGAATTATGTTGAAAAACATTTTTATTGCTTATTTCGCATTATCTCAAGATTTTAAGAACATTACTGTCATATTGAGTAAAAAATTACTTTTAGTGTTTGCAAGCCTTAAAAAAGCATATGTTTCGAGTAAAACTCACACGGATGCACTGTTTTAGGACTATTTGCATGTGTGGTTAGGAAGTTATGTTTAAATAACTGTCAAATTGAATGTAGCAGTTATCTGTCATTATGAGTAAACTCTAATTTTTGTATTTGTAAACCTTACCAAATTTTCTGATTCTTTTAAGACTATCATAGATGTAATAATTTAGTCATTTTTAGACATAATGCATGTTCAGATTTGGAGTTATGTTTATAAAACTTTTATATTTGGCATGATATTTATACTGTCCTATTGAATTAAAAAAACTAACTTGCGTCATGGCAAAACTTACAAAAGATAATTTTTCTAGTAGAAATTAAAAAAGATACATGTCTTCAGGCATTATTAGACATGTTGCATGTTTAGTGTAGGAATTATGTTGAAAAACATTTTTATTGATGATTTCGCATTATCTCAGGATTTTAAGAACATAACTGTCATAATGAGTAAAAAACTACTTTTTGTGTTTGCAAGCCTTAAAATAGCATATGTTTCGAGTAAAACTCACAAGGATGCATTGTTTTAGGCTTTATTAACCTCTTTTGCATGTGTGGTTAGGAAGTTATGTTTAAATAACTGTCAAATTGAATGAAGCAGTTATACTGTCATTATGGAAAAAAAAAAATTGTATTTGTAAACATTACCAAATTACCTGATTCTGGTGAAACTCACATAGATACAATATTTTAGGCATTTTTAGACATAATGCATGTTCAATTTTGGAGTTATGTTTATATGTATTTCATATTAGGTATGACAGTTATACTGTCATATTGAATTAAAAAAACTAACTTGCCTCTTTGCAAAACTTACAAAATATAATTTTTCTAGTAAAACTAACAAAGATACATATCTTCACGAATTATTCGATATGTTGCATGTTTAGTGTAGGAATTATGTTGAAAAACAATTTTATTGCTTATTTCGCATTATCTCAGGGTTTTAAGAACATTACTGTCATAATGAGTAAAAAAACTATTTTTTGTGTTTGCAAGCCTTACAATAGCATAAGTTTCGAGTAAAAGTCACAAGGATGCAATGTTTTAGGCTTTATTAGCCTATTTTGCATGTGTGGTTAGGGAGTTATGTTTAAATAACAGTCAAATTGAATGTAGCAGTTATCTGTCATTATGAGTAAACCCCTAATTTATGTAATTGTACAACTTACCAAATTAACTGATTCTTGTAAAACTCACATAGATACAATATTTTAGGCATTTTTAGACATCATGCATGTTTAGTTTTGGAGTTATAACTTTCATATTTGGTATGAGAGTTATACTTTCATATTGAATTAAAAAAAACTAACATGCCTCTTTGCAAAACTTACAAAAGATAATTTTTCTAGTAAAACTAACAAAGATAAATATCTTCACGCATTATTAGACATGTTGCATGTTTGGTGTAGGAATTATGTTGAAAAACATTTTTATTGCTTATTTTGCATTATCTCAGGATTTTAAGAACATTACTGTCATGAATAAAAAATTACTTTTTGTGTTTGCAAGCCTTAAAATAGCATATGTTTCGAGTAAAACTCACATGGATGCATTGTTTTAGGCTTTATTAGCCTATTTGCATGTGTGGTTAGGAAGTTATGTTTAAATAACTGTAAAATTGAATATAGCAGTTATACTGTCATTATGAGAAAAACCCAATTTTTGTATTTGTAAAATTCACATAGATACAATATTTTAGGCATTTTTAGACATAATGCATGTTCAGTTTTGGAGTTATGTTTAAATAACTTTTACATTTAGTTTGACAGTTATACTGTTATATTGAATTAAAAAAACTAACTTGCGTCGTTGCAAAACTTACAAAAGATACATTTTCTAGTAAAATTAACAAAGATACATGTCTTCAGGCATTATTAGACATGTTGCATGTTTGGTGTAGGAATTATGTTGAAAAACATTTTTATTGCTTTTTTCGCATTATCTCAGGATTTTAAGAACATTACTGGCATATTGAGTAAAAAACTACTATGACATTATACTGTCACATTCAATCTGTCTGTTATTTAAACATAACTCCTAAACCATGCAAGCAAAATGTCAAATACTGCCTGGAGAAATGTATCTTTGTAAGTTTTACAGGAAAAAAATAGTTTGTAAGGTTTGTAAAGACACAAGTTAGCTTTTTCTTACTCAATATGACAGTATAACTGTCATACTAAATATGAAAGTTGAATAGATATAACACCAAAACCAAACTTGCAATCTGTCTAAAAATGCCTGTAATATTGAATATATGTGAGTTTTACCACAATCGGTTATTTTGGTAAGGTTTACAAATACAAAAATTGGGTTTTACTCATAATGACAGTATAACTGCCATATTCAAAATAACAGTTATTTAAACATAACTCCTAAACCAAATATGCTAAATGGCTAATAATGTCTGGAGAAATGAATCTTTGTGAGTTTTACTAGAAAAAAAATATTTTGTAAGGTTTGTAAAGACAAAAGTTAGTTGTTTTTTTTACTCAATATGATGGTATTTCTGTCATACTAAATATGAAAGTTAGATAAACATAATTCCAAAACCAAACTTGCAGTCTGTCTTAAACTGCCTGTAATATTGAATCTATGTGAGTTTTGCCAGAATCAGGTATTTTGGTAAGGTTTACAAATACAAAACTTGGGTTTTACTCATAATGACAGTATAACTGCAACATTTGATATGACAGGTATTTAAACATGACTCCTAAACCAAACATGATAAATGACTAATAATGCCTGGAGAAATGTATCTTTGTGAGTTTTACTGGAAAAAAATAATGTGTAAGTTTTATAAAGACACAAATTATTATTATTTTTTTAATATGATGAACTGTCTGTCATACTAAATATGAAAGTTATATAAACATAACTCCAAAACCAAAATGCATTTTATCTAAAAATGCCTGTAATATTGTATCTTTTTTAGTTTTACCAGAATCAGGTATTTTGGTAAAGTTGACAAATACAACTTTGTCAACAGTATACTGTCATAATGACAGTATACTGCCACATTCAATATGACATTTATTTAAACATAACTCCAAAACCAAACATGCATTATGTCTAAAAATTCCTATAATTTTTCATCTACGTGAGTTTTACTAGAATTAGTTGTTTTTGTAAGGTTTACAAATACAAAATATTAGTTTTACTCATAATGAGAGTATACTGTCACAATCAATCTGACAAAATGGCTAATAATGCCTGGAGGAATGAATCTTTGTGAATTTTACTGGAACAAATATTTTGTAAGGTTTGAAAAGACACACGCTAGTTTTTTTTAACTTAATTTTACAGTATAGCTGTCATACTATATATGAAAGTTTTATAAACATAACTCCAAAACCAAACATGCAATCCGTCTAAAAATGTCTATAATATTTATTATATGTAAGTTTTATCAGAATCAGGTATTTTGGTAAGGTTTGCAAATCACTCATAGTGACAGTATAACTGCCACACTCAATATGACAGTTATTTAAACATAACTACTAAAACACAAATGCAAAATGAGTAAAAATGCCTAGAGAAATGTATATTTGTGAATTTTACAGGAAAACAATATTTTGTAAGGTTTGTAAAGACACAAATTAGTTTTTTTTACTTAATATGATGGTATAACTGTCATACTAAATATGAAAGTTATATAAACATAACTCCAAAACCATACATACTTTATGTCTAATAATTCCTGTAATATTGTATCGATGTGGGTTTTACAAGAATCAGGTATTTTGGTAAGGTTTACAAATACAAAAAATAGGTTTTACTCATAATGACAGTATAACTGCCACACTCAATATGACACTTATTTAAACATTACTCCTAAACAAAACATGTTAAATGGCTAATAATGCCTGGGGAAATGTATCTTTGTGAGTTTAACTGGAAAAAAAAATATTTTGTAAGGTTTGTAAAGACAGAAGTTAGTTTTTTTACTCATAATGACAGTATAACTACCACTTCAAAATGACAGTTGTATAAACATAACTCCAAAACCAAACATGCATTATATTTAAAAATGCCTGTAATATTAAATCTACGTGAGTTTGACCAAAATCAGGTATTTTGGTAAGGTTTACAAATACAAAAAGTAGGTTTTACTCATAATGACAGTATAACTGCCACATTCAAAATTACAGTTATTTAAACATAACTCCTAATTTAAACATGCTAAATGGCTAATACTGCCTGGAGAAAGGTATATTTGTGAGTTTAACTGGGAAAAAAAAATATTTTGTAAGGTTTGTAAAGACACAAGTTAGGTTTTTTTATTCAATATGTTTGTATAACTGTCATAATAAATGTAAAAGTTACATAAACATAACTCCAAAACCAAACATGCATTAAGTATAACTGTCACACTCAATCTGACAGTTAATTAAACATAACTCCTAAAACACAAATGCAAAATGACTAATAATGCCTAGAGAAAGGTATATTTGTGAATTTTACTGGAAAACAATATTTTGTAAGGTTTGTAAAGATACAAACTATTTTTTGTTTTTTACTCAATATGATGGTATAACTTTCATACTAAATATGAAAGTTATATAAACATAACTCCAAAACCAAACATGCTTTATGTCTAAAAATTCCTGTAATATTGTATCGATGTGGGTTTAACCAGAATCAGGTATTTTGGTAAGGTTTACAAATACAAAAAATAGGTTTTACTCATAATGACAGTATAACTGCCACACTCAATAAGACAGTTGTTTAAACATAACTCCTAAACCAAACATGATAAATGGCTAAATATGCCTGGAGAAATGTATCTTTGTGAGTTTTACTGGGAAAACATTTTTTGTAAGGTTTATAAAGACACAAGTTTTTATTTTCTTTACTCAATATGATGGTATAACTGTCATACTAAATATAAAATTTGTATTAACATAACTCCAAAACCAAACATGCATTATGTCTAAAAATGCCTGCAATATTGTATCTATGTGATTTTTACCAGAATCAGGTATTTTTGGTAAGGTTTACAAATACAAAAATTTGGTTTTACTCACTATGACAGTATACTGTCACATTCAATCTGACAGTTATTTAAACATACTGTAACTCCTAAACCACAATTACAAAATGGCTAATAATGCCTGGAAAAATTTATCTTTTTGAGTTTTCCTGGAATTTTTTTTTTTTAATAAGGTTTATAAAGAAACAAATTAGTTTTTTTACTTAATATGACAGATTAACTGTCATACTGAATATGAAAGTTAAATAAACATAACTCCAAAACCAAACTTGCAATACGTCTACAAATGCCTGTTATATTGAATCTATGTGAGTTTTACCAGAATCAGGTATTTTGGTAAGGTTTAAAAATACAAAAATTGGGTTTTACTCATAATGACATTAACTGCCATATTCGAAATAACAGTTATTTAAACATAACTCCTGAACCAAACATGCTAAATGGCTAATAATGCCTGGAGAAATGTATCTTTGTGAATTTTACTAGAAAAAATATTTTGTAAGGTTTGTAAAGACAAGTTTGTTTTTTTTTACTCAATATGATGGTATAACTGTCAAACTAATTATAAAAGTAATATAAACATAATTCCAAAACCAAACTCCTAAACCAAACTTGCAATCCGTCTTAAACTGCCTGTAATATTGAATCTATATGTGTTTTACCAGAATCAGGTATTTTGGTAAGGTTTACAAATACAAAACTTGGGTTTTACTCATAATGACAGTATAACTGCATTATTTGATATGACAGTTATTTAAACATAACTCCTAAACCAAACATGATAAATGGCTAATAAAGCCTGGAAAAATGTATATAAACATAACTCCAAAACCAAACATGCATTATGTGTAAAAATGCCTGTAATATTGTATCTATGTGAGTTTTACCAGAATAAGGTATTTTGGTAAGGTTTATAAATACAAAATTTAGGTTTTACTCATAATGACAGTATAACTGCCATATTCAAAATAACAGTTATTTAAACATAACTCCTGAACCAAACATGCTAAATGGCTATTAATGCCTGGAGAAAGGTATACAAACATAACTCCAAAACCAAACATGCATTATGTCTAAAAATGCCTTTAGTATTGTATCTATGTGAGTTTTACCAGAATCAGGTATTTTGTTAAGGTTGAAAAATACAAAAATTAGGTTTTACTCATAATGACAGTATAACTGCCACATTGACTGCCACCAAACATGCATGATGTCTAAAAATGCCTATAATTTTGTATCCATGTGAGTTTTACTAGAATCAGTTGTTTTTGTAAGGTTTACAAATACAAAATATTAGTTTTACTCATAATGACAGTATACTGTCACAATCAATCTGACAATTTGGCTAATAATGCCTTGAGGAATGTATCTTTGTGAGTTTTACTGGAAATAATATTTTGTAAGGTTTGTAAAGACACAAGTTATTTTTTTTTTTTTACACAATTTTACAGTATAGCTGTCATACTATATATGAAAGTTATATAAACACAACTCCAAAACCAAATATACAAAATGTGAGTTTTATCATAATCAGGTATTTTGGTAAGGTTTACAAAAACAAAAATTAGGTTTTACTCATAGTGACAGTATAACTGCCACACTCAATAAGACAGTTAATTAAACATAACTCCTAAAACACAAATGCAAAATGACTAATAATGCCTAGAGAAAGGTATATTTGTGAATTTTACTGGAAGACAATATTTGTAAGGTTTGTAAAGATACAAATTATTTTTTGTTTTTTACTCAATATGATGGTATAACTTTCATACTAAATATGAAAGTTATATAAACATAACTCCAAAACCAAACATGCTTTATGTCTAAAAATTCCTGTAATATTGTATCGATGTGGGTTTTACCAGAATCAGGTATTTTGGTAAGGTTTACAAATACATAAAATAGGTTTTTATTTATAATGACACACAATACAATAACTCCCCCACTCAAAATGACAGTTATTTAAACATAACTCCTAAACCAAACATGATAAATGGCTAATTATGCCTGGAGAAATGTATCTTTGTGAGTTTTGGGAGAAAAAAAAAACCTGTAATATTAATAAAGACACAAGTTGTTTTTTTTTTACTCAATATGATGGTATAACTGTCGTACTAAATATGAAAGTTGTATAAACATAACTCCAAAACCAAACATGAATTATGTCTAAAAATGCCTGCAATATTGTATCTATGTGATTTTTACCAGAATCAGGTATTTTTGGTAAGGTTTACAAATACAAAAATTAGGTTTTACTCATAATGACAGTATATTGTCACATTCAATCTGACAGTTATTTAAACACAACTCCTAAACCACAAATACAAAATGGCTAATAATGCCTGGAGAAATGTATCTTTGTGAGTTTTCCTGGAAAACATTTTTTTTATAAGGTTTGTAAAGACACAAGTTATTTTTTTGTACTTAATATGACAGTATAACTGTCATACTAAATATGAAAGTTAAATAAACATAACTCCAAAACCAAACTTGCAATACGTCTAAAAATGCCTGTAATATTGAATCTATGTGAATTTTACCAGAATCAGGTATTTAGGTAAGGTTTACAAATACAAAAATTGGGTTTTACTCATAATGACAGTATACTGTCAAATTCAATCTGACAGTTATTTAAACATACTGTAACTCCTAAACCACAATTACAAAATGGCTAATAATGCCTGGAACAATGTATCTTTGTGAGTTTTCCTGGAAACTTTTTTTTTTATAAGGTTTGTAAAGAAACAAATTAGTTTTTTTTACTTAATATGACAGTATAACTGTCATACTATATATGAAAGTTAAATAAACATAACTCCAAAACCAAACTTGCAATCCGTCTTAAACTGCCTGTAATATTGAATCTATATGAGTTTTACCAGAATCAGGTATTTTGGTTAGGTTTACAAATACAAAACTTGGGTTTTACTCATAATGACAGTATAACTGCATTATTTGATATGACAGTTATTTAAACATAACTCCTAAACCAAACATGATAAATGGCTAATAATGCCTGGAAAAATGTATATGAACATAACTCCAAAACCAAACATGCATTATGTCTAAAAATGCCTGTAATATTGTATCTATGTGAGTTTTACCAGAATCAGGTATTTTGGTAAGGTTTATAAATACAAAATTTAGGTTTTACTCATAATGACAGTATAACTGCCATATTCAAAATAACAGTTATTTAAACATAACTCCTAAACCAAACATGCTAAATAGCTATAAATGCCTGGAGAAATGTATCTTTGTGAGTTTTACTAGAAAAAAATATTTTGTAAGGTTTGTAAAGAAAAAAGTTTTGTTTTTTTTACTCAATATGATGGTATAACTGTCAAACTAAATATAAAAGTAATATAAACATAATTCCTAAACCAAACTTGCAATCCGTCTTAAACTGCCTGTAATATTGAATATATATGAGTTTTACCAGAATCAGGTATTTTGGTAAGGTTTACATTTGTAAACTTGGGTTTTACTCATAATGACAGTATAACTGCATTATTTTATATGACAGTTATTTAAACATAACTCCTAAACCAAACATGATAAATGGCTATTAATGCCTGGAGAAATGTATACAAACATAACTCCAAAACCGAACATGCATTATGTCTAAAAATGCCTTTAGTATTGTATCTATGTGAGTTTTACCATAATCAGGTATTTTGGTAAGGTTTACATTTACACAAACTTGGTTTTACTCATAATGACAGTATAACGGCCACATTTAATATGACAGTTATGTAAACATAACTCCTATACCACACATGCAAAATGGTTAATAATGCCTGGAGAAATGTATCTTTGTGATTTTTACTAGAAAAAAATATTTTGTGAGGTTTGTAAAGACGAAAGTTAGTTTTTTTTTACTCAATATGATGGTATAACTGTCATACTAAATATGAAAGTTATATCAACATAATTCCAAAACCAAACTCCTAAACCAAACTTGCAATCTGTCTTAAACTGCCTGTAATATTGAATCTATGTGAGTTTTACCAGAATCAGGTATTTTGGTAAGGTTTACAAATACATAACTTGGGTTTTACTCATAATGACAGTATAATTGCAACATTTGATATGACAGTTATTTAAACATCACTCCTAATCCAAACATGATAAATGGCTAATAATGCCTGGAGAAATGTATCATGGTGAGTTTTACTGGACACAAATAATTTGTAAGGTTTATAAAGACACAAGTTAGGTTTTTTTATTTAATATGATGGTATAACTGTCATACTAAATATGAAAGTTATATAAACATAACTCCAAAATTAAACATGCATTATGTCTAAAAATGCCTGTAATATTGTATCTATGTGAGTTTTACCAGAATCAGGTATTTTGGAAAAGGTTGACAAATACAAAAATTAGGTTTTACTCATAATGACAGTATAACTAACACATTGACTGCCACCAAACATGCATTATGTCTAAAAATGCTTATAATTTTGTATCCATGTTAGTTTTACTAGAATCAGTTGTTTTTGTAAGGTTTACAAATACAAAATATTAGTTTTACTCATAATGACAGTATACTGTCACAATTAATCTGACAAAATGGCTAATAATGCCTAGAGGAATGTATCTTTGTGAGTTTTACTGGAAAAAATATTTTGTAAGGTTTGTAAAGACACAAGTTAGTTGTTTTTTTTACACAATTTAACAGTATAGCTGTCATACTATATATGAAAGTTATATAAACATAATTCCAAAACCAAATATGCAATCCGTCTAAAAATGCCTGTAATATTGAATATATGTGAGTTTTATCAGAATCAGGTATTTTGGTAAGGTTTACGAATACAAAAATTAGGTTTTACTCATAGTGACAATATAACTGCCACACTCAGTATGACAGTTAATTAAACATAACTCCTAAAACACAAATGCAAAATGACTACTAATGCCTAGGGAAATGTATATTTGTGAATTTTACTGGAAAACAATGTTTTGTAAGGTTTGTAAATATACAAATTAGTTTTTTTTTACTCAATATATGATGGTATAACTGTCATACTAAATATGAAAGTTATATAAACATAACTCCAAAACCAAACATGCTTTATGTCTAAAAATTCTTGTAATATTGTATCGATGTGGGTTTTACCAGAACCAGGTATTTTGGTAAGGTTTACAAATACAAAAATTAGGTTTTACTCACTATGACAGTATACTGTCACATTCAATCTGACAGTTATTTAAACATATTGTAACTCCTAAACCACAAATACAAAATGGCTAATAATGCCTGGAGAAATGTATCTTTGTGAGTTTTCCTGGAAAAAAACAAAACAATTTATAATGTTTATAAAGACACAAGTTAGTTTTTTTACTTAATATGACAGTAGAACTGTCATACTAAATATGAAAGTTAAATAAACATAACTCCAAAACCAAACTTGCAATACGTCTTAAAATGCCTGGAATATTGAATCTATGTGAGTTTTACCAGAATCAGGTATTTTGGTAAGGTTTACAAATACGAAAATTGGGTTTTACTCATAATGACAGTATAACTGCCATATTCAAAATAACAGTTATTTAAACATAACTCCTAAACCAAACATGCTAAATAGCTAATAATGCCTGTAGAAATGTATCTTTGTGAGTTTTACTAGAAAAAAATATTTTGTAAGGTTTGTAAAGACAAAAGTTTTTTTTTTTTTTTTTTTACTCAATATGATGGTATAACTCTCAAACTAAATATAAAAGTAATATAAACATCATTCCAAAACCAAACTCCTAAACCAAACTTGCAATCCGTCTTAAACTGCCTGTAATATTGAATCTATATGAGTTTTACCAGAATCAGGTATTTTGGTAAGGTTTACAAATACAAAACTTGGGTTTTACTCATAATGCCAGTATAACTGCATTATTTGATATGACAGTTATTTAAACATAACTCCTAAACCAAACATGATAAATAGCTAATAATGCCTGGAAAAATGTATATAAACATAACTCCAAAACCAAACATGCATTATGTCTAAAAATGCCTGTAATATTGTATCTATGTGAGTTTTACCAGAATCAGGAATTTTGGTAAGGTTTATAAATACAAAAATTTACTCATAATGACAGTATAATTGCCACCCTCAATATGACAGTTATGTTAACATAACTCCTAAACCACACATGCAAAATGGCTAATAATGCCTGGAGAAATGTATCTTTGTGAATTTTACAGGAAAAAAAATATTTTGTAAGGTTTGATAAGACACAAAATAGTTTTTTTTATTTAATATGTTTGTATAACTGTCATAATAAATGTAAAAGTTATATAAACATAACTCCAATACCAAACATGCAATCCGTCTAAAAATGCCTGTAATATTGAATCTATGTGAGTTTTACTAGAATCAGGTATTTTGTTAAGGTTTACAAATACAAAAATTAGGTTTTACTCACTATGACAGTATACTGTCACATTCAATCTGACTGTTATTTAAACACAAATTCTAAACCACAGATGCAAAATGGCTAATAATAACTGGAGAAATGTATTTTTGTGAGTTTTACTGGAAAAAAAATATTTTGTAAGGTTTGTATAGACACAAGTTAGTTTTTTTTTTTACTCAATATGATGGAAACATGCTTTATGTCTAAAAAATCCTGTAATATTTTATCCATGTGAGTTTTCAGTTATTTTGGTAATTTTACAAATACAAAAAATAGGTTTTACTCATAATGACAGTATATCTACCACACTCAATATGACAGTTATTTAAACCTAGCTCCACCCACTCAGCAGATGATTTTATGAATTTCTTTAATAAGAAAATTGAACTCATTAGAAAGGAGATTAAAGACAATGCATCGCAGCTATAACTGGGTTCTATTAACACAGATACGACTGTATCTACGAAGGATACCGCCCTCCAAAATAGTTTCTCTCTCTTTGATGAAATAACACTAGAGGAATTGTTAAGATGTGTCAATGGGACAAAACAAACATGTCTACTTGACCCATTTCCTGGGAAACTTATTAAGGAGCTATTTGTATTATAAGGTCCATCAGTGCTAAATATTATAAACTTATCACTTTCCTCTGGCACTATTCCACTAGCATTCAAAAAAGCGGTTATTCATCCTTTGCTCAAAAGACCTAACCTCGATCCTGACCTCATGGTAAACTACCGGCCGGTGTCCCACCTTCCGTTTATCTCGAAAATCCTCGAAAAAATTGTCGCACAGCAGCTAAATGAACACTTAATGTCTAACAATCTCTGTGAACCTTTTCAATCCGGTTTCAGGGCAAATCACTCTACGGAGACAGCCCTCGCAAAAATGACTAATGATCTACTGCTAACGATGGATTCTGATGCGTCATCTATGTTGCTGCTTCTTGATCTTATCGCTGCTTTCGATACCGTCGATCATAACATTTTATTAGAGCATATCAAAACACGTATTGGTATGTCAGACTTAGCCTTGTCGTGGTTTAACTCTTATCTTACTGACAGGATGCAGTGCGTCTCCCATAACAATGTGACCTCGGACTATGTTAAGGTAACGTGCGGAGTCCCCCAAGGTTCGGTTCTTGGCCCTGCACTCTTTAGTATTTACATGTTGCCGCTAGGCGACATCATACGCAAATACGGTGTTAGCTTTCATTGCTATGCTGATGACACCCAACTCTAAATGCCCCTAAAGCTGACCAACACGCCGGATTGTAGTCAGCTGGAGGCGTGTCTTAATGAAATTAAACAATGGATGTCCGCTAACTTCTTGCAACTCAACACTAAGAAAACGGAAATGCTGATTATCGGTCCTGCTAAACACCGACATTTATTTGATAATACCACCTTAACATTTGACAACCAAACAATTACACAAAGCGACTCAGTAAAGAATCTGGGTATTATCTTCGACCCAACTCTCTCCTTTGAGTCACACATTAAGAGTGTTACTAAAACGGCCTTCTTTCATCTCTGTAATATCGCTAAAATTCGTTCCATTTTGTCCACTAGCGACGCTGAGATCATTATTCATGCGTTCGTTACGTCTCGTCTCGATTACTGTAACGTATTATTTTCGGTTCTCCCTATGTCTAGCATTAAAAGATTACAGTTGGTACAAAATGCGGCTGCTAGACTTTTGACAAGAACAAGAAAGTTTGATCATATTACGCCTATACTGGCTCACCTGCACTGGCTTCCTGTGCACTTAAGATGCGACTTTAAGGTTTTACTACTTACGTATAAAATACTACACGGTCTAGCTCCAGCCTATCTTGCCGATTGTATTGTACCATATGTCCCGGCAAGAAATCTGCGTTCAAAGAACTCCGGCTTATTAGTGATTCCCAGAGCCCAAAAAAAGTCTGCGGGCTGTAGAGCGTTTTCTATTCGGGCTCCAGCACTATGGAATGCCCTCCCGGTAACAGTTAGAGATGCTACCTCAGTAGAAACATTTAAGTCCCATCTCAAAACTCATTTGTATACTCTAGCCTTTGAATAGCCCCCCTTTTTTTAGACCAGTTGATCTGCCGTTTCTTTTCTTTTCTCCTCTGCTCCCCCCTATCCCTTGTGGAAGGGGAGACACACAGATCCGGTGGCCATGGATGGGGTGCTGGCTGTCCGGGGTCGGGACCCGGGGTGGACCGCTCGCCTGTATATCGGTTGGGAACATCTCTGCGCTGCTGACCCGTCTCCGCTCGGGATGGTTTCCTGCTGACCCCACTGTGGACTGGACTCTTACTGTTATGCTGGATCCACTATGGACTGGACTCTCACAATATTATGTTAGACCCACTCGACATCCATTGCATTCGGTCTCCCTAGAGGGGGGGGTTACCCACATATGCGGTCCTCTCCAAGGTTTCTCATAGTCATTCACATCGACGTCCCACTGGGGTGAGTTTTTCCTTGCCCTTATGTGGGCTATACCGAGGATGTCGTTGTGGCTTGTGCAGCCCTTTGAGACACTTGTGATTTAGGGCTATATAAATAAACATTGATTGATTGATTGATAACTCTAAACCAAACATGGTTAATAGGCTATAATGCCTGGAGAAATGTATCTTTGTGAGTTTTACTGGAAAAAATTTTTTTTATGGTTTATAAAGACACAAGTTGGTTTTTTTTACTCAATATGACAGTATTACTGGAATACTAAATGTAAAAAATATATAAACATAACTCCAAAACCAAACATGCATTATGTTTAAAAATGCCTGTAATTTTGTATCCATGCGAGTTTTACTAAAATCAATTGTTGTAGTAAGGTTTGCAACTACAAAATATTGGTTTTACTCACCATGATAGTATACTGTCACATTCAATTTGACAGTTATTTAAACATAACTACCAAACCACACATGTGAAATGGCTATAATGCCTGGAGAAATGTATCTTTGTGAGATTACTGTCATTATGAGTAAAACCTAATTGTTGTATTCGTAAACCTTACCAAAATACCCGATTCTGATAAAACTCACATATATTCAATATTACAGGCATTTTTAGACGGATTGCATATTTGGTTTTGGAATTATGTTTATATAACTTTCATATATAGTATGACAGCTATACTGTTAAATTGTGTAAAAAAACAACTAACTTGTGTCTTTACAAACCTTACGAAATATGTTTTCCAGTAAAACTCACAAAGATACATTCCTCTAGGCATTATTAGCCATTTTGTCAGATTAATTGTGACAGTATACTGTCATTATGAGTAAAACTAATATTTTGTATTTGTAAACCTTACAAAAACAACTGATTCTAGTAAAACTCACATGGATACAAAATTATAAGCATTTTTAGACATAATGCATGTTTGGTGGCAGTCAATGTGGCAGTTATACTGTCATTATGAGTAAAACCTAATTTTTGTATTGGTCAACCTTAACCAAAATACCTGATTCTGGTAAAACTCACATAGATACAATATTACAGGCATTTTTAGACATAATGCATGTTTGGTTTTGGAGTTATGTTTATATAACTTTCATATTTAGTATGACAGTTATACCATCATATTAAATAAAAAAACTAACTTGTGTCTTTATAAACCTTACAAATTATTTGTTTCCAGTAAAACTCACCATGATACATGTCTCCAGGCATTATTAGCCATTTATCATGTTTGGATTAGGAGTTATGTTTAAATAACTGTTATTTTGAATATGGCAGTTATATAGTCATTATGAGTAAAACCTAAATTTTGTATTTATAAACCTTACCAAAATACCTGATTCTGGTAAAACTCACATAGATACAATATTACAGGCATTTTTAGACATAATGCATGTTTGGTTTTGGAGTTATGTTCATATACATTTTTCCAGGCATTATTAGCCATTTATCATGTTTGGTTTAGGAGTTATGTTTAAATAACTGTCATATCAAATAATGCAGTTATACTGTCATTATGAGTAAAACCCAAGTTTTGTATTTGTAAACCTTACCAAAATACCTGATTCTGGTAAAACTCATATAGATTCAATATTACAGGCAGTTTAAGACGGATTGCAAGTTTGGTTTAGGAGTTTGGTTTTGGAATTATGTTTATATTACTTTTATATTTAGTTTGACAGTTAAACCATCATATTGAGTAAAAAAAAATAACTTTTGTCTTTACAAACCTTACAAAATATTTTTTTCTAGTAAAACTCACAAAGATACATTTCTCCAGGCATTTATAGCTATTTAGCATGTTTGGTTTAGGAGTTATGTTTAAATAACTGTTATTTTGAATATGGCAGTTATACTTTCATTATGAGTAAAACCCAATGTTTGTATTTGTAAACCTTACAAAAATACCTGATTCTGGTAAAACTCACAAAGATACAATATTGCAGGCATTTTTAGACATCATGCATGTTTGGTTTTGGAGTTATGTTTATACAACTTTTATATTTAGTATGACAGTCATACCATCCTATTGAGTAAAAAAAAAAAAAATAACTTGTGTCTTTATAAACCTTACAAAATGTTCCCAGTAAAACTCACAAAGATACATTTCTCCAGGCATAATTAGCCTTTTATCATGTTTGGTTTAGGAGTTATGTTTAAACAACTGTCATATTGAGTGTGGCAGTTATACTGTCATTATGAGTAAAACCTATTTTTTGTATTTGTAAATTTTACCAAAATACCTGATTCTGGTAAAACCCACATCGATACAATATTGCAGGGATTTTTAGACATAAAGCATGTTTGGTTTTGGAGTTATGTTTATATAACTTTCATATTTAGTATGAAAGTTATACCATCATATTGAGTAAAAAACAAAAAATAATTTGTATCTTTACAAACCTTACAAAATTTTGTTTTCCAGTAAAATTCACAAATATACCTTTCTCTAGGCATTATTAGTCATTTTGCATTTGTGTTTTAGGAGTTATGTTTAATTAACTGTCATATTGAGTGTGGCAGTTATACTGTCACTATGAGTAGAACCTAATTTTAGTTTTTGTAAACCTTACCAAAATACCTGATTCTGATAAAACTCACATGTATTCAATATTACAGGCATTTTTAGACGGATTGCATATTTGGTTTTGGAGTTGTGTTTATATAACTTTCATATATAGTATGACAGCTATACTGTTAAATTGTGTAAAAAAAAAAACTAACTCGTGTCTTTACCAAAATACCTGATTCTGGTAAAACTCATATAGATTCAATATTACAGGCAGTTTAAGACGGATTGCAAGTTTGGTTTAGGAGTTTGTTTTTGGAATTATGTTTATATTAATTTTATATTTAATTTGACAGTTATACCATCATCCATCCATCCATCCATTTTCTACCGTTATTCCCTTTGGGGTCGCGGGGGGCGCTGGAGACTATCTCAGCTACAATCGGGCGGAAGGCGGGGTACACCCTGGACAAGTCGCCACCTCATCGCAGGGCCAACACAGATAGACAGACAACATTCACACTCACATCCACACACTAGGGCCAATTTAGTGTTGCCAATCAACTTATCCCCAGGTGCATGTCTTTGGAGGTGGGAGGAAGCCGGAGTACCCGGAAGGAACCCATGCAGTCCCGGGGAGGACATGCAAACTCCACACAGAAAGATCCCGAGCCCGGGACTGAACCCAAGACTACTCAGGACCTTCGCAGATGCACTAACCCCTCTTCCACCGTGAAGCCCAGTTATACCATCATATTCAGTAAAAAAACAAAACTTTTGTCTTTACAAACCTTACAAAATAGTTTTTTCTAGTAAAATTCACAAAGATACATTTCTCCAGGCATTATTAGCCATTTAGCATGTTTGGTTTAGGAGTTGTGTTTAAATAACTGTTATTTTGAATATGGCAGTTATACTGTCATTATGAGTAAAACCCAATTTTTGTATTTGTAAACCTTACCTAAATACCTGATTCTGATAAAACTCACATAGATTCAATATTACAGGCATTTTTAGACGTATTGCAAGTTTGGTTTTGGAGTTATGTTTATTTAACTTTCATATTTAGTATGACAGTTATACTGTCATATTAAGTAAAAAAACCTAACTTGTGTCTTAACAAACCTTATACATTTTTTTTTTTTTTCCAGGAAAACTCACAAAGATACATTTCTCCAGGCATTATTAGCCATTTTGTATTTGTGGTTTAGGAGTTATGTTTAAATAACTGTCAGGTTGAATGTGACAGTATACTGTCATTATGAGTAAAACCTATTTTTTGTATTTGTAAACCTTACCAAAAATACCTGATTCTGGTAAAAATCACATAGATACAATATTGCAGGCATTTTTAGACATAATGCATGTTTGGTTTTGGAGTTATGTTTATACAACTTTCATATTTAGTATGACAGTTATACCATCATATTGAGTAAAAAAAAAAAAAAACTTGTGTCTTTATAAACGTTACATTTTTTTTTTCCCCACAACTCACAAAGGTACATTTCTCCAGGAATAATTAGCCATTTATCATGTTTGGTTTAGGAGTTATGTTTAAATAACTGTCATATTGAGTGGGGTAGTTATTGTATCGTGTGTCATTATAAATAAAAACCTATTTTTTGTAATTGTAAACCTTACTAAAATACCTGATTCTGGTAAAACTCACATAGATACAATATTAAAGGCATTTTTAGACATAATGTATGTTTGGTTTTGGAGTTATATTTATATAACTTTCATATTTAGTATGACAGTTATACCATCATATTCAATAAAAAAACTAACTTGTGTCTTTATAAACCTTACAAATTATTTGTTTCCAGTAAAACTCACACTGATACATTTCTCCAGGCATTATTAGCCAGCCATTTATCATGTTTGGTTTAGGAGTTATGTTTAAATAACTGTCATATCAAATGTTGCAGTTATACTGTCATTATGAGTAAAACCCAAGTTTTGTATTTGTAAACCTTACCAAAATACCTGATTCTGGTAAAACTCACATAGATTAAATATTACAGGCAGTTTAAGACATATTGCAAGTTTGGTTTAGGAGTTTGGTTTTGGAATTATGTTTATATAACTTTCATATTTAGTATGACAGTTTACCATCATATTGAGTAAAAAAAAACTAACTTTTGTCTTTACAAACCTTACAAAATGTTTGTTCCAAGTAAACATCACAAAGATAAATTTTTTCCAGGCATTATTAGCCATGTATCATGTTTGGTTTAGGAATTATGTTTAAATAACTGTCATGTTGAGTGTGGCAGTTATATTGTCATTATGAGTAAATAAATACATTTTTTTATTTGTAAACCTTACCAAAATACCTGATTCTGGTAAAACTCATATAGATACAATATTACAGGAATTTTTAGACATAAAACATGTTTGGTTTAGGAATTATGTTTAAATAACTGTCAGATTGAATGTGACAGTATACTGTCATAGTGAGTTAAACCAATATTTTGTATTTGCAAACCTTACAAAAACAACTGATTCTAGTTAAACTCACATGAATACAATATTACAGGCATTTTTAGACATAATGCATGTTTGGTTTTGGAGTTATGTTTATATTTTTTTTACATTTAGTATGACAGTTTTACTGTCATATTGAGTAAGAAAAAAATAACTTGTGTCTTTACAAACCCATTCATCCATCCATTTTCTACAGCTTATTCCCTTTGGGGTCGCGGGGGGCGCTGGAGCCTATCTAAGCTACAATCGGGCGGAAGGCGGCATACACCCTGGACAAGTCGCCATCTCATCGCAGTCTTTACAAACCTTACAAAATTGTTTTTTTTTTCCTGTAAAACATAAAAAGATACATTTCTCCAGGCATTATTAACCATTTTGCATGTGTGGTTTGGGAGTTATGTTTACATAACTGTCATATTGAATGTGGCAGTTATACTGTCATTATGAGTAAAACCTATTTTTTGTTTTTGTAAACCTTACCAAAATACCTGATTCTAGTAAAACGAACATAGATTCATTGGTTTTGGAGTTATGATAATTTATCTTTCATATTTTGTATGACAGTTATATCATCATATTGAGTAAAAAAATTAACTTGTATCTTTATAAACCTTACAAATTCGTTTTTTCCAGTAAAACTCACAAAGATACATTTCTCCAGGCATTATTAGGCATTTATCATGTTTGGTTTAGGAATTATGTTTAAATACCTGTCATGTTAAATGTGGCAGTTATATTGTCATTATGAGTAAAACCTATTTTTTGTATTTGTAAACCTTACCGGTTTAGGAATTATGTTTAAATACCTGTCATGTTAAATGTGGCAGTTATATTGTCATTATGAGTAAAACCTATTTTTTGTATTTGTAAACCTTACCAAAATACCTGATTCTGGTAAAACTCACATAGATACAATATTACAGGAATTTTTAGACATAAAACATGTTTGGTTTTGGAGTTATGTTTATATAACTTTCATATATAGTATGACAGTTGTATTAAGTAAAAAAAAACTAATTTGTGTCTTTACAAACCTTACAAAATATTTTTTTTTCATTAAAATTCACAAAGATACATTTTTCCAGGCATTATTAGTCATTTTGCATTTGTTTTTTATGAGTTATGTTTAAAAAACTGTCATATTGAGTGTGGCAGATATACTGTCATTATGAGGAAAACCTAATTTTTGTATTTGTAAAACATACCAATATACCTGATTTTGGTAAAACTCACATAGATTCAATATTACAGGCATTTTTAGACGGATTGCAAGTTTGGTTTTAGAGTTATGTGTATATAACTTTCATATTTAGTATGACAGTTATACTGTGAAATTGAGTAAAAATAACAAACTTGTAATTTTAAAAACCTTACAAAATATTTTTTTCCATTAAAATTCACAGAGCTACATTTTTCTCGGCATTATTAGTCATTTTGCATGTGTGGTTTAGGAGTTATGTTTAAATAGCTGTCAGATTGAATGTGACACTCATATAGATTCAATATTACAGGCAGTTTAAGACGGATTGCAAGTTTGGTTTAGGAGTTTGGAATTATGTTTATATTACTTTTATATTTAGTTTGACAGTTATACCATCATATTGAGTTAAAAAAACAACTAACTTTTGTCTTTATAAACCTTACAAAAAAATGTTTTCCCAGTAAAACTCACAAAGATACATTTCTCCAGGCATAATTACTTTTTGTGTTTGCAAGCCTTAAAATAGCATATGTTTCGAGTAAAACTCACAAGGATGCATTGTTTTAGGCTGTATTAGGCTATTTTGCATGTGTGGTTAGGAAGTTATTTTTAAATAACTGTCAAATTGAATTTAGCAGTTATCTGTTATTATTAGTAAACCCCTAATTTATGTAATTGTACACCTTACAAAATTAACTGATTCTTTTAACACTATCATAGATGTAATATTTTAGTCATTTTTAGACATAATGCATGTTCAGTTTTGGAGTTATGTTTATATAACTTTTATATTTGGTATGACATTTATACTGTCATATTGAATTAAAAAAACTAACTTGCGTCATGGCAAACCTTACAGAAGATAATTTTTCTAGTAATTTTTTTTGCATTATGAAAAAAAAAATGTGTATTTGTAAACCTTACCAAATTACCTGATTCTAGTGAAACTCACATAGATACAATATTTTAGGCATTTTTAGACATAATGAATGTTCAATTTTGGAGTTATGTTTATATATATTTCATATTTGGTATGACAGTTATACTGTCATATTGCATTAAAAAAACTAACTTGCCTCTTTGAAAAACTTACAAAAGATAATTTTTCAAGTAAAACTAACAAAGATACATGTCTTCACGCATTATTAGACATGTTGCATGTTTGGGGTAGGAAATATGTTGAAAAACATTTTTATTGCTTATTTCGCTTTATCTCAGGATTTTCAGAACATTACTGTCATATGAGTAAAAAACTACTTTTTGTGTTTGCAAACTTTAAAATAGCATATGTTTCGAGTAAAACTCACATGGATGCATTGTTTTAGACTTTATTAGCCTATTTTGCATGTGTGGTTAGAAGTTATGTTTAAATAACTGTCAAATTGAATGTAGCAGTTATCTGTCATTATGAGTATACCCCTAATTTATGTAATTGTACACCTTACCAAATTAACTGATTCTTGCAAAACTCACATAGATACAATATTTTAGGCATTTTTAGACATAATGCATGTTTCGTTTTGGAGTTATGTTTATATAACTTTCATATTTGGTATGACAGTTATACTGTCATATTGTATTAAAAAAACTAACTTGAGTCTTTGTAAAACTTACAAAAGATAATTTTTCTAGTATAACTAACAAAGATACATGTATCCAGGCATTATTAGACATGTTGCTTGTTTGGTGTAGGAATTATGTTGAAAAACATTTTTATTGCTTATTTTGCATTATCTCAGGATTTTAAGAACATTACTGTCATAATGAGTAAAAACTACTTTTTGTGTTTGCAAGCCTTAAAATAGCAAATGTTTCGAGTAAAACTCACAAGGATGCATTGTTTTAAGCTTTATTAACTTATTTGAATTTGTGATTAGGAAGTTATGTTTAAATAACAGTCAAATTGAATGAAGCAGTTATACTGTCATTATGAAAATATTTCTGTGTTTGTAAACCTTACCAAATTACCTGATTCTGGTGAAACTCACATAGATACAATATTACAGGTATTTTTAGACATAATGCATGTTCAGTTTTGGAGTTATGTTTATATAACTTTCATAATTGGTATGACAGTTATACTGTCATATTGAATTAAAAAAACTTATTTGCCTTTTTTCAAAACTTACAAAAGATAATTTTTCTAGTAAAACTAACAAAGATACATGTCTTCAGGCATTATTAGACATGTTGCATGTTTGGTGTAGGAATAATGTTGAAAAACATTATTATTGCTTATTTCGCATTATCTCAGGATTTTAAGAACATTACTGTCAAAATGAGTATAACACTACTTGTTGTGTTTGCAAGCCTTAAAATAGCATATGTTTCGAGTAAAACTCACAAGGATGCATTGTTTTAGGCTTTATTAACCTATTTTGCATGTGTGGTTAGGGAGTTATGTTTAAATAACAGTCAAATTTAATGTAGCAGTTAACTATCATTATGAGTAAACCCCTAATTTATGTAATTGTACACCTTACCAAATTAACTGATTCTTGTAAAACTCACATAGATACAATATTTTAGGCATTTTTAGACATAATGCATTTTCAGTTTTGGAGTTATGTTTATATAACTTTCATATTTGGTATGACAGTTATACTGTCATATTGAATTTAAAAAACTTATTTGACTCTTTGCAAAACTTACAAAATATATTTTTTCTAGTAAAACTAAACGATACATGTCTTCAGGCATTATTAGACATGTTGCATGTTTGGTGTAGGAATTATGTTGAAAAACATTTTTATTGCTTATTTCGCATTATCTCAGGATTTTAAGAACATTACTGTCAAAATGAGTAAAACACTACTTTTTGTGTTTGCAAGCCTTAAAATAGCATATGTTTAGAGTAAAAATCACAAGGATGCATTGTTTTAGGCTTTATTAGCCTATTTGCATGTGTGGTTAGGAAGTTATGTTTAAATAACTGTCAAATTGAATATAGCAGGCATTATTAGGCATGTTGCATGTTTGGTGTAGGAATTATGTTGAAAAACATTTTTATTGCTTATTTCGCTTTATCTCAGGATTTTCAGAACATTACTGTCATATGAGTAAAAAACTACTTTTTGTGTTTGCAAACTTTAAAATAGCATATGTTTCGAGTAAAACTCACATGGATGCATTGTTTTAGACTTTATTAGCCTATTTTGCATGTGTGGTTAGAAGTTATGTTTAAATAACTGTCAAATTGAATGTAGCAGTTATCTGTCATTATGAGTATACCCCTAATTTATGTAATTGTACACCTTACCAAATTAACTGATTCTTGCAAAACTCACATAGATACAATATTTTAGGCATTTTTAGACATAATGCATGTTTCGTTTTGGAGTTATGTTTATATAACTTTCATATTTGGTATGACAGTTATACTGTCATATTGTATTAAAAAAACTAACTTGAGTCTTTGTAAAACTTACAAAAGATAATTTTTCTAGTATAACTAACAAAGATACATGTATCCAGGCATTATTAGACATGTTGCTTGTTTGGTGTAGGAATTATGTTGAAAAACATTTTTATTGCTTATTTTGCATTATCTCAGGATTTTAAGAACATTACTGTCATAATGAGTAAAAACTACTTTTTGTGTTTGCAAGCCTTAAAATAGCAAATGTTTCGAGTAAAACTCACAAGGATGCATTGTTTTAAGCTTTATTAACTTATTTGAATTTGTGATTAGGAAGTTATGTTTAAATAACAGTCAAATTGAATGAAGCAGTTATACTGTCATTATGAAAATATTTCTGTGTTTGTAAACCTTACCAAATTACCTGATTCTGGTGAAACTCACATAGATACAATATTACAGGTATTTTTAGACATAATGCATGTTCAGTTTTGGAGTTATGTTTATATAACTTTCATAATTGGTATGACAGTTATACTGTCATATTGAATTAAAAAAACTTATTTGCCTTTTTTCAAAACTTACAAAAGATAATTTTTCTAGTAAAACTAACAAAGATACATGTCTTCAGGCATTATTAGACATGTTGCATGTTTGGTGTAGGAATAATGTTGAAAAACATTATTATTGCTTATTTCGCATTATCTCAGGATTTTAAGAACATTACTGTCAAAATGAGTATAACACTACTTGTTGTGTTTGCAAGCCTTAAAATAGCATATGTTTCGAGTAAAACTCACAAGGATGCATTGTTTTAGGCTTTATTAACCTATTTTGCATGTGTGGTTAGGGAGTTATGTTTAAATAACTGTCAAATTTAATGTAGCAGTTAACTATCATTATGAGTAAACCCCTAATTTATGTAATTGTACACCTTACCAAATTAACTGATTCTTGTAAAACTCACATAGATACAATATTTTAGGCATTTTTAGACATAATGCATTTTCAGTTTTGGAGTTATGTTTATATAACTTTCATATTTGGTATGACAGTTATACTGTCATATTGAATTTAAAAAACTTATTTGACTCTTTGCAAAACTTACAAAATATATTTTTTCTAGTAAAACTAAACGATACATGTCTTCAGGCATTATTAGACATGTTGCATGTTTGGTGTAGGAATTATGTTGAAAAACATTTTTATTGCTTATTTCGCATTATCTCAGGATTTTAAGAACATTACTGTCAAAATGAGTAAAACACTACTTTTTGTGTTTGCAAGCCTTAAAATAGCATATGTTTAGAGTAAAAATCACAAGGATGCATTGTTTTAGGCTTTATTAGCCTATTTGCATGTGTGGTTAGGAAGTTATGTTTAAATAACTGTCAAATTGAATATAGCAGGCATTATTAGGCATGTTGCATGTTTGGTGTAGGAATTATGTTGAAAAACAATTTTATTGATTTTTTCGCATTATCGCAGGATTTTAAGAACATTACTGGCATATTGAGTAAAAAACTACTATGACAGTATACTGTCACATTCAATCTGACTGTTATTTAAACATAACTCCTAAACCATGCAAGCAAAATGTCAAATAATGCCTGGAGAAATGTATCTTTGTAAGTTTTACAGGAAAAAAATAGTTTCTAAGGTTTGTAAAGACACAAGTTAGCTTTTTTTTTACTCAATATGACAGTATAACTGTCATACTAAATATGAAAGTTGAATAAATATAACACCAAAACCAAACTTGCAATCCGTCTAAAAATGCCTGTAATATTGAATATATGTGAGTTTTACCAGAATTAGTTATTTTGGTGAGGTTTACAAATACAAAAATTGGGTTTTACTCATAATGACAGTATAACTGCCATATTCAAAATAACAGATATTTAAACATAACTCCTAAACCAAATATGCTAAATGGCTAATAATGCCTGGAGAAATGAATCTTTGTGAGTTTTACTAGAAAAAAAATATTTTGTAAGGTTTGTAAAGACAAAAGTTAGTTGTTTTTTTTACTCAATATGATGGTATAACTGTCATGCTAAATATGAAAGTTAGATAAACATACTTCCAAAACCAAACTCCTAAACCAAACTTGCAGTCTGTCTTGAACTGCCTGTAATATTGAATCTATGAGAGTTTTGCCAGAATCAGGTATTTTGGTAAGGTTTACAAATACAAAACTTGGGTTTTACTCATAGTGACAGTATAACTGCAACATTTGATATGACAGCTAACATGACTCCTAAACCAAACATGATAAATGGCTAATAATGCCTGGAGAAATGTATCATGGTGAGTTTTACTGGAAACAAATAATTTGTAAGGTTTATAAAGACACAAGTTATTTTTTTAAATTTAATATAATGGTATAACTGGCATACTAAATATGAAAGTTATATAAACATAACTCCAAAACCAAAATGCATTTTGTCTAAAAATGCCTGTAATATTGTATCTTTTTGAGTTTTACCAGAATCAGGTATTTTGGTAAGGTTGACAAATACAAACATTAGGTTTTACTCATAATGACAGTATACTGCCACATTCAATATGAAAATTATTTAAACATAACTCCAAAACCAAACATGCATTATGTCTAAAAATTCCTATAACTTTGTATCTACGTGATTTTTACTAGAATCAGTTGTTTTTGTAAGGTTTACAAATACAAAATATTAGTTTTTCTCATAATGAGAGTATACTGTCACAATCAATCTGACAAAATGGCTAATAATGCCTGGAGGAATGTATCTTTGTGAATTTTACAGGAACAAATATTTTGTAAGGTTTGTAAAGACACAAGTTATTTTTTTAACTTAATTTTACAGTATAGCTGTCATACTATATATGAAAGTTTTATAAACATAACTCCAAAACCAAACATGCAATCCGTTTAAAAATGTCTGTAATATTTATTATATGTAAGTTTTATCAGAATCAGGTATTTGGTAAGGTTTACAAATCAAAAAATTAGGTTTTACTCATAGTGACAGTATAACTGTCACCCTCAATACGACAGTTATTTAAACATAACTCCTATCTAGTGGTTAGAGTGTCCGCCCTGAGATCGGTAGGTTGTGAGTTCAAACCCCGGCCGAGTCATACCAAAGACTATAAAAAATGGGACCCATTACGTCCCTGCTTGGCACTCAGCATCAAGGGTTGGAATTGGGGGTTAAATCACCAAAAATGATTCCCGGGCGCAGCACCGCTGCTCCCCTCACCTCCCAGGGGGTGATCAAGGGGATGGGTCAAATGCAGAGGACACATTTCACCACACCTAGTGTGTGTGTGACAATCATTGGGACTTTAACTTTAACTTTAACTTTAACTTTAAAACACAAATGCAAAATGACTAATAATGCCTAGAGAAATGTATATTTGTGAATTTTACTGGAAAACAATATTTTGTAAGGTTTGTAAAGATACAAATTAGTGTTTTATTACTCAATATGATGGTATAACTGTCATACTAAATATGAAAGTTATATAAACATAACTCCAAAACCAAACATACTTTATGTCTAAAAATTCCTGTGATATTGTATCGATGTGGGTTTTACCAGAATCAGGTATTTTGGTAAGGTTTACAAATACAAAAAATAGGTTTTACTCATAATGACAGTATAACTGCCACACTCAATATAACAGTTATTTAAACATAACTCCGAAACCAAACATGTTAAATGGCTAATAATGCCTGGGTAAATGTATCTTTGTGAGTTTAACTGGGAAAAAAAAAATATTTTGTAAGGTTTGTAAAGACAGAAGTTAGTTTTTTTACTCATAATGACAGTATAACAACTACCACATTCAAAATGACAGTTATATAAACATAACGCCAAAACCAAACATGCATTATGTCTAAAAATGCCTGTAGTATTAAATCTATGTGAGTTTGACCAGAATCAGGTATTTTGGTAAGGTTTACATATACAAAAAGTAGGTTTTACTCATAATGACAGTATAACTGCCACGTTCAAAATTACAGTTATTTAAACATAACTCCTAATTTAAACATGCTAAATGGCTAATACTGCCTGGAGAAAGGTATCTTTGTGAGTTTAACTGGAAAATAAAATTATTTTGTAAGGTTTGTAAAGACACAAGTTAGTTTTTTTTATTCAATATGTTTGTATAACTGTCATAATAAATGTAAAAGTTATATAAACATAACTCCAAAACCAAACATGCATTATGTCTAAAAATGCCTGTAATATTGTATCTATGTGAGTTTTACAAGAATCAGGTATTTTGGTAATGTTGAAAAATACAAAAATTAGGTTTTACTCATACAAAATATTAGTTTAACTCATAAATACGTATACTGTCGCAATCAATCCGACAATATGGCTAATAATGCCTTGAGGAATGTATCTTTGTGAGTTTAACTGGAAAAAATATTTTGTAAGGTTTGTAAAGACACAAGTTAGTTTTTTTTTTACACAATATTACAGTATAGCTGTCACACTATATATGAAAGTTATATAAACACAACTCCAAAACCAAATATGCAATATGTGAGTTTTATCAGAATCAGGTATTTTGGTAAGGTTTACAAAAACAAAAATTAGGTTTTACTCATAGTGACAGTATAACTGCCACACTCAATATGACAGTTATTTAAACATAACTCCTAAAACACAAATGCAAAATGACTAATAATGCCTAGAGAAAGGTATATTTGTGAATTTTACTGGAAAACAATATTTTGTAAGGTTTGTAAAGATACAATTTAGTTTGTTTTTTTACTCAATTTGATGGTATAACTTTCATACTAAATATGAAAGTTATATAAACATAACTCCAAAACCAAACATGCTTTATGTCTAAAAATTCCTGTAATATTGTATCGATGTGGTACAAAAAAATAGGTTTTACTCATAATGACAGTATAACTGCCACACTCAATATGACAGTTATTTAAACATAATTCCTAAACCAAACATGATAAATGGCTAATTATACCTGGATAAATGTATCTTTGTGAGTTTTACTGGAAAAAAAAAAGGTTTATAAAGACACAATTTTTTTTTTTTACTCAATATAATGGTATAACTGTCATACTAAATATGAAAGTTGTATAAACATAACTCCAAAACCAAACATGCATTATGTCTAAAAATGCCTGTAATATTGTATCTATGTGATTTTTACCAGAATTAGGTATTTTGGTAAGGTTTACAAATACAAAATCTAGGTTTTACTCATAATGACAGTATAACTGCCACACTCAATATGACAGTTATTTAAACATAACTCCTAAACCAAACATGATAAATGGCTAATTATACCTGGAGAAATGTATCTGTGAGTTTTACTGGAAAAAAAAAATGTAATGTTTATAAAGAAACAAGTTATTTTTTTTACTCAATATAATGGTATAACTGTCATACTAAATATGAAAGTTATATAAACATAACTCCAAAACCAAACATGTTTTATGTCTAGAAATTCCTGTAATATTGTATCTATGTGAGTTTTACCAGAATCCGGTATTTTGGTAAGGTTTACAAATACAAAAAATTGGTTTTACTCATAATGACAATATAACTGCCACATTGAACATGACATGTATTTAAACATAATTCCTAAACCACAAATGCAAAATGGCTAATAATGCCTGGAGCAATGTATCTTTGTGAGTTTTCCTGGAAAAAATAATACAAAATTGTAAGGTTTGTAAAGACACAAGTTAGTTTTTTACTTAATATGACAGTATAACTGGCATACTATATATAAAAGTTAAATAAACATAACTCCAAAACCAAACTTGAAATATGTCTAAAAATACCTGTAATATTGTATCTATGTGAGTTTTACCAGAATCACGTATTTCGGTAAGGTTTACATATACACAAATTTGGTTTTACTCATAATGACAGTATATCTGCCACATTTAATATGACAGTTATGTAAACATAACTCCTATACCACACATGCAAAATGGTTAATAATGCCTGGAGAAATGTATCTTTGTGAGTTTTACTGGAAAAAACGAATTTGTAAGGTTTATAAAGATACAAGTTAAATGTTTTACTCAATATGATGATATAACTGTCATACTAAATATGAAAGTTATATTAACATAACTCCAAAACCAATTAATCTATGTTCGTTTTACGAGAATCACGTATTTTGGAAAGGTTTACAAAAACAAAAAATAGGTTTTACTCATAATGACAGTATAACTGCCACATTCAATATGACAGTTATGTAAACATAACTCCTAAACCACACATGCAAAATGGTTAATAATGCCTGGAGAAATGTATCTTTTTAAGTTTTACAGGGAAAAAAAACAATTTTGTAAGGTTTGTAAAGACTGCGATGAGGTGTCGACTTGTCCAGGGTGTACCCCGCCTTCCGCCCGATTGTACCTGAGATAGGCTCCAGCGCCCCCCGCGACCCCAAAACATGCATTATGTCTAAAAATGCCTGTAATATTGTATCCATGTGAGTTTTACTAGAATAAGTTGTTTTTGTAATTTTTGCAAATACAAAATACTGGTTTTACTCACTATGACAGTATACTGTCACATTCAATCTGACAGTTTAAAACTCACAAATAAACTTTTCTCCATGCGTTATTAGTCATTTTGTATGTGTGGTTTAGGAGTTATGTTTAAATAACTGTCAGATGGAATGTGACAGTATACTGTCATAGTGAGTAAAACCAATATTTTGTATTTGAAAACCTTACAAAAACAACTGATTCTAGTAAAACTCACATGGATACAATATTACAGGCATTTTTAGACATAATGCATGTTTGGTTTTGGAGTTATAATTATATAACTTTTACATTTAGTATGAGAGTTATACTGTCATATTGAGTAAAAAAGAAAAAAACTTGTGTCATTAAAAACCTTACAAAATATTTTTTTTTCCCCAGTAAAACTCACAAAGATAAATTTTTCCAGGCATTATTAGCCATTTTGCATGTGAGGTTTAGGAGTTATATTTAAATAACTGTCATATTGCGTGTGGCAGTTATACTGTCATTATGAGTAAAACCTAATTGTTGTATTTGTAAACCTTACCAAAATACCTGATTGTAGTAAAACTCATATAGATACAATATTACAGGCATTTTTAGACAGATTGCATGTTTGGTTTTAGAGTTATGTTTATATAACTTTCATATTTAGTATGACAGTTATACTGTCATATTGAGTAAAAGAAACTAATTTGTGTCAATACAAACCTTAAAAAATATTTTTTTCCAGTAACAGGTATTTTGGTAAGGTTTACAAATAAAAAAATTTGGTTTTACTCATAATGACAGTATAACTACCACGTTCAAAATGACAAATATTTAAACATAACTCCTAAACCAAACATGCTATATGGCTAATAATGCCTGGAGAAAGGTGTCTTTGTGAGTTTTACTGGAAAAACATTATTTTGTATGGTTTGTAAAGACACAAGTTAGTTTTGTTTTACTCAATATGACAGTATAACTGTCATACTTAATGTAAAAGTTGTATAAACATAACTACAAAACCAAACATGCATTATATCTAAAATTGCCTGTAATGATGTATCCATGTGAGTTTTACTAGAATCAGTTGTTTTTGTAAGTTTTGGGAATACAAAATATTGGTTTTACTCACTATGACAGTATACTGTCACATTCAATCTGACAGTTATTTAAACATAACTCCTAAACCACACATTCAAAGTGACTAATAATGCCTGGAGAAATGTATTTTTGTGAGTTTTACTGGAAAAAAAATATTTTGAAGGTTTGTTTGGACACAAGTTAGTTTTTTTTACTCAATATGATGGTATAACTGTCTTACTAAATTTAAAAGTTATATAAACATAACTTCAAAACCAAAATGCAATCCATCTAAAAATGCCTGTAATATTGAATCTATGTGAGTTTTACCACAAACAGGTATTTTGGTAAGGTTCACAAATACAACAATTAGGTTTTACTCATAATGACAGTATAACTGCCACACGCAATATGACAGTTATTTAAATATAACTCCTAAAACCTCACATGCAAAATGGCTAATAATGCCTGGAAAAATTTATCTTTGTGAGTTTTACTGGGAAAAAAAAATATTTTGTAAGGTTTTTAAAGACACAAGTTATTTATTTTTTTTACTCAATATGACAGTATAACTGTCATACTAAATGTAAAAGTTATATAATTATAACTCCAAAAACAAACATGCATTATGTCTAAAAATGCCTGTAATATTGTATCCATGTGAGTTTTAGTAGAATCAGTTGTTTTTGTAAGGTTTTCAAATACAAAATATTGGTTTTACTCACTATGACAGTATACTGTTACATTCAATCTGACAGTTATTTAAACATAACTCCTAAACCACACATGCAAAATGGCTAATAATGCCTGGAGAAATTTATTTTTGTGAGTTTTACTGGAAAAAATATATTTTGTAAGGTTTGTTCGGACACAAGTTTTTTTTTTTTATTCAATATGATGGTATAACTGTCTTACTAAATTTGAAAGTTATATAAACATAACTTCAAAACCAAACATGCAATCCGTCTAAAAATGCATGTAATATTGAATCTATGTGAGTTTTACCACAAACAGGGATTTTGGTAAGGTTTACAAATACAAAAATTTGGTTTTACTCATAATGACAGTATAACTGCAACGTTCAAAATGACAGTTATTTAAACATAACTCCTAAACCAAACATGCTAAATGGCTAATAATGACTGGAGAAATGCATCTTTGTGAGTTTTCCTGAAAAAAACAACATTTTAGTAAGGTTTGTAAAGACACTAGTTAGTTGTTTTTTACTCCATATGACAGTATAACTGTCATACTAAATGTAAAATGTATATAAACAAAACTCCAAAACCAAACATGCATTATGTCTAAAAATGCCTGTAACATTGTATCCATGTGAGTTTTACTAGAATCAGTTGTTTTTTTAAGGTTTGAAAATAGAAAATATTGAATTTACTCACTATGACAGTATGCTGTCACATTCAATCTGACAGTTATTTAAACATAACTCCTAAACCACACATACAAAATGACTAATAATGCCTTTGTGAGTTTTACTGAAAAAAAAAATATATATTTTGTAAGGTTTGTAAAGACACAAGTTAGTTGTTTTTTTTACTTAATATGACAGTAAAACTGTCATACTAAATATGAAAGTTATATAAACATAACTCCAAAACCAAACATGCATTATGTTAAAAAAATGCCTGTAATATTGTATCTATGTGAGTTTTACTACAATCAGGTATTTTGGTAAGGTTTACAAATACAAAAATAAGGTTTTACTCACTATGACAGTATACTGCTGTCATTTTGAGTAAAAAAAAATTGTGTTGTAAAAAATATTTTTTTCCAGAAAAATTCACAGAGATACATTCCTCCAGGCATTATTAGTCATTTTGAATATGTGGTTTAGGAGTTATGTTTAAATAACTGTCAGATCGAATGTGACAGTATACTGTCATAGTGAGTAAAACCAATATTTTGTATTTGCAAAACTTACAAAAACAACTGATTCTAGTATAACTCACATGGATACATCATTTCAGGCATTCTTAGTCATAATGCATGTTTGGTTTTGGAGTTATGTTTATATAACTTTTCCATTTAGTATGACAGTTATACTGTCTTTTTGAGTTAGAAAAAACTAACTTGTGTCTTTACAAACCTTACAATTTTTATTTATTTTTTTCCAGTAAAACTCACAAAGATACTTTTCTCCAGGCATTATTAGCCATTTAGCATGTTTTGTTTATGAGTTATGTTTAAAACAATTTGGCGGTTATCTGTCAATATGAGTAAAACCTAATTTTTGTATTTGTAATCCTTACCAAAATACCTGATTCTGGTAAAAATCAAATATATTCAATATTACAGGCATTTTTAAATGGATTGCATGTTTGGTTTTTGAGTTTGGTTTTGGAGTTATGTTTCTATAACTTTTTTTAGTTTGACAGTTATACCGTCATATTGAGTAAAAAAACTTGTGTCTTTGTAAACCTTACAAAAGATCATTACTCTAGTAAAACTAACAAAGATACATTTCTCCAGGTTTAATAGCCATTTTCATGTGTCGTTTATGACTTATGTTTAAATAACTGTCATATTGAGTGTGGCACTTATAATGTCACTATCAGTAAAACCTATTTTTTTTATTTGTCAACCTTACCAAAATACCTCATTTTGGTAAAACTCACATAGATTCAATATTACAGACATTTTTAGACGGATTGCAAGTTTGGTTTTGGAGTCATGTTTATATATTTTCTGCATGTAGTATGACAGTTATACTGTCATATTGAGTAAAAAAAACTAACGTGTGTCTTTACAAACCTTACAAATTGTTTTTCCTAGTAAAACTCACAAAGATACATTTCTCCAGGCATTATTAGCCATTTTGCATGTGTGGTTTAGGAGTTATGTTTACATAACTGTCAGATTGAATGTGACAGTATACTGTCATAGTGAGTAAAACCTAATTTTTGTATTTGTAAACCTTACCAAAATACCTGATTCTGGTAAAACTCACATAGATACAATATTACACATAGACATAAAACATGTTTGGTTTTGCAGTTATGTTTATACAACTTTCATATTTAGTATGACAGTTATACCATTATATTGAGTAAAAAAAACTAATTTGTGTCTTTACAAACCTTACAAAATATTTTTTTTTCATTAAATTTCACAAAGATACATTTTTCCAGGCATTATTAGTCATTTTGCATTTGTTTTTTTAGGAGTTATGTTTAAAAAACTGTCATATTGCGTGTGGCAGTTATACTGTCATTATGAGTAAAACCTAATTTTTGTATTTGTAAACCTTACCAAAATACCTGATTTTGGTTAAACTCACATAGATTCATAATTACAGGCATTTTTAGACGGATTGCAAGTTTGGTTTTAGAGTTATGTGTATATAACTTTCATATTCAGTATGACAGTTATACTGTCAAATTGAGTAAAAAATAACAAACTTGTAATTTTAAAAACCTTAAAAAATATTTTTTTCCAAAAAAATTCAGAGAGATACATTTTTCTCGGCATTATTAGTCATTTTGCATGTGTGGTTTAGGAGTTATGTTTAAATAGCTGTCAGATTGAATGTGACAGTACACTGTCATAGTGAGTAAAACCAATATTTTGTATTTGCAAAACTTACAAAAACAACTGATTTTAGTAAAACTCACATTGATACAATATCCATCCATCCATCTTCCTCCGCTTATCCGAGGTCGGGTCGCGGGGGCAGCAGCCTAAGCAGGGAAGCCCAGACTTCCCTCTCCCCAGCCACTTCGTCCAGCTCCTCCCAGGGGACCCCGAGGCGTTCCCAGGCCAGCCGGGAGATATAGTCTTCCCAACGTGTCCTGGGTCTTCCCCGCGGCCTCCTACCGGTCAGACATGCCATAAACACCTCCCTAGGGAGGCGTTCGGGTGGCATCCTGACCAGATGCCCGAACCACCTCATCTGGCTCCTCTCGATGTGGAGGAGCAGCGGCTTTACTTTGAGCTCCTCCCGGATGGCAGAGCTTCTCACCCTATCTCTAATGGAGAGCCCCGCCACCCGGCGGAGGAAACTCATTTCGGCCGCTTGTACCCGTGATCTTGTCCTTTCGGTCATAACCCAAAGCTCATGACCATAGGTGAGGATGGGAACGTAGATCGACCGGTAAATTGAGAGCTTTGCCTTCCGGCTCAGCTCCTTCTTCACCACAACGGATCGATACAGCGTCCGCATTACTGAAGACGCCGCACCGATCCGCCTGTCGATCTCACGATCCACTCTTCCCCCACTCGTGAACAAGACTCCGAGGTACTTGAACTCCTCCACTTGGGGAAAAATCTCCTCCCCAACCCGGAGATGGCACTCCACCCTTTTCCGGGCGAGAACCATGGACTCGGACTTGGAGGTGCTGATTCTCATCCCAGTCGCTTCACACTCGGCTGCGAACCGATCCAGTGAGAGCTGAAGATCCTGGCCAGATGAAGCCATCAGGACCACATCATCTGCAAAAAGCAGAGACCTAATCCTGCAGCCACCAAACCATTCGAAGTGAGTCCGACTATATCTAGCCGGAACTTCTCCACCTCGCGCACTAGCTCAGGCTCCTTTCCCCCCAGCGAGGTGACGTTCCACGTCCCAAGAGCTAGCTTCTGTAGCCGAAGATCGGACCGCCAAGTGCCCTGCCTTCGGCTGCCGCCCAGCTCACATTGCACCCGACCTCCATGACCCCTGCTATGGGTGGTGAGCCCATTGGAGGGGGGACCCACGTTGCCTCTTCGGGCTGTGCCCGGCCGGGCCCCATGGGGGCAGGCCCGGCCACCAGGTGCTCGCCATCGTGCCCCACCTCCGGGCCTGGCTCCAGAGGGGGGCCCCGGTGACCCGCGTCCGGGCGAGGGAAATCTGGGTCCTTGTTTTTTATATTTCATGGAGGTCTTCGAGCTGCTCTTTGTCTGATCCCTCACCTAGGACCAGTTTGTCTTGGGAGACCCTACCAGGGGGCATAAAGCCCCCGGACAACATAGCTCCTAGGATCATTGGGACACGCAAACTCCTCTACCACGTTAAGGTGGCAGCTCAGAGAGGAGTGATACAATATTACAGGCATTTTTTAATGGATGTCCATCCATCCATCCATTTTCTACCGCTTATTCCCTTCGGGGTCGCGGGGGGCGCTGGAGCCTATGTCAGCTACAATCGAGCGGAAGGCGGGGTACACCCTGGAAATGTCGCCACCTCATCATATTAAGTAAAAAAAACTAAATTGGTTCTTTACAAACCTTACAAAATATGTTTTTCCAGTAATCTCACAAAGATACATTTCTCCAGGCATTATAGCCATTTTGCATGTGTGGTTTGGTAGTTATGTTTAAATAACTGTCAAATTGAATGTGACAGTATACTATCATGGTGAGTAAAACCAATATTTTGTAATTGCAAACCTTACTACAACAATTGATTTTCGTAAAACTCGCATGGATACAAAATTACAGGCATTTTTAAACATAATGCATGTTCTGTTTTGGAGTTATGTTTATATATGTTTTACATTTAGTATTAGAGTTATACTGTCATATTGAGTAAAAAAAACTAACTTGTGTCTTTATAAACCTTAAAAAAAAATGTTTTCCAGTAAAACTCACAAAGATACATTTCTCCAGGCATGATTAGCCATTAACAATGTTTGGTTTAGAGTTATGTTTAAATAACTGTCATATTGCGTGTGGCACTGTCATTATGAGTAAAACCTATTTTTTGTATTTGTAAAATTACCAAAATAACTTACTCTGATAAAACTCACATGGATAAAATATTACAGGATTTTTTTTTAGACATAAAGCATGTTTCCATCATATTGAGTAAAAAAAACTAACTTGTGTCTATACAAACTTTACAAAATATTTTTTTTCCAGTAAAACTCACAAAAATACATTTCTCCAGTTATTATTAGCCACTTTGCATCTGTGGTTTAGAATTTGTGTTTAAATAACAGTCAGATTGAATGTGACAGTATACTGTCATAGTGAGTAAAACCTAATTTTTGTATTTGTAAACCTTAACAAAATACCTGATTCTAGTAAAACTCACATAGATTCAATATAACAGGCATTTTTAGACGGATTGCATGTTTGGTATTGGAGTTATGTTTATATAACTTTTACATTTATTATGACAGTTATACAAACATATTGAATAAAAAAAAACTATTTTGTGTCTTATCAAACCTTACAAAATATTTTTTTTCCTGTAAAACTCACAAAGATACATTTCTCCAGGCATTATTAGCCATTTTGCATTTGTGGTTTAGGAGTTATGTTACATAACCGTCATATTGAGGGTGGCAGTTATACTGTCATTATGAGTAAAACCTAATTTTTGTATTTATAAACCTTACCAAAATTCCTGATTCTGGTAAAACTCACATAGATACAATATTACAGGCATTTTTAGACATAATGCATGTTTGGTTTTGGAGTTATGTTTATATACATTTTTCCAGGCATTATTAGCTATTTATCATGTTTGGTTTAGGAGTTATGTTTAAATAACTGTCATATCAAATAATGCAGTTATACTGTCATTATGAGTAAAACCCAAGTTTTGTATTTGTAAACCTTACCAAAATACCTGATTCTGGTAAAACTCATATAGATTCAATATTACAGGCAGTTTAAGACGGATTGCAAGTTTGGTTTAGGAGTTTGGTTTTGGAATGATGTTTATATTACTTTTATATTTATCCATCCATCCATCCATCTTCTTCCGCTTATCCGAGGTCGGGTCGCGGGGGCAGCAGCCTAAGCAGGGAAGCCCAGACTTCCCTCTCCCCAGCCACTTCGTCCAGCTCTTCCTGTGGGACCCCGAGGCGTTCCCAGGCCAGCCGGGAGACATAGTCTTCCCAACGTGTCCTGGGTCTTCCCCGTGGCCTCCTACCGGTCGGACGTGCCCTAAACACCTCCCTAGGGAGGCGTTCGGGTGGCATCCTGACCAGATGCCCGAACCACCTCATCTGGCTCCTCTCGATGTGGAGGAGCAGCGGCTTTACTTTGAGCTCTCCCCGGATGGCAGAGCTTCTCACACCCTATCTCTAAGGGAGAGCCCCGCCACCCGGCGGAGGAAACTCATTTCGGCCGCTTGTACCCGTGATCTTGTCCTTTCGGTCATAACCCAAAGCTCATGACCGGGTTAGCGAGAACCATGCACTGGGACTTGGAGGTCCGAGTCCATGGTCCATCCCAGTCGCTTCACACTCGGCTGCGAACCGATCCAGTGAGAGCTGAAGATCCTGGCCAGATGAAGCCAACAGGACCACATCATCTGCATAAAGCAGAGACCTAATCCTGCAGCCACCAAACCAGATCCCCTCAACGCCTTGACTGCGCCTATAAATTCTGTCCATAAAAGTTATGAACAGAATCGGTGACAAAGGGCAGCCTTGGCGGAGTCCAACCCTCACTGGAAACGTGTCCGACTTACTGCCGGCAATGCGGACCAATCTCTGGCACTGAGCATACAGAGAGCGGACTGCCACAATCAGACAGTCCGATACCCCATACTCTCTGAGCACTCCCCACAGGACTTCCCGAGGGACACGGTCGAATGCCTTCTCCAAGTCCACAAAACACATGTAGACTGGTTGGGCAAACTCCCATGTACCCTCAAGGACCCTGCCGAGAGTATAGAGCTGGTCCACAGTTCCACGACCAGGACGAAAACCACACTGTTCCTCCTGAATCCGAGGTTCGACTATCCGGCGTAGCCTCCTCTCCAGTACACCTGAATAGACCTTACCGGGAAGGCTGAAGAGTGTGATCCCACGATAGTTAGAGCACACCCTCCGGTTCCCCTTCTTAAAGAGAGGAACCACCACCCCGGTCTGCCAATCCAGAGGTACTGCCCCCGATGTCCACGCGATGCTGCAGAGTCTTGTCAACCAAGACAGCCCCACAGCATCCAGAGCCTTAAGGAACTCCGGGCGGATCTCATCTAGCCCTGGGGCCTTGCCACCGAGGAGCTTTTTAACTACCTCAGCAACCTCAGCCCCAGAAATAGGAGAGCCCACCACAGACTCCCCAGGCACTGCTTCCTCATAAGAAGACGTGTTGGTGGGATTGAGGAGGTCTTCGAAGTATTCCCTCCACCGATCCACAGTCCGCAGTCGAGGTCAGCAGAACAACATCCTCGCCATACACGGTGTTGATAGTGCACTGCTTCCCCTTCCTGAGGCGGCGGCTGGTGGTCCAGAATTGCTTCGAAGCCGTCCGGAAGTCATTTTCCAGCGCTTCCCCGAACTCCTCCCATGTCCGAGTTTTTGCCTCTGCGACCGCTGAAGCCGCACACCTGTCGGTACCTGTCCGCTGCCTCAGGAGTCCTATGAGCCAAAAGAACCCGATAGGACTCCTTCTTCAGCTTGACGGCATCCCTCACCGCCGGTGTCCACCAACGGGTTCTAGGATTACCGCCACGACAAGCACCAACTACCTTGCGGCCACAGCTCCAATCAGCCGCCTCGACAATAGAGGCGCGGAACATGGTCCATTCGGACTCAATGTCCAGCACCTCCCTCGTGACATGTTCAAAGTTCTTCCGGAGATGGGAATTGAAACTCTCTCTGACAGGAGACTCTGCCAGACGTTCCCAGCAAACCCTCACAATGCGTTTGGGCCTGCCAGGTCTGTCCGGCATCCTCCCCCACCATCGCAGCCAACTCACCAACAGGTGGTGATCGGTAGAAAGCTCCGCCCCTCTCTTCACCCGAGTATCCAAAACATGAGGCCGCAAATCCGATGACACAACTACAAAGTCGATCATGGAACTGCGGCCTAGGGTGTCCTGGTGCCAAGTGCACATATGGACACCCTTATGTTTGAACATGGTGTTCGTTATGGAAAATCTGTGACGGGCACAAAAGTCCAATAACAAAACACCGCTCGGGTTCAGATCTGGGCAGCCATTCTTCCCAATCACGCCTCTCCAGGTTTCACTGTCGTTGCCAACATGAGCATTGAAGTCCCCCAGTAGCATGAGGGAATCACCCGGGGGAGCACTCTCAAGTACTCCCTCGAGAATCCAAAAAGGGTGGGTACTCTGAGCTGCGGTTTGGCGCGTAAGCGCAAACCACAGTCAGGACCCGTTCCCCCACCCGAAGGCGGAGGGAAGCTACCCTCTCGTCCACCGGGTTGAACTCCAAGTACAGGCTCTGAGCCGGGGGGAAACAAGAATTGCCAACCCAGCCCGTCGCCTTTCACTGCCGGCAACACCAGAGTGGAAGAGAGTCCAGCCCCTCTCGAGAGAACTGGTTCCAGAGCTCTTGCTGTGCGTCGAAGTGAGTCCGACTATATCTAACCGGAACTTCTCCACTTCGCGCACTAGCTCAGGCTCCTTCCCCCCCAGTGAGGTGACGTTCCACGTCCCAAGAGCTAGCTTCTGTAGCCGAGGATCGGACCGCCAAGTGCCCTGCCTTCGGCTGCCGCCCAGCTCACATCGCACCCGACCTCTATGACCCCTGCTATGGATGGTGAGCCCATTGGAGGGGGGACCCACGTTGCCTCTTCAGGCTGTGCCCGGCCGGGCCCCATGTCAGGCGCTCGCCATCGTGCCCCACCTCCGGGCCTGGCTCCAGAGGGGGTCCCGGTGACCCGCGTCCGGGCGAGGGAAATCTGGGTCCTTGTTTTTTATTATTCATGGAGGTCTTCGAGCTGCTCTTTCTCTGATCCCTCATAGGACCAGTTTGTCTTGGGAGACCCTACCAGGGGGCATAAAGCCCCCGGACAACATAGCTCCTAGGATCATTGGGACACGCAAACTCCTCTACCACGTTAAGGTGGCAGCTCAGAGAGACAGTTATACCATCATATTGAGTAAAAAAAAACAACAACATTTCTTTACAAACCTTAAAAATATTTGTTTCTAGTAAAACTCGCAAAGATACATTTCTCCAGGCATTATTAGCCATTTAGCATGTTTGGTTTAGGAGTTATGTTTAAATAACTGTTATTTTGAATATGGCAGTTATACTGTCATTATGAGTAAAACCCAATTTTTGTATTCGTAACCTTACAAAAAAATACCTGATTCTGGTCAAACTCACATAGATTCAATATTACAGGCATTTGTAGACGTATTGCAAGTTTGGTTTTGGAGTAATGTTTATTTAACTTTCATATTTAGTATGACAGTTATACTGTCATATTAAGTGAAAAAACTAACTTGTTTCTTTACAAACCTTATAAAAAAAAACGTTTTCCAGGAAAACTCACAAAGATACATTTTTCCTGGCATTATTAGCCATTTTGTAATTGTGGTTTAGGAGTTACAATATATTTAAATAACTGTCAGATTGAATGTGACAGTATACTGTCATAGTGAGTAAAACCTAATTTTTGTATTTGTAAACCTTACCAATGTTTATGGTATGTTTATACAACTTTTATATTTAGTATGACAGTTATACTATCATATTGAGTAAAAAAAGAATAACTTGTGTCTTCATAAACCTTACAAAAAAATGTTTTCCCAGTAAAACTCACAAAGATACAATTCTCCAGGCATAATTAGCCATGTATTACTGTCATAATGAGTAAAAAACTACTTTTTGTGTTTGCAAGCCTTAAAATAGCATATGTTTCGAGTAAAACTCACAAGGATGCATTGTTTCAGGCTTTTTTTTTAACCTATTTGCATGTGTGGTTAGGGAGTTAAGCTTAAATAACAGTCAAATTGAATGTAGCAGTTAACTGTCATTATGAGTAAACCCCTAATTTATGTAATTGTACACCTTACCAAATTAACTGATTCTTGTAAAACTCTCAGAGATACAATATTTTAGGCATTTTTAGACATAATCCATGTTTAGTTTTGGAGTTATGTTTATATAACTTTCATATTTTGTATGACAGTTATACTGTCATATTGCATTAAAAAAACTAACTTGCCTCTTGCAAAACTTACAAAATATATTTTTTCTAGTAAAACTAACAAAGATACATGTCTTCAGGCATTATTAGACATGTTGCATGTTTGGTGTAGGAATTATGTTGAAAAACATTTTTATTGCTTATTTCGCATTATCTCAGGATTTTAAGAACTTTACTGTCATAATGAGTAAAAAACTACTTTTTGTGTTTGCAAGCCTTAAAATAGCAAATCTTTCGAGTAAAACTCACAAGGATGCATTGTTTTAGGCTTTATTAACCTATTTGCATGTGTGATTAGGAAGTTATGTTTAAATAACAGTCAAATTGAATGTAGCAGTTACACTGTCATTATGAAAAAAAAACAATTTTTGTATTTGTAAACCTTACCAAATTACCTGATTCTGGTAAAACTCACATGGATACAATATTTTAGGCATTTTTAGACATAATGCATGTTCAATTTTGGAGTTATGTTTATATATATTTCATATTTGGTATGACAGTTATACTGTCATATTGCATTAAAAAAACTAACTTGCCTCTTTGCAAAACTTACAAAATATAATTTTTCTAGTAAAACTAACAAAGATACATATCTTCACGCATTACTAGACATGTTGCATGTTTGGTGTAGGAATTATGTTGAAAAACATTTGTATTGCTTATTTCGCATTATCTCAGGATTTTAAGAACATTACTGTCATAATGAGTAAAAAACTACTTTTTGTGTTTTCAAGCCTTAAAATAGCATATGTTTCGAGTAAAACTCACAAGGATGCATTGTTTTAGGCTTTATTAACCTATTTGCATGTGTGATTAGGAAGTTATGTTTAAATAACAGTCAAATTGAATGTAGCAGTTATACTGTCATTATGAAAAAAAAAAAAAATTTGTATTTGTAAACCTTACCAAATTACCTGATTCTGGTGAAACTCACATATATACAATATTACAGGCAATTTTAGACATAATGCATGTTTAGGTTTGGAGTTTTGTTTATATAACTTTCATATTTGGTATGACAGTTATACTGTCATATTGAATTAAAAAAACTTATTTGCCTCTTTGCAAAACTTATAAAAGATCATTTTTCTAGTAAAGCTAACAAAGATACATGTCTTCAGGCATTATTAGACATGTTGCATGTTTGGTGTAGGAATTATGTTGAAAAACATTTTTATTGCTTATTTCGCATTATCTCAGGATTTTAAGAACTTTACTGTCATAATGAGTAAAAAACTACTTTTTGTGTTTGCAAGCCTTAAAATAGCAAATCTTTCGAGTAAAACTCACAAGGATGCATTGTTTTAGGCTTTATTAACCTATTTGCATGTGTGATTAGGAAGTTATGTTTAAATAACAGTCAAATTGAATGTAGCAGTTACACTGTCATTATGAAAAAAAAACAATTTTTGTATTTGTAAACCTTACCAAATTACCTGATTCTGGTAAAACTCACATGGATACAATATTTTAGGCATTTTTAGACATAATGCATGTTCAATTTTGGAGTTATGTTTATATATATTTCATATTTGGTATGACAGTTATACTGTCATATTGCATTAAAAAAACTAACTTGCCTCTTTGCAAAACTTACAAAATATAATTTTTCTAGTAAAACTAACAAAGATACATATCTTCACGCATTACTAGACATGTTGCATGTTTGGTGTAGGAATTATGTTGAAAAACATTTGTATTGCTTATTTCGCATTATCTCAGGATTTTAAGAACATTACTGTCATAATGAGTAAAAAACTACTTTTTGTGTTTTCAAGCCTTAAAATAGCATATGTTTCGAGTAAAACTCACAAGGATGCATTGTTTTAGGCTTTATTAACCTATTTGCATGTGTGATTAGGAAGTTATGTTTAAATAACAGTCAAATTGAATGTAGCAGTTATACTGTCATTATGAAAAAAAAAAAAAATTTGTATTTGTAAACCTTACCAAATTACCTGATTCTGGTGAAACTCACATATATACAATATTACAGGCAATTTTAGACATAATGCATGTTTAGGTTTGGAGTTTTGTTTATATAACTTTCATATTTGGTATGACAGTTATACTGTCATATTGAATTAAAAAAACTTATTTGCCTCTTTGCAAAACTTATAAAAGATCATTTTTCTAGTAAAGCTAACAAAGATACATGTCTTCAGGCATTATTAGACATGTTGCATGTTTGGTGTAGGAATTATGTTGAAAAACATTTTTATTGCTTATTTTGCATTATCTCAGGATTTTAAGAACATTAATGTCAAAATGAGTAAAAAACTACTTTTTGTGTTTGCAAGCCTAAAATAGCATATGTTTCGAGTAAAACTCACAAGGATGCATTGTTTTAGGCTTTATTAACCTATTTTGCATGTGTGGTTAGGGAGTTATGTTTAAATAACAGTCAAATTGAATGTAGCAGTTAACTGTCATTATGAGTAAACCCCTAATTTATGTAATTGTACACCTTACCAAAATAACTGATTCTTGTAAAACTCACATAGATACAATATTTTAGGCATTTTTAGACATAATGCATGTTCAGTTTTGGAGTTATGTTTATATAACTTTCATATTTGGTATGTCATATTGAATTAAAAAAACTTATTTGCCTCTTTGCAAAACTTACAAAATATAATTTTTCTAGTAAAACTAACAAAGATACATATCTTCACGCATTATCAGACATGTTGCATGTTTGGTGTAGGAATTAAGTTGAAAAACATTTTTATTGCTTATTTCGCATTATGTCAGGATTTTAAGAACATTACTGTCATAATGAGTAAAAAACTACTTTTTGTGTTTGCAAGCCTTAAAATAGCATATGTTTCGAGTAAAACTCACAAGGATGCATTGTTTTAGGCTTTATTAACCTATTTGCATGTGTGATTAGGAAGTTATGTTTAAACAACAGTCAAATTGAATGTAGCAGTTATACTGTCATTATGAAAAAAAAACAATTTTTGTATTTGTAAACCTTACCAAATTACCTGATTCTGGTAAAACTCACATAGATACAATATTTTAGGCATTTTTAAACATATTGCATGTTCAATTTTGGAGTTATGTTTATATATATTTCATATTTGGTATGACAGTTACACTGTCATATTGAATTAAAAAAACTAACTTGCCTCTTTGCAAAACTTACAAAATATATTTTTTCTAGTAAAACTAACAAAGATACATGTCTTCAGGCATTATTAGACATGTTGCATGTTTGGTGTAGGAATTATGTTGAAAAACATTATTATTGCTTATTTCGCATTATCTCAGGATTTTAAGAACATTACTGTCAAAATGAGTAAAAAAAATACTTTTTGTGTTTGCAAGCCTAAAATAGCATATGTTTCGAGTAAAACTCACAAGGATGCATTGTTTTAGGCTTTAATAACCTATTTTGCATGTGTGGTTAGGGAGTTATGTTTAAATAACAGTCAAATTGAATGTAGCAGTTAACTGTCATTATGAGTAAACCCCTAATTTATGTAATTGTACACCTTACCAAAATAACTGATTCTTGTAAAACTCACATAGATACAATATTTTAGGCATTTTTAGACAAAATGCATGTTCAGTTTTGGAGTTATGTTTATATAACTTTCATATTTGGTATGTCATATTGAATTAAAAAAACTTATTTGCCTCTTTGCAAAACTTACAAATTATAATTTTTCTAGTAAAACTAACAAAGATACATATCTTCACGCATTATCAGACATGTTGCATGTTTGGTGTAGGAATTATGTTGAAAAACATTTTTATTGCTTATTTCGCATTATCTCAGGATTTTAAGATTATTACTGTCATAATGAGTAAAAAACTACTTTTTGTGTTTGCAAGCCTTAAAATAGCATATGTTTCGAGTAAAACTCACAAGGATGCATTGTTTTAGGCTTTATTAACCTATTTGCATGTGTGATTAGGAAGTTATGTTTAAATAACAGTCAAATTGAATGTAGCAGTTATACTGTCATTATGGAAAAAAAACAATTTTTGTATTTGTAAACCTTACCAAATTACCTGATTCTGGTCAAACTCACATAGATACAATATTTTAGGCATTTTTAGACATATTGCATGTTCAATTTTGGAGTTATGTTTATATATATTTCATATTTGGTATGACAGTTATACTGTCATATTGAATTAAAAAAACTAACTTGCCTCTTTGCAAAACTTACAAAATATATTTTTTCTAGTAAAACTAACAAAGATACATGTCTTCAGGCATTATTAGACATTTTGCATGTTTGGTGTAGGAATTATGTTGAAAAACATTTTTATTGCTTATTTCGCATTATCTCAGGATTTTAAGAACTTTTCTGTCATAATGAGTAAAAAACTACTTTTTGTGTTTGCAAGCCTTAAAGTAGCAAATGTTTCGAGTAAAACTCACAAGGATGCATTGTTTTAGGCTTTATTAACCTATTTGCATGTGTGATTAGGAAGTTATGTTTAAATAACAGTCAAATTGAATGTAGCAGTTATACTGTCATTATGAAAAAAAAAACAATTTTTGTATTTGCAAACCTTACCAAAATACCTGATTCTGGTAAAACTCACATAGATACAATATTTTAGGCATTTTTAGACATAATGCATGTTCAATTTTGGAGTTATGTTTATATATATTTCATATTTGGTATGACAGTTATACTGTCATATTGCATTAAAAAAACTAACTTGCCTCTTTGCAAAACTTACAAAATATAATTTTTCTAGTAAAACTAACAAAGATACATATCTTCACGCATTATCAGACATGTTGCATGTTTGGTGTAGGAATTATGTTGAAAAACATTTTTATTGCTTATTTCGCATTATCTCAGGATTTTAAGAACATTACTGTCATAATGAGTAAAAAACTACTTTTTGTGTTTGCAAGCCTTAAAATAGCACATGTTTCGAGTAAAACCCACAAGGATGCATTGTTTTAGGCTTTATTAACCTATTTGCATGTTCAATTTTGGAGTTATGTTTATATATATTTCATATTTGGTATGACAGTTATACTGTCATATTGCATTAAAAAAACTAACTTGCCTCTTTGCAAAACTTACAAAATATAATTTTTCTAGTAAAACTAACAAAGATACATATCTTCACGCATTATCAGACATGTTGCATGTTTGGTGTAGGAATTATGTTGAAAAACATTTTTATTGATTATTTCGCATTATCTCAGGATTTTAAGAACATTACTGTCATAATGAGTAAAAAACTACTTTTTGTGTTTGCAAGCCTTAAAATAGCACATGTTTCGAGTAAAACCCACAAGGATGCATTGTTTTAGGCTTTATTAACCTATTTGCATGTGTGATTAGGAAGTTATGTTTAAATAACAGTCAAATTGAATGTAGCAGTTATACTGTCATTATGAAAAAAAAAAAAATTTTGTATTTGTAAACCTTACCAAATTACCTGATTCTGGTGAAACTCACATATATACAATATTACAGGCAATTTTAGACATAAAGCATGTTTAGGTTTGGAGTTTTGTTTATATAACTTTCATATTTGGTATGACAGTTATACTGTCATATTGAATTAAAAAAACTTATTTGCCTCATTGCAAAACTTATAAAAGATCGTTTTTCTAGTAAAACTAACAAAGATACATGTCTTCAGGCATTATTAGACATGTTGCATGTTTGGTGTAGGAATTATGTTGAAAAACATTATTATTGCTTATTTCGCATTATCTCAGGATTTTAAGAACATTACTGTCAAAATGAGTAAAAAAAATACTTTTTGTGTTTGCAAGCCTAAAATAGCATATGTTTCGAGTAAAACTCACAAGGATGCATTGTTTTAGGCTTTAATAACCTATTTTGCATGTGTGGTTAGGGAGTTATGTTTAAATAACAGTCAAATTGAATGTAGCAGTTAACTGTCATTATGAGTAAACCCCTAATTTATGTAATTGTACACCTTACCAAAATAACTGATTCTTGTAAAACTCACATAGATACAATATTTTAGGCATTTTTAGACATAATGCATGTTCAGTTTTGGAGTTATGTTTATATAACTTTCATATTTGGTATGTCATATTGAATTAAAAAAACTTATTTGCCTCTTTGCAAAACTTACAAATTATAATTTTTCTAGTAAAACTAACAAAGATACATATCTTCACGCATTATCAGACATGTTGCATGTTTGGTGTAGGAATTATGTTGAAAAACATTTTTATTGCTTATTTCGCATTATCTCAGGATTTTAAGATTATTACTGTCATAATGAGTAAAAAACTACTTTTTGTGTTTGCAAGCCTTAAAATAGCATATGTTTCGAGTAAAACTCACAAGGATGCATTGTTTTAGGCTTTATTAACCTATTTGCATGTGTGATTAGGAAGTTATGTTTAAATAACAGTCAAATTGAATGTAGCAGTTATACTGTCATTATGGAAAAAAAACAATTTTTGTATTTGTAAACCTTACCAAATTACCTGATTCTGGTAAAACTCACATAGATACAATATTTTAGGCATTTTTAGACATATTGCATGTTCAATTTTGGAGTTATGTTTATATATATTTCATATTTGGTATGACAGTTATACTGTCATATTGAATTAAAAAAACTAACTTGCCTCTTTGCAAAACTTACAAAATATATTTTTTCTAGTAAAACTAACAAAGATACATGTCTTCAGGCATTATTAGACATTTTGCATGTTTGGTGTAGGAATTATGTTGAAAAACATTTTTATTGCTTATTTCGCATTATCTCAGGATTTTAAGAACTTTTCTGTCATAATGAGTAAAAAACTACTTTTTGTGTTTGCAAGCCTTAAAGTAGCAAATGTTTCGAGTAAAACTCACAAGGATGCATTGTTTTAGGCTTTATTAACCTATTTGCATGTGTGATTAGGAAGTTATGTTTAAATAACAGTCAAATTGAATGTAGCAGTTATACTGTCATTATGAAAAAAAAAACAATTTTTGTATTTGCAAACCTTACCAAAATACCTGATTCTGGTAAAACTCACATAGATACAATATTTTAGGCATTTTTAGACATAATGCATGTTCAATTTTGGAGTTATGTTTATATATATTTCATATTTGGTATGACAGTTATACTGTCATATTGCATTAAAAAAACTAACTTGCCTCTTTGCAAAACTTACAAAATATAATTTTTCTAGTAAAACTAACAAAGATACATATCTTCACGCATTATCAGACATGTTGCATGTTTGGTGTAGGAATTATGTTGAAAAACATTTTTATTGCTTATTTCGCATTATCTCAGGATTTTAAGAACATTACTGTCATAATGAGTAAAAAACTACTTTTTGTGTTTGCAAGCCTTAAAATAGCACATGTTTCGAGTAAAACCCACAAGGATGCATTGTTTTAGGCTTTATTAACCTATTTGCATGTGTGATTAGGAAGTTATGTTTAAATAACAGTCAAATTGAATGAAGCAGTTATACTGTCATTATGAAAAAAAAAAAAAATTTGTATTTGTAAACCTTACCAAATTACCTGATTCTGGTGAAACTCACATATATACAATATTACAGGCAATTTTAGACATAAAGCATGTTTAGGTTTGGAGTTTTGTTTATATAACTTTCATATTTGGTATGACAGTTATACTGTCATATTGAATTAAAAAAACTTATTTGCCTCTTTGCAAAACTTATAAAAGATCGTTTTCTAGTAAAACTAACAAAGATACATGTCTTCAGGCATTATTAGACATGTTGCATGTTTGGTGTAGGAATTATGTTGAAAAACATTATTATTGCTTATTTCGCATTATCTCAGGATTTTAAGAACATTACTGTCAAAATGAGTAAAAAAAATACTTTTTGTGTTTGCAAGCCTAAAATAGCATATGTTTCGAGTAAAACTCACAAGGATGCATTGTTTTAGGCTTTAATAACCTATTTTGCATGTGTGGTTAGGGAGTTATGTTTAAATAACAGTCAAATTGAATGTAGCAGTTAACTGTCATTATGAGTAAACCCCTAATTTATGTAATTGTACACCTTACCAAAATAACTGATTCTTGTAAAACTCACATAGATACAATATTTTAGGCATTTTTAGACATAATGCATGTTCAGTTTTGGAGTTATGTTTATATAACTTTCATATTTGGTATGTCATATTGAATTAAAAAAACTTATTTGCCTCTTTGCAAAACTTACAAATTATAATTTTTCTAGTAAAACTAACAAAGATACATATCTTCACGCATTATCAGACATGTTGCATGTTTGGTGTAGGAATTATGTTGAAAAACATTTTTATTGCTTATTTCGCATTATCTCAGGATTTTAAGATTATTACTGTTATAATGAGTAAAAAACTACTTTTTGTGTTTGCAAGCCTTAAAATAGCATATGTTTCGAGTAAAACTCACAAGGATGCATTGTTTTAGGCTTTATTAACCTATTTGCATGTGTGATTAGGAAGTTATGTTTAAATAACAGTCAAATTGAATGTAGCAGTTATACTGTCATTATGGAAAAAAAACAATTTTTGTATTTGTAAACCTTACCAAATTACCTGATTCTGGTCAAACTCACATAGATACAATATTTTAGGCATTTTTAGACATATTGCATGTTCAATTTTGGAGTTATGTTTATATATATTTCATATTTGGTATGACAGTTATACTGTCATATTGAATTAAAAAAACTAACTTGCCTCTTTGCAAAACTTACAAAATATATTTTTTCTAGTAAAACTAACAAAGACACATGTCTTCAGGCATTATTAGACATTTTGCATGTTTGGTGTAGGAATTATGTTGAAAAACATTTTTATTGCTTATTTCGCATTATCTCAGGATTTTAAGAACTTTTCTGTCATAATGAGTAAAAAACTACTTTTTGTGTTTGCAAGCCTTAAAGTAGCAAATGTTTCGAGTAAAACTCACAAGGATGCATTGTTTTAGGCTTTATTAACCTATTTGCATGTGTGATTAGGAAGTTATGTTTAAATAACAGTCAAATTGAATGTAGCAGTTATACTGTCATTATGAAAAAAAAAACAATTTTTGTATTTGCAAACCTTACCAAAATACCTGATTCTGGTAAAACTCACATAGATACAATATTTTAGGCATTTTTAGACATAATGCATGTTCAATTTTGGAGTTATGTTTATATATATTTCATATTTGGTATGACAGTTATACTGTCATATTGCATTAAAAAAACTAACTTGCCTCTTTGCAAAACTTACAAAATATAATTTTTCTAGTAAAACTAACAAAGATACATATCTTCACGCATTATCAGACATGTTGCATGTTTGGTGTAGGAATTATGTTGAAAAACATTTTTATTGCTTATTTCGCATTATCTCAGGATTTTAAGAACATTACTGTCATAATGAGTAAAAAACTACTTTTTGTGTTTGCAAGCCTTAAAATAGCACATGTTTCGAGTAAAACCCACAAGGATGCATTGTTTTAGGCTTTATTAACCTATTTGCATGTGTGATTAGGAAGTTATGTTTAAATAACAGTCAAATTGAATGAAGCAGTTATACTGTCATTATGAAAAAAAAACAATTTTTGTATTTGTAAACCTTACCAAATTACCTGATTCTGGTGAAACTCACATATATACAATATTACAGGCAATTTTAGACATAATGCATGTTTAGGTTTGGAGTTTTGTTTATATAACTTTCATATTTGGTATGACAGTTATACTGTCATATTGAATTAAAAAAACTTATTTGCCTCTTTGCAAAACTTATAAAAGATCCTTTTTCTAATAAAACTAACAAAGATACATGTCTTCAGGCATTATTAGACATGTTGCATGTTTGGTGTAGGAATTATGTTGAAAAACATTTTTATTGCTTATTTTGCATTATCTCAGGATTTTAAGAACATTACTGTCAAAATGAGTAAAAAACTACTTTTTGTGTTTGCAAGCATAAAATAGCATATGTTTCGAGTAAAACTCACAAGGATGCATTGTTTTAGGCTTTATTAACCTATTTTGCATGTGTGGTTAGGGAGTTATGTTTAAATAACAGTCAAATTGAATGTAGCAGTTAACTGTCATTATGAGTAAACCCCTAATTTATGTAATTGTACACCTTACCAAAATAACTGATTCTTGTAAAACTCACATAGATACAATATTTTATGCATTTTTAGACATAATGCATGTTCAGTTTTGGAGTTATGTTTATTAAGCTTTCATATTTGGTATGTCATATTGAATTAAAAAAACTTATTTGCCTCTTTGCAAAACTTACAAATTATAATTTTTCTAGTAAAACTAACAAAGATACATATCTTCACGCATTATCAGACATGTTGCATGTTTGGTGTAGGAATTATGTTGAAAAACATTTTTATTGCTTATTTCGCATTATCTCAGGATTTTAAGAACTTTTCTGTCATAATGAGTAAAAAACTACTTTTTGTGTTTGCAAGCCTTAAAATAGCAAATGTTTCGAGTAAAACTCACAAGGATGCATTGTTTTAGGCTTTATTAACCTATTTGCATGTGTGATTAGGAAGTTATGTTTAAATAACAGTCAAATTGAATGTAGCAGTTATACTGTCATTATGAAAAAAAAACAATTTTTGTATTTGTAAACCTTACCAAATTACCTGATTCTGGTAAAACTCACATAGATACAATATTTTAGGCATTTTTAGACATAATGCATGTTCAGTTTTGGAGTTATGTTTATATAGCTTTCATATTTGGTATGTCATATTGAATTAAAAAAACTTATTTGCCTCTTTGCAAAACTTACAAATTATAATTTTTCTAGTAAAACTAACAAAGATACATATCTTCACGCATTATCAGACATGTTGCATGTTTGGTGTAGGAATTATGTTGAAAAACATTTTTATTGCTTATTTCGCATTATCTCAGGATTTTAAGAACTTTTCTGTCATAATGAGTAAAAAACTACTTTTTGTGTTTGCAAGCCTTAAAATAGCAAATGTTTCGAGTAAAACTCACAAGGATGCATTGTTTTAGGCTTTATTAACCTATTTGCATGTGTGATTAGGAAGTTATGTTTAAATAACAGTCAAATTGAATGTAGCAGTTATACTGTCATTATGAAAAAAAAACAATTTTTGTATTTGTAAACCTTACCAAATTACCTGATTCTGGTAAAACTCACATAGATACAATATTTTAGGCATTTTTAGACATAATGCATGTTCAACTTTGGAGTTATGTTTATATATATTTCATATTTGGTATGACAGTTATACTGTCATATTGCATTAAAAAAACTAACTTGCCTCTTTGCAAAACTTACAAAATATAATTTTTCTAGTAAAACTAACAAAGATACATATCTTCACGCATTATCAGACATGTTGCATGTTTGGTGTAGGAATTATGTTGAAAAACATTTTTATTGCTTATTTCGCATTATCTCAGGATTTTAAGAACATTACTGTCATAATGAGTAAAAAACTACTTTTTGTGTTTGCAAGCCTTAAAATAGCATATGTTTCGAGTAAAACTCACAAGGATGCATTGTTTTAGGCTTTATTAACCTATTTGCATGTGTTATTAGGAAGTTATGTTTAAATAACAGTCAAATTGAATGTAGCAGTTATACTGTCATTATGAAAAAAAAAAAATTTTGTATTTGTAAACCTTACCAAATTACCTGATTCTGGTGAAACTCATATATATACAATATTACAGGCAATTTTAGACATAATGCATGTTTAGGTTTGGAGTTTTGTTTATATAACTTTCATATTTGGTATGACAGTTATACTGTCATATTGAATTAAAAAAACTTATTTGCCTCTTTGCAAAACTTATAAAAGATCATTTTTCTAGTAAAACTAACAAAGATACATGTCTTCAGGCATTATTAGACATGTTGCATGTTTGGTGTAGGAATTATGTTGAAAAACATTTTTATTGCTTATTTTGCATTATCTCAGGATTTTAAGAACATTAGTGTCAAAATGAGTAAAAAACTACTTTTTGTGTTTGCAAGCCTAAAATAGCATATGTTTCGAGTAAAACTCACAAGGATGCATTGTTTTAGGCTTTATTAACCTATTTTGCATGTGTGGTTAGGGAGTTATGTTTAAATAACAGTCAAATTGAATGTAGCAGTTATACTGTCATTATGAAAAAAAAAAATTTTTGTATTTGTAAACCTTACCAAATTACCTGATTCTGGTGAAACTCACATATATACAATATTACAGGCAATTTTAGACATAATGCATGTTTAGGTTTGGAGTTTTGTTTATATAACTTTCATATTTGGTATGACAGTTATACTGTCATATTGAATTAAAAAAACTTATTTGCCTCTTTGCAAAACTTATAAAAGATCATTTTTCTAGTAAAACTAACAAAGATACATGTCTTCAGGCATTATTAGACATGTTACATGTTTGGTGTAGGAATTATGTTGAAAAACATTTTTATTGCTTATTTTGCATTATCTCAGGATTTTAAGAACATTAGTGTCAAAATGAGTAAAAAACTACTTTTTGTGTTTGCAAGCCTAAAATAGCATATGTTTCGAGTAAAACTCACAAGGATGCATTGTTTTAGGCTTTATTAACCTATTTTGCATGTGTGGTTAGGGAGTTATGTTTAAATAACAGTCAAATTGAATGTAGCAGTTAACTGTCATTATGAGTAAACCCCTAATTTATGTAATTGTACACCTTACCAAAATAACTGATTCTTGTAAAACTCACATAGATACAATATTTTAGGCATTTTTAGACATAATGCATGTTCAGTTTTGGAGTTATGTTTATATAACTTTCATATTTGGTATGACAGTTATACTGTCATATTGGATTAAAAAAACTAACTTGAGTCTTTGTAAAACTTACAAAAGATAATTTTTCTAGTATAACTAACAAAGATACATGTATCCATGCATTATTAGACATGTTGCATGTTTGGTGTAGGAATTATGATGAAAAACATTTTTATTGCTTATTTCGCATTATCTCAGGATTTGAAGAACATTACTGTCAAAATGATTAAAAAACTACTTTTTGTGTTTGCAAGCCTTAAATAGCATATGTTTCGAGTAAAACTCACAAGGATGCATTGTTTTAGGCTTTATTAACCTATTTGCATGTGTGATTAGGAAGTTATGTTTAAATAACAGTCAAATTGAATGTAGCAGTTATACTGTCATTATGAAAAAAAACTATTTTTGTATTTGTAAACCTTACCAAATTACCTGATTCTGGTGAAACTCACATAGATACAATATTACAGGCAATTTTAGACATAATGCATGTTCAGTTTTGGAGTTATGTTTATAAATAAATAATGATAAATGGGTTGTACTTGTATAGCGCTTTTCTGCCTTCAAGGTACTCAAAGTGCTTTGACAGTACTTCCATATTTACCTATTCACACACACATTCACACACTGATGGAGGGAGCTGCCATGCAAGGCGCTAACCAGCACCCATCAGGAGGAAGGGTGAAGTGTCTTGCTCAGAACACAACGGACATGACGAGGTTGGTACTAGGTGGGGATTGAACAAAGGGGCCCTCGGGTCGCGCACAGCCATTCTTCCACTGCGCCACGCCGTTCCAATTATATAACTTTCATATTTGGTATGACAGTTAGACTGTCATATTGAATTAAAAAAACTAACTTGCCTCTTTGCAAAATTTACAAAAGATAATTTTTCTAGTAAAACTAACAAAGATACACGTCTTCAGGCATTATTAGACATGTTGCATGTTTGGTGTAGGAATTATTGAAAAACATTTTTTTGCTTATTTTGCATTATCTCAGGATTTTAAGAACATTACTGTCAAAATGAGTAAAAAAATACTTTTTGTGTTTGCAAGCCTTAAAATAGCATATGTTTCGAGTAAAACTCACAAGGATGCATTGTTTTAGGCTTTATTAACCTATTTTGCATGTGTGGTTAGGGAGTTATGTTTAAATAACAGTCAAATTGAATGTAGCAGTTAACTGTCATTGTGAGTAAACCCCTAATTTATGTAATTGTACACCTTACCAAAATAACTGATTCTTGTAAAACTCACATAGATACAATATTTTAGGCATTTTTAGACATAATGCATGTTCAGTTTTGGAGTTATGTTTGTATAACTTTCATATTTGGTATGACAGTTATACTGTCATATTGAATTAAAAAAACTAACTTGCCTCTTTGCAAATCTTACAAAAGATAATTTTTCTAGTATAACTAACAAAGATACATGTATCCATGCATTATTAGACATGTTGCATGTTTGGTGTAGGAATTATGATGAAAAACATTTTTATTGCTTATTTCGCATTATCTCAGGATTTTAAGAACATTATTGTCATAATCAGTAAAAAACTACTTTTTGTGTTTGCAAGCCTTAAAATAGCATATGTTGCGAGTAAAACTCACAAGGATGCATTGTTTTAGGCTTTATTAGCCTATTTGCATGTGTGGTTAGGAAGTTATAATTAAATATCTGTCAAATTGAATATAGCAGTCTACTGTCATTATGAGAAAAAAACCAATTTTTGTATTTGTAAACCTTACAAAGTTACCTTATTCTGGTAAAACTCACATAGATACAATATTTTAGGCATTTTTAGACATAATGCATGTTCAGTTTTGGAGTTATGTTTATATAAATTATACATTTAGTTTGACAGTTATACTGTTATATTGAATTAAAAAAACTTACTTGCGTCGTTGCAAAACTTACAAAAGATACATTTTCTAGTAAAACTAACAAAGATACATGTCTTCAGGCATTATTAGACATGTTGCATGTTTGGTGTAGGAATTATGTTGAAAAACATTTTTATTGCTTTTTTCGCATTATCTCAGGATTTTAAGAACATTACTGGCATATTGAGTAAAAAACTACTATGACAGTATACTGTCACATTCAATCTGACTGTTATTTAAACATAACTCCTAAACCATGCAAGCAAAATGTCAAATAATGCCTAGAGAAATGTATCTTTGTAAGTTTTACAGGAAAAAATAGTATACTGTCATACTAAATATGAAAGTTGAATAAATATAACACCAAAACCAAACTTGCAATCCGTCTAAAAATGCCTGTAATATTAAATATATGTGAGTTTTACCAGAATCCGTTATTTTGGTAAGGTTTACAAATACAAAAATTGGGTTTTACTCATAATGACAGTATAACTGCCATATTCAAAATAACAGTTATTTAAACATAACTCCTAAACCAAATATGCTAAATGGCTAATAATGCCTGGAGAAATGAATCTTTGTGAGTTTTACTAGAAAAAAAATATTTTGTAAGGTTTGTAAAGACAAAAGTTAGTTGTTTTTTTTACTCAATATATAACTGTCATACTAAATATGAAAGTTAGATAAACATAATTCCAAGACCAAACTCCTAAACCAAACTTGCAGTCCGTCTTAAACTGCCTGTAATAATGAATCTATGTGAGTTTTGCCAGAATCAGGAATATTGGTAAGGTTTACAAATACAAAACTTGGGTTTTACTCATAATGACAGTATAACTGCAACATTTAATATGACAGTTATTTAAACATGACTCCTAAACCAAACATGATAAATGACTAATAATGCCTGGAGAAATGTATCTTTGTGAGTTTTACTGGAAAAAAATAATGTGTAAGGTTATAAAGACACAAGTTATTTTTTATTTATTTAATACGATGGTATAACTGTCATACTAAATATGAAAGTTTTATAAACATAACTCCAAAACCAAAATGCATTTTGTCTAAAAATGCCTGTAATATTGAGTCTTACCAGAATCAGGTATTTTGGTAAGGTTGACAAATACAAACATTAGGTTTTACTCATAATGACAGTATCTGCCACATTCAATATGACAATTATTTAAACAAAACTCCAAAACCAAACATGCATTATGTCTAAAAATTCCTATAATTTTGTATCTACGTGATTTTTACTAGAATCAGTTGTTTTTGTAAGGTTTACAAATACAAAATATTAGTTTTTCTCATAATGAGAGTATACTGTCACAATCAATCTGACAAAATGGCTAATAATGCCTGGAGGAATGTATCTTTGTGAATTTTATTGGAACAAAAAATTTTGTAAGGTTTGTAAAGACACACGTTAGTTTATTTTACTTAATTTTACAGTATAGCTGTCATACTATATATGAAAGTTTTATAAACATAACTCCAAAACCAAACATGCAATCCGTCTAAAAATGTCTGTAATATTTATTATATGTAAGTTTTATCAGAATCAGGTATTTTGGTAAGGTTTACAAATCAAAATATTAGGTTTTACTCATAGTGACAGTATTCTTTGTGAGTTTTGGGGGGGAAAAATTGTAAGGTTTATAAGGACACAAGTTTTTTTTTTTTTACTCAATATGATGGTATACTGTCATACTAAATATGAAAGTTGTATAAACATAACTCCAAAACCAAACATGCATTATGTCTAAAAATGCCTGCAATATTGTATCTATGTGATTTTTACCAGAATCAGGTATTTTTGGTAAGGTTTACAAATACAAAAATTAGGTTTTACTCAGAATGACAGTATACTGTCACATTCAATCTGAAAGTTATTTAAACATAACTCCTAAACCACAAATACAAAATGGCTAATAATGCCTGGAGAAATGTATCTTTGTGAGTTTTCCTGGAAAAAATTTTTTTTTATAAGGTTTGTAAAGACACAAGTTAGTTTTTTTTTACTTAATATGACACTTATTTAAACATAACTCCTAAAACACAAATGCAAAATGACTAATAATGCCTAGAGAAATGTATATTTGCGAATTTTCCCGGAAAACAATATTTTGTAAGGTTTGTAAAGATACAAATTAGTGTTTTATTACTCAATATGATGGTATAACTGTCATACTAAATATGAAAGTTATATAAACATAACTCCAAAACCAAACATATTTTATGTCTAAAAATTCCTGTAATATTGTATCGATGTGGGTTTTACCAGAATCAGGTTTTTTGGTAAGGTTTACAAATACAAAAAATATGTTTTACTCATAATGACAGTATAACTGCCACACTCAATATAACAGTTATTCAAACATAACTCCTAAGCCAAACATGTTAAATGGCTAATAAAGCCTGGGGAAATGGATCTTTGTGAGGTTAACTGGAAAACAATTTTTTTGTAAGGTTTGTAAAGACAGAAGTTAGTTTTTTTACTCATAATGACAGTATAACTGCCACATTCAAAATGACAGTTATATAAACATAACGCCAAAACCAAACATGCATTATGTCTAAAAATGCCTGTAATATTAAATCTATGTGAGTTTGACCAGAATCAGGTATTTTGGTAAGGTTTACAAATACAAAAAGTAGGTTTTACTCATAATGACAGTATAACTGCCACGTTCAAAATTACAGTTATTTAAACATAAGTCCTAATTTAAACATGCTAAATGGCTAATTCTGCCTGGAGAAAGGTATCTTTGTGAGTTTAACTGGAAAATAAAAATATTTTGTAAGGTTTGTTAAGACACAAGTTAGTTTTTTTTAGTCAATATGTGTATAACTGTCATAATAAATGTAAATTTTATATGAACATAACTCCAAAACCAAACATGCATTATGTCTAAAAATGCCTGTAATATTGTATCTATGTGATTTTTACCAGAATCAGGTATTTTAATAAGGTTTACAAATACAAAATCTAGGTTTTACTCATAATGACAGTATAACTGCCACACTCAATATGACAGTTATTTAAACATAACTCCTAAACCAAACATGATAAATGGCTAAGTATACCTGGAGAAATGTATCTTTGTGAGTTTTGCTGGAAAAAAAAAAAGTACCGTATTTTCCGCACTATAAGGCGCACCTAAAAACCACAAATTTTCTCAAAAGCTGACAGTGCGCCTTATAATCCGGTGCGCCTTATATATGGGTTAATATTAATATTAATTTTCATAAAGTTTAGGTCTCGCAACTACGGTAAACAGCCGCCATCTTTTTTCCCCGTAGAAGAAGCGCGCGGTGCATGCTGGGATATGTGGCGTTTCATTTCCATTTGTGTGTTTATGTAAAGACCCCAAAATGGCTCCTATTAAGTGTGTTGTCTGTCTAATTATAAATAATGCAGACGAGGCGTGTTAACTGAGTTCTCAACGTTTACTCACAGCGTGCTCAGAAGCAGTGCCTGGGGAGTCTGTGGTGGGCTCTCCTATTTCTGGGGCTGAGGTTGCTGAGGTAGTTAAAAAGCTCCTCGGTGGCAAGGCCCCAGGGCTAGATGAGATCCGCCCGGAGTTCCTTAAGGCTCTGGATGCTGTGGGGCTGTCTTGGTTGACAAGACTCTGCAGCATCGCGTGGACATCGGGGGCAGTACCTCTGGATTGGCAGACCGGGGTGGTGGTTCCTCTCTTTAAGAAGGGGAACCGGAGGGTGTGCTCTAACTATCGTGGGATCACACTCTTCAGCCTTCCCGGTAAGGTCTATTCAGGTGTACTGGAGAGGAGGCTACGCCGGATAGTCGAACCTCGGATTCAGGAGGAACAGTGTGGTTTTCGTCCTGGTCGTGGAACTGTGGACCAGCTCTATACTCTCGGCAGGGTCCTTGAGGGTACATGGGAGTTTGCCCAACCAGTCTACATGTGTTTTGTGGACTTGGAGAAGGCATTCGACCGTGTCCCTCGGGAAGTCCTGTGGGGAGTGCTCAGAGAGTATGGGGTATCGGACTGTCTGATTGTGGCAGTCCGCTCTCTGTATGCTCAGTGCCAGACCTTGGTCCGCATTGCCGGCAGTAAGTCGGACACGTTTCCAGTGAGGGTTGGACTCCGCCAAGGCTGCCCTTTTTCACCGATTCTGTTCATAACTTTTATGGACAGAATTTATAGGCGCAGTCAAGGCGTTGAGGGGATCTGGTTTGGTGGCTGCAGGATTAGGTCTCTGCTTTATGCAGATGATGTGGTCCTGTTGGCTTCATCTGGCCAGGATCTTCAGCTCTCACTGGATCGGTTCGCAGCCGAGTGTGAAGCGACTGGGATGGACCATGGACTCGGACCTCCAAGTCCCAGTGCATGGTTCTCGCTAACCCGGTCATGAGCTTTGGGTTATGACCGAAAGGACAAGATCACGGGTACAAGCGGCCGAAATGAGTTTCCTCCGCCGGGTGGCGGGGCTCTCCCTTAGAGATAGGGTGTGAGAAGCTCTGCCATCCGGGGAGAGCTCAAAGTAAAGCCGCTGCTCCTCCACATCGAGAGGAGCCAGATGAGGTGGTTCGGGCATCTGGTCAGGATGCCACCCGAACGCCTCCCTAGGGAGGTGTTTAGGGCACGTCCGACCGGTAGGAGGCCACGGGGAAGACCCAGGACACGTTGGGAAGACTATGTCTCCCGGCTGGCCTGGGAACGCCTCGGGGTCCCACAGGAAGAGCTGGACGAAGTGGCTGGGGAGAGGGAAGTCTGGGCTTCCCTGCTTAGGCTGCTGCCCCCGCGACCCGACCTCGGATAAGCGGAAGAAGATGGATGGATGGATGGATAAATATAAAAGTAATATAAACATCATTCCAAAACCAAACTCCTAAACCAAACTTGCAATCCGTCTTAAACTGCCTGTAATATTGAATCTATATGAGTTTTACCAGAATCAGGTATTTTGGTAAGGTTTACAAATACAAAACTTGGGTTTTACTCATAATGACAGTATAACTGCATTATTTGATATGACAGTTATTTAAACATAACTCCTAAACCAAACATGATAAATAGCTAATAATGCCTGGAAAAATGTATATAAACATAACTCCAAAACCAAACATGCATTATGTCTAAAAATGCCTGTAATATTGTATCTATGTGAGTTTTACCAGAATCAGGAATTTTGGTAAGGTTTATAAATACAAAAATTAGGTTTTACTCATAATGACAGTATAACTGCCACCCTCAATATGACGGTTATGTAACATAACTCCTAAACCACAAATGCAAAATGGCTAATAATGCCTGGAGAAATGTATCTTTGTGAGTTTTACAGGAAAAAAAAATATTTTGTAAGGTTTGATAAGACACAAAATAGTTTTTTTTTATTCAATATGTTTGTATAACTGTCATAATAAATGTAAAAGTTATATAAACATAACTCCAATACCAAACATGCAATCCGTCTAAAAATGCCTGTTATATTGAATCTATGTGAGTTTTACTAGAATCAGGTATTTTGTTAAGGTTTACAAATACAAAAATTTGGTTTTACTCACTATGACAGTATACTGTCACATTCAATCTGACTGTTATTTAAACACAAATTCTAAACCACGGATGCAAAGTGGCTAATAATAACTGGAGAAATGTATTTTTGTGAGTTTTACTGGAAAAAAAATATTTTGTAAAGTTTGTATAGACACAAGTTAGTTTTTTTTACTCAATATGATGGAAACATGCTTTATGTCTAAAAAAAATCCTGTAATATTTTATCCATGTGAGTTTTATCAGAGTAAGTTATTTTGGTAATTTTACAAATACAAAAAATAGGTTTTACTCATAATGACAGTGCCACACGCAATATGACAGTTATTTAAACATAACTCTAAACCAAACATGGTTAATGGCTAATCATGCCTGGAGAAATGTATCTTTGTGAGTTTTACTGGAAAACATTTTTTTTTAAGGTTTATAAAGACACAAGTTAGTTTTTTTTACTCAATATGACAGTATAACTCTAATACTAAATGTAAAACATATATAAACATAACTCCAAAACAGAACATGCATTATGTTTAAAAATGCCTGTAATTTTGTATCCATGCGAGTTTTACGAAAATCAATTGTTGTAGTAAGGTTTGCAATTACAAAATATTGGTTTTACTCACCATGATAGTATACTGTCACATTCAATTTGACAGTTATTTAAACATAACTACCAAACCACACATGCAAAATGGCTATAATGCCTGGAGAAATGTATCTTTGTGAGATTACTGGAAAAACAAATTTTGTAAGGTTTGTAAAGAACCAATTTAGTTTTTTTTACTTAATATGATGAGGTGGCGACATTTCCAGGGTGTACCCCGCCTTCCGCTCGATTGTAGCTGACATAGGCTCCAGCGCCCCCCGCGACCCCGAAGGGAATAAGCGGTAGAAAATGGATGGATGGATGGACATCCATTAAAAAATGCCTGTAATATTGTATCACTCCTCTCTGAGCTGCCACCTTAACGTGGTAGAGGAGTTTGCGTGTCCCAATGATCCTAGGAGCTATGTTGTCCGGGGGCTTTATGCCCCCTGGTAGGGTCTCCCAAGACAAACTGGTCCTAGGTGAGGGATCAGACAAAGAGCAGCTCGAAGACCTCCATGAAATATAAAAAACAAGGACCCAGATTTCCCTCGCCCGGACGCGGGTCACCGGGGCCCCCCTCTGGAGCCAGGCCCGGAGGTGGGGCACGATGGCGAGCACCTGGTGGCCGGGCCTGCCCCCATGGGGCCCGGCCGGGCACAGCCCGAAGAGGCAACGTGGGTCCCCCCTCCAATGGGCTCACCACCCATAGCAGGGGTCATGGAGGTCGGGTGCAATGTGAGCTGGGCGGCAGCCGAAGGCAGGGCACTTGGCGGTCCGATCCTCGGCTACAGAAGCTAGCTCTTGGGACGTGGAACGTCACCTCGCTGGGGGGGAAGGAGCCTGAGCTAGTGCGCGAGGTGGAGAAGTTCCGGCTAGATATAGTCGGACTCACTTCGAATGGTTTGGTGGCTGCAGGATTAGGTCTCTGCTTTTTGCAGATGATGTGGTCCTGATGGCTTCATCTGGCCAGGATCTTCAGCTCTCACTGGATCGGTTCGCAGCCGAGTGTGAAGCGACTGGGATGAGAATCAGCACCTCCAAGTCCGAGTCCATGGTTCTCGCCCGGAAAAGGGTGGAGTGCCATCTCCGGGTTGGGGAGGAGATTTTTCCCCAAGTGGAGGAGTTCAAGTACCTCGGAGTCTTGTTCACGAGTGGGGGAAGAGTGGATCGTGAGATCGACAGGCGGATCGGTGCGGCGTCTTCAGTAATGCGGACGCTGTATCGATCCGTTGTGGTGAAGAAGGAGCTGAGCCGGAAGGCAAAGCTCTCAATTTACCGGTCGATCTACGTTCCCATCCTCACCTATGGTCATGAGCTTTGGGTTATGACCGAAAGGACAAGATCACGGGTACAAGCGGCCGAAATGAGTTTCCTCCGCCGGGTGGCGGGGCTCTCCATTAGAGATAGGGTGAGAAGCTCTGCCATCCGGGAGGAGCTCAAAGTAAAGCCGCTGCTCCTCCACATCGAGAGGAGCCAGATGAGGTGGTTCGGGCATCTGGTCAGGATGCCACCCGAACGCCTCCCTAGGGAGGTGTTTATGGCATGTCTGACCGGTAGGAGGCCGCGGGGAAGACCCAGGACACGTTGGGAAGACTATATCTCCCGGCTGGCCTGGGAACGCCTCGGGGTCCCCTGGGAGGAGCTGGACGAAGTGGCTGGGGAGAGGGAAGTCTGGGCTTCCCTGCTTAGGCTGCTGCCCCCGCGACCCGACCTCGGATAAGCGGAGGAAGATGGATGGATGGATATTGTATCAATGTGAGTTTTACTAAAATCAGTTGTTTTTGTAAGTTTTGCAAATACAAAATATTGGTTTTACTCACTATGACAGTGTACTGTCACATTCAATCTGACAGCTATTTAAACATAACTCCTAAACCACACATGCAATATGACTAATAATGCCGAGAAAAATGTATCTCTCTGAATTTTATTGGAAAAAAGTATTTTTTAAGGTTTTTAAAATTACAAGTTTGTTATTTTTTACTCAATTTGACAGTATAACTGTCATACTGAATATGAAAGTTATATACACATAACTCTAAAACCAAACTTGCAATCCGTCTAAAAATGCCTGTAATTATGAATCTATGTGAGTTTAACCAAAATCAGGTATTTTGGTAAGGTTTACAAATACAAAAATTAGGTTTTACTCATAATGACAGTATAACTGCCACACGCAATATGACAGTTTTTTAAACATAACTCCTAAAAAAACAAATGCAAAATGACTAATAATGCCTGGAAAAATGTATCTTTGTGAAATTTAATGAAAAAAAAATATTTTGTAAGGTTTGTAAAGACACAAATTAGTTTTTTTTACTCAATATGATGGTATAACTGTCATACTAAATATGAAAGTTGTATAAACATAACTGCAAAACCAAACATGTTTTATGTCTATGTGTAATATTGTATCTATGTGAGTTTTACCAGAATCAGGTATTTTGGTAAGGTTTACAAATACAAAAATTAGGTTTTACTCACTATTTTACTGTCACATTCAATCTGACAGTTATGTAAACATAACTCCTAAACCACACATGCAAAATGGCTAATAATGCCTGGAGAAATGTATCTTTGTGAGTTTTACTAGGAAAAACAATTTGTAAGGTTTGCAAAGACACACGTTAGTTTTTTTTTACTCAATATGACAGTATAACTGTCATACTACATGCAGAAAATATATAAACATGACTCCAAAACCAAACTTGCAATCCGTCTAAAAATGTCTGTAATATTGAATCTATGTGAGTTTTACCAAAATGAGGTATTTTGGTAAGGTTGACAAATAAAAAAAATAGGTTTTACTGATAGTGACATTATAAGTGCCACACTCAATATGACAGTTATTTAAACATAAGTCATAAACGACACATGAAAATGGCTATTAAACCTGGAGAAATGTATCTTTGTTAGTTTTACTAGAGTAATGATCTTTTGTAAGGTTTACAAAGACACAAGTTTTTTTACTCAATATGACGGTATAACTGTCAAACTAAAAAAAGTTATAGAAACATAACTCCAAAACCAAACTCAAAAACCAAACATGCAATCCATTTAAAAATGCCTGTAATATTAAATATATGTGAGTTTTATCAGAATCAGGTATTGTGGTAAGGTTTACAATACCAAAATTAGGTTTTACTCATAATGACAGTATAACTGCCACACTCAATATGACAGTTATTTAAACATAACTCCTAAAACACACATGCAAAATGACTAATAATGCGTGGAAAAATGTATCTTTGTGATTTTTACTGGAAAAAAATATTTTGTAAGGTTTGTAAAGATACTGTTTTTTTTTTGTTTTTTTTAACTCAATATGATGGTATAACTGTCATACTAAAAATGAAAGTTTTATAAACATAACTCCAAAACCAAACTTGCAATTCGTAAAAAAAAATGGCTTTAATATTGAATATATTTGATTTTTACCAGAATCAGGTATTTTGGTAAGGATTACAAATACAAAAATTAGGTTTTACTCATATTGACAGATAACCGCCAAATTGTTTTAAACATAACTCATAAACAAAACATGCTAAATGGCTAATAATGCCTGGAGAAAAGTATCTTTGTGAGTTTTACTGGAAAAAAATAAATAAAAATTGTAAGGTTTGTAAAGACACAAGTTAGTTTTTTCTAACTCAAAAAGACAGTATAACTGTCATACTAAATGGAAAAGTTAAATAAACATAACTCCAAAACCAAACGTGCATTATGTCTAAGAATGCCTGAAATGATGTATCCATGTGAGTTATACTAGAATCAGTTGTTTTTGTAAGTTTTGCAAATACAAAATATTGGTTTTACTCACTATGACAGTATACTGTCACATTCGATCTGACAGTTATTTAAACAAAACTCCTAAACCACTTATTCAAAATGACTAATAATGCCTGGAGGAATGTATCTCTGTGAATTTTTCTGGAAAAAAATATTTTTTACAACACAATTTTTTTTTACTCAAAATGACAGCAGTATACTGTCATAGTGAGTAAAACCTTATTTTTGTATTTGTAAACCTTACCAAAATACCTGATTGTAGTAAAACTCACATAGATACAATATTACAGGCATTTTTTTTAACATAATGCATGTTTGGTTTTGGAGTTATGTTTATATAACTTTCATATTTAGTATGACAGTTTTACTGTCATATTAAGTTAAAAAAAAAACTAACTTGTGTCTTTACAAACCTTACAAAATATATATATATTTTTTTCAGTAAAACTCACAAAGGCATTATTAGTCATTTTGTATGTGTGGTTTAGGAGTTATGTTTAAATAACTGTCAGATTGAATGTGACAGCATACTGTCATAGTGAGTAAATTCAATATTTTCTATTTTCAAACCTTAAAAAAACAACTGATTCTAGTAAAACTCACATGGATACAATGTTACAGGCATTTTTAGACATAATGCATGTTTGGTTTTGGAGTTTTGTTTATAAACATTTTACATTTAGTATGACAGTTATACTGTCATATGGAGTAAAAAACAACTAACTTGTGTCTTTACAAACCTTACTAAAATGTTGTTTTTTTCAGGAAAACTCACAAAGATGCATTTCTCCAGTCATTATTAGCCATTTAGCATGTTTGGTTTAGGAGTTATGTTTAAATAACTGTCATTTTGAACGTTGCAGTTATACTGTCATTATGAGTAAAACCAAATTTTTGTATTTGTAAACCTTACCAAAATCCCTGTTTGTGGTAAAACTCACATAGATTCAATATTACATGCATTTTTAGACGGATTGCATGTTTGGTTTTGAAGTTATGTTTATATAACTTTCAAATTTAGTAAGACAGTTATACCATCATATTGAATAAAAAAAAAAACTTGTGTCCGAACAAACCTTACAAAATATATTTTTTCCAGTAAAACTCACAAAAATAAATTTCTCCAGGCATTATTAGCCATTTTGCATGTGTGGTTTAGGAGTTATGTTTAAATAACTGTCAGATTGAATGTAACAGTATACTGTCATAGTGAGTAAAACCAATATTTTGTATTTGAAAACCTTACAAAAACAACTGATTCTACTAAAACTCACATGGATACAATATTACAGGCATTTTTAGACATAATGCATGTTTGGTTTTGGAGTTATAATTATATAACTTTTACATTTAGTATGACAGTTATACTGTCATATTGAGTAAAAAAAATAAATAACTTGTGTCTTTAAAAACCTTACAAAATATTTTTTTTTCCCAGTAAAACTCACAAAGATACATTTTTCCAGGCATTATTAGCCATTTTGCATGTGAGGTTTAGGAGTTATATTTAAATAACTGTCATATTGCGTGTGGCAGTTATACTGTCATTATGAGTAAAACCTAATTGTTGTATTTGTGAACCTTACCAAAATACATGTTTGTGGTAAAACTCACATAGATTCAATATTACAGGCATTTTTAGATGGATTGCATTTTGGTTTTGAAGTTATGTTTATATAACTTTTAAATTTAGTAAGACAGTTATACCATCATATTGAGTAAAAAAAACTAACTTGTGTCCAAACAAACCTTACAAAATATTTTTTTTCCAGTAAAACTCACAAAAATAAATTTCTCCAGGCATTATTAGTCACTTTGAATGTGTGGTTTAGGAGTTATGTTTAAATAACTGTCAGATTGAATGTGACAGTATACTGTCATAGTGAGTAAAACCAATATTTTGTATTCCCAAAACTTACAAAAACAACTGATTCTAGTAAAACTCACATGGATACATCATTACAGGCAATTTTAGATATAATGCATGTTTGGTTTTGTAGTTATGTTCATACAACTTTTACATTAAGTATGACAGTTATACTGTCATATTGAGTAAAACAAAACTAACTTGTGTCTTTACAAACCATACAAAATAATGTTTTTCCAGTAAAACTCACAAAGACACCTTTCTCCAGGCATTATTAGCCATATAGCATGTTTGGTTTAGGAGTTATGTTTAAATATTTGTCATTTTGAACGTGGTAGTTATACTGTCATTATGAGTAAAACCAAATTTTTTTATTTGTAAACCTTACCAAAATACCTGTTACTGGAAAAAAATATTTTGTAAGGTTTGTATAGACACAAATTAGTTTATTTTACTCAATATGACAGTATAACTGTCATACTAAATATGAAAGTTATATAAACATAACTCTAAAACCAAACATGCAATCCGTCTAAAAATGCCTGTAATATTGTATCTATATGAGTTTTACTACAATCAGGTATTTTGGTAAGGTTTACAAATACAACAATTAGGTTTTACTCATAATGACAGTATAACTGCCACACGCAATATGACAGTTATTTAAATATAACTCCTAAACCTCACATGCAAAATGGCTAATAATGCCTGGAAAAATTTATCTTTGTGAGTTTTACTGGGAAAAAAAAAATATTTTGTAAGGTTTTTAATGACACAAGTTTTTTTCTTTTTTACTCAATATGACAGTATAACTCTCATACTAAATGTAAAAGTTATATAATTATAACTCCAAAACCAAACATGCATTATGTCTAAAAATGCCTGTAATATTGTATCCATGTGAGTTTTACTAGAATCAGTTGTTTTTGTAAGGTTTTCAAATACAAAATATTGGTTTTACTCACTATGACAGTATACTGTCACATTCAATCTGACAGTTATTTAAACATAACTCCTAAACCACACATACAAAATGACTAATAACGCATGGAGAAAAGTTTATTTGTGAGTTTTAAACTGTCAGATTGAATGTGACAGTATACTGTCATAGTGAGTAAAACCAGTATTTTGTATTTGCAAAAATTACAAAAACAACTTATTCTAGTAAAACTCACATGGATACAATATTACAGGCATTTTTAGACATAATGCATGTTTGGTTTTGGAGTTATATTAATATGATGAGATGGCGACTTTTCCAGGGTGTACCCCGCCTTCCGCCCGATTGTAGCTGAGATAGGCTCCAGCGCCCCCCGCCACCCCGAAGGGAATAAACGGTAGAAAATGGATGGATGGTTGGACAGTATAACTGTCATACTAAATGTAAAAGTAGTATAAACATAACTCCAAAACCCAACATGCATTATGTCTAAAAATGCCTGTAATATTGTATCCATGTGAGTTAACTAGAATCAGTTGTTTTTGTAAGTTTTGCAAATACAAAATATTGGTTTTACTCACTATGACAGTATACTGTCACATTCAATCTGACAGTTTAAAACTCACAAATAAACTTTTCTCCAGGCGTTATTAGTCATTTTGTATGTGTGGTTTAGGAGTTATGTTTAAATAACTGTCAGATTGAATGTGACAGTGTACTGTCATAGTGAGTAAAACCAATATTTTGTATTTGCAAACCTTACAAAAACAACTGATTCTAGTTAAACTCACATGAATACAATATTACAGGCATTTTTAGACATAATGCATGTTTGGTTTTGGAGTTATGTTTATAATTTTTTTACATTTAGTATGACAGTTTTACTGTCATATTGAGTAAGAAAAAAATAACTTGTGTCTTTACAAACCCATTCATCCATCCATTTTGTACCGCTTATTCCCTTTGGGGTCGCGGGGGGCGCTGGAGCCTATCTCAGGTACTATCGGGCGGAAGGCGGGGTACACCCTGGACAAGTCGACACCTCATCGCAGTCTTTACAAACCTTACAAAATTGTTTTTTTTCCCTGTAAAACTTAAAAAGATACATTTCTCCAGGCATTATTAACCATTTTGCATGTGTGGTTTAGGAGTTATGTTTACATAACTGTCATATTGAATGTGGCAGTTATACTGTCATTATGAGTAAAACCTATTTTTTGTTTTTGTAAACCTTTCCAAAATACGTGATTCTCGTAAAACGAACATATATTCATTGGTTTTGGAGTTATGTTAATATAACTTTCATATTTAGTATGACAGTTATATCATCATATTGAGTAAAACATTTAACTTGTATCGTTATAAACCTTACAAATTCGTTTTTTCCAGTAAAACTCACAAAGATACATTTTGTCCAGGCATTATTAACCATTTTGCATGTGTGGTATAAGAGTTATGTTTACATAACTGTCATATTAAATGTGGCAGTTATACTGTCATTATGAGTAAAACCAAATTTGTGTATATGTAAACCTTACCGAAATACCTGATTCTGGTGAAACTCACATAGATACAATATTACAGGTATTTTTAGACATATTTCAAGTTTGGTTTTGGAGTTATGTTTATTTAACTTTTATATATAGTATGCCAGTTATACTGTCATATTAAGTAAAAAACTAACTTGTGTCTTTACAAACCTTACAATTTTTTATTATTTTTTCCAGGAAAACTCACAAAGATACATTGCTCCAGGCATTATTAGCCATTTTGCATTTGTGGTTTAGGAATTATGTTTAAATACATGTCATGTTCAATGTGGCAGTTATATTGTCATTATGAGTAAAACCAATTTTTTGTATTTGTAAACCTTACCAAAATACCGGATTCTGGTAAAACTCACATAGATACAATATTACAGGAATTTCTAGACATAAAACATGTTTGGTTTTGGAGTTATGTTTATATAACTTTCATATTTAGTATGACAGTTATACCATTATATTGAGTAAAAAAAATAACTTGTTTCTTTATAAACATTACATTTTTTTTTTCCAGTAAAACTCACAGATACATTTCTCCAGGTATAATTAGCCATTTATCATGTTTGGTTTAGGAGTTATGTTTAAATAACTGTTATATTGAGTGTGGCAGTTATACTGTCATTATGAGTAAAACCTAGATTTTGTATTTGTAAACCTTACCAAAATACCTAATTCTGGTAAAAATCACATAGATACAATATTACAGGCACTTTTAGACATAATGCATGTTTGGTTTTGGAGTTATGTTTATACAACTTTCATATTTAGTATGACAGTTACACCATTATATTGAGTAAAAAAAAAAAACTTTTTTTTTTCCAGTAAAACTCACAAAGATACATTTATCCAGGTATAATTAGCCATTTATCATGTTTGGTTTAGGAATTATGTTTAAATAACTGTCATATTGAGTGTGGCAGTTATACTGTCATTATGAGTAAAACCTATTTTTTTGTACCACATCGATACAATATTACAGGAATTTTTAGACATAAAGCATGTTTGGTTTTGGAGTTATGTTTATATAACTTTCATATATAATATGAAAGTTATACCATCAAATTGAGTAAAAAAACAAACTAATTTGTATCTTTACAAACCTTACACAATATTGTTTTCCAGTCAAATTCACAAATATACCTTTCTCTAGGCATTATTAGTCATTTTGCATTTGTGTTTTAGGAGTTATGTTTAAATAACTGTCATATTGAGTGTGGCAGTTATACTGTCACTATGAGTAAAACCTAATTTTTGTTTTTGTAAACCTTACCAAAATACCTGATTCTGATAAAACTCACATATTGCATATTTGGTTTTGGAGTTGTGTTTATATAACTTTCATATATAGTATGACAGCTATACTGTAATATTGTGTAAAAAAAACTAACTTGTGTCTTTACAAACCTTACAAAATATTTTTTCCAGTTAAACTCACAAAGATACATTCCTCAAGGCATTATTAGCCATATTGTCAGATTGATTGTGACAGTATACGTCATTATGAGTTAAACTAATATTTTGTATGAGTAAAACCTAATTTTTGTATTTTTCAACATTACCAAAATACCTGATTCTTGTAAAACTCAGATACAATATTACAGGCATTTTTAGACATAATGCATGTTTGGTTTTGGAGTTATGTTTATATAACTTTTACATTTATTATGACAGTTATACAAACATATTGAATAAAAAAAACTAACTTGTGTCTTTACAAACCTTACAAAATAATTTTATTTTCCAGTTAAACTCACAAAGATACCTTTCTCCAGGCAGTATTAGCCATTTAGCATGTTTAAATTAGGAGTTATGTTTAAATAACTGTAATTTTGAACGTGGCAGTTATACTGTCATTATGAGTAAAACCTACTTTTTGTATTTGTAAACCTTACCAAAATACCTGATTCTGGTCAAACTCACATAGATTTAATACTACAGGCATTTTTAGACATAATGCATGTTTGGTTTTGGCGTTATGTTTATATAACTGTCATTTTGAATGTGGTAGTTGTTATACTGTCATTATGAGTAAAAAAACTAACTTCTGTCTTTACAAACCTTACAAAATATTTTTTTTTTTCCAGTTAAACTCACAAAGATACATTTACCCAGGCATTATTAGCCATTTAACATGTTTGGTTTCGGAGTTATGTTTAAATAACTGTTATATTGAGTGTGGCAGTTATACTGTCATTATGAGTAAAACCTATTTTTTGTATTTGTAAACCTTACCAAAATACCTGATTCTGGTAAAACCCACATCGATACAATATCACAGGAATTTTTAGACATAAAGTATGTTTGGTTTTGGAGTTATGTTTATATAACTTTCATATTTAGTATGACAGTTATACCATCATATTGAGTAATAAAACACTAATTTGTATCTTTACAAACCTTACAAAATATTGTTTTCCAGTAAAATTCACAAATATACATTTCTCTAAAAAAAACAATGTAAGCTTCACATGTGGTAAAATACTGTCATGGAAGGTGCGTCAAGATGTGAGAAGTAGACCAGAATAAAAGACATGAAAAAAGTGACATCATGTCATTAGTCATTTTGCATTTGTGTTTTAAAGTTAAAGTTAAAGTTAAAGTTAAAGTCCCAATGATTGTCACACACACACTAGGTTTGGTGAAATGTGTCCTCTGCATTTGACCCATCCCCTTGATCACCCCCTGGGAGGTGAGGGGAGCAGCGGTGCTGCGCCCGGGAATCATTTTTGGTGATTTAACCCCCAATTCCAACCCTTGATGCTGAGTGCCAAGCAGGGACGTAATGGGTCCCATTTTTTCTAGTCTTTGGTATGACTCGGCCGGGGTTTGAACTCACAACCTACCGATCTCAGGGCGGACACTCTAACCACTAGATAGGAGTTATGTTTAAATAACTGTCATATTGAGGGTGACAGTTATACTGTCACTATGAGTAAAACCTAATTTTTTGATTTGTAAACCTTACCAAATACCTGATTCTGATAAAACTTACATATAATAAATATTACAGACATTTTTAAACGGATTGCATGTTTGGTTTTGGAGTTATGTTTATAAAACTTTCATATATAGTATGACAGCTATACTGTAAAATTAAGTTAAAAAAATAACTTGTGTCTTTACAAACCTTACTTGCTTACTATACTTTCCAGTAAAATTCACAAAGATTCATTCCTCCAGGCATTATTAGCCATTTTGTCAGATTGATTGTGACAGTATACTCTCATTATGAGTAAAACTAATATTTTGTATTTGTAAACCTTACAAAAACAACTAATTCTAGTAAAACTCACGTACATAAAAAATTATAGGAATTTTTAGACATAATGCATGTTTGGTTTTGGAGTTATGTTTAAATAAATGTCATATTGAATGTGGCAGTATACTGTCATTATGACAGTATACTGTTGACAAAGTTGTATTTGTCACCTTTACCAAAATACCTGATTCTGGTAAATCTAAAAAAGATACAATATTACAGGCATTTTTAGACAAAATGCATTTTGGTTTTGGAGTTATGTTTATATAACTTTCATATTTAGTATGACAGACAGTTCATCATATTAAAAAAATAATAATAATTTGTGTCTTTATAAACCTTACACATTATTTTTTTCCAGTAAAACTCACAAAGATACATTTCTCCAGGCATTATTAGTCATTTATCATGTTTGGTTTAGGAGTCATGTCATACCTGTCATATCACATGTTGCAGTTATACTGTCATTATGAGTAAAACCCAAGTTTTGTATTTATAAACCTTACCAAAAAACCTGATTCTGGCAAAACTCACATTGATTCAATATAACAGGCAGTTTAAGACAGACTGCAAGTTTGGTTTAGGAGTTTGGTTTTGGAATTATGTTTATCTAACTTTCATATTTAGAATGACAGAAATACCATCATATTGAGTAAAAAAAACAACTAACTTTTGTCTTTACAAACCTTACAAAATATTTTTTTTCTAGTAAAAGTCACAAAGATTCATTTCTCCAGACATTATTAGCCATTTAGCATATTTGGTTTAGGAGTTATGTTTAAATAACTGTTATTTTGAATATGGCAGTTATACTGTCATTATGAGTAAAACCCAATTTTTGTATTTGTAAACCTTACCAAAATAACCGATTCTGGTAAAACTCACATATATTCAATATTACAGGCATTTTTAGACAGATTGCAAGTTTGGTTTTGGTGTTATATCTATTCAACTTTCATATTTAATATGACAGTTATACTGTCATATTGAGTAAAAAAAAGCTAACTTGTGTCTTTACAAACCTTACAAACTATTTTTTTCCTGTAAAACTTACAAAGATACATTTCTCCAGGCAGTATTTGACATTTTGCTTGCATGGTTTAGGAGTTATGTTTAAATAACAGTCAGATTGAATGTGACAGTATAATGTCATAGTAGTTTTTTACTCAATATGCCAGTAATGTTCTTAAAATCCTGAGATAATGCGAAAAAAGCAATAAAAATGTTTTTCAACATGATTCCTACACCAAACATGCAACATGTCTAATAATGCCTGAAGACATGTATCTTTGTTAATTTTACTAGAAAATGTATCTTTTGTAAGTTTTGCAACGACGCAAGTTAGTTTTTTTAATTCAATATAACAGTATAACTGTCAAACTAAATGTAAAAGTTATTTAAACATAACTCCAAAACTGAACATGCATTATGTCTAAAAATGCCTAAAATATTGTATCTATGTGAATTTTACAAATACAAAAATTGGGTTTTTCTCATAATGACAGTATAACTGCTATATTCAATTTTACAGTTATTTAAACATAACTTCCTAACCACACATGCAAATAGGCTAATAAAGCCCAAAACAATGCATCCATGTGAGTTTTACTCGAAACATATGCTATTTTAAGGCTTGCAAACACAAAATGTAATTTTTTATTCATGACAGTAATGTTCTTAAAATCCTGAGATAATGCAAAATAAGCAATAAAAATGTTTTTCAACATAATTCCTACACCAAACATGCAACATGTCTAATAATGCGTGAAGATATTTATCTTTGTTAGTTTTACTAGAAAAATTATCTTTTGTAAGTTTTGCAAAGAGGCATGTTAGTTTTTTTTAATTCAATATGAAAGTATAACTGTCATACCAAATATGAAAGTTATAACTCCAAAACTAAACATGCATGATGTCTAAAAATGCCTAAAATATTGTATCTATGTGAGTTTTACAAGAATCAGTTAATTTGGTAAGTTGTACAATTACATAAATTAGGGGTTTACTCATAATGACAGATAACTGCTACATTCAATTTGACTGTTATTTAAACATAACTCCCTAACCACACATGCAAAATAGGCTAATAAAGCCTAAAACATTGCATCCTTGTGACTTTTACTCGAAACGTATGCTATTGTAAGGCTTGCAAACACAAAAAGTAGTTTTTTTACTCATTATGACAGTAATGTTCTTAAAACCCTGAGATAATGCGAAATAAGCAATAAAATTGTTTTTCAACATAATTCCTACACTAAACATGCAACATATCGAATCATTCGTGAAGATATGTATCTTTGTTAGTTTTACTAGAAAAATTATCTTTTGTAAGTTTTGCAAAGAGGCAAGTTAGTTTTTTTAATTCAATATGACACTATAACTGTCATACCTAATATGAAATACATATAAACATAACTCCAAAATTGAACATGCATTATGTCTAAAAATGCCTAAAATATTGTATCTATGTGAATTTTACAAATACAAAAATTGGGTTTTTCTCATAATGACAGTATACCTGCTATATTCAATTTTACAGTTATTTAAACATAACTTCCTAACCACACATGCAAATAGGTTAATAAAGCCTAAAACAATGCATCCTTGTGAGTTTTACTCGAAACATTTGCTATTTTAAGGCTTGCAAACACAAAAAGTAGTTTTTTACTCATTATGACAGTAATGTTCTACAAATCCTGAGATAATGCGAAATAAGCAATAAAAATGTTTTTCATCATAATTCCTACACCAAACATGCAACATGTCTAATAATGCATGGATACATGTATCTTTGTTAGTTATACTAGAAAAATTATCTTTTGTAAGTTTTACAAAGACTCAAGTTAGTTTTTTTAATCCAATATGACAGTATACTTGTCATAACAAATATGAAAGTTATATATAAACATAACTCCAAAACTGAACATGCATTATGTCTAAAAATGCCTAAAATATTGTATCTATGTGAGTTTTACAAGAATCAGTTATTTTGGTAAGGTGTACAATTACATAAATTAGGGGTTTACTCATAATGACAGTTAACTGCTACATTCAATTTGACTGTTATTTAAACATAACTCCCTAACCACACATGCAAAATAGGTTAATAAAGCCTAAAACAATGCATCCTTGTGAGTTTTACTCGAAACATATGGTATTTTAGGCTTGCAAACACAAAAAGTAGTTTTTTACTCATTTTGACAGTAATGTTCTTAAAATCCTGAGATAATGCAAAATAAGCAATAAAAATGTTTTTCAACATAATTCCTACACCAAACATGCAACATGTCTAATAATGCCTGAAGACATGTATCTTTGTTAGTTTTACTAGAAAAATTATATTTTGTAAGTTTTGCAAAGAGTCAAATAAGTTTTTTAAATTCAATATAACAGTATAAATGTCATACCAAATATGAAAGTTATATAAACATAACTCCAAAATTGAACATGCATTATGTCTAAAAATGCCTAAAATATTGTATCTATGCGAGTTTTACCAGAATCAGGTAATTTGGTAAGGTTTAAAAATAAAAAAATTGTTTTTTTTTCATAATGACAGTATAACTGCTACATTCAATTTGACTGTTATTTAAACATAACTTCCTAATCACACATGCAAATAGGTTAATAAAGCCTAAAACAATGCATCCTTGTGAGTTTTACTCGAAACATTTGCTAATTTAAGGCTTGCAAACACAAAAAGTAGTTTTTTACTCATTATGACAGTAAAGTTCTGAAAATCCTGAGATAATGAGAAATAAGCAATAAAAATGTTTTTCAACATAATTCCTACACCAAACATGCAACATGTCTAATAATGCCTGAAGACATGTATCTTTGTTAGTTTTACTAGAAAAAATATATTTTGTAAGTTTTGCAAAGAGGCAAGTTAGTTTTTTTAATGCAATATGACAGTATAACTGTCATACCAAATATGAAAGTTATATAAACATAACTCCAAACCTAAACATGCATTATGTCTAAAATTGCCTGTAATATTGTATATATGTGAGTTTCACCAGAATCAGGTAATTTGGTAAGGTTTACAAATACAAATTTTTTTTTTTTTCATAATGACAGTATAACTACTACATTCAATTTGACTGTTATTTAAACATAACTTCCTAATCACACATGCAAATAGGTTAATAAAGCCTAAAACAATGCACCCTTGTGAGTTTTACTCGAAACATATGCTATTTTAAGGCTTGCAAACACAAAAAGTAGTTTTTTACTCATTATGACAGTAAAGTTCTTAAAATCCTGAGATAATGAGAAATAAGCAATAAAAATGTTTTTCAACATAATTCCTACACCAAACATGCAACATGTCTAATAATGCCTGAAGACATGTATCTTTGTTGGTTTTACTAGAAAAAATATATTTTGTAAGTTTTGCAAAGAGGCAAGTTAGTTTTTTTAATGCAATATGACAGTATAACTGTCATACCAAATATGAAAGTTATATAAACATAACTCCAAAACTAAACATGCAATATGTCTAAAAATGCCTAAAATATTGTATCTCTGAGAGTTTTAAAAGAATCAGTTAATTTGGTAAGGTGTACAATTACATAAATTAGGGGTTTACTCATAATGACAGTTAACTGCTACATTCAATTTGACTGTTATTTAAGCTTAACTCCCTAACCACACATGCAAATAGGTTAAAAAAGCCTGAAACAATGCATCCTTGTGAGTTTTACTCGAAACATATGCTATTTTAAGGCTTGCAAACACAAAAAGTAGTTTTTTACTCATTATGACAGTAATAAATGGCTAATTATGCCTGGAGAAATGTATCTTTGTGAGTTTTACTGGGAAAATATTTTTTTGTAAGGTTTGTGAAGACACAAGTTATTTTTTTTTTACTCAATATGATAGTATAACTGTCATACTAAATATAAAAGTTGTATAAACATAACTCCAAAACCAAACATGCATTATGTCTAAAAATGCCTGCAATATTGTATCTATGTGATTTTTACCAGAATCAGGTATTTTTGGTAAGGTTTACAAATACAAAAATTAGGTTTTACTCACTATGACAGTATACTGTCACATTCAATCTGACAGTTATTTAAACATACTGTAACTCCTAAACCACAATTACAAAATGGCTAATAATGCCAGGAAAAATGTATCTTTGTGAGTTTTCCTGGAAAACGTTTTTTTTTATAAGGTTTGTAAAGAAACAAGTCCGTTTTTTCACTTAATATGACAGTATAACTGTCATACTAAATATGAAAGTTAAATAAACATTACTCCAAAACCAAACTTGCAATACGTCTACAAATGCCTGTAATATTGAATCTATGTGAGTTTGACCAGAATCAGGTATTTTTTTGTAAGGTTTACGAATACAAAAATTGGGTTTTACTCATAATGACAGTATAACTGCCATATTCAAAATAACAGTTATTTAAACATAACTCCTAAACCAAACATGCTAAATGGCTAATAATGCCTGGAGAAATGTATCTTTGCGAGTTTTACTAGAAACAAATATTTTTAAGGTTTGTAAAGAAATGTTTTTTTTTTTTTTTACTCAATACGATGGTATAACTGTCTCTCTGAGCTGCCACCTTAACGTGGTAGAGGAGTTTGCGTGTCCCAATGATCCTAGGAGCTATGTTGTCCCTGGTAGGGTATCCCAAGACAAACTGGTCCTATGAGGGATCAGACAAAGAGCAGCTCGAAGACCTCCATGAATAATAAAAAACAAGGACCCAGATTTCCCTCGCCCGGACGCGGGTCACCGGGACCCCCTCTGGAGCCAGGCCCGGAGGTGGGGCACGATGGCGAGCGCCTGACATGGGGCCCGGCCGGGCACAGCCTGAAGAGGCAACGTGGGTCCCCCCTCCAATGGGCTCACCATCCATAGCAGGGGTCATAGAGGTCGGGTGCGATGTGAGCTGGGCGGCAGCCGAAGGCAGGGCACTTGGCGGTCCGATCCTCGGCTACAGAAGCTAGCTCTTGGGACGTGGAACGTCACCTCGCCGGGGGGGAAGGAGCCTGAGCTAGTGTGCGAAGTGGAGAAGTTCCGGTTAGATATAGTCGGACTCACTTCGACGCACAGCAAGAGCTCTGGAACCAGTTCTCTCGAGAGGGGCTGGACTCTCTTCCACTCTGGTGTTGCCGGCAGTGAAAGGCGACGGGCTGGGGTGGCAATTCTTGTTTCCCCCCGGCTCAGAGCCTGTACGTTGGAGTTCAACCCGGTGGACGAGAGGGTAGCTTCCCTCCGCCTTCGGGTGGGGGACGGGTCCTGACTGGGGTTTGCGCTTACGCGCCAAACCGCAGCTCAGAGTACCCACCCTTTTTGGATTCACTCGAGGGAGTACTTGAGAGTGCTCCCCCGGGTGATTCCCTCATGCTACTGGGGGACTTCAATGCTCATGTTGGCAACGACAGTGAAACCTGGAGAGGCGTGATTGGGAAGAATGGCTGCCCGGATCTGAACCCGAGCGGTGTTTTGTTATTGGACTTTTGTGCCCGTCACAGATTGTCCATAACGAACACCATGTTCAAACATAAGGGTGTCCATATGTGCACTTGGCACCAGGACACCCTAGGCCGCAGTTCCATGATCGACTTTGTAGTTGTGTCATCGGATTTGCGGCCTCATGTTTTGGACACTCGGGTGAAGAGAGGGGCGGAGCTTTCTACCGATCACCACCTGTTGGTGAGTTGGCTGCGATGGTGGGGGAGGATGCCGGACAGACCTGGCAGGCCCAAACGCATTGTGAGGGTTTGCTGGGAACGTCTGGCAGAGTCTCCTGTCAGAGAGAGTTTCAATTCCCACCTCCGGAAGAACTTTGAACATGTCACGAGGGAGGTGCTGGACATTGAGTCCGAATGGACCATGTTCCGCGCCTCTATTGTCGAGGCGGCTGATTGGAGCTGTGGCCGCAAGGTAGTTGGTGCTTGTCGTGGCGGTAATCCTAGAACCCGTTGGTGGACACCGGCGGTGAGGGATGCCGTCAAGCTGAAGAAGGAGTCCTATCGGGTTCTTTTGGCTCATAGGACTCCTGAGGCAGCGGACAGGTACCGACAGGCCAAGCGGTGTGCGGCTTCAGCGGTCGCAGAGGCAAAAACTCGGACATGGGAGGAGTTCGGGGAAGCCCTGGAAAATGACTTCCGGACGGCTTCGAAGCAATTCTGGACCACCATCCGCCGCCTCAGGAAGGGGAAGCAGTGCACTATCAACACCGTGTATGGCGAGGATGGTGTTCTGCTGACCTCGACTGCGGACTGTGGATCGGTGGAGGGAATACTTCGAAGACCTCCTCAATCCCACCAACACGTCTTCTTATGAGGAAGCAGTGCCTGGGGAGTCTGTGGTGGGCTCTCCTATTTCTGGGGCTGAGGTTGCTGAGGTAGTTAAAAAGCTCCTCGGTGGCAAGGCCCCAGGGCTAGATGAGATCCGCCCGGAGTTCCTTAAGGCTCTGGATGCTGTGGGGCTGTCTTGGTTGACAAGACTCTGCAACATCGCGTGGACATCGGGGGCAGTACCTCTGGATTGGCAGACCGGGGTGGTGGTTCCTCTCTTTAAGAAGGGGAACCGGAGGGTGTGCTCTAACTATCGTGGGATCACACTCCTCAGCCTTCCCGGTAAGGTCTATTCAGGTGTACTGGAGAGGAGGCTACGCCGGATAGTCGAACCTCGGATTCAGGAGGAACAGTGTGGTTTTCGTCCTGGTCGTGGAACTGTGGACCAGCTCTATACTCTCGGCAGGGTCCTTGAGGGTACATGGGAGTTTGCCCAACCAGTCTACATGTGTTTTGTGGACTTGGAGAAGGCATTCGACCGTGTCCCTCGGGAAGTCCTGTGGGGAGTGCTCAGAGAGTATGGGGTATCGGACTGTCTGATTGTGGCAGTCCGCTCTCTGTATGCTCAGTGCCAGAGCTTGGTCCGCATTGCCGGCAGTAAGTCGGACACGTTTCCAGTGAGGGTTGGACTCCGCCAAGGCTGCCCTTTGTCACCGATTCTGTTCATAACTTTTATGGACAGAATTTATAGGCGCAGTCAAGGCGTTGAGGGGATCTGGTTTGGTGGCTGCAGGATTAGGTCTCTGCTTTATGCAGATGATGTGGTCCTGTTGGCTTCATCTGGCCAGGATCTTCAGCTCTCACTGGATCGGTTCGCAGCCGAGTGTGAAGCGACTGGGATGGACCATGGACTCGGACCTCCAAGTCCCAGTGCATGGTTCTCGCTCGGAAAAGGGTGGAGTGCCATCTCCGGGTTGGGGAGGAGATCTTGCCCCAAGTGGAGGAGTTCAAGTACCTCGGAGTCTTGTTCACGAGTGAGGGAAGAGTGGATCGTGAGATCGACAGGCGGATCGGTGCGGCGTCTTCAGTAATGCGGACGCTGTATCGATCCGTTGTGGTGAAGAAGGAGCTGAGCCGGAAGGCAAAGCTCTCGATTTACCGGTCGATCTACGTTCCCATCCTCACCTATGGTCATGAGCTTTGGGTTATGACCGAAAGGACAAGATCACGGGTACAAGCGGCCGAAATGAGCTTCCTCCGCCGGGTGGCGGGGCTCTCCCTTAGAGATAGGGTGTGAGAAGCTCTGCCATCCGGGGAGAGCTCAAAGTAAAGCCGCTGCTCCTCCACATCGAGAGGAGCCAGATGAGGTGGTTCGGGCATCTGGTCAGGATGCCACCCGAACGCCTCCCTAGGGAGGTGTTTAGGGCACGTCCGACCGGTAGGAGGCCACGGGGAAGACCCAGGACACGTTGGGAAGACTATGTCTCCCGGCTGGCCTGGGAACGCCTCGGGGTCCCACAGGAAGAGCTGGACGAAGTGGCTGGGGAGAGGGAAGTCTGGGCTTCCCTGCTTAGGCTGCTGCCCCCGCGACCCGACCTCGGATAAGCGGAAGAAGATGGATGGATGGATGGATAAATATAAAAGTAATATAAACATCATTCCAAAACCAAACTCCTAAACCAAACTTGCAATCCGTCTTAAACTGCCTGTAATATTGAATCTATATGAGTTTTACCAGAATCAGGTATTTTGGTAAGGTTTACAAATACAAAACTTGGGTTTTACTCATAATGACAGTATAACTGCATTATTTGATATGACAGTTATTTAAACATAACTCCTAAACCAAACATGATAAATAGCTAATAATGCCTGGAAAAATGTATATAAACATAACTCCAAAACCAAACATGCATTATGTCTAAAAATGCCTGTAATATTGTATCTATGTGAGTTTTACCAGAATCAGGAATTTTGGTAAGGTTTATAAATACAAAAATTAGGTTTTACTCATAATGACAGTATAACTGCCACCCTCAATATGACGGTTATGTTAACATAACTCCTAAACCACAAATGCAAAATGGCTAATAATGCCTGGAGAAATGTATCTTTGTGAGTTTTACAGGAAAAAAAATATTTTGTAAGGTTTGATAAGACACAATATAGTTTTTTTTTATTCAATATGTTTGTATAACTGTCATAATAAATGTAAAAGTTATATAAACATAACTCCAATACCAAACATGCAATCCGTCTAAAAATGCCTGTAATATTGAATCTATGTGAGTTTTACTAGAATCAGTTATTTTGTTAAGGTTTACAAATACAAAAATTAGGTTTTACTCACTATGACAGTATACTGTCACATTCAATCTGACTGTTATTTAAACACAAATTCTAAACCACGGATGCAAAGTGGCTAATAATAACTGGAGAAATGTATTTTTGTGAGTTTTACTGGAAAAAAAATATTTTGTAAAGTTTGTATAGACACAAGTTAGTTTTTTTTACTCAATATGATGGAAACATGCTTTATGTCTAAAAAAAATCCTGTAATATTTTATCCATGTGAGTTTTATCAGAATAAGTTATTTTGGTAATTTTACAAATACAAAAAATAGGTTTTACTCATAATGACAGTATATCTGCCACACGCAATATGACAGTTATTTAAACATAACTCTAAACCAAACATGGTTAATGGCTAATCATGCCTGGAGAAATGTATCTTTGTGAGTTTTACTGGAAAACATTTTTTTTTAAGGTTTATAAAGACACAAGTTAGTTTTTTTTACTCAATATGACAGTATAACTCTAATACTAAATGTAAAACATATATAAACATAACTCCAAAACAAAACATGCATTATGTTTAAAAATGCCTGTAATTTTGTATCCTTGCGAGTTTTACGAAAATCAATTGTTGTAGTAAGGTTTGCAATTACAAAATATTGGTTTTACTCACCATGATAGTATACTGTCACATTCAATTTGACAGTTATTTAAACATAACTACCAAACCACACATTCAAAATGGCTATAATGCCTGGAGAAATGTATCTTTGTGAGATTACTGGAAAAACATATTTTGTATGGTTTGTAAAGAACCAATTTAGTTTTTTTTACTTAATATGATGAGATGGCGACATTTCCAGGGTGTACCCCGCCTTCCGCTCGATTGTAGCTGACATAGGCTCCAGCGCCCCACGCGACCCCGAAGGGAATAAGCGGTAGAAAATGGATGGATGGATGGACATCCGATAAAAAATGCCTGTAATATTGTATCACTCCTCTCTGAGCTGCCACCTTAACGTGGTAGAGGAGTTTGCGTGTCCCAATGATCCTAGGAGCTATGTTGTCCGGGGGCTTTATGCCCCCTGGTAGGGTCTCCCAAAACAAACTGGTCCTAGGTGAGGGATCAGACAAAGAGCAGCTCGAAGACCTCCATGAAATATAAAAAACAAGGACCCAGATTTCCCTCGCCCGGACGCGGGTCACCGGGGCCCCCCTCTGGAGCCAGGCCCGGAGGTGGGGCACGATGGCGAGCACCTGGTGGCCGGGCCTGCCCCCATGGGGCCCGGCCGGGCACAGCCCGAAGAGGCAACGTGGGTCCCCCCTCCAATGGGCTCACCACCCATAGCAGGGGTCATGGAGGTCGGGTGCAATGTGAGCTGGGCGGCAGCCGAAGGCAGGGCACTTGGCAGTCCGATCCTCGGCTACAGAAGCTAGCTCTTGGGACGTGGAACGTCACCTCGCTGGGGGGGAAGGAGCCTGAGCTAGTGCGCGAGGTGGAGAAGTTCCGGCTAGATATAGTCGGACTCACTTCGACTGGTTTGGTGGCTGCAGGATTAGGTCTCTGCTTTTTGCAGATGATGTGGTCCTGATGGCTTCATCTGGCCAGGATCTTCAGCTCTCACTGGATCGGTTCGCAGCCGAGTGTGAAGCGACTGGGATGAGAATCAGCACCTCCAAGTCCGAGTCCATGGTTCTCGCCCGGAAAAGGGTGGAGTGCCATCTCCGGGTTGGGGAGGAGATTTTGCCCCAAGTGGAGGAGTTCAAGTACCTCGGAGTCTTGTTCACGAGTGGGGGAAGAGTGGATCGTGAGATCGACAGGCGGATCGGTGCGGCGTCTTCAGTAATGCGGACGCTGTATCGATCCGTTGTGGTGAAGAAGGAGCTGAGCCGGAAGGCAAAGCTCTCAATTTACCGGTCGATCTACGTTCCCATCCTCACCTATGGTCATGAGCTTTGGGTTATGACCGAAAGGACAAGATCACGGGTACAAGCGGCCGAAATGAGTTTCCTCCGCCGGGTGGCGGGGCTCTCCCTTAGAGATAGGGTGAGAAGCTCTGCCATCCGGGAGGAGCTCAAAGTAAAGCCGCTGCTCCTCCACATCGAGAGGAGCCAGATGAGGTGGTTCGGGCATCTGGTCAGGATGCCACCCGAACGCCTCCCTAGGGAGGTGTTTATGGCACGTCTGACCGGTAGGAGGCCGCGGGGAAGACCCAGGACACGTTGGGAAGACTATATCTCCCGGCTGGCCTGGGAACGCCTCAGGGTCCCCTGGGAGGAGCTGGACGAAGTGGCTGGGGAGAGGGAAGTCTGGGCTTCCCTGCTTAGGCTGCTGCCCCCGCGACCCAACCTCGGATAAGCGGAGGAAGATGGATGGATGGATATTGTATCAATGTGAGTTTTACTAAAATCAGTTGTTTTTGTAAGTTTTGCAAATACAAAATATTGGTTTTACTCACTATGACAGTGTACTGTCACATTCAATCTGACAGCTATTTAAACATAACTCCTAAACCACACATGCACAATGATTAATAATGCCGAGAAAAATGTATCTCTCTGAATTTTATTGGAAAAAAAATATTTTTTAAGGTTTTTAAAATTACAAGTTTGTTATTTTTTACTCAATTTGACAGTATAACTTTTATACTAAATATGGAAGTTATATACACATAACTCTAAAACCAAACTTGCAATCCGTCTAAAAATGCCTGTAATTATGAATATATGTGAGTTTAACCAAAATCAGGTATTTTGGTAAGGTTTACAAATACAAAAATTAGGTTTTACTCATAATGACAGTATAACTGCCACATGCAATATGACAGTTTTTTAAACATAACTCCTAAAAAAACAAATGCAAAATGACTAATAATGCCTGGAAAAATGTATCTTTGTGAAATTTAATGAAAAAAAAATATTTTGTAAGGTTTGTAAAGACACAAATTAGTTTTTTTACTCAATATGATGGTATAACTGTCATACTAAATATGAAAGTTGTATAAACATAACTGCAAAACCAAACATGTTTTATGTCTATGTGTAATATTGTATCTATGTGAGTTTTACCAGAATCAGGTATTTTGGTAAGATTTACAAATACAAAAATTAGGTTTTACTCACTATGACAGTATACTGTCACATTCAATCTGACAGTTATGTAAACATAACTCCTAAACCACACATGCAAAATGGCTAATAATGCCTGGAGAAATGTATCTGTGTGAGTTTTACTAGGAAAAACAATTTGTAAGGTTTGTAAAGACACACGTTAGTTTTTTTTTACTCAATATGACAGTATAACTGTCATAATATACATGCAGAAAATATATAAACATGACTCCAAAACCAAACTTGCAATCCATCTAAAAATGTCTGTAATATTGAATCTATGTGAGTTTTACCAAAATGAGGTATTTTGGTAAGGTTGACAAATAAAAAAAATAGGTTTTACTGATAGTGACATTATAAGTGCCACACTCAATATGACAGTTATTTAAACATAAGTCATAAACGACACATGAAAATGGCTATTAAACCTGGAGAAATGTATCCTTGTTAGTTTTACTGGAGTAATGATCTTTTGTAAGGTTTACAAAGACACAAGTTTTTTTACTCAATATGACGGTATAACTGTCAAACTAAAAAAAGTTATAGAAACATAACTCCAAAACCAAACTCAAAAACCAAACATGCAATCCATTAAAAAATGCCTGTAATATTAAATATATGTGAGTTTTATCAGAATCAGGTATTTTGGTAAGGTTTACAATACCAAAATTAGGTTTTACTCATAATGACAGTATAACTGCCACGCTCAATATGACAGTTATTTAAACATAACTCCTAAAACACACATGCAAAATGACTAATAATGCGTGGAAAAATGTATCTTTGTGATTTTTACTGGAAAAAAATATTTTGTAAGGTTAATAAAGATACTGTTTTTTTTTGTTTTTTTAACTCAATATGATGGTGTCATACTAAAAATGAAAGTTTTATAAACATAACTCCAAAACCAAACTTGCAATTCGTAAAAAAAAATGGCTGTAATATTGAATATATTTGATTTTTACCAGAATCAGGTATTTTGGTAAGGATTACAAATACAAAAATTAGGTTTTACTCATATTGACGGATAACCGCCAATTTTTTTTAAACATAACTCATAAACAAAACATGCTAAATGGCTAATAATGCCTGGAGAAAAGTATCTTTGTGAGTTTTACTGGAAAAAAATAAATACAAATTGTAAGGTTTGTAAAGACACAAGTTAGTTTTTTCTAACTCAAAAAGACAGTATAGCTGTCATACTAAATGGAAAAGTTATATAAACATAACTCCAAAACCAAACATGCATTATGTCTAAGAATGCCTGAAATGATGTATCCATGTGAGTTATACTAGAATCAGTTGTTTTTGTAAATTTTGCAAATACAAAATATTGGTTTTACTCACTATGACAGTATACTGTCACATTCGATCTGACAGTTATTTAAACATAACTCCTAAACCACATATTCAAAATGACTAATAATGCCTGGAGAAATGTATCTCTGTGAATTTTTCTGGAAAAAAATATTTTTTACAACACAATTTTTTTTTACTCAAAATGACAGCAGTATACTGTCATAGTGAGTAAAACCTTATTTTTGTATTTGTAAACCTTACCAAAATACCTGATTGTAGTAAAACTCACATAGATACAATATTACAGGCATTTTTTGAACATAATGCAAGTTTGGTTTTGGAGTTATGTTTATATAACTTTCATATTTAGTATGACAGTTTTACTGTCATATTAAGTAAAAAACAAAACTAACTTGTGTCTTTACAAACCTTACAAAATATATATATTTTTTTTTCAGTAAAACTCACAAAGGCATTATTAGTCATTTTGTATGTGTGGTTTAGGAGTTATGTTTAAATAACTGTCAGATTGAATGTGACAGCATACTGTCATAGTGAGTAAATTCAATATTTTCTATTTTCAAACCTTAAAAAAACAACTGATTCTAGTAAAACTCACATGGATACAATGTTACAGGCATTTTTAGACATAATGCATGTTTGGTTTTGGAGTTTTGTTTATATACATTTTACATTTAGTATGACAGTTATACTGTCATATGGAGTAAAAAACAACTAACTTGTGTCTTTACAAACCTTACTAAAATGTTGTTTTTTTCAGGAAAACTCACAAAGATGCATTTCTCCAGTCATTATTAGCCATTTAGCATGTTTGGTTTAGGAGTTATGTTTAAATAACTGTCATTTTGAACGTTGCAGTTATACTGTCATTATGAGTAAAACCAAATTTTTGTATTTGTAAACCTTACCAAAATCCCTGTTTGTGGTAAAACTCACATAGATTCAATATTACATGCATTTTTAGACGGATTGCATGTTTGGTTTTGAAGTTATGTTTATATAACTTTCAAATTTAGTAAGACAGTTATACCATCATATTGAATAAAAAAAAATAACTTGTGTCCGAACAAACCTTACAAAATATTTTTTTTCCAGTAAAACTCACAAAAATAAATTTCTCCAGGCAATATTAGCCATTTTGCATGTGTGGTTTAGGAGTTATGTTTAAATAACTGTCAGATTGAATGTAACAGTATACTGTCATAGTGAGTAAAACCAATATTTTGTATTTGAAAACCTTACAAAAACAACTGATTCTACTAAAACTCACATGGATGCAATATTACAGGCATTTTTAGACATAATGCATGTTTGTTTTTGGAGTTATAATTATATAACTTTTACATTTAGTATGACAGTTATACTGTCATATTGAGTAAAAAAAAAAAAAAACTTGTGTCTTTAAAAACCTTACAAAATATTTTTTTTTCCCAGTAAAACTCACAAAGATAAATTTTTCCAGGCATTATTAGCCATTTTGTATGTGAGGTTTAGGAGTTATATTTAAATAACTGTCATATTGCGTGTGGCAGTTATACTGTCATTATGAGTAAAACCTAATTGTTGTATTTGTGAACCTTACCAAAATACCTGTTTGTGGTAAAACTCACATAGATTCAATATTACAGGCATTTTTAGATGGATTGCATGTTTGGTTTTGAAGTTATGTTTATATAACTTTTAAATTTAGTAAGACAGTTATAAATGATAAATGATCAATGGGTTGTACTTGTATAGCGCTTTTCTACCTTCAAGGTACTCAAAGCGCTTTGACACTACTTCCACATTTACCCATTCACACACACATTCACACACTGATGGAAGGAGCTGCCATGCAAGGCGCTAACCAGCACCCATCAGGAGCAAGGGTGAAGTGTCTTGCTCAGGACACAACGGACATGACGAGGTTGGTACTAGGTGGGGATTGAACCAGGGACCCTCGGGTCGCGCACGGCCATTCTTCCACTGCGCCACGCCGTCCGTACCATCATATTGAGTAAAAAAAACTAACTTGTGTCCAAACAAACCTTACAAAATATTTTTTTTCCAGTAAAACTCACAAAAATACATTTCTCCAGGCATTATTAGTCACTTTGAATGTGTGGTTTAGGAGTTATGTTTAAATAACTGTCAGATTGAATGTGACAGTATACTGTCATAGTGAGTAAAACCAATATTTTGTATTCCCAAAACTTACAAAAACAACTGATTCTAGTAAAACTCACATGGATACATCATTACAGGCAATTTTAGATATAATGCATGTTTGGTTGTGTAGTTATGTTTATACAACTTTTACATTAAGTATGACAGTTATACTGTCATATTGAGTAAAACAAAACTAACTTGTGTGTTTACAAACCATACAAAATAATGTTTTTCCAGTAAAACTCACAAAGACACCTTTCTCCAGGCATTATTAGCCATATAGCATGTTTGGTTTAGGAGTTATGTTTAAATATTTGTCATTTTGAACGTGGCAGTTATACTGTCATTATGAGTAAAACCAAATTTTTTTATTTGTAAACCTTACCAAAATACCTGCTACTGGAAAAAAATATTTTGTATGGTTTGCATAGACACAAATTAGTTTCTTTTACTCAATATGACAGTATAACTGTCATACTAAATATGAAAGTTATATAAACATAACTCTAAAACCAAACATGCAATCCGTCTAAAAATGCCTGTAATATTGTATCTATGTGAGTTTTACTACAATCAGGTATTTTGGTAAGGTTTACAAATACAACAATTAGGTTTTACTCATAATGACAGTATAACTGCCACACGCAATATGACAGTTATTTAAATATAACTCCTAAACCTCACATGCAAAATGGCTAATAATGCCTGGAAAAATTTATCTTTGTGAGTTTTACTGGGAAAAAAAAAAATATTTTGTAAGGTTTTTAAAGACACAAGTTTTTTTCTTTTTTACTCAATATGACAGTATAACTCTCATACTAAATGTAAAAGTTATATAATTATAACTCCAAAACCAAACATGCATTATGTCTAAAAATGCCTGTAATATTGTATCCATGTGAGTTTTACTAGAATCAGTTGTTTTTGTAAGGTTTTCAAATACAAAATATTGGTTTTACTCACTATGACAGTATACTGTCACATTCAATCTGACAGTTATTTAAACATAACTCCTAAACCACACATACAAAATGACTAATAACGCCTGGAGAAAAGTTTATTTGTGAGTTTTAAACTGTCAGATTGAATGTGACAGTATACTGTCATAGTGAGTAAAACCAATATTTTGTATTTGCAAAAATTACAAAAACAACTTATTCTAGTAAAACTCACATGGATACAATATTACAGGCATTTTTAGACATAATGCATGTTTGGTTTTGGAGTTATATTAATATAATGAGGTGGCGACTTTTCCAGGGTGTACCCCGCCTTCCGCCCGATTGTAGCTGAGATAGGCTCCAGCGCCCCCCGCCACCCCGAAGGGAATAAACGGTAGAAAATGGATGGATGGTTGGACAGTATAACTGTCATACTAAATGTAAAAGTAGTATAAACATAACTCCAAAACCAAACATGCATTATGTCTAAAAATGCCTGTAATATTGTATCCATGTGAGTTAACTAGAATCAGTTGTTTTTGTAAGTTTTGCAAATACAAAATATTGGTTTTACTCACTATGACAGTATACTGTCACATTCAATCTGACAGTTTAAAACTCACAAATAAACTTTTCTCCAGGCGTTATTAGTCATTTTGTATGTGTGGTTTAGGAGTTATGTTTAAATAACTGTCAGATTGAATGTGACAGTGTACTGTCATAGTGAGTAAAACCAATATTTTGTATTTGCAAACCTTACAAAAACAACTGATTCTAGTTCAACTCACATGAATACAATATTACAGGCATTTTTAGACATAATGCATGTTTGGTTTTGGAGTTATGTTTATAATTTGTTTACATTTAGAATGACAGTTTTACTGTCATATTGAGTAAGAAAAAAATAACTTGTGTCTTTACAAACCCATTCATCCATCCATTTTCTACCGCTTATTCCCTTTGGGGTCGCGGGGGGCGCTGGAGCCTATCTCAGGTACAATCGGGCGGAAGGCGGGGTACACCCTGGACAAGTCGACAACTTATCGCAGTCTTTACAAACTTTACAAAATTGTTTTTTTTCCATGTAAAACTTAAAAAGATACATTTCTCCAGGCATTATTAACCATTTTGCATGTGTGGTTTAGGAGTTATGTTTACATAACTGTCATATTGAATGTGGCAGTTATACTGTCATTATGAGTAAAACCTATTTTTTGTTTTTGTAAACCTTTCCAAAATACGTGATTCTTGTAAAACGAACATAGATTCATTGGTTTTGGAGTTATGTTAATATAACTTTCATATTTAGTATGACAGTTATATCATCATATTGAGTAAAACATTTAACTTGTATCTTTATAAACCTTACAAATTCGTTTTTTCCAGTAAAACTCACAAAGATACATTTCTCCAAGCATTATTAACCATTTTGCATGTGTGGTATAGGAGTTATGTTTACATAACTGTCATATTAAATGTGGCAGTTATACTGTCATTATGAGTAAAACCAAATTTGTGTATATGTAAACCTTACCGAATTACCTGATTCTGGTAAAACTCACATAGATACAATATTACAGGTATTTTTAGACATATTGCAAGTTTGGTTTTGGAGTTATGTTTATTTAACTTTTATATATAGTATGCCAGTTATACTGTCATATTAAGTAAAAAACTAACTTGTGTCTTTACAAACCTTACAATTTTTTATTATTTTTTCCAGGAAAACTCACAAAGATACATTGCTCCAGGCATTATTAGCCATTTTGCATTTGTGGTTTAGGAATTATGTTTAAATACATGTCATGTTCAATGTGGCAGTTATATTGTCATTATGAGTGAAACCAATTTTTTGTATTTGTAAACCTTATCAAAATACCGGATTCTGGTAAAACTCACATAGATACAATATTACAGGAATTTCTAGACATAAAACATGTTTGGTTTTGGAGTTGTGTTTATATAACTTTCATATTTAGTATGACAGTTATACCATTATATTGAGTAAAAAAAATAACTTGTTTCTTTATAAACATTACATTTTTTTTTTTCCAGTAAAACTCACAGATACATTTCTCCAGGTATAATTAGCCATTTATCATGTTTGGTTTAGGAGTTATGTTTAAATAACTGTCATATTGAGTGTGGCAGTTATACTGTCATTATGAGTAAAACCTAGATTTTGTATTTGTAAACCTTACCAAAATACCTAATTCTGGTAAAAATCACATAGATACAATATTACAGGCATTTTTAGACATAATGCATGTTTGGTTTTGGAGTTATGTTTATACAACTTTCATATTTAGTATGACAGTTATACCATTATATTGAGTAAAAAAAAAAAATTGTGTCTTTATAAACCTTTTTTTTTTCCAGTAAAACTCACAAAGATACATTTATCCAGGTATAATTAGCCATTTATCATGTTTGGTTTAGGAATTATGTTTAAATAACTGTCATATTGAGTGTGGCAGTTATACTGTCATTATGAGTAAAACCTATTTTTTTTACCACATCGATACAATATTACAGGAATTTTTAGACATAAAGCATGTTTGGTTTTGGAGTTATGTTTATATAACTTTCATATTTAGTATGAAAGTTATACCATCAAATTGAGTAAAAAAACAAACTAAATTGTATCTTTACAAACCTTACAAAATATTGTTTTCCAGTAAAATTCACAAATATACCTTTCTCTAGGCATTATTAGTCATTTTGCATTTGTGTTTTAGGAGTTATGTTTAAATAACTGTCATATTGAGTGTGGCAGTTATACTGTCACTATGAGTAAAACCTAATTTTTGTTTTTGTAAACCTTACCAAAATACCTGATTCTGATAAAACTCACATATTGCATATTTGGTTTTGGAGTTGTGTTTATATAACTTTCATATATAGTGTGACAGCTATACTGTAATATTGTGTAAAAAAAAAACTAACTTGTGTCTTTACAAACCTTACAAAATATTTTTTCCAGTTAAACTCACAAAGATACATTCCTCAAGGCATTATTAGCCATATTGTCGGATTGATTGCGACAGTATACGTATTTATGAGTTAAACTAATATTTTGTATGAGTAAAACCTAATTTTTGTATTTTTCAACATTACCAAAATACCTGATTCTTGTAAAACTCACATAGATACAATATTACAGGCATTTTTAGACATAATGCATGTTTGGTTTTGGAGTTATGTTTATATAACTTTTACATTTATTATGACAGTTATACAAACATATTGAATAAAAAAAACTAATTTGTGTCTTTACAAACCTTACAAAATAATTTTATTTTCCAGTTAAACTCACAAAGATACCTTTCTCCAGGCAGTATTAGCCATTTAGCATGTTTAAATTAGGAGTTATGTTTAAATAACTGTAATTTTGAACGTGGCAGTTATACTGTCATTATGAGTAAAACCTACTTTTTGTATTTGTAAACCTTTCCAAAATACCTGATTCTGGTCAAACTCACATAGATTTAATACTACAGGCATTTTTAGACATAATGCATGTTTGGTTTTGGCGTTATGTTTATATAACTGTCATTTTGAATCTGGTAGTTATACTGTCATTATGAGTAAAAAAACTAACTTCTGTCTTTACAAACCTTACAAAATATTTTTTTTTTCCCAGTTAAACTCACAAAGATACATTTACCCAGGCATTATTAGCCATTTAACATGTTTGGTTTCGGAGTTATGTTTAAATAACTGTCAAATTGAGTGTGGCAGTTATACTGTCATTATGAGTAAAACCTATTTTTTGTATTTGTAAACCTTACCAAAATACCTGATTCTGGTAAAACCCACATCGATACAATATCACAGGAATTTTTAGACACAAAGTATGTTTGGTTTTGGAGTTATGTTTATATAACTTTCATATTTAGTATGACAGTTATACCATCATATTGAGTAATAAAACACTAATTTGTATCTTTACAAACCTTACAAAATATTGTTTTCCAGTAAAATTCACAAATATACATTTCTCTAGGCATTATTAGTCATTTTGCATTTGTGTTTTAAAGTTAAAGTTAAAGTTAAAGTCCCAATGATTGTCACACACACACTAGGTGTGGTGAAATTTGTCCTCTGCATTTGACCCATCCCCTTGATCACCCCCTGGGAGGTGAGGGGAGCAGCGGTGCTGCGCCCGGGAATCATTTTTGGTGATTTAACCCCCAATTCCAACCCTTGATGCTGAGTGCCAAGCAGGGACGTAATGGGTCCCATTTTTTTATAGTCTTTGGTATGACTCGGCCGGGGTTTGAACTCACAACCTACCGATCTCAGGGCGGACACTCTAACCACTAGATAGGAGTTATGTTTAAATAACTGTCATATTGAGGGTGACAGTTATACTGTCACTATGAGTAAAACCTAATTTTTTGATTTGTAAACTTTACCAAATACCTGATTCTGATAAAACTTACATATAATAAATATTACAGACATTTTTAAACGGATTGCATGTTTGGTTTTGGAGTTATGTTTATAAAACTTTCATATATAGTATGACAGCTATACTGTAAAATTAAGTTTAAAAAATAACTTGTGTCTTTACAAACCTTACAAAATATTTGTTCCTGTAAAATTCACAAAGATACATTCCTCCAGGCATTATTAGCCATTTTGTCAGATTGATTGTGACAGTATACTCTCATTATGAGAAAAACTAATATTTTGTATTTGTAAACCTTACAAAAACAACTGATTCTAGTAAAAATCACGTAGATACAAAGTTATAGGAATTTTTAGACATAATGCATGTTTTGGTTTTGGAGTTATGTTTAAATAATTTTCATATTGAATGTGGCAGTATACTGTCATTATGAGTAAAACCTAATGTTTGTATTTGTCAACCTTACCAAAATACCTGATTCTGGTAAAACTCAAAAAGATACAATATTACAGGCATTTTTAGACAAAATGCATTTTGGTTTTGGAGTTATGTTTATATAACTGTTATTTTGAATATGGCAGTTATACTGTCATTATGAGTAAAACCCAATTTTTGTATTTGTAAACCTCACCAAAATAACTAATTCTGGTAAAACTCACATATATTCAATAATACAGGCATTTTTAGACGGATTGCAAGTTTGGTTTTGGTGTTATATTTATTCAACTTTCATATTTAGTATGACAGTTATACTGTCATATTGAGTAAAAAAAAGCTAACTTGTGTCTTTACAAACCTTAGAAACTATTTTTTTCCTGTAAAACTTACAAAGATACATTTCTCCAGGCATTATTTGACATTTTGCTTGCATGGTTTAGGAGTTATGTTTAAATAACAGTCAGATTGAATGTGACAGTATACTGTCATAGTAGTTTTTTACTCAATATGCCAGTAATGTTCTTAAAATCCTGCGATAATGCGAAAAAATCAATAAAATTGTTTTTCAACATAATTCCTACACCAAACATGCAACATGCCTAATAATGCCTGCTATATTCAATTTGACAGTTATTTAAACATAACTTCCTAACCACACATGCAAATAGGCTAATAAAGCCTAAAACAATGCATCCTTGTGAGTTTTACTCTAAACATATGCTATTTTAAGGCTTGCAAACACAAAAAGTAGTGTTTTACTCATTTTGACAGTAATGTTCTTAAAATCCTGAGATAATGCGAAATAAGCAATAAAAATGTTTTTCAACATAATTCCTACACCAAACATGCAACATGTCTAATAATGCCTGAAGACATGTATCGTTGTTAGTTTTACTAGAAAAAATATATTTTGTAAGTTTTGCAAAGAGTCAAGTAAGTTTTTTTAATTCAATATGACAGTATAACTGTCATACCAAATATGAAAGTTATATAAACATAACTCCAAAACTGAAAATGCATTATGTCGAAAAATGCCTAAAATATTGTATCTATGTGAGTTTTACAAGAATCAGTTAATTTGGTAAGGTGTACAATTACATAAATTAGGGGTTTACTCATAATGATAGTTAACTGCTACATTAAATTTGACTGTTATTTAAACATAACTCCCTAACCACACATGCAAAATAGGTTAATAAAGCCTAAAACAATGCATCCTTGTGAGTTTTACTCGAAACATATGCTATTTTAAGGCTTGCAAACACAACAAGTAGTGTTTTACTCATTTTGACAGTAATGTTCTTAAAATCCTGAGATAATGCGAAATAAGCAATAATAATGTTTTTCAACATAATTCCTACACCAAACATGCAACATGTCTAATAATGCCTGAAGACATGTATCTTTGTTAGTTTTACTAGAAAAATTATATTTTGTAAGTTTTGCAAAGAGTCAAATAAGTTTTTTAAATTCAATATGACAGTATAACTGTCATACCAAATATGAAAGTTATATAAACATAACTCCAAAACTGAAAATGCATTATGTCTAAAAATGCCTAAAATATTGTATCTATGTGAGTTTTACAAGAATCAGTTAATTTGGTAAGGTGTACAATTACATAAATTAGGGGTTTACTCATAATGATAGTTAACTGCTACATTAAATTTAACTGTTATTTAAACAAAACTCCCTAACCACACATGCAAAATAGGTTAATAAAGCCTAAAACAATGCATCCTTGTGAGTTTTACTCGAAACATATGCTATTTTAAGGCTTGCAAACACAACAAGTAGTGTTTTACTCATTTTGACAGTAATGTTCTTAAAATCCTGAGATAATGCGAAATAAGCAATAATAATGTTTTTCAACATAATTCCTACACCAAACATGCAACATGTCTAATAATGCCTGAAGACATGTATCTTTGTTAGTTTTACTAGAAAAATTATCTTTTGTAAGTTTTGCAAAGAGGCAAATAAGTTTTTTTAATTCAATATGACAGTATAACTGTCATACCAATTATGAAAGTTATATAAACATAACTCCAAAACTGAACATGCATTATGTCTAAAAATACCTGTAATATTGTATCTATGTGAGTTTCACCAGAATCAGGTAATTTGGTAAGGTTTACAAATACAGAAATATTTTCATAATGACAGTATAACTGCTTCATTCAATTTGACTGTTATTTAAACATAACTTCCTAATCACACATTCAAATAAGTTAATAAAGCCTAAAACAATGCATCCTTGTGAGTTTTACTCTAAACATATGCTATTTTAAAGCTTACAAACACAAAAAGTAGTGTTTTACTCATTTTGACAGTAATGTTCTTAAAATCCTGAGATAATGCGAAATAAGCAATAAAAATGTTTTTCAAAATAATTCCTACACCAAACAAGCAACATGTCTAATAATGCCTGGATACATGTATCTTTGTTAGTTATACTAGAAAAATTATCTTTTGTAAGTTTTACAAAGACTCAAGTTAGTTTTTTTAATACAATATGACAGTATAACTGTCATACCAAATATGAAAGTTATATAAACATAACTCCAAAACTAAACATGCATTATGTCTAAAAATGCCTAAAATATTGTATCTATGTGAGTTTTGCAAGAATCAGTTAATTTGGTAAGGTGTACAATTACATAAATTAGGGGTATACTCATAATGACAGATAACTGCTACATTCAATTTGACAGTTATTTAAACATAACTTCTAACCACACATGCAAAATAGGCTAATAAAGTCTAAAACAATGCATCCATGTGAGTTTTACTCGAAACATATGCTATTTAAAAGTTTGCGAACACAAAAAGTAGTTTTTTACTCATATGACAGTAATGTTCTGAAAATCCTGAGATAAAGCGAAATAAGCAATAAAAATGTTTTTCAACATATTTCCTACACCAAACATGCAACATGTCTAATAATGCGTGAAGACGTGTATCTTTGTTAGTTTTACTTGAAAAATTATCTTTTGTAAGTTTTTCAAAGAGGCAAGTTAGTTTTTTTAATACAATATGACAGTATAACTGTTATACCAAATATGAAATATATATAAACATAACTCCAAAATTGAACATTCATTATGTCTAAAAATGCCTAAAATATTGTATCTATGTGAGTTTCACTAGAATCAGGTAATTTGGTAAGGTTTACAAATCCCTTTTTTTTTTCATAATGAAAAAAAAATTACTAGAAAAATTATCTTCTGTAAGTTTTGCCATGACGCAAGTTAGTTTTTTTAATTCAATATGACAGTATAAATGTCATACCAAATATAAAAGTTGTATAAACATAACTCCAAAACTGAACATGCATTATGTCTAAAAATGACTAAAATATTACATCTATGATAGTGTTAAAAGAATCAGTTAATTTGGTAAGGTGTACAATTACATAAATTAGGGGTTTACTAATAATGACAGATAACTGCTAAATTCAATTTGACAGTTATTTAAAAATAACTTCCTAACCACACATGCAAAATAGCCTAATACAGCCTAAAACAATGCATCCTTGTGAGTTTTACTCGAAACATATGTTATTTTAAGGCTTGCAAACACAAAAAGTAATTATGCCTGGAGAAATGTATCTTTGTGAGTTTTACTGGGAAAACATTTTTTTGTAAGGTTTATAAAGACAAAAGTTTTTGTTTTTTTTTAACTCAATATGATGGTATAACTGTCAAACTAAATATAAAAGTAATATAAACATAATTCCAAAACCAAACTCCTAAACCAAACTTGCAATCCGTCTTAAACTGCCTGTAATATTGAATCTATATGAGTGTCACATTCAATCTGACAGCTATTTAAACATAACTCCTAAACCACACATGCAAAATGACTAATAATGCCGAGAAAAATGTAGCTCTGTGAATTTTAATGGAAAAAAATATTTTGTAAGGTTTTTAAAATTACAAGTTTGTTATTTTTTACTCAATTTCACAGTATAACTGTCATACTAAATATGAAAGTTATATACACATAACTCTAAAACCAAACTTGCAATCCGTCTAAAAATGCCTGTAATATTGAATCTATGTGAGTTTTACCAAAATCAGGTATATTGGTAAGTTTTACAAATACAAAAATTAGGTTTTCCTCATAATGACAGTATATCTGTCACACTCAATATGACAGTTTTTTAAACATAACTCATAAAAAACAAATGCAAAATGACTAATAATGCCTGGAAAAATGTATCTTTGTGAATTTTAATGAAAAAAAAAATATTTTGTATGGTTTGTAAAGACACAAATTAGTTTTTTTTTTACTTAATACAACTGTCATACTATATATGAAAGTTATATAAACATAACTCCAAAACCAAACATGTTTTATGTCTAAAAATGCCTGTAATATTGAATCTATGTGAGTTTTACCAGAATCAGGTATTTTGGTAAGGTTTACCAATACAAAAAATAGGTTTTACTCATAATGACAATATAACTGCCACATTTAACATGACAGGTATTTAAACATAATTCCTAAACCGGTAAGGTTTACAAATACAAAAAATAGGTTTTACTCATAATGACAATATAACTGCCACATTTAACATGACAGGTATTTAAACATAATTCCTAAACCAAACATGATAAATGCCTAATAATGCCTGGAGAAATGTATCTTTGTGAGTTTTACTGGAAAAAACGAATTTGTAAGGTTTATAAAGATACAAGTTACATTTTTTACTCAATATGATGATATAACTGTCATACAAAATATGAAAGATATATTATCATAACTCCAAAACCAATGAATCTATGTTCGTTTTACTAGAATCAGGTATTTTGGTAAGGTTTACAAAAACAAAAAATAGGTTTTACTCATAATGACAGTATAACTGCCACATTCAATATGACAGTTATGTAAACATAACTCCTAAACCACACATGCAAAATGGTTAATAATGCCTGGAGAAATTTATCTTTTTATGTTTTACAGGGAAAAAAAACAATTTTGTAAGGTTTGTAAAGACTGCGATGAGATGGCGACTTGTCCAGGGTGTACGCCGCCTTCCGCCCGATTGTAGCTGAGATCGGCTCCAGCGCCCCCCCGCGACCCCAAAGGGAATAAGCTGTAGAAAATGGATGGATGAATGGGTTTGTAAAGACACAAGTTATTTTTTTCTTACTCAATATGACAGTAAAACTGTCATACTAAATGAAAAAAATATATAAACATAACTCCAAAACCAAACATGCATTATGTCTAAAAATGCCTGTAATATTGTATTCATGTGAGTTTAACTAGAATCAGTTGTTTTTGTAAGGTTTGCAAATACAAAATATTGGTTTAACTCACTATGACAGTATACTGTCACATTCAATCTGACAGTTATTTAAACATAATTCCTAAACCAAACATGTTTTATGTCTAAAAATTCCTGTAATATTGTATCTATATGAGTTTTACCAGAATCAGGTATTTTGGTAAGGTTTACAAATTAAAAAAAAAATGTATTTACTCATAATGACAATATAACTGCCACACTCAACATGACAGTTATTTAAACTTTACTCATAATGACAGTATAATTGCAACATTTGATATGACAGTTATTTAAACATAACTCCTAAACCAAACATGATAAATGGCTGGCTAATAATGCCTGGAGAAATGTATTAGTGTGAGTTTTACTGGAAACAACTAATTTGTAAGGTTTATAAAGACACAAGTTAGTTTTTTTATTGAATATGATGGTATAACTGTCATACTAAATATGAAAGTTATATAAATATAACTCCAAAACCAAACATACATTATGTCTAAAAATGCCTTTAATATTGTATCTATGTGAGTTTTACCAGAATCAGGTATTTTGGTAAGGTTTACAATTACAAAAAATAGGTTTTTATTTATAATGACACACGATACAATAACTACCCCACTCAATCTGACAGTTATTTAAACATAATTCCTAAACCAAACATGTTTTATGTCTAAAAATTCCTATAATATTGTATCTATATGAGTTTTACCAGAATCAGGTATTTTGGTAAGGTTTACAAATAAAAAAAATTATTTATTTACTCATAATGACAATATAACTGCCACACTCAACATGACAGTTATTTAAACATAATTCCTAAACCAAACATGATACATGGCTAATAATGCCTGGAAAAATTTTTTCTTTTTGATGTTTACTAGGAACAAATATTTTGTAAGGTTTGTAAAGACAAAAGTTAGTTTTTTTTTACTCAATATGATGGTATAACTGTCATACTAAATATGAAAGTTATATAAACATAATTCCAAAACCAAACTCCTAAACCAAACTTGCAATATGTCTTAAACTGCCTGTAATATTTAATCTATGTGAGTTTTACCAGAATCAGGTATTTTGGTAAGGTTTACAAATACAAAACTTGGGTTTTACTCATAATGACAGTATAATTGCAACATTTGATATGACAGTTATTTAAACATAACTCCTAAACCAAACATGATAAATGGCTGGCTAATAATGCCTGGAGAAATGTATCAGTGTGAGTTTTACTGGAAACAAATAATTTGTAAGGTTTATAAAGACACAAGTTAGTTTTTTTATTGAATATGATGGTATAACTGTCATACTGAATATGAAAGTTATATAAATATAACTCCAAAACCAAACATACATTATGTCTAAAAATGCCTTTAATATTGTATCTATGTGAGTTTTACCAGAATCAGGTATTTTGGTAAGGTTTACAATTACAAAAAATAGGTTTTTATTTATAATGACACACGATACAATAACTACCCCACTCAATATGACAGTTATTTAAACATAACTCCTAAACCAAACATGATAAATGGCTAATTATGCCTGGAGAAATGTACCTTTGTGAGTTGTGGGGGGAAAAAAAATGTAAGGTTTATAAAGACACAAGTTTTTTTTTTTTTTTACTCAATATGATGGTATAACTGTCATACTAAATATGAAAGTTGTATACACATAACTCCAAAACCAAACATGCATTATGTCTAAAAATGCCTGCAATATTGTATCTATGTGATTTTTACCAGAATCAGGTATTTTTGGTAAGGTTTACAAATACAAAAAATAGGTTTTACTCATAATGACAGTATACTGTCACATTCAACCTGACAGTTATTTAAACATAACTCCTAAACCACAAATACAAAATGGCTAATAATGCCTGGAGAAATGTATCTTTGTGAGTTTTCCTGGAAAAAAAAATATAATTTATAAGGTTTGTAAAGACACAAGTTAGGTTTTTTTTACTTAATATGACAGTATAACTGTCATACTAAATATGAAAGTTAAATAAACACAACTCCAAAACCAAACTTGCAATACGTCTAAAAATGCCTGTAATATTGAATCTATTTGAGTTTTATCAGAATCAGGTATTTAGGTAAGGTTTACAAATACAAAAATTGGGTTTTACTCATAATGACAGTATAACTGCCATATTCAAAATAACAGTTATTTAAACACAACTCCTAAACCAAACATGCTAAATGGCTAATAATGCCTGGAGAAATGTATCTTTGTGAATTTTACTAGAAAAAACTATTTTGTAAGGTTTGTAAAGACAAAAGTTTTTTTTTTTTTACTGAATATGATGGTATAACTGGGCTTCACGGTGGAAGAGGGGTTAGTGCATCTGCGAAGGTCCTGAGTAGTCTTGGGTTCAATCCCGGGCTCGGGATCTTTCTGTGTGGAGTTTGCATGTCCTCCCCGTGACTGCATGGGTTCCTTCCGGGTACTCCGGCTTCCTCCCACCTCCAAAGACATGCACCTGGGGATAAGTTGATTGGCAACACTAAATTGGCCCTAGTGTGTGGATGTGAGTGTGAATGTTGTCTGTCTATCTGTGTTGGCCCTGCGATGAGGTGGCGACTTGTCCAGGGTGTACCCCGCCTTCCGCCCGATTGTAGCTGAGATAGTCTCCAGCGCCCCCCACGACCCCAAAGGGAATAAGCGGTAGAAAATGGATGGATGGATGGATGATGGTATAACTGTCAAATTAAATATAAAATTAATATAAACATAATTCCAAAAACAAACTCCTAAACCAAACTTGCAATCCGTCTTAAACTGCCTGTAATATTGAATCTATATGAGTTTTACCAGAATCAGGTATTTTGGTAAAGACACGAGTTAGTTTTTTTTTTTTTACACAATTTAACAGTATAGCTGTCATACTATATATGAAAGTTATATAAACACAACTCCAAAACCAAATATGCAATCCGTCTAAAAATGCCTGTAATATTGAATACATGTGAGTTTTATCAGAATCAGGTATTTTGGTAAGGTTTACAAAAACTAAAATTAGGTTTTACTCATAGTGACAGTATAACTGCCACACTCAATATGACAGTTAATTAAACATAACTCCTAAAACACAAATGCAAAATGACTAATAATGCCTAGAGAAAGGTATATTTGTGAATTTTACTGGAAAACAAAATTCTGTAAGGTTTGTAAAGATACAAATTATTTTTTGTTTTTTACTCAATATGATGGTATAACTTTCATACTAAATATGAAAGTTATATAAACATAACTCCAAAACCAAACATGCTTTATGTCTAAAAATCCCTGCAATATTGTATCGATGTGGGTTTTACCAGAATCAGGTATTTTGGTAAAATTTACAAATACAAAAAATAGGTTTTACTCATAATGACAGTATAACTGCCACACTCAATATGACAGTTGTTTAAACATAACTCCTAAACCAAACATGATAAAAGGCTAATTATGCCTGGAGAAATAAATCTTTGTGAGTTTTACTGGGAACATTTTGTAAGGTTTATAAAGACACAAGTTATCTTATTTTTTTTTACTCAATAGGATGGTATGACTGTCATACTAAATATAAAAGTTGTATAAACATAACTCCAAAACCAAACATGCATGATGTCTAAAAATGCCTGCAATATTGTATCTATGTGCGTTTTACCAGAATCAGGTATTTTGGTAAGGTTTACAAATACAAACATTGGGTTTTACTCATAATGAAAGTATAACTGCCATATTCAAAATAACAGTTATTTAAACATAACTCCTAAACCAAACATGCTAAATAGCTATAAATGCCTGGAGAAATGTATCTTTGTGAGTTTTACTAGAAAAAAATATTTTGTAAGGTTTGTAAAGACAAAAAATTTTTTTTTTTACTCAATATGATGGTTTAACTGTCAAACTAAATATAAAAGTAATGTAAACATAATTCCAAAACCAAACTCCTAAACCAAACTTGCAATCCGTCTTAAACTGCCTGTAATATTGAATCTATATGAGTTTTACCAGAATCAGGTATTTTGGTAAGGTTTACAAATACAAAACTTGGGTTTTACTCATAATGACAGTATAACTGCATTATTTGATATGACAGTTATTTAAACATAACTCCTAAACCAAACATGATAAATGGCTAATAATGCCTGGAAAAATGTATATGAACATAACTCCAAAACCAAACATGCATTATGTCTAAAAATGCCTGTAATATTGTATCTATGTGAGTTTTACCAGAATCAGGTATTTTGGTAAGGTTTATAAATACAAAATTTAGGTTTTACTCATAATGACAGTATAACTGCCATATTCAAAATAACAGTTATTTAAACATAACTCCTAATCCAAACATGATAAATGGCTAATAATGCCTGGAGAAATGTATCATGGTGAGTTTTACTGGAAACAAATAATTTGTAAGGTTTATAAAGACACAAGTTAGTTTTTTTATTTAATATGATGGTATAACTGTCATACTAAATATGAAAGTTATATAAACATAACTCCAAAACCAAACATGCATTATGTCTAAAAATGCCTGTAATATTGTATCTATGTGAGTTTTACCAGAATCAGGTATTTTGGTTAAGGTTGACCAATACAAAAATTAGGTTTTACTCATAATGACAGTATAACTGCCACATTGACTGCCACCAAACATGCATTATGTCTAAAAATGCTTATAATTTTGTATCCATGTGAGTTTTACTAGAATCAGTTGTTTTTGTAAGGTTTACAAATACAAACTATTAGTTTTACTCATAATGACAGTATACTGTCACAATTAATCAGACAAAATGGCTAATAATGCCTAGAGGAATGTATCTTTGTGAGTTTTACTGGAAAAAATATTTTGTAAGGTTTGTAAAGACACAAGTTAGTTGTTTTTTTTACACAATTTAACAGTATAGCTGTCATACTATATATGAAAGTTATATAAACATAATTCCAAAACCAAATATGCAATCCATCTAAAAATGCCTGTAATATTGAATATATGTGAGTTTTATCAGAATCGGGTATTTTGGTAAGGTTTACGAATTAAAAAATTAGGTTTTACTCATAATGACAGTAATCTCACAAAGATACATTTCTCCAGGCATTATAGCCATTTCGCATGTGTGGTTTGGTAGTTATGTTTAAATAACTGTCAAATTGAATGTGACAGTATACTATCATGGTGAGTAAAACCAATATTTTGTAGTTGCAAACCTTACTACAACAATTGATTTTAGTAAAACTCGCATGGATACAAAATTACAGGCATTTTTAAACATAATGCATGTTTGGTTTTGGAGTTATGTTTATATATTTTTTACATTCAGTATTCCAGTTATACTGTCATATTGAGTAAAAAAAAACAACTTGTGTCTTTATAAACCTTAAAAAAAAATTTTTTCCAGTAAAACTCACAAAGATACATTTCTCCAGGCATTATAGCCTATTAACCATGTTTGGTTTAGAGTTATCAATCAATCAATCAATGTTTATTTATATAGCCCTAAATCACAAGTGTCTCAAAGGGCTGCACAAGCCACAACGACATCCTCGGTATAGCCCACATAAGGGCAAGGAAAAACTCACCCCAGTGGGACGTCGATGTGAATGACTATGAGAAACCTTGGAGAGGACCGCATATGTGGGTAACCCCCCCCCTCTAGGGAGACCGAATGCAATGGATGTCGAGTGGGTCTAACATAATATTGTGAGAGTCCAGTCCATAGTGGATCCAGCATAACAGTAAGAGTCCAGTCCACAGTGGGGTCAGCAGGAAACCATCCCGAGCGGAGACGGGTCAGCAGCGCAGAGATGTTCCCAACCGATATACAGGCGAGCGGTCCACCCCGGGTCCCGACCCCGGACAGCCAGCACCCCATCCATGGCCACCGGATCTGTGTGTCTCCCCTTCCACAAGGGATAGGGGGGAGCAGAGGAGAGCAGAGGAGAAAAGAAAAGAAACGGCAGATCAACTGGTCTAAAAAAAGGGGGGCTATTCAAAGGCTAGAGTATACAAATGAGTTTTGAGATGGGACTTAAATGTTTCTACTGAGGTAGCATCTCTAACTGTTACCGGGAGGGCATTCCATAGTGCTGGAGCCCGAATAGAAAACGCTCTACAGCCCGCAGACTTTTTTTGGGCTCTGGGAATCACTAATAAGCCGGAGTTCTTTGAACGCAGATTTCTTGCCGGGACATATGGTACAATACAATCGGCAAGATAGGCTGGAGCTAGACTGTGTAGTATTTTATACGTAAGTAGTAAAACCTTAAAGTCGCATCTTAAGTGCACAGGAAGCCAGTGCAGGTGAGCCAGTATAGGCGTAATATGATCAAACTTTCTTGTTCTTGTCAAAAGTCTAGCAGCCGCATTTTGTACCAACTGTAATCTTTTAATGCTAGACATAGGGAGACCCGAAAATAATACGTTACAGTAATCGAGACGAGACGTAACGAACGCATGAATAATGATCTCAGCGTCGCTAGTGGACAAAATGGAACGAATTTTAGCGATATTACAGAGATGAAAGAAGGCCGTTTTAGTAACACTCTTAATGTGTGACTCAAAGGAGAGAGTTAGGTCGAAGATAATACCCAGATTCTTTACTGAGTCGCTTTGTGTAATTGTTTGGTTGTCAAATGTTAAGGTGGTATTATCAAATAAATGTCGGTGTTTAGCAGGACCGATAATCAGCATTTCCGTTTTCTTAGTGTTGAGTTGCAAGAAGTTAGCGGACATCCATTGTTTAATTTAATTAAGACACGCCTCCAGCTGACTACAATCCGGCGTGTTGGTCAGCTTTAGGGGCATGTAGAGTTGGGTGTCATCAGCATAGCAATGAAAGCTAACACCGTATTTGCGTATGATGTCGCCTAGCGGCAACATGTAAATACTAAAGAGTGCAGGGCCAAGAACCGAACCTTGGGGGACTCCGCACGTTACCTTAACATAGTCCGAGGTCACATTGTTATGGGAGACGCACTGCATCCTGTCAGTAAGATAAGAGTTAAACCACGACAAGGCTAAGTCTGACATACCAATACGTGTTTTGATACGCTCTAATAAAATGTTATGATCGACGGTATCGAAAGCAGCGATAAGATCAAGAAGCAGCAACATAGATGACGCATCAGAATCCATCGTTAGCAGTAGATCATTAGTCATTTTTGCGAGGGCTGTCTCCGTAGAGTGATTTGCCCTGAAACCGGATTGAAAAGGTTCACAGAGATTGTTAGACATTAAGTGTTCATTTAGCTGCTGTGCGACAATTTTTTCGAGGATTTTCGAGATAAACGGAAGGTGGGACACCGGCCGGTAGTTTACCATGAGGTCAGGATCGAGGTTAGGTCTTTTGAGCAAAGGATGAATAACCGCTTTTTTGAATGCTAGTGGAACAGTGCCAGAGGAAAGTGATAAGTTTATAATATTTAGCACTGATGGACCTAATAATACAAATAGCTCCTTAATAAGTTTCCCAGGAAATGGGTCAAGTAGACATGTTTGTTTTGTCCCATTGACACATCTTAACAATTCCTCTAGTGTTATTTCATCAAAGAGAGAGAAACTATTTTGGAGGGCGGTATCCTTCGTAGATACAGTCGTATCTGTGTTAATAGAACCCAGTTATAGCTGCGATGCATTGTCTTTAATCTCCTTTCTAATGAGTTCAATTTTCTTATTAAAGAAATTCATAAAATCATCTGCTGAGTGGGTGGAGCTAGGTTTAAATAACTGTCATATTGAGTGTGGTAGATATACTGTCATTATGAGTAAAACCTATTTTTTGTATTTGTAAAATTACCAAAATAACTGAAAACTCACATGGATAAAATATTACAGGGTTTTTTAGACATAAAGCATGTTTCCATCATATTGAGTAAAAAAAAAACTAACTTGTGTCCATACAAACCTTACAAAATATTTTTTTTCCAGTAAAACTCACAAAAATACATTTCTCCAGTTATTATTAGCCATTTTGCATCTGTGGTTTAGAATTTGTGTTTAAATAACAGTCAGATTGAATGTGACAGTATACTGTCATAGTGAGTAAAACCTAATTTTTGTATTTGTAAACCTTAACAAAATACCTGATTCTAGTAAAACTCACATAGATTCAATATTACAGGCATTTTTAGACGGATTGCATGTTTGGTATTGGAGTTATGTTTATATAACTTTTACATTTATTATGACAGTTATACAAACATATTAAATAAAAAAAACTATTTTGTGTCTTATCAAACCTTACAAAATATTTTTTTTCCTGTAAAATTCACAAAGATACATTTCTCCAGGCATTATTAGCCATTTTGCATGTGTGGTTTAGGAGTTATGTTAACATAACTGTCATATTGAGGGTGGCAATTATACTGTCATTATGAGTAAATTTTTGTATTTATAAACCTTACCAAAATTCCTGATTCTGTTAAAACTCACATAGATACAATATTACAGGCATTTTTAGACATAATGCATGTTTGGTTTTGGAGTTATGTTTATATACATTTTTCCAGGCATTATTAGCTATTTATCATGTTTGGTTTAGGAGTTATGTTTAAATAACTGTCATATCAAATAATGCAGTTATACTGTCATTATGAGTAAAACCCAAGTTTTGTATTTGTAAACCTTACCAAAATGCCTGATTCTGGTAAAACTCATATAGATTCAATATTACAGGCAGTTTAAGACGGATTGCAAGTTTGGTTTAGGAGTTTGGTTTTGGAATGATGTTTATATTACTTTTATATTTAGTTTGAGAGTTATACAATATTGAGTAAAAAAAAAAAAAAAACTTTTGTCTTTACAAACCTTACAAAATATTTTTTTCTAGTAAAACTCACAAAGATACATTTCTACAGGCATTATTAGCTATTTAGCATGTTTGGTTTAGGAGTTATGTTTAAATAACTGTTATTTTGAATATGGCAGTTATACTGTCATTATGAGTAAAACCCAATTTTTGTATTTGTAAACCTTACCAAAATACCTGATTCTGGTAAAACTCACATAGATTCAATATTCCAGGCATTTTAAGACGTATTGCAAGTTTGGTTTTGGAGTTATGTTTATTTAACTTTCATATTTAGTATGACAGTTCTACTGTCATATTAAGTAAAAAAAACTAACTTGTGTCTTTACAAACATTATAAATTGTTTTGTTTTTTTCCAGGAAAACTCACAAAGATACATTTCTCCAGGCATTATTAGCCAATTTGTATTTGTGGTTTAGGAGTTACAATATGTTTAAATAACTGTCAGATTGAATGTGACAGTATACTGTCATAGTGAGTAAAACCTAATTTTTGTATTTGTAAACCTTACCAAAAATACCTGATTCTGGTAAAAATCACATAGATACAATATTGCAGGCATTTTTAGACATAATGCATGTTTGGTTTTGGAGTTATGTTTATATACATTTTTCCAGGCATTATTAGCTATTTATCATGTTTGGTTTAGGAGTTATGTTTAAATAACTGTCATATCAAATAATGCAGTTATACTGTCATTATGAGTAAAACCCAAGTTTTGTATTTGTAAACCTTACCAAAATGCCTGATTCTGGTAAAACTCATATAGATTCAATATTACAGGCAGTTTAAGACGGATTGCAAGTATGGTTTAGGAGTTTGGTTTTGGAATGATGTTTATATTACTTTTATATTTAGTTTGAGAGTTATACCATCATATTGAGTAAAAAAAAAAAAAAAAAAACTTTTGTCTTTACAAACCTTACAAAATATTTTTTTCTAGTAAAACTCACAAAGATACATTTCTACAGGCATTATTAGCTATTTAGCATGTTTGGTTTAGGAGTTATGTTTAAATAACTGTTATTTTGAATATGGCAGTTATACTGTCATTATGAGTAAAACCCAATTTTTGTATTTGTAAACCTTACCAAAATACCTGATTCTGGTAAAACTCACATAGATTCAATATTCCAGGCATTTTAAGACGTATTGCAAGTTTGGTTTTGGAGTTATGTTTATTTAACTTTCATATTTAGTATGACAGTTCTACTGTCATATTAAGTAAAAAAACTAACTTGTGTCTTTACAAACATTATAAATTGTTTTGTTTTTTTCCAGGAAAACTCACAAAGATACATTTCTCCAGGCATTATTAGCCATTTTGTATTTGTGGTTTAGGAGTTACAATATGTTTAAATAACTGTCAGATTGAATGTGACAGTATACTGTCATAGTGAGTAAAAGCTAATTTTTGTATTTGTAAACCTTACCAAAAATACCTGATTCTGGTAAAAATCACATAGATACAATATTGCAGGTATTTTTAGACATAATGCATGTTTGGTTTTGGAGTTATTTTTATACAACTTTCATATTTAGTATGACAGTTATACCATCATATTGAGTAAAAAAAAAATAACTTGTGTCTTTATAAACCTTACAATTTTTTTTCCCCCAGTAAAACTCACAAAGATACATTTCTCCAGGCATAATTAGTCATTTATCATGTTTGGTTTAGGAGTTATGTTTAAATAACTGTCATATTGAGTGTGGCAGTTATACTGTCATTATGAGTAAAACCTATGTTTTGTATTTGTAAACCTTACCAAAATACCTGGTTCTGGTAAAACCCACATCGATACAATATTACAGGAATTTTTAGACATAAAGCATGTTTGGTTTTGGAGTTATGTTTATATAACTTTCATATTTAGTATGACAGTTATACCATCATATATTGAGTAAAAAAAACTAATTTGTATATTTACAAACCTTACAAAACATTGTTTTCCAGTAAAATTCACAAATATACATTTCCCTAGGCATTAGTAGTCATTTTGCATTTGTGTTTTAGGAGTTATGTTTAATTAACTGTCATACTGAGTGTGGCAGTTATATTGTCACTATGAGTAAAACCTAATTTTTGTATTCGTAAACCTTACCAAAATACCTGATTCTGATAAAACTCACATATATTCAATATTACAGGCATTTTTAGACGGATTGCATATTTGGTTTTGGAATTATGTTTATACAACTTTCATATATAGTATGACAGCTATACTGTTAAATTGTGTAAACAAAACAACTAACTTGTGTCTTTACAAACCTTACAAAATATTTTTTCCAGTAAAACTCACAAAGATACATTCCTCTAGGCATTATTAGCCATTTTGTCGGATTAATTGTGACAGTATACTGTCATTATGAGTAAAACTAATATTTTGTATTTGTAAACCTTACAAAAACAACTGATTCTAGTAAAACTAACATGGATACAAAATTATAAGCATTTTTAGACATAATGCATGTTTGGTGGCAGTCAATGTGTTAGTTATACTGTCATTATGAGTAAAACCTAATTTTTGTATTTGTCAACCTTAACCAAAATACCTGATTCTGGTAAAACTCACATAGATACAATATTACAGGCATTTTTAGACATAATGCATGTTTGGTTTTGGAGTTATGTTTATATAACTTTCATATTTAGTATGACAGTTATACCATCATATTAAATAAAAAAACCTAACTTGTGTCTTTATAAACCTTACAAATTATTTGTTTCCAGTAAAACTCACCATGATACATTTCTCCAGGCATTATTAGCCATTTATCATGTTTGGATTAGGAGTGATGTTTAAATAACTGTCATATCAAATGTTGCAGTTATACTGTCATTATGAGTAAAACCCAAGTTATGTATTTGTAAACCTTACCAAAATACCTGATTCTGGTAAAACTCACATAGATTCAATATTACAGGCAGTTTAAGACAGATTGCAAGTTTGGTTTAGGAGTTTGGTTTTGGAATTATGTTTATATAACTTTCATATTTAGTATGACAGTTATACCATCATATTGAGTAAAAAAAAACTAACTTTCGTCTTTACAAACCTCACAAAATATTTTTTTCTAGTAAAAATCACAAAGATACATTTCTCCAGGCATTATTAACCATTTTGCATGTGTGGTATAGGAGTTATGTTTACATAACTGTCATATTAAATGTGGCAGTTATACTGTCATTATGAGTAAAACCAAGTTTGTGTATATGTAAACCTTACCAAAATACCTGATTATGGTAAAACTCACATAGATACAATACTAAAGGCATTTTTAGACATAATGCATGTTCGGTTTTGGAGTTATGTTTGTATACATTTCTCCAGGCATTAATAGCCATTTATCATGTTTGGTTTAGGAGTTATGTTTAAATAACTGTCATATCAAATAATGCAGTTATACTGTCATTATGAGTAAAACCCAAGTTTACAAATGTAAACCTTACCAAAATACCTGATTCTGGTAAAACTCATATAGATTCAATATTACAGGCAGTTTAAGACGGATTGCAAGTTTGGTTTAGGAGTTTGGTTTTGGATTTATGTTTATATTACTTTTATATTTAGTTTGACAGTTATACCATCAAATTGAGTAAAAAAACCCAAAACTTTTTTCTTTACAAACCTTACAAAATATTTGTTTCTAGTAAAACTCACAAAGATACATTTCTCCAGGCATTTATAGCTATTTAGCATGTTTGGTTTAGGAGTTATGTTTAAATAACTGTTATTTTGAATATGGCAGTTATACTGTCATTATGAGTAAAACCTAAATTTTGTATTTATAAACCTTACCAAAATACCTGATTCTGGTAAAACTCACATAGATATAATATTACAGGCATTTTTAGACATAATGCATGTTTGGTTTTGGAGTTATGTTCATATACATTTTTCCAGGCATTATTAGCCATTTATCATGTTTGGTTTAGGAGTTATGTTTAAATAACTGTCATATCAAATAATGCAGTTATACTGTCATTATGAGTAAAACCCAAGTTTTGTATTTGTAAACCTAACCAAAATACCTGATTCTGGTAAAACTCATATAGATTCAATATTACAGGCAGTTTAAGACGGATTGCAAGTTTGGTTTTGGAGTGATGTTTATTTAACTTTCATATATAGTATGACAGTTATACTGTCATATTAAGTAAAAAAAACTAATTTGTTTCTTTACAAACCTTATAAAAAAAAAAGTTTCCAGGAAAACTCACAAAGATACATTGTTCCAGGCATTATTAGCCATTTTGTAATTGTGGTTTAGGAGTTACAGTATGTTTAAATAACTGTCAGATTGAATTTGACAGTATACTGTCATTATGAGTAAAACCCAATTTTTGTATTTGTAAACCTTGCCTAAATACCTGATTCTGGTAAAATTCACATAGATTCAATATTACAGGCATTTTTAGACGTATTGCAAGTTTGGTTTTGGAGTTATGTTTATTTAACTTTCATATTTAGTATGACAGTTATACTGTCATATTAAGTACAAAAAAATAACTTGTGTCTTTACAAACCTTATAAAAAAAATGTTTTTCCAGGAAAACTCACAAAGATACATTTCTCCAGGCATTATTAGCCATTTTGTATTTGTGGTTTAGGAGTTATGTTTAAATAACTGTCAGATTGAATGTGACAATATACTGTCATTATGAGTAAAACCTAATTTTTGTATTTGTAAACCTTACCAAAAATACCTGATTCTGGTAAAAATCACATAGATACAATATTGCAGGCATTTTTAGACATAATTCATGTTTGGTTTTGGAGTTATGTTTATACAACTTTCATATTTTTTATGACAGTTATACCATCATATTGAGTAAAAAAAACAAAAACTTGTGTCTTTATTAATCTTACAGGTTTTTTTTTTCTCCCAAAACTCACAAAGATACATTTCTCCAGGCATAATTAGCCATTTATCATGTTTGGTTTAGGAGTTATGTTTAAATAACTGTCATTTTGAGTGGGGGAGTTATTGTATTGTGTGTCATTATAAATAAAAACCTATTTTTTGTATTTGTAAACCTTACCAAAATACCTGATTCTGGTAAAACCCACATCGATACAATATTACAGGAATTTTTAGACATAAAGCATGTTTGGTTTTGGAGTTATGTTTATACAACTTTCATATTTAGTATGAAAGTTATACCATCATATTGAGTAAAAAACAAAAAATAATTTGTATCTTTACAAACCTTACAAATATTGTCTTCCAGTAAAATTCACAAATATACCTTTCTCTAGGCATTATTAGTCATTTTGCATTTGTGTTTTAGGAGTTATGTTTAATTAACTGTCTTATTGAGTGTGGCAGTTATACTGTCACTATGAGTAAAACATAATTTTTGTTTTTGTAAACCTTACCAAAATACCTGATTCTGATAAAACTCACATTTTGTATATTTGGTTTTGGAGTTGTGTTTATATAACTTTCATATATAGTATGACAGCTATACTGTAAAATTGTGTAAAAAAAAAAAAAAAAACTCATGTCTTTACAAACCTTACAAAATATTATTTCCAGTAAAACTCACAAAGATACATTCCTCAAGGCATTATTAGCCAAATTGTCAGATTGATTGTGACAGTATACTGTCATTATGAGTAAAACTAATATTTTGTATTTGTAAACCTTACAAAAACAACTGATTCTAGTAAAACTCACATGGATACAAAATTATAGGCATTTTTAGACATCATGCATGTTTGGTGGCAGTCAATGTGGCAGTTATACTGTCATTATGAGTAAAACCTAATTTTTGTATTTGTCAACCTTAACAAAATACCTGATTCTGGTAAAACTCACATAGATACAATACTAAAGGCATTTTTAGACATAATGCATGTTTGGTTTTGGAATTATGTTTGTATACATTTCTCCAGGCATTAATAGCCATTTAGCATGTTTGGTTCAGGAGTTATGTTTAAATAACTGTTATTTTGAATATGGCAGTTATACTGTCATTATGAGTAAAACCTAAATTTTGTATTTATAAACCTTACCAAAATACCTGATTCTGGTAAAACTCACATAGATACAATATTACAGGCATTTTTACACATAATGCATGTTTGGTTTTGGAGTTATGTTTATATACATTTTTCTAGGCATTATTAGCCATTTATCATGTTTGGTTTAGGAGTTATGTTTAAATAACTGTCATATCAAATAATGCAGTTATACTGTCATTATGAGTAAAACCCAAGTTTTGTATTTGTAAACCTTACCAAAATACCTGATTCTGGTAAAACACATATAGATTCAATATTACAGGCAGTTTAAGACGGATTGCAAGTTTGGTTTAGGAGTTTGGTTTTGGAATTATGTTTATATTACTTTTATAATTAGTTTGACAGTTATACCATCATATTGAGTAAAAAAAACAAAAACTTGTCTTTACAAACCTTACAAAATATTTTTTCTAGTAAAATTCACAAAGATACATTTCTCCAGGCATTATTAGCCATTTAGCATGTTTGGTTCAGGAGTTATGTTTAAATAACTGTTATTTCGAATATGGCAGTTAATGTCATTATGAGTAAAACCCAATTTTTGTATTTGTAAACCTTACCAAAATACCTGATTCTGGTAAAACTCACATAGATTCAATATAACAGGCATTTGTAGACGTATTGCAAGTTTGGTTTTGGAGTTATGTTTATTTAACTTTCATATTCAGTATGACAGTTAATCTGTCATATTAAGTAAAAAAACTAATTTGTTTCTTTACAAACCTTATAAAAAAAAAAAAATTCCAGGAAAACTCAGAAAGATAAATTTTTCCAGGCATTATTAGCCATTTTGTAATTGTGGTTTAGGAGTTACAGTATGTTTAAATAACTGTCAGATTGAATGTGACAGTATACTGTCATAGTGAGTAAAACCAAATTTTTGTATTTGTAAACCTTACCAAAAATACCTGATTCTGGTAAAAATCACATAGATACAATATTGCAGGCATTTTTAGACATAATGCATGTTTGGTTTTGGAGTTATGTTAATACAAATTTTATATTTAGTATGACAGTTATACCATCATATTGAGTAAAGAAAAAAAAAACTTGTGTCTTTATAAACCTTACAAAAAATGTTTTCCCAGTAAAACTCACAAAGATACATTTCTCCAGGCATATTTAGCCATTTATCATGTTTGGTTTAGGAGTTATGTTTAAACAACTGTCGTATTGAGTGTGGCAGTTATACTGTCATTATGAGTAAAACCTATTTTTTGTATTTGTAAACCTTACCAAAATACCTGATTCTGGTTAAACCCACATCGATACAATATTACAGGAATTTTTAGACATAAAGCATGTTTGGTTTTGGAGTTATGTTTATATAACTTTCATATTTAGTATGAAAGTTATACCATCATATTGAGTAAAAAACAAAAAATAGTTTGTATCTTTACAAACCTTACAAAATATTGTTTTCCAGTAAAATTCACAAATATACCTTTCTCTAGGCATTATTAGTCATTTTGCATTTGTGTTTTAGGAGTTATGTTTAATTAACTGTCAGATTGAGTGTGACAGTTATACTTAATGCATGTTTGGTTTTGGAGTTATGTTTATGTAACTTTTACATTTATTATGACAGTTATACAAACATATTGAATAAAAAAACCTAACTTGTGTCTTTACAAACCTTACAAAATATTTTTTTTCCCCAGTTAAACTCACAAATATACCTTTCTCCAGGCAGTATTAGCCATTTAGCATGTTTAAATTAGGAGTTATGTTTAAATAACTGTAATTTTGAATGTGGCAGTTATACTGTCATTATGAGTAAAACCTACTTTTTGTATTTGTAAACCTTACCAAAATACCTGATTTTGGTCAAACTCACATAGATTTAATATTACAGGCATTTTTAAATATAATGCATGTTTGGTTTTGGAGTTATGTTTATATAACTGTCATTTTGAAGTGGTAGTTATACTGTCATTATGAGTAAAAAAACTAACTTCTGTCTTTACAAACCTTACAAAATATTTTTTTTTCCAGTTAAACTCACAAAGATACATTTCCCCAGGCATTATTAGCCATTTAACATGTTTTGTTTAGGAGTAATGTTTAAATAAGTGTCATATTGAGTGTGGCAGTTATACTGTCATTATGAGTAAAACCTATTTTTTGTATTTGTAAACCTTACCAAAATACCTGATTCTTGTAAAACCCACATCGATACAATATTACAGGAATTATTAGACATAAAGTATGTATGGTTTTGGAGTTATGTTTATATAACTTTCATATTTAGTATGACAGTTATACCATCATATTAAGTAAAAAAAACTAATTTGTGTCTTTACAAACCTTACAAAATATTGTTTTCCTGTAAAATTCACAAATATACATTTCTCTAGGCATTTTTACTCATTTTGCATTTGTGTTTTAGTAGTTATGTTTAAATAACTGACATATTGAGTGTGGCAGTTATTCTGTCACTATGAGTGATTTGTAAACCTTACCAAAATACCTGATTCTGATAAAACTTACATATAATAAATATTATAGACATTTTTAGACGGATTGCATGTTTGGTTTTGGAGTTATGTTTATAAAACTTTCATATATAGTATGACAGCTATACTGTAAAATTAAGTTAAAAAAAACTAGCGTGTGTCTTTACAAACCTTACAAAATATTTGTTCCAGTAAAATTCACAAAGATTCATTCCTCCAGGCATTATTAGCCATTTTGTCAGATTGATTGTGACAGTATACTCTCATTATGAGTAAAACTAATATTTTGTATTTGTAAACCTTACAAAAACAACTAATTCTAGTAAAACTCACGTACATAAAAAATTATAGGAATTTTTAGACATAATGCATGTTTGGTTTTGGAGTTATGTTTAAATAAATGTCATATTGAATGTGGCAGTATACTGTCATTATGACAGTATACTGTTGACAAAGTTGTATTTGTCACCTTTACCAAAATACCTGATTCTGGTAAAACTAAAAAAGATACAATATTACAGGCATTTTTAGACAAAATGCATTTTCGTTTTGGAGTTATGTTTATATAACTTTCATATTTAGTATGACAAATCATATTAAAAAAAAAATAATAATTTGTGTCTTTATAAACCTTACACATTATTTTTTTCCAGTAAAACTCACAAAGATACATTTCTCCAGGCATTATTAGTCATTTATCATGTTTGGTTTAGGAGTCATACCTGTCATATCAAATGTTGCAGTTATACTGTCATTATGAGTAAAACCCAAGTTTTGTATTTATAAACCTTACCAAAAAACCTGATTCTGGCAAAACTCACATAGATTCAATATAACAGGCAGTTTAAGACAGACTGCAAGTTTGGTTTAGGAGTTTGGTTTTGGAATTATGTTTATCTAACTTTCATATTTAGAATGACAGAAATACCATCATATTGAGTAAAAAAAACAACTAACTTTTGTCTTTACAAACCTTACAAAATATTTTTTTTTTAGTAAAAGTCACAAAGATTCATTTCTCCAGACAATATTAGCCATTTAGCATATTTGGTTTAGGAGTTATGTTTAAATAACTGTTATTTTGAATATGGCAGTTATACTGTCATTATGAGTAAAACCCAATTTTTGTATTTGTAAACCTTACCAAAATAACCGATTCTGGTAAAACTCACATATATTCAATATTACAGGCATTTTTAGACAGATTGCAAGTTTGGTTTTGGTGTTATATCTATTCAACTTTCATATTTAGTATGACAGTTATACTGTCATATTGAGTAAAAAAAAGCTAACTTGTGTCTTTACAAACCTTACAAACTATTTTTTTCCTGTAAAACTTACAAAGATACATTTCTCCAGGCAGTATTTGACATTTTGCTTGCATGGTTTGGGAGTTATGTTTAAATAACAGTCAGATTGAATGTGACAGTATAATGTCATAGTAGTTTTTTACTCAATATGCCAGTAATGTTCTTAAAATCCTGAGATAATGCGAAAAAAGCAATAAAAATGTTTTTCAACATAATTCCTACACCAAACATGCAACATGTCTAATAATGCCTGAAGACATGTATCTTTGTTAATTTTACTAGAAAATGTATCTTTTGTAAGTTTTGCAACGACGCAAGTTAGTTTTTTTAATTCAATATAACAGTATAACTGTCAAATTAAAAGTTATTTAAACATAACTCCAAAACTGAACATGCATTATGTCTAAAAATGCCTAAAATATTGTATCTATGTGAATTTTACAAATACAAAAATTGGGTTTTTCTCATAATGACAGTATAACTGCTATATTCAATTTTACAGTTATTTAAACATAACTTCCTAACCACACATGCAAATAGGTTAATAAAGCCTAAAACAATGCATCCTTGTGAGTTTTACTCGAAACATATGCTATTTTAGGCTTGCAAACACAAAAAGTATTTTTTTACTCATTTTGACAGTAATGTTCTTAAAATCCTGAGATAATGCAAAATAAGCAATAAAAATGTTTTTCAACATAATTCCTACACCAAACATGCAACATGTCTAATAATGCCTGAAGACGTGTATCTTTGTTAGTTTTACTAGAAAAATTATCTTTTGTAAGTTTGCAAGTTAGTTTTTTTAATTCAATATGACAGTCTAACTGTCATACCAAATATGAAAGTTATATAATTGGGACGGCGTGGCGCAGTGGAAGAATGGCCGTGCGCGACCCGAGGGTCCCTCGTTCAATCCCCACCTAGTACCAACTTCGTCATGTCCGTTGTGTTCTGAGCAAGACACTTCACCCTTGCTCCTGATGGGTGCTGGTTAGCGCCTTGCATGGCAGCTCCCTCCATCAGTGTGTGAATGTGTGTGTGAATAGGTAAATATGGAAGTAGTGTCAAAGCGCTTTGAGTACCTTGAAGGCAGAAAAGCGCTATACAAGTACAACCCATTTATCATTATTTATTTATAAACATAACTCCAAAACTGCATGCATTATGTCTAAAATTGCCTGTAATATTGTATCTATGTGAGTTTCACCAGAATCAGGTAATTTGGTAAGGTTTACAAATACAAAAATAGTTTTTTTTCATAATGACAGTAAAACTGCTACATTCAATTTGACTGTTATTTAAACATAACTTCCTAATCACACATGCAAATAGGTTAATAAAGCCTAAAACAATGCATCCTTGTGAGTTTTACTCGAAACATATGCTATTTTAAGGCTTGCAAACACAAAAAGTAGTTTTTTACTCATTTTAAAAGTAATGTTCTTTAAAACCTGAGGTAATGCGAAATAAGCAATAAAAATGTTTTTCGGCATAATTCCTACACCAAACATGCAACATGTCTGATAATGCGTGAAGATATGTATCTTTGTTAGTTTTACTAGAAAAATTATATTTTGTAAGTTTTGCAAAGAGGCAAGTTAGTTTTTTTAAATCAATATGACAGTATAACTGTCATACCAAATATGAAATATATATAAACATAACTTCAAAATTGAACATGCATTATGTCTAAAAATGCCTAAAATATTGTATCTATGTGAGTTTTACCAGAATCAGGTAATTTGGTAAGGTTTACAAATACAAAAATTGTTTTTTTTTCATAATGACAGTATAACTGCTACATTCAATTTGACTGTTATTTAAACATAACTTCCTAATCACACATGCAAATAGGTTAAAAAAGCCTAAAACAATGCATCCTTGTGAGTTTTACTCGAAACATTTGCTAATTTAAGGCTTGCAAACACAAAAAGTAGTTTTTCACTCATTATGACAGTAATGTTCTTCAAATCCTGAGATAATGCGAAATAAGCAATAAAAATGTTTTTCATCATAATTCCTACACCAAACATGCAACATGTCTAATAATGCATGGATACATGTATCTTTGTTAGTTATACTAGAAAAATTATCTTTTGTAAGTTTTACAAAGACTCAAGTTAGTTTTTTTAATCCAATATGACAGTATAACTGTCATACCAAATATGAAAGTTATATAAACATAACTCCAAAACTGAACATGCATTATGTCTAAAAATGCCTAAAATATTGTATCTATGTGAGTTTTACAAGAATCAGTTGTTTTGGTAAGGTGTACAATTACATAAATTAAGGGTTTACTCATAATGACAGTTAACTGCTACATTCAATTTGACTGTTATTTAAACATAACTCCCTAACCACACATGCAAAATAGGTTAATAAAGCCTAAAACAATGCATCCTTGTGAGTTTTACTCGAAACATATGCTATTTTAGGCTTGCAAACACAAAAAGTAGTTTTTTACTCATTTTGACAGTAATGTTCTTAAAATCCTGAGATAATGCAAAATAAGCAATAAAAATGTTTTTCAACATAATTCCTACACCAAACATGCAACATGTCTAATAATGCCTGAAGACATGTATCTGTTAGTTTTACTAGAAAAATTATATTTTGTAAGTTTTGCAAAGAGTCAAATAAGTTTTTTAAATTCAATATAACAGTATAAATGTCATACCAAATATGAAAGTTATATAAATATAACTCCAAAATTGAACATGCATTATGTCTAAAAATGCCTAAAATATTGTATCTATGTGAGTTTTACCAGAATCAGGTAATTTGGTAAGGTTTAAAAATACAAAAATTGTTTTTTTTTCATAATGACAGTATAACTGCTACATTCAATTTGACTGTTAATTAAACATAACTTCCTAATCACACATGCAAATAGGTTAATAAAGCCTAAAACAATGCATCCTTGTGAGTTTTACTCGAAACATTTGCTAATTTAAGGCTTGCAAACACAAAAAGTAGTGTTTTACTCATTATGACAGTAAAGTTCTTAAAATCCTGAGATAATGAGAAATAAGCAATACAAATGTTTTTCAACATAATTCCTACACCAAACATGCAACATGTCTAATAATGCCTGAAGACATGTATCTTTGTTAGTTTTACTAGAAAAAATATCTTTTGTAAGTTTTGCAAAGAGGCAAGTTAGTTTTTTTAATGCAATATGACAGTATAACTGTCATACCAAATATGAAAGTTATATAAACATAACTCCAAACCTAAACATGCATTATGTCTAAAATTGCCTGTAATATTGTATATATGTGAGTTTCACCAGAATCAGGTAATTTTGTAAGGTTTACAAATACAATTTTTTTTTTTTCATAATGACAGTATAACTGCTACATTCAATTTGACTGTTATTTAAACATAACTTCCTAATTACACATGCAAATAGGTTAATAAAGCCTAAAACAATGCACCCTTGTGAGTTTTACTCGAAACATATGCTATTTTAAGGCTTGCAAACACAAAAAGTAGTTTTTTACTCATTATGACAGTAATGTTCTTAAAATCCTGAGATAATGCGAAATAAGCAATAAAAATGTTTTTCAACATAATTCCTACACCAAACATGCAACATGTCTGATAATGCGTGAAGATATGTATCTTTGTTAGTTTTACTAGAAAATTTATATTTTGTAAGTTTTGCAAAGAGGCAAGTTAGTTTTTTTAATTCAATATGACAGTATAACTGTCATACCAAATATGAAATATATATAAACATAACTCCAAAATTGAACATGCATTATGTCTAAAAATGCCTAAAATATTGTATCTATGTGAGTTTTACCAGAATCAGGTAATTTGGTAAGGTTTACAAATACAAAAATTCTTTTTTTTTCATGACAGTATATCTGCTACATTCAATTTGACTGTTATTTAAACATAACTTCCTAATCACACATGCAAATAGGTTAATAAAGCCTAAAACAATGCATCCTTGTGAGTTTTACTCGAAACATTTGCTATTTTAAGGCTTGCAAACACAAAAAGTAGTTTTTTACTCATTATGACAGTAAAGTTCTTAAAATCCTGAGATAATGAGAAATAAGCAATAAAAATGTTTTTCAACATAATTCCTACACCAAACATGCAACATGTCTAATAATGCCTGAAGACATGTATCTTTGTTAGTTTTACTAGAAAAAATATATTTTGTAAGTTTTGCAAAGAGGCAAGTTAGTTTTTTTAATGCAATATGACAGTATAACTGTCATACCAAATATGAAAGTTATATAAGCATAACTCCAAAACTAAACATGCATTATGTCTAAAAATGCCCAAAATATTGTATCTCTGAGAGTTTTAAAAGAATCAGTTAATTTGGTAAGGTGTACAATTACATAAATTAGGGGTTTACTCATAATGACAGTTAACTGCTACATTCAATTTGACTGTTATTTAAGCTTAACTCCCTAACCACACATGCAAATAGGTTAAAAAAGCCTGAAACAATGCATCCTTGTGAGTTTTACTCGAAACATATGCTATTTTAAGGCTTGCAAACACAAAAAGTAGTTTTTTACTCATTATGACAGTAATAAATGGCTAATTATGCCTGGAGAAATGTATCTTTGTGAGTTTTACTGGGAAAATATTTTTTTGTAAGGTTTGTGAAGACACAAGTTATTTTTTTTTTACTCAATATGATAGTATAACTGTCATACTAAATATAAAAGTTGTATAAACATAACTCCAAAACCAAACATGCATTATGTCTAAAAATGCCTGCAATATTGTATCTATGTGATTTTTACCAGAATCAGGTATTTTTGGTAAGGTTTACAAATACAAAAATTAGGTTTTACTCACTATGACAGTATACTGTCACATTCAATCTGACAGTTATTTAAACATACTGTAACTCCTAAACCACAATTACAAAATGGCTAATAATGCCAGGAAAAATGTATCTTTGTGAGTTTTCCTGGAAAACGTTTTTTTTATAAGGTTTGTAAAGAAACAAGTTAGTTTTTTCACTTAATATGACAGTATAACTGTCATACTAAATATGAAAGTTAAATAAACATTACTCCAAAACCAAACTTGCAATACGTCTAAAAATGCCTGTAATATTGAATCTATGTGAGTTTGACCAGAATCAGGTATTTTTTTGTAAGGTTTACAAATACAAAAATTGGGTTTTACTCATAATGACAGTATAACTGCCATATTCAAAATAACAGTTATTTAAACATAACTCCTAAACCAAACATGCTAAATGGCTAATAATGCCTGCAGAAATGTATCTTTGCGAGTTTTACTAGAAACAAATATTTTTAAGGTTTGTAAAGAAATGTTTTTTTTTTTTTTACTCAATACGATGGTATAACTGTCTCTCTGAGCTGCCACCTTAACGTGGTAGAGGAGTTTGCGTGTCCCAATGATCCTAGGAGCTATGTTGTCCCTGGTAGGGTCTCCCAAGACAAACTGGTCCTATGAGGGATCAGACAAAGAGCAGCTCGAAGACCTCCATGAATAATAAAAAACAAGGACCCAGATTTCCCTCGCCCGGACGCGGGTCACCGGGACCCCCTCTGGAGCCAGGCCCGGAGGTGGGGCACGATGGCGAGCGCCTGACATGGGGCCCGGCCGGGCACAGCCCGAAGAGGCAACGTGGGTCCCCCCTCCAATGGGCTCACCATCCATAGCAGGGGTCATAGAGGTCGGGTGCGATGTGAGCTGGGCGGCAGCCGAAGGCAGGGCACTTGGCGGTCCGATCCTCGGCTACAGAAGCTAGCTCTTGGGACGTGGAACGTCACCTCGCTGGGGGGGAAGGAGCCTGAGCTAGTGCGCGAAGTGGAGAAGTTCCGGTTAGATATAGTCGGACTCACTTCGACGCACAGCAAGAGCTCTGGAACCAGTTCTCTCGAGAGGGGCTGGACTCTCTTCCACTCTGGTGTTGCCGGCAGTGAAAGGCGACGGGCTGGGGTGGCAATTCTTGTTTCCCCCCGGCTCAGAGCCTGTACGTTGGAGTTCAACCCGGTGGACGAGAGGGTAGCTTCCCTCCGCCTTCGGGTGGGGGAACGGGTCCTGACTGTGGTTTGCGCTTACGCGCCAAACCGCAGCTCAAAGTACCCACCCTTTTTGGATTCACTCGAGGGAGTACTTGAGAGTGCTCCCCCGGGTGATTCCCTCATGCTACTGGGGGACTTCAATGCTCATGTTGGCAACGACAGTGAAACCTGGAGAGGCGTGATTGGGAAGAATGGCTGCCCGGATCTGAACCCGAGCGGTGTTTTGTTATTGGACTTTTGTGCCCGTCACAGATTGTCCATAACGAACACCATGTTCAAACATAAGGGTGTCCATATGTGCACTTGGCACCAGGACACCCTAGGCCGCAGTTCCATGATCGACTTTGTAGTTGTGTCATCGGATTTGCGGCCTCATGTTTTGGACACTCGGGTGAAGAGAGGGGCGGAGCTTTCTACCGATCACCACCTGTTGGTGAGTTGGCTGCGATGGTGGGGGAGGATGCCGGACAGACCTGGCAGGCCCAAACGCATTGTGAGGGTTTGCTGGGAACGTCTGGCAGAGTCTCCTGTCAGAGAGAGTTTCAATTCCCACCTCCGGAAGAACTTTGAACAAGTCACGAGGGAGGTGCTGGACATTGAGTCCGAATGGACCATGTTCCGCGCCTCTATTGTCGAGGCGGCTGATTGGAGCTGTGGCCGCAAGGTAGTTGGTGCTTGTCGTGGCGGTAATCCTAGAACCCGTTGGTGGACACCGGCGGTGAGGGATGCCGTCAAGCTGAAGAAGGAGTCCTATCGGGTTCTTTTGGCTCATAGGACTCCTGAGGCAGCGGACAGGTACCGACAGGCCAAGCGGTGTGCGGCTTCAGCGGTCGCAGAGGCAAAAACTCGGACATGGGAGGAGTTCGGGGAAGCCCTGGAAAATGACTTCCGGACGGCTTCGAAGCAATTCTGGACCACCATCCGCCGCCTCAGGAAGGGGAAGCAGTGCACTATCAACACCGTGTATGGCGAGGATGGTGTTCTGCTGACCTCGACTGCGGACTGTGGATCGGTGGAGGGAATACTTCGAAGACCTCCTCAATCCCACCAACACGTCTTCTTATGAGGAAGCAGTGCCTGGGGAGTCTGTGGTGGGCTCTCCTATTTCTGGGGCTGAGGTTGCCGAGGTAGTTAAAAAGCTCCTCGGTGGCAAGGCCCCAGGGCTAGATGAGATCCGCCCGGAGTTCCTTAAGGCTCTGGATGCTGTGGGGCTGTCTTGGTTGACAAGACTCTGCAACATCGCGTGGACATCGGGGGCAGTACCTCTGGATTGGCAGACCGGGGTGGTGGTTCCTCTCTTTAAGAAGGGGAACCGGAGGGTGTGCTCTAACTATCGTGGGATCACACTCCTCAGCCTTCCCGGTAAGGTCTATTCAGGTGTACTGGAGAGGAGGCTACGCCGGATAGTCGAACCTCGGATTCAGGAGGAACAGTGTGGTTTTCGTCCTGGTCGTGGAACTGTGGACCAGCTCTATACTCTCGGCAGGGTCCTTGAGGGTACATGGGAGTTTGCCCAACCAGTCTACATGTGTTTTGTGGACTTGGAGAAGGCATTCGACCGTGTCCCTCGGGAAGTCCTGTGGGGAGTGCTCAGAGAGTATGGGGTATCGGACTGTCTGATTGTGGCAGTCCGCTCTCTGTATGCTCAGTGCCAGAGCTTGGTCCGCATTGCCGGCAGTAAGTCGGACACGTTTCCAGTGAGGGTTGGACTCCGCCAAGGCTGCCCTTTGTCACCGATTCTGTTCATAACTTTTATGGACAGAATTTGTAGGCGCAGTCAAGGCGTTGAGGGGATCTGGTTTGGTGGCTGCAGGATTAGGTCTCTGCTTTATGCAGATGATGTGGTCCTGTTGGCTTCATCTGGCCAGGATCTTCAGCTCTCACTGGATCGGTTCGCAGCCGAGTGTGAAGCGACTGGGATGGACCATGGACTCGGACCTCCAAGTCCCAGTGCATGGTTCTCGCTCGGAAAAGGGTGGAGTGCCATCTCCGGGTTGGGGAGGAGATCTTGCCCCAAGTGGAGGAGTTCAAGTACCTCGGAGTCTTGTTCACGAGTGAGGGAAGAGTGGATCGTGAGATCGACAGGCGGATCGGTGCGGCGTCTTCAGTAATGCGGACGCTGTATCGATCCGTTGTGGTGAAGAAGGAGCTGAGCCGGAAGGCAAAGCTCTCGATTTACCGGTCGATCTACGTTCCCATCCTCACCTATGGTCATGAGCTTTGGGTTATGACCGAAAGAACAAGATCACGGGTACAAGCGGCCGAAATGAGCTTCCTCCGCCGGGTGGCGGGGCTCTCCCTTAGAGATAGGGTGTGAGAAGCTCTGCCATCCGGGGAGAGCTCAAAGTAAAGCCGCTGCTCCTCCACATCGAGAGGAGCCAGATGAGGTGGTTCGGGCATCTGGTCAGGATGCCACCCGAACGCCTCCCTAGGGAGGTGTTTAGGGCACGTCCGACCGGTAGGAGGCCACGGGGAAGACCCAGGACACGTTGGGAAGACTATGTCTCCCGGCTGGCCTGGGAACGCCTCGGGGTCCCACAGGAAGAGCTGGACGAAGTGGCTGGGGAGAGGGAAGTCTGGGCTTCCCTGCTTAGGCTGCTGCCCCCGCGACCCGACCTCGGATAAGCGGAAGAAGATGGATGGATGGATGGATAAATATAAAAGTAATATAAACATCATTCCAAAACCAAACTCCTAAACCAAACTTGCAATCCGTCTTAAACTGCCTGTAATATTGAATCTATATGAGTTTTACCAGAATCAGGTATTTTGGTAAGGTTTACAAATACAAAACTTGGGTTTTACTCATAATGACAGTATAACTGCATTATTTGATATGACAGTTATTTAAACATAACTCCTAAACCAAACATGATAAATAGCTAATAATGCCTGGAAAAATGTATATAAACATAACTCCAAAACCAAACATGCATTATGTCTAAAAATGCCTGTAATATTGTATCTATGTGAGTTTTACCAGAATCAGGAATTTTGGTAAGGTTTATAAATACAAAAATTAGGTTTTACTCATAATGACAGTATAACTGCCACCCTCAATATGACGGTTATGTTAACATAACTCCTAAACCACAAATGCAAAATGGCTAATAATGCCTGGAGAAATGTATCTTTGTGAGTTTTACAGGAAAAAAAATATTTTGTAAGGTTTGATAAGACACAATATAGTTTTTTTTTATTCAATATGTTTGTATAACTGTCATAATAAATGTAAAAGTTATATAAACATAACTCCAATACCAAACATGCAATCCGTCTAAAAATGCCTGTAATATTGAATCTATGTGAGTTTTACTAGAATCAGTTATTTTGTTAAGGTTTACAAATACAAAAATTAGGTTTTACTCACTATGACAGTATACTGTCACATTCAATCTGACTGTTATTTAAACACAAATTCTAAACCACGGATGCAAAGTGGCTAATAATAACTGGAGAAATGTATTTTTGTGAGTTTTACTGGAAAAAAAATATTTTGTAAAGTTTGTATAGACACAAGTTAGTTTTTTTTACTCAATATGATGGAAACATGCTTTATGTCTAAAAAAAATCCTGTAATATTTTATCCATGTGAGTTTTATCAGAATAAGTTATTTTGGTAATTTTACAAATACAAAAAATAGGTTTTACTCATAATGACAGTATATCTGCCACACGCAATATGACAGTTATTTAAACATAACTCTAAACCAAACATGGTTAATGGCTAATCATGCCTGGAGAAATGTATCTTTGTGAGTTTTACTGGAAAACATTTTTTTTTAAGGTTTATAAAGACACAAGTTAGTTTTTTTTACTCAATATGACAGTATAACTCTAATACTAAATGTAAAACATATATAAACATAACTCCAAAACAGAACATGCATTATGTTTAAAAATGCCTGTAATTTTGTATCCTTGCGAGTTTTACGAAAATCAATTGTTGTAGTAAGGTTTGCAATTACAAAATATTGGTTTTACTCACCATGATAGTATACTGTCACATTCAATTTGACAGTTATTTAAACATAACTACCAAACCACACATGCAAAATGGCTATAATGCCTGGAGAAATGTATCTTTGTGAGATTACTGGAAAAACATATTTTGTAAGGTTTGTAAAGAACCAATTTAGTTTTTTTTACTTAATATGATGAGGTGGCGACATTTCCAGGGTGTGCCCCGCCTTCCGCTCGATTGTAGCTGACATAGGCTCCAGCGCCCCCCGCGACCCCGAAGGGATTAAGCGGTAGAAAATGGATGGATGGATGGACATCCGATAAAAAATGCCTGTAATATTGTATCACTCCTCTCTGAGCTGCCACCTTAACGTGGTAGAGGAGTTTGCGTGTCCCAATGATCCTAGGAGCTATGTTGTCCGGGGGCTTTATGCCCCCTGGTAGGGTCTCCCAAGACAAACTGGTCCTAGGTGAGGGATCAGACAAAGAGCAGCTCGAAGACCTCCATGAAATATAAAAAACAAGGACCCAGATTTCCCTCGCCCGGACGCGGGTCACCGGGGCCCCCCTCTGGAGCCAGGCCCGGAGGTGGGGCACGATGGCGAGCACCTGGTGGCCGGGCCTGCCCCCATGGGGCCCGGCCGGGCACAGCCCGAAGAGGCAACGTGGGTCCCCCCTCCAATGGGCTCACCACCCATAGCAGGGGTCATGGAGGTCGGGTGCAATGTGAGCTGGGCGGCAGCCGAAGGCAGGGCACTTGGCGGTCCGATCCTCGGCTACAGAAGCTAGCTCTTGGGACGTGGAACGTCACCTCGCTGGGGGGGAAGGAGCCTGAGCTAGTGCGCGAGGTGGAGAAGTTCCGGCTAGATATAGTCGGACTCACTTCGACTGGTTTGGTGGCTGCAGGATTAGGTCTCTGCTTTTTGCAGATGATGTGGTCCTGATGGCTTCATCTGGCCAGGATCTTCAGCTCTCACTGGATCGGTTCGCAGCCGAGTGTGAAGCGACTGGGATGAGAATCAGCACCTCCAAGTCCGAGTCCATGGTTCTCGCCCGGAAAAGGGTGGAGTGCCATCTCCGGGTTGGGGAGGAGATTTTGCCCCAAGTGGAGGAGTTCAAGTACCTCGGAGTCTTGTTCACGAGTGGAGGAAGAGTGGATCGTGAGATCGACAGGCGGATCGGTGCGGCGTCTTCAGTAATGCGGACGCTGTATCGATCCGTTGTGGTGAAGAAGGAGCTGAGCCGGAAGGCAAAGCTCTCAATTTACCGGTCGATCTACGTTCCCATCCTCACCTATGGTCATGAGCTTTGGGTTATGACCGAAAGGACAAGATCACGGGTACAAGCGGCCGAAATGAGTTTCCTCCGCCGGGTGGCGGGGCTCTCCCTTAGAGATAGGGTGAGAAGCTCTGCCATCCGGGAGGAGCTCAAAGTAAAGCCGCTGCTCCTCCACATCGAGAGGAGCCAGATGAGGTGGTTCGGGCATCTGGTCAGGATGCCACCCGAACGCCTCCCTAGGGAGGTGTTTATGGCACGTCTGACCGGTAGGAGGCCGCGGGGAAGACCCAGGACACGTTGGGAAGACTATGTCTCCCGGCTGGCCTGGGAACGCCTCGGGGTCCCCTGGGAGGAGCTGGACGAAGTGGCTGGGGAGAGGGAAGTCTGGGCTTCCCTGCTTAGGCTGCTGCCCCCGCGACCCGACCTCGGATAAGCGGAGGAAGATGGATGGATGGATATTGTATCAATGTGAGTTTTACTAAAATCAGTTGTTTTTGTAAGTTTTGCAAATACAAAATATTAGTTTTACTCACTATGACAGTGTACTGTCACATTCAATCTGACAGTTATTTAAACATAACTCCTAAACCACACATGCACAATGACTAATAATGCCGAGAAAAATGTATCCCTCTGAATTTTATTGGAAAAAAAATATTTTTTAAGGTTTTTAAAATTACAAGTTTGTTATTTTTTACTCAATTTGACAGTATAACTTTCATACTAAATATGGAAGTTATATACACATAACTCTAAAACCAAACTTGCAATCCGTCTAAAAATGCCTGTAATTATGAATCTATGTGAGTTTAACCAAAATCAGGTATTTTGGTAAGGTTTACAAATACAAAAATTAGGTTTTACTCATAATGACAGTATAACTGCCACACGCAATATGACAGTTTTTTAAACATAACTCCTAAAAAAACAAATGCAAAATGACTAATAATGCCTGGAAAAATGTATCTTTGTGAAATTTAATGAAAAAAAAATATTTTGTAAGGTTTGTAAAGACACAAATTAGTTGTTTTTACTCAATATGATGGTATAACTGTCATACTAAATATGAAAGTTGTATAAACATAACTGCAAAACCAAACATGTTTTATGTCTATGTGTAATATTGTATCTATGTGAGTTTTACCAGAATCAGGTATTTTGGTAAGGTTTACAAATACAAAAATTAGGTTTTACTCACTATGACAGTATACTGTCACATTCAATCTGACAGTTATGTAAACATAACTCCTAAACCACACATGCAAAATGGCTAATAATGCCTGGAGAAATGTATCTTTGTGAGTTTTACTAGGAAAAACAATTTGTAAGGTTTGTAAAGACACACGTTAGTTTTTTTTACTCAATTTGACAGTATAACTGTCATACTACATGCAGAAAATATATAAACATGACTCCAAAACCAAACTTGCAATCCATCTAAAAATGTCTGTAATATTGAATCTATGTGAGTTTTACCAAAATGAGGTATTTTGGTAAGGTTGACAAATAAAAAAAATAGGTTTTACTGATAGTGACATTATAAGTGCCACACTCAATATGACAGTTATTTAAACATAAGTCATAAACGACACATGAAAATGGCTATTAAACCTGGAGAAATGTATCTTTGTTAGTTTTACTAGAGTAATGATCTTTTGTAAGGTTTACAAAGACACAAGTTTTTTTACTCAATATGACGGTATAACTGTCAAACTAAAAAAAGTTATAGAAACATAACTCCAAAACCAAACTCAAAAACCAAACATGCAATCCATTTAAAAATGCCTGTAATATTAAATATATGTGAGTTTTATCAGAATCAGGTATTTTGGTAAGGTTTACAATACCAAAATTAGGTTTTACTCATAATGACAGTATAACTGCCACGCTCAATATGACAGTTATTTAAACATAACTCCTAAAACACACATGCAAAATGACTAATAATGCGTGGAAAAATGTATCTTTGTGATTTTTACTGGAAAAAAATATTTTGTAAGATTTGTAAAGATACTGTTTTTTTTTTTTTTTAACTCAATATGATGGTATAACTGTCATACTAAAAATGAAAGTTTTATTAACATAACTCCAAAACCAAACTTGCAATTCGTAAAAAAAATGGCTGTAATATTGAATATATTTGATTTTTACCAGAATCAGGTATTTTGGTAAGGATTATAAATACAAAAATTAGGTTTTACTCATATTGACGGATAACCGCCAAGTTTTTTTAAACATAACTCATAAACAAAACATGCTAAATGGCTAATAATGCCTGGGGAAAAGTATCTTTGTGAGTTTTACTGGAAAAAAATAAATAAAAATTGTAAGGTTTGTAAAGACACAAGTTAGTTTTTTCTAACTCAAAAAGACAGTATAACTGTCATACTAAATGGAAAAGTTATATAAACATAACTCCAAAACCAAACATGCATTATGTCTAAGAATGCCTGAAATGATGTATCCATGTGAGTTATACTAGAATCAGTTGTTTTTGTAAGTTTTGCAAATACAAAATATTGGTTTTACTCACTATGACAGTATACTGTCACATTCGATCTGACAGTTATTTAAACATAACTCCTAAACCACATATTCAAAATGACTAATAATGCCTGGAGAAATGTATCTCTGTGAATTTTTCTGGAAAAAAATATTTTTTACAACACAATTTTTTTTTTACTCAAAATGACAGCAGTATACTGTCATAGTGAGTAAAACCTTATTTTTGTATTTGTAAACCTTACCAAAATACCTGATTGTAGTAAAACTCACATAGATACAATATTACAGGCATTTTTTGAACATAATGCAAGTTTGGTTTTGGAGTTATGTTTATATAACTTTCATATTTAGTATGACAGTTTTACTGTCATATTAAGTAAAAAACAAAACTAACTTGTGTCTTTACAAACCATACAAAATATATATATTTTTTTTTCAGTAAAACTCACAAAGGCATTATTAGTCATTTTGTATGTGTGGTTTAGGAGTTATGTTTAAATAACTGTCAGATTGAATGTGACAGCATACTGTCATAGTGAGTAAATTCAATATTTTCTATTTTCAAACCTTAAAAAAACAACTGATTCTAGTAAAACTCACATGGATACAATGTTACAGGCATTTTTAGACATAATGCATGTTTGGTTTTGGAGTTTTGTTTATATACATTTTACATTTAGTATGACAGTTATACTGTCATATGGAGTAAAAAACAACTAACTTGTGTCTTTACAAACCTTACTAAAATGTTGTTTTTTTCAGGAAAACTCACAAATATGCATTTCTCCAGTCATTATTAGCCATTTAGCATGTTTGGTTTAGGAGTTATGTTTAAATAACTGTCATTTTGAACGTTGCAGTTATACTGTCATTATGAGTAAAACCAAATTTTTGTATTTGTAAACCTTACCAAAATCCCTGTTTGTGGTAAAACTCACATAGATTCAATATTACATGCATTTTTAGACGGATTGCATGTTTGGTTTTGAAGTTATTTTTATATAACTTTCAAATTTAGTAAGACAGTTATACCATCATATTGAATAAAAAAAAAAAACTTGTGTCCGAACAAACCTTACAAAATATTTTTTTTCCAGTAAAACTCACAAAAATAAATTTCTCCAGGCAATATTAGCCATTTTGCATGTGTGGTTTAGGAGTTATGTTTAAATAACTGTCAGATTGAATGTAACAGTATACTGTCATAGTGAGTAAAACCAATATTTTGTATTTGAAAACCTTACAAAAACAACTGATTCTACTAAAACTCACATGGATACAATATTACAGGCATTTTTAGACATAATGCATGTTTGTTTTTGGAGTTATAATTATATAACTTTTACATTTAGTATGACAGTTATACTGTCATATTGAGTAAAAAAAATAAATAACTTGTGTCTTTAAAAACCTTACAAAATATTTTTTTTTCCCAGTAAAACTCACAAAGATAAATTTTTCCAGGCATTATTAGCCATTTTGCACGTGAGGTTTAGGAGTTATATTTAAATAACTGTCATATTGCGTGTGGCAGTTATACTGTCATTATGAGTAAAACCTAATTGTTGTATTTGTGAACCTTACCAAAATACCTGTTTGTGGTAAAACTCACATAGATTCAATATTACAGGCATTTTTAGATGGATTGCATGTTTGGTTTTGAAGTTATGTTTATATAACTTTTAAATTTAGTAAGACAGTTATAAATGATAAATGATCAATGGGTTGTACTTGTATAGCGCTTTTCTACCTTCAAGGTACTCAAAGCGCTTTGACACTACTTCCACATTTACCCATTCACACACACATTCACACACTGATGGAGGGAGCTGCCATGCAAGGCGCTAACCAGCACCCATCAGGAGCAAGGGTGAAGTGTCTTGCTCAGGACACAACGGACATGACGAGGTTGGTACTAGGTGGGGATTGAACCAGGGACCCTCGGGTCGCGCACGGCCATTCTTCCACCGCGCCACGCCGTCCGTACCATCATATTGAGTAAAAAAAACTAACTTGTGTCCAAACAAACCTTACAAAATATTTTTTTTCCAGTAAAACTCACAAAAATACATTTCTCCAGGCATTATTAGTCACTTTGAATGTGTGGTTTAGGAGTTATGTTTAAATAACTGTCAGATTGAATGTGACAGTATACTGTCATAGTGAGTAAAACCAATATTTTGTATTCCCAAAACTTACAAAAACAACTGATTCTAGTAAAACTCACATGGATACATCATTACAGGCAATTTTAGATATAATGCATGTTTGGTTTTGTAGTTATGTTTATACAACTTTTACATTAAGTATGACAGTTATACTGTCATATTGAGTAAAACAAAACTAACTTGTGTGTTTACAAACCATACAAAATAATGTTTTCCCAGTAAAACTCACAAAGACACCATTCTCCAGGCATTATTAGCCATATAGCATGTTTGGTTTAGGAGTTATGTTTAAATATTTGTCATTTTGAACGTGGCAGTTATACTGTCATTATGAGTAAAACCAATTTTTTTTATTTGTAAACCTTACCAAAATACCTGCTACTGGAAAAAAATATTTTGTATGGTTTGCATAGACACAAATTAGTTTCTTTTACTCAATATGACAGTATAACTGTCATACTAAATATGAAAGTTATATAAACATAACTCTAAAACCAAACATGCAATCCGTCTAAAAATGCCTGTAATATTGTATCTATGTGAGTTTTACTACAATCAGGTATTTTGGTAAGGTTTACAAATACAACAATTAGGTTTTACTCATAATGACAGTATAACTGCCACACGCAATATGACAGTTATTTAAATATAACTCCTAAACCTCACATGCAAATTGGCTAATAATGCCTGGAAAAATTTATCTTTGTGAGTTTTACTGGGGGAAAAAAAATATTTTGTAAGGTTTTTAAAGACACAAGTTTTTTTCTTTTTTACTCAATATGACAGTATAACTCTCATACTAAATGTAAAAGTTATATAATTATAACTCCAAAACCAAACATGCATTATGTCTAAAAATGCCTGTAATATTGTATCCATGTGAGTTTTACTAGAATCAGTTGTTTTTGTAAGGTTTTCAAATACAAAATATTGGTTTTACTCACTATGACAGTATACTGTCACATTCAATCTGACAGTTATTTAAACATAACTCCTAAACCACACATACAAAATGACTAATAACGCCTGGAGAAAAGTTTATTTGTGAGTTTTAAACTGTCAGATTGAATGTGACAGTATACTGTCATAGTGAGTAAAACCAGTATTTTGTATTTGCAAAAATTACAAAAACAACTTATTCTTGTAAAACTCACATGGATACAATATTACAGGCATTTTTAGACATAATGCATGTTTGGTTTTGGAGTTATATTAATATGATGAGGTGGCGACTTTTCCAGGGTGTACCCCGCCTTCCGCCCGATTGTAGCTGAGATAGGCTCCAGCGCCCCCCGCCACCCCGAAGGGAATAAACGGTAGAAAATGGATGGATGGTTGGACAGTATAACTGTCATACTAAATGTAAAAGTAGTATAAACATAACTCCAAAACCAAACATGCATTATGTCTAAAAATGCCTGTAATATTGTATCCATGTGAGTTAACTAGAATCAGTTGTTTTTGTAAGTTTTGCAAATACAAAATATTGGTTTTACTCACTATGACAGTATACTGTCACATTCAATCTGACAGTTTAAAACTCACAAATAAACTTTTCTCCAGGCGTTATTAGTCATTTTGTATGTGTGGTTTAGGAGTTATGTTTAAATAACTGTCAGATTGAATGTGACAGTGTACTGTCATAGTGAGTAAAACCAATATTTTGTATATGCAAACCTTACAAAAACAACTGATTCTAGTTAAACTCACATGAATACAATATTACAGGCATTTTTAGACATAATGCATGTTTGGTTTTGGAGTTATGTTTATAATTTTTTTACATTTAGTATGACAGTTTTACTGTCATATTGAGTAAGAAAAAAATAACTTGTGTCTTTACAAACCCATTCATCCATCCATTTTGTACCGCTTATTCCCTTTGGGGTCGCGGGGGGCGCGCTGGAGCCTATCTCAGGTACAATCGGGCGGAAGGCGGGGTACACCCTGGACAAGTCGACACCTCATCGCAGTCTTTACAAACCTTACAAAATTGTTTTTTTTCCATGTAAAACTTAAAAAGATACATTTCTCCAGGCATTATTAACCATTTTGTGTCATGTTTGTGTAATCATGTTTTGTTTTAAGTCATGTTTTGTTTAGTTTCTGGCTTTTCACTCCCTTGTCTTGTCACCATAGCAACCATTAGTTTTCACCTGTCACGTCACGCACCTGTTTTCGTTAATCATGTCTGTAGTATTTAAGCTCAGTGTTTTTCAGTTTGTTTTTCTGACGACCTCGCACCCCATACCGCACCCCATATATGCTTCTGCACACTCCTCTATGATCCTGCTTCATGTCCCTTGTCACAGTAAGTTTTGGTTCCATGTTTATAGTCTTTTTGTTTTTCATAGTTTATTCTCCGCCATTGTGCGCGCTTTTTGTTTGATCTTTTTTTTAATAAATAAATCATGTACCTTGGTTCCCGTCTCGCCCGTGCCAACTTTCCGCTGCATCCTGGAAAAGCAAACTCTCAAGACCAAGTCTTGACAGTAGGTCGTCAGCAGACCCGCTCTTCCGCACCTAAGTTGGCCGAGTTGGACATTCAGGACGAAGCTTCTTGGGAGGTGCTGCGCGCCATGGAGGCAGAGACGCTGCGCTTTTCCCCCAGGGAGCGCAGGGGGATGATGTGGGGGAATGAAGGCAAGCTGGTGCCGATCGGCGCGTCGCTCCCGTCCCGGAAACGTCGCCAAGGACGGGGAAAAACTTCCTCGAGCCAGCAGGACACGCCGCTCCCACAAGCCCCGCCCTCTCCGGGCGGAAGCAAGCAGCAGTCTGCCCGGCTTCCCCATGATGACATCACAGACCAGGATTTTTGTTTCAATACTTTTTCTTTAAATCACCCGCCTCCAGCTAAAAACTCTGCCATGTCTTTGATAAAGCATTATCAAAACATGTTTTTAGAAATCAGGTCTAGTCAGTCACAGCCATCCCAATTTCATGCCCCGCCCCCCAAGACTCATGCCCCGCCCCCCAAGACTCAAATCCCGCCCCCGTCACAATTTTTTTCTTTTTTACCGCCCACACAACCCCAGGTGGGGGATAAAAAAACAAAACAATTTGGCCAAAATAAAGGGGACATTTCTGCCCTCCCCCGCCCACCCCTACAGAGAGTTCCAGACCGCAGGGAGCGCGTCTGGTATCCGCCCCTTGAGGGGGGGGCTGGGGTCGGGAGCTGTGTTGGTGGGGTGGCTCGGCATCACCATGCCAAGCCACAGCCTCCCTCACGGCCGCCACCACCAGTCTACCGACCTGTCAAGCCACAGCCTCCAGCACGACCGCCCTCACCAGTCTTCCGACCTGCCAAGCCGCAACCCCCAGCTAGGCCACCTCCACCTGCACCAAGGCTAGCACCTGTTGCCGCACCAGCTCCACCATGCCAAGTTCCTCGCCAAGCTCCGCTACCAGCTCCACGACGCCAAGCTCCGGTACCAGCTCCACGACGCCAAGCTCCGGTACCAGCTCCACGACGCCAAGCTCCGGTACCAGCTCCACGACGCCAAGCGCCGCCAGTCGCAGCTCCACGACGCCAAGCGCCGCCAGTCGCAGCTCCACGACGCCAAGTGCCGCCAGTCGCAGCTCCATGACGCCAAGTGCCGCCAGTCGCAGCTCCACGACGCCAAGTGCCGCCAGTCGCAGCTCCACGACGCCAAGTGCCGCCAGTCGCAGCTTCACGACGCCAAGACCCGCCATGCCAAGACCAAGACCAAGACCCGCCATGCCAAGACCAAGACCAAGACCCGCCATGCCAAGACCAAGACCAAGACCCGCCATGCCAAGACCAAGACCCGCCATGCCAAGACCAAGACCAAGACCCGCCATGCCAAGACCAAGACCAAGACCCGCCATGCCAAGACCAAGACCAAGACCCGCCATGCCAAGACCAAGACCAAGACCCGCCATGCCAAGACCAAGACCCGCCATGCCAAGACCAAGACCCGCCATGCCAAGACCAAGACCCGCCATGCCAAAACCAAGACACGCCATGCCAAGACCAAGACACGCCATGCCAAGACCAAGACTCGCCATGCCAAGACCAAGACTCGCCATGCCAAGACCAAGACTCGCCATGCCAAGACCAAGACTCGCCATGCCAAGACCAAGACCCGCCATGCCAAGACCAAGACACGCCATGCCAAGACCAAGACACGCCATGCCAAGACCAAGACACGCCATGCCAAGACCAAGACACGCCATGCCAAGACCAAGACACGCCATGCCAAGACCAAGACACGCCATGCCAAGACCAAGACACGCCATGCCAAGACCAAGACACGCCATGCCAAGACCAAGACACGCCATGCCAAGACCAAGACACGCCATGCCAAGACCAAGACTCGCCATGCCAAGACCAAGACTCGCCATGCCAAGACCAAGACTCGCCATGCCAAGACCAAGACTCGCCATGCCAAGACCAAGACTCGCCATGCCAAGACCAAGACTCGCCATGCCAAGACCAAGACTCGCCATGCCAAGACCAAGACTCGCCATGCCAAGACCAAGACTCGCCATGCCAAGACCAAGACCCGCCATGCCAAGACCAAGACCCACACCAAGACCAAGACCAAGACCCACACCAAGACCAAGACCAAGACCCACACCAAGACCAAGACCAAGACCCACACCAAGACCAAGACCCACGCCGAGCTTCGCCGCTGGACGCGTCACGCCGAGCTTCGCCGCTGGACGCGTCACGCCGAGCTTCGCCGCCTGACTTGCCACGCCGAGCTGCCACGCCTGCCAAGTTGACGACGCGCCTGCCTCCTCGTCGGCTACGGATATGGCCGCTACCTGGTCGCCCGCCACGCCAAGTGCGCCCACCTCCCAGTCGGCCACGAATGTGGCCAATCCCTGGGCGCCCGCCTCGCCTGCTGCAGCGGCGTTCCACTCGCCGCCGCCACCTAACTCTGCCCCGGTGGATACGGGGACACGTGGTCTGGCGACCCACCGCCATGTCCCCCTCCCGCCCTCCCATGACTCTTGTTAATTTCTATGGACATCTGGTATCTGTCCTTAAGGGAGGGGCGCTGTCATGTTTGTGTAATCATGTTTTGTTTTAAGTCATGTTTTGTTTAGTTTCTGGCTTTTCACTCCCTTGTCTTGTCACCATAGCAACCATTAGTTTTCACCTGTCACGTCACGCACCTGTTTTCGTTAATCATGTCTGTAGTATTTAAGTTCAGTGTTTTTCAGTTTGTTTTTCTGACGACCTCGCACCCCATACCGCACCCCATATATGCTTCTGCACACTCCTCTATGATCCTGCTTCATGTCCCTTGTCACAGTAAGTTTTGGTTCCATGTTTATAGTCTTTTTGTTTTTCATAGTTTATTCTCCGCCATTGTGCGCGCTTTTTGTTTGATCTTTTTTTTAATAAATAAATCATGTACCTTGGTTCCCGTCTCGCCCGTGCCAACTTTCCGCTGCATCCTGGAAAAGCAAACACCCCGGACCCAGTCTTGACATTTTGCATGTGTGGTTTAGGAGTTATGTTTACATAACTGTCATATTGAATGTGGCAGTCATACTGTCATTATGAGTAAAACCTATTTTTTGTTTTTGTAAACCTTTCCAAAATACGTGATTCTCGTAAAACGAACATTGGTTTTGGAGTTATGTTAATATAACTTTCATATTTAGTATGACAGTTATATCATCATATTGAGTAAAACATTTAACTTGTATCTTTATAAACCTTACAAATTTGTTTTTTCCAGTAAAACTCACAAAGATACATTTCTCCAAGCATTATTAACCATTTTGCATGTGTGGTATAGGAGTTATGTTTACATAACTGTCATATTAAATGTGGCAGTTATACTGTCATTATGAGTAAAACCAAATTTGTGTATATGTAAACCTTACCGAATTACCTGATTCTGGTAAAACTCACATAGATACAATATTACAGGTATTTTTAGACATATTGCAAGTTTGGTTTTGGAGTTATGTTTATTTAACAGTGTATTTGGTAAAGTTTACAAATCAAAAAATTAGGTTTTACTCATAGTGACAGTATAACTGTCACCCTCAATATGACAGTTATTTAAACATAACTCCTATCTAGTGGTTAGAGTGTCCGCCCTGAGATTGGTAGGTTGTGAGTTCAAACCCCGGCCGAGTCATACCAAGACTATAAAAAATGGGACCCATTACGTCCCTGCTTGGCACTCAGCATCAAGGGTTGGAATTGGGGGTTAAATCACCAAAAATGATTCCCGGGCGCAGCACCGCTGCTCCCCTCACCTCCCAGGGGGTGATCAAGGGGATGGGTCAAATGCAGAGGACAAATTTCACCACACCTAGTGTGTGTGTGACAATCATTGGGACGTTAACTTTAACTTTAACTTTAAAACACAAATGCAAAATGACTAATAATGCCTAGAGAAATGTATATTTGTGAATTTTACTGGAAAACAATATTTTGTAAGGTTTGTAAAGATACAAATTAGTGTTTTATTACTCAATATGATGGTATAACTGTCATACTAAATATGAAAGTTATATAAACATAACTCCAAAACCAAACATACTTTGTGTCTAAAAATTCCTGTGATATTGTATCGATGTGGGTTTTACCAGAATCAGGTATTTTGGTAAGGTTTACAAATACAAAAAATAGGTTTTACTCATAATGACAGTATAACTGCCACACTCAATTTGACAGTTATTTAAACATAACTCCGAAACCAAACATGTTAAATGGCTAATAATGCCTGGGTAAATGTATCTTTGTGAGTTTAACTGGGAAAAAAAAAATATTTTGTAAGGTTTGTAAAGACAGAAGTTAGTTTTTTTACTCATAATGACAGTATAACTACCAGATTCAAAATGACAGTTATATAAACATAACGCCAAAACCAAACATGCATTATGTCTAAAAATGCCTGTAGTATTAAATCTATGTGAGTTTGACCAGAATCAGGTATTTTGGTAAGGTTTACAAATACAAAAAGTAGGTTTTACTCATAATGACAGTATAACTGCCACGTTCAAAATTACAGTTATTTAAACATAACTCCTAATTTAAACAAGCTAAATGGCTAATACTGCCTGGAGAAAGGTATCTTTGTGAGTTTAACTGGAAAATAAAATTATTTTGTAAGGTTTGTAAAGACACAAGTTAGTTTTTTTTATTCAATATGTTTGTATAACTGTCATAATAAATGTAAAAGTTATATAAACATAACTCCAAAACCAAACATGCATTATGTCTAAAAATGCCTGTAATATTGTATCTATGTGAGTTTTACAAGAATCAGGTATTTTGGTAATGTTGAAAAATACAAAAATTAGGTTTTACTCATACAAAATATTAGTTTAACTCATAAATACGTATACTGTCACAATCAATCTGATAATATGGCTAATAATGCCTTGAGGAATGTATCTTTGTGAGTTTAACTGGAAAAAATATTTTGTAAGGTTTGTAAAGACACAAGTTAGTTGTTTTTTTTACACAATATTACAGTATAGCTGTCACACTATTAATTAAAGTTATATAAACACAACTCCAAAACCAAATATGCAATATGTGAGTTTTATCAGAATCAGGTATTTTGGTAAGGTTTACAAAAACAAAAATTAGGTTTTACTCATAGTGACAGTATAACTGCCACACTCAATATGACAGTTATTTAAACATAACTCCTAAAACACAAATGCAAAATGACTAATAATGCCTAGAGAAAGGTATATTTGTGAATTTTACTGGAAAACAATATTTTGTTTGTTTTTTTACTCAATTTGATGGTATAACTTTCATACTAAATATGAAAGTTATATAAACATAACTCCAAAACCAAACATGCTTTATGTCTAAAAATTCCTGTAATATTGTATCGATGTGGTACAAAAAAATAGGTTTTACTCATAATGACAGTATAACTGCCACACTCAATATGACAGTTATTTAAACATAATTCCTAAACCAAACATGATAAATGGCTAATTATACCTGGATAAATGTATCTTTGTGAGTTTTACTGGAAAAAAAAAAGGTTTATAAAGACACAATTTTTTTTTTTTACTCAATATAATGGTATAACTGTCATACTAAATATGAAAGTTGTATAAACATAACTCCAAAACCAAACATGCATTATGTCTAAAAATGCCTGTAATATTGTATCTATGTGATTTTTACCAGAATTAGGTATTTTGGTAAGGTTTACAAATACAAAATCTAGGTTTTACTCATAATGACAGTATAACTGCCACACTCAATATGACAGTTATTTAAACATAACTCCTAAACCAAACATGCTAAATGGCTAATACTGCCTGGAGAAAGGTATATTTGTGAGTTTAACTGGGAAAAAAAAATATTTTGTAAGGTTTGTAAAGACACAAGTTAGGTTTTTTTATTCAATATGTTTGTATAACTGTCATAATAAATGTAAAAGTTACATGAACATAACTCCAAAACCAAACATGCATTAAGTATAACTGTCACACTCAATCTGACGGTTAATTAAACATAACTCCTAAAACACAAATGCAAAATGACTAATAATGCCTAGAGAAAGGTATATTTGTGAATTTTACTGGAAAACAATATTTTGTAGGGTTTGCAAAGATACAAATTATTTTTTGTTTTTTACTCAATATGATGGTATAACTTTCATACTAAATATGAAAGTTATATAAACATAACTCCAAAACCAAACATGCTTTATGTCTAAAAATTCCTGTAATATTGTATCGATGTGGGTTTAACCAGAATCAGGTATTTTGGTAAGGTTTACAAATACAAAAAATAGGTTTTACTCATAATGACATTATAACTGCCACACTCAATACGACAGTTGTTTAAACATAACTCCTAAACCAAACATGATAAATGGCTAAATATGCCTGGAGAAATGTATCTTTGTGAGTTTTACTGGGAAAACATTTTTTGTAAGGTTTATAAAGACACAAGTTTTTTTTTTTCTTTACTCAATATGATGGTATAACTGTCATACTAAATATAAAAGTTGTATAAACATAACTCCAAAACCAAACATGCATTATGTCTAAAAATGCCTGCAATATTGTCTCTATGTGATTTTTACCAGAATCAGGTATTTTTGGTAAGGTTTACAAATACAAAAATTAGGTTTTACTCACTATGACAGTATACTGTCACATTCAATCTGACAGTTATTTAAACATACTGTAACTCCTAAACCACAATTACAAAATGGCTAATAATGCCTGGAAAAATTTATCTTTTTGAGTTTTCCTGGAATTTTTTTTTTTTTATAAGGTTTGTAAAGAAACAAATTAGTTTTTTTACTTAATATGACAGATTAACTGTCATACTGAATATGAAAGTTAAATAAACATAACTCCAAAACCAAACTTGCAATACGTCTAAAAATGCCTGTTTTATTGAATCTATGTGAGTTTTACCAGAATCAGGTATTTTGGTAAGGTTTACAAATACAAAAATTGGGTTTTACTCATAATGACATTAACTGCAATATTCGAAATAACAGTTATTTAAACATAACTCCTGAACCAAACATGCTAAATGGCTAATAATGCCTGGAGAAATGTATCTTTGTGAATTTTACTAGAAAAAATATTTTGTAAGGTTTGTAAAGACAAGTTTTGGTTTTTTTACTCAATATGATGGTATAACTGTCAAACTAATTATAAAAGTAATATAAACATAATTCCAAAACCAAACTCCTAAACCAAACTTGCAATCCGTCTTAAACTGCCTGTAATATTGAATCTATATGTGTTTTACCAGAATCAGGTATTTTGGTAAGGTTTACAAATACAAAACTTGGGTTTTACTCATAATGACAGTATAACTACATTATTTGATATGACAGTTATTTAAACATAACTCCTAAACCAAACATGATAAATGGCTAATAATGCCTGGAAAAATGTATATAAACATAACTCCAAAACCAAACATGCATTATGTGTAAAAATGCCTGTAAAATTGTATCTATGTGAGTTTTACCAGAATAAGGTATTTTGGTAAGGTTTATAAATACAACATTTAGGTTTTACTCATAATGACAGTATAACTGCCATATTCAAAATAACAGTTATTTAAACATAACTCCTGAACCAAACATGCTAAATGGCTATTAATGCCTGGAGAAATGTATACAAACATAACTCCAAAAGCAAACATGCATTATGTCTAAAAATGCCTTTAGTATTGTATCTATGTGAGTTTTACCAGAATCAGGTATTTTGTTAAGGTTGAAAAATACAAAAATTAGGTTTTACTCATAATGACAGTATAACTGCCACATTGACCGCCACCAAACATGCATGATGTCTAAAAATGCCTATAATTTTGTATCCATGTGAGTTTTACTAGAATCAGTTGTTTTTGTAAGGTTTACAAATGCAAAATATTAGTTTTACTCATAATGACAGTATACTGTCACAATCAATCTGACAATTTGGCTAATAATGCCTTGAGGAATGTATCTTTGTGAGTTTTACTGGAAATAATATTTTGTAAGGTTTGTAAAGACACGAGTTTTTTTTTTTTTTACACAATTTTACAGTATAGCTGTCATACTATATATGAAAGTTATGTAAACACAACTCCAAAACCAAATATACAAAATGTGAGTTTTATCAGAATCAGGTATTTTGGTAAGGTTTACAAAAACAAAAATTTGGTTTTACTCATAGTGACAGTATAACTGCCACACTCAATAAGACAGTTAATTAAACATAACTCCTAAAACACAAATGCAAAATGACTAATAATGCCTAGAGAAAGGTATATTTGTGAATTTTACTGGAAGACAATATTTGTAAGGTTTGTAAAGATACAAATTATTTTTTGTTTTTTACTCAATATGATGGTATAACTTTCATACTAAATATGAAAGTTATATAAACATAGCTCCAAAACCAAACATGCTTTATGTCTAAAAATTCCTGTAATATTGTATCGATGTGGGTTTTACCAGAATCAGGTATTTTGGTAAGGTTTACAAATACAAAAAATAGGTTTTTATTTATAATGACACACAATACAATAACTCCCCCACTCAAAATGACAGTTATTTAAACATAACTCCTAAACCAAACATGATAAATGGCTAATTATGCCTGGAGAAATGTATCTTTGTGAGTTTTGGGAGAAAAAAAAACCCTGTAAGATTAATAAAGACACAAGTTTTTTTTGTTTTTTTACTCAATATGATGTAAATACTGTCATACTAAATATGAAAGTTGTATAAACATAACTCCAAAACCAAACATGAATTATGTCTAAAAATGCCTGCAATATTGTATCTATGTGATTTTTTACCAGAATCAGGTATTTTTGGTAAGGTTTACAAATACAAAAATTAGGTTTTACTCATAATGACAGTATATTGTCACATTCAATCTGACAGTTATTTAAACATAACTCCTAAACCACAAATACAAAATGGCTAATAATGCCTGGAGAAATGTATCTTTGTGAGTTTTCCTGGAAAAAAAATTTTTTTATAAGGTTTGTAAAGACACAAGTTATTTTTTTGTACTTAATATGACAGTATAACTGTCATACTAAATATGAAAGTTAAATAAACATAACTCCAAAACCAAACTTGCAATACGTCTAAAAATGCCTGTAATATTGAATCTATGTGAATTTTACCAGAATCAGGTATTTAAGTAAGGTTTACAAATACAAAAATTGGGTTTTACTCATAATGACAGTATACTATCAAATTCAATCTGACAGTTATTTAAACATACTGTAATTCCTAAACCACAATTACAAAATGGCTAATAATGCCTGGAACAATGTATCTTTGTGAGTTTTCCTGGAAACTTTTTTTTTATAAAGTTTGTAAAGAAACAAATTAGTTTTTTTACTTAATATGACAGTATAACTGTCATACTATATATGAAAGTTAAATAAACATAACTCCAAAACCAAACTTGCAATCCGTCTTAAACTGCCTGTAATATTGAATCTATATGAGTTTTACCAGAATCAGGTATTTTGGTAAGGTTTAAAAATACAAAACTTGGGTTTTACTCATTATGACAGTATAACTGCATTATTTGATATGACAGTTATTTAAACATAACTCCTAAACCAAACATGATAAATGGCTAATAATGCCTGGAAAAATGTATATGAACATAACTCCAAAACCAAACATGCATTATGTCTAAAAATGCCTGTAATATTGTATCTATGTGAGTTTTACCAGAATCAGGTATTTTGGTAAGGTTTATAAATACAAAATTTAGGTTTTACTCATAATGACAGTATAACTGCCATATTCAAAATAACAGTTATTTAAACATAACTCCTAAACCAAACATGCTAAATAGCTATAAATGCTTGGAGAAATGTATCTTTGTGAGTTTTACTAGAAAAAAATATTTTCTAAGGTTTGTAAAGACAAAAGTTATTTTTTTTTACTCAATATGATGGTTTAACTGTCAAACTAAATATAAAAGTAATATAAACATAATTCCAAAACCAAACTCCTAAACCAAACTTGCAATCCGTCTTAAACTGCCTGTAATATTGAATCTATATGAGTTTTACCAGAATCAGGTATTTTGGTAAGGTTTACATTTGTAAACTTGGGTTTTACTCATAATGACAGTATAACTGCATTATTTGATATGACAGTTATTTAAACATAACTCCTAAACCAAACATGATAAATGGCTATTAATGCCTGGAGAAATGTATACAAACATAACTCCAAAACCGAACATGCATTATGTCTAAAAATGCCTTTAGTATTGTATCTATGTGAGTTTTACCATAATCAGGTATTTTGGTAAGGTTTACATATACACAAACTTGGTTTTACTCATAATGACAGTATAACTGCCACTTTTAATATGACAGTTATGTAAACATAACTCCTATACCACACATGCAAAATGGTTAATAATGCCTGGAGAAATGTATCTTTGTGATTTTTACTAGAAAAAAATATTTTGTAAGGTTTGTAAAGACGAAAGTTAGTTGTTTTTTTACTCAATATGATGGTATAACTGTCATACTAAATATGAAAGTTATATAAACATAATTCCAAAACCAAACTCCTAAACCAAACTTGCAATCTGTCTTAAACTGCCTGTAATATTGAATCTATGTGAGTTTTACCAGAATCAGGTATTTTGGTAAGGTTTACAAATACATAACTTGGGTTTTACTCATAATGACAGTATAACTGCAACATTTGATATGACAGTTATTTAAACATCACTACTAATCCAAACATGATAAATGGCTAATAATGCCTGGAGAAATGTATCATGGTGAGTTTTACTGGAAACAAGTAATTTGTAAGGTTTATAAAGACACAAGTTAGGTTTTTTTTATTTAATATGATGGTATAACTGTCATACTAAATATGAAAGTTATATAAACATAACTCCAAAACCAAACATGCAATATGTCTAAAAATGCCTGTAATATTGTATCTATGTGAGTTTTACCAGAATCAGGTATTTTGGTAAGGTTTATAAATACAAAATTTAGGTTTTACTCATAATGACAGTATAACTGCCATATTCAAAATAACAGTTATTTAAACATAACTCCTAAACCAAACATGCTAAATAGCTATAAATGCTTGGAGAAATGTATCTTTGTGAGTTTTACTAGAAAAAAATATTTTGTAAGGTTTGTAAAGACAAAAGTTATTTTTTTTTACTCAATATGATGGTTTAACTGTCAAACTAAATATAAAAGTAATATAAACATAATTCCAAAACCAAACTCCTAAACCAAACTTGCAATCCGTCTTAAACTGCCTGTAATATTGAATACATATGAGTTTTACCAGAATCAGGTATTTTGGTAAGGTTTACATTTGTAAACTTGGGTTTTACTCATAATGACAGTATAACTGCATTATTTGATATGACAGTTATTTAAACATAACTCCTAAACCAAACATGATAAATGGCTATTAATGCCTGGAGAAATGTATACAAACATAACTCCAAAACCGAACATGCATTATGTCTAAAAATGCCTTTAGTATTGTATCTATGTGAGTTTTACCATAATCAGGTATTTTGGTAAGGTTTACATATACACAAACTTGGTTTTACTCATAATGACAGTATAACTGCCACTTTTAATATGACAGTTATGTAAACATAACTCCTATACCACACATGCAAAATGGTTAATAATGCCTGGAGAAATGTATCTTTGTGATTTTTACTAGAAAAAAATATTTTGTAAGGTTTGTAAAGACGAAAGTTAGTTGTTTTTTTACTCAATATGATGGTATAACTGTCATACTAAATATGAAAGTTATATAAACATAATTCCAAAACCAAACTCCTAAACCAAACTTGCAATCTGTCTTAAACTGCCTGTAATATTGAATCTATGTGAGTTTTACCAGAATCAGGTATTTTGGTAAGGTTTACAAATACATAACTTGGGTTTTACTCATAATGACAGTATAACTGCAACATTTGATATGACAGTTATTTAAACATCACTCCTAATCCAAACATGATAAATGGCTAATAATGCCTGGAGAAATGTATCATGGTGAGTTTTACTGGAAACAAGTAATTTGTAAGGTTTATAAAGACACAAGTTAGGTTTTTTTATTTAATATGATGGTATAACTGTCATACTAAATATGAAAGTTATATAAACATAACTCCAAAACCAAACATGCATTATGTCTAAAAATGCCTGTAATATTGTATCTATGTGAGTTTTACCAGAATCAGGTATTTTGGTTAAGGTTGACAAATACAAAAATTAGGTTTTACTCATGATGACAGTATAACTAACACATTGACTGCCACCAAACATGCATTATGTCTAAAAATGCTTATAATTTTGTATCCATGTTAGTTTTACTAGAATCAGTTGTTTTTGTAAGGTTTACAAATACAAAATATTAGTTTTACTCATAATGACAGTATACTGTCACAATTAATCTGACAAAATGGCTAATAATGCCTAGAGGAATGTATCTTTGTGAGTTTTACTGGAAAGAATATTTTGTAAGGTTTGTAAAGACACAAGTTAGTTGTTTTTTTTACACAATTTAACAGTATAGCTGTCATACTATATATGAAAGTTATATAAACATAATTTCAAAACCAAATATGCAATCCGTCTAAAAATGCCTGTAATATTGAATATATGTGAGTTTTATCAGAATCAGGTATTTTGGTAAGGTTTACGAATACAAAAATTAGGTTTTACTCATAGTGACAATATAACTGCCACACTCAGTATGACAGTTAATTAAACATAACTCCTAAAACACTAATGCAAAATGACTACTAATGCCTAGGGAAATGTATATTTGTGAATTTTACTGGAAAACAATGTTTTGTAAGGTTTGTAAATATACAAATTAGGTTTTTTTTACTCAATATATGATGGTATAACTGTCATACTAAATATGAAAGTTATATAAACATTACTCCAAAACCAAACATGCTTTATGTCTAAAAATTCCTGTAATATTGTATCGATGTGGGTTTTACCAGAATCAGGTATTTTGGTAAGGTTTACAAATACAAAACATAGGTTTTACTCATAATGACAGTATAACTGCCACACTCAATATGACAGTTATTTAAACATAACTCCTAAACCAAACATGATAAATGACTAATTATGCCTGGAGAAATGTATCTTTGTGAGTTTTACTGGGGGAAAAAAAATTGTAAGGTTTATAAAGACACAAGTTATTTTTTTTTTTTTACTCAATATGATGGTATAACTGTCATACTAAATTTGAAAGTTGTATAAAAATAACTCCAAAACCAAACATGCATTATGTCTAAAAATGCCTGCAATATTGTATCTATGTGATTTTTACCAGAATCAGGTATTTTTGGTAAGGTTTACAAATACAAAAATTAGGTTTTACTCACTATGACAGTATACTGTCACATTCAATCTGACAGTTATTTAAACATATTGTAACTCCTAAACCACAAATACAAAATGGCTAATAATGCCTGGAGAAATGTATCTTTGTGAGGTTTCCTGGAAAAAAAACAAAACAATTTATAAGGTTTGTAAAGTCACAAGTTAGTTTTTTTACTTAATATGACAGTAGAACTGTCATACTAAATATGAAAGTTAAATAAACATAACTCCAAAACCAAACTTGCAATACGTCTTAAAATGCCTGGAATATTGAATCTATGTGAGTTTTACCAGAATCAGGTATTTTGGTAAGGTTTACAAATACAAAAATTGGGTTTTACTCATAATGACAGTATAACTGCCATATTCAAAATAACAGTTATTTAAACATAACTCCTAAACCAAACATGCTAAATAGCTAATAATGCCTGTAGAAATGTATCTTTGTGAGTTTTACTAGAAAAAAATATTTTGTAAGGTCTGTAAAGACAAAAGTTTTTTTTTTTTTTTACTCATTATGATGGTATGACTGTCAAACTAAATATAAAAGTAATATAAACATCATTCCAAAACCAAACTCCTAAACCAAACGTGCAATCCGTCTTAAACTGCCTGTAATATTGAATCTATATGAGTTTTACCAGAATCAGGTATTTTGGTAAGGTTTACAAATACAAAACTTGGGTTTTACTCATAATGACAGTATAACTGCATTATTTGATATGACAGTTATTTAAACATAACTCCTAAACCAAACATGATAAATAGCTAATAATGCCTGGAAAAATTTATATAAACATAACTCCAAAACCAAACATGCATTATGTCTAAAAATGCCTGTAATATTGTATCACTGTGAGTTTTACAAGAATCAGGAATTTTGGTAAGGTTTATAAATACAAAAATTAGGTTTTACTCATAATGACAGTATAACTGCCACCCTCAATATGACAGTTATGTTAACATAACTCCTAAACCACACATGCAAAATGGCTAATAATGCCTGGAGAAATGTATCTTTGTGAATTTTACAGGAAAAAAAATATTTTGTAAGGTTTGATAAGACACAAAATAGTTTTTTTTATTTAATATGTTTGTATAACTGTCATAATAAATGTAAAAGTTATATAAACATAACTCCAATACCAAACATGCAATCCGTCTAAAAATGCCTGTAATATTGAATCTATGTGAGTTTTACTAGAATCAGGTATTTTGTTAAGATTTACAAATACAAAAATTAGGTTTTACTCACTATGACAGTATACTGTCACATTCAATCTGACTGTTATTTAAACACAAATTCTAAACCACAGATGCAAAATGGCTAATAATAACTGGAGAAATGTATTTTTGTGAGTTTTACTGGGAAAAAAAATATTTTGTAAGGTTTGTATAGACACAAGTTAGTTTTTTTTTTTACTCAATATGATGGAAACATGCTTTATGTCTAAAAATTCCTGTAATATTTTATCCATGTGAGTTTTCAGTTATTTTGGTAATTTTACAAATACAAAAAATAGGTTTTACTCATAATGACAGTATATCTGCCACACTCAATATGACAGTTATTTAAACATAGCTCCACCCACTCAGCAGATGATTTAATGAATTTCTTTAATAAGAAAATTGAACTCATTAGAAAGGAGATTAAAGACAATGCATCGCAGCTATAACTGGGTTCTATTAACACAGATACGACTGTATCTACGAAGGATACCGCCCTCCAAAATAGTTTCTCTCTCTTTGATGAAATAACACTAGAGGAATTGTTAAGATGTGTCAATGGGACAAAACAAACATGTCTACTTGACCCATTTCCTGGGAAACTTATTAAGGAGCTATTTGTATTATTAGGTCCATCAGTGCTAAATATTATAAACTTATCACTTTCCTCTGGCACTGTTCCACTAGCATTCAAAAAAGCGGTTATTCATCCTTTGCTCAAAAGACCTAACCTCGATCCTGACCTCATGGTAAACTACCGGCCGGTGTCCCACCTTCCGTTTATCTCGAAAATCCTCGAAAAAATTGTCGCACAGCAGCTAAATGAACACTTAATGTCTAACAATCTCTGTGAACCTTTTCAATCCGGTTTCAGGGCAAATCACTCTACGGAGACAGCCCTCGCAAAAATGACTAATGATCTACTGCTAACGATGGATTCTGATGCGTCATCTATGTTGCTGCTTCCTGATCTTATCGCTGCTTTCGATACCGTCGATCATAACATTTTATTAGAGCGTATCAAAACACGTATTGGTATGTCAGACTTAGCCTTGTCGTGGTTTAACTCTTATCTTACTGACAGGATGCAGTGCGTCTCCCATAACAATGTGACCTCGGACTATGTTAAGGTAACGTGCGGAGTCCCCCAAGATTCGGTTCTTGGCCCTGCACTCTTTAGTATTTACATGTTGCCGCTAGGCGACATCATACGCAAATACGGTGTTAGCTTTCATTGCTATGCTGATGACACCCAACTCTACATGCCCCTAAAGCTGACCAACACGCCGGATTGTAGTCAGCTGGAGGCGTGTCTTAATGAAATTAAACAATGGATGTCCGCTAACTTCTTGCAACTCAACACTAAGAAAACGGAAATGCTGATTATCGGTCCTGCTAAACACCGACATTTATTTGATAATACCACCTTAACATTTGACAACCAAACAATTACACAAAGCGACTCAGTAAAGAATCTGGGTATTATCTTCGACCCAACTCTCTCCTTTGAGTCACACATTAAGAGTGTTACTAAAACGGCCTTCTTTCATCTCTGTAATATCGCTAAAATTCGTTCCATTTTGTCCACTAGCGACGCTGAGATCATTATTCATGCGTTCGTTACGTCTCGTCTCGATTACTGTAACGTATTATTTTCGGGTCTCCCTATGTCTAGCATTAAAAGATTACAGTTGGTACAAAATGCGGCTGCTAGACTTTTGACAAGAACAAGAAAGTTTGATCATATTACGCCTATACTGGCTCACCTGCACTGGCTTCCTGTGCACTTAAGATGCGACTTTAAGGTTTTACTACTTACGTATAAAATACTACACGGTCTAGCTCCAGCCTATCTTGCCGATTGTATTGTAACATATGTCCCGGCAAGAAATCTGCGTTCAAAGAACTCCGGCTTATTAGTGATTCCCAGAGCCCAAAAAAAGTCTGCGGGCTGTAGAGCGTTTTCTATTCGGGCTCCAGCACTATGGAATGCCCTCCTGGTAACAGTTAGAGATGCTACCTCAGTAGAAACATTTAAGTCCCATCTCAAAACTCATTTGTATACTCTAGCCTTTGAATAGCCCCCCTTTTTTTAGACCAGTTGATCTGCCTTTTCTTTTCTTTTCTCCTCTGCTCCCCCCTATCCCTTGTGGAAGGGGAGACACACAGATCCGGTGGCCATGGATGGGGTGCTGGCTGTCCGGGGTCGGGACCCGGGGTGGACCGCTCGCCTGTATATCGGTTGGGAACATCTCTGCGCTGCTGACCCGTCTCCGCTCGGGATGGTTTCCTGCTGACCCCACTGTGGACTGGACTCTTACTGTTATGCTGGATCCACTATGGACTGGACTCTCACAATATTATGTTAGACCCACTCGACATCCATTGCATTCGGTCTCCCTAGAGGGGGGGGTTACCCACATATGCGGTCCTCTCCAAGGTTTCTCATAGTCATTCACATCGACGTCCCACTGGGGTGAGTTTTTCCTTGCCCTTATGTGGGCTGTACCGAGGATGTCGTTGTGGCTTGTGCAGCCCTTTGAGACACTTGTGATTTAGGGCTATATAAATAAACATTGATTGATTGATTGATAACTCTAAACCAAACATGGTTAATAGGCTATAATGCCTGGAGAAATGTATCTTTGTGAGTTTTACTGGAAACATTTTTTTTTTAAGGTTTATAAAGACACAAGTTCGTTTTTTTTACTCAATATGACAATATAACTGGAATACTAAATGTAAAAAATATATAAACATAACTCCAAAACCAAACATGCATTATGTTTAAAAATGCCTATAATTTTGTATCCATGCGAGTTTTACTAAAATCAATTGTTGTAGTAAGGTTTGCAACTACAAAATATTGGTTTTACTCACCATGATAGTATACTGTCACATTCAATTTGACAGTTATTTAAACATAACTACCAAACCACACATGCGAAATGGCTATAATGCCTGGAGAAATGTATCTTTGTGAGATTACTGTCATTTTGAGTAAAACCTAATTTTTGTATTCGTAAACCTTACCAAAATACCCGATTCTGATAAAACTCACATATATTCAATATTACAGGCATTTTTAGACGGATTACATATTTGGTTTTGGAATTATGTTTATATAACTTTCATATATAGTATGACAGCTATACTGTTAAATTGTGTAAAAAAACAACTAACTTGTGTCTTTACAAACCTTACAAAATATTTTTTCCAGTAAAACTCACAAAGATACATTCCTCTAGGCATTATTAGCCATTTTGTCAGATTAATTGTGACAGTATACTGTCATTATGAGTAAAACTAATATTTTGTATTTGTAAACCTTACAAAAACAACTGATTCTAGTAAAACTCACATGGATACAAAATTATAAGCATTTTTAGACATAATGCATGTTTGGTGGCAGTCAATGTGGCAGTTATACTGTCATTATGAGTAAAACCTAATTTTTGTATTGGTCAACCTTAACCAAAATACCTGATTCTGGTAAAACTCACATAGATACAATATTACAGGCATTTTTAGACATAATGCATGTTTGGTTTTGGAGTTATGTTTATATAACTTTCATATTTAGTATGACAGTAATACCATCATATTAAATAAAAAAACTAACTTGTGTCTTTATAAACCTTACAAATTATTTGTTTCCAGTAAAACTCACCATGATACATTTCTCCAGGCATTATTAGCCATTTATCATGTTTGGATTAGGAGTTATGTTTAAATAACTGTTATTTTGAATATGGCAGTTATACAGTCATTATGAGTAAAACCTAAATTTTGTATTTATAAACCTTACAAAAATACCTGATTCTGGTAAAACTCACATAGATACAATATTACAGGCATTTTTAGACATAATGCATGTTTGGTTTTGGAGTTATGTTCATATACATTTTTCCAGGCATTATTAGCCATTTATCATGTTTGGTTTAGGAGTTATGTTTAAATAACTGTCATATCAAATAATGCAGTTATACTGTCATTATGAGTAAAACCCAAGTTTTGTATTTGTAAACCTTACCAAAATACCTGATTCTGGTAAAACTCATATAGATTCAATATTACAGGCAGTTTAAGACGGATTGCAAGTTTGGTTTAGGAGTTTGGTTTTGGAATTATGTTTATATTACTTTTATATTTAGTTTGACAGTTAAATCATCATATTGAGTAAAAAAAAATAACTTTTGTCTTTACAAACCTTACAAAATATTTTTTTCTAGTAAAACTCACAAAGATACATTTCTCCAGGCATTTATAGCTATTTAGCATGTTTGGTTTAGGAGTTATGTTTAAATAACTGTTATTTTGAATATGGCAGTTATACTTTCATTATGAGTAAAACCCAATGTTTGAATTTGTAAACCTTACCAAAATACCTGATTCTGGTAAAACTCACATAGATACAATATTGCAGGCATTTTTAGACATCATGCATGTTTGGTTTTGGAGTTATGTTTATACAACTTTTATATTTAGTATGACAGTCATACCATCCTATTGAGTAAAAAAAAAAAAAAAAACTTGTGTCTTTATAAACCTTACAAAATGTTCCCAGTAAAACTCACAAAGATACATTTCTCCAGGCATAATTAGCCTTTTATCATGTTTGGTTTAGGAGTTATGTTTAAACAACTGTCATATTGAGTGTGGCAGTTATACTGTCATTATGAGTAAAACCTATTTTTTGTATTTGTAAATTTTACCAAAATACCTGATTCTGGTAAAACCCACATCGATACAATATTGCAGGGATTTTTAGACATAAAGCATGTTTGGTTTTGGAGTTATGTTTATATAACTTTCATATTTAGTATGAAAGTTATACCATCATATTGAGTAAAAAACAAAAAATAATTTGTATCTTTACAAACCTTACAAAATTTTGTTTTCCAGTAAAATTCACAAATATACCTTTCTCTAGGCATTATTAGTCATTTTGCATTTGTGTTTTAGGAGTTATGTTTAATTAACTGTCATATTGAGTGTGGCAGTTATACTGTCACTATGAGTAAAACCTAATTTTAGTTTTTGTAAACCTTACCAAAATACCTGATTCTGATAAAACTCACATGTATTCAATATTACAGGCATTTTTAGACGGATTGCATATTTGGTTTTGGAGTTGTGTTTATATAACTTTCATATATAGTATGACAGCTATACTGTTAAATTGTGTAAAAAAAAAAACTAACTCGTGTCTTTACTAAAATACCTGATTCTGGTAAAACTCATATAGATTCAATATTACAGGCAGTTTAAGATTGATTGCAAGTTTGGTTTAGGAATTTGTTTTTGGAATTATGTTTATATTAATTTTATATTTAATTTGACAGTTATACCATCATCCATCCATCCATCCATTTTCTACCGTTATTCCCTTTGGGGTCGCGGGGGGCGCTGGAGACTATCTCAGCTACAATCGGGCGGAAGGCGGGGTACACCCTGGACAAGTCGCCACCTCATCGCAGGGCCAACACAGATAGACAGACAACATTCACATCCACACACTAGGGCCAATTTAGTGTTGCCAATCAACTTATCCCCAGGTGCATGTCTTTGGAGGTGGGAGGAAGCCGGAGTACCCGGAAGGAACCCATGCAGTCCCGGGGAGGACATGCAAACTCCACACAGAAAGATCCCGAGCCCGGGACTGAACCCAAGACTACTCAGGACCTTCGCAGATGCACTAACCCCTCTTCCACCGTGAAGCCCAGTTATACCATCATATTCAGTAAAAAAAAAAAAACTGTTGTCTTTACAAACCTTACAAAATAGTTTTTTCTAGTAAAATTCACAAAGATACATTTCTCCAGGCATTATTAGCCATTTAGCATGTTTGGTTTAGGAGTTGTGTTTAAATAACTGTTATTTTGAATATGGCAGTTATACTGTCATTATGAGTAAAACCCAATTTTTGTATTTGTAAACCTTACCTAAATACCTGATTCTGATAAAACTCAAATAGATTCAATATTACAGGCATTTTTAGACGTATTGCAAGTTTGGTTTTGGAGTTATGTTTATTTAACTTTCATATTTAGTATGACAGTTTTACTGTCATATTAAGTAAAAAAACCTAACTTGTGTCTTTACAAACCTTATAAAATATTTATTTTTTTTCCAGGAAAACTCACAAAGATACATTTCTCCAGGCATTATTAGCCATTTTGTATTTGTGTTTTAGGAGTTATGTTTAAATAACTGTCAGGTTGAATGTGACAGTATACTGTCATTATGAGTATAACCTATTTTTTGTATTTGTAAACCTTACCAAAAATACCTGATTCTGGTAAAAATCACATAGATACAATATTGCAGGCATTTTTAGACATAATGCATGTTTGGTTTTGGAGTTATGTTTATACAACTTTCATATTTAGTATGACAGTTATACCATCATATTGAGTAAAAAAAAAAAAAAACTTGTGTCTTTATAAACGTTACATTTTTTTTTTCCCCACAACTCACAAAGGTACATTTCTCCAGGCATAATTAGCCATTTATCATGTTTGGTTTAGGAGTTATGTTTAAATAACTGTCATATTGAGTGGGGTAGTTATTGTATCGTGTGTCATTATAAATAAAAACCTATTTTTTGTAATTGTAAACCTTACTAAAATACCTGATTCTGGTAAAACTCACATAGATACAATATTAAAGGCATTTTTAGACATAATGTATGTTTGGTTTTGGAGTTATATTTATATAACTTTCATATTTAGTATGACAGTTATACCATCATATTCAATAAAAAAACTAACTTGTGTCTTTATAAACCTTACAAATTATTTGTTTCCAGTAAAACTCACACTGATACATTTCTCCAGGCATTATTAGCCAGCCATTTATCATGTTTGGTTTAGGAGTTATGTTTAAATAACTGTCATATCAAATGTTGCAGTTATACTGTCATTATGAGTAAAACCCAAGTTTTGTATTTGTAAACCTTACCAAAATACCTGATTCTGGTAAAACTCACATAGATTAAATATTACAGGCAGTTTAAGACATATTGCAAGTTTGGTTTAGGAGTTTGGTTTTGGAATTATGTTTATATAACTTTCATATTTAGTATGACAGTTATACCATCATATTGAGTAAAAAAAAAACTAACTTTTGTCTTTACAAACCTTACAAAATATTTGTTCCTAGTAAACATCACAAAGATACATTTTTTCCAGGCATTATTAGCCATGTATCATGTTTGGTTTAGGAATTATGTTTAAATAACTGTCATGTTGAGTGTGGCAGTTATATTGTCATTATGAGTAAATAAATACATTTTTTTATTTGTAAACCTTACCAAAATACCTGATTCTGGTAAAACTCATATAATTACAATATTACAGGAATTTTTAGACATAAAACATGTTTGGTTTAGGAATTATGTTTAAATAACTGTCAGATTGAATGTGACAGTATACTGTCATAGTGAGTTAAACCAATATTTTGTATTTGCAAACCTTACAAAAACAACTGATTCTAGTTAAACTCACATGAATACAATATTACAGGCATTTTTAGACATAATGCATGTTTGGTTTTGGAGTTATGTTTATATTTTTTTTACATTTAGTATGACAGTTTTACTGTCATATTGAGTAAGAAAAAAATAACTTGTGTCTTTACAAACCCATTCATCCATCCATTTTCTACAGCTTATTCCCTTTGGGGTCACGGGGGGCGCTGGAGCCTATCTAAGCTACAATCGGGCGGAAGGCGGCGTACACCCTGGACAAGTCGCCATCTCATCGCAGTCTTTACAAACCTTACAAAATTGTTTTTTTTCCCTGTAAAACATAAAAAGATACATTTCTCCAGGCATTATTAACCATTTTGCATGTGTGGTTTAGGAGTTATGTTTACATAACTGTCATATTGAATGTGGCAGTTATACTGTCATTATGAGTAAAACCTATTTTTTGTTTTTGTAAACCTTACCAAAATACCTGATTCTAGTAAAACGAACATAGATTCATTGGTTTTGGAGTTATGATAATTTATCTTTCATATTTTGTATGACAGTTATATCATCATATTGAGTAAAAAAATTAACTTGTATCTTTATAAACCTTACAAATTCGTTTTTTCCAGTAAAACTCACAAAGATACATTTCTCCAGGCATTATTAGGCATTTATCATGTTTGGTTTAGGAATTATGTTTAAATACCTGTCATGTTAAATGTGGCAGTTATATTGTCATTATGAGTAAAACCTATTTTTTGTATTTGTAAACCTTACCGGTTTAGGAATTATGTTTAAATACCTGTCATGTTAAATGTGGCAGTTATATTGTCATTATGAGTAAAACCTATTTTTTGTATTTGTAAACCTTACCAAAATACCTGATTCTGGTAAAACTCACATAGATACAATATTACAGGAATTTTTAGACATAAAACATGTTTGGTTTTGGAGTTATGTTTATATAACTTTCATATATAGTATGACAGTTGTATTAAGTAAAGAAAAACTCATTTGTGTCTTTACAAACCTTACAAAATATTTTTTTTTCATTAAAATTCACAAAGATACATTTTTCCAGGCATTATTAGTCATTTTGCATTTGTTTTTTATGAGTTATGTTTAAAAAACTGTCATATTGAGTGTGGCAGATATACTGTCATTATGAGGAAAACCTAATTTTTGTATTTGTTAAACATACCAATATACCTGATTTTGGTAAAACTCACATAGATTCAATATTACAGGCATTTTTAGACGGATTGTAAGTTATGTGTATATAACTTTCATATTTAGTATGACAGTTATACTGTGAAATTGAGTAAAAATAACAAACTTGTAATTTTAAAAACCTTACAAAATATTTTTTTCCATTAAAATTCACAGAGCTACATTTTTCTCGGCATTATTAGTCATTTTGCATGTGTGGTTTAGGAGTTATGTTTAAATAGCTGTCAGATTGAATGTGACACTCATATAGATTCAATATTACAGGCAGTTTAAGACGGATTGCAAGTTTGGTTTAGGAGTTTGGTTTTGGAATTATGTTTATATTACTTTTATATTTAGTTTGACAGTTATACCATCATATTAAGTTAAAAAAAAAACTAACTTTTGTCTTTATAAACCTTACAAAAAAATGTTTTCCCAGTAAAACTCACAAAGATACATTTCTCCAGGCATAATTACTTTTTGTGTTTGCAAGCCTTAAAATAGCATATGTTTCGAGTAAAACTCACAAGGATGCATTGTTTTAGGCTGTATTAGGCTATTTTGCATGTGTGGTTAGGAAGTTATTTTTAAATAACTGTCAAATTGAATTTAGCAGTTATCTGTCATTATTAGTAAACCCCTAATTTATGTAATTGTACACCTTACCAAATTAACTGATTCTTTTAACACTATCATAGATGTAATATTTTAGTCATTTTTAGACATAATGCATGTTCAGTTTTGGAGTTATGTTTATATAACTTTTATATTTGGTATGACATTTATACTGTCATATTGAATTAAAAAAACTAACTTGCGTCATGGCAAACCTTACAGAAGATAATTTTTCTAGTAATTTTTTTTTCATTATGAAAAAAAAAATGTGTATTTGTAAACCTTACCAAATTACCTGATTCTAGTGAAACTCACATAGATACAATATTTTAGGCATTTTTAGACATAATGAATGTTCAATTTTAGAGTTATGTTCATATATATTTCATATTTGGTATGACAGTTATACTGTCATATTGCATTAAAAAAACTAACTTGCCTCTTTGAAAAACTTACAAAAGATAATTTTTCAAGTAAAACTAACAAAGATACATGTCTTCACGCATTATTAGACATGTTGCATGTTTGGGGTAGGAAATATGTTGAAAAACATTTGTATTGCTTATTTCGCTTTATCTCAGGATTTTCAGAACATTACTTACTGTCATATGAAAAAAAAACTACTTTTTGTGTTTGCAAACTTTAAAATAGCATATGTTTCGAGTAAAACTCACATGGATGCATTGTTTTAGACTTTATTAGCCTATTTTGCATGTGTGGTTAGAAGTTATGTTTGAATAACTGTCAAATTGAATGTAGCAGTTATCTGTCATTATGAGTATACCCCTAATTTATGTAATTGTACACCTTACCAAATTAACTGATTCTTGCAAAACTCACATAGATACAATATTTTAGGCATTTTTAGACATAATGCATGTTTCGTTTTGGAGTTATGTTTATATAACTTTCATATTTGGTATGACAGTTATACTGTCATATTGTATTAAAAAAACTAACTTGAGTCTTTGTAAAACTTACAAAAGATAATTTTTCTAGTATAACTAACAAAGATACATGTATCCAGGCATTATTAGACATGTTGCTTGTTTGGTGTAGGAATTATGTTGAAAAACATTTTTATTGATTATTTTGCATTATCTCAGGATTTTAAGAACATTACTGTCATAATGAGTAAAAACTACTTTTTGTGTTTGCAAGCCTTAAAATAGCAAATGTTTCGAGTAAAACTCACAAGGATGCATTGTTTTAAGCTTTATTAACTTATTTGAATGTGTGATTAGGAAGTTATGTTTAAATAACAGTCAAATTGAATGAAGCAGTTATACTGTCATTATGAAAATATTTCTGTATTTCTAAACCTTACCAAATTACCTGATTCTGGTGAAACTCACATAGATACAATATTACAGGTATTTTTTAGACATAATGCATGTTCAGTTTTGGAGTTATGTTTATATAACTTTCATAATTGGTATGACAGTTATACTGTTATATTGAATTAAAAAAACTTATTTGCCTTTTTGCAAAACTTACAAAAGATAATTTTTCTAGTAAAACCAACAAAGATACATGTCTTCAGGCATTATTAGACATGTTGCATGTTTGGTGTAGGAATAATGTTGAAAAACATTATTATTGCTTATTTCGCATTATCTCAGGATTTTAAGAACATTACTGTCAAAATGAGTATAACACTACTTGTGTTTGCAAGCCTTAAAATAGCATATGTTTCGAGTAAAACTCACAAGGATGCATTGTTTTAGGCTTTATTAACCTATTTTGCATGTGTGGTTAGGGAGTTATGTTTAAATAACAGTCAAATTTAATGTAGCAGTTAACTATCATTATGAGTAAACCCCTAATTTATGTAATTGTACACCTTGCCAAATTAACTGATTCTTGTAAAACTCACATAGATACAATATTTTAGGCATTTTTAGACATAATGCATTTTCAGTTTTGGAGTTATGTTTATATAACTTTCATATTTGGTATGACAGATATACTGTCATATTGAATTTAAAAAACTTATTTGACTCTTTGCAAAACTTACAAAATATATTTTTTCTAGTAAAACTAACAACGATACATGTCTTCAGGCATTATTAGATATGTTGCATGTTTGGTGTAGGAATTATGTTGAAAAACATTTTTATTGCTTATTTCGCATTATCTCAGGATTTTAAGAACATTACTGTCAAAATGAGTAAAACACTACTTTTTGTGTTTGCAAGCCTTAAAATAGCATATGTTTAGAGTAAAACTCACAAGGATGCATTGTTTTAGGCTTTATTAGCCTATTTGCATGTGTGGTTAGGAAGTTATGTTTAAATAACTGTCAAATTGAATATAGCAGGCATTATTAGGCATGTTGCATGTTTGGTGTAGGAATTATTTTGAAAAACAATTTTATTGATTTTTTCGCATTATCGCAGGATTTTAAGAACATTACTGGCATATTGAGTAAAAAACTACTATGACAGTATACTGTCACATTCAATCTGACTGTTATTTAAACATAACTCCTAAACCATGCAAGCAAAATGTCAAATAATGCCTGGAGAAATGTATCTTTGTAAGTTTTACAGGAAAAAAATAGTTTCTAAGGTTTGTAAAGACACAAGTTAGCTTTTTTTAACTCAATATGACAGTATAACTGTCATACTAAAAATGAAAGTTGAATAAATATAACACCAAAACCAAACTTGCAATCCGTCTAAAAATGCCTGTAATATTGAATATATGTGAGTTTTACCAGAATTAGTTATTTTGGTGAGGTTTACAAATACAAAAATTGGGTTTTACTCATAATGACAGTATAACTGCCATATTCAAAATAACAGTTATTTAAACATAACTCCTAAACCAAATATGCTAAATGGCTAATAATGCCTGGAGAAATTAATCTTTGTGAGTTTTACTAGAAAAAAAATATTTTGTAAGGTTTGTAAAGACAAAAGTTAGTTGTTTTTTTTACTCAATATGATGGTATAACTGTCATGCTAAATATGAAAGTTAGATAAACATACTTCCAAAACCAAACTCCTAAACCAAACTTGCAGTCTGTCTTGAACTGCCTGTAATATTGAATCTATGAGAGTTTTGCCAGAATCAGGTATTTTGGTAAGGTTTACAAATACAAAACTTGGGTTTTACTCATAGTGACAGTATAACTGCAACATTTGATATGACAGCTAACATGACTCCTAAACCAAACATGATAAATGGCTAATAATGCCTGGAGAAATGTATCATGGTGAGTTTTACTGGAAACAAATAATTTGTAAGGTTTATAAAGACACAAGTTATTTTTTTAAATTTAATATAATGGTATAACTGGCATACTAAATATGAAAGTTATATAAACATAACTCCAAAACCAAAATGCATTTTGTCTAAAAATGCCTGTAATATTGTATCTTTTTGAGTTTTACCAGAATCAGGTATTTTGGTAAGGTTGACAAATACAAACATTAGGTTTTACTCATAATGACAGTATACTGCCACATTCAATATGAAAATTATTTAAACATAACTCCAAAACCAAACATGCATTATGTCTAAAAATTCCTATAACTTTGTATCTACGTGATTTTTACTAGAATCAGTTGTTTTTGTAAGGTTTACAAATACAAAATATTAGTTTTTCTCATAATGAGAGTATACTGTCACAATCAATCTGACAAAATGGCTAATAATGCCTGGAGGAATGTATCTTTGTGAATTTTACAGGAACAAATATTTTGTAAGGTTTGTAAAGACACAAGTTATTTTTTTAACTTAATTTTACAGTATAGCTGTCATACTATATATGAAAGTTTTATAAACATAACTCCAAAACCAAACATGCAATCCGTTTAAAAATGTCTGTAATATTTATTATATGTAAGTTTTATCAGAATCAGGTATTTGGTAAGGTTTACAAATCAAAAAATTAGGTTTTACTCATAGTGACAGTATAACTGTCACCCTCAATATGACAGTTATTTAAACATAACTCCTATCTAGTGGTTAGAGTGTCCGCCCTGAGATCGGTAGGTTGTGAGTTCAAACCCCGGCCGAGTCATACCAAAGACTAGAAAAAATGGGACCCATTACGTCCCTGCTTGGCACTCAGCATCAAGGGTTGGAATTGGGGGTTAAATCACCAAAAATGATTCCCGGGCGCAGCACCGCTGCTCCCCTCACCTCCCAGGGGGTGATCAAGGGGATGGGTCAAATGCAGAGGACACATTTCACCACACCTAGTGTGTGTGTGACAATCATTGGGACTTTAACTTTAACTTTAACTTTAACTTTAAAACACAAATGCAAAATGATTAATAATGCCTAGAGAAATGTATATTTGTGAATTTTACTGGAAAACAATATTTTGTAAGGTTTGTAAAGATACAAATTAGTGTTTTATTACTCAATATGATGGTATAACTGTCATACTAAATATGAAAGTTATATAAACATAACTCCAAAACCAAACATACTTTATGTCTAAAAATTCCTGTGATATTGTATCGATGTGGGTTTTACCAGAATCAGGTATTTTGGTAAGGTTTACAAATACAAAAAATAGGTTTTACTCATAATGACAGTATAACTGCCACACTCAATATAACAGTTATTTAAACATAACTCCGAAACCAAACATGTTAAATGGCTAATAATGCCTGGGTAAATGTATCTTTGTGAGTTTAACTGGAAAAAAAATATATTTTGTAAGGTTTGTAAAGACAGAAGTTAGTTTTTTTACTCATAATGACAGTATAACAACTACCACATTCAAAATGACAGTTATATAAACATAACGCCAAAACCAAACATGCATTATGTCTAAAAATGCCTGTAGTATTAAATCTATGTGAGTTTGACCAGAATCAGGTATTTTGGTAAGGTTTACAAATACAAAAAGTAGGTTTTACTCATAATGACAGTATAACTGCCACGTTCAAAATTACAGTTATTTAAACATAACTCCTAATTTAAACATGCTAAATGGCTAATACTGCCTGGAGAAAGGTATCTTTGTGAGTTTAACTGGAAAATAAAATTATTTTGTAAGGTTTGTAAAGACACAAGTTAGTTTTTTTTATTCAATATGTTTGTATAACTGTCATAATAAATGTAAAAGTTATATAAACATAACTCCAAAACCAAACATGCATTATGTCTAAAAATGCCTGTAATATTGTATCTATGTGAGTTTTACAAGAATCAGGTATTTTGGTAATGTTGAAAAATACAAAAATTAGGTTTTACTCATACAAAATATTAGTTTAACTCATAATGACGTATACTGTCACAATCAATCTGACAATATGGCTAATAATGCCTTGAGGAATGTATCTTTGTGAGTTTAACTGGAAAAAATATTTTTAAGGTTTGTAAAGACACAAGTTAGTTTTTTTTACACAATATTACAGTATAGCTGTCATACTATATATGAAAGTTATATAAACACAACTCCAAAACCAAATATGCAATATGTGAGTTTTATCAGAATCAGGTGTTTTGGTAAGGTTTACAAAAACAAAAATTAGGTTTTACTCATAGTGACAGTATAACTGCCACACTCAATATGACAGTTATTTAAACATAACTCCTAAAACACAAATGCAAAATGACTAATAATGCCTAGAGAAAGGTATATTTGTGAATTTTACTGGAAAACAATATTTTGTAAGGTTTGTAAAGATACAAATTAGTTTGTTTTTTTACTCAATTTGATGGTATAACTTTCATACTAAATATGAAAGTTATATAAACATAACTCCAAAACCAAACGTGCTTTATGTCTAAAAATTCCTGTAATATTGTATCGATGTGGTACAAAAAAATGCAAATACAAAATATTGGTTTTACTCACTATGACAGTACACTGTCATAGTGAGTAAAATTAGTTTGTTTATGTTCCTTAAAATGTTACTGCCATGATCTCACATGACAGTTGTTATTACTATCTGTATTTTGTATTATTTCCCTCTGGCGCGTTTTTTTTATTTATTACAATACTAATATTACAGGCATTATTAGTCACACATTCAAAGTGACTAATAATGCCTGGAGAAATGTATTTTTGTGAGTTTTACTGGAAAAAAAAAAATTTTGTAAGGTTTGTTTGGACACAAGTTAGTTTTTTTTACTCAATATGATGGTATAACTGTCTTACTAAATTTAAAAGTTATATAAACATAACTTCAAAACCAAACATGCAATCCATCTAAAAATGCCTGTAATATTGAATCTATGTGAGTTTTACCACAAACAGGTATTTTGGTAAGGTTCACAATTACAACAATTAGGTTTTACTCATAATGACAGTATAACTGCCACACGCAATATGACAGTTATTTAAATATAACTCCTAAACCTCACATGCAAAATGGCTAATAATGCCTGGAAAAATTTATCTTTGTGAGTTTTACTGGGAAAAAAAAATATTTTGTAAGGTTTTTAAAGACACAAGTTATTTATTTTTTTTACTCAATATGACAGTATAACTGTCATACTAAATGTAAAAGTTATATAATTATAACTCCAAAAACAAACATGCATTATGTCTAAAAATGCCTGTAATATTGTATCCATGTGAGTTTTAGTAGAATCAGTTGTTTTTGTAAGGTTTTCAAATACAAAATATTGGTTTTACTCACTATGACAGTATACTGTTACATTCAATCTGACAGTTATTTAAACATAACTCCTAAACCACACATGCAAAATGGCTAATAATGCCTGGAGAAATTTATTTTTGTGAGTTTTACTGGAAAAAATATATTTTGTAAGGTTTGTTCGGACACAAGTTTTTTTTTTTTATTCAATATGATGGTATAACTGTCTTACTAAATTTGAAAGTTATATAAACATAACTTCAAAACCAAACATGCAATCCGTCTAAAAATGCATGTAATATTGAATCTATGTGAGTTTTACCACAAACAGGGATTTTGGTAAGGTTTACAAATACAAAAATTTGGTTTTACTCATAATGACAGTATAACTGCAACGTTCAAAATGACAGTTATTTAAACATAACTCCTAAACCAAACATGCTAAATGGCTAATAATGACTGGAGAAATGCATCTTTGTGAGTTTTCCTGAAAAAAACAACATTTTAGTAAGGTTTGTAAAGACACAAGTTAGTTGTTTTTTACTCCATATGACAATATAACTGTCATACTAAATGTAAAATGTATATAAACAAAACTCCAAAACCAAACTTATGTCTAAAAATGCCTGTAACATTGTATCCATGTGAGTTTTACTAGAATCAATTGTTTTTTTAAGGTTTGAAAATAGAAAATATTGAATTTACTCACTATGACAGTATGCTGTCACATTCAATCTGACAGTTATTTAAACATAACTCCTAAACCACACATACAAAATGACTAATAATGCCTTTGTGAGTTTTACTGAAAAAAATATATATATATTTTGTAAGGTTTGTAAAGACACAAGTTAGTTTTTTTTTTTACTTAATATGACAGTAAAACTGTCATACTAAATATGAAAGTTATATAAACATAACTCCAAAACCAAACATGCATTATGTTCAAAAAATGCCTGTAGTATTGTATCTATGTGAGTTTTACTACAATCAGGTATTTTGGTAAGGTTTACAAATACAAAAATAAGGTTTTACTCACTATGACAGTATACTGCTGTCATTTTGAGTAAAAAAAAATTGTGTTGTAAAAAATATTTTTTTCCAGAAAAATTCACAGAGATACATTTCTCCAGGCATTATTAGTCATTTTGAATATGTGGTTTAGGAGTTATGTTTAAATAACTGTCAGATCGATAGTGACAGTATACTGTCATAGTGAGTAAAACCAATATTTTGTATTTGCAAAACTTACAAAAACAACTGATTCTAGTATAACTCACATGGATACATCATTTCAGGCATTCTTAGACATAATGCATGTTTGGTTTTGGAGTTATGTTTATTTAACTTTTCCATTTAGTATGACAGTTATACTGTCTTTTTGAGTTAGAAAAAACTAACTTGTGTCTTTACAAACCTTACAATTTTTATTTATTTTTTTCCAGTAAAACTCACAAAGATACTTTTCTCCAGGCATTATTAGCCATTTAGCATGTTTTGTTTATGAGTTATGTTTAAAACAATTTGGCGGTTATCTGTCAATATGAGTAAAACCTAATTTTTGTATTTGTAATCCTTACCAAAATACCTGATTCTGGTAAAAATCAAATATATTCAATATTACAGCCATTTTTTTTACGAATTGCAAGTTTGGTTTTGGAGTTATGTTTATAAAACTTTCATTTTTAGTATGACAGTTATACCATCATATTGAGTTAAAAAAAAAAAAAAAAACAGTATCTTTACAAACCTTACAAAATATTTTTTTCCAGTAAAAATCACAAAGATACATTTTTCCACGCATTATTAGTCATTTTGCATGTGTGTTTTAGGAGTTATGTTTAAATAACTGTCATATTGAGCGTGGCAGTTATACTGTCATTATGAGTAAAACCTAATTTTGGTATTGTAAACCTTACCACAATACCTGATTCTGATAAAACTCACATATATTTAATATTACAGGCATTTTTAAATGGATTGCATGTTTGGTTTTTGAGTTTGGTTTTGGAGTTATGTTTCTATAACTTTTTTTAGTTTGACAGTTATACCGTCATATTGAGTAAAAAAACTTGTGTCTTTGTAAACCTTACAAAAGATCATTACTCTAGTAAAACTAACAAAGATACATTTCTCCAGGTTTAATAGCCATTTTCATGTGTCGTTTATGACTTATGTTTAAATAACTGTCATATTGAGTGTGGCACTTATAATGTCACTATCAGTAAAACCTATTTTTTTTATTTGTCAACCTTACCAAAATACCTCATTTTGGTAAAACTCACATAGATTCAATATTACAGACATTTTTAGACGGATTGCAAGTTTGGTTTTGGAGTCATGTTTATATATTTTCTGCATGTAGTATGACAGTTATACTGTCATATTGAGTAAAAAAACTAACGTGTGTCTTTACAAACCTTACAAAATATTTTTTTTTCATTAAATTTCACAAAGATACATTTTTCCAGGCATTATTAGTCATTTTGCATTTGTTTTTTTAGGAGTTATGTTTAAAAAACTGTCATATTGCGTGTGGCAGTTATACTGTCATTATGAGTAAAACCTAATTTTTGTATTTGTAAACCTTACCAAAATACCTGATTTTGGTTAAACTCACATAGATTCATAATTACAGGTATTTTTAGACGGATTGCAAGTTTGGTTTTAGAGTTATGTGTATATAACTTTCATATTCAGTATGACAGTTATACTGTCAAATTGAGTAAAAAATAACAAACTTGTAATTTTAAAAACCTTAAAAAATATTTTTTTCCAATAAAATTCAGAGAGATACATTTTTCTCGGCATTATTAGTCATTTTGCATGTGTGGTTTAGGAGTTATGTTTAAATAGCTGTCAGATTGAATGTGACAGTACACTGTCATAGTGAGTAAAACCAATATTTTGTATTTGCAAAACTTACAAAAACAACTGATTTTAGTAAAACTCACATTGATACAATATCCATCCATCCATCTTCCTCCGCTTATCCGAGGTCGGGTCGCGGGGGCAGCAGCCTAAGCAGGGAAGCCCAGACTTCCCTCTCCCCAGCCACTTCGTCCAGCTCCTCCCAGGGGACCCCGAGGCGTTCCCAGGCCAGCCGGGAGATATAGTCTTCCCAACGTGTCCTGGGTCTTCCCCGCGGCCTCCTACCGGTCAGACGTGCCATAAACACCTCCCTAGGGAGGCGTTCGGGTGGCATCCTGACCAGATGCCCGAACCACCTCATCTGGCTCCTCTCGATGTGGAGGAGCAGCGGCTTTACTTTGAGCTCCTCCCGGATGGCAGAGCTTCTCACCCTATCTCTAATGGAGAGCCCCGCCACCCGGCGGAGGAAACTCATTTCGGCCGCTTGTACCCGTGATCTTGTCCTTTCGGTCATAACCCAAAGCTCATGACCATAGGTGAGGATGGGAACGTAGATCGACTGGTAAATTGAGAGCTTTGCCTTCCGGCTCAGCTCCTTCTTCACCACAACGGATCGATACAGCGTCCGCATTACTGAAGACGCCGCACCGATCCGCCTGTCGATCTCACGATCCACTCTTCCCCCACTCGTGAACAAGACTCCGAGGTACTTGAACTCCTCCACTTGGGGAAAAATCTCCTCCCCAACCCGGAGATGGCACTCCACCCTTTTCCGGGCGAGAACCATGGACTCGGACTTGGAGGTGCTGATTGTCATCCCAGTCGCTTCACACTCGGCTGCGAACCGATCCAGTGAGAGCTGAAGATCCTGGCCAGATGAAGCCATCAGGACCACATCATCTGCAAAAAGCAGAGACCTAATCCTGCAGCCACCAAACCATTCGAAGTGAGTCCGACTATATCTAGCCGGAACTTCTCCACCTCGCGCACTAGCTCAGGCTCCTTCCCCCCCAGCGAGGTGACGTTCCACGTCCCAAGAGCTAACTTCTGTAGCCGAGGATCGGACCGCCAAGTGCCCTGCCTTCGGCTGCCGCCCAGCTCACATTGGACCCGACCTCCATGACCCCTGCTATGGGTGGTGAGCCCATTGGAGGGGGGACCCACGTTGCCTCTTCGGGCTGTGCCCGGCCGGGCCCCATGGGGGCAGGCCCGGCCACCAGGTGCTCGCCATCGTGCCCCACCTCCGGGCCTGGCTCCAGAGGGGGGCCCCGGTGACCCGCGTCCGGGCGAGGGAAATCTGGGTCCTTGTTTTTTATATTTCATGGAGGTCTTCGAGCTGCTCTTTGTCTGATCCCTCACCTAGGACCAGTTTGTCTTGGGAGACCCTACCAGGGGGCATAAAGCCCCCGGACAACATAGCTCCTAGGATCATTGGGACAAGCAAACTCCTCTACCACGTTAAGGTGGCAGCTCAGAGAGGAGTGATACAATATTACAGGCATTTTTTAATGGATGTCCATCCATCCATCCATTTTCTACCGCTTATTCCCTTCGGGGTTGCGGGGGGCGCTGGAGCCTATGTCAGCTACAATCGAGCGGAAGGCGGGGTACACCCTGGAAATGTCGCCACCTCATCATATTAAGTAAAAAAAACTAAATTGGTTCTTTACAAACCTTACAAAATATGTTTTTCCAGTAATCTCACAAAGATACATTTCTCCAGGCATTATAGCCATTTTGCATGTGTGGTTTGGTAGTTATGTTTAAATAACTGTCAAATTGAATGTGACAGTATACTATCATGGTGAGTAAAACCAATATTTTGTAATTGCAAACCTTACTACAACAATTGATTTTCGTAAAACTCGCATGGATACAAAATTACAGGCATTTTTAAACATAATGCATATTCTGTTTTGGAGTTATGTTTATATATGTTTTACATTTAGTATTAGAGTTATACTGTCATATTGAGTAAAAAAAAACTAACTTGTGTCTTTATAAACCTTAAAAAAAAATGTTTTCCAGTAAAACTCACAAAGATACATTTCTCCAGGCATGATTAGCCATTAACCATGTTTGGTTTAGAGTTATGTTTAAATAACTGTCATATTGCGTGTGGCACTGTCATTATGAGTAAAACCTATTTTTTGTATTTGTAAAATTACCAAAATAACTTACTCTGATAAAACTCACATGGATAAAATATTACAGGATTTTTTTTAGACATAAAGCATGTTTCCATCATATTGAGTAAAAAAAACTAACTTGTGTCTATACAAACTTTACAAAATATTTTTTTTCCAGTAAAACTCACAAAAATACATTTCTCCAGTTATTATTAGCCACTTTGCATCCGTGGTTTAGAATTTGTGTTTAAATAACAGTCAGATTGAATGTGACAGTATACTGTCATAGTGAGTAAAACCTAATTTTTGTATTTGTAAACCTTAACAAAATACCTGATTCTAGTAAAACTCACATAGATTCAATATAACAGGCATTTTTAGACGGATTGCATGTTTGGTATTGGAGTTATGTTTATATAACTTTTACATTTATTATGACAGTTATACAAACATATTGAATAAAAAAAAACTATTTTGTGTCTTATCAAACCTTACAAAATATTTTTTTTCCTGTAAAACTCACAAAGATACATTTCTCCAGGCATTATTAGCCATTTTGCATTTGTGGTTTAGGAGTTATGTTACATAACCGTCATATTGAGGGTGGCAGTTATACTGTCATTATGAGTAAAACCTAATTTTTGTATTTATAAACCTTACCAAAATTCCTGATTCTGGTAAAACTCACATAGATACAATATTACAGGCATTTTTAGACATAATGCATGTTTGGTTTTGGAGTTATGTTTATATACATTTTTCCAGGCATTATTAGCTATTTATCATGTTTGGTTTAGGAGTTATGTTTAAATAACTGTCATATCAAATAATGCAGTTATACTGTCATTATGAGTAAAACCCAAGTTTTGTATTTGTAAACCTTACCAAAATACCTGATTCTGGTAAAACTCATATAGATTCAATATTACAGGCAGTTTAAGACGGATTGCAAGTTTGGTTTAGGAGTTTGGTTTTGGAATGATGTTTATATTACTTTTATATTTATCCATCCATCCATCCATCTTCTTCCGCTTATCCGAGGTCGGGTCGCAGGGGCAGCAGCCTAAGCAGGGAAGCCCAGACTTCCCTCTCCCCAGCCACTTCGTCCAGCTCTTCCTGTGGGACCCCGAGGCGTTCCCAGGCCAGCCGGGAGACATAGTCTTCCCAACGTGTCCTGGGTCTTCCCCGTGGCCTCCTACCGGTCGGACGTGCCCTAAACACCTCCCTAGGGAGGCGTTTGGGTGGCATCCTGACCAGATGCCCGAACCACCTCATCTGGCTCCTCTCGATGTGGAGGAGCAGCGGCTTTACTTTGAGCTGTCCCCGGATGGCAGAGCTTCTCACACCCTATCTCTAAGGGAGAGCCCCGCCACCCGGCGGAGGAAACTCATTTCGGCCGCTTGTACCCGTGATCTTGTCCTTTCGGTCATAACCCAAAGCTCATGACCGGGTTAGCGAGAACCATGCACTGGGACTTGGAGGTCCGAGTCCATGGTCCATCCCAGTCGCTTCACACTCGGCTGCGAACCGATCCAGTGAGAGCTGAAGATCCTGGCCAGATGAAGCCAACAGGACCACATCATCTGCATAAAGCAGAGACCTAATCCTGCAGCCACCAAACCAGATCCCCTCAACGCCTTGACTGCGCCTTTAAATTCTGTCCATAAAAGTTATGAACAGAATCGGTGACAAAGGGCAGCCTTGGCGGAGTCCAACCCTCACTGGAAACGTGTCCGACTTACTGCCGGCAATGCGGACCAAGCTCTGGCACTGAGCATACAGAGAGCGGACTGCCACAATCAGACAGTCCGATACCCCATACTCTCTGAGCACTCCCCACAGGACTTCCCGAGGGACACGGTCGAATGCCTTCTCCAAGTCCACAAAACACATGTAGACTGGTTGGGCAAACTCCCATGTACCCTCAAGGACCCTGCCGAGAGTATAGAGCTGGTCCACAGTTCCACGACCAGGACGAAAACCACACTGTTCCTCCTGAATCCGAGGTTCAACTATCCGGCGTAGCCTCCTCTCCAGTACACCTGAATAGACCTTACCGGGAAGGCTGAGGAGTGTGATCCCACGATAGTTAGAGCACACCCTCCGGTTCCCCTTCTTAAAGAGAGGAACCACCACCCCGGTCTGCCAATCCAGAGGTACTGCCCCCGATGTCCACGCGATGCTGCAGAGTCTTGTCAACCAAGACAGCCCCACAGCATCCAGAGCCTTAAGGAACTCCGGGCGGATCTCATCTAGCCCTGGGGCCTTGCCACCGAGGAGCTTTTTAACTACCTCAGCAACCTCAGCCCCAGAAATAGGAGAGCCCACCACAGACTCCCCAGGCACTGCTTCCTCATAAGAAGACGTGTTGGTGGGATTGAGGAGGTCTTCGAAGTATTCCCTCCACCGATCCACAGTCCGCAGTCGAGGTCAGCAGAACAACATCCTCGCCATACACGGTGTTGATAGTGCACTGCTTCCCCTTCCTGAGGCGGCGGCTGGTGGTCCAGAATTGCTTCGAAGCCGTCCGGAAGTCATTTTCCAGCGCTTCCCCGAACTCCTCCCATGTCCGAGTTTTTGCCTCTGCGACCGCTGAAGCCGCACACCTGTCGGTACCTGTCCGCTGCCTCAGGAGTCCTATGAGCCAAAAGAACCCGATAGGACTCCTTCTTCAGCTTGACGGCATCCCTCACCGCCGGTGTCCACCAACGGGTTCTAGGATTACCGCCACGACAAGCACCAACTACCTTGCGGCCACAGCTCCAATCAGCCGCCTCGACAATAGAGGCGCGGAACATGGTCCATTCGGACTCAATGTCCAGCACCTCCCTCGTGACATGTTCAAAGTTCTTCCGGAGATGGGAATTGAAACTCTCTCTGACAGGAGACTCTGCCAGACGTTCCCAGCAAACCCTCACAATGCGTTTGGGCCTGCCAGGTCTGTCCGGCATCCTCCCCCACCATCGCAGCCAACTCACCAACAGGTGGTGATCGGTAGAAAGCTCCGCCCCTCTCTTCACCCGAGTATCCAAAACATGAGGCCGCAAATCCGATGACACAACTACAAAGTCGATCATGGAACTGCGGCCTAGGGTGTCCTGGTGCCAAGTGCACATATGGACACCCTTATGTTTGAACATGGTGTTCGTTATGGAAAATCTGTGACGGGCACAAAAGTTCAATAACAAAACACCGCTCGGGTTCTTCCCAATCACGCCTCTCCAGGTTTCACTGTCGTTGCCAACATGATCATTGAAGTCCCCCAGTAGCATGAGGGAATCACCCGGGGGAGCACTCTCAAGTACTCCCTCGAGTGAATCCAAAAAGGGTGGGTACTCTGAGCTGCGGTTTGGCGCGTAAGCGCAAACCACAGTCAGGACCCGTTCCCCCACCCGAAGGCAGAGGGAAGCTACCCTCTCGTCCACCGGGTTGAACTCCAACGTACAGGCTCTGAGCCGGGGGGAAACAAGAATTGCCACCCCAGCCCGTCGCCTTTCACTGCCGGCAACACCAGAGTGGAAGAGAGTCCAGCCCCTCTCGAGAGAACTGGTTCCAGAGCTCTTGCTGTGCGTCGAAGTGAGTCCGACTATATCTAACCGGAACTTCTCCACTTCGCGCACTAGCTCAGGCTCCTTCCCCCCCAGCGAGGTGACGTTCCACGTCCCAAGAGCTAGCTTCTGTAGCCGAGGATCGGACCGCCAAGTGCCCTGCCTTCGGCTGCCGCCCAGCTCACATCGCACCCGACCTCTATGACCCCTGCTATGGATGGTGAGCCCATTGGAGGGGGGACCCACGTTGCCTCTTCGGGCTGTGCCCGGCCGGGCCCCATGTCAGGCGCTCGCCATCGTGCCCCACCTCCGGGCCTGGCTCCAGAGGGGGTCCCGGTGACCCGCGTCCGGGCGAGGGAAATCTGGGTCCTTATTTTTTATTATTCATGGAGGTCTTCGAGCTGCTCTTTGTCTGATCCCTCATAGGACCAGTTTGTCTTGGGAGACCCTACCAGGGGGCATAAAGCCCCCGGACAACATAGCTCCTAGGATCATTGGGACACGCAAACTCCTCTACCACGTTAAGGTGGCAGCTCAGAGAGACAGTTATACCATCATATTGAGTAAAAAAAAACAACAACATTTCTTTACAAACCTTAAAAATATTTTTTTCTAGTAAAACTCGCAAAGATACATTTCTCCAGGCATTATTAGCCATTTAGCATGTTTGGTTTAGGAGTTATGTTTAAATAACTGTTATTTTGAATATTGCAGTTATACTGTCATTATGAGTAAAACCCAATTTTTGTATTTGTAAACCTTACCAAAATACCTGATTCTGGTCAAACTCACATAGATTCAATATTACAGGCATTTTTAGACGTATTGAAAGTTTGGTTTTGGAGTAATGTTTATTTAACTTTCATATTTAGTATGACATTAATACTGTCATATTAAGTGAAAAAACTAACTTGTTTCTTTACAAACCTTATAAAAAAAAACGTTTTCCAGGAAAACTCACAAAGATACATTTTTCCTGGCATTATTAGCCATTTTGTAATTGTGGTTTAGGAGTTACAATATATTTAAATAACTGTCAGATTGAATGTGACAGTATACTGTCATAGTGAGTAAAACCTAATTTTTGTATTTGTAAACCTTACCAAAAATACCTGATTCTGGTAAAAATCACATAAATACAATATTGCAGGCATTTTTAGACATAATGCATGTTTGGTTTTGGAGTTATGTTTATACAACTTTTATATTTAGTATGACAGTTATACTATCATATTGAGTAAAAAAAGAATAACTTGTGTCTTCATAAACCTTACAAAAAAATGTTTTCCCAGTAAAACTCACAAAGATACATTTCTCCAGGCATAATTAGCCATTTATTACTGTCATAATGAGTAAAAAACTACTTTTTGTGTTTGCAAGCCTTAAAATAGCATATGTTTCGAGTAAAACTCACAAGGATGCATTGTTTCAGGCTTTTTTTTAACCTATTTGCATGTGTGGTTAGGGAGTTAAGCTTAAATAACAGTCAAATTGAATGTAGCAGTTAACTGTCATTATGAGTAAACCCCTAATTTATGTAATTGTACACCTTACCAAATTAACTGATTCTTGTAAAACTCTCAGAGATACAATATTTTAGGCATTTTTAGACATAATCCATGTTTAGTTTTGGAGTTATGTTTATATAACTTTCATATTTGGTATGACAGTTATACTGTCATATTGGATTAAAAAAACTAACTTGAGTCTTTGTAAAACTTACAAAAGATAATTTTTCTAGTATAACTAACAAAGATACATGTATCCATGCATTATTAGACATGTTGCATGTTTGGTGTAGGAATTATGATGAAAAACATTTTTATTGCTTATTTCGCATTATCTCAGGATTTGAAGAACATTACTGTCAAAATGATTAAAAAACTACTTTTTGTGTTTGCAAGCCTTAAAATAGCATATGTTTCGAGTAAAACTCACAAGGATGCATTGTTTTAGGCTTTATTAACCTATTTGCATGTGTGATTAAGAAGTTATGTTTAAATAACAGTCAAATTGAATGTAGCAGTTATACTGTCATTATGAAAAAAAACTATTTTTGTATTTGTAAACCTTACCAAATTACCTGATTCTGGTGAAACTCACATAGATACAATATTACAGGCAATTTTAGACATAATGCATGTTCAGTTTTGGAGTTATGTTTATAAATAAATAATGATAAATGGGTTGTACTTGTATAGCGCTTTTCTGCCTTCAAGGTACTCAAAGCGCTTTGACACTACTTCCATATTTACCTATTCACACACACATTCACACACTGATGGAGGGAGCTGCCATGCAAGGCGCTAACCAGCACCCATCAGGAGCAAGGGTGAAGTGTCTTGCTCAGAACACAACGGACATGACGAGGTTGGTACTAGGTGGGGATTGAACAAAGGGGCCCTCGGGTCGCGCACGGCCATTCTTCCACTGCGCCACGCCGTCCCAATTATATAACTTTCATATTTGGTATGAAAGCCTTAAAATAGCATATGTTTCGAGTAAAACTCACAAGGATGCATTGTTTTAGGCTTTATTAACCTATTTTGCATGTGTGGTTAGGGAGTTATGTTTAAATAACAGTCAAATTGAATGTAGCAGTTAACTGTCATTGTGAGTAAACCCCTAATTTATGTAATTGTACACCTTACCAAAATAACTGATTCTTGTAAAACTCACATAGATACAATATTTTAGGCATTTTTAGACATAATGCATGTTCAGTTTAGGAGTTATGTTTGTATAACTTTCATATTTGGTATGACAGTTATACTGTCATATTGAATTAAAAAAACTAACTTGCCTCTTTGCAAAACTTACAAAATATAATTTTTCTAGTAAAACTAACAAAGATACATATCTTCACGCATTATCAGACATGTTGCATGTTTGGTGTAGGAATTATGTTGAAAAACATTTTTATTGCTTATTTCGCATTATCTCAGGATTTTAAGAACATTACTGTCATAATGAGTAAAAAACTACTTTTTGTGTTTGCAAGCCTTAAAATAGCATATGTTTCGAGTAAAACTCACAAGGATGCATTGTTTTAGGCTTTATTAACCTATTTGCATGTGTGATTAGGAAGTTATGTTTAAATAACAGTCAAATTGAATGTAGCAGTTATACTGTCATTATGAAAAAAAAACAATTTTTGTATTTGTAAACCTTACCAAATTACCTGATTCTGGTAAAACTCACATAGATGCAATATTTTAGGCATTTTTAGACATAATGCATGTTCAATTTTGGAGTTATGTTTATATATATTTCATATTTGGTATGACAGTTATACTGTCATATTGAATTAAAAAAACTAACTTGCCTCTTTGCAAAACTTACAAAATATAATTTTTCTAGTTAAACTAACAAAGATACATATCTTCACGCATTATCAGACATGCTGCATGTTTGGTGTAGGAATTATGTTGAAAAACATTTTTATTGCTTATTTCGCATTATCTCAGGATTTTAAGAACATTACTGTCATAATGAGTAAAAAACTACTTTTTGTGTTTGCAAGCCTTAAAATAGCATATGTTTCGAGTAAAACTCACAAGGATGCATTGTTTTAGGCTTTATTAACCTATTTGCATGTGTGATTAGGAAGTTATGTTTAAATAACAGTCAAATTGAATGTAGCAGTTAACTGTCATTATGAGTAAACCCCTAATTTATGTAATTGTACACCTTACCAAAATAACTGATTCTTGTAAAACTCACATAGATACAATATTTTAGGCATTTTTAGACATAATGCATGTTCAGTTTTGGAGTTATGTTTATATAACTTTCATATTTGGTATGACAGTTATACTGTCATATTGGATTAAAAAAACTAACTTGAGTCTTTGTTAAACTTACAAAAGATAATTTTTCTAGTATAACTAACAAAGATACATGTATCCATGCATTATTAGACATGTTGCATGTTTGTTGTAGGAATTATGATGAAAAACATTTTTATTGCTTATTTCGCATTATCTCAGGATTTGAAGAACATTACTGTCAAAATGATTAAAAAACTACTTTTTGTGTTTGCAAGCCTTAAAATAGCATATGTTTCGAGTAAAACTCACAAGGATGCATTGCTTTAGGCTTTATTAACCTATTTGCATGTGTGATTAAGAAGTTATGTTTAAATAACAGTCAAATTGAATGTAGCAGTTATACTGTCATTATGAAAAAAAACTATTTTTGTATTTGTAAACCTTACCAAATTACCTGATTCTGGTGAAACTCACATAGATACAATATTACAGGCAATTTTAGACATAATGCATGTTCAGTTTTGGAGTTATGTTTATAAATAAATAATGATAAATGGGTTGTACTTGTATAGCGCTTTTCTGCCTTCAAGGTACTCAAAGCGCTTTGACACTACTTCCATATTTACCTATTCACACACACATTCACACACTGAAGGAGGGAGCTGCCATGCAAGGCGCTAACCAGCACCCATCAGGAGCAAGGGTGAAGTGTCTTGCTCAGAACACAACGGACATGACGAGGTTGGTACTAGGTGGGGATTGAACAAAGGGGCCCTCGGGTCGCGCACGGCCATTCTTCCACTGCGCCACGCCGTCCCAATTATATAACTTTCATATTTGGTATGAAAGCCTTAAAATAGCATATGTTTCGAGTAAAACTCACAAGGATGCATTGTTTTAGGCTTTATTAACCTATTTTGCATGTGTGGTTAGGGAGTTATGTTTAAATAACAGTCAAATTGAATGTAGCAGTTAACTGTCATTGTGAGTAAACCCCTAATTTATGTAATTGTACACCTTACCAAAATAACTGATTCTTGTAAAACTCACATAGATACAATATTTTAGGCATTTTTAGACATAATGCATGTTCAGTTTAGGAGTTATGTTTGTATAACTTTCATATTTGGTATGACAGTTATACTGTCATATTGAATTAAAAAAACTAACTTGCCTCTTTGCAAAACTTACAAAATATAATTTTTCTAGTAAAACTAACAAAGATACATATCTTCACGCATTATCAGACATGTTGCATGTTTGGTGTAGGAATTATGTTGAAAAACATTTTTATTGCTTATTTCGCATTATCTCAGGATTTTAAGAACATTACTGTCATAATGAGTAAAAAACTACTTTTTGTGTTTGCAAGCCTTAAAATAGCATATGTTTCGAGTAAAACTCACAAGGATGCATTGTTTTAGGCTTTATTAACCTATTTGCATGTGTGATTAGGAAGTTATGTTTAAATAACAGTCAAATTGAATGTAGCAGTTATACTGTCATTATGAAAAAAAAACAATTTTTGTATTTGTAAACCTTACCAAATTACCTGATTCTGGTAAAACTCACATAGATGCAATATTTTAGGCATTTTTAGACATAATGCATGTTCAATTTTGGAGTTATGTTTATATATATTTCATATTTGGTATGACAGTTATACTGTCATATTGAATTAAAAAAACTAACTTGCCTCTTTGCAAAACTTACAAAATATAATTTTTCTAGTAAAACTAACAAAGATACATATCTTCACGCATTATCAGACATGCTGCATGTTTGGTGTAGGAATTATGTTGAAAAACATTTTTATTGCTTATTTCGCATTATCTCAGGATTTTAAGAACATTACTGTCATAATGAGTAAAAAACTACTTTTTGTGTTTGCAAGCCTTAAAATAGCATATGTTTCGAGTAAAACTCACAAGGATGCATTGTTTTAGGCTTTATTAACCTATTTGCATGTGTGATTAGGAAGTTATGTTTAAATAACAGTCAAATTGAATGTAGCAGTTAACTGTCATTATGAGTAAACCCCTAATTTATGTAATTGTACACCTTACCAAAATAACTGATTCTTGTAAAACTCACATAGATACAATATTTTAGGCATTTTTAGACATAATGCATGTTCAGTTTTGGAGTTATGTTTATATAACTTTCATATTTGGTATGACAGTTATACTGTCATATTGGATTAAAAAAACTAACTTGAGTCTTTGTAAAACTTACAAAAGATAATTTTTCTAGTATAACTAACAAAGATACATGTATCCATGCATTATTAGACATGTTGCATGTTTGTTGTAGGAATTATGATGAAAAACATTTTTATTGCTTATTTCGCATTATCTCAGGATTTGAAGAACATTACTGTCAAAATGATTAAAAAACTACTTTTTGTGTTTGCAAGCCTTAAAATAGCATATGTTTCGAGTAAAACTCACAAGGATGCATTGCTTTAGGCTTTATTAACCTATTTGCATGTGTGATTAAGAAGTTATGTTTAAATAACAGTCAAATTGAATGTAGCAGTTATACTGTCATTATGAAAAAAAACTATTTTTGTATTTGTAAACCTTACCAAATTACCTGATTCTGGTGAAACTCACATAGATACAATATTACAGGCAATTTTAGACATAATGCATGTTCAGTTTTGGAGTTATGTTTATAAATAAATAATGATAAATGGGTTGTACTTGTATAGCGCTTTTCTGCCTTCAAGGTACTCAAAGCGCTTTGACACTACTTCCATATTTACCTATTCACACACACATTCACACACTGAAGGAGGGAGCTGCCATGCAAGGCGCTAACCAGCACCCATCAGGAGCAAGGGTGAAGTGTCTTGCTCAGAACACAACGGACATGACGAGGTTGGTACTAGGTGGGGATTGAACAAAGGGGCCCTCGGGTCGCGCACGGCCATTCTTCCACTGCGCCACGCCGTCCCAATTATATAACTTTCATATTTGGTATGAAAGCCTTAAAATAGCATATGTTTCGAGTAAAACTCACAAGGATGCATTGTTTTAGGCTTTATTAACCTATTTTGCATGTGTGGTTAGGGAGTTATGTTTAAATAACAGTCAAATTGAATGTAGCAGTTAACTGTCATTATGAGTAAACCCCTAATTTATGTAATTGTACACCTTACCAAAATAACTGATTCTTGTAAAACTCACATAGATACAATATTTTAGGCATTTTTAGACATAATGCATGTTCAATTTTGGAGTTATGTTTATATATATTTCATATTTGGTATGACAGTTATACTGTCATATTGAATTAAAAAAACTAACTTGCCTCTTTGCAAAACTTACAAAATATAATTTTTCTAGTAAAACTAACAAAGATACATATCTTTACGCATTATCAGACATGTTGCATGTTTGGTGTAGGAATTATGTTGAAAAACATTTTTATTGCTTATTTCGCATTATCTCAGGATTTTAAGAACATTACTGTCATAATGAGTAAAAAACTACTTTTTGTGTTTGCAAGCCTTAAAATAGCATATGTTTCGAGTAAAACTCACAAGGATGCATTGTTTTAGGCTTTATTAACCTATTTGCATGTGTGATTAGGAAGTTATGTTTAAATAACAGTCAAATTGAATGTAGCAGTTAACTGTCATTATGAGTAAACCCCTAATTTATGTAATTGTACACCTTACCAAAATAACTGATTCTTGTAAAACTCACATAGATACAATATTTTAGGCATTTTTAGACATAATGCATGTTCAGTTTTGGAGTTATGTTTATATAACTTTCATATTTGGTATGACAGTTATACTGTCATATTGGATTAAAAAAACTAACTTGAGTCTTTGTAAAACTTACAAAAGATAATTTTTCTAGTATAACTAACAAAGATACATGTATCCATGCATTATTAGACATGTTGCATGTTTGGTGTAGGAATTATGATGAAAAACATTTTTATTGCTTTTTTCGCATTATCTCAGGATTTGAAGAACATTACTGTCAAAATGATTAAAAAACTACTTTTTGTGTTTGCAAGCCTTAAAATAGCATATGTTTCGAGTAAAACTCACAAGGATGCATTGTTTTAGGCTTTATTAATCTATTTGCATGTGTGATTAAGAAGTTATGTTTAAATAACAGTCAAATTGAATGTAGCAGTTATACTGTCATTATGAAAAAAAACTATTTTTGTATTTGTAAACCTTACCAAATTACCTGATTCTGGTGAAACTCACATAGATACAATATTACAGGCAATTTTAGACATAATGCATGTTCAGTTTTGGAGTTATGTTTATAAATAAATAATGATAAATGGGTTGTACTTGTATAGCGCTTTTCTGCCTTCAAGGTACTCAAAGCGCTTTGACACTACTTCCATATTTACCTATTCACACACACATTCACACACTGATGGAGGGAGCTGCCATGCAAGGCGCTAACCAGCACCCATCAGGAGCAAGGGTGAAGTGTCTTGCTCAGAACACAACGGACATGACGAGGTTGGTAGTAGGTGGGGATTGAACAAAGGGGCCCTCGGGTCGCGCACGGCCATTCTTCCACTGCGCCACGCCGTCCCAATTATATAACTTTCATATTTGGTATGAAAGCCTTAAAATAGCATATGCTTCGAGTAAAACTCACAAGGATGCATTGTTTTAGGCTTTATTAACCTATTTTGCATGTGTGGTTAGGGAGTTATGTTTAAATAACAGTCAAATTGAATGTAGCAGTTAACTGTCATTATGAGTAAACCCCTAATTTATGTAATTGTACACCTTACCAAAATAACTGATTCTTGTAAAACTCACATAGATACAATATTTTAGGCATTTTTAGACATAATGCATGTTCAATTTTGGAGTTATGTTTATATATATTTCATATTTGGTATGACAGTTATACTGTCATATTGAATTAAAAAAACTAACTTGCCTCTTTGCAAAACTTACAAAATATAATTTTTCTAGTAAAACTAACAAAGATACATATCTTTACGCATTATCAGACATGTTGCATGTTTGGTGTAGGAATTATGTTGAAAAACATTTTTATTGCTTATTTCGCATTATCCCAGGATTTTAAGAACATTACTGTCATAATGAGTAAAAAACTACTTTTTGTGTTTGCAAGCCTTAAAATAGCATATGTTTCGAGTAAAACTCACAAGGATGCATTGTTTTAGGCTTTATTAACCTATTTGCATGTGTGATTAGGAAGTTATGTTTAAATAACAGTCAAATTGAATGTAGCAGTTATACTGTCATTATGAAAAAAAACAAATTTTTGTATTTGTAAACCTTACCAAATTACCTGATTCTGGTGAAACTCACATATATACAATATTACAGGCAATTTTAGACATAATGCATGTTTAGTTTTGGAGTTATGTTTATATAACTTTCATATTTGGTATGACAGTTATACTGTCACATTGAATTAAAAAAACTTTTGCCTCTTTGCAAAACTTATAAAAGATCATTTTTCTAGTAAAACTAACAAAGATACATGTCTTCAGGCATTATTAGACATGTTGCATGTTTGGTGTAGGAATTATGTTTAAAAACATTTTTATTGCATATTTTGCATTATCTCAGGATTTTAAGAACATTACTGTCAAAATGAGTAAAAAACTACTTTTTGTGTTTGCAAGCCTAAAATAGCATATGTTTCGAGTAAAACTCACAAGGATGCATTGTTTTAGGCTTTATTAACCTATTTTGCATGTGTGGTTAGGGAGTTATGTTTAAATAACAGTCAAATTGAATGTAGCAGTTAACTGGCATTATGAGTAAACCCCTAATTTATGTAATTGTACACCTTACCAAAATAACTGATTCTTGTAAAACTCACATAGATACAATATTTTAGGCATTTTTAGACATAATGCATGTTCAGTTTTGGAGTTATGTTTATATAACTTTCATATTTGGTATGACAGTTATACTGTCATATTGAATTAAAAAAACTTATTTGCCTCTTTGCAAAACTTACAAAATATAATTTTTCTAGTAAAACTAACAAAGATACATATCTTAACGCATTATCAGACATGTTGCATGTTTGGTGTAGGAATTATGTTGAAAAACATTTTTATTGCTTATTTCGCATTATCTCAGGATTTTAAGAACATTACTGTCATAATGAGTAAAAAACTACTTTTTGTGTTTGCAAGCCTTAAAATAGCATATGTTTCGAGTAAAACTCACAAGGATGCATTGTTTTAGGCTTTATTGACCTATTTGCATGTGTGATTAGGAAGTTATGTTTAAATAACAGTCAAATTGAATGAAGCAGTTATACTGTCATTATGAAAAAAAAAAAATTTTGTATTTGTAAACCTTACCAAATTACCTGATTCTGGTGAAACTCACATATATACAATATTACAGGCAATTTTAGACATAATGCATGTTTAGGTTTGGAGTTTTGTTTATATAACTTTCATATTTGGTATGACAGTTATACTGTCATATTGAATTAAAAAAACTTATTTGCCTCTCTGCAAAACTTATAAAAGATAATTTTTCTAGTAAAACTAACAAAGATACATGTCTTCAGGCATTATTAGACATGTTGCATGTTTGGTGTAGGAATTATGTTGAAAAACATTTTTATTGCTTATTTTGCATTATCTCAGGATTTTAAGAACATTACTGTCAAAATGAGTAAAAAACTACTTTTTGTGTTTGCAAGCCTAAAATAGCATATGTTTCGAGTAAAACTCACAAGGATGCATTGTTTTAGGCTTTATTAACCTATTTTGCATGTGTGGTTAGGGAGTTATGTTTAAATAACAGTCAAATTGAATGTAGCAGTTAACTGTCATTATGAGTAAACCCCTAATTTATGTAATTGTACACCTTCCAAAATAACTGATTCTTGTAAAACTCACATAGATACAATATTTTAGGCATTTTTAGACATAATGCATGTTCAGTTTTGGAGTTATGTTTATATAACTTTCATATTTGGTATGACAGTTATACTGTCATATTGAATTAAAAAAACTTATTTGCCTCTTTGCAAAACTTACAAAATATAATTTTTCTAGTAAAACTAACAAAGATACATATCTTAACGCATTATCAGACATGTTGCATGTTTGGTGTAGGAATTATGTTGAAAAACATTTTTATTGCTTATTTCGCATTATCTCAGGATTTTAAGAACATTACTGTCATAATGAGTAAAAAACTACTTTTTGTGTTTGCAAGCCTTAAAATAGCATATGTTTCGAGTAAAACTCACAAGGATGCATTGTTTTAGGCTTTATTAACCTATTTGCATGTGTGATTAGGAAGTTATGTTTAAATAACAGTCAAATTGAATGTAGCAGTTATACTGTCATTATGAAAAAAAAACAATTTTTTGTATTTGTAAACCTTACCAAATTACCTGATTCTGGTAAAACTCACATAGATGCAATATTTTAGGCATTTTTAGACATAAGGCATGTTCAATTTTGGAGTTATGTTTATATATATTTCATATTTGGTATGACAGTTATACTGTCATATTGAATTAAAAAAACTAACTTGCCTCTTTGCAAAACTTACAAAATATAATTTTTTTAGTAAAACTAACAAAGATACATATCTTCACGCATTATCAGACATGCTGCATGTTTGGTGTAGGAATTATGTTGAAAAACATTTTTATTGCTTATTTCGCATTATCTCAGGATTTTAAGAACATTACTGTCATAATGAGTAAAAAACTACTTTTTGTGTTTGCAAGCCTTAAAATAGCATATGTTTCGAGTAAAACTCACAAGGATGCATTGTTTTAGGCTTTATTAACCTATTTGCATGTGTGATTAGGAAGTTATGTTTAAATAACAGTCAAATTGAATGTAGCAGTTATACTGTCATTATGAAAAAAAACTATTTTTGTATTTGTAAACCTTACCAAATTACCTGATTCTGGTGAAACTCACATATATACAATATTACAGGCAATTTTAGACATAATGCATTTTTAGGTTTGGAGTTTTGTTTATATAACTTTCATATTTGGTATGACAGTTATACTGTCATATTGAATTAAAAAAACTTATTTGCCTCTTTGCAAAACTTATAAAAGATTATTTTTCTAGTAAAACTAACAAAGATACATGTCTTCAGGCATTATTAGACATGTTGCATGTTTGGTGTAGGAATTATGTTGAAAAACATTTTTATTGCTTATTTTGCATTATCTCAGGATTTTAAGAACATTACTGTCAAAATGAGTAAAAAACTACTTTTTGTGTTTGCAAGCCTAAAATAGCATATGTTTCGAGTAAAACTCACAAGGATGCATTGTTTTAGGCTTTATTAACCTATTTTGCATGTGTGGTTAGGGAGTTATGTTTAAATAACAGTCAAATTGAATGTAGCAGTTAACTGTCATTATGAGTAAACCCCTAATTTATGTAATTGTACACCTTACCAAAATAACTGATTCTTTTAAAACTCACATAGATACAATATTTTAGGCATTTTTAGACATAATGCATGTTCAGTTTTGGAGTTATGTTTATATAACTTTCATATTTGGTATGACAGTTATACTGTCATATTGGATTAAAAATACTAACTTGAGTCTTTGTAAAACTTACAAAAGATAATTTTTCTAGTATAACTAACAAAGATACATGTATCCATGCATTATTAGACATGTTGCATGTTTGGTGTAGGAATTATGATGAAAAACATTTTTATTGCTTATTTCGCATTATCTCAGGATTTGAAGAACATTACTGTCAAAATGATTAAAAAACTACTTTTTGTGTTTGCAAGCCTTAAAATAGCATATGTTTGGAGTAAAACTCACAAGGATGCATTGTTTTAGGCTTTATTAACCTATTTTGCATGTGTGGTTAGGGAGTTATGTTTAAATAACAGTCAAATTGAATGTAGCAGTTAACTGTCAATGTGAGTAAACCCCTAATTTATGTAATTGTACACCTTACCAAAATAACTGATTCTTGTAAAACTCACATAGATACAATATTTTAGGCATTTTTCGACATAATGCATGTTCAGTTTTGGAGTTATGTTTGTATAACTTTCATATTTGGTATGACAGTTATACTGTCATATTGAATTAAAAAAACTAACTTGCCTCTTTGCAAATCTTACAAAAGATAATTTTTCTAGTAAAACTAACAAAGATACATGTCTTCAGGCATTATTAGACATGTTGCATGTTTGGTGTAGGAATTATGTTGAAAAACATTTTTATTGCTTATTTTGCATTATCTCAGGATTTTAAGAACATTACTGTCAAAATGAGTAAAAAAACTACTTTTTGTGTTTGCAAGCCTAAAATAGCATATGTTTCGAGTAAAACTCACAAGGATGCATTGTTTTAGGCTTTATTAACCTATTTTGCATGTGTGGTTAGGGAGTTATGTTTAAATAACAGTCAAATTGAATGTAGCAGTTAACTGTCATTATGAGTAAACCCCTAATTTATGTAATTGTACACCTTTCCAAAATAACTGATTCTTGTAAAACTCACATTGATACAATATTTTAGGCATTTTTAGACATAATGCATGTTCAGTTTTGGAGTTATGTTTATATAACTTTCATATTTGGTATGACAGTTATACTGTCATATTGGATTAAAAAAACTAACTTGAGTCTTTGTAAAACTTACAAAAGATAATTTTTCTAGTATAACTAACAAAGATACATGTATCCATGCATTATTAGACATGTTGCATATTTGGTGTAGGAATTATGATGAAAAACATTGTTATTGCTTATTTCGCATTATCTCAGGATTTTAAGAACATTACTGTCATAATCAGTAAAAAACTACCTTTTGTGCTTGCAAGCCTTAAAATAGCATATGTTGCGAGTAAACTCACAAGGATGCATTGTTTTAGGCTTTATTAGCCTATTTGCATGTGTGGTTAGGAAGTTATAATTAAATAACTGTCAAATTGAATATAGCAGTTCTACTGTCATTATGAGAAAAAAACCAATTTTTGTATTTGTAAACCTTACAAAATTACCTTATTCTGGTAAAACTCACATAGATACAATATTTTAGGCATTTTTAGACATAATGCATGTTCAGTTTTGGAGTTATGTTTATATAAATTATACATTTAGTTTGACAGTTATACTGTTATATTGAATTAAAAAAACTTACTTGCGTCGTTGCAAAACTTACAAAAGATACATTTTCTAGTAAAACTAACAAAGATACATGTCTTCAGGCATTATTAGACATGTTGCATGTTTGGTGTAGGAATTATAGTGAAAAACATTTTTATTGCTTTTTTCGCATTATCTCAGGATTTTAAGAACATTACTGGCATATTGAGTAAAAAACTACTATGACAGTATACTGTCACATTCAATCTGACTGTTATTTAAAAATAACTCCTAAACCATGCAAGCAAAATGTCAAATAATGCCTAGAGAAATGTATCTTTGTAAGTTTTACAGGAAAAAATAGTATACTGTCATACTAAATATGAAAGTTGAATAAATATAACACCAAAACCAAACTTGCAATCCGTCTAAAAATGCCTGTAATATTAAATATATGTGAGTTTTACCAGAATCGGTTATTTTGGTAAGGTTTACAAATACAAAAATTGGGTTTTACTCATAATGACAGTATAACTGCCATATTCAAAATAACAGTTATTTAAACATAACTCCTAAACCACATATGCTAAATGGCTAATAATGCCTGGAGAAATGAATCTTTGTGAGTTTTACTAGAAAAAAAATATTTTGTAAGGTTTGTAAAGACAAAAGTTAGTTGTTTTTTTTACTCAATATATAACTGTCATACTAAATATGAAAGTTAGATAAACATAATTCCAAGACCAAACTCCTAAACCAAACTTGCAGTCCGTCATAAACTGCCTGTAATATTGAATCTATGTGAGTTTTACCAGAATCAGGTATTTTGGTAAGGTTTACAAATACAAAACTTGGGTTTTACTCATAATGACAGTATAACTGCAACATTTAATATGACAGTTATTTAAACATGACTCCTAAACCAAACATGATAAATGACTAATAATGCCTGGAGAAATGTATCTTTGTGAGTTTTACTGGAAAAAAATAATGTGTAAGGTTATAAAGACACAAGTTATTTTTTATTTATTTAATACGATGGTATAACTGTCATACTAAATATGAAAGTTTTATAAACATAACTCCAAAACCAAAATGCATTTTGTCTAAAAAGGCCTGTAATATTGAGTCTTACCAGAATCAGGTATTTTGGTAAGGTTGACAAATACAAACATTAGGTTTTACTCATAATGACAGTATACTGCCACATTCAATATGACAATTATTTAAACAAAACTCCAAAACCAAACATGCCTTATGTCTAAAAATTCCTAAAATTTTGTATCTACGTGATTTTTACTAGAATCAGTTGTTTTTGTAAGGTTTACAAATACAAAATATTAGTTTTTCTCATAATGAGAGTATACTGTCACAATCAATCTGACAAAATGGCTAATAATGCCTGGAGGAATGTATCTTTGTGAATTTTATTGGAACAAAAAATTTTGTAAGGTTTGTAAAGACACACGTTAGTTTATTTTACTTAATTTTACAGTATAGCTGTCATACTATATATGAAAGTTTTATAAACATAACTCCAAAACCAAACATGCAATCCGTCTAAAAATGTCTGTAATATTTATTATATGTAAGTTTTATCAGAATCAGGTATTTTGGTAAGGTTTACAAATCAAAATATTAGGTTTTACTCATAGTGACAGTATTCTTTGTGAGTTTTGGGGGGAAAAAATTGTAAGGTTTATAAGGACACAAGTTTTTTTTTTTTTACTCAATATGATGGTATACTGTCATACTAAATATGAAAGTTGTATAAACATAACTCCAAAACCAAACATGCATTATGTCTAAAAATGCCTGCAATATTGTATCTATAAGATTTTTACCAGAATCAGGTATTTTTGGTAAGGTTTACAAATACAAAAATTAGGTTTTACTCAGAATGACAGTATACTGTCACATTCAATCTGAAAGTTATTTAAACATAACTCCTAAACCACAAATACAAAATGGCTAATAATGCCTGGAGAAATGTATCTTTGTGAGTTTTCCTGGAAATTTTTTTTTTTTATAAGGTTTGTAAAGACACAAGTTAGTTTTTTTTTACTTAATATGACACTTATTTAAACATAACTCCTAAAACACAAATGCAAAATGACTAATAATGCCTAGAGAAATGTATATTTGCGAATTTTACCGGAAAACAATATTTTGTAAGGTTTGTAAAGATACAAATTAGTGTTTTATTACTCAATATGATGGTATAACTGTCATACTAAATATGAAAGTTATATAAACATAACTCCAAAACCAAACATATTTTATGTCTAAAAATTCCTGTAATATTGTATCGATGTGTACTGTCACATTCAATCTGACAGTTATTTAAACAAACTGTAACTCCTATACCACAATTACAAAATGGCTAATAATGCCTGGAAAAATGTATCTTTGTGAGTTTTTCTGGAATTTTTTTTTTTTTTATAAGGTTTGTAAATAAACAAGTTAGTTTTTTTTACTTAATATGACAGTATAACTGTCATACTAAATATGAAAGTTAAATAAACAAAACTCCAAAACCAAACTTGCAATACAACTAAAAATGCCTGTAATATTGAATCTATGTGAGTTTTACCAGAATCAGGTTTTTTGGTAAGGTTTACAAATACAAAAAATATGTTTTACTCATAATGACAGTATAACTGCCACACTCAATATGACAGTTATTCAAACAAAACTCCTAAGCCAAACATGTTAAATGGCTAATAAAGCCTGGGGAAATGGATCTTTGTGAGGTTAACTGGAAAACAATTTTTTTGTAAGGTTTGTAAAGACAGAAGTTATTTTTTTTACTCATAATGACAGTATAACTGCCACATTCAAAATGACAGTTATATAAACATAACGCCAAAACCAAACATGCATTATGTCTAAAAATGCCTGTAATATTAAATCTATGTGAGTTTGACCAGAATCAGGTATTTTGGTAAGGTTTACAAATACAAAAAGTAGGTTTTACTCATAATGACAGTATAACTGCCACGTTCAAAATTAGTTATTTAAACATAAGTCCTAATTTAAACATGCTAAATGGCTAATTCTGCCTGGAGAAAGGTATCTTTGTGAGTTTAACTGGAAAATAAAAATATTTTGTAAGGTTTGTTAAGACACAAGTTAGTTTTTTTTAGTCAATATGTGTATAACTGTCATAATAAATGTAAATTTTATATGAACATAACTCCAAAACCAAACATGCATTATGTCTAAAAATGCCTGTAATATTGTATCTATGTGATTTTTACCAGAATCAGGTATTTTAATAAGGTTTACAAATACAAAATCTAGGTTTTACTCATAATGACAGTATAACTGCCACACTCAATATGACAGTTATTTAAACATAACTCCTAAACCAAACATGATAAATGGCTAAGTATACCTGGAGAAATGTATCTTTGTGAGTTTTGCTGGAAAAAAAAAAAAAGTACCGTATTTTCCGCACTATAAGGCGCACCTAAAAACCACAAATTTTCTCAAAAGCTGACAGTGCGCCTTATAATCCGGTGCGCCTTATATATGGGTTAATATTAATATTAATTTTCATAAAGTTTAGGTCTCGCAACTACGGTAAACAGCCGCCATCTTTTTTCCCCGTAGAAGAAGCGCGCGGTGCATGCTGGGATATGTGGCGTTTCATTTCCATTTGTGTGTTTATGTAAAGACCCCAAAATGGCTCCTATTAAGTGTGTTGTCTGTCTAATTATAAATAATGCAGACGAGGCGTGTTAACTGAGTTCTCAACGTTTACTCACAGCGTGCTCATAACCACATTCTAACTGCCAGCACATACAACAACGCTTCTCAGGGCTACCGCGCATGCTCGTCACTATCGTTGCATGCTGGGTAGTGTAGTTGTTATATTTGCTAGCTCATAACATCACATTAAGAGACACGCTTACGCGCTTAATTCAATACTCGCCGTCATTCCGGGTGGATTGACAAAAGACCTCCAGCCGCTAGATATTGGTGTCAACAGAGCATTCGAAGCTAGACTGCTAACTGCGTGGGAACAGTGGATGACAGAAGGCGAACACACGTGACGTTCACCAAGACAGGGAGACAGCGCCGGACGACATACGCCAACATCTGCCAATGGATCGTAAATGCCTGGGCAGATATTTCGGTCACAACTGTGGTCCGAGCTTTCCGGAAGGCAGGATTCACAGAACTGCTGGACAACAGCGACACTGACTCCGATTACTTCGACGAGACGGAGCCGGCCATTTTGGATCCCACATTCGCCCAACTTTTCAATTCGGACACCGTAGGAGAAGAATTCGAGGGATTTATGAATGAAGAATAACTTCAGAAAGTGAGCGTTATGTTTATTTTGTGTGTTGTGACATTAACGTTCGAGCAACATTATGTTGCTATTGCTCTGCACTATTTTGAATTTTACTATGTTTGTGATTGCACATTTGCGTACATTTTGGGAGTGAACAGAGTTGTTAGAACGCTGGTTTTTAATATATTACTAAAGTTTGACTGACCTATCTGACTGTTTTTTTGACATTCCTTTAGCGCAGTTAGATGCGGCTTAAAACACGGGGCGGCTTATGGTGCGGAAAATACGGTAAGGTTTATAAAGACACAAGTTGTTTTTTTTTACTCAATATAATGGTATAACTGTCATACTAAATATGAAAGTTATATAAACATAACTCCAAAACCAAACATGTTTTATGTCTAAAAATTCCTGTAATATTGTACCTATGTGAATTTTACCAGAATAAGGTATTTTGGTAAGGTTTACAAATACAAAAATTACGTTTTACTCATAATGACAATATAACTGCCACATTTAACATGCCAGGTATTTAAACATAATTCCTAAACCACAAATGCAAAATGGCTAATAATGCCTGGAGCAATGTATCTTTGTGAGTTTTCCTGGGAAAAAAAAAAAAAAATTGTAAGGTTTGTAAAGACACAAGTTAGTTTTTTACTTATTGTGACAGTATAACTGGCATACTAAATATAAAAGTTAAATAAACATAACTCCAAAACCAAACTTGCAATACGTCTAAAAATGCCTGTAATATTGTATCTATGTGAGTTTTACCAGAATCAGGTATTTTGGTAAGGTTTAGATATACACACATTTGGTTTTACTCATAATGACAGTATAACTGCCACATTTAATATGACAGTTATGTAAACATAACTCCTATACCAGACATGCAAAATGGTTAATAATGCCTGGAGAAATGTATCTTTGTGAGTTTTACTGGAAAAAACGAATTTGTAAGGTTTATAAAGATACAAGTTAAATGTTTTACTCAATATGATGATAAACTGTCATACTAAATATGAAAGTTATATTAACATAACTCCAAAACCAATGAATCTATGTTCGTTTTACTAGAATCAGGAATTTTGGTAAGGTTTACAAAAACAAAAAATAGGTTTTACTCATAATGACAGTATAACTGCAACATTCAATATGACAGTTATGTAAACATAACTCCTAAACCACACATGCAAAATGGTTAATAATGCCTTTTTAAGTTTTACAATTTTGTAAGGTTTGTAAAGACTGCGATGAGGTGGCGACTTGTCCAGGGTGTACCCCGCCTTCCGCCCGATTGTAGCTGAGATAGGCTCCAGCGCCCCCCTCGACCCCAAAGGGGATAAGCGGTAGAAAATGGATGGATGAATGGGTTTGTAAAGACACAAGTTATTTTTTTCTTACTCAATATGACAGTAAAACTGTCATACTAAATGTAAAACAATTATGAACATAACTCCAAAACCAAACATGCATTATGTCTAAAAATGCCTGTAATATTGTATTCTTGTGAGTTTAACTAGAATCAGTTGTTTTTGTAAGGTTTGCAAATACAAAAATATTGGTTTAACTCACTATGACAGTATACTGTCACATTCAATCTGACAGTTATTTAAACATAACTCCTAAACCAAACATGTTTTATGTCTAAAAATTCCTGTAATATTGTATATATATGAGTTTTACCAGAATCAGGCATTTTGGTAAGGTTTACAAATACAAAAAATAGGTTTTACTCATAATGACAATATAACTGCCACACTCAACATGACAGTTATTTAAACATAATTCCTAAACCAAACATGATACATGGCTAATAATGCCTGGAGAAATGTATCTTTGTGATTTTTACTAGAAAAAAATATTTTGTAAGGTTTGTAAAGACAAAAGTTAGTTTTTTTTTTACTCAATATGATGGTATAACTGTCATACTAAATATGGAAGTTATATAAACATAATTCCAAAACCAAACTCCTAAACCAAACTTGCAATATGTCTTAAACTGCCTGTAATATTTAATCTATGTGAGTTTTACCAGAATCAGGTATTTTGGTAAGGTTTACAAATACAAAACTTGGGTTTTACTCATAATGACAGTATAACTGCAACATTTGATATGACAGTTATTTAAACCAAACATGATAAATGGCTAATAATGCCTGGAGAATTGTATCAGTGTGAGTTTTATTGGAAACAAATAATTTGTAAGGTTTATAAAGACACAAGTTAGTTTTTTTTATTTAATATGATGGTATAACTGTCATACTAAATATGAAAGTTATATAAATATAACTCCAAAACCAAACATACATTATGTCTAAAAATGCCTGTAATATTGTATCTATGTGAGTTTTACCAGAATCAGGTATTTTGGAAAGGTTCACAATTACAAAAAATAGGTTTTACTCATAATGACAGTATAACTGCCATATTGACTGCCACCAAACATGCATTGTGTTTAAAAATGCTTATAATTTTGTATCCATGTGAGTTTTACTCTAATCAGTTGTTTTTGTAAGGTTTACAAATACAAAATATTAGTTTTACTCATAATGACAGTATACTGACAAAATGGCTAATAATGCCTTGAGGAATGTATCTTTGTGAGTTTTACTGGAAAAAATATTTTGTAAGGTTTGTAAAGACACAAGTTAGTTTTTTTTACACAATTTAGCAGTTTAGCTGTCATACTATATATGAAAGTTATATAAACATAATTCCAAAACCAAATATGCAATCCGTCTAAAAATGCCTGTAATATTGAATATATGTGAGTTTTGTCAGATTCAGGTATTTTGGTAAGGTTTACAAATACAAAAATTAGGTTTTACTCATAGTGACAATATAACTGCCACACTCAATATGACAGTTAATTAAACATAACTCCTAAAACACAAATGCAAAATGACTAATAATGCCTAGAGAAATGTATATTTGTGAATTTTACTGGAAAACAATATTTTGTAAGATTTGTAAAGATACAAATTAGTTTTTTTTTACTCAATATGATGGTATAACTGTCATACTAAATATGAAAGTTATATAAACATAACTCCAAAACCAAACATGCTTTATTTCTAAAAAATCCTGTAATATTGTATCGGTGTGGGTTTTACCAGAATCAGGTATTTTGGTAAGGTTTACAAATACAAAAAATAGGTTTTATTTATAATGACACACAATACAATAACCACCCCACTCAATATGACAGTTATTTAAACATAACTCCTAAACCAAACATGATAAATGGCTAATTATGCCTGGAGAAAAGTATATTTGTGAGTTTTGGGGGAAAAAAATTGTAAGGTTTATAAGGACACAAGTTTTTTTTTTTTTTACTCAATATGATGGTATACTGTCATACTAAATATGAAAGTTGTATAAACATAACTCCAAAACCAAACATGCATTATGTCTAAAAATGCCTGCAATATTGTATCTATGTGATTTTTACCAGAATCAGGTATTTTTGGTAAGTTTTACAAATACAAAAATTAGGTTTTACTCATAATGACAGTATACTGTCACATTCAATCTGAAAGTTATTTAAACATAACTCCTAAACCACAAATACAAAAAGGCTAATAATGCCAGGAGAAATGTATCTTTGTGAGTTTTCCTGGAAAAAAATGTTTTTTTATAAGGTTTGTAAAGACACAAGTTAGTTTTTTTTTACTTAATATGACAGTATAACTGTCATACTAAATATGAAAGTTAAATAAACATAACTCCAAAACCAAACTTGCAAAACTTCTAAAAATGCCTGTAATATTGAATCTATGTGAGTTTTACCAGAATCAGGTATTTAGGTAAGGTTTACAAATACAAAAATTGGGTTTTACTCATAATGACAATATAACTGCCATATTCAAAATAACAGTTATTTAAACACAACTCCTAAACCAAACATGCAAAATGACTAATAATGCCTGGAGAAATGTATATTTGTGAATTTTACTAAAAAAAACTATTTTGTAAGAATTGTAAAGACAAAAGTTTTTTTTTTTTTACTGAATATGATGGTATAACTATCAAACGAAATATAAAAATAATATAAACATAATTCCAAAAACAAACTCCTAAACCAAACTTGCAATCCGTCTTAAACTGCCTGTAATATTGAATCTATATGAGTTTTACCAGAATCAGGTATTTTTGTAAAGACACGAGTTAGGTTTTTTTTACACAATTTAACAGTATAGCTGTCATACTATATATGAAAGTTATATAAACACAACTCCAAAACCAAATATGTAATCCGTCTAAAAATGCCTGTAATATTGAATACATGTGAGTTTTATCAGAATCAGGTCTTTTGGTAAGGTTTACAAAAACAAAAATTAGGTTTTACTCATAGTGACAGTATAACTGCCACACTCAATATGACAGTTAATTAAACATAACTCCTAAAACACAAATGCAAAATGACTAATAATGCCTAGAGAAAGGTATATTTGTGAATTTTACTGGAAAACAATATTTTGTAAGGTTTGTAAAGATACAAATTATTTTTTGTTTTTTACTCAATATGATGGTTTAACTTTCATACTAAATATGAAAGTTATATAAACATAACTCCAAAACCAAACATGCTTTATGTCTAAAAATTCCTGTAATATTGTATCGATGTGGGTTTGACCAGAATCAGGTATTTTGGTAAAGTATACAAATACAAAAAATAGGTTTTACTCATAATGACAGTATAACTGCCACACTCAATATGACAATTGTTTAAACATAACTACTAAACCAAACATGATAAAAGGCTAATTATGCCTGGAGAAATGTATATTTGTGAGTTTTACTGGGGACATTTTTTTTTGTAAGGTTTATAATGACACAAGTTATTTTTTTTTCTACTCAATAGGATGGTATAACTGTCATACTAAATATAAAAGTTGTATGAACATAACTCCAAAACCAAACATGCATTATGTCTTAAAATGCCTGCAATATTGTATCTATGTGATTTTTACCAGAATCAGGTATTTTTGGTAAGGTTTACACATACAAAAATTAGGTTTTACTCACTATGACAGTATACTGTCACATTCAATCTGACAGTTATTTAAACAAACTGTAACTCCTATACCACAATTACAAAATGGCTAATAATGCCTGGAAAAATGTATCTTTGTGAGTTTTTCTGGAATTTTTTTTTTTTTTATAAGGTTTGTAAATAAACAAGTTAGTTTTTTTTACTTAATATGACAGTATAACTGTCATACTAAATATGAAAGTTAAATAAACAAAACTCCAAAACCAAACTTGCAATACAACTAAAAATGCCTGTAATATTGAATCTATGTGAGTTTTACCAGAATCAGGTATTTTGGTAAGGTTTACAAATACAAAAATTGGGTTTTACTCATAATGACAGTATAACTGCCATATTCAAAATAACAGTTATTTAAACATAACTCCTAAACCAAACATGCTAAATGGCTAATAATGCCTGGAGAAATGTATCTTTGTGAGTTTTACTAGAAAAAAATATTTTGTAACGTTTGTAAAGACAAAAGTTATTTTTTTTTACTCAATATGATGGTATAACTGTCAAACTAAATATGAAAGTAATATAAACATAATTCCAAAACCAAACTCCTAAACCAAACTTGCAATCCGTCTTAAACTGCCTGTAATATTGAATCTATATGAGTTTTACCAGAATCAGGTATTTTGGTAAGGTTTACAAATACAAAACTTGGGTTTTACTCATAATGACAGTATAACTGCATTATTTGATATGACAGTTATTTAAACATAACTCCTAAACCAAACATGATAAATGGCTAATAATGCCTGGAAAAATGTATATAAACATAACTCCAAAACCAAACATGCATTATGTGTAAAAATGCCTGTAATATTGTATCTATGTGAGTTTTACCAGAATCGGGTATTTTGGTAAGGTTTATAAATACAAAATTTAGGTTTTACTCATAATGACAGTATAACTGTCATATTCAAAATAACAGTTATTTAAACATAACTCCTGAACCAAACATGCTAAATGGCTATTAATGCCTGGAGAAATGTATACAAACAAAACTCCAAAACCAAACATGCATTATGTCTAAAAATGCCTTAAGTATTGTATCTATGTGAGTTTTACCAGAATCAGGTATTTTGGTAAGGTTTACATATACACAAATTTGGTTTTACTCATAATGACAGTATAACTGCCACATTTAATATAATAGTTATGTAAACATATACCACACATGCAAAATGGTTAATAATGCCTGGAGAAATGTATCTTTGTGATTTTAACTAGAAAAAAATATTTTGTAAGGTTTGTAAAGACAAAAGTTGGTTGTTTTTTTTACTCAATATGAAGGTATAACTGTCATACTAAATATGAAAGTTATATAAACATAATTCCAAAACCAAACTCCTAAACCAAACTTGCAATCTGTCTTAAACTGCCTGTTATATTGAATCTATGTGAGTTTTACCAGAATCATGTATTTTGGTAAGGTTTACAAATACAAAACTTGGGTTTTACTCATAATGACAGTATAACTGCAACATTTGATATGACAGTTATTCGAACATAACTCCTAATTCAAACATGATAAATGGCTAATAATGCCTGGAGAAATGTATCATGGTGAGTTTTACTGGAAACAAATAATTTGTAAGGTTTATAAAGACACAAGTTAGTTTTTTTATTTAATATGATGGTATAACTGTCATACTAAATATGAAAGTTGTATAAACATAACTCCAAAACCAAACAAGCATTATGTCTAAAAATGCCTGTAATATTGTATCTGTGTGAGTTTTACCAGAATCAGGTATTTTGGTTAAGGTTGACAAATACAAAAATTAGGTTTTATTCATAATGACAGTATAACTGCCACATTGACTGCCACCAAACATGCATTATGTCTAAAAATGCTTATAATTTTGTATCCATGTGAGTTTTACTAGAATCAGTAGTTTTTGTAAGGTTTACAAATACAAAATATTCGTTTTACTCATAATGACAGTATACTGTCACAATTAATCTGACAAAATGGCTAATAATATCTTGAGGAATGTGTCTTTGTGAGTATTACTGGAAAAAATATTTTGTAAGGTTTGTAAAGACACAAGTTAGGTTTTTTTTTTTACACAATTTAACAGTATAGCTGTTATACTATGTATGAAAGTTTTATAAACATAATTCCAAAACCAAATATGCAATCCGTCTAAAAATGCCTGTCATATTGAATATATGTGAGTTTTATCAGAATCAGGTATTTTGGTAAGGTTTACGAATACAAAAATTAGGTTTTACTCATAGTGACAATATAACTGCCACACTCAATAAGACAGTTAATTAAACATAACTCCTAAAACACGAATGCAAAATGACTACTAATGCCTAGAGAAATGTATATTTGTGAATTTTACTGGAAAACAATATTTTGTAAGGTTTGTAAAGATACAAATTAGGTTTTTTTACTCAATATATAATGGTATAACTGTCATACTAAATATGAAAGTTATATAAACATAACTCCAAAACGAAACATGCTTTATGTCTAAAAATTCCTGTAATTTATGTATCAATGTGGGTTTTACCAGAATCAGGTATTTTGGTAAGGTTTACAAATACAAAAAATAGGTTTTACTCACAATGACAGTATAACTGCCACACTCAATATGACAGTTATTTAAACATAACTCCTAAACCAAACATGATAAATGACTAATTATGCCTGGAGAAATGTATCTTTGTGAGTTTTACTGGGGGAAAAAAAATTGTAAGGTTTATAAAGACACAAGTTATTATTTTTTTACTCAATATGATGGTATAACTGTCATACTAAATATGAAAGTTGTATAAACATAACTCCAAAACCAAACATGCATTAAGTCTAAAAATGCTTGCAATATTGTATCTATGTGATTTTTACCAGAATCAGGTATTTTTGGTAAGGTTTACAAATACAAAAATTAGGTTTTACTCACTGACAGTTATTTAAACATACTGTAACTCCTAAACCACAAATACAAAATGGCTAATAATGCCTGGAGAAATGTATCTTTGTGAGTTTTCCTGGGAAAAAAATAAAAAAATTATAAGGTTTGTAAAGACACAAGTTAGTTTTTTTTTTACTTAATATGACAGTATAACTGTCATACTAAATATGAAAGTTAAAGAAAAATAACTCCAAAACCAAACTTGCAAAACTTCTAAAAATGCCTGTAATATTGAATCTATGTGAGCTTTATTTAGGTAAGGTTTACAAATACAAAAATTGGGTTTTACTCATAATGACAGTATAACTGCCATATTCAAAATAACAGTTATTTAAACACAACTCATAAACCAAACATGCAAAATGACTAATAATGCCTGGAGAAATGTATATTTGTGAATTTTACTAAAAAAACCTATTTTGTAAGAATTGTAAAGACAAAAGTTATTTTTTTTTTTACTCAATATGATGGTATAACTGTCAAACTAAATATAAAAGCAATATAAACATCATTCCAAAACCAAACTCCTAAACCAAACTTGCAATCCGTCTTAAACTGCCTGTAATATTGAATCTATATGAGTTTTACCAGAATCAGGTATTTTGGTAAGGTTTACAAATACAAAACCTGGGTTTTACTCATAATGACAGTATAACTGCATTATTTGATATGACAGTTATTTAAACATAACTCCTAAACCAAACATGATAAATAGCTAATAATGCCTGGAAAAATGTATATAAACATAACTCCAAAACCAAACATGCATTATGTCTAAAAATGCCTGTAATATTGTATCTATGTGAGTTTTACCAGAATCAGGAATTTTGGTAAGGTTTATAAATACAAAAATTAGGTTTTACTCATAATGACAGTATAACTGCCACCCTCAATATGACGGTTATGTTAACATAACTCCTAAACCACACATGCAAAAATGCTAATAATGCCTGGAGAAATGTATCTTTGTGAGTTTTACTGGGGGAAAAAAATGTTTTGTAAGGTTTGTAAAGACACAAGTCAGTTCTTTTTTACTTAATATGACAATATAAATGTCATACTAAATATTAAAGTTATTAAACATAACTCCAAAACCAAACATGCAATCCGTCTAAAAATGCCTGTGATTTTGAATCTATGTGAGTTTTATGAGAATCAGGCATTTTGGTAAGGTTTACAAATACAAAAATTAGGTTTTACTCATAATGACGGATAACTGCCACATTCAAAATGACAGTTATTTAAACATAACTTCCTAACCACACATGCAAAAATGCTAATAATGCCTAAAACAATGCATCCTTGTGAGTTTTACTCGAACATATGCTTTTTTAAGGCTTGTAATTACAAAAAGTAGTTGTTTACTCAATATGACAGCAATGTTCTTAAAATCCTCTAATAATGCGGAAAAAGCAATACAAATGTTTTTCAACATAATTCCTAAACCAAACATGCAAGATTTTTAATAAAGCCTGTAGACATGTGTCTTTGTTAGTTTTAATAGGAAAAATATATTTTGTAAGGTTTGCAAAGTTGCAAGTTAGTTTTTTTAATTCAATATGACTATAACTTTCATACTAAATATGAAAGTTACATAATTCCAAAACTAAACATGCATTATGTTAAAAAATGCCTAAAATTCTGTATCTATGTGAGTTTTACCAGAATCAGGTAATTTGGTAAGGTTTACAAATACAAAAATTAGGTTTTACCCATAATGACAGTATAACTTCTCTAATCAATTTGACATTTATTTAAACATAACTTCCTAACCACACATGCAAAAAGGCTAATAAAGCCTAAAACAATGCATCCTTGTGAGTTTTACCTGAAACATATGCTTTTTTAAGGCTTGCAATTACAAAAAGTAGTTTTTTTGCTCAATATGACAGTGATGTTTTTAAAATCCTGATATAATGCGAAAAAAGCAATAAAAGAGTTTTTCAACATAATTCCTAAACGAAACATGCATTATGTCTTAAAATGCCTATAATATTGTATCCAAGTGAGTTTTAGTAGAATCATTTGTTTTTGTAAGCTTTGCAAATACAACATTTTGGTTTTACTCACTATGACAGTATACTGTCACATTCAATCTGACTGTTATTTAAACATAAATTCTAAACCACAGATGCAAAATGGCCAATAAAGCCTGGAGAAATGTATTTTTGTGAGTTTTACTGGAAAAAAAAATATTTTGTAAGGTTTGTTTGGACAAAAGTTTTTTTTTTTTACTCAATATGATGGTATAACTGTCTTACTAAATTTGAAAGTTATATAAACATAACTTCAAAACCAAACATGCAATCCGTCTAAAAATGCCTGTAATATTGAATCTATGTGAGTTTTACCATATTCAGGTATTTTGGTAAGGTTTACAAATACAAAAATTAGGTTTTACTCTAATGACAGTATAACTGCCACGTTCAAAATGACAATTAATTAAACATAACTCCTAAAACAAAAATGCTAAATGGCTAATAATGATCCTAGGAGCTATGTTGTCTGGGGGTTTCTATGCCCCCTGGTAGGGTCTCCCAAGGCAAACTGGTCCTAGGTGAGGGATCAGACAAAGAGCAGCTCGAAGACCTCGATGAAGAACAAACACAAAGGACCCAGATTTCCCTCGCCCGGACGCGGGTCACCGGGGCCCCCCTCTGGAGCCAGGCCCGGAGGTGGGGCACGATGGCGAGCGCCTGGTGGCCGGGCCTGTCCCCATGGGGCCCGGCCGGGCACAGCCCGAAGAGGCAACGTGGGTCCCCCCTCCAATGGGCTCACCACCCATAGCAGGGGCCATAGAGGTCGGGTGCAGTGTGAACTGGGCGACAGCCGAGGGCAGGGCGCTTGGCAGTCCGATCCTCGGCTACATAAGCTGGCTCTTGGGACGTGGAACGTCACTTCGCTGGGGGGGGAGGAGCCTGAGCTAGTGCGTGAGGTGGAGAAGTTCCGGCTAGATATAGTCGGACTCACTTCGACGCACAGCAAGGGCTCTGGAACCACTTCTCTTGAGAGGGGCTGGACTCTCTTCCACTCTGGCGTTGCCGGCAGTGAGAGGCGACGGGCTGGGGTGGCAATTCTTGTTGCCCCTCGGCTCAAAGCCTGCACATTGGAGTTCAACCCGGTGGACGAGAGGGTAGCTTCCCTCCGCCTTCGGGTGGGGGGACGGGTCCTGACTGTTGTTTGCGTTTACGCGCCAAACGGCAGCTCAGAGTACCCACCCTTTTTGGATTCACTCGAGGGAGTACTGGAGAGTGCTCCCCCGGGTGATTCCCTCATTCTACTGGGGGACTTCAACGCTCATGTTGGCAGCGACAGTGAAACCTGGAGAGGTGTGATTGGGAAGAATGGCCGCCCAGATCTGAACCCGAGTGGTGTTCTGTTATTGGACTTTTGTGCTCGTCACAGATTGTCGATAGCAAACACCATGTTCAAACATAAGGTTGTCCATATGTGCACTTGGCACCAGGACACCCTAGGCCGCAGTTCTATGATCGACTTTGTAGTTGTGTCATCGGATTTGCGGTCTCATGTTTTGGACACTCGGGTGAAGAGAGGGGCGGAGCTTTCTACCGATCACCACCTGGTGGTGAGTTGGCTGCGATGGTGGGGGAGGATGCCGGACAGACCTGGCAGGCCCAAACGCATTGTGAGGGTTTGCTGGGAACGCCTGGCAGAGTCTCCTGTCAGAGAGAGTTTCAATTCCCACCTCCGGAAGAACTTTGAACATGTCACGAGGGAGGCGCTGGACATTGAGTCCGAGTGGACTATGTTCCGTACCTCTGTTGTCGAGGCGGCCGATTGGAGCTGTGGCCGCAAGGTAGTTGGTGCCTGTCGTGGCGGTAATCCTAGAACCCGTTGGTGGACGCCGGCGGTGAGAGATGCCGTCAGGCTGAAGAAGGAGTCCTATCGGGTTCTTTTGGCTCATGGGACTCCTGAGGCAGCAGACAGGTACCGACAGGCCAAGCGGTGTGCGGCTTCAGCGGTCGCGGAGGCAAAAACTCGGACATGGGAGGAGTTCGGGGAGGCCATGGAAAAAGACTTCCGGACGGCTTCGAAGCAATTCTGGACCACCATCCGCCGCCTCAGGAAGGGGAAGCAGTGCAGTGTCAACAACGTGTATGGTGGGGATGGTGCTCTGCTAACCTCGACTGCGGATGTTGTGGATCGGTGGAGGGAATACTTCGAAGACCTCCTCAATCCTACCAGCACGTCTTCCTATGAGGAAGCAGGGCCTGGGGAATCTGTGGTGGGCTCTCCTATTTCTGGGGCTGAGGTTGCCGAGGTTGTTAAAAAGCTCCTCGGTGGCAAGGCCCCGGGGGTGGATGAGATCCGCCCGGAGTTCCTTAAGGCTCTTGTGGATGTTGTGGGGCTGTCTTGGTTGACAAGACTCTGCAACATCGCGTGGACATCGGGGGCGGTACCTCTGGATTGGCAGACCGGGGTGGTGGTTCCTCTCTTTAAGAAGGGGAACCGGAGGGTGTGTTCCAACTATCGTGGGATCACACTCCTCAGCCTTCCCGGTAAGGTCTATTCAGGTGTACTGGAGAGGAGGCTACGCCGGATAGTCGAACCTCGGATTCAGGAGGAACAGTGTGGTTTTCGTCCTGGTCGTGGAACTGTGGACCAGCTCTATACTCTCGGCAGGGTCATTGAGGGTGCATGGGAGTTTGCCCAACCAGTCCACATGTGCTTTGTGGACTTGGAGAAGGCATTCGACCGTGTACCCCGGGAAGTCCTGTGGGGAGTGCTCAGAGAGTATGGGGTAACGGACTGTCTTATTGTGGCAGTTCGCTCCCTGTATAATCAGTGCCAGAGTTTGGTCCGCATTGCCGGCAGTAAGTCGGACACGTTTCCAGTGAGGGTTGGACTCCGCCAAGGCTGCCCTTCGTCACCGATTCTGTTCATAACCTTTATGGACAGAATTTCTAGACGCAGTCAGGGCGTTGAGGGGATCTGGTTTGGTGGCTGCAGGATTAGGTCTCTGCTATTTGCAGATGATGTGGTCCTGATGGCTTCCTCTGGCCAAGATCTTCAGCTCTCGCTGGATCGGTTCGCAGCCGAGTGTGAAGCGACTGGGATGGGAATCAGCACCTCCAAGTCCGAGTCCATGGTTCTCTCCCGGAAAAGGGTTAAGTGCCATCTCCGGGTTGGGGAGGAGATCTTGCCCCAAGTGGAGGAGTTCAAGTACCTCGGAGTCTTGTTCACGAGTGGGGGAAGAGTGGATCGTGAGATCGACAGGCGGATCGGTGCGGCATCTTCAGTAATGCGGACGCTGTATCGATCCGTTGTGGTGAAGAAGGAGCTGAGCCGGAAGGCAAAGCTCTCGATTTACCGGTCGATCTACGTTCCCATCCTCACCTATGGTCATGAGCTTTGGGTCATGACCGAAAGGACAAGATCACGGCTACAAGCGGCCGAAATGAGTTTCCTCCGCCGAGTGGCGGCGCTCTCCCTTAGAGATAGGGTGAGAAGCTCTGTCATTCGGGGGGAGCTCAAAGTAAAGCCGCTGCTCCTCCACATCGAGAGGAGCCAGATGAGGTGGTTCGGGCATCTGGTCAGGATGCCACCCGAACGCCTCCCTAGGAAGGTGTTTCGGGCACGTCCGACCGGTAGGAGGCCACGGGGAAGACCCAGGACACGCTGGGAAGACTATCTCTCCCGGCTGGCCTGGGAACGCCTCGGGATCCCCCGGGAGGAGCTGGACGAAGTGGCTGGGGAGAGGGAAGTCTGGGCTTCCCTGCTTAAGCTGCTGCCCCCGCGACCCGACCTCGGATAAGCGGAAGAAGATGGATGGATGGATGGATGGCTAATAATGACTGGAGAAATGCATCTTTGTGAGTTTTACTGAAAAAAAAAAAAAAAATTTGTAAGGTTTGTAAAGACACAAGTTAGTTTTTTTTACTCTATATGACAGTATAACTGTCATACTAAATGTAAAATGTATATTAAAATACATGCATTTTGTCTAAAAATTCCTGCAACATTGCATCCATGTGAGTTTTACTAGAATGAGTTGTTTTTTTAAGGTTTGTAAATACAAAATATTGGTTTTACTCACTATGACAGTATGATGTCACATTCAAACTGACAGTTATTTAAACATAACTCCTAAACCACACATACAAAATTACTAATAATGCCTGGAGAAATGTATCTTTGTGAGTTTTACTGAAAAAAAAAATATATATTTTGTAAGGTTTGTAAAGACACAAGTTAGTTTTTTTTACTCAATATGACAGTATAACTGTCATACTAAATATGAAAGTTATTTAAACATAACTCCAAAACCAAACATGCAATATGTCTAAAAATGCCTGTAATATTGTATCTATGTGAGTTTTACTACAATCAGGTATTTTGGTGAGGTTTACGAATACAAAAATAAGGTTTTACTCATAATGACAGTATAACTGCCACACTCAATATGGCAGTTATTTAAATATAACTACTAAACCACACATGCAAAATGGCTAATAATGCTTGGAAAAATGTGTATTTGTGAGTTTTACTGAAAAAAAAAGAAGTAAGGTTTGTAAAGACACAAGTTATTTTTTTTACTCAATATGACATTATAACTGTCATACTAAATGTAAAAGTTATATAAACATAACTCCAAAACAAAACATGCATTACATCTAAAAATGCCTGTAATTTTGTATCCATGTGAGTTTTACTAGAATCAGTTGTTTTTGTAAGGTTTGCAAATACAAAATATTGGTTTTACTCACTAAGACAGTATACTGCTGTCATATTGAGTAAAAAAAAAAAAAAAAACTTGTGTCATAACAAACCTTACAAAATATTTTTTTCCAGAAAAATTCACTGAGATACATTTCTCCAGGCATTATTAGTCATTTTGAATGTGTGGTTTAGGAGTTATGTTCAAATAACTGTCAGATTGAATGTGACAGTATACTGTCATAGTGAGTAAAACCAATATTTTGTATTTGCAAAACTTACAAAAACAACTGATTCTAGTAAAACTCACATGGATACATCAATTCAGGCATTTTTAGACAAAATGCATGTTTGGTTTTGGAGTTATGTTTATATAACTTTTCCATTTAGTATGACAGTTATACTGTCTTTTTGAGTTAAAAAAAGACTTGTGCTTTACAAACCTAACAATTTTTTTTTTCCAGTAAAACTCACAAAGATACATTTCTCCAGGCATTATTAGCCATTTAGCATGTTTTGTTTAGGAGTTATGGTTAGAAAAACTTTCATTTCGAATGTGGCAGTTATCCGTCATTATGAGTAAAACCTAATTTTTTTATTTGTAATCCTTACCAAAATACCTGATTCTGGTAAAAATTACATATATTCAATATTACAGACATTTTTAGACAGATTGCAAGTTTGGTTTTGGAGTTATGTTTATATAACTTTCAAATTTAGTAAGACAGTTATACTATCATGTTGAGTAAAAAAAAACTAACTTATGTCTATACAAACCTTATAAAATATTTTTTCCCGGTAAAATTCACAAAAATACATTTCTCCAGGCATTATTATCCATTTTGCATCCGTGGTTTAGAATATATGTTTAAATAACAGGCAGATTGAATGTGACAGTATACTGTCATAGTGAGTAAAACCTAATTTTTGTATTTGTAAACCTTACCAAAATACCTGATTCTGGTAAAACTCACATAGATACAATATTACAGGAATTTTTAGACATAAAACATGTTTGGTTTTGCAGTTATGTTTATATAACTTTCATATTTAGTATGACAGTTATACCATCATATTGTGTAAAAAAAACTAATTTATGTCTTTACAAACCTTACAATATATTTTTTTTCCATTAAAATTCACAAAGATAAATTTTTCCAGGCATTATTAGTCATTTTGCATTAGTTTTTTAGGAGTTATGTTTAAAAACACTGTCATATTGAGTGTGGCAGTTATACTGTCATTATGAGTTAAACCTAATTTTTGTATTTGTAAACCTTACCAAAATACCTGATTTTGGTAAAACTCACATAGATTCAATATTACAGGCATTTTTAGATGGATTGCAAATTTGGTTTTGGAGTTATGTGTATATAACTTTCATATTTAGTATGACAATTATACTGTCAAATTGAGTAAAAAATAACAAACTTGTAATTTTACAAACCTTACAAAATATTTTTTTCCAGTAAAATTCACAGAGATACATTTTTCCAGGCATTATTAGTCATTTTGCATGTTTGGTTTAGAAGTTATGTTTAAATAGCTGTCAGATTGAATGTGACAGTATACTGTCATAGTGAGTAAAACCAATATTTTGTATTTGCAAAACTTACAAAAACAACTGATTCTAGTAAAGCTCACATGGATACAATATTACAGGCATTTTTAGACATAATGCATGTTTGGTTTTGGAGTTATGTTTATACTACTTTTACATTTAGTATGACAGTTATACTGTCCATCCATCCATCCATTTTCTACCGCTTTTTCCCTTCGGAGCCTATCTCAGCTACAATCGGGCGGAAGGCGGAGTACACCCTGGAAAAGTCGCCACCTCATCATATTAGGTAAAAAAAAACTAAATTGTTTCTTTACAAATCTTACAAAATATGTTTTTCCAGTAATCTCACAAAGATACATTTCTCCAGGCATTATATATATATATATTTCGCATGTGTGGTTTGGTAGTTATGTTTAAATAACTGTCAAATTGAATGTGACAGTATACTATCATGGTGAGTAAAACCAATATTTTGTAGTTGCAAACCTTACTACAACAATTGATTTTAGTAAAACTCGCATTGATACAAAATTACAGGCATTTTTAAACATAATGCATGTTTGGTTTTGGAGTTATGTTTATATATTTTTTACATTTAGTATTCCAGTTATACTGTCATATTGAGTAAAAAAAACGAACTTGTGTCTTTATAAACCTTAAAAAAAATTTTTTTCCAGTAAAACTCACAAAGATACATTTCTCCAGGCATTATAGCCTATTAACCATGTTTGGTTTAGAGTTATCAATCAATCAATCAATGTTTATTTATATAGCCCTAAATCACAAGTGTCTCAAAGGGCTGCACAAGCCACAACGACATCCTCGGTATAGCCCACATAAGGGCAAGGAAAAACTCACCCCAGTGGGACGTCGATGTGAATGACTATGAGAAACCTTGGAGAGGACCGCATATGTGGGTAACCCCCCCCCCCTCTAGGGAGACCGAATGCAATGGATGTCGAGTGGGTCTAACATAATATTGTGAGAGTCCAGTCCATATTGGATCCAGCATATCACCGAGCCCGGGATTGAACCCAAGACTACTCAGGACCTTCGTATTGTGAGGCAGATGCACTAACCCCTCTTCCACCGTGAAGCCCAATTATACCATCATATTCAGTAAAAAAAAAAAACTTTTGTCTTTACAAACCTTACAAAATATTTTTTTCTAGTAAAATTCACAAAGATACATTTCTCCAGGCATTATTAGCAATTTAGCATGTTTGGTTTAGGAGTTGTGTTTAAATAACTGTTATTTTGAATATGGCAGTTATACTGTCATTATGAGTAAAACCCAATTTTTGTATTTGTAAACCTTACCTAAATACCTGATTCTGATAAAACTCACATAGATTCAACATTACAGGCATTTTTAGACGTATTGCAAGTTTGGTTTTGGAGTTATGTTTATTTAACTTTCATATTTAGTATGACAGTTATATTAATATATAATATATATTAATATATTAAGTAAAAAAACCTAACTTGTGTCTTTACAAACCTTATAAAATATTTTTTTTTTCCAGGAAAACTCACAAAGATACATTTCTCCAGGCATTATTAGCTTATTTGTATTTGTGGTTTAGGAGTTATGTTTAAATAACTGTCAGATTGAATGTGACAGTATACTGTCATTATGAGTAAAACCTAAATTTTGTATTTGTAAACCTTACCAAAAATACCTGATTCTGGTAAAAATCACATAGATACAATATTGCAGGCATTTTTAGACATAATGCATGTTTGGTTTTGGAGTTATGTTTATACAACTTTCATATTTAGTATGACAGTTATACCATCATATTGAGTAAAAAAAAAAAAAAACTTGTGTCTTTATAAACCTTACTTTTTTCTTTTTCCCAAAACTCACAAAGATACATTTCTCCAGGCATAATTAGCCATTTATCATGTTTGGTTTAGGAGTTATGTTTAAATAACTGTCATATTGAGTGGGGTAGTTATTGTATCGTGTGTCATTATAAATAAAAACCTATTTTTTGTAATTGTAAACCTTACCAAAATACCTGATTCTGGTAAAACTCACATAGATACAATATTACAGGCATTTTTAGACATAATGTTTGTTTGGTTTTGGAGTTATATTTATATAACTTTCATATTCAGTATGACAGTTATACCATCATATTCAATAAAAGAAACTAACTTGTCTTTATAAATCTTACATATTATTTGTTTCCAGTAAAACTCACACTGATAAATTTCTCCAGGCATTATTAGCCAGCCATTTATCATGCTTGGTTTAGGAGTTATGTTTAAATAACTGTCATATCAAATGTTGCAGTTATACTGTCATTATGAGTAAAACCCAAGTTTTGTATTTGTAAACCTTACCAAAATACCTGATTCTGGTAAAACTCACATATATTAAATATTACAGGCAGTTTAAGACATATTGCAAGTTTGGTTTTGGAATTATGTTTATATAACTTTCATATTTAGTATGACAGTTATACCATCATATTGAGTAAAAAAAAACTAACTTTTGTCTTTACAAACCTTACAAAATATTTTTTCCTAGTAAACATCACAAAGATACATTTTTTCCAGGCATTATTAGCCATGTATCGTGTTTGGTTTAGGAATTATGTTTAAATAACTGTCATGTTGAGTGTGGCAGTTATATTTTCATTATGAGTAAAACCTATTTTTTGTATTTGTAAACCTTACCAAAATACCTGATTCTGGTAAAACTCATATAGATACAATATTATAGGAATTTTTAGACATAAAACATGTTTGGTTTAGGAATTATGTTTAAATAACTGTCAGATTGAATGTGACAGTATACTGTCAAAGTGAGTTAAACCAATATTTTGTATTTGCAAACCTTACAAAAACAACTGATTCTAGTTAAACTCACATGAATACAATATTACAGGCATTTTTAGACATAATGCATGTTTGGTTTTGGAGTTATGTTTATATTTTTTTTACATTTAGTATGACAGTTTTACTGTCATATTGAGTAAGAAAAAAATAACTTGTGTCTTTACAAACCCATTCATCCATCCATTTTCTACCGCTTATTCCCTTTGGGGTCGCGGGGGGCGCTGGAGCCTATCTCAGCTTCAATCGGGCGGAAGGTGGCGTACACCCTGGACAAGTCGCCCCCTCATCGCAGTCTTTACAAACCTTACAAAATTGTTTTTTTTCCCTGTAAAACATAAAAAGATAAATTTCTCCAGGCATTATTAACCATTTTGCATGTGTGGTTTAGGAGTTATGTTTACATAACTGTCATATTGAATGTGGCAGTTATACTGTCATTATGAGTAAAACCTATTTTTTGTTTTTGTAAACCTTACCAAAATACCTGATTCTAGTAAAACGAACATAGATTCATTGGTTTTGGAGTTATGTTAATATAACTTTCATATTTAGTATGACAGTTATATCATCATATTGAGTAAAAAATTTTACTTGTATATTTATAAACCTTACAAATTCGTTTTTTCCAGTAAAACTAACAAAGATACATTTCTCCAGGCATTATTAGGCATTTATCATGTTTGGTTTAGGAGTTATGTTTAAATACCTGTCATGTTAAATGTTGCAGTTATATTGTCATTATGAGTAAAACCTATTTTTTGTATTTGTAAACCTTACCAAAATACCTGATTCTGGTAAAACTCACATAGATACACTATTTCAGGAATTTTTAGACATAAAAAATGTTTGGTTTTGGAGTTATGTTTATATAACTTTCATATTTAGTATGACAGTTATACCATCATATTAAGTAAAAAAAACTAATTTGTGTCTTTACAAACCTTACAAAATATTTTTTTTTTCATTAAAATTCACAAAGATACATTTTTCCAGGCATTATTAGTCATTTTGCATTTGTTTTTTTATGAGTTATGTTTAAAAAACTGTCATATTGAGTGTGGCAGATATACTGTCATTATGATGAAATCCTAATTTTTGTATTTGTAAACCTTACCAAAATACCTGATTTTGGTAAAACTCACATAGATTCAATATTACAGGCATTTTTAGATGGATTGCAAGTTTGGTTTTAGAGTTATGTGTATATAACATTCATATTTAGTATGACAGTTATACTGTGAAATTGAGTAAAAAATAACAAACTTGTAATTTTAAAAACCTTACAAAATATTTTTTTCCATTAAAATTCACAGAGCTACATTTTTCTCGGCATTATTAGTCATTTTGCATGTGTGGTTTAAGAGTTATGTTTAAATAGCTGTCAGATTGAATGTGACTGTATACTGTCATATTGAGTAAAACCACTATTTTGTATTTGCAAAAATTACAAAAACAACTGATTCTAGTAAAACTCACATGGATACAATATTACAGGCATTTTTAGACATAATGCATGTTTGGTTTTGGAGTTATGTTAATACTACTTTTACATTTAGTATGACAGTTATACTGTCCATCCATCCATCCATTTTTCTACCGCTTATTCCCTTCGGGGTCGCGGGGGGCGCTGGAGCCTATCTCAGCTACAATCGGGCGGAAAGCGGGGTACATCCTGGAAAAGTCACCACCTCATCATATTATGTAAAAAAAACTAAATTGGTTCTTTACAAACCTTACAAAATATGTTTTTCCAGTAATCTCACAAAGATACATTTCTCCAGGCATTATAGCCATTTTGCATGTGTGGTTTGGTAGTTATGTTTAAAAAACTGTCAAATTGAATGTGACAGTATACTATCATGGTGAGGAAAACCAATATTGTGTAATTGCAAACCTTACTACAACAATTGATTTTAGTAAAACTCGCATGGATACAAAATTACAGGCATTTTTAACATAATGCAAGTTTAGTTTTGCAGTTATGTTTATATATTTTTTACATATAGTATTACAGTTATACTGTCATATTGAGTAAAAACAACTAACTTGTGTCTTTATAAACCTTAAAAAAAATGTTTTTCCAGTAAAACTCACAAAGATACATTTCTCCAGGCATTATTAGCCATTAACCATGTTTGGTTTAGACAACTGTCATATTGAGTGTGGCAGATATACTGTCATTATGAGTAAAACCTAATTTTGGTATTTGTAAAATTACCAAAATAACTGATTCTGATAAAACTCACATGGATAAAATATTACAGGATTTTTTTAGACACAAAGCATGTTTCCATCATATTGAGTAAAAAAACTAACTTGTGTCTATACAAACCTTACAAAATATTTTTTTTCCAGTAAAACTCACAAAAATACATTTCTCCAGTTATTATTAGCCATTTTGCATCTGTGGTTTAGAATTTGTGTTTAAATAACAGTCAGATTGAATGTGACAGTATACTGTCATAGTGAGTAAAACCTAATTTTTGTATTTGTAAACCTTAACAAAATACCTGATTCTAGTAAATCTCACATAGATACAATATTACAGGAATTTTTAGACATAAAACATGTTTGGTTTTGGAGTTATGTTAATATAACTTTCATATTTAGTATGACAGTTATACCATCATATTAAGTAAAAAGACTAACTTGTGTCTTTATAAACCTTACAAATTATTTGTTTCCAGTAAAACTCACCATGATACATTTCTCCAGGCATTATTAGCCATTTATCATGTTTGGATTAGGAGTTATGTTTAAATAACTGTCATATCAAATAATACAGTTATACTATCATTATGAGTAAAACCCAAGTTTTGTATTTGTAAACCTTACGAAAATACCTGATTCTGGTAAAACTCATATAGATTCAATATTACAAGCAGTTTAAGACGGATTGCAAGTTTGGTTTAGGAGTTTGGTTTTGGAATGATGTTTATATTACTTTTATATTTAGTTTGACAGTTTGACATCATATTGAGTAAAAAAGAAAAAACTTGTGTCTTTACAAACCTTACAAAATATTGTTTTCTAGTAAAACTCACAAAGATACATTTTTCCAGGCATTATTAGCTAATTAGCATGTTTGGTTTAGGAGTTATGTTTAAATAACTGTTATTTTGAATATGGCAGTTATACTGTCATTATGAGTAAAACCCAATTTTTGTATTTGTAAACCTTACCAAAATACCTGATTTTGGTAAAACTCACATAGATTCAATATTACAGGCATTTTTAGACGTATTGCAAGTTTGGTTTTGGAGTTATGTTTATTTAACTTTCATATTTAGTATGACAGTTCTACTGTCATATTAAGTAAAAAAACTAACTTGTGTCTTTACAAACCTTTTTTTTTTTTTTTTTCTCCAGGAAAACTCACAAAGATACATTTCTCCAGGCATTATTAGCCATTTTGTATTTGTGGTTTAGGAGTTACAATATTTTTAAATAACTGTCAGATTGAATGTGACAGTATACTGTCATAGTGAGTAAAACCTAATTTTTGTATTTGTAAACCTTACCAAAAATACCTGATTCTGGTAAAAATCACATAGATACAATATTGCAGGCATTTTTAGACATAATGCATGTTTGATTTTGGAGTTATGTTTATACAACTTTTATATTTAGTATGACAGTTATACCATCATATTGAGTAAAAAAAATAATAACTTGTGTCTTTATAAACCTTACAAAAAAATTGTTTCCCAGTAAAACTCACAAAGATACATTTCTCCAGGCATAATTACTTTTTGTGTTTGCAAGCCTTAAAATAGCATATGTTTCGAGTAAAACTCACAAGGATGCATTATTTTAGGCTGTATTAGGCTATTTTGCATGTGTGGTTAGGAAGTTATGTTTAAATAACTGTCAAATTGAATGTAGCAGTTATCTGTCATTATTAGTAAACCCCTAATTTATGTATTTGTACACCTTACCAAATTAACTGATTCTTGTAAAACTCACATAGATACAATATTTTAGGCATTTTTAGACATAATGCATGTTCAGTTTTGGAGTTATGTTTACATAACTTTCATATTTGGTATGACAGTTATACTGTCATATTGAATTAAAAAAACAAACTTGCCTCTTTGCAAAACTTACAAAAGATAATTTTTCTAGTAAAACTAACAAAGATACATGTATCCAGGCATTATTAGACATGTTGCATGCTTGGTGTAGGAATTATGTTGAAAAACATTTTTATTGCTTATTTCGCATTATCTCAAGATTTTAAGAACATTACTGTCATATTGAGTAAAAAATTACTTTTAGTGTTTGCAAGCCTTAAAAAAGCATATGTTTCGAGTAAAACTCACAAGGATGCACTGTTTTAGGACTTTTTGCATGTGTGGTTAGGAAGTTATGTTTAAATAACTGTCAAATTGAATGTAGCAGTTATCTGTCATTATGAGTAAACTCTAATTTTTGTATTTGTAAACCTTACCAAATTTTCTGATTCTTTTAAGACTATCATAGATGTAATAATTTAGTCATTTTTAGACATAATGCATGTTCAGATTTGGAGTTATGTTTATAAAACTTTTATATTTGGTATGATATTTATACTGTCCTATTGAATTAAAAAAACTAACTTGCGTCATGGCAAAACTTACAAAAGATAATTTTTCTAGTAGAAATTAAAAAAGATACATGTCTTCAGGCATTATTAGACATGTTGCATGTTTAGTGTAGGAATTATGTTGAAAAACATTTTTATTGATGATTTCGCATTATCTCAGGATTTTAAGAACATAACTGTCATAATGAGTAAAAAACTACTTTTTGTGTTTGCAAGCCTTAAAATAGCATATGTTTCGAGAAAAACTCACAAGGATGCATTGTTTTAGGCTTTATTAACCTCTTTTGCATGTGTGGTTAGGAAGTTATGTTTAAATAACTGTCAAATTGAATGAAGCAGTTATACTGTCATTATGGAAAAAAAAAATTGTATTTTTAAACATTACCAAATTACCTGATTCTGGTGAAACTCACATAGATACAATATTTTAGGCATTTTTAGACATAATGCATGTTCAATTTTGGAGTTATGTTTATATGTATTTCATATTAGGTATGACAGTTATACTGTCATATTGAATTAAAAAAACTAACTTGCCTCTTTGCAAAACTTACAAAAGATAATTTTTCTAGTAAAACTAACAAAGATACATATCTTCACGAATTATTCGATATGTTGCATGTTTAGTGTAGGAATTATGTTGAAAAACAATTGTATTGCTTATTTCGCATTATCTCAGGGTTTTAAGAACATTACTGTCATAATGAGTAAAAAAACTACTTTTTGTGTTTGCAAGCCTTACAATAGCATAGGTTTCGAGTAAAAGTAACAAGGATGCAATGTTTTAGGCTTTATTAGCCTATTTTGCATGTGTGGTTAGGGAGTTATGTTTAAATAACAGTCAAATTGAATGTAGCAGTTATCTGTCATTATGAGTAAACCCCTAATTTATGTAATTGTACAACTTACCAAATTAACTGATTCTTGTAAAACTCACATAGATACAATATTTTAGGCATTTTTAGACATCATGCATGTTTAGTTTTGGAGTTATAACTTTCATATTTGGTATGACAGTTATACTTTCATATTGAATTAAAAAAAACTAACATGCCTCTTTGCAAAACTTACAAAAGATAATTTTTCTAGTAAAACTAACAAAGATAAATATCTTCACGCATTATTTGACATGTTGCATGTTTGGTGTAGGAATTATGTTGAAAAACATTTTTATTGCTTATTTTGCATTATCTCAGGATTTTAAGAACATTACTGTCATGAATAAAAAATTACTTTTTGTGTTTGCAAGCCTTAAAATAGCATATGTTTCGAGTAAAACTCACATGGATGCATTGTTTTAGGCTTTATTAGCCTATTTGCATGTGTGGTTAGGAAGTTATGTTTAAATAACTGTAAAATTGAATATAGCAGTTATACTGTCATTATGAGAAAAACCCAATTTTTGTATTTGTAAAATTCACATAGATACAATATTTTTGGCATTTTTAGACATAATGCATGTTCAGTTTTGGAGTCATGTTTAAATAACTTTTACATTTAGTTTGACAGTTATACTGTTATATTGAATTAAAAAAAACTAACTTGCGTCGTTGAAAACTTACAAAAGATACATTTTCTAGTAAAATTAACAAAGATACATGTCTTCAGGCATTATTAGACATGTTGCATGTTTGGTGTAGGAATTATGTTGAAAAACATTTTTATTGCTTTTTTCGCATTATCTCAGGATTTTAAGAACATTACTGGCATATTGAGTAAAAAACTACTATGACATTATACTGTCACATTCAATCTGACTGTTATTTAAACATAACTCCTAAACCATGCAAGCAAAATGTCAAATACTGCCTGGAGAAATGTATCTTTGTAAGTTTTACAGGAAAAAAAATAGTTTGTAAGGTTTGTAAAGACACAAGTTAGCTTTTTTTTACTCAATATGACAGTATAACTGTCATACTAAATATGAAAGTTGAATAGATATAACACCAAAACCAAACTTGCAATCTGTCTAAAAATGCCTGTAATATTGAATATATGTGAGTTTTACCAGAATCGGTTATTTTGGTAAGGTTTACAAATACAAAAATTGGGTTTTACTCATAATGACAGTATGACTGCCATATTCAAAATAACAGTTATTTAAACATAACTCCTAAACCAAATATGCTAAATGGCTAATAATGTCTGGAGAAATGAATCTTTGTGAGTTTTACTAGAAAAAAAATATTTTGAAAGGTTTGTAAAGACAAAAGTTAGTTGTTTTTTTTACTCAATATAATGGTATTTCTGTCATACTAAATATGAAAGTTAGATAAACATAATTCCAAAACCAAACTCCTAAACCAAACTTGCAGTCTGTCTTAAACTGCCTGTAATATTGAATCTATGTGAGTTTTGCCAGAATCAGGTATTTTGGTAAGGTTTAGAAATACAAAACTTGGGTTTTACTCATAATGACAGTATAACTGCAACATTTGATATGACAGGTATTTAAACATGACTCCTAAACCAACCATGATAAATGACTAATAATGCCTGGAGAAATGTATCTTTGTGAGTTTTACTGGAAAAAAATAATGTGTAAGGTTTATAAAGACACAAATTATTATTATTTTTTTAATATGATGAACTGTCTGTCATACTAAATATGAAAAATATATAAACATAACTCCAAAACCAAAATGCATTTTGTCTAAAAATGCCTGTAATATTGTAACTTTTTTAGTTTTACCAGAATCAGGTATTTTGGTAAAGTTGACAAATACAACTTTGTCAACAGTATACTGTCATAATGACAGTATACTGCCACATTCAATATGACATTTATTTAAACATAACTCCAAAACCAAACATGCATTATGTCTAAAAATTCCAATAATTTTTCATCTACGTGAGTTTTACTAGAATTAGTTGTTTTTGTAAGGTTAACAAATACAAAATATTAGTTTTACTCATAATGAGAGTATACTGTCACAATCAATCTGACAAAATGGCTAATAATGCCTGGAGGAATGAATCTTTGTGAATTTTACTGGAACAAATATTTTGTAAGGTTTGAAAAGACACACGCTAGTTTTTTTTAACTTAATTTTACAGTATAGCTGTCATACTATATATGAAAGTTTTATAAACATAACTCCAAAACCAAACATAGAATCCGTCTAAAAATGTCTATAATATTTATTATATGTAAGTTTTATCAGAATCAGGTATTTTGGTAAGGTTTGCAAATCACTCATAGTGACAGTATAACTGCCACACTCAATATGACAGTTATTTAAACATAACTACTAAAACACAAATGCAAAATGAGTAAAAATGCCTAGAGAAATGTATATTTGTGAATTTTACAGGAAAACAATATTTTGTAAGGTTTGTAAAGACACAAATTAGTTTTTTTAACTTAATATGATGGTATAACTGTCATACTAAATATGAAAGTTATATAAACATAACTCCAAAACCATACATACTTTATGTCTAATAATTCCTGTAATATTGTATCGATGTGGGTTTTACAAGAATCAGGTATTTTGGTAAGGTTTACAAATACAAAAAATAGGTTTTACTCATAATGACAGTATAACTGCCACACTCAATATGACACTTATTTAAACATTACTCCTAAACAAAACATGTTAAATGGCTAATAATGCCTGGAGAAAGGTATATTTGTGAGTTTAACTGGGAAAAAAAAATATTTTGTAAGGTTTGTAAAGACACAAGTTAGGTTTTTTTATTCAATATGTTTGTATAACTGTCATAATAAATGTAAAAGTTACATAAACATAACTCCAAAACCAAACATGCATTAAGTATAACTGTCACACTCAATCTGACAGTTAATTAAACATAACTCCTAAAACACAAATGCAAAATGACTAATAATGCCTAGAGAAAGGTATATTTGTGAATTTTACTGGAAAACAATATTTTGTAAGGTTTGTAAAGATACAAACTATTTTTTGTTTTTTACTCAATATGATGGTATAACTTTCATACTAAATATGAAAGTTATATAAACATAACTCCAAAACCAAACATGCTTTATGTCTAAAAATTCCTGTAATATTGTATCGATGTGGGTTTAACCAGAATCAGGTATTTTGGTAAGGTTTACAAATACAAAAAATAGGTTTTACTCATAATGACAGTATAACTGCCACACTCAATACGACAGTTGTTTAAACATAACTCCTAAACCAAACATGATAAATGGCTAAATATGCCTGGAGAAATTTATCTTTGTGAGTTTTACTGGGAAAACATTTTTTGTAAGGTTTATAAAGACACAAGTTTTTTTTTTCTTTACTCAATATGATGGTATAACTGTCATACTAAATATAAAATGTGTATTAACATAACTCCAAAACCAAACATGCATTATGTCTAAAAATGCCTGCAATATTGTATCTATGTGATTTTTACCAGAATCAGGTATTTTTGGTAAGGTTTACAAATACAAAAATTAGGTTTTACTCACTATGACAGTATACTGTCACATTCAATCTGACAGTTATTTAAACATACTGTAACTCCTAAACCACAATTACAAAATGGCTAATAATGCCTAGAAAAATTTATCTTTTAGAGTTTTCCTGGAATTTTTTTTTTTTTATAAGGTTTATAAAGAAACAAATTAGTTTTTTTACTTAATATGACAGATTAACTGTCATACTGAATATGAAAGTTAAATAAACATAACTCCAAAACCAAACTTGCAATACGTCTAAAAATGCCTGTTATATTGAATCTATGTGAGTTTTACCAGAATCAGGTATTTTGGTAAGGTTTACAAATACAAAAATTGGGTTTTACTCATAATGACATTAACTGCCATATTCGAAATAACAGTTATTTAAACATAACTCCTGAACCAAACATGCTAAATGGCTAATAATGCCTGGAGAAATGTATCTTTGTGAATTTTACTAGAAAAAATATTTTGTAAGGTTTGTAAAGACAAGTTTTTTTTTTTTACTCAATATGATGGTATAACTGTCAAACTTATTATAAAAGTAATATAAACATAATTCCGAAACCAAACTCCTAAACCAAACTTGCAATCCGTCTTAAACTGCCTGTAATATTGAATCTATATGTGTTTTACCAGAATCAGGTATTTTGGTAAGGTTTACAAATACAAAACTTGGGTTTTACTCATAATGACAGTATAACTGCATTATTTGATGACAGTTATTTAAACATAACTCCTAAACCAAACATGATAAATGGCTAATAATGCCTGGAAAAATGTATATAAACATAACTCCAAAACCAAACATGCATTATGTGTAAAAATGCCTGTAATATTGTATCTATGTGAGTTTTACCAGAATAAGGTATTTTGGTAAGGTTTATAAATACAAAATTTAGGTTTTACTCATAATGACAGTATAACTGCCATATTCAAAATAACAATATTACAGGCATTTTTAGACATAATGCATGTTTGGTTTTGGAGTTATGTTCATATACATTTTTCCAGGCATTATTAGCCATTTATCATGTTTGGTTTAGGAGTTATGTTTAAATAACTGTCATATCAAATAATGCAGTTATACTGTCATTATGAGTAAAACCCAAGTTTTGTATTTGTAAACCTAACCAAAATACCTGATTCTGGTAAAACTCATATAGATTTAATATTACAGGCAGTTTAAGACGGATTGCAAGTTTGGTTTTGGAGTTATGTTTATTTAACTTTCATATATAGTATGACAGTTATACTGTCATATTAAGTAAAAAAAACTAATTTGTTTCTTTACAAACCTTATAAAAAAAAAAGTTTCCAGGAAAACTCACAAAGATACATTGTTCCAGGCATTATTAGCCATTTTGTAATTGTGGTTTAGGAGTTACAGTATGTTTAAATAACTGTCCGATTGAATTTGACAGTATACTGTCATTATGAGTAAAACCCAATTTTTGTATTTGTAAACCTTACCTAAATACCTGATTCTGGTAAAATTCACATAGATTCAATATTACAGGCATTTTTAGACGTATTGCAAGTTTGGTTTTGGAGTTATGTTTATTTAACTTTCATATTTAGTATGACAGTTATACTGTCATATTAAGTACAAAAAAATAACTTGTGTCTTTACAAACCTTATAAAAAAATGTTTTTCCAGGAAAACTCACAAAGATACATTTCTCCAGGCATTATTAGCCATTTTGTATTTGTGGTTTAGGAGTTATGTTTAAATAACTGTCAGATTGAATGTGACAATATACTGTCATTATGAATAAAACCTAATTTTTGTATTTGTAAACCTTACCAAAAATACCTGATTCTGGTAAAAATCACATAGATACAATATTGCAGGCATTTTTAGACATAATTCATGTTTGGTTTTGGAGTTATGTTTATATACATTTTTCCAGGCATTATTAGCCATTTATCATGTTTGGTTTAGGAGTTATGTTTAAATAACTGTCATCAAATAATGCAGTTATACTGTCATTATGAGTAAAACCCAAGTTTTGTATTTGTAAACCTTACCAAAATACCTGATTCTGGTAAAACACATATAGATTCAATATTACAGGCAGTTTAAGACGGATTGCAAGTTTGGTTTAGGAGTTTGGTTTTGGAATTATGTTTATATTACTTTTATAATTAGTTTGACAGTTATACCATCATATTGAGTAAAAAAAAAAAAATTGTCTTTACAAACCTTACAAAATATTTTTTCTAGTAAAATTCACAAAGATACATTTCTCCAGGCATTATTAGCCATTTAGCATGTTTGGTTCAGGAGTTATGTTTAAATAACTGTTATTTCGAATATGGCAGTTAATGTCATTATGAGTAAAACCCAATTTTTGTATTTGTAAACCTTACCAAAATACCTGATTCTGGTAAAACTCACATAGATTCAATATAACAGGCATTTTTAGACGTATTGCAAGTTTGGTTTTGGAGTTATGTTTATTTAACTTTCATATTCAGTATGACAGTTAATCTGTCATATTAAGTAAAAAAACTAATTTGTTTCTTTATAAACCTTATAAAAAAAAAAAAATTCCAGGAAAACTCAAAAAGATAAATTTTTCCAGGCATTATTAGCCATTTTGTAATTGTGGTTTAGGAGTTACAGTATGTTTAAATAACTGTCAGATTGAATGTGACAGTATACTGTCATAGTGAGTAAAACCTAATTTTTGTATTTGTAAACCTTACCAAAAATACCTGATTCTGGTAAAAATCACATAGATACAATATTGCAGGCATTTTTAGACATAATGCATGTTTGGTTTTGGAGTTATGTTAATACAAATTTTATATTTAGTATGACAGTTATACCATCATATTGAGTAAAGAAAAAAAAAACTTGTGTCTTTATAAACCTTACAAAAAATGTTTTCCCAGTAAAACTCACAAAGATACATTTCTCCAGGCATATTTAGCCATTTATCATGTTTGGTTTAGGAGTTATGTTTAAACAACTGTCGTATTGAGTGTGGCAGTTATACTGTCATTATGAGTAAAACCTATTTTTTGTATTTGTAAACCTTACCAAAATACCTGATTCTGGTTAAACCCACATCGATACAATATTACAGGAATTTTTAGACATAAAGCATTTTTGGTTTTGGAGTTATGTTTATATAACTTTCATATTTAGTATGAAAGTTATACCATCATATTGAGTAAAAAACAAAAAATAGTTTGTATCTTTACAAACCTTACAAAATATTGTTTTCCAGTAAAATTCACAAATATACCTTTCTCTAGGCATTATTAGTCATTTTTCATTTGTGTTTTAGGAGTTATGTTTAATTAACTGTCAGATTGAGTGTGACAGTTATACTTAATGCATGTTTGGTTTTGGAGTTATGTTTATGTAACTTTTACATTTATTATGACAGTTATACAAACATATTGAAAAAAAAAAACCTAACTTGTGTCTTTACAAACCTTACAAAAAATTTTTTTTTCCCAGTTAAACTCACAAATATACCTTTCTCTCCACAAAACCCAAGTTTTGTATTTGTAAACCTTACCAAAATACCTGATTCTGGCAAAACTCACATAGATTCAATATTACAGGCAGTTTAAGACAGACTGCAAGTTTGGTTTAGGAGTTTGGTTTTGGAATTATGTTTATCTAACTTTCATATTTAGTATGACAGAAATACCATCATATTGAGTAAAAAAAACAACTAACTTTTGTCTTTACAAACCTTACAAAATATTTTTTTTCTAGTAAAACTCACAAAGATTCATTTCTCCAGACATTATTAGCCATTTAGCATATTTGGTTTAGGAGTTATGTTTAAATAACTGTTATTTTGAATATGGCAGTTATACTGTCATTATGAGTAAAACCCAATTTTTGTATTTGTAAACCTTACCAAAATAACCGATTCTGGTAAAACTCACATATATTCAATATTACAGGCATTTTTAGACAGATTGCAAGTTTGGTTTTGGTGTTATATCTATTCAACTTTCATATTTAGTATGACAGTTATACTGTCATATTGAGTAAAAAAAAGCTAACTTGTGTCTTTACAAACCTTACAAACTATTTTTTTCCTGTAAAACTTACAAAGATACATTTCTCCAGGCAGTATTTGACATTTTGCTTTCATGGTTTAGGAGTTATGTTTAAATAACAGTCAGATTGAATGTGACAGTATAATGTCATAGTAGTTTTTTACTCAATATGCCAGTAATGTTCTTAAAATCCTGAGATAATGCGAAAAAAGCAATAAAAATGTTTTTCAACATAATTCCTACATCAAACATGCAACATGTCTAATAATGCCTGAAGACATGTATCTTTGTTAATTTTACTAGAAAATGTATCTTTTGTAAGTTTTGCAACGACGCAAGTTAGTTTTTTTTAATTCAATATAACAGTATAACTGTCAAACTAAATGTAAAAGTTATTTAAACATAACTCCAAAACTGAACATGCATTATGTCTAAAAATGCCAAAAATATTGTATCTATGTGAATTATACAAATACAAAAATTGGGTTTTTCTCATAATGACAGTATAACTGCTATATTCAATTTTACAGTTATTTAAACATAACTTCCTAACCACACATGCAAATAGGCTAATAAAGCCTAAAACAATGCATCCATGTGAGTTTTACTCGAAACATATGCTATTTTAAGGCTTGCAAACACAAAAAGTAATTTTTTATTCATGACAGTAATGTTCTTAAAATCCTGAGATAATGCAAAATAAGCAATAAAAATGTTTTTCAACATAATTCCTACACCAAACATGCAACATGTCTAATAATGCGTGAAGATATTTATCTTTGTTAGTTTTACTAGAAAAATTATCTTTTGTAAGTTTTGCAAAGAGGCATGTTAGTTTTTTTTAATTCAATATGAAAGTATAACTGTCATACCAAATATGAAAGTTATAACTCCAAAACTAAACATGCATGATGTCTAAAAATGCCTAAAATATTGTATCTATGTGAGTTTAACAAGAATCAGTTAATTTGATAAGTTGTACAATTACATAAATTAGGGGTTTACTCATAATGACAGATAACTGCTACATTCAATTTGACTGTTATTTAAACATAACTCCCTAACCACACATGCAAAATAGGCTAATAAAGCCTAAAACATTGCATCCTTGTTACTTTTACTCGAAACCTATGCTATTGTAAGGCTTGCAAACACAAAAAGTAGTTTTTTTACTCATTATGACAGTAATGTTCTTAAAACCCTGAGATAATGCGAAATAAGCAATACAATTGTTTTTCAACATAATTCCTACACTAAACATGCAACATATCGAATAATTCGTGAAGATATGTATCTTTGTTAGTTTTACTAGAAAAATTATCTTTTGTAAGTTTTGCAAAGAGGCAAGTTAGTTTTTTTAATTCAATATGACAGTATAACTATCATACCTAATATGAAATACATATAAACATAACTCCAAAATTGAACATGCATTATGTCTAAAAATGCCTAAAATATTGTATCTATGTGAGTTTCACCAGAATCAGGTAATTTGGTAATGTTTACAAATACAATTTTTTTTTTTTCATAATGACAGTATAACTGCTTCATTCAATTTGACAGTTATTTAAACATAACTTCCTAACCACACATGCAAAAGAGGTTAATAAAGCCTAAAACAATGCATCCTTGTGAGTTTTACTCGAAACATATGCTATTTTAAGGCTTGCAAACACAAAAAGTAGTTTTTTACTCATTATGACAGTTATGTTCTTAAAATCCTGAGATAATGCGAAATCATCAATAAAAATGTTTTTCAACATAATTCCTACACTAAACATGCAACATGTCTAATAATGCCTGAAGACATGTATCTTTTTTAATTTCTACTAGAAAAATTGTCTTTTGTAAGTTTTGCCATGACGCAAGTTAGTTTTTTTAATTCAATAGGACAGTATAAATATCATACCAAATATAAAAGTTTTATAAACATAACTCCAAATCTGAACATGCATTATGTCTAAAAATGACTAAATTATTACATCTATGATAGTCTTAAAAGAATCAGAAAATTTGGTAAGGTTTACAAATACAAAAATTAGAGTTTACTCATAATGACAGATAACTGCTACATTCAATTTGACAGTTATTTAAACATAACTTCCTAACCACACATGCAAAAAGTCCTAAAACAGTGCATCCTTGTGGGTTTTACTCGAAACATATGCTTTTTTAAGGCTTGCAAACACTAAAAGTAATTTTTTACTCAATATGACAGAAATGTTCTTAAAATCTTGAGATAATGCGAAATAAGCAATAAAAATGTTTTTCAACATAATTCCTACACCAAGCATGCAACATGTCTAATAATGCCTGGATACATGTATCTTTGTTAGTTTTACTAGAAAAATTATCTTTTGTAAGTTTTGCAAAGAGGCAAGTTTGTTTTTTTAATTCAATATGACAGTATAACTGTCATACCAAATATGAAAGTTATGTAAACATAACTCCAAAACTGAACATGCATTATGTCTAAAAATGCCTAAAATATTGTATCTATGTGAGTTTTACAAGAATTAGGTATTTTTGGTAAGGTTTACAAATACAAAAATTAGGTTTTACTCACTATGACAGTATACTGTCACATTCAATCTGACAGTTATTTAAAAATATTGTAACTCCTAAACCACAAATACAAAATGGCTAATAATGCCTGGAGAAATGTATCTTTGTGAGTTTTCCTGGAGAAAAAAAAAAAAAAAAAGGTTTGTAAAGACACAAGTTAGTTTTTTTACTTAATATGACAGTAGAACTGTCATACTAAATATGAAAGTTAAATAAACATAACTCCAAAACCAAACTTGCAATACGTCTAAAAATGCCTGTAATATTGAATCTATGTGAGTTTTACCAAAATCAGGTATTTTGGTAAGGTTTACAAATACAAAAATTGGGTTTTATATATAATGACAGTATAACTGCCATATTCAAAATAACAGTTATTTAAACATAACTCCTAAACCAAACATGCTAATTAGCTAATAATGCCTGGAAAAATGTATCTTTGTGAGTTTTACTAGAAAACAATATTTTGTAAGGTTTGTAAAGACACAAGTTTTTTCTTTTTTACTCAATATGATGGTATAACTGTCAAACTAAATATAAAAGTAATATAAACATCATTCCAAAACCAAACTCCTAAACCAAACTTGCAATCCGTCTTAAACTGCCTGTAATATTGAATCTATATGAGTTTTACCAGAATCAGGTATTTTCGTAAGGTTTACAAATACAAAACTTGGGTTTTACTCATAATGATAGTATAACTGTATTATTTGATATGACAGTTATTTAAACATAACTCCTAATCCAAACATGATAAATGGCTAATAATGCCTGGAGAAATGTATCATGGTGAGTTTTACTGGAAACAAATAATTTGTAAGGTTTATAAAGACACAAGTTAGTCTTTTTACTTAATATGATGGTATAACTGTCATACTAAATATGAAAGTTATATTAACATAACTCCAAAACCAAACATGTTTTATGTCTAAAAATTCCTGTAATATTGTATCTATGTGAGATTTACTAGAATCAGGTATTTTGTTAAGGTTTACAAATACAAAAATTAGGTTTTACTCACTATGACAGTATACTGTCACATTCAATCTGACTGTTATTTAAACACAAATTCTAAACCACAGATGCAAAATGGCTAATAATAACTGGAGAAATGTATTTTTGTGAGTTTTACTGGAAAAAAAATATTTTGTAAGGTTTGTATAGACACAAGTTAGTTTTTTTTACTCAATATGATGGAAACATGCTTTGTGTCTAAAAAATCCTGTAATATTTTATCCATGTGAGTTTTATCAGAATCAGTTATTTTGGTAATTTTACAAATACCAAAATTAGGTTTTACTCATAATGACAGTATATCTGCCACACTCAATATGACAGTTATCTAAACCAAACATGGTTAATAGGCTATAATGCCTGGAGAAATGTATCTTTGTGAGTTTTACTGGAAAACAATTTTTTTTTAAGGTTTATAAAGACACAAGTTCGTTTTTTTTACTCAATATGACAGTATAACTGGAATACTAAATGTAAAAAATATATAAACATAACTCCAAAACCAAACATGCATTATGTTTAAAAATGCCTGTAATTTTGTATCAATGCGAGTTTTACTAAAATCAATTGTTGTAGTAAGGTTTGCAACTACAAAATATTGGTTTTACTCACCATGATAGTATACTGTCACATTCAATTTGACAGTTATTTAAACATAACTACCAAACCACACATGCGAAATGGCTATAATGCCTGGAGAAATGTATCTTTGTGAGATTACTGGAAAAACATATTTTGTAAGGTTTGTAAAGAAACAATTTAGTTTTTTTTTACCTAATATGATGAGGTGGCGACTTTTCCAGGGTGTACCCCGCCTTCCGCCCGATTGTAGCTGAGATAGGCTCCGAAGGGAAAAAGCGGTAGAAAATGGATGGATGGATGGACAGTATAACTGTCATACTAAATGTAAAAGTAGTATAAACATAACTCCAAAACCAAACATGCATTATGTCTAAAAATGCCTGTAATATTGTATCCATGTGAGCTTTACTAGAATCAGTTGTTTTTGTAAGTTTTGCAAATACAAAATATTGGTTTTACTCACTATGACAGTATACTGTCACATTCAATCTGACAGCTATTTAAACATAACTTCTAAACCAAACATGCAAAATGACTAATAATGCCTGGAAAAATGTATCTCTGTGAATTTTACTGGAAAAAAATATTTTGTAAGGTTTGTAAAATTACAAGTTTGTTATTTTTTACTCAATTTGACAGTATAATTGTCATACTAAATATGAAAGTTATATACACATAACTCCAAAACCAAATTTGCAATCCATCTAAAAATGCCTGTAATATTGAATCTATGTGAGTTTTACCAAAATCAGGTATTTTGGTAAGGTTTACAAATACAAAAATTAGGTTTAACTCATAATGACAGTATAACTGCCACACTCAATATGACAGTGTTTTTAAACATAACTCCTAAAAAACAAATGCAAAATGACTAATAATGCCTGGAAAAATTTATCTTTGTGAATTTTAATGGAAAAAAAATATATTGTAAGGTTTGTAAAGACATAAATTAGTTTTTTTTACACAATATGATGGTATAACTGTCATACTAAATATGAAAGTTATTTAAACATAACTCCAAAACCAAACATGCAATATGTCTAAAAATGCCTGTAATATTGTATCTATGTGAGTTTTACTACAATCAGGTATTTTGGTGAGGTTTACAAATACAAAAATAAGGTTTTACTCATAATGACAGTATAACTGCCACACTCAATATGGCAGTTATTTTAATATAACTACTACTGTCATATTGAGTAAAAAAAACTAACTTGTGTCTTTACAAACCTTACAAAATATTTTTTTTTTTTTTCAGTAAAACTCACAAAGATACATTTCTCCAGGCATTATTAGTAATTTTGTATCTGTGGTTTAGGAGTTATGTTTAAATAACTGTCAGTTTGAATGTGACATCATACTGTCATAGTGAGTAAAACCAATATTTTGTATTTACAAACCTTAAAAAAACAACTCATTCTAGTAAAACTCACATGGATGCAATGTTGCAGGAATTTTTAGACAAAATGCATGTATTTTAATATACATTTTACATTTAGTATGACAGTTATACTGTCATATAGAGTAAAAAAAACTAACTTGTGTCTTTACAAACCTTACAAATTTTTTTTTTTTTTTTCAGTAAAACTCACAAAGATGCATTTCTCCAGTCATTATTAGCCATCCATCCATCCATCCATCTTCTTCCGCTTATCCGAGGTCGGGTCGCGGGGGCAGCAGCTTAAGCAGGGAAGCCCAGACTTCCCTCTCCCCAGCCACTTCGTCCAGCTCCTCCCGGGGGATCCCGAGGCGTTCCCAGGCCAGCCGGGAGAGATAGTCTTCCCAGCGTGTCCTGGGTCTTCCCCGTGGCCTCCTACCGGTCGGACGTGCCCGAAACACCTTCCTAGGGAGGCGTTCGGGTGGCATCCTGACCAGATGCCCGAACCACCTCATCTGGCTCCTCTCGATGTGGAGGAGCAGCGGCTTTACTTTGAGCTCCCCCCGAATGACAGAGCTTCTCACCCTATCTCTAAGGGAGAGCGCCGCCACTCGGCGGAGGAAACTCATTTCGGCCGCTTGTAGCCGTGATCTTGTCCTTTCGGTCATGACCCAAAGCTCATGACCATAGGTGAGGATGGGAACGTAGATCGACCGGTAAATCGAGAGCTTTGCCTTCCGGCTCAGCTCCTTCTTCACCACAACGGATCGATACAGCGTCCGCATTACTGAAGATGCCGCACCGATCCGCCTGTCGATCTCACGATCCACTCTTCCCCCACTCGTGAACAAGACTCCGAGGTACTTGAACTCCTCCACTTGGGGCAAGATCTCCTCCCCAACCCGGAGATGGCACTTAACCCTTTTCCGGGAGAGAACCATGGACTCGGACTTGGAGGTGCTGATTCCCATCCCAGTCGCTTCACACTCGGCTGCGAACCGATCCAGCGAGAGCTGAAGATCTTGGCCAGAGGAAGCCATCAGGACCACATCATCTGCAAATAGCAGAGACCTAATCCTGCAGCCACCAAACCAGATCCCCTCAACGCCCTGACTGCGTCTAGAAATTCTGTCCATAAAGGTTATGAACAGAATCGGTGACGAAGGGCAGCCTTGGCGGAGTCCAACCCTCACTGGAAACGTGTCCGACTTACTGCCGGCAATGCGGACCAAACTCTGGCACTGATTATACAGGGAGCGAACTGCCACAATAAGACAGTCCGTTACCCCATACTCTCTGAGCACTCCCCACAGGACTTCCCGGGGTACACGGTCGAATGCCTTCTCCAAGTCCACAAAGCACATGTGGACTGGTTGGGCAAACTCCCATGCACCCTCAATGACCCTGCCGAGAGTATAGAGCTGGTCCACAGTTCCACGACCAGGACGAAAACCACACTGTTCCTCCTGAATCCGAGGTTCGACTATCCGGCGTAGCCTCCTCTCCAGTACACCTGAATAGACCTTACCGGGAAGGCTGAGGAGTGTGATCCCACGATAGTTGGAACACACCCTCCGGTTCCCCTTCTTAAAGAGAGGAACCACCACCCCGGTCTGCCAATCCAGAGGTACCGCCCCCGATGTCCACGCGATGTTGCAGAGTCTTGTCAACCAAGACAGCCCCACAACATCCACAAGAGCCTTAAGGAACTCCGGGCGGATCTCATCCACCCCCGGGGCCTTGCCACCGAGGAGCTTTTTAACAACCTCGGCAACCTCAGCCCCAGAAATAGGAGAGCCCACCACAGATTCCCCAGGCCCTGCTTCCTCATAGGAAGACGTGCTGGTAGGATTGAGGAGGTCTTCGAAGTATTCCCTCCACCGATCCACAACATCCGCAGTCGAGGTTAGCAGAGCACCATCCCCACCATACACGTTGTTGACACTGCACTGCTTCCCCTTCCTGAGGCGGCGGATGGTGGTCCAGAATTGCTTCGAAGCCGTCCGGAAGTCTTTTTCCATGGCCTCCCCGAACTCCTCCCATGTCCGAGTTTTTGCCTCCGCGACCGCTGAAGCCGCACACCGCTTGGCCTGTCGGTACCTGTCTGCTGCCTCAGGAGTCCCATGAGCCAAAAGAACCCGATAGGACTCCTTCTTCAGCCTGACGGCATCCCTCACCGCCGGCGTCCACCAACGGGTTCTAGGATTACCGCCACGACAGGCACCAACTACCTTGCGGCCACAGCTCCAATCGGCCGCCTCGACAACAGAGGTACGGAACATAGTCCACTCGGACTCAATGTCCAGCGCCTCCCTCGTGACATGTTCAAAGTTCTTCCGGAGGTGGGAATTGAAACTCTCTCTGACAGGAGACTCTGCCAGGCGTTCCCAGCAAACCCTCACAATGCGTTTGGGCCTGCCAGGTCTGTCCGGCATCCTCCCCCACCATCGCAGCCAACTCACCACCAGGTGGTGATCGGTAGAAAGCTCCGCCCCTCTCTTCACCCTAGTGTCCAAAACATGAGACCGCAAATCCGATGACACAACTACAAAGTCGATCATAGAACTGCGGCCTAGGGTGTCCTGGTGCCAAGTGCACATATGGACAACCTTATGTTTGAACATGGTGTTTGTTATCGACAATCTGTGACGAGCACAAAAGTCCAATAACAGAACACCACTCGGGTTCAGATCTGGGCGGCCATTCTTCCCAATCACACCTCTCCAGGTTTCACTGTCGCTGCCAACATGAGCGTTGAAGTCCCCCAGTAGAACGAGGGAATCACCCGGGGGAGCACTCTCCAGTACTCCCTCGAGTGAATCCAAAAAGGGTGGGTACTCTGAGCTGCCGTTTGGCGCGTAAACGCAAACAACAGTCAGGACCCGTCCCCCCACCCGAAGGCGGAGGGAAGCTACCCTCTCGTCCACCGGGTTGAACTCCAATGTGCAGGCTTTGAGCCGAGGGGCAACAAGAATTGCCACCCCAGCCCGTCGCCTCTCACTGCCGGCAACGCCAGAGTGGAAGAGAGTCCAGCTCCTCTCAAGAGAAGTGGTTCCAGAGCCCTTGCTGTGCGTCGAAGTGAGTCCGACTATATCTAGCCGGAACTTCTCCACCTCACGCACTAGCTCAGGCTCCTCCCCTCCCAGCGAAGTGACGTTCCACGTCCCAAGAGCCAGCTTATGTAGCCGAGGATCGGACTGCCAAGCGCCCTGCCCTCGGCTGTCGCCCAGCTCACACTGCACCCGACCTCTATGGCCCCTGCTATGGGTGGTGAGCCCATTGGAGGGGGGACCCACGTTGCCTCTTCGGGCTGTGCCCGGCCGGGCCCCATGGGGACAGGCCCGGCCACCAGGCGCTCGCCATCGTGCCCCACCTCCGGGCCTGGCTCCAGAGGGGGGCCCCGGTGACCCGCGTCCGGGCGAGGGAAATCTGGGTCCTTTGTGTTTGTTCTTCATCGAGGTCTTCGAGCTGCTCTTTGTCTGATCCCTCACCTAGGACCAGTTTGCCTTGGGAGACCCTACCAGGGGGCATAGAAACCCCCGGACAACATAGCTCCTAGGATCATTATTAGCCATTTAGCATTTTTGTTTTAGGAGTTATGTTTAATTAATTGTCATTTTGAACGTGGCAGTTATACTGTCATTAGAGTAAAACCTAATTTTTGTATTTGTAAACCTTACCAAAATACCTGAATATGGTAAAACTCACATAGATTCAATATTACAGGCATTTTTAGACGGATTGCATGTTTGGTTTTGAAGTTATGTTTATATAACTTTCAAATTTAGTAAGACAGTTATACCATCATATTGAGTAAAAAAAAAAAACTTTTGTCCAAACAAACCTTACAAAATATTTTTTTTTCCAGTAAAACTCACAAAAATACATTTCTCCAGGCTTTATTGGCCATTTTGCATCTGTGGTTTAGAATTTATGTTTAAATAACAGTCAGATTGAATGTGACAGTATACTGTCATAGTGAGTAAAACCAAAATGTTGTATTTGCAAAGCTTACAAAAACAAATGATTCTACTAAAACTCACTTGGATACAATATTATAGGCATTTTAAGACATAATGCATGTTTCGTTTAGGAATTATGTTGAAAAACTCTTTTATTGCTTTTTTCGCATTATATCAGGATTTTAAAAACATCACTGTCATATTGAGCAAAAAAACTACTTTTTGTAATTGCAAGCCTTAAAAAAGCATATGTTTCAGGTAAAACTCACAAGGATGCATTGTTTTAGGCTTTATTAGCCTTTTTGCATGTGTGGTTAGGAAGTTATGTTTAAATAAATGTCAAATTGATTAGAGAAGTTATACTGTCATTATGGGTAAAACCTAATTTTTGTATTTGTAAACCTTACCAAATTACCTGATTCTGGTAAAACTCACATAGATACAGAATTTTAGGCATTTTTTAACATAATGCATGTTTAGTTTTGGAATTATGTAACTTTCATATTTAGTATGAAAGTTATAGTCATATTGAATTAAAAAAACTAACTTGCAACTTTGCAAACCTTACAAAATATATTTTTCCTATTAAAACTAACAAAGACACATGTCTACAGGCTTTATTAAAAATCTTGCATGTTTGGTTTAGGAATTATGTTGAAAAACATTTGTATTGCTTTTTCCGCATTATTAGAGGATTTTAAGAACATTGCTGTCATATTGAGTAAACAACTACTTTTTGTAATTACAAGCCTTAAAAAAGCATATGTTCGAGTAAAACTCACAAGGATGCATTGTTTTAGGCATTATTAGCATTTTTGCATGTGTGGTTAGGAAGTTATGTTTAAATAACTGTCATTTTGAATGTGGCAGTTATCCGTCATTATGAGTAAAACCTACTTTTTGTATTTGTAAACCTTACCAAAATGCCTGATTCTCATAAAACTCACATAGATTCAAAATCACAGGCATTTTTAGACGGATTGCATGTTTGGTTTTGGAGTTATGTTTAATAACTTTAATATTTAGTATGACATTTATATTGTCATATTAAGTAAAAAAGAACTGACTTGTGTCTTTACAAACCTTACAAAACATTTTTTTCCCCCAGTAAAACTCACAAAGATACATTTCTCCAGGCATTATTAGCATTTTTGCATGTGTGGTTTAGGAGTTATGTTAACATAACCGTCATATTGAGGGTGGCAGTTATACTGTCATTATGAGTAAAACCTAATTTTTGTATTTATAAACCTTACCAAAATTCCTGATTCTGGTAAAACTCACATAGATACAATATTACAGGCATTTTTAGACATAATGCATGTTTGGTTTTGGAGTTATGTTTATATACATTTTTCCAGGCATTATTAGCTATTTATCATGTTTGGTTTAGGAGTTATGTTTAAATAACTGTCATATCAAATAATGCAGTTATACTGTCATTATGAGTAAAACCCAGGTTTTGTATTTGTAAACCTTACCAAAATACCTGATTCTGGTAAAACTCATATAGATTCAATATTACAGGCAGTTTAAGACGGATTGCAAGTTTGGTTTAGGAGTTTGGTTTTGGAATGATGTTTATATTGCTTTTATATTTAGTTTGACAGTTATACCATCATATTGAGTAAAAAAAAAAATAACGTTTGTCTTTACAATTCTTACAAAATAGTTTTTTTTAGTAAAATTCACAAATATACATTTCTCCAGGCATTATTAGTCATTTTGCATGTTTGGTTTATGAGTTGTGTTTAAATAACTGTTATTTTGAATATGGCAGTTATACTGTCATTATGAGTAAAACCCAATTTTTGTATTTGTAAACCTTACCTAAATAAAGCTCACATAGATTCAATATTACAGGCATTTTTAGAAGTTTTGCAAGTTTGGTTTTGGAGTTATTTTTCTTTAACTTTCATATTTAGTATGACAGTTATACTGTCATATTAAGTAAAAAAAAAACTAACTTGTGTCTTTACAAACCTTATAATTTTTTTATTTTTTTCCCAGGAAAACTCACAAAGATACATTTCTCCAGGCATTATTAGCCATTTTGTATTTGTGGTTTAGGAGTTACAGTATGTTTAAATAACTGTCAGTGAGTAAAACCTAATTTTTGTATTTGTAAACCTTACCAAAAATACCTGATTCTGGTAAAAATCACATAGATACAATATTGCAAGCATTTTTAGACTTAATGCATGTTTGGTTTTGGAGTTATGTTTATACAACTTTCATATTTAGTATGACAGTTATACCATCATATTGAGTAAAAAAATAATAACTTGTGTCTTTATAAACCTTACAATTTTTTTTCCCCCAGTAAAACTCACAAAGATACATTTCTCCAGGCATAATTAGTCATTTATCATGTTTGGTTTAGGAGTTATGTTTAAATAACTGTCATATTGAGTGTGGCAGTTATACTGTCATTGTGAGTAAAAACCTATTTTTTGTATTTGTAAACCTTACCAAAATACCTGATTCTGGTAAAACCCACATTGATACATAAATTACAGGAATTTTTAGACATAAAGCATGTTTCGTTTTGGAGTTATGTTTATATAACTTTCATATTTAGTATGACAGTTATACCATTATATATTGAGTAAAAAAAACCTAATTTGTATCTTTACAAACCTTACAAAATATTGTTTTCCAGTAAAATTCACAAATATACATTTCTCTAGGCATTAGTAGTCATTTTGCATTCGTGTTTTAGGAGTTATGTTTAATTAACTGTCTTATTGAGTGTGGCAGTTATATTGTCACTATGAGTAAAACCTAATTTTTGTATTCGTAAACCTTACCAAAATACCTGATTCTGATAAAACTCACATATATTCAATATGACAGGCATTTTTAGACGGATTGCAAATTTGGTTTTGGAATTATGTTTATAAAACTTTCATACATAGTATAACAGCTATACTGTTAAATTGTGTAAAAAAAAAAACCTAACTTGTGTCTTTACAAACCTTACAAAATATTTTTTCCAGTAATACTCACAAAGACACATTCCTCAAGATATTATTAGCCATTTTGTCAGATTAATTGTGACAGTATACTGTCATTATGAGTAAAACGAATATTTTGTATTTGTAAACCTTACAAAAACTACTGATTCTAGTAAAACTCACATGGATACAAAATTATAAGCATTTTTAGACATAATGCATGTTTGGTGGCAGTCAATGTGGCAGTTATACTGTCATTATGAATAAAACCTAATTTTTGTATTTGTCAACCTTAACCAAAATACCTGATTCTGGTAAAACTCACACAGATACAATATTACAGGCATTTTTAGACATAATGCTTGTTTGGTTTTGGAGTTATGTTTATACAACTTTCATATTTAGTATGACAGTTATACCATCATATTAAATAAAAAAACTAACTTGTGTCTTTATAAACCTTACAAATTATTTGTTTCCAGTAAAACTCACCATGATACATTTCTCCAGGCATTATTAGCCATTTATCATGTTTGAATTAGGAGTTATGTTCGAATAACTGTCATATCAAATGTTGCAGTTATACTGTCATTATGAGTAAAACCCAAGTTTTGTATTTGTAAACCTTACCAAAATACATGATTCTGGTAAAACTCACATAGATTCAATATAACAGGCAGTTTAAGACATATTACAAGTTTGGTTTAGGAGTTTGGTTTTGGAATTATGTTTATATAACTTCCATATTTAGTATGACAGTTATACCATCATATTGAGTAAAAAAAAAACTAACTTTTGTCTTTACAAACCTTACAAAATATTTTTTTCTAGTAAAAATCACAAAGATACATTTCTCCAGGCATTATTAGCCATGTATCATGTTTGGTTTAGGAATTATGTTTCAATAACTGTCATGTTGAGTGTGGCAGTTATATTGTCATTATGAGTAAAACCTATTTTTTGTATTTGTAAACCTTACCAAAATGCCTGATTCTGGTAAAACTCATATAGATACAATATTACAGGAATTTTTAGACATAAAACATGTTTGGTTTAGGAGTTATGTTTAAATAACTGTCAGATTGAATGTGACAGTATACTGTCATAGTGAGTTAAACCAATATTTTTGTATTTGCAAACCTTACAAAAACAACGGATTCTAGTTAAACTCACAAGAATACAATATTACAGGCATTTTTAGACATAATGCATGTTTGGTTTTGGAGTTATGTTTATAATTGTTTTACATTTAGTATGACAGTTTTACTGTCATATTGAGTAAGAAAAAAATAACTTGTGTCTTTACAAACCCATTCATCCATCCATTTTCTACCGCTTATTCCCTTTGGGGTCGAGGGGGGCGCTGGAGCCTATCTCAGCTACAATCGGGCGGAAGGTGGGGTACACCCTGGACAAGTCGCCACCTCATCGCAGTCTTTACAAACCTTACAAAATTGTAAAACTTAAAAAGATACATTTCTCCAGGCATTATTAACCATTTTGCATGTGTGGTTTAGGAGTTATGTTTACATAACTGTCATATTGAATGTTGCAGTTATACTGTCATTATGAGTAAAACCTATTTTTTGTTTTTGTAAACCTTACCAAAATTCCTGATTCTAGTAAAACGAACATAGATTCATTGGTTTTGGAGTTATGTTAATATAACTTTCATATTTAGTATGACAGTTTATCATCATATTGAGTAAAACATTTAACTTGTATCTTTATAAACCTTACAAATTCGTTTTTTCCAGTAAAACTCACAAAGATACATTTCTCCAGGCATTATTAACCATTTTGCATGTGTGGTATAGGAGTTATGTTTACATAACTGTCATATTAAATGTGGCAGTTATACTGTCATTATGAGTAAAACCAAATGTGTGTATATCTAAACCTTACCAAAATACCTGATTCTGGTAAAACTCACATAGATACAATATTACAGGCATTTTTAGACGTATTGCAAGTTTGGTTTTGGAGTTATGTTTGTTTAACTTTTATATTTAGTATGCCAGTTATACTGTCACAATAAGTAAAAAACTAACTTGTGTCTTTACAAACCTTACAATTTTTTTTTTTTTTTTCCCAGGAAAACTCACAAAGATACATTGCTCCAGGCATTATTAGCCATTTTGCATTTGTGGTTTAGGAATTATGTTTAAATACCTGGCATGTTAAATGTGGCAGTTATATTGTCATTATGAGTAAAACGTAATTTTTGTATTTGTAAACCTTACCAAAATACCTGATTCTGGTAAAATTCACATAGGTACAATATTACAGGAATTTTTAGACATAAAACATGTTTGGTTTTGGAGTTATGTTTATATAACTTTCATATTTAGTATGACAGTTATACCATTATATTGAGTAAAAAAAAACAACTTGTGTCTTTATAAACCTTACCGTATTTTCCGCACCATAAGCCGCCCCGTGTTGTAAGCCGCATCTAACTGCGCTAAAGGAATGTCAAAAAAACAGTCAGATAGGTCAGTCAAACTTTAATAATATATTAAAAACCAGCGTTCTAACAACTCTGTTCACTCCCAAAATGTACGCAAATGTGCAATCACAAACATAGTAAAATTCAAAATAGTGCAGAGCAATAGCAACATAATGTTGCTCGAACGTTAATGTCACAACACACAAAATAAACATAACGCTCACTTTCTGAAGTTATTCTTCATTCATAAATCCCTCGAATTCTTCTCCTACGGTGTCCGAATTGAAAATTTGGGCGAATGTGGGATCCAAAATGGCCGGCTCCGTCTCGTCGAAGTAATCGGAGTCAGTGTCGCTGTTGTCCAGCAGTTCTGTGAATCCTGCCTTCCGGAAAGCTCGGACCACAGTTGTGACCGAAATATCTGCCCAGGCATTTACGATCCATTGGCAGATGTTGGCGTATGTCGTCCGGCGCTGTCTCCCTGTCTTGGTGAACGTCACGTGTGTTCGCCTTCTGTCATCCACTGTTCCCACGCAGTTAGCAGTCTAGCTTCGAATGCTCTGTTGACACCAATATCTAGCGGCTGGAGGTCTTTTGTCAATCCACCCGGAATGACGGCGAGTATTGAATTAAGCGCGTAAGCGTGTCTCTTAATGTGATGTTATGAGCTAGCAAATATAACAACTACACTACCCAGCATGCAACGATAGTGACGAGCATGCGCGGTAGCCCTGAGAAGCGTTGTTGTATGTGCTGGCAGTTAGAATGTGGTTATGAGCACGCTGTGAGTAAACGTTGAGAACTCAGTTAACACGCCTCGTCTGCAATATTTATAATTAGACAGACAACACACTTAATAGGAGCCATTTTGGGGTCTTTACATAAACACACAAATGGAAATGAAACGCCACATATCCCAGCATGCACCGCGCGCTTCTTCTACGGGGAAAAAAGATGGCGGCTGTTTACCGTAGTTGCGAGACCTAAACTTTAAGAAAATTAATATTAATATTAACCCATATATAAGGCGCACCGGATTATAAGGCGCACTGTCAGCTTTTGAGAAAATTTGTGGTTTTTAGGTGCGCCTTATAGTGCGGAAAATACGGTACTTTTTTTTTTTTCCAGCAAAACTCACAAAGATACATTTCTCCAGGTATACTTAGCCATTTATCATGTTTGGTTTAGGAGTTATGTTTAAATAACTGTCATATTGAGTTTGGCAGTTATACTGTCATTATGAGTAAAACCTAGATTTTGTATTTGTAAACCTTATTAAAATACCTGATTCTGGTAAAAATCACATAGATACAATATTACAGGCATTTTTAGACATAATGCATGTTTGGTTTTGGAGTTATGTTCATATAAAATGTACATTTATTATGACAGTTATACACATATTGACTAAAAAAAACTAACTTGTGTCTTAACAAACCTTACAAAATATTTTTATTTTCCAGTTAAACTCACAAAGATACCTTTCTCCAGGCAGAATTAGCCATTTAGCATGTTTAAATTAGGACTTATGTTTAAATAACTGTAATTTTGAACGTGGCAGTTATACTGTCATTATGAGTAAAACCTACTTTTTGTATTTGTAAACCTTACCAAAATACCGGATTCTGGTCAAACTCACATAGATTTAATATTACAGGCATTTTTAGACATAATGCATGTTTGGTTTTGGCGTTATGTTTATATAACTGTCATTTTGAATGTGGCAGTTGTACTGTCATTATGAGTAAAAAAACTAACTTCTGTCTTTACAAACCTTACAAAAAAATTGTTTTCCAGTTAACCTCACAAAGATCCATTTCCCCAGGCTTTATTAGCCATTTAACATGTTTGGCTTAGGAGTTATGTTTGAATAACTGTCATATTGAGTGTGGCAGTTATACTGTCATTATGAGTAAAACATATTTTTTGTATTTGTAAACCTTACCAAAAAACCTGATTCTGGTAAAACCCACATCGATACAATATTACAGGAATTTTTAGACATAAAATATGTTTGGTTTTGGAGTTATGTTTATATAACTTTCATATTTAGTATGACAGTTATACCATCATATTGAGTAATAAAACACTAATTTGTATCTTTACAAACCTTACAAAATATTGTTTTCCGGTAAAATTCGCAAATATACATTTCTCTAGGCATTATTAGTCATTTTGCATTTGTGTTTTAGGAGTTATGTTTAAATAAGTGTCATATTAAGTAAAAAAAAAAACTAACTTGTGTCTTTACAAACCTTATAAAAAAAAAATTTTTCCAGGAAAACTCACAAAGATACATTTCTCCAGGCATTATTAGCCATTTTGTATTTGTGGTTTAGGAGTTATGTTTAAATAACTTTCAGATTGAATGTGACAGTATACTGTCATTCTGAGTAAAACCTAATTTTTGTATTTGTAAACCTTACCAAAAATACCTGATTCTCGTAAAAATCACATAGATACAATATTGCAGGCATTTTTAGACATAATGCATGTTTGGTTTTGGAGTTATGTTTATACAACTTTCATATTTAGTATGACAGTATACCATCATATTGAGTAAAAAAAATAAAACTTGTGTCCTTATAAACCTTACAATTTTTTCCCCCCAAAACTCACAAAGAATACTGTCACTATGAGTAAAACCTAATATTTTGATTTGTAAACCTTACCAAAATACCTGATTCTGATAAAACTTACATATAATAAATATTACAGACATTTTTAGACGGATTGCATGTTTGGTTTTGGAGTTATGTTTATAAAACTTTCATATATAGTATGACAGCTATACTGTAAAATTAAGTAAAATAAACTAACGTGTGTCTTTACAAACCTTACAAAATTTTTTGTTCCAATAAAATTCACAAAGATACATTCCTCCAGGCATTATTAGCCATTTTGTCAGATTGATTGTGACAGTATACTCTCATTATGAGAAAAACTAATATTTTGTATTTGTAAACCTTATAAAAACAACTGATTCTAGTAAAAATCACGTAGATACAAAATTATAAGAATTTTTAGACATAATGCATGTTTGGTTTTGGAGTTTTGTTTAAATAATTGTCATATTGAATGTGGCAGTATACTGTCATTATGAGTAAAACCTAATGTTTGTATTTGTCAACCTTACCAAAATACCTGATTCTGGTAAGACTCAATATTACAGGCATTTTTAGACAAAATGCATTTTGGTTTTGGAGTTATGTTTATAAAACTTTCATATTTAGTATGACAGTTATACCATCGTATTAAATAAATAAAAAATAACTTGTGTCTTTATAACCTTACACATTATTTTTTTCCAGTAAAACTCACAAAGATACATTTCTCCAGGCATTATTAGTCATTTATCATGTTTGGTTTAGGAGTCATGTTTAAATAACTGTCATATTAAATGTTGCAGTTATACTGTCATTATGAGTAAAACCCAAGTTTTGTATTTGTAAACCTTACCAAAATACCTGATTCTGGCAAAACTCACATAGATTCAATATTACAGGCAGTTTAAGACGGACTGCAAGTTTGGTTTAGGAGTTTGGTCTTGGAATTATGTTTATCTAACTTTCATATTTAGTATGACAGTTATATATTGAGTAAAAAAAACAACTAACTTTTTCTTTACAAACCTTACAAAATATTTTTTTTCTAGTAAAACTCACAAAGATTCATTTCTCCAGGCATTATTAGCCATTTAGCATATTTGGTTTAGGAGTTATGTTTAAATAACTGTTATTTTGAATATGGCAGTTATACTGTCATTATGAGTAAAACCCAATTTTTGTATTTGTAAACCTTACCAAAATAACCGATTCTGGTAAAACTCACATATATTTAATATTACAGGCATTTTTAGACGGATTGCAAGTTTGGTTTTGGTGTTATATTTATTCAACTTTCATATTTAGTATGACAGTATACTATTTTTTCCTGTAAAACTTACAAAGATACATTTCTCTAGGCATTATTTGACATTTTGCTTGCATGGTTTAGGAGTTATGTTTAAATAACAGTCAGATTGAATGTGACAGTATACTGTCATAGTAGTTTTTTACTCAATATGCCAGTAATGTTCTTAAAATCCTGAGATAATGCGAAAAAAGCAATAAAAATGTTTTTCAACATAATTCCTACACCAAACATGCAACATGTCTAATAATGCCTGAAGACATGTATCTTTGTTAGTTTTACTAGAAAATGTATCTTTTGTAAGTTTTGCAACGACGCAAGTAAGTTTTTTTAATTCAATATAACAGTATAACTGTCAAACTAAATGTATAATTTATATAAACATAACTCCAAAACTGAACATGCATTATGTCTAAAAATGCCTAAAATATTGTATCTATGTGAGTTTTACCAGAATAAGGTAATTTTGTAAGGTTTACAAATACAAAAATTGGTTTTTTTCTCATAATGACAGTAGAACTGCTATATTCAATTTGACAGTTATTTAATTATAACTTCCTAACCACACCTGCAAATAGGCTAATAAAGCCTAAAACAATGCATCCTTGTGAGTTTTACTCGCAACATATGCTATTTTAAGGCTTGCAAACACAAAAAGTAGTTTTTTACTGATTATGACAGTAATGTTCTTAAAATCCTGAGATAATGCGAAATAAGCAATAAAAATGTTTTTCATCATAATTCCTACACCAAACATGCAACATGTCTAATAATGCATGGATACATGTATCTTTGTTAGTTATACTAGAAAAATTATCTTTTGTAAGTTTTACAAAGACTCAAGTTAGTTTTTTTAATCCAATATGACAGTATAACTGTCATACCAAATATGAAAGTTATATAAACATAACTCCAAAACTGAACATGCATTATGTCTAAAAATGCCTGTAATATTGTATCTATGTGAGTTTTACAAGAATCAGTTATTTTGGTAAGGTGTACAATTACATAAATTAGGGGTTTACTCATAATGACAGTTAACTGCTACATTCAATTTGACTGTTATTTAAACATAACTCCCTAACCACACATGCAAAATAGGTTAATAAAGCCTAAAACAATGCATCCTTGTGAGTTTTACTCGAAACATATGCTATTTTAGGCTTGCAAACACAAAAAGTAGTTTTTTACTCATTTTGACAGTAATGTTCTTAAAATCCTGAGATAATGCAAAATAAGCAATAAAAATGTTTTTCAACATAATTCCTACACCAAACATGCAACATGTCTAATAATGCCTGAATACATGTATCTTTGTTAGTTTTACTAGAAAAATGATCTTTTATAAGTTTTGCAAAGAGGCAAATAAGTTTTTTTAATTCAATATGACAGTATAACTGTCATACCAAATATGAAAGTTATATAAACAAAACTCCAAACCTAAACATGCATTATGTCTAAAATTGCCTGTAATATTGTATATATGTGAGTTTCACCAGAATCAGGTAATTTGGTAAGGTTTACAAATACAAAAAATTTTTTTTTTTCATAATGACAGTATAACTGCTACATTCAATTTGACTGTTATTTAAACATAACTTCCTAATCACACATGCAAATAGGTTAATAAAGCCTAAAACAATGCATCCTTGTGAGTTTTACTCGAAACATATGCTATTTTAAGGCTTGCAAACACAAAAAGTAGTTTTTTACTCATTATGACAGTAATGTTCTTAAAATCCTGAGATAATGCGAAATAAGCAATAAAAATGTTTTTCAACATAATTCCTACACCAAACATGCAGCATGTCTGATAATGCGTGAAGATATGTATCGTTGTTAGTTTTACTAGAAAAATTATCTTTTGTAAGTTTTGCAAAGAGGCAAGTTAGTTTTTTTAATTCAATATGACAGTATAACTGTCATACCAAATATGAAATATATATAAACATAACTCCAAAACTGAACATGCATTATGTCTAAAAATGCCTAAAATATTGTATCTATGTGAGTTTTACAAGAATCAGTTATTTTGGTAAGGTGTACAATTACATAAATTAGGGGTTTACTCATAATGACAGTTAACTGCTACATTCAATTTGACTGTTATTTAAACATAACTCCCTAACCACACATGCAAAATAGGTGAATAAAGCCTAAAACAATGCATCCTTGTGAGTTTTACTCGAAACATATGCTATTTTAGGCTTGCAAACACAAAAAGTAGTTTTTTACTCATTTTGACAGTAATGTTCTTAAAATCCTGAGATAATGCAAAATAAGCAATAAAAATGTTTTTCAACATAATTCCTACACCAAACATGCAACATGTCTAATAATGCCTGAAGACATGTATCTTTGTTAGTTTTACTAGAAAAATGATCTTTTATAAGTTTTGCAAAGAGGCAAATAAGTTTTTTTAATTCAATATGACAGTATAACTGTCATACCAAATATGAAAGTTATATAAACATAACTCCAAAACTAAACATGCATTATATCTAAAATTGCCTGTAATATTGTATATATGTGAGTTTCACCAGAATCAGGTAATTTGCTAAGGTTTACAAATACAAAAATTTTTTTTTTTTCATAATGACAGTATAACTGCTACATTCAATTTGACTGTTATTTAAACATAACTTCCTAATCACACATGCAAATAGGTTAATAAAGCCTAAAACAATGCATCCTTGTGAGTTTTACTCGAAACATATGCTATTTTAAGGCTTGCAAACACAAAAAGTAGTTTTTTACTCATTATGACAGTAATGTTCTTAAAATCCTGAGATAATGCGAAATAAGCAATAAAAATGTTTTTCAACATAATTCCTACACCAAACATGCAACATGTCTGATAATGCGTGAAGATATGTATCTTTGTTAGTTTTACTAGAAAAAATATATTTTGTAAGTTTTGCAAAGAGGCAAGTTAGTTTTTTTAATTCAATATGACAGTATAACTGTCATACCAAATATGAAAGTTATACAAACATAACTCCAAAACTGAACATGCATTATGTCTAAAAATGCCTAAAATATTGTATCTATGTGAGTTTTACAAGAATCAGTTATTTTGGTAAGGTGTACAATTACATAAATTAGGGGTTTACTCACAATGACAGTTAACTGCTACATTCAATTTGACTGTTATTTAAACATAACTCCCTAACCACACATGCAAAATAGGTTAATAAAGCCTAAAACAATGCATCCTTGTGAGTTTTACTCGAAACATATGCTATTTTAGGCTTGCAAACACAAAAAGTAGTTTTTTACTCATTTTGACAGTAATGTTCTTAAAATCCTGAGATAATGCAAAATAAGCAATAAAAATGTTTTTCAACATAATTCCTACACCAAACATGCAACATGTCTAATAATGCCTGAAGACATGTATCTTTGTTAGTTTTACTAGAAAAATGATCTTTTATAAGTTTTGCAAAGAGGCAAATAAGTTTTTTTAATTCAATATGACAGTATAACTGTCATACCAAATATGAAAGTTATATAAACAAAACTCCAAACCTAAACATGCATTATGTCTAAAATTGCCTGTAATATTGTATATATGTGAGTTTCACCAGAATCAGGTAATTTGGTAAGGTTTACAAATACAAAATTTTTTTTTTTTTCATAATGACAGTATAACTGCTACATTCAATTTGACTGTTATTTAAACATAACTTCCTAATCACACATGCAAATAGGTTAATAAAGCCTAAAACAATGCATCCTTGTGAGTTTTACTCGAAACATATGCTATTTTAAGGCTTGCAAACACAAAAAGTAGTTTTTTACTCATTATGACAGTAATGTTCTTAAAATCCTGAGATAATGCGAAATAAGCAATAAAAATGTTTTTCAACATAATTCCTACACCAAACATGCAGCATGTCTGATAATGCGTGAAGATATGTATCTTTGTTAGTTTTACTAGAAAAATTATCTTTTGTAAGTTTTGCAAAGAGGCAAGTTAGTTTTTTTAATTCAATATGACAGTATAACTGTCATACCAAATATGAAATATATATAAACATAACTCCAAAACTGAACATGCATTATGTCTAAAAATGCCTAAAATATTGTATCTATGTGAGTTTTACAAGAATCAGTTATTTTGGTAAGGTGTACAATTACATAAATTAGGGGTTTACTCATAATGACAGTTAACTGCTACATTCAATTTGACTGTTATTTAAACATAACTCCCTAACCACACATGCAAAATAGGTTAATAAAGCCTAAAACAATGCATCCTTGTGAGTTTTACTCGAAACATATGCTATTTTAGGCTTGCAAACAAAAAAAGTAGTTTTTTACTCATTTTGACAGTAATGTTCTTAAAATCCTGAGATAATGCGAAATAAGCAATAAAAATGTTTTTCAACATAATTCCTACACCAAACATGCAACATGTCTGATAATGCGTGAAGATATGTATCTTTGTTAGTTTTACTAGAAAAAATATATTTTGTAAGTTTTGCAAAAAGGCAAGTTAGTTTTTTTAATTCAATATGACAGTATAACTGTCATACCAAATATGAAAGTTATACAAACATAACTCCAAAACTGAACATGCATTATGTCTAAAAATGCCTAAAATATTGTATCTATGTGAGTTTTACAAGAATCAGTTATTTTGGTAAGGTGTACAATTACATAAATTAGGGGTTTACTCACAATGACAGTTAACTGCTACATTCAATTTGACTGTTATTTAAACATAACTCCCTAACCACACATGCAAAATAGGTTAATAAAGCCTAAAACAATGCATCCTTGTGAGTTTTACTCGAAACATATGCTATTTTAAGGCTTGCAAACACAAAAAGTATTTTTTTACTCATTTTGACAGTAATGTTCTTAAAATCCTGAGATAATGCAAAATAAGCAAAAAAAAATGTTTTTCAACATAATTCCTACACCAAACATGCAACATGTCTAATAATGCCTGAAGACGTGTATCTTTGTTAGTTTTACTAGAAAAATTATCTTTTGTAAGTTTTGCAAAGAGGCAAGTTAGTTTTTTTAATTCAATATGACAGTCTAACTGTCATACCAAATATGAAAGTTATATAATTGGGACGGCGTGGCGCAGTGGAAGAATGGCCGTGCGCGACCCGAGGGCCCCTTTGTTCAATCCCCACCTAGTACCAACCTCGTCATGTCCGTTGTGTTCTGAGCAAGACACTTCACCCTTGCTCCTGATGGGTGCTGGCTAGCGCCTTGCATGGCAGCTCCCTCCATCAGTGTGTGAATGTGTGTGTGAATAGGTAAATATGGAAGTAGTGTCAAAGCGCTTTGAGTACCTTGAAGGCAGAAAAGCGCTATACAAGTACAACCCATTTATCATTATTTATTTATAAACATAACTCCAAAACTGAACATGCATTATGTCTAAAATTGCCTGTAATATTGTATCTATGTGAGTTTCACCAGAATCAGGTAATTTGGTAAGGTTTACAAATACAAAAATAGTTTTTTTTCATAATGACAGTATAACTGCTACATTCAATTTGACTGTTATTTAAACATAACTTCTTAATCACACATGCAAATAGGTTAATAAAGCCTAAAACAATGCATCCTTGTGAGTTTTACTCGAAACATATGCTATTTTAAGGCTTGCAAACACAAAAAGTAGTTTTTTAATCATTTTGACAGTAATGTTCTTCAAATCCTAAAATAATGCGAAATAAGCAATAAAAATGTTTTTCATCATAATTCCTACACCAAACATGCAACATGTCTGATAATGCGTGAAGATATGTATCTTTGTTAGTTTTACTAGAAAAATTATATTTTGTAAGTTTTGCAAAGAGGCAAGTTAGTTTTTTTAATTCAATATGACAGTATAACTGTCATACCAAATATGAAATATATATAAACATAACTCCAAAATTGAACATGCATTATGTCTAAAAATGCCTAAAATATTGTATCTATGTGAGTTTTACCAGAATCAGGTAATTTGGTAAGGTTTACAAATACAAAAATTGTTTTTTTTTCATAATGACAGTATAACTGCTACATTCAATTTGACTGTTATTTAAACATAACTTCCTAATCACACATGCAAATAGGTTAATAAAGCCTAAAACAATGCATCCTTGTGAGTTTTACTCGAAACATTTGCTATTTTAAGGCTTGCAAACACAAAAAGTAGTTTTTTACTCATTATGACAGTAAAGTTCTTAAAATCCTGAGATAATGCGAAATAAGCAATAAAAATGTTTTTCAACATAATTCCTACACCAAACATGCAACATGTCTAATAATGCCTGAAGACATGTATCTTTGTTAGTTTTACTAGAAAAAATATATTTTGTAAGTTTTGCAAGAGGCAAGTTAGTTTTTTTAATGCAATATGACAGTATAACTAAACATGGATTATGTCTTAAAATGCCTAAAATATTGTATCTCTGAGAGTTTTACAAGAATCAGTTAATTTGGTAAGGTGTACAATTACATAAATTAGGGGTTTACTCATAATGACAGTTAACTGCTACATTCAATTTGACTGTTATTTAAGCTTAACTCCCTAACCACACTTGCAAATAGGTTAAAAAAAAGCCTGAAACAATGCATCCTTGTGAGTTTTACTCGAAACATATGCTATTTTAAGGTTTGCAAACACAAAAGTAGTTTTTTACTCATTATGACAGTAATAAATGGCTAATTATGCCTGGAGAAATGTATCTTTGTGAGTTTTACTGGGAAAACATTTTTTTGTAAGGTTTATGAAGACACAAGTTATTCTTTTTTTACTCAATATGATAGTATAACTGTCATACTAAATATAAAAGTTGTATAAACATAACTCCAAAACCAAACATGCATTATGTCTAAAAATGCCTGCAATATTGTATTTATGTGATTTTTACCAGAATCAGGTATTTTTGGTAAGGTTTACAAATACAAAAATTAGGTTTTACTCACTATGACAGTATACTGTCACATTCAATCTGACAGTTATTTAAATATATTGTAACTCCTAAACCACAATTACAAAATGGCCAATAATGCCAGGAAAAATGTATCTTTGTGAGTTTTCCTGGAAAACGTTTTTTTTTATAAGGTTTGTAAAGAAACAAGTTAGTTTTTTCACTTAATATGACAGTATAACTGTCATACTAAATATGAAAGTTAAATAAACATTACTCCAAAACCAAACTTGCAATACGTCTAAAAATGCCTGTAATATTGAATCTATGTGAGTTTGACCAGAATCAGGTATTTTGGTAAGGTTTACAAATACAAAAATTGGGTTTTACTCATAATGACAGTATAACTGCCATATTCAAAATAACAGTTATTTAAACATAACTCCTAAACCAAACATGCTAAATGGCTAATAATGCCTGGAGAAATGTATCTTTGCGAGTTTTACTAGAAACAAATATTTTTAAGGTTTGTAAAGAAATGTTGTTGTTTTTTTTTACTCAATATGATGGTATAACTGTCTCTCTGAGCTGCCACCTTAACGTGGTAGAGGAGTTTGCGTGTCCCAATGATCCTAGGAGCTATGTTGTCCGGGGGCTTTATGCCCCCTGGTAGGGTCTCCCAAGACAAACTGGTCCTATGAGGGATCAGACAAAGAGCAGCTCGAAGACCTCCATGAATAATAAAAAACAAGGACCCAGATTTCCCTCGCCCGGACGCGGGTCACCGGGACCCCCTCTGGAGCCAGGCCCGGAGGTGGGGCACGATGGCGAGCGCCTGACATGGGGCCCGGCCGGGCACAGCCCGAAGAGGCAACGTGGGTCCCCCCTCCAATGGGCTCACCATCCATAGCAGGGGTCATAGAGGTCGGGTGCGATGTGAGCTGGGCGGCAGCCGAAGGCAGGGCACTTGGCGGTCCGATCCTCGGCTACAGAAGCTAGCTCTTGGGACGTGGAACGTCACCTCGCTGGGGGGGAAGGAGCCTGAGCTAGTGCGCGAAGTGGAGAAGTTCCGGTTAGATATAGTCGGACTCACTTCGACGCACAGCAAGAGCTCTGGAACCAGTTCTCTCGAGAGGGGCTGGACTCTCTTCCACTCTGGTGTTGCCGGCAGTGAAAGGCGACGGGCTGGGGTGGCAATTCTTGTTTCCCCCCGGCTCAGAGCCTGTACGTTGGAGTTCAACCCGGTGGACGAGAGGGTAGCTTCCCTCCGCCTTCGGGTGGGGGAACGGGTCCTGACTGTGGTTTGCGCTTACGCGCCAAACCGCAGCTCAGAGTACCCACCCTTTTTGGATTCACTCGAGGGAGTACTTGAGAGTGCTCCCTCGGGTGATTCCCTCATGCTACTGGGGGACTTCAATGCTCATGTTGGCAACGACAGTGAAACCTGGAGAGGCGTGATTGGGAAGAATGGCTGCCCGGATCTGAACCCGAGCGGTGTTTTGTTATTGGACTTTTGTGCCCGTCACAGATTTTCCATAACGAACACCATGTTCAAACATAAGGGTGTCCATATGTGCACTTGGCACCAGGACACCCTAGGCCGCAGTTCCATGATCGACTTTGTAGTTGTGTCATCGGATTTGCGGCCTCATGTTTTGGATACTCGGGTGAAGAGAGGGGCGGAGCTTTCTACCGATCACCACCTGTTGGTGAGTTGGCTGCGATGGTGGGGGAGGATGCCGGACAGACCTGGCAGGCCCAAACGCATTGTGAGGGTTTGCTGGGAACGTCTGGCAGAGTCTCCTGTCAGAGAGAGTTTCAATTCCCATCTCCGGAAGAACTTTGAACATGTCACGAGGGAGGTGCTGGACATTGAGTCCGAATGGACCATGTTCCGCGCCTCTATTGTCGAGGCGGCTGATTGGAGCTGTGGCCGCAAGGTAGTTGGTGCTTGTCGTGGCGGTAATCCTAGAACCCGTTGGTGGACACCGGCGGTGAGGGATGCCGTCAAGCTGAAGAAGGAGTCCTATCGGGTTCTTTTGGCTCATAGGACTCCTGAGGCAGCGGACAGGTACCGACAGGTGTGCGGCTTCAGCGGTCGCAGAGGCAAAAACTCGGACATGGGAGGAGTTCGGGGAAGCGCTGGAAAATGACTTCCGGACGGCTTCGAAGCAATTCTGGACCACCAGCCGCCGCCTCAGGAAGGGGAAGCAGTGCACTATCAACACCGTGTATGGCGAGGATGTTGTTCTGCTGACCTCGACTGCGGACTGTGGATCGGTGGAGGGAATACTTCGAAGACCTCCTCAATCCCACCAACACGTCTTCTTATGAGGAAGCAGTGCCTGGGGAGTCTGTGGTGGGCTCTCCTATTTCTGGGGCTGAGGTTGCTGAGGTAGTTAAAAAGCTCCTCGGTGGCAAGGCCCCAGGGCTAGATGAGATCCGCCCGGAGTTCCTTAAGGCTCTGGATGCTGTGGGGCTGTCTTGGTTGACAAGACTCTGCAGCATCGCGTGGACATCGGGGGCAGTACCTCTGGATTGGCAGACCGGGGTGGTGGTTCCTCTCTTTAAGAAGGGGAACCGGAGGGTGTGCTCTAACTATCGTGGGATCACACTCCTCAGCCTTCCCGGTAAGGTCTATTCAGGTGTACTGGAGAGGAGGCTACGCCGGATAGTCGAACCTCGGATTCAGGAGGAACAGTGTGGTTTTCGTCCTGGTCGTGGAACTGTGGACCAGCTCTATACTCTCGGCAGGGTCCTTGAGGGTACATGGGAGTTTGCCCAACCAGTCTACATGTGTTTTGTGGACTTGGAGAAGGCATTCGACCGTGTCCCTCGGGAAGTCCTGTGGGGAGTGCTCAGAGAGTATGGGGTATCGGACTGTCTGATTGTGGCAGTCCGCTCTCTGTATGCTCAGTGCCAGAGCTTGGTCCGCATTGCCGGCAGTAAGTCGGACACGTTTCCAGTGAGGGTTGGACTCCGCCAAGGCTGCCCTTTGTCACCGATTCTGTTCATAACTTTTATGGACAGAATTTATAGGCGCAGTCAAGGCGTTGAGGGGATCTGGTTTGGTGGCTGCAGGATTAGGTCTCTGCTTTATGCAGATGATGTGGTCCTGTTGGCTTCATCTGGCCAGGATCTTCAGCTCTCACTGGATCGGTTCGCAGCCGAGTGTGAAGCGACTGGGATGGACCATGGACTCGGACCTCCAAGTCCCAGTGCATGGTTCTCGCTAACCCGGTCATGAGCTTTGGGTTATGACCGAAAGGACAAGATCACGGGTACAAGCGGCCGAAATGAGTTTCCTCCGCCGGGTGGCGGGGCTCTCCCTTAGAGATAGGGTGTGAGAAGCTCTGCCATCCGGGGAGAGCTCAAAGTAAAGCCGCTGCTCCTCCACATCGAGAGGAGCCAGATGAGGTGGTTCGGGCATCTGGTCAGGATGCCACCCGAACGCCTCCCTAGGGAGGTGTTTAAGGCACGTCCGACCGGTAGGAGGCCACGGGGAAGACCCAGGACACGTTGGGAAGACTATGTCTCCCGCCTGGCCTGGGAACGCCTCGGGGTCCCACAGGAAGAGCTGGACGAAGTGGCTGGGGAGAGGGAAGTCTGGGCTTCCCTGCTTAGGCTGCTGTCCCCGCGACCCGACCTCGGATAAGCGGAAGAAGATGGATGGATGGATGGATAAATATAAAAGTAATATAAACATCATTCCAAAACCAAACTCCTAAACCAAACTTGCAATCCGTCTTAAACTGCCTGTAATATTGAATCTATATGAGTTTTACCAGAATCAGGTATTTTGGTAAGGTTTACAAATACAAAACTTGGGTTTTACTCATAATGACAGTATAACTGCATTATTTGATATGACAGTTATTTAAACATAACTCCTAAACCAAACATGATAAATAGCTAATAATGCCTGGAAAAATGTATATAAACATAACTCCAAAACCAAACATGCATTATGTCTAAAAATGCCTGTAATATTGTATCTATGTGAGTTTTACCAGAATCAGGAATTTTGGTAAGGTTTATAAATACAAAAATTAGGTTTTACTCATAATGACAGTATAACTGCCACCCTCAATATGACGGTTATGTAACATAACTCCTAAACCACAAATGCAAAATGGCTAATAATGCCTGGAGAAATGTATCTTTGTGAGTTTTACAGGAAAAAAAATATTTTGTAAGGTTTGATAAGACACAAAATAGTTTTTTTTTATTCAATATGTTTGTATAACTGTCATAATAAATGTAAAAGTTATATAAACATAACTCCAATACCAAACATGCAATCCGTCTAAAAATGCCTGTTATATTGAATCTATGTGAGTTTTACTAGAATCAGGTATTTTGTTAAGGTTTACAAATACAAAAATTAGGTTTTACTCACTATGACAGTATACTGTCACATTCAATCTGACTGTTATTTAAACACAAATTCTAAACCACGGATGCAAAGTGGCTAATAATAACTGGAGAAATGTATTTTTGTGAGTTTTACTGGAAAAAAAATATTTTGTAAAGTTTGTATGGACACAAGTTAGTTTTTTTTACTCAATATGATGGAAACATGCTTTATGTCTAAAAAAAAATCCTGTAATATTTTATCCATGTGAGTTTTATCAGAGTAAGTTATTTTGGTAATTTTACAAATACAAAAAATAGGTTTTACTCATAATGACAGTGCCACACGCAATATGACAGTTATTTAAACATAACTCTAAACCAAACATGGTTAATGGCTAATCATGCCTGGAGAAATGTATCTTTGTGAGTTTTACTGGAAAACATTTTTTTTTAAGGTTTATAAAGACACAAGTTAGTTTTTTTTACTCAATATGACAGTATAACTCTAATACTAAATGTAAAACATATATAAACATAACTCCAAAACAGAACATGCATTATGTTTAAAAATGCCTGTAATTTTGTATCCATGCGAGTTTTACGAAAATCAATTGTTGTAGTAAGGTTTGCAATTACAAAATATTGGTTTTACTCACCATGATAGTATACTGTCACATTCAATTTGACAGTTATTTAAACATAACTACCAAACCACACATGCAAAATGGCTATAATGCCTGGAGAAATGTATCTTTGTGAGATTACTGGAAAAACATATTTTGTAAGGTTTGTAAAGAACCAATTTAGTTTTTTTTACTTAATATGATGAGGTGGCGACATTTCCAGGGTGTACCCCGCCTTCCGCTCGATTGTAGCTGACATAGGCTCCAGCGCCCCCCGCGACCCCGAAGGGAATAAGCGGTAGAAAATGGATGGATGGATGGACATCCATTAAAAAATGCCTGTAATATTGTATCACTCCTCTCTGAGCTGCCACCTTAACGTGGTAGAGGAGTTTGCGTGTCCCAATGATCCTAGGAGCTATGTTGTCCGGGGGCTTTATGCCCCCTGGTAGGGTCTCCCAAGACAAACTGGTCCTAGGTGTGGGATCAGACAAAGAGCTGCTCGAAGACCTCCATGAAATATAAAAAACAAGGACCCAGATTTCCCTCGCCCGGACGCGGGTCACCGGGGCCCCCCTCTGGAGCCAGGCCCGGAGGTGGGGCACGATGGCGAGCACCTGGTGGCCGGGCCTGCCCCCATGGGGCCCGGCCGGGCACAGCCCGAAGAGGCAACGTGGGTCCCCCCTCCAATGGGCTCACCACCCATAGCAGGGGTCATGGAGGTCGGGTGCAATGTGAGCTGGGCGGCAGCCGAAGGCAGGGCACTTGGCGGTCCGATCCTCGGCTACAGAAGCTAGCTCTTGGGACGTGGAACGTCACCTCGCTGGGGGGGAAGGAGCCTGAGCTAGTGCGCGAGGTGGAGAAGTTCCGGCTAGATATAGTCGGACTCACTTCGAATGGTTTGGTGGCTGCAGGATTAGGTCTCTGCTTTTTGCAGATGATGTGGTCCTGATGGCTTCATCTGGCCAGGATCTTCAGCTCTCACTGGATCGGTTCGCAGCCGAGTGTGAAGCGACTGGGATGAGAATCAGCACCTCCAAGTCCGAGTCCATGGTTCTCGCCCGGAAAAGGGTGGAGTGCCATCTCCGGGTTGGGGAGGAGATTTTTCCCCAAGTGGAGGAGTTCAAGTACCTCGGAGTCTTGTTCACGAGTGGGGGAAGAGTGGATTGTGAGATCGACAGGCGGATCGGTGCGGCGTCTTCAGTAATGCGGACGCTGTATCGATCCGTTGTGGTGAAGAAGGAGCTGAGCCGGAAGGCAAAGCTCTCAATTTACCGGTCGATCTACGTTCCCATCCTCACCTATGGTCATGAGCTTTGGGTTATGACCGAAAGGACAAGATCACGGGTACAAGCGGCCGAAATGAGTTTCCTCCGCCGGGTGGCGGGGCTCTCCATTAGAGATAGGGTGAGAAGCTCTGCCATCCGGGAGGAGCTCAAAGTAAAGCCGCTGCTCCTCCACATCGAGAGGAGCCAGATGAGGTGGTTCGGGCATCTGGTCAGGATGCCACCCGAACGCCTCCCTAGGGAGGTGTTTATGGCACGTCTGACCGGTAGGAGGCCGCGGGGAAGACCCAGGACACGTTGGGAAGACTATATCTCCCGGCTGGCCTGGGAACGCCTCGGGGTCCCCTGGGAGGAGCTGGACGAAGTGGCTGGGGAGAGGGAAGTCTGGGCTTCCCTGCTTAGGCTGCTGCCCCCGCGACCCGACCTCGGATAAGCGGAGGAAGATGGATGGATGGATATTGTATCAATGTGAGTTTTACTAAAATCAGTTGTTTTTGTAAGTTTTGCAAATACAAAATATTGGTTTTACTCACTATGACAGTGTACTGTCACATTCAATCTGACAGCTATTTAAACATAACTCCTAAACCACACATGCAAAATGACTAATAATGCCGAGAAAAATGTATCTCTCTGAATTTTATTGGAAAAAAATATTTTTTAAGTTTTTTAAAATTACAAGTTTGTTATTTTTTACTCAATTTGACAGTATAACTGTCATACTGAATATGAAAGTTATATACACATAACTCTAAAACCAAACTTGCAATCCGTCTAAAAATGCCTGTAATTATGAATCTATGTGAGTTTAACCAAAATCAGGTATTTTGGTAAGGTTTACAAATACAAAAATTAGGTTTTACTCATAATGACAGTATAACTGCCACATGCAATATGACAGTTTTTTAAACATAACTCCTAAAAAAACAAATGCAAAATGACTAATAATACCTGGAAAAATGTATCTTTGTGAAATTTAATGAAAAAAAAATATTTTGTAAGGTTTGTAAAGACACAAATTAGTTTTTTTTACTCAATATGATGGTATAACTGTCATACTAAATATGAAAGTTGTATAAACATAACTGCAAAACCAAACATGTTTTATGTCTATGTGTAATATTGTATCTATGTGAGTTTTACCAGAATCAGGTATTTTGGTAAGGTTTACAAATACAAAAATTAGGTTTTACTCACTATGACAGTATACTGTCACATTCAATCTGACAGTTATGTAAACATAACTCCTAAACCACACATGCAAAATGGCTAATAATGCCTGGAGAAATGTATCTTTGTGAGTTTTACTAGGAAAAACAATTTGTAAGGTTTGTAAAGACACACGTTAGTTTTTTTTACTCAATATGACAGTATAACTGTCATACTACATGCAGAAAATATATAAACATGACTCCAAAACCAAACTTGCAATCCGTCTAAAAATGTCTGTAATATTGAATCTATGTGAGTTTTACCAAAATGAGGTATTTTGGTAAGGTTGACAAATAAAAAAAATAGGTTTTACTGATAGTGACATTATAAGTGCCACACTCAATATGACAGTTATTTAAACATAAGTCATAAACGACACATGAAAATGGCTATTAAACCTGGAGAAATGTATCTTTGTTAGTTTTACTAGAGTAATGATCTTTTGTAAGGTTTACAAAGACACAAGTTTTTTTACTCAATATGACGGTATAACTGTCAAACTAAAAAAAGTTATAGAAACATAACTCCAAAACCAAACTCAAAAACCAAACATGCAATCCATTTAAAAATGCCTGTAATATTAAATATATGTGAGTTTTATCAGAATCAGGTATTGTGGTAAGGTTTACAATACCAAAATTAGGTTTTACTCATAATGACAGTATAACTGCCACGCTCAATATGACAGTTATTTAAACATAACTCCTAAAACACACATGCAAAATGACTAATAATGCGTGGAAAAATGTATCTTTGTGATTTTTACTGGAAAAAAATATTTTGTAAGGTTTGTAAAGATACTGTTTTTTTTTTGTTTTTTTTAACTCAATATGATGGTATAACTGTCATACTAAAAATGAAAGTTTTATAAACATAACTCCAAAACCAAACTTGCAATTCGTAAAAAAAATGGCTGTAATATTGAATATATTTGATTTTTACCAGAATCAGGTATTTTGGTAAGGATTACAAATACAAAAATTAGGTTTTACTCATATTGACAGATAACCGCCAAATTGTTTTAAACATAACTCATAAACAAAACATGCTAAATGGCTAATAATGCCTGGAGAAAAGTATCTTTGTGAGTTTTACTGGAAAAAAATAAATAAAAATTGTAAGGTTTGTAAAGACACAAGTTAGTTTTTTCTAACTCAAAAAGACAGTATAACTGTCATACTAAATGGAAAAGTTATATAAACATAACTCCAAAACCAAACATGCATTATGTCTAAGAATGCCTGAAATGATGTATCCATGTGAGTTATACTAGAATCAGTTGTTTTTGTAAGTTTTGCAAATACAAAATATTAGTTTTACTCACTATGACAGTATACTGTCACATTCGATCTGACAGTTATTTAAACATAACTCCTAAACCACATATTCAAAATGACTAATAATGCCTGGAGAAATGTATCTCTGTGAATTTTTCTGGAAAAAAATATTTTTTACAACACAATTTTTTTTTACTCAAAATGACAGCAGTATACTGTCATAGTGAGTAAAACCTTATTTTTGTATTTGTAAACCTTACCAAAATACCTGATTGTAGTAAAACTCACATAGATACAATACTACAGGCATTTTTTGAACATAATGCATGTTTGGTTTTGGAGTTATGTTTATATAACTTTCATATTTAGTATGACAGTTTTACTGTCATATTAAGTAAAAAAAAAAACTAACTTGTGTCTTTACAAACCTTACAAAATATATATATATTTTTTTCAGTAAAACTCACAAAGGCATTATTAGTCATTTTGTATGTGTGGTTTAGGAGTTATGTTTAAATAACTGTCAGATTGAATGTGACAGCATACTGTCATAGTGAGTAAATTCAATATTTTCTATTTTCAAACCTTAAAAAAACAACTGATTCTAGTAAAACTCACATGGATACAATGTTACAGGCATTTTTAGACATAATGCATGTTTGGTTTTGGAGTTTTGTTTATATACATTTTACATTTAGTATGACAGTTATACTGTCATATGGAGTAAAAAACAACTAACTTGTGTCTTTACAAACCTTACTAAAATGTTGTTTTTTTCAGGAAAACTCACAAAGATGCATTTCTCCAGTCATTATTATCCATTTAGCATGTTTGGTTTAGGAGTTATGTTTAAATAACTGTCATTTTGAACGTTGCAGTTATACTGTCATTATGAGTAAAACCAAATTTTTGTATTTGTAAACCTTACCAAAATCCCTGTTTGTGGTAAAACTCACATAGATTCAATATTACATGCATTTTTAGACGGATTGCATGTTTGGTTTTGAAGTTATGTTTATATAACTTTCAAATTTAGTAAGACAGTTATACCATCATATTGAATAAAAAAAAAAAACTTGTGTCCGAACAAACCTTACAAAATATATTTTTTCCAGTAAAACTCACAAAAATAAATTTCTCCAGGTATTATTAGCCATTTTGCATGTGTGGTTTAGGAGTTATGTTTAAATAACTGTCAGATTGAATGTAACAGTATACTGTCATAGTGAGTAAAACCAATATTTTGTATTTGAAAACCTTACAAAAACAACTGATTCTACTAAAACTCACATGGATACAATATTACAGGCATTTTTAGACATAATGCATGTTTGTTTTTGGAGTTATAATTATATAACTTTTACATTTAGTATGACAGTTATACTGTCATATTGAGTAAAAAAAATAAATAACTTGTGTCTTTAAAAACCTTACAAAATATTTTTTTTCCCCAGTAAAACTCACAAAGATAAATTTTTCCAGGCATTATTAGCCATTTTGCATGTGAGGTTTAGGAGTTATATTTAAATAACTGTCATATTGCGTGTGGCAGTTATACTGTCATTATGAGTAAAACCTAATTGTTGTATTTGTGAACCTTACCAAAATACCTGTTTGTGGTAAAACTCACATAGATTCAATATTACAGGCATTTTTAGATGGATTGCATGTTTGGTTTTGAAGTTATGTTTATATAACTTTTAAATTTAGTAAGACAGTTATACCATCATATTGAGTAAAAAAAACTAACTTGTGTCCAAACAAACCTTACAAAATATTTTTTTTCCAGTAAAACTCACAAAAATACATTTCTCCAGGCATTATTAGTCACTTTGAATGTGTGGTTTAGGAGTTATGTTTAAATAACTGTCAGATTGAATGTGACAGTATACTGTCATAGTGAGTAAAACCAATATTTTGTATTCCCAAAACTTACAAAAACAACTGATTCTAGTAAAACTCACATGGATATATCATTACAGGCAATTTTAGATATAATGCATGTTTGGTTTTGTAGTTATGTTTATACAACTTTTACATTAAGTATGACAGTTATACTGTCATATTGAGTAAAACAAAACTAACTTGTGTCTTTACAAACCATACAAAATAATGTTTTTCCAGTAAAACTCACAAAGACACCTTTCTCCAGACATTATTAGCCATATAGCATGTTTGGTTTAGGAGTTATGTTTAAATATTTGTCATTTTGAACGTGGTAGTTATACTGTCATTATGAGTAAAACCAAATGTTTTATTTGTAAACCTTACCAAAATACCTGTTACTGGAAAAAAATATTTTGTAAGGTTTGTATAGACACAAATTAGTTTCCTTTACTCAATATGACAGTATAACTGTCATACTAAATATGAAAGTTGTATAAACATAACTCTAAAACCAAACATGCAATCCGTCTAAAAATGCCTGTAATATTGTATCTATATGAGTTTTACTACAATCAGGTATTTTGGTAAGGTTTACAAATACAACAATTAGGTTTTACTCATAATGACAGTATAACTGCCAAACGCAATATGACAGTTATTTAAATATAACTCCTAAACCTCACATGCAAAATGGCTAATAATGCCTGGAAAAATGTATCTTTGTGAGTTTTACTGGGAAAAAAAAAATATTTTGTAAGGTTTTTAATGACACAAGTTTTTTTCTTTTTTACTCAATATGACAGTATAACTCTCATACTAAATGTAAAAGTTATATAATTATAACTCCAAAACCAAACATGCATTATGTCTAAAAATGCCTGTAATATTGTATCCATGTGAGTTTTACTAGAATCAGTTGTTTTTGTAAGGTTTTCAAATACAAAATATTGGTTTTACTCACTATGACAGTATACTGTCACATTCAATCTGACAGTTATTTAAACATAACTCCTAAACCACACATACAAAATGACTAATAACGCATGGAGAAAAGTTTATTTGTGAGTTTTAAACTGTCAGATTGAATGTGACAGTATACTGTCATAGTGAGTAAAACCAGTATTTTGTATTTGCAAAAATTACAAAAACAACTTATTCTAGTAAAACTCACATGGATACAATATTACAGGCATTTTTAGACATAATGCATGTTTGGTTTTGGAGTTATATTAATATGATGAGATGGCGACTTTTCCAGGGTGTACCCCGCCTTCCGCCCGATTGTAGCTGAGATAGGCTCCAGCGCCCCCCGCCACCCCGAAGGGAATAAACGGTAGAAAATGGATGGATGGTTGGACAGTATAACTGTCATACTAAATGTAAAAGTAGTATACACATAACTCCAAAACCCAACATGCATTATGTCTAAAAATGCCTGTAATATTGTATCCATGTGAGTTAACTAGAATCAGTTGTTTTTGTAAGTTTTGCAAATACAAAATATTGGTTTTACTCACTATGACAGTATACTGTCACATTCAATCTGACAGTTTAAAACTCACAAATAAACTTTTCTCCAGGCGTTATTAGTCATTTTGTATGTGTGGTTTAGGAGTTATGTTTAAATAACTGTCAGATTGAATGTGACAGTGTACTGTCATAGTGAGTAAAACCAATATTTTGTATTTGCATTTTTTTGTACCACATCGATACAATATTACAGGAATTTTTAGACATAAAGCATGTTTGGTTTTGGAGTTATATTTATATAACTTTCATATTTAGTATGAAAGTTATACCATCAAATTGAGTAAAAAAACAAACTAATTTGTATCTTTACAAACCTTACAAAATATTGTTTTCCAGTAAAATTCACAAATATACCTTTCTCTAGGCATTATTAGTCATTTTGCATTTGTGTTTTAGGAGTTATGTTTAAATAACTGTCATATTGAGTGTGGCAGTTATACTGTCACTATGAGTAAAACCTAATTTTTGTTTTTGTAAACCTTACCAAAACACCTGATTCTGATAAAACTCACATATTGCATATTTGGTTTTGGAGTTGTGTTTATATAACTTTCATATATAGTATGACAGCTATACTGTAATATTGTGTAAAAAAAACTAACTTGTGTCTTTACAAACCTTACAAAATATTTTTTCCAGTTAAACTCACAAAGATACATTCCTCAAGGCATTATTTGCCATATTGTCAGATTGATTGTGACAGTATACGTCATTATGAGTTAAACTAATATTTTGTATGAGTAAAACCTAATTTTTGTATTTTTCAACATTACCAAAATACCTGATTCTTGTAAAACTCACATAGATACAATATTACAGGCATTTTTAGACATAATGCATGTTTGGTTTTGGAGTTATGTTTATATAACTTTTACATTTATTATGACAGTTATACAAACATATTGAATAAAAAAAACTAACTTGTGTCTTTACAAACCTTACAAAATAATTTTATTTTCCAGTTAAACTCACAAAGATACCTTTCTCCAGGCAGTATTAGCCATTTAGCATGTTTAAATTAGGAGTTATGTTTAAATAACTGTAATTTTGAACGTGGCAGTTATACTGTCATTATGAGTAAAACCTACTTTTTGTATTTGTAAACCTTACCAAAATACCTGATTCTGGTCAAACTCACATAGATTTAATACTACAGGCATTTTTAGACATAATGCATGTTTGGTTTTGGCGTTATGTTTATATAACTGTCATTTTGAACGTGGCAGTTGTTATACTGTCATTATGAGTAAAAAAACTAACTTCTGTCTTTACAAACCTTACAAAATATTTTTTTTTTCCAGTTAAACTCACAAAGATACATTTACCCAGGCATTATTAGCCATTTAACATGTTTGGTTTCGGAGTTATGTTTAAATAACTGTTATATTGAGTGTGGCAGTTATACTGTCATTATGAGTAAAACCTATTTTTTGTATTTGTAAACCTTACCAAAATACCTGATTCTGGTAAAACCCACATCGATACAATATCACAGGAATTTTTAGACATAAAGTATGTTTGGTTTTGGAGTTATGTTTATATAACTTTCATATTTAGTATGACAGTTATACCATCATATTGAGTAATAAAACCCTAATTTGTATCTTTACAAACCTTACGAAATATTGTTTTCCAGTAAAATTCACAAATATAAATTTCTCTAGGCATTATTAGTCATTTTGCATTTGTGTTTTAAAGTTAAAGTTAAAGTTAAAGTTAAAGTCCCAATGATTGTCACACACACACTAGGTGTGGTGAAATGTGTCCTCTGCATTTGACCCATCCCCTTGATCACCCCCTGGGAGGTGAGGGGAGCAGCGGTGCTGCGCCCGGGAATCATTTTTGGTGATTTAACCCCCAATTCCAACCCTTGATGCTGAGTGCCAAGCAGGGACGTAATGGGTCCCATTTTTTATAGTCTTTGGTATGACTCGGCCGGGGTTTGAACTCACAACCTACCGATCTCAGGGCGGACACTCTAACCACTAGATAGGAGTTATGTTTAAATAACTGTCATATTGAGGGTGACAGTTATACTGTCACTATGAGTAAAACCTAATTTTTTGATTTGTAAACCTTACCAAATACCTGATTCTGATAAAACTTACATATAATAAATATTACAGACATTTTTAAACGGATTGCATGTTTGGTTTTGGAGTTATGTTTATAAAACTTTCATATATAGTATGACAGCTATACTGTAAAATTAAGTTAAAAAAATAACTTGTGTCTTTACAAACCTTACAAAATATTTGTTCCTGTAAAATTCACAAAGATACATTCCTCCAGGCATTATTAGCCATTTTGTCCGATTGATTGTGACAGTATACTCTCATTATGAGAAAAACTAATATTTTGTATTTGTAAACCTTACAAAAACAACTGATTCTAGTAAAAATCACGTAGATACAAAGTTATAGGAATTTTTAGACATAATGCATGTTTGGTTTTGGAGTTATGTTTAAATAATTTTCATATTGAATGTGGCAGTATACTGTCATTATGAGTAAAACCTAATGTTTGTATATGTCAACCTTACCAAAATACCTGATTCTGGTAAAACTCAAAAAGATACAATATTACAGGCATTTTTAGACAAAATGCATTTTGGTTTTGGAGTTATGTTTATATAACTTTCATATTTAGTATGCCAGTTATACCATTATATTACATTTAAAAAAATAACTTGTGTCTTTATAAACCTTACAAATTATTTGTTTCCAGTAAAACTCACGATGATACATTTCTCCAGGCATTATTAGCCATTTATCATGTTTGGTTTAGGAGTCATGTTAGCTGTCATATCAAATGTTGCAGTTATACTGTCACTATGAGTAAAACCCAAGTTTTGTATTTGTAAACCTTACCAAAATACCTGATTCTGGCAAAACTCTCATAGATTCAATATTGCAGGCAGTTCAAGACAGACTGCAAGTTTGGTTTAGGAGTTTGGTTTTGGAAGTATGTTTATCTAACTTTCATATTTAGCATGACAGTTATACCATCATATTGAGTAAAAAAAAACAACTAACTTTTGTCTTTACAAACCTTACAAAATATTTTTTTTCTAGTAAAACTCACAAAGATTCATTTCTCCAGGCATTATTAGCCATTTAGCATATTTGGTTTAGGAGTTATGTTTAAATAACTGTTATTTTGAATATGGCAGTTATACTGTCATTATGAGTAAAACCCAATTTTTGTATTTGTAAACCTCACCAAAATAACTAATTCTGGTAAAACTCACATATATTCAATATTACAGGCATTTTTAGACGGATTGCAAGTTTGGTTTTGGTGTTATATTTATTCAACTTTCATATTTAGTATGACAGTTATACTGTCATATTGAGTAAAAAAAAGCTAACTTGTGTCTTTACAAACCTTAGAAACTATTTTTTTCCTGTAAAACTTACAAAGATACATTTCTCCAGGCATTATTTGACATTTTGCTTGCATGGTTTAGGAGTTATGTTTAAATAACAGTCAGATTGAATGTGACAGTATACTGTCATAGTAGTTTTTTACTCAATATGCCAGTAATGTTCTTAAAATCCTGCGATAATGCGAAAAAATCAATAAAATTGTTTTTCAAAATAATTCTTACACCAAACATGCAACATGCCTAATAATGCCTGCTATATTCAATTTGACAGTTATTTAAACATAACTTCCTAACCACACATGCAAATAGGCTAATAAAGCCTAAAACAATGCATCCTTGTGAGTTTTACTCTAAACATATGCTATTTTAAGGCTTGCAAACACAAAAAGTAGTGTTTTACTCATTTTGACAGTAATGTTCTTAAAATCCTGAGATAATGCGAAATAAGCAATAAAAATGTTTTTCAACATAATTCCTACACCAAACATGCAACATGTCTAATAATGCCTGAAGACATGTATCGTTGTTAGTTTTACTAGAAAAAATATATTTTGTAAGTTTTGCAAAGAGTCAAATAAGTTTTTTAAATTCAATATGACAGTATAACTGTCATACCAAATATGAAAGTTATATAAACATAACTCCAAAACTGAAAATGCATTATGTCTAAAAATGCCTAAAATATTGTATCTATGTGAGTTTTACAAGAATCAGTTAATTTGGTAAGGTGTACAATTACATAAATTAGGGGTTTACTCATAATGATAGTTAACTGCTACATTAAATTTGACTGTTATTTAAACATAACTCCCTAACCACACATGCAAAATAGGTTAATAAAGCCTAAAACAATGCATCCTTGTGAGTTTTACTCGAAAAATATGCTATTTTAAGGCTTGCAAACACAACAAGTAGTGTTATACTCATTTTGACAGTAATGTTCTTAAAATCCTGAGATAATGCGAAATAAGCAATAATAATGTTTTTCAACATTATTCCTACACCAAACATGCAACATGTCTAATAATGCCTGAAGACATGTATCTTTGTTAGTTTTACTAGAAAAATTATCTTTTGTAAGTTTTGCAAAAAGGCAAATAAGTTTTTTTAATTCAATATGACAGTATAACTGTCATACCAATTATGAAAGTTATATAAACATAACTCCAAAACTGAACATGCATTATGTCTAAAAATACCTGTAATATTGTATCTATGTGAGTTTCACCAGAATCAGGTAATTTGGTAAGGTTTACAAATACAGAAATATTTTCATAATGACAGTATAACTGCTTCATTCAATTTGACTGTTATTTAAACATAACTTCCTAATCACACATTCAAATAAGTTAATAAAGCTTAAAACAATGCATCCTTGTGAGTTTTACTCGAAACATTTGCTATTTTAAGGCTTGCAAACACAAAAAGTAGTTTTTACTCATTATGACAGTAATGTTCTTAAAATCCTGAGATAATGCAAAATAAGCAATAAAAATGTTTTTCAACATAATTCCTACACCAAACAAGCAACATGTCTAATAATGCCTGGATACATGTATCTTTGTTAGTTATACTAGAAAAATTATCTTTTGTAAGTTTTACAAAGACTCAAGTTAGTTTTTTTAATACAATATGACAGTATAACTGTCATACCAAATATGAAAGTTATATAAACATAACTCCAAAACGAAACATGCATTATGTCTAAAAATGCCTAAAATATTGTATCTATGTGAGTTTTGCAAGAATCAGTTAATTTGGTAAGGTGTACAATTACATAAATTAGGGGTATACTCATAATGACAGATAACTGCTACATTCAATTTGACAGTTATTTAAACATAACTTCTAACCACACATGCAAAATAGGCTAATAAAGTCTAAAGCAATGCATCCATGTGAGTTTTACTCGAAACATACGCTATTTTAAAGTTTGCAAACACAAAAAGTAGTTTTTTTTTCATATGACAGTAATGTTCTGAAAATCCTGAGATAAAGCGAAATAAGCAATAAAAATGTTTTTCAACATATTTCCTACCCCAAACATGCAACATGTCTAATAATGCGTGAAGACATGTATCTTTGTTAGTTTTACTTGAAAAATTATCTTTTGTAAGTTTTTCAAAGAGGCAAGTTAGTTTTTTTAATGCAATATGACAGTATAACTGTCATACCAAATATGAAATATATATAAACATAACTCCAAAATTGAACATTCATTATGTCTAAAAATGCCTAAAATATTGTATCTATGTGAGTTTCACTAGAATCAGGTAATTTGGTAAGGTTTACAAATACACTTTTTTTTTTTCATAATGAAAAAAAAATTACTAGAAAAATTATCTTCTGTAAGGTTTGCCATGACGCAAGTTAGTTTTTTTAATTCAATATGACAGTATAAATGTCATACCAAATATAAAAGTTATATAAACATAACTCCAAAACTGAACATGCATTATGTCTAAAAATGACTAAAATATTACATCTATGATAGTGTTAAAAGAATCAGTTAATTTTGTAAGGTGTACAATTACATAAATTAGGGGTTTACTAATAATGACAGATAACTGCTAAATTCAATTTGACAGTTATTTAAAAATAACTTCCTAACCACACATGCAAAATAGCCTAATACAGCCTAAAACAATGCATCCTTGTGAGTTTTACTCGAAACATATGCTATTTTAAGGCTTGCAAACACAAAAAGTAATTATGCCTGGAGAAATGTATCTTTGTGAGTTTTACTGGGAAAACATTTTTTTGTAAGGTTTATAAAGACAAAAGTTAGTTGTTTTTTTAACTCAATATGATGGTATAACTGTCAAACTAAATATAAAAGTAATATAAACATAATTCCAAAACCAAACTCCTAAACCAAACTTGCAATCCGTCTTAAACTGCCTGTAATATTGAATCTATATGAGTGTCACATTCAATCTGACAGCTATTTAAACATAACTCCTAAACCACACATGCAAAATGACTAATAATGCCGAGAAAAATGTAGCTCTGTGAATTTTAATGGAAAAAAATATTTTGTAAGGTTTTTAAAATTACAAGTTTGTTATTTTTACTCAATTTCACAGTATAACTGTCATACTAAATATGAAAGTTATATACACATAACTCTAAAACCAAACTTGCAATCCGTCTAAAAATGCCTGTAATATTGAATCTATGTGAGTTTTACCAAAATCAGGTATATTGGTATGTTTAACAAATACAAAAATTAGGTTTTCCTCATAATGACAGTATATCTGCCACACTCAATATGACAGTTTTTTAAACATAACTCATAAAAAAACAAATGCAAAATGACTAATAATGCCTGGAAAAATGTATCTTTGTGAATTTTAATGAAAAAAAAATATTTTGTAAGGTTTGTAAAGACACAAATTAGTTTTTTTTTTACTTAATACAACTGTCATACTATATATGAAAGTTATATAAACATAACTCCAAAACCAAACATGTTTTATGTCTAAAAATTCCTGTAATATTGTATCTATGTGAGTTTTACCAGAATCAGGTATTTTGGTAAGGTTTACAAATACAAAAAAATAGGTTTTACTCATAATGACAATATAACTGCCACATTTAACATGACAGGTATTTAAACATAATTCCTAAACCGGTAAGGTTTACAAATACAAAAAATAGGTTTTACTCATAATGACAATATAACTGCCACATTTAACATGACAGGTATTTAAACATAATTCCTAAACCAAACATGATAAATGCCTAATAATGCCTGGAGAAATGTATCTTTGTGAGTTTTACTGGAAAATACGAATTTGTAAGGTTTATAAAGATACAAGTTAAATTTTTTACTCAATATGATGATATAACTGTCATACAAAATATGAAAGATAAATTATCATAACTCCAAAACCAATGAATCTATGTTCGTTTTACTAGAATCAGGTATTTTGGTAAGGTTTACAAAAACAAAAAATAGGTTTTACTCATAATGACAGTATAACTGCCACATTCAATATGACAGTTATGTAAACATAACTCCTAAACCACACATGCAAAATGGTTAATAATGCCTGGAGAAATGTATCTTTTTATGTTTTACAGGAAAAAAAAACAATTTTGTAAGGTTTGTAAAGACTGCGATGAGATGGCGACTTGTCCAGGGTGTACGCCGCCTTCCGCCCGATTGTAGCTTAGATAGGCTCCAGCGCCCCCCGCGACCCCAAAGGGAATACGCTGTAGAAAATGGATGGATGAATGGGTTTGTAAAGACACAAGTTATTTTTTTCTTACTCAATATGACAGTAAAACTGTCATACTAAATGTAAAAAAATTATAAACATAACTCCAAAACCAAACATGCATTATGTCTAAAAATGCCTGTAATATTGTATTCATGTGAGTTTAACTAGAATCAGTTGTTTTTGTAAGGTTTGCAAATACAAAATATTGGTTTAACTCACTATGACAGTATACTGTCACATTCAATCTGACAGTTATTTAAACATAATTCCTAAACCAAACATGTTTTATGTCCTGTAATATTGTATCTATATGAGTTTTACCAGAATCAGGTATTTTGGTAAGGTTTACAAATAAAAAAATGTATTTATTTACTCATAATGACAATATAACTGCCACACTCAACATGACAGTTATTTAAACATAATTCCTGAACCAAACATGATACATGGCTAATAATGCCTGGAAAAAATTTATCTTTGTGATGTTTACTTGGAACAAATATTTTGTAAGGTTTGTAAAGACAAAAGTTAGTTTTTTTTTACTCAATATGATGGTATAACTGTCATACTAAATATGAAAGTTATATAAACATAATTCCAAAACCAAACTCCTAAACCAAACTTGCAATATGTCTTAAACTGCCTGTAATATTTAATCTATGTGAGTTTTACCAGAATCAGGTATTTTGGTAAGGTTTACAAATACAAAACTTGGGTTTTACTCATAATGACAGTATAACTGCAACATTTGATATGACAGTTATTTAAACATAACTCCTAAACCAAACATGATAAATGGCTGGCTAATAATGCCTGGAGAAATGTATCAGTGTGAGTTTTACTGGAAACAAATAATTTGTAAGGTTTATAAAGACACAAGTTAGTTTTTTTATTGAATATGATGGTATAACTGTCATACTAAATATGAAAGTTATATAAATATAACTCCAAAACCAAACATACATTATGTCTAAAAATGCCTTTAATATTGTATCTATGTGAGTTTTACCAGAATCAGGTATTTTAGTAAGGTTTACAATTACAAAAAATAGGTTTTTATTTATAATGACACACGATACAATAACTACCCCACTCAATATGACAGTTATTTAAACATAACTCCTAAACCAAACATGATAAATGGCTAATTATGCCTGGAGAAATGTACCTTTGTGAGTTGTGGGGGGAAAAAAAATGTAACGTTTATAAAGACACAAGTTTTTTTTTTTTTTTTACTCAATATGATGGTATAACTGTCATACTAAATATGAAAGTTGTATAAACATAACTCCAAAACCAAACATGCATTATGTCTAAAAATGCCTGCAATATTGTATCTATGTGATTTTTACCAGAATCAGGTATTTTTGGTAAGGTTTACAAATACAAAAAATAGGTTATACTCATAATGACAGTATACTGTCACATTCAACCTGACAGTTATTCAAACATAACTCCTAAACCATAAATACAAAATGGCTAATAATGCCTGGAGAAATGTATCTTTGTGAGTTTTCCTGGAAAAAAAAATTTTTTTTATAAGGTTTGTAAAGACACAAGTTAGGTTTTTTTTACTTAATATGACAGTATAACTGTCATACTAAATATGAAAGTTAAATAAACATAACTCCAAAACCAAACTTGCAATCTGTCTAAAAATGCCTGTAATATTGAATCTATGTGAGTTTTATCAGAATCAGGTATTTAGGTAAGGTTTACAAATACAAAAATTGGGTTTTACTCATAATGACAGTATAACTGCCATATTCAAAATAACAGTTATTTAAACACAACTCCTAAACCAAACATGCTAAATGGCTAATAATGCCTGGAGAAATGTATCTTTGTGAATTTTACTAGAAAAAACTATTTAGTAAGGTTTGTAAAGACAAAAGTTTTTTTTTTTTACTGAATATGATGGTATAACTGGGCTTCACGGTGGAAGAGGGGTTAGTGCATCTGCGAAGGTCCTGAGTAGTCTTGGGTTCAGTCCCGGGCTCGGGATCTTTCTGTGTGGAGTTTGCATGTCCTCCCCGGGACTGCATGGGTTCCTTCCGGGTACTCCGGCTTCCTCCCACCTCCAAAGACATGCACCTGGGGATAAGTTGATTGGCAACACTAAATTGGCCCTAGTGTGTGGATGTGAGTGTGAATGTTGTCTGTCTATCTGTGTTGGCCCTGCGATGAGGTGGCGACTTGTCCAGGGTGTACCCCGCCTTCCGCCCGATTGTAGCTGAGATAGTCTCCAGCGCCCCCCGCGACCCCAAAGGGAATAACGGTAGAAAATGGATGGATGGATGGATGATGGTATAACTGTCAAATTAAATATAAAATTAATATAAACATAATTCCAAAAACAAACTCCTAAACCAAACTTGCAATCCGTCTTAAACTGCCTGTAATATTGAATCTATATGAGTTTTACCAGAATCAGGTATTTTGGTAAAGACACGAGTTAGTTTTTTTTTTTACACAATTTAACAGTATAGCTGTCATACTATATATGAAAGTTATATAAACATAACTCCAAAACCAAATATGCAATCCGTCTAAAAATGCCTGTAATATTGAATACATGTGAGTTTTATCAGAATCAGGTATTTTGGTAAGGTTTACAAAAACTAAAATTAGGTTTTACTCATAGTGACAGTATAACTGCCACACTCAATATGACAGTTAATTAAACATAACTCCTAAAACACAAATGCAAAATGACTAATAATGCCTAGAGAAAGGTATATTTGTGAATTTTACTGGAAAACAAAATTTTGTAAGGTTTGTAAAGATACAAATTATTTTTTGTTTTTTACTCAATATGATGGTATAACTTTCATACTAAATATGAAAGTTATATAAACATAACTCCAAAACCAAACATGCTTTATGTCTAAAAATCCCTGCAATATTGTATCGATGTGGGTTTTACCAGAATCAGGTATTTTGGTAAAATTTACAAATACAAAAAATAGGTTTTACTCATAATGACAGTATAACTGCCACACTCAATATGACAGTTGTTTAAACATAACTCCTAAACCAAACATGATAAAAGGCTAATTATGCCTGGAGAAATGTATCTTTGTGAGTTTTACTGGGAACATTTTGTAAGGTTTATAAAGACACAAGTTATTTTTATTTTTTTTACTCAATAGGATGGTATGACTGTCATACTAAATATAAAAGTTGTATAAACATAACTCCAAAACCAAACATGCATGATGTCTAAAAATGCCTGCAATATTGTATCTATGTGAGTTTTACCAGAATCAGGTATTTTGGTAAGGTTTACAAATACAAACATTGGGTTTTACTCATAATGAAAGTATAACTGCCATATTCAAAATAACAGTTATTTAAACATAACTCCTAAACCAAACATGCTAAATAGCTATAAATGCCTGGAGAAATGTATCTTTGTGAGTTTTACTAGAAAAAAATATTTTGTAAGGTTTGTAAAGACAAAAGTTATTTTTTTTTACTCAATATGATGGTTTAACTGTCAAACTAAATATAAAAGTAATATAAACATAATTCCAAAACCAAACTCCTAAACCAAACTTGCAATCCGTCTTAAACTGCCTGTAATATTGAATCTATATGAGTTTTACCAGAATCAGGTATTTTGGTAAGGTTTACAAATACAAAACTTGGGTTTTACAGATAATGACAGTATAACTGCATTATTTGATATGACAGTTATTTAAACATAACTCCTAAACCAAACATGATAAATGGCTAATAATGCCTGGAAAAATGTATATGAACATAACTCCAAAACCAAACATGCATTATGCCAAAAAATGCCTGTAATATTGTATCTATGTGAGTTTTACCAGAATCAGGTATTTTGGTAAGGTTTATAAATACAAAATTTAGGTTTTACTCATAATGACTGTATAACTGCCATATTCAAAATAACAGTTATTTAAACATAACTCCTAATCCAAACATGATAAATGGCTAATAATGCCTGGAGAAATGTATCATGGTGAGTTTTACTGGAAACAAATAATTTGTAAGGTTTATAAAGACACAAGTTAGTTTTTTTATTTAATATGATGGTATAACTGTCATACTAAATATGAAAGTTATATAAACATAACTCCAAAACCAAACATGCATTATGTCTAAAAATGCCTGTAATATTGTATCTATGTGAGTTTTACCAGAATCAGGTATTTTGGTTAAGGTTGACCAATACAAAAATTAGGTTTTACTCATAATGACAGTATAACTGCCACATTGACTGCCAACAAACATGCATTATGTCTAAAAATGCTTATAATTTTGTATCCATGTGAGTTTTACTAGAATCAGTTGTTTTTGTAAGGTTTACAAATACAAAATATTAGTTTTACTCATAATGACAGTATACTGTCACAATTAATCTGACAAAATGGCTAATAATGCCTAGAGGAATGTATCTTTGTGAGTTTTACTGGAAAAAATATTTTGTAAGGTTTGTAAAGACACAAGTTAGTTGTTTTTTTACACAATTTAACAGTATAGCTGTCATACTATATATGAAAGTTATATAAACATAATTCCAAAACCAAATATGCAATCCGTCTAAAAATGCCTGTAATATTGAATATATGTGAGTTTTATCAGAATCGGGTATTTTGGTTAGGTTTACGAATACAAAAATTAGGTTTTACTCAAAATGACAGTAATCTCACAAAGATACATTTCTCCAGGCATTATAGCCATTTCGCATGTGTGGTTTGGTAGTTATGTTTAAATAACTGTCAAATTGAATGTGACAGTATACTATCATGGTGAGTAAAACCAATATTTTGTAGTTGCAAACCTTACTACAACAATTGATTTTAGTAAAACTCGCATGGATACAAAATTACAGGCATTTTTAAACATAATGCATGTTTGGTTTTGGAGTTATGTTTATATATTTTTTACATTTAGTATTCCAGTTATACTGTCATATTGAGTAAAAAAAACGAACTTGTGTCTTTATAAACCTTAAAAAAAAATGTTTCCAGTAAAACTCACAAAGATACATTTCTCCAGGCATTATAGCCTATTAACCATGTTTGGTTTAGAGTTATCAATCAATCAATCAATGTTTATTTATATAGCCCTAAATCACAAGTGTCTCAAAGGGCTGCACAAGCCACAACGACATCCTCGGTACAGCCCACATAAGGGCAAGGAAAAACTCACCCCAGTGGGACGTCGATGTGAATGACTATGAGAAACCTTGGAGAGGACCGCATATGTGGGTAACACCCCCCTCTAGGGAGACCGAATGCAATGGATGTCGAGTGGGTCTAACATAATATTGTGAGAGTCCAGTCCATAGTGGATCCAGCATAACAGTAAGAGTCCAGTCCACAGTTGGGTCAGCAGGAAACCATCCCGAGCGGAGACGGGTCAGCAGCGCAGAGATGTTCCCAACCGATATACAGGCGAGCGGTCCACCCCGGGTCCCGACCCCGGACAGCCAGCACCCCATCCATGGCCACCGGATCTGTGTGTCTCCCCTTCCACAAGGGATAGGGGGGAGCAGAGGAGAAAAGAAAAGAAACGGCAGATCAACTGGTCTAAAAAAAGGGGGGCTATTCAAAGGCTAGAGTATACAAATGAGTTTTGAGATGGGACTTAAATGTTTCTACTGAGGTAGCATCTCTAACTGTTACCGGGAGGGCATTCCATAGTGCTGGAGCCCGAATAGAAAACGCTCTACAGCCCGCAGACTTTTTTTGGGCTCTGGGAATCACTAATAAGCCGGAGTTCTTTGAACGCAGATTTCTTGCCGGGACATATGGTACAATACAATCGGCAAGATAGGCTGGAGCTAGACCGTGTAGTATTTTATACGTAAGTAGTAAAACCTTAAAGTCGCATCTTAAGTGCACAGGAAGCCAGTGCAGGTGAGCCAGTATAGGCGTAATATGATCAAACTTTCTTGTTCTTGTCAAAAGTCTAGCAGCCGCATTTTGTACCAACTGTAATCTTTTAATGCTAGACATAGGGAGACCCGAAAATAATACGTTACAGTAATCGAGACGAGACGTAACGAACGCATGAATAATGATCTCAGCGTCGCTAGTGGACAAAATGGAACGAATTTTAGCGATATTACAGAGATGAAAGAAGGCCGTTTTAGTAACACTCTTAATGTGTGACTCAAAGGAGAGAGTTGGGTCGAAGATAATACCCAGATTCTTTACTGAGTCGCTTTGTGTAATTGTTTGGTTGTCAAATGTTAAGGTGGTATTATCAAATAAATGTCGGTGTTTAGCAGGACCGATAATCAGCATTTCCGTTTTCTTAGTGTTGAGTTGCAAGAAGTTAGCGGACATCCATTGTTTAATTTCATTAAGACACGCCTCCAGCTGACTACAATCCGGCGTGTTGGTCAGCTTTAGGGGCATGTAGAGTTGGGTGTCATCAGCATAGCAATGAAAGCTAACACCGTATTTGCGTATGATGTCGCCTAGCGGCAACATGTAAATACTAAAGAGTGCAGGGCCAAGAACCGAACCTTGGGGGACTCCGCACGTTACCTTAACATAGTCCGAGGTCACATTGTTATGGGAGACGCACTGCATCCTGTCAGTAAGATAAGAGTTAAACCACGACAAGGCTAAGTCTGACATACCAATACGTGTTTTGATACGCTCTAATAAAATGTTATGATCGACGGTATCGAAAGCAGCGATAAGATCAAGAAGCAGCAACATAGATGACGCATCAGAATCCATCGTTAGCAGTAGATCATTAGTCATTTTTGCGAGGGCTGTCTCCGTAGAGTGATTTGCCCTGAAACCGGATTGAAAAGGTTCACAGAGATTGTTAGACATTAAGTGTTCATTTAGCTGCTGTGCGACAATTTTTTCGAGGATTTTCGAGATAAACGGAAGGTGGGACACCGGCCGGTAGTTTACCATGAGGTCAGGATCGAGGTTAGGTCTTTTGAGCAAAGGATGAATAACCGCTTTTTTGAATGCTAGTGGAACAGTGCCAGAGGAAAGTGATAAGTTTATAATATTTAGCACTGATGGACCTAATAATACAAATAGCTCCTTAATAAGTTTCCCAGGAAATGGGTCAAGTAGACATGTTTGTTTTGTCCCATTGACACATCTTAACAATTCCTCTAGTGTTATTTCATCAAAGAGAGAGAAACTATTTTGGAGGGCGGTATCCTTCGTAGATACAGTCGTATCTGTGTTAATAGAACCCAGTTATAGCTGCGATGCATTGTCTTTAATCTCCTTTCTAATGAGTTAAATTTTCTTATTAAAGAAATCCATAAAATCATCTGCTGAGTGGGTGGAGCTATGTTTAAATAACTGTCATATTGAGTGTGGCAGATATACTGTCATTATGAGTAAAACCTATTTTTTGTATTTGTAAAATTACCAAAATAACTGAAAACTCACATGGATAAAATATTACAGTATTTTTTAGACATAAAGCATGTTTCCATCATATTGAGTAAAAAAAAAAACTAACTTGTGTCTATACAAACCTTACAAAATATTTTTTTTCCAGTAAAACTCACAAAAATACATTTCTCCAGTTATTATTAGCCATTTTGCATCTGTGGTTTAGAATTTGTGTTTAAATAACAGTCAGATTGAATGTGACAGCATACTGTCATAGTGAGTAAAACCTAATTTTTGTATTTGTAAATCTTAACAAAATACCTAATTCTAGTAAAACTCACATAGATTCAATATTACAGGCATTTTTAGACGGATTGCATGTTTGGTATTGGAGTTATGTTTATATAACTTTTACATTTATTATGACAGTTATACAAACATATTAAATAAAAAAAACTATTTTGTGTCTTATCAAACCTTACAAAATATTTTTTTTCCTGTAACATTCACAAAGATACATTTCTCCAGGCATTATTAGCCATTTTGCATGTGTGGTTTAGGAGTTATGTTAACATAACTGTCATATTGAGGGTGGCAGTTATACTGTCATTATGACTAAAACCTAATTTTTGTATTTATAAAGCTTACCAAAATTCCTGATTCTGGTAAAACTCACAATGATACAATATTACAGGCATTTTTAGACATAATGCATGTTTGGTTTTGGAGTTATGTTTATATAAATTTTTCCAGGCATTATTAGCTATTTATCATGTTTGGTTTAGGAGTTATGTTTAAATAACTGTCATATCAAATAATGCAGTTATACTGTCATTATGAGTAAAACCCAAGTTTTGTATTTGTAAACCTTACCAAAATACCTGATTCTGGTAAAACTCATATAGATTCAATATTACAGGCAGTTTAAGAAGGATTGCACGTTTGGTTTAGGAGTTTGGTTTTGGAATGATGTTTATATTACTTTTATATTTAGTTTGACAGTCATACCATCATATTGAGTAAAAAAAAAAAAAAACTTTTGTCTTTACAGACCTTACAAAATATTTTTTTCTAGTAAAACTCACAAAGATACATTTCTACAGGCATTATTAGCTATTTAGCATGTTTGGTTTAGGAGTTATGTTTAAATAACTGTTATTTTGAATATGGCAGTTATACTGTCATTATGAGTAAAACCCAATTTTTGTATTTGTAAACCTTACCAAAATACCTGATTCTGGTAAAACTCACATAGATTCAATATTCCAGGCATTTTAAGACGTATTGCAAGTTTGGTTTTGGAGTTATGTTTATTTAACTTTCATATTTAGTATGACAGTTCTACTGTCATATTAAGTAAAAAAACTAACTTGTGACTTTAAAAACCTTATAAATTGTTTTGTTTTTTTCCAGGAAAACTCACAAAGATACATTTCTCCAGGCATTATTAGCCATTTTGTATTTGTGGTTTAGGAGTTACAATATGTTTAAATAACTGTCAGATTGAATGTGACAGTATACTGTCATAGTGAGTAAAACCTAATTTTTGTATTTGTAAACCTTACCAAAAATACCTGATTCTGGTAAAAATCACATAGATACAATATTGCAGGCATTTTTAGACATAATGCATGTTTGGTTTTGGAGTTATTTTTATACAACTTTCATATTTAGTATGACAGTTATACCATCATATTGAGTAAAAAAAAAAATAACTTGTGTCTTTATAAACCTTACAATTTTTTTTCCCCCAGTAAAACTCACAAAGATACATTTCTCCAGGCATAATTAGTCATTTATCATGTTTGGTTTAGGAGTTATGCTTAAATAACTGTCATATTGAGTGTGGCAGTTATACTGTCATTATGAGTAAAACCTATGTTTTGTATTTGTAAACCTTACCAAAATACCTGATTCTGGTAAAACCCACATCGATACAATATTACAGGAATTTTTAGACATAAAGCATGTTTGGTTTTGGAGTAATGTTTATATAACTTTCATATTTAGTATGACAGTTATACCATCATATATTGAGTAAAAAAAAACTAATTTGTATATTTACAAACCTTACAAAACATTGTTTTCCAGTAAAATTCACAAATATACATTTCCCTAGGCATTAGTAGTCATTTTGCATTTGTGTTTTAGGAGCTATGTTTAATTAACTGTCATACTGAGTGTGGCAGTTATATTGTCACTATGAGTAAAACCTAATTTTTGTATTCGTAAACCTTACCAAAATACCTGATTCTGATAAAACTCACATATATTCAATATTACAGGCATTTTTAGACGGATTGCATATTTGGTTTTGGAATTATGTTTATATAACTTTCATATATAGTATGACAGCTATACTGTTAAATTGTGTAAAAAAAAACAACTAACTTGTGTCTTTACAAACCTTACAAAATATTTTTTCCAGTAAAACTCACAAAGATACATTCCTCTAGGCATTATTAGCCATTTTGTCAGATTAATTGTGACAGTATACTGTCATTATGAGTAAAACTAATATTTTGTATTTGTAAACCTTACAAAAACAACTGATTCTAGTAAAACTAACATGGATACAAAATTATAAGCATTTTTAGACATAATGCATGTTTGGTGGCAGTCAATGTGTTAGTTATACTGTCATCATGAGTAAAACTTAATTTTTGTATTTGTCAACCTTAACCAAAATACCTGATTCTGGTAAAACTCACATAGATACAACATTACAGGCATTTTTAGACATAATGCATGTTTGGTTTTGGAGTTATGTTTATATAACTTTCATATTTAGTATGACAGTTATACCATCATATTAAATAAAAAAACCTAACTTGTGTCTTTATAAACCTTACAAATTATTTGTTTCCAGTAAAACTCACCATGATACATTTCTCCAGGCATTATTAGCCATTTATCATGTTTGGATTAGGAGTGATGTTTAAATAACTGTCATATCAAATGTTGCAGTTATACTGTCATTATGAGTAAAACCCAAGTTATGTATTTGTAAACCTTACCAAAATACCTGATTCTGGTAAAACTCACATAGATTCAATATTACAGGCAGTTTAAGACAGATTGCAAGTTTGGTTTAGGAGTTTGGTTTTGGAATTATGTTTATATAACTTTCATAGTTAGTATGACAGTTATACCATCATATTGAGTAAAAAAACAACTAACTTTCGTCTTTACAAACCTTACAAAATATTTTTTTCTAGTAAAAATCACAAAGATACATTTCTCCAGGCATTATTAACCATTTTGCATGTGTGGTATAGGAGTTATGTTTACATAACTGTCATATTAAATGTGGCAGTTATACTGTCATTATGAGTAAAACCAAGTTTGTGTATATGTAAACCTTACCAAAATACCTGATTATGGTAAAACTCACATAGATACAATACTAAAGGCATTTTTAGACATAATGCATGTTCGGTTTTGGAGTTATGTTTGTATACATTTCTCCAGGCATTAATAGCCATTTATCATGTTTGGTTTAGGAGTTATGTTTAAATAACTGTCATATCAAATAATGCAGTTATACTGTCATTATGAGTAAAACCCAAGTTTACAAATGTAAACCTTACCAAAATACCTGATTCTGGTAAAACTCATATAGATTCAATATTACAGGCAGTTTAAGACGGATTGCAAGTTTGGTTTAGGAGTTTGGTTTTGGAATTATGTTTATATTACTTTTATATTTAGTTTGACAGTTAAACCATCATATTGAGTAAAAAAAAATAACTTTTGTCTTTACAAACCTTACAAAATATTTTTTTCTAGTAAAACTCACAAAGATACATTTCTCCAAGCATTTATAGCTATTTAGCATGTTTGGTTTAGGAGTTATGTTTAAATAACTGTTATTTTGAATATGGCAGTTATACTGTCATTATGAGTAAAACCTAAATTTTGTATTTATAAACCTTACCAAAATACCTGATTCTGGTAAAACTCACAAAGATACAATATTACAGGCATTTTTAGACATAATGCATGTTTGGTTTTGGAGTTATGTTCATATACATTTTTCCAGGCATTATTAGCCATTTATCATGTTTGGTTTAGGAGTTATGTTTAAATAACTGTCATATCAAATAATGCAGTTATACTGTCATAATGAGTAAAACCCAAGTTTTGTATTTTTAAACCTTACCAAAATACCTGATTCTGGTAAAACTCATATAGATTCAATATTACAGGCAGTTTAAGACGGATTGCAAGTTTGGTTTTGGAGTTATGTTTATTTAACTTTCATATATAGTATGACAGTTATACTGTCATATTAAGTAAAAAAAACTAATTTGTTTCTTTACAAACCTTATAAAAAAAAAGTTTCCAGGAAAACTCACAAAGATACATTGTTCCAGGCATTATTAGCCATTTTGTAATTGTGGTTTAGGAGTTACAGTATGTTTAAATAACTGTCAGATTGAATTTGATAGTATACTGTCATTATGAGTAAAACCCAATTTTTGTATTTGTAAACCTTACTTAAATACCTGATTCTGGTAAAATTCACATAGATTTAATATTACAGGCATTTTTAGACGTATTGCAAGTTTGGTTTTGGAGTTATGTTTATTTAACTTTCATATTTAGTATGACAGTTATACTGTCATATTAAGTACAAAAAAATAACTTGTGTCTTTACAAACCTTATAAAAACATTTTTTTTCCAGGAAAACTCACAAAGATACATTTCTCCAGGCATTATTAGCCATTTTGTATTTGTGGTTTAGGAGTTATGTTTAAATAACTGTCAGATTGAATGTGACAATATACTGTCATTATGAGTAAAACCAAATTTTTGTATTTGTAAACCTTACCAAAAATACCTGATTCTGGTAAAAAATCACATAGATACAATATTGCAGGCATTTTTAGACATAATTCATGTTTGGTTTTGGAGTTATGTTTATACAACTTTCATATTTAGTATGACAGTTATACCATCATATTGAGTAAAAAAAAACAAAAAACTTGTGTCTTTATTAATCTTACAGGGTTTTTTTTTCTCCCAAAACTCACAAAGATACATTTCTCCAGGCATAATTAGCCATTTATCATGTTTGGTTTAGGAGTTATGTTTAAATAACTGTCATTTTGAGTGGGGGAGTTATTGTATTGTGTGCCATTATAAATAAAAACCTATTTTTTGTATTTGTAAACCTTACCAAAAACCTGATTCTGGTAAAACCCACATCGATACAATATTACAGGAATTTTTAGACATAAAGCATGTTTGGTTTTGGAGCTATGTTTATATAACTTTCATATTTAGTATGAAAGTTATACCATCATATTGAGTAAAAAACAAAAAATAATTTGTATCTTTACAAACCTTACAAATATTGTCTTCCAGTAAAATTCACAAATATACCTTTCTCTAGGCATTATTAGTCATTTTGCATTTGTGTTTTAGGAGTTATGTTTAATTAACTGTCTTATTGAGTGTGGCAGTTATACTGTCACTATGAGTAAAACCTAATTTTTGTTTTTGTAAACCTTACCAAAATACCTGATTCTGATAAAACTCACATTTTGTATATTTGGTTTTGGAGTTGTGTTTATATAACTTTCATATATAGTATGACAGCTATACTGTAAAATTGTGTAAAAAAAAAAAAAAACTCGTGTCTTTACAAACCTTACAAAATAATATTTCCAGTAAAACTCACAAAGATACATTCCTCAAGGCATTATTAGCCAAATTGTCAGATTGATTGTGACAGTATACTGTCATTATGAGTAAAACTAATATTTTGTATTTGTAAACCTTACAAAAACAACTGATTCTAGTAAAACTCACATGGATACAAAATTATAGGCATTTTTAGACATCATGCATGTTTGGTGGTGGTCAATGTGGCAGTTATACTGTCATTATGAGTAAAACCTAATTTTTGTATTTTTCAACCTTAACAAAATACCTGATTCTGGTAAAACTCACATAGATACAATACTAAAGGCATTTTTAGACATAATGCATGTTTGGTTTTGGAGTTATGTTTGTATACATTTCTCCAGGCATTAATAGCCATTTAGCATGTTTGGTTCAGGAGTTATGTTTAAATAACTGTTATTTTGAATATGGCAGTTATACTGTCATTATGAGTAAAACCTAAATGTTGTATTTATAAACCTTACCAAAATACCTTATTCTGGTAAAACTCACATAGATACAATATTACAGGCATTTTTACACATAATGCATGTTTGGTTTTGGAGTTATGTTTATATACATTTTTCCAGGCATTATTAGCCATTTATCATGTTTGGTTTAGGAGTTATGTTGAAATAACTGTCATATCAAATAATGCAGTTATACTGTCATTATGAGTAAAACCCAAGTTTTGTATTTGTAAACCTTACCAAAATACCTGATTCTGGTAAAACACATATAGATTCAATATTACAGGCAGTTTAAGACGGATTGCAAGTTTGGTTTAGGAGTTTGTTTTTGGAATTATGTTTATATTACTTTTATAATTAGTTTGACAGTTATATCATCATATTGAGTAAAAAAAAAAAAACTTGTCTTTACAAACCTTACAAAATATTTTTTCTAGTAAAATTCACAAAGATACATTTCTCCAGGCATTATTAGCCATTTAGCATGTTTGGTTCAGGAGTTATGTTTAAATAACTGTTATTTCGAATATGGCAGTTAATGTCATTATGAGTAAAACCCAATTTTTGTATTTGTAAACCTTACCAAAATACCTGATTCTGGTAAAACTCACATAGATTCAATATAACAGGCATTTTTAGACGTGTTGCAAGTTTGGTTTTGGAGTTATGTTTATTTAACTTTCATATTCAGTATGACAGTTAATCTGTCATATTAAGTAAAAAAACTAATTTGTTTCTTTACAAACCTTATAAAAAAAAAAAAATTCCAGGAAAACTCAAAAAGATAAATTTTTCCAGGCATTATTAGCCATTTTGTAATTGTGGTTTAGGAGTTACAGTATGTTTAAATAACTGTCAGATTGAATGTGACAGTATACTGTCATAGTGAGTAAAACCTAATTTTTGTATTTGTAAACCTTACCAAAAATACCTGATTCTGGTAAATATCACATAGATACAATATTGCAGGCATTTTTAGACATAATGCATATTTGGTTTTGGAGTTATGTTTATACAACTTTTATATTTAGTATGACAGTTATACCATCATATTGAGTAAAGAAAAAAAAAACTTGTGTCTTTATAAACCTTACAAAAAATGTTTTCCCAGTAAAACTCACAAAGATACATTTCTCCAGGCATATTTAGCCATTTATCATGTTTGGTTTAGGAGTTATGTTTAAACAACTGTCGTATTGAGTGTGGCAGTTATAATGTCATTATGAGTAAAACCTATTTTTTGTATTTGTAAACCTTACCAAAATACCTGATTCTGGTTAAACCCACATCGATACAATATTACAGGAATTTTTAGACATAAAGCATGTTTGGTTTTGGAGTTATGTTTATATAACTTTCATATTTAGTATGAAAGTTATACCATCATATTGAGTAAAAAACAAAAAATAATTTGTATCTTTACAAACCTTACAAAATATTGTTTTCCAGTAAAATTCACAAATATACCTTTCTCTAGGCATTATTAGTCATTTTGCATTTGTGTTTTAGGAGTTATGTTTAATTAACCGTCAGATTGAGTGTGACAGTTATACTTAATGCATGTTTGGTTTTGGAGTTATGTTTATGTAACTTTTACATTTATTATGACAGTTATACAAACATATTGAATAAAAAAACCTAACTTGTGTCTTTACAAACCTTACAAAATATTTTTTTTTCCCAGTTAAACTCACAAATATACCTTTCTCCAGGCAGTATTAGACATTTAGCATGTTTAAATTAGGAGTTATGTTTAAATAACTGTAATTTTGAATGTGGCAGTTATACTGTCATTATGAGTAAAACCTACTTTTTGTATTTGTAAACCTTACCAAAATACCTGATTTTGGTCAAACTCACATAGATTTAATATTACAGGCATTTTTAAATATAATGCATGTTTGGTTTTGGAGTTATGTTTATACAACTGTCATTTTGAAGTGGTAGTTATACTGTCATTATGAGTAAAGAAACTAACTTCTGTCTTTACAAACCTTACAAAATGTTTTTTTTCCAGTTAAACTCACAAAGATACATTTCCCCAGGCATTATTAGCCATTTAACATGTTTTGTTTAGGAGTAATGTTTAAATAAGTGTCATATTGAGTGTGGCAGTTATACTGTCATTATGAGTAAAACCTATTTTTTGTATTTGTAAACCTTACCAAAATACCTGATTCTTGTAAAACCCACATCGATACAATATTACAGGAATTATTAGACATAAAGTATGTATGGTTTTGGAGTTATGTTTATATAACTTTCATATTTAGTATGACAGTTATACCATCATATTAAGTAAATAAAATTAATCTGTGTCTTTACAAACCTTACAAAATATTGTTTTCCTGTAAAATTCACAAATATACATTTCTCTAGTCATTTTTAGTCATTTTGCATTTGTGTTTTAGTAGTTATGTTTAAATAACTGTCATATTGAGTGTGGCAGTTATTCTGTCACTATGAGTGATTTGTAAACCTTACCAAAATACCTGATTCTGATAAAACTTACATATAATAAATATTATAGACATTTTTAGACGGATTGCATGTTTGGTTTTGGAGTTATGTTTATAAAACTTTCATATATAGTATGACAGCTATACTGTAAAATTAAGTTAAAAAAAACTAGCGTGTGTCTTTACAAACCTTACAAAATATTTGTTCCAGTAAAATTCACAAAGATTCATTCCTCCAGGCATTATTAGCCATTTTGTCAGATTGATTGTGACAGTATACTCTCATTATGAGTAAAACTAATATTTTGTATTTGTAAAACTTACAAAAACAACTAATTCTAGTAAAACTCACGTACATAAAAAATTATAGGAATTTTTAGACATAATGCATGTTTGGTTTTGGAGTTATGTTTAAATAAATGTCATATTGAATGTGGCAGTATACTGTCATTATGACAGTATACTGTTGACAAAGTTGTATTTGTCACCTTTACCAAAATACCTGATTCTGGTAAAACCAAAAAAGATACAATATTACAGGCATTTTTAGACAAAATGCATTTTGGTTTTGGAGTTATGTTTATATAACTTTCATATTTAGTATGACAGACAGTTCATCATATTAAAAAAATAATAATAATTTGTGTCTTTATAAACCTTACACATTATTTTTTTCCAGTAAAACTCACAAAGATACATTTCTCCAGGCATTATTAGTCATTTATCATGTTTGGTTTAGGAGTCATGTCATACCTGTCATATCAAATGTTGCAGTTATACTGTCATTATGAGTAAAACCCAAGTTTTGTATTTATAAACCTTACCAAAAAACCTGATTCTGGCAAAACTCACATAGATTCAATATAACAGGCAGTTTAAGACAGACTGCAAGTTTGGTTTAGGAGTTTGGTTTTGGAATTATGTTTATCTAACTTTCATATTTAGAATGACAGAAATACCATCATATTGAGTAAAAAAAACAACTAACTTTTGTCTTTACAAACCTTACAAAATACTTTTTTTCTAGTAAAAGTCACAAAGATTCATTTCTCCAGACATTATTAGCCATTTAGCATATTTGGTTTAGGAGTTTTGTTTAAATAACTGTTATTTTGAATATGGCAGTTATACTGTCATTATGAGTAAAACCCAATTTTTGTATTTGTAAACCTTACCAAAATAACCGATTCTGGTAAAACTCACATATATTCAATATTACAGGCTTTTTTAGACAGATTGCAAGTTTGGTTTTGGTGTTATATCTATTCAACTTTCATATTTAGTATGACAGTTATACTGTCATATTGAGTAAAAAAAAGCTAACTTGTGTCTTTACAAACCTTACAAACTATTTTTTTCCTGTAAAACTTACAAAGATACATTTCTCCAGGCAGTATTTGACATTTTGCTTGCATGGTTTAGGAGTTATGTTTAAATAACAGTCAGATTGAATGTGACAGTATAATGTCATAGTAGTTTTTTACTCAATATGCCAGTAATGTTCTTAAAATCCTGAGATAATGCGAAAAAAGCAATAAAAATGTTTTTCAACATAATTCCTACACCAAACATGCAACATGTCTAATAATGCCTGAAGACATGTATCTTTGTTAATTTTACTAGAAAATGTATCTTTTGTAAGTTTTGCAACGACGCACGTTAGTTTTTTTAATTCAATATAACAGTATAACTGTCAAACTAAATGTAAAAGTTATTTAAACATAACTCCAAAACTGAACATGCATTATGTCTAAAAATGCCTAAAATATTGTATCTATGTGAATTTTACAAATACAAAAATTGGGTTTTTCTCATAATGACAGTATACCTGCTATATTCAATTTTACAGTTATTTAAACATAACTTCCTAACCACACATGTAAATAGGTTAATAAAGCCTAAAACAATGCATCCTTGTGAGTTTTACTCGAAACATTTGCTATTTTAAGGCTTGCAAACACAAAAAGTAGTTTTTTACTCATTATGACAGTAATGTTCTACAAATCCTGAGATAATGCGAAATAAGCAATAAAAATGTTTTTCATCATAATTCCTACACCAAACATGCAACATGTCTAATAATGCATGGATACATGTATCTTTGTTAGTTTTACTAGAAAAATTATCTTTTGTAAGTTTTACAAAGACTCAAGTTAGTTTTTTTAATCCAATATGACAGTATAACTGTCATACCAAATATGAAAGTTATATAAACATAACTCCAAAACTGAACATGCATTATGTCTAAAAATGCCTAAAATATTGTATCTATGTGAGTTTTACAAGAATCAGTTATTTTGGTAAGGTGTACAATTACATAAATTAGGGGTTTACTCATAATGACAGTTAACTGCTACATTCAATTTGACTGTTATTTAAACATAACTCCCTAACCACACATGCAAAATAGGTTAATAAAGCCTAAAACAATGCATCCTTGTGAGTTTTACTCGAAACATATGCTATTTTAGGCTTGCAAACACAAAAAGCAGTTTTTTACTCATTTTGACAGTAATGTTCTTAAAATCCTGAGATAATGCAAATTAAGCAATAAAAATGTTTTTCAACATAATTCCTACACCAAACATGCAACATGTCTAATAATGCCTGAAGACATGTATCTTTGTTAGTTTTACTAGAAAAATTATCTTTTGTAAGTTTTGCAAAGAGGCAAGTAAGTTTTTTTAATTCAATATGACAGTATATTTGTCATACCAAATATGAAAGTTATATAAACATAACTCCAAAACTGAACATGCATTATGTCTAAAAATGCCTAAAATATTGTATCTATGTGAGTTTTACAAGAATCAGTTATTTTGGTAAGGTGTACAATTACATAAATTAGGGGTTTACTCATAATGACAGTTAACTGCTACATTCAATTTGACTGTTATTTAAACATAACTCCCTAACCACACATGCAAAATAGGTTAATAAAGCCTAAAACAATGCATCCTTGTGAGTTTTACTCGAAACATATGGTATTTTAGGCTTGCAAACACAAAAAGTAGTTTTTTACTCATTTTGACAGTAATGTTCTTAAAATCCTGAGATAATGCAAAATAAGCAATAAAAATGTTTTTCAACATAATTCCTACACCAAACATGCAACATGTCTAATAATGCCTGAAGACATGTATCTTTGTTAGTTTTACTAGAAAAATTATATTTTGTAAGTTTTGCAAAGAGTCAAATAAGTTTTTTAAATTCAATATAACAGTATAAATGTCATACCAAATATGAAAGTTATATAAACATAACTCCAAAATTGAACATGCATTATGTCTAAAAATGCCTAAAATATTGTATCTATGTGAGTTTTACCAGAATCAGGTAATTTGGTAAGGTTTAAAAATACAAAAATTGTTTTTTTTTCATAATGACAGTATAACTGCTACATTCAATTTGACTGTTATTTAAACATAACTTCCTAATCGGTCATGCAAATAGGTTAATAAAGCCTAAAACAATGCATCCTTGTGAGTTTTACTCGAAACATTTGCTAATTTAAGGCTTGCAAACACAAAAAGTAGTTTTTTACTCATTATGACGGTAAAGTTCTGAAAATCCTGAGATAATGAGAAATAAGCAATAAAAATGTTTTTCAACATAATTCCTACACCAAACATGCAACATGTCTAATAATGCCTGAAGACATGTATCTTTGTTAGTTTTACTAGAAAAAATATCTTTTGTAAGTTTTGCAAAGAGGCAAGTTAGTTTTTTTAATGCAATATGACAGTATAACTGTCATACCAAATATGAAAGTTATATAAACATAACTCCAAACCTAAACATGCATTATGTCTAAAATTGCCTGTAATATTGTATATATGTGAGTTTCACCAGAATCAGGTAATTTGGTAAGGTTTACAAATACAAATTTTTTTTTTTTTCATAATGACAGTATAACTGCTACATTCAATTTGACTGTTATTTAAACATAACTTCCTAATCACACATGCAAATAGGTTAATAAAGCCTAAAACAATGCACCCTTGTGAGTTTTACTCGAAACATATGCTATTTTAAGGCTTGCAAACACAAATAGTAGTTTTTTACTCATTATGACAGTAATGTTCTTAAAATCCTGAGATAATGCGAAATAAGCAATAAAAATGTTTTTCAACATAATTCCTACACCAAACATGCAACATGTCTGATAATGCGTGAAGATATGTAACTTTGTTAGTTTTACTAGAAAAATTATATTTTGTAAGTTTTGCAAAGAGGCAAGTTAGTTTTTTTAATTCAATATGACAGTATAACTGTCATACCAAATATGAAATATATATAAACATAACTCTAAAATTGAACATGCATTATGTCTAAAAATGCCTAAAATATTGTATCTATGTGAGTTTTACCAGAATCAGGTAATTTGGTAAGGTTTAAAAATACAAAAAAAATTTTTTTTTCATAATGACAGTATAACTGCTGCATTCAATTTGACTGTTATTTAAACATAACTTCCTAATCACACATGCAAATAGGTTAATAAAGCCTAAAACAATGCATCCTTGTGAGTTTTACTCGAAACATTTGCTAATTTAAGGCTTGCAAACACAAAAAGTAGTTTTTTACTCATTATGACAGTAAAGTTCTGAAAATCCTGAGATAATGAGAAATAAGCAATAAAAATGTTTTTCAACATAATTCCTACACCAAACATGCAACATGTCTAATAATGCCTGAAGACATGTATCTTTGTTAGTTTTACTAGAAAAAATATCTTTTGTAAGTTTTGCAAAGAGGCAAGTTAGTTTTTTTAATGCAATATGACAGTATAACTGTCATACCAAATATGAAAGTTATATAAACATAACTCGAAACCTAAACATGCATTATGTCTAAAATTGCCTGTAATATTGTATATATGTGAGTTTCACCAGAATCAGGTAATTTGGTAAGGTTTACAAATACAAATTTTTTTTTTTTTCATAATGACAGTATAACTGCTACATTCAATTTGACTGTTATTTAAACATAACTTCCTAATCACACATGCAAATAGGTTAATAAAGCCTAAAACAATGCACCCTTGTGAGTTTTACTCGAAACATATGCTATTTTAAGGCTTGCAAACACAAAAAGTAGTTTTTTACTCATTATGACAGTAATGTTCTTAAAATCCTGAGATAATGCGAAATAAGCAATAAAAATGTTTTTCAACATAATTCCTACACCAAACATGCAACATGTCTGATAATACGTGAAGATATGTAACTTTGTTAGTTTTACTAGAAAAATTATATTTTGTAAGTTTTGCAAAGAGGCAAGTTAGTTTTTTTAATTCAATATGACAGTATAACTGTCATACCAAATATGAAATATATATAAACATAACTCTAAAATTGAACATGCATTATGTCTAAAAATGCCTAAAATATTGTATCTATGTGAGTTTTACCAGAATCAGGTAATTTGGTAAGGTTTAAAAATACAAAAATTGTTTTTTTTTCATAATGACAGTATAACTGCTACATTCAATTTGACTGTTATTTAAACATAACTTCCTAATCACACATGCAAATAGGTTAATAAAGCCTAAAACAATGCATCCTTGTGAGTTTTACTCGAAACATTTGCTATTTTAAGGCTTGCAAACACAAAAAGTAGTTCTTCACTCATTATGACAGTAAAGTTCTTAAAATCCTGAGATAATGAGAAATAAGCAATAAAAATGTTTTTCAACATAATTCCTACACCAAACATGCAACATGTCTAATAATGCCTGAAGACATGTATCTTTGTTAGTTTTACTAGAAAAAATATATTTTGTAAGTTTTGCAAAGAGGCAAGTTAGTTTTTTTAATGCAATATGACAGTATAACTGTCATACCAAATATGAAAGTTATATAAACATAACTCCAAAACTAAACATGCATTATGTCTAAAAATGCCTAAAATATTGTATCTCTGAGAGTTTTAAAAGAATCAGTTAATTTGGTAAGGTGCACAATTACATAAATTAGTGGTTTACTCATAGTGACAGTTAACTGCTACATTCAATTTGACTGTTATTTAAGCTTAACTCCCTAACCACACATGCAAATAGGTTAAAAAAGCCTGAAACAATGCATCCTTGTGATTTTTACTCGAAACATATGCTATTTTAAGGCTTGCAAACACAAAAAGTAGTTTTTTACTCATTATGACAGTAATAAATGGCTAATTATGCCTGGAGAAATGTATCTTTGTGAGTTTTACTGGGAAAATATTTTTTTGTAAGGTTTGTGAAGACACAAGTTATTTTTTTTTTACTCAATATGATAGTATAACTGTCATACTAAATATAAAAGTTGTATAAACATAACTCCAAAACCAAACATGCATTATGTCTAAAAATGCCTGCAATATTGTATCTATGTATATTTTTACCAGAATCAGGTATTTTTGGTAAGGTTTACAAATACAAAAATTAGGTTTTACTCACTATGACAGTATACTGTCACATTCAATCTGACAGTTATTTAAACATACTGTAACTCCTAAACCACAATTACAAAATGGCTAATAATGCCAGGAAAAATGTATCTTTGTGAGTTTTCCTGGAAAACGTTTTTTTTATAAGGTTTGTAAAGAAACAAGTTAGTTTTTTCACTTAATATGACAGTTTAACTGTCATACTAAATATGAAAGTTAAATAAACATTACTCCAAAACCAAACTTGCAATACGTCTACAAATGCCTGTAATATTGAATCTATGTGAGTTTGACCAGAATCAGGTATTTTTTTGTAAGGTTTACAAATACAAAAATTGGGTTTTACTCATAATGACAGTATAACTGCCATATTCAAAATAACAGTTATTTAAACATAACTCCTAAACCAAACATGCTAAATGGCTAATAATGCCTGGAGAAATGTATCTTTGCGAGTTTTACTAGAAACAAATATTTTTAAGGTTTGTAAAGAAATGTTTTTTTTTTTTTTTACTCAATACGATGGTATAACTGTCTCTCTGAGCTGCCACCTTAACGTGGTAGAGGAGTTTGCGTGTCCCAATGATCCTAGGAGCTGTGTTGTCCCTGGTAGGGTCTCCCAAGACAAACTGGTCCTATGAGGGATCAGACAAAGAGCAGCTCGAAGACCTCCATGAATAATAAAAAACAAGGACCCAGATTTCCCTCGCCCGGACGCGGGTCACCGGGACCCCCTCTGGAGCCAGGCCCGGAGGTGGGGCACGATGGCGAGCGCCTGACATGGGGCCCGGCCGGGCACAGCCCGAAGAGGCAACGTGGGTCCCCCCTCCAATGGGCTCACCATCCATAGCAGGGGTCATAGAGGTTGGGTGCGATGTGAGCTGGGCGGCAGCCGAAGGCAGGGCACTTGGCGGTCCGATCCTCGGCTACAGAAGCTAGCTCTTGGGACGTGGAACGTCACTTCGCTGGGGGGGAAGGAGCCTGAGCTAGTGCGCGAAGTGGAGAAGTTCCGGTTAGATATAGTCGGACTCACTTCGACGCACAGCAAGAGCTCTGGAACCAGTTCTCTCGAGAGGGGCTGGACTCTCTTCCACTCTGGTGTTGCCGGCAGTGAAAGGCGACGGGCTGGGGTGGCAATTCTTGTTTCCCCCCGGCTCAGAGCCTGTACGTTGGAGTTCAACCCGGTGGACGAGAGGGTAGCTTCCCTCCGCCTTCGGGTGGGGGAACGGGTCCTGACTGTGGTTTGCGCTTACGCGCCAAACCGCAGCTCAGAGTACCCACCCTTTTTGGATTCACTCGAGGGAGTACTTGAGAGTGCTCCCCCGGGTGATTCCCTCATGCTACTGGGGGACTTCAATGCTCATGTTGGCAACGACAGTGAAACCTGGAGAGGCGTGATTGGGAAGAATGGCTGCCCGGATCTGAACCCGAGCGGTGTTTTGTTATTGGACTTTTGTGCCCGTCACAGATTGTCCATAACGAACACCATGTTCAAACATAAGGGTGTCCATATGTGCACTTGGCACCAGGACACCCTAGGCCGCAGTTCCATGATCGACTTTGTAGTTGTGTCATCGGATTTGCGGCCTCATGTTTTGGACACTCGGGTGAAGAGAGGGGCGGAGCTTTCTACCGATCACCACCTGTTGGTGAGTTGGCTGCGATGGTGGGGGAGGATGCCGGACAGACCTGGCAGGCCCAAACGCATTGTGAGGGTTTGCTGGGAACGTCTGGCAGAGTCTCCTGTCAGAGAGAGTTTCAATTCCCACCTCCGGAAGAACTTTGAACATGTCACGAGGGAGGTGCTGGACATTGAGTCCGAATGGACCATGTTCCGCGCCTCTATTGTCGAGGCGGCTGATTGGAGCTGTGGCCGCAAGGTAGTTGGTGCTTGTCGTGGCGGTAATCCTAGAACCCGTTGGTGGACACCGGCGGTGAGGGATGCCGTCAAGCTGAAGAAGGAGTCCTATCGGGTTCTTTTGGCTCATAGGACTCCTGAGGCAGCGGACAGGTACCGACAGGCCAAGCGGTGTGCGGCTTCAGCGGTCGCAGAGGCAAAAACTCGGACATGGGAGGAGTTCGGGGAAGCCCTGGAAAATGACTTCCGGACGGCTTCGAAGCAATTCTGGACCACCATCCGCCGCCTCAGGAAGGGGAAGCAGTGCACTATCAACACCGTGTATGGCGAGGATGGTGTTCTGCTGACCTCGACTGCGGACTGTGGATCGGTGGAGGGAATACTTCGAAGACCTCCTCAATCCCACCAACACGTCTTCTTATGAGGAAGCAGTGCCTGGGGAATCTGTGGTGGGCTCTCCTATTTCTGGGGCTGAGGTTGCTGAGGTAGTTAAAAAGCTCCTCGGTGGCAAGGCCCCAGGGCTAGATGAGATCCGCCCGGAGTTCCTTAAGGCTCTGGATGCTGTGGGGCTGTCTTGGTTGACAAGACTCTGCAACATCGCGTGGACATCGGGGGCAGTACCTCTGGATTGGCAGACCGGGGTGGTGGTTCCTCTCTTTAAGAAGGGGAACCGGAGGGTGTGCTCTAACTATCGTGGGATCACACTCCTCAGCCTTCCCGGTAAGGTCTATTCAGGTGTAGTGGAGAGGAGGCTACGCCGGATAGTCGAACCTCGGATTCAGGAGGAACAGTGTGGTTTTCGTCCTGGTCGTGGAACTGTGGACCAGCTCTATACTCTCGGCAGGGTCCTTGAGGGTACATGGGAGTTTGCCCAACCAGTCTACATGTGTTTTGTGGACTTGGAGAAGGCATTCGACCGTGTCCCTCGGGAAGTCCTGTGGGGAGTGCTCAGAGAGTATGGGGTATCGGACTGTCTGATTGTGGCAGTCCGCTCTCTGTATGCTCAGTGCCAGAGCTTGGTCCGCATTGCCGGCAGTAAGTCGGACACGTTTCCAGTGAGGGTTGGACTCCGCCAAGGCTGCCCTTTGTCACCGATTCTGTTCATAACTTTTATGGACAGAATTTATAGGCACAGTCAAGGCGTTGAGGGGATCTGGTTTGGTGGCTGCAGGATTAGGTCTCTGCTTTATGCAGATGATGTGGTCCTGTTGGCTTCATCTGGCCAGGATCTTCAGCTCTCACTGGATCGGTTCGCAGCCGAGTGTGAAGCGACTGGGATGGACCATGGACTCGGACCTCCAAGTCCCAGTGCATGGTTCTCGCTCGGAAAAGGGTGGAGTGCCATCTCCGGGTTGGGGAGGAGATCTTGCCCCAAGTGGAGGAGTTCAAGTACCTCGGAGTCTTGTTCACGAGTGAGGGAAGAGTGGATCGTGAGATCGACAGGCGGATCGGTGCGGCGTCTTCAGTAATGCGGACGCTGTATCGATCCGTTGTGGTGAAGAAGGAGCTGAGCCGGAAGGCAAAGCTCTCGATTTACCGGTCGATCTACGTTCCCATCCTCACCTATGGTCATGAGCTTTGGGTTATGACCGAAAGGACAAGATCACGGGTACAAGCGGCCGAAATGAGTTTCCTCCGCCGGGTGGCGGGGCTCTTCCTTAGAGATAGGGTGTGAGAAGCTCTGCCATCCGGGGAGAGCTCAAAGTAAAGCCGCTGCTCCTCCACATCGAGAGGAGCCAGATGAGGTGGTTCGGGCATCTGGTCAGGATGCCCCCCGAACGCCTCCCTAGGGAGGTGTTTAGGGCACGTCCGACCGGTAGGAGGCCACGGGGAAGACCCAGGACACGTTGGGAAGACGTTGTCTCCCGGCTGGCCTGGGAACGCCTCGGGGTCCCACAGGAAGAGCTGGACGAAGTGGCTGGGGAGAGGGAAGTCTGGGCTTCCCTGCTTAGGCTGCTGCCCCCGCGACCCGACCTCGGATAAGCGGAAGAAGATGGATGGATGGATGGATAAATATAAAAGTAATATAAACATCATTCCAAAACCAAACTCCTAAACCAAACTTGCAATCCGTCTTAAACTGCCTGTAATATTGAATCTATATGAGTTTTACCAGAATCAGGTATTTTGGTAAGTTTTACAAATACAAAACTTGGGTTTTACTCATAATGACAGTATAACTGCATTATTTGATATGACAGTTATTTAAACATAACTCCTAAACCAAACATGATAAATAGCTAATAATGCCTGGAAAAATGTATATAAACATAACTCCAAAACCAAACATGCATTATGTCTAAAAATGCCTGTAATATTGTATCTATGTGAGTTTTACCAGAATCAGGAATTTTGGTAAGGTTTATAAATACAAAAATTAGGTTTTACTCATAATGACAGTATAACTGCCACCCTCAATATGACGGTTATGTTAACATAACTCCTAAACCACAAATGCAAAATGGCTAATAATGCCTGGAGAAATGTATCTTTGTGAGTTTTACAGGAAAAAAAATATTTTGTAAGGTTTGATAAGACACAATATAGTTTTTTTTTATTCAATATGTTTGTATAACTGTCATAATAAATGTAAAAGTTATATAAACATAACTCCAATACCAAACATGCAATCCGTCTAAAAATGCCTGTAATATTGAATCTATGTGAGTTTTACTAGAATCAGTTATTTTGTTAAGGTTTACAAATACAAAAATTAGGTTTTACTCACTATGACAGTATACTGTCACATTCAATCTGACTGTTATTTAAACACAAATTCTAAACCACGGATGCAAAGTGGCTAATAATAACTGGAGAAATGTATTTCTGTGAGTTTTACTGGAAAAAAAATATTTTGTAAAGTTTGTATAGACACAAGTTAGTTTTTTTTACTCAATATGATGGAAACATGCTTTATGTCTAAAAAAAATCCTGTAATATTTCATCCATGTGAGTTTTATCAGAATAAGTTATTTTGGTAATTTTACAAATACAAAAAATAGGTTTTACTCATAATGACAGTATATCTGCCACACGCAATATGACAGTTATTTAAACATAACTCTAAACCAAACATGGTTAATGGCTTATCATGCCTGGAGAAATGTATCTTTGTGAGTTTTACTGGAAAACATTTTTTTTTAAGGTTTATAAAGACACAAGTTAGTTTTTTTTACTCAATATGACAGTATAACTCTAATACTAAATGTAAAACATATATAAACATAACTCCAAAACAAAACATGCATTATGTTTAAAAATGCCTGTAATTTTGTATCCTTGCGAGTTTTACGAAAATCAATTGTTGTAGTATGGTTTGCAATTACAAAATATTGGTTTTACTCACCATGATAGTATACTGTCACATTCAATTTGACAGTTATTTAAACATAACTACCAAACCACACATGCAAAATGGCTATAATGCCTGGAGAAATGTATCTTTGTGAGATTACTGGAAAAACATATTTTGTAAGGTTTGTAAAGAACCAATTTAGTTTTTTTTACTTAATATGATGAGGTGGCGACATTTCCAGGGTGTACCCCGCCTTCCGCTCGATTGTAGCTGACATAGGCTCCAGCGCCCCCCGCGACCCCGAAGGGAATAAGCGGTAGAAAATGGATGGATGGATGGACATCCGATAAAAAATGCCTGTAATATTGTATCACTCCTCTCTGAGCTGCCACCTTAACGTGGTAGAGGAGTTTGCGTGTCCCAATGATCCTAGGAGCTATGTTGTCCGGGGGCTTTATGCCCCCTGGTAGGGTCTCCCAAGACAAACTGGTCCTAGGTGAGGGATCAGACAAAGAGCAGCTCGAAGACCTCCATGAAATATAAAAAACAAGGACCCAGATTTCCCTCGCCCGGACGCGGGTCACCGGGGCCCCCCTCTGGAGCCAGGCCCGGAGGTGGGGCACGATGGCGAGCACCTGGTGGCCGGGCCTGCCCCCATGGGGCCCGGCCGGGCACAGCCCGAAGAGGCATCGTGGGTCCCCCCTCCAATGGGCTCACCACCCATAGCAGGGGTCATGGAGGTCGGGTGCAATGTGAGCTGGGCGGCAGCCGAAGGCAGGGCACTTGGCGGTCCGATCCTCGGCTACAGAAGCTAGCTCTTGGGACGTGGAACGTCACCTCGCTGGGGGGGAAGGAGCCTGAGCTAGTGCGCGAGGTGGAGAAGTTCCGGTTAGATATAGTCGGACTCACTTCGACTGGTTTGGTGGCTGCAGGATTAGGTCTCTGCTTTTTGCAGATGATGTGGTCCTGATGGCTTCATCTGGCCAGGATCTTCAGCTCTCACTGGATCGGTTCGCAGCCGAGTGTGAAGCGACTGGGATGAGAATCAGCACCTCCAAGTCCGAGTCCATGGTTCTCGCCCGGAAAAGGGTGGAGTGCCATCTTCGGGTTGGGGAGGAGATTTTGCCCCAAGTGGAGGAGTTCAAGTACCTCGGAGTCTTGTTCACGAGTGGGGGAAGAGTGGATCGTGAGATCGACAGGCGGATCGGTGCGGCGTCTTCAGTAATGCGGACGCTGTATCGATCCGTTGTGGTGAAGAAGGAGCTGAGCCGGAAGGCAAAGCTCTCAATTTACCGGTCGATCTACGTTCCCATCCTCACCTATGGTCATGAGCTTTGGGTTATGACCGAAAGGACAAGATCACGGGTACAAGCGGCCGAAATGAGTTTCCTCCGCCGGGTGGCGGGGCTCTCCCTTAGAGATAGGGTGAGAAGCTCTGCCATCCGGGAGGAGCTCAAAGTAAAGCCGCTGCTCCTCCACATCGAGAGGAGCCAGATGAGGTGGTTCGGGCATCTGGTCAGGATGCCACCCGAACGCCTCCCTAGGGAGGTGTTTATGGCACGTCTGACCGGTAGGAGGCCGCGGGGAAGACCCAGGACACATTGGGAAGACTATATCTCCCGGCTGGCCTGGGAACGCCTCGGGGTCCCCTGGGAGGAGCTGGACGAAGTGGCTGGGGAGAGGGAAGTCTGGGCTTCCCTGCTTAGGCTGCTGCCCCCGCGACCCGACCTCGGATAAGCGGAGGAAGATGGATGGATGGATATTGTATCAATGTGAGTTTTACTAAAATCAGTTGTTTTTGTAAGTTTTGCAAATACAAAATATTGGTTTTACTCACTATGACAGTGTACTGTCACATTCAATCTGACAGCTATTTAAACATAACTCCTAAACCACACATGCACAATGACTAATAATGCCGAGAAAAATGTATCTCTCTGAATTTTATTGGGAAAAAAATATTTTTTAAGGTTTTTAAAATTACAAGTTTGTTATTTTTTACTCAATTTGACAGTATAACTGTCATACTAAATATGAAAGTTATATACACATAACTCTAAAACCAAACTTGCAATCCGTCTAAAAATGCCTGTAATTATGAATCTATGTGAGTTTAACCAAAATCAGGTATTTTGGTAAGGTTTACAAATACAAAAATTAGGTTTTACTCATAATGACAGTATAACTGCCACAAGCAATATGACAGTTTTTTAATCATAACTCCTAAAAAAACAAATGCAAAATGACTAATAATGCCTGGAAAAATGTATCTTTGTGAAATTTAATGAAAAAAAAATATTTTGTAAGGTTTGTAAAAACACAAATTAGTTTTTTTACTCAATATGATGGTATAACTGTCATACTAAATATGAAAGTTGTATAAACATAACTGCAAAACCAAACATGTTTTATGTCTATGTGTAATATTGTATCTATGTGAGTTTTACCAGAATCAGGTATTTTGGTAAGGTTTACAAATACAAAAATTAGGTTTTACTCACTATGACAGTATACTGTCACATTCAATCTGACAGTTATGTAAACATAACTCCTAAACCACACATGCAAAATGGCTAATAATGCCTGGAGAAATGTATCTTTGTGAGTTTTACTAGGAAAAACAATTTGTAAGGTTTGTAAAGACACACGTTAGTTTTTTTTACTCAATATGACAGTATAACTGTCATACTACATGCAGAAAATATATAAACATGACTCCAAAACCAAACTTGCAATCCATCTAAAAATGTCTGTAATATTGAATCTATGTGAGTTTTACCAAAATGAGGTATTTTGGTAAGGTTGACAAATAAAAAAAATAGGTTTTACTGATAGTGACATTATAAGTGCCACACTCAATATGACAGTTATTTAAACATAAGTCATAAACGACACATGAAAATGGCTATTAAACCTGGAGAAATGTATCTTTGTTAGTTTTACTAGAGTAATGATCTTTTGTAAGGTTTACAAAGACACAAGTTTTTTTACTCAATATGACGGTATAACTGTCAAACTAAAAAAAGTTATAGAAACATAACTCCAAAACCAAACTCAAAAACCAAACATGCAATCCATTTAAAAATGCCTGTAATATTAAATATATGTGAGTTTTATCAGAATCAGGTATTTTGGTAAGGTTTACAATACCAAAATTAGGTTTTACTCATAATGACAGTATAACTGCCACGCTCAATATGACAGTTATTTAAACATAACTCCTAAAACACACATGCAAAATGACTAATAATGCGTGGAAAAATGTATCTTTGTGATTTTTACTGGAAAAAAATATTTTGTAAGGTTTGTAAAGATACTGTTTTTTGTTTTTTTTTAACTCAATATGATGGTATAACTGTCATACTAAAAATGAAAGTTTTATAAACATAACTCCAAAACCAAACTTGCAATTCGTAAAAAAAATGGCTGTAATATTGAATATATTTGATTTTTACCAGAATCAGGTATTTTGGTAAGGATTACAAATACAAAAATTAGGTTTTACTCATATTGACGGATAACCGCCAAATTTTTTTAAACACAACTCATAAACAAAACATGCTAAATGGCTAATAATGCCTGGAGAAAAGTATCTTTGTGAGTTTTACTGGAAAAAAATAAATAAAAATTGTAAGGTTTGTAAAGACACAAGTTAGTTTTTTCTAACTCAAAAAGACAGTATAACTGTCATACTAAATGGAAAAGTTATATAAACGTAACTCCAAAACCAAACATGCATTATGTCTAAGAATGCCTGAAATGATGTATCCATGTGAGTTATACTAGAATCAGTTGTTTTTGTAAGTTTTGCAAATACAAAATATTGGTTTTACTCACTATGACAGTATACTGTCACATTCGATCTGACAGTTATTTAAACATAACTCCTAAACCACATATTCAAAATGACTAATAATGCCTGGAGAAATGTATCTCTGTGAATTCTTCTGGAAAAAAATATTTTTTACAACACAATTTTTTTTTACTCAAAATGACAGCAGTATACTGTCATAGTGAGTAAAACCTTATTTTTGTATTTGTAAACCTTACCAAAATACCTGATTGTAGTAAAACTCACATAGATACAATATTACAGGCATTTTTTGAACATAATGCAAGTTTGGTTTTGGAGTTATGTTTATATAACTTTCATATTTAGTATGACAGTTTTACTGTCATATTAAGTAAAAAACAAAACTAACTTGTGTCTTTACAAACCTTACAAAATTTTTTTTTTTTTTTTTTCAGTAAAACTCACAAAGGCATTATTAGTCATTTTGTATGTGTGGTTTAGGAGTTATGTTTAAATAACTGTCAGATTGAATGTGACAGCATACTGTCATAGTGAGTCAATTCAATATTTTCTATTTTCAAACCTTAAAAAAACAACTGATTCTAGTAAAACTCACATGGATACAATGTTACAGGCATTTTTAGACATAATGCATGTTTGGTTTTGGAGTTTTGTTTATATACATTTTACATTTAGTATGACAGTTATACTGTCATATGGAGTAAAAAACAACTAACTTGTGTCTTTACAAACCTTACTAAAATGTTGTTTTTTTCAGGAAAACTCACAAAGATGCATTTCTCCAGTCATTATTAGCCATTTAGCATGTTTGGTTTAGGAGTTATGTTTAAATAACTGTCATTTTGAACGTTGCAGTTATACTGTCATTATGAGTAAAACCAAATTTTTGTATTTGTAAACCTTACCAAAATCCCTGTTTGTGGTAAAACTCACATAGATTCAATATTACATGCATTTTTAGACGGATTGCATGTTTGGTTTTGAAGTTATGTTTATATAACTTTCAAATTTAGTAAGACAGTTATACCATCATATTGAATAAAAAAAAAAAACTTGTGTCCGAACAAACCTTACAAAATATTTTTTTTCCAGTAAAACTCACAAAAAAAAATTTCTCCAGGCAATATTAGCCATTTTGCATGTGTGGTTTAGGAGTTATGTTTAAATAACTGTCATATTGAATGTAACAGTATACTGTCATAGTGAGTAAAACCAATATTTTGTATTTGAAAACCTTACAAAAACAACTGATTCTACTAAAACTCACATGGATACAATATTACAGGCATTTTTAGACATAATGCATGTTTGTTTTTGGAGTTATAATTATATAACTTTTACATTTAGTATGACAGTTATACTGTCATATTGAGTAAAAAAAAAAAAAAAACTTGTGTCTTTAAAAACCTTACAAAATATTTTTTTTTCCCAGTAAAACTCACAAAGATAAATTTTTCCAGGCATTATTAGCCATTTTGCATGTGAGGTTTAGGAGTTATATTTAAATAACTGTCATATTGCGTGTGGCAGTTATACTGTCATTATGAGTAAAACCTAATTGTTGTATTTGTGAACCTTACCAAAATACCTGTTTGTGGTAAAACTCACATAGATTCAATATTACAGGCATTTTTAGATGGATTGCATGTTTGGTTTTGAAGTTATGTTTATATAATTTTTAAATTTAGTAAGACAGTTATAAATGATAAATGATCAATGGGTTGTACTTGTATAGCGCTTTTCTACCTTCAAGGTACTCAAAGCGCTTTGACACTACTTCCACATTTACCCATTCACACACACATTCACACACTGATGGAGGGAGCTGCCATGCAAGGCGCTAACCAGCACCCATCAGGAGCAAGGGTGAAGTGTCTTGCTCAGGACACAACGGACATGACGAGGTTGGTACTAGGTGGGGATTGAACCAGGGACCCCTGGGGTCGCGCACGGCCATTCTTCCACCGCGCCACGCCGTCCGTACCATCATATTGAGTAAAAAAAACTAACTTGTGTCTATACAAACCTTACAAAATATTTTTTTTCCAGTAAAACTCACAAAAATACATTTCTCCAGGCATTATTAGTCACTTTGAATGTGTGGTTTAGGAGTTATGTTTAAATAACTGTCAGATTGAATGTGACAGTATACTGTCATAGTGAGTAAAACCAATATTTTGTATTCCCAAAACTTACAAAAACAACTGATTCTAGTAAAACTCACATGGATACATCATTACAGGCAATTTTAGATATAATGCATGTTTGGTTTTGTAGTTATGTTTATACAACTTTTACATTAAGTATGACAGTTATACTGTCATATTGAGTAAAACAAAACTAACTTGTGTGTTTACAAACCATACAAAATAATGTTTTTCCAGTAAAACTCACAAAGACACCTTTCTCCAGGCATTATTAGCCATATAGCATGTTTGGTTTAGGAGTTATGTTTAAATATTTGTCATTTTGAACGTGGCAGTTATACTGTCATTATGAGTAAAACCAAATTTTTTTATTTGTAAACCTTACCAAAATACCTGCTACTGGAAAAAAATATTTTGTATGGTTTGCATAGACACAAATTAGTTTCTTTTACTCAATATGACAGTATAACTGTCATACTAAATATGAAAGTTATATAAACATAACTCTAAAACCAAACATGCAATCCGTCTAAAAATGCCTGTAATATTGTATCTATGTGAGTTTTACTACAATCAGGTATTTTGGTAAGGTTTACAAATACAACAATTAGGTTTTACTCATAATGACAGTATAACTGCCACACGCAATATGACAGTTATTTAAATATAACTCCTAAACCTCACATGCAAAATGGCTAATAATGCCTGGAAAAATTTAACTTTGTGAGTTTTATTGGGAAAAAAAATATATTTTGTAAGGTTTTTAAAGACACAAGTTTTTTTCTTTTTTACTCAATATGACAGTATAACTCTCATACTAAATGTAAAAGTTATATAATTATAACTCCAAAACCAAACATGCATTATGTCTAAAAATGCCTGTAATATTGTATCCATGTGAGTTTTACTAGAATCAGTTGTTTTTGTAAGGTTTTCAAATACAAAATATTGGTTTTACTCACTATGACAGTATACTGTCACATTCAATCTGACAGTTATTTAAACATAACTCCTAAACCACACATACAAAATGACTAATAACGCCTGGAGAAAAGTTTATTTGTGAGTTTTAAACTGTCAGATTGAATGTGACAGTATACTGTCATAGTGAGTAAAACCAGTATTTTGTATTTGCAAAAATTACAAAAACAACTTATTCTAGTAAAACTCACATGGATACAATATTACAGGCATTTTTAGACATAATGCATGTTTGGTTTTGGAGTTATATTAATATAATGAGGTGGCGACTTTTCCAGGGTGTACCCCGCCTTCCGCCCGATTGTAGCTGAGATAGGCTCCAGCGCCCCCCGCCACCCCGAAGGGAATAAACGGTAGAAAATGGATGGATGGTTGGACAGTATAACTGTCATACTAAATGTAAAAGTAGTATAAACATAACTCCAAAACCAAACATGCATTATGTCTAAAAATGCCTGTAATATTGTATCCATGTGAGTTAACTAGAATCAGTTGTTTTTGTAAGTTTTGCAAATACAAAATATTGGTTTTACTCACTATGACAGTATACTGTCACATTCAATCTGACAGTTTAAAACTCACAAATAAACTTTTCTCCAGGCGTTATTAGTCATTTTGTATGTGTGGTTTAGGAGTTATGTTTAAATAACTGTCAGATTGAATGTGACAGTGTACTGTCATTGTGAGTAAAACCAATATTTTGTATTTGCAAACCTTACAAAAACAACTGATTCTAGTTAAACTCACATGAATACAATATTACAGGCATTTTTAGACATAATGCATGTTTGTTTTTGGAGTTATAATTATATAACTTTTACATTTAGTATGACAGTTATACTGTCATATTGAGTAAAAAAAAAAAAAAACTTGTGTCTTTAAAAACCTTACAAAATATTTTTTTTTCCCAGTAAAACTCACAAAGATTAATTTTTCCAGGCATTATTAGCCATTTTGCATGTGAGGTTTAGGAGTTATATTTAAATAACTGTCATATTGCGTGTGGCAGTTATACTGTCATTATGAGTAAAACCTAATTGTTGTATTTGTGAACCTTACCAAAATACCTGTTTGTGGTAAAACTCACATAGATTCAATATTACAGGCATTTTTAGATGGATTGCATGTTTGGTTTTGAAGTTATGTTTATATAACTTTTAAATTTAGTAAGACAGTTATAAATGATAAATGATCAATGGGTTGTACTTGTATAGCGCTTTTCTACCTTCAAGGTACTCAAAGCGCTTTGACACTACTTCCACATTTACCCATTCACACACACATTCACACACTGATGGAGGGAGCTGCCATGCAAGGCGCTAACCAGCACCCATCAGGAGCAAGGGTGAAGTGTCTTGCTCAGGACACAACGGACATGACGAGGTTGGTACTAGGTGGGGATTGAACCAGGGACCCCTGGGGTCGCGCACGGCCATTCTTCCACCGCGCCACGCCGTCCGTACCATCATATTGAGTAAAAAAAACTAACTTGTGTCTATACAAACCTTACAAAATATTTTTTTCCAGTAAAACTCACAAAAATACATTTCTCCAGGCATTATTAGTCACTTTGAATGTGTGGTTTAGGAGTTATGTTTAAATAACTGTCAGATTGAATGTGACAGTATACTGTCATAGTGAGTAAAACCAATATTTTGTATTCCCAAAACTTACAAAAACAACTGATTCTAGTAAAACTCACATGGATACATCATTACAGGCAATTTTAGATATAATGCATGTTTGGTTTTGTAGTTATGTTTATACAACTTTTACATTAAGTATGACAGTTATACTGTCATATTGAGTAAAACAAAACTAACTTGTGTGTTTACAAACCATACAAAATAATGTTTTTCCAGTAAAACTCACAAAGACACCTTTCTCCAGGCATTATTAGCCATATAGCATGTTTGGTTTAGGAGTTATGTTTAAATATTTGTCATTTTGAATGTGGCAGTTATACTGTCATTATGAGTAAAACCAAATTTTTTTATTTGTAAACCTTACCAAAATACCTGCTACTGGAAAAAAATATTTTGTATGGTTTGCATAGACACAAATTAGTTTCTTTTACTCAATATGACAGTATAACTGTCATACTAAATATGAAAGTTATATAAACATAACTCTAAAACCAAACATGCAATCCGTCTAAAAATGCCTGTAATATTGTATCTATGTGAGTTTTACTACAATCAGGTATTTTGGTAAGGTTTACAAATACAACAATTAGGTTTTACTCATAATGACAGTATAACTGCCACACGCAATATGACAGTTATTTAAATATAACTCCTAAACCTCACATGCAAAATGGCTAATAATGCCTGGAAAAATGTATCTTTGTGAGTTTTATTGGGGAAAAAAAAATATTTTGTAAGGTTTTTAAAGACACAAGTTTTTTTCTTTTTTACTCAATATGACAGTATAACTCTCATACTAAATGTAAAAGTTATATAATTATAACTCCAAAACCAAACATGCATTATGTCTAAAAATGCCTGTAATATTGTATCCATGTGAGTTTTACTAGAATCAGTTGTTTTTGTAAGGTTTTCAAATACAAAATATTGGTTTTACTCACTATGACAGTATACTGTCACATTCAATCTGACAGTTATTTAAACATAACTCCTAAACCACACATACAAAATGACTAATAACGCCTGGAGAAAAGTTTATTTGTGAGTTTTAAACTGTCAGATTGAATGTGACAGTATACTGTCATAGTGAGTAAAACCAGTATTTTGTATTTGCAAAAATTACAAAAACAACTTATTCTAGTAAAACTCACATGGATACAATATTACAGGCATTTTTAGACATAATGCATGTTTGGTTTTGGAGTTATATTAATATAATGAGGTGGCGACTTTTCCAGGGTGTACCCCGCCTTCCGCCCGATTGTAGCTGAGATAGGCTCCAGCGCCCCCCGCCACCCCGAAGGGAATAAACGGTAGAAAATGGATGGATGGTTGGACAGTATAACTGTCATACTAAATGTAAAAGTAGTATAAACATAACTCCAAAACCAAACATGCATTATGTCTAAAAATGCCTGTAATATTGTATCCATGTGAGTTAACTAGAATCAGTTGTTTTTGTAAGTTTTGCAAATACAAAATATTGGTTTTACTCACTATGACAGTATACTGTCACATTCAATCTGACAGTTTAAAACTCACAAATAAACTTTTCTCCAGGCGTTATTAGTCATTTTGTATGTGTGGTTTAGGAGTTATGTTTAAATAACTGTCAGATTGAATGTGACAGTGTACTGTCATAGTGAGTAAAACCAATATTTTGTATTTGCAAACCTTACAAAAACAACTGATTCTAGTTAAACTCACATGAATACAATATTACAGGCATTTTTAGACATAATGCATGTTTGGTTTTGGAGTTATGTTTATAATTTTTTTACATTTAGTATGACAGTTTTACTGTCATATTGAGTAAGAAAAAAATAACTTGTGTCTTTACAAACCCATTCATCCATCCATTTTGTACCGCTTATTCCCTTTGGGGTCGCGGGGGGCGCTGGAGCCTATCTCAGGTACAATCGGGCGGAAGGCGGGGTACACCCTGGACAAGTCGACACCTCATCGCAGTCTTTACAAACCTTACAAAATTGTTTTTTTTCCATGTAAAACTTAAAAAGATACATTTCTCCAGGCATTATTAACCATTTTGCATGTGTGGTTTAGGAGTTATGTTTACATAACTGTCATATTGAATGTGGCAGTTATACTGTCATTATGAGTAAAACCTATTTTTTGTTTTTGTAAACCTTTCCAAAATACGTGATTCTCGTAAAACGAACATAGATTCATTGGTTTTGGAGTTATGTTAATATAACTTTCATATTAAGTAAAAAACTAACTTGTGTCTTTACAAACCTTACAATTTTTTATTATTTTTTCCAGGAAAACTCACAAAGATACATCATATTGAGTAAAAAACAAAAAATAATTTGTATCTTTACAAACCTTACAAAATATTGTTTTCCAGTAAAATTCACAAATATACCTTTCTCTAGGCATTATTAGTCATTTTGCATTTGTGTTTTAGGAGTTATGTTTAATTAACTGTCATATTGAGTGTGGCAGTTATACTGTCACTATGAGTAAAACCTAATTTTTGTTTTTGTAAACCTTACCAAAATACCTGATTCTGATAAAACTCACATGTATTCAATATTACAGGCATTTTTAGACGGATTGCATATTTGGTTTTGGAGTTGTGTTTATATAACTTTCATATATTGTATGACAGCTATACTGTTAAATTGTGTAAAAAAAAAAAAACTAACTCGTGTCTTTACCAAAATACCTGATTCTGGTAAAACTCATATAGATTCAATATTACAGGCAGTTTAAGACGGATTGCAAGTTTGGTTTAGGAGTTTGTTTTTGGAATTATGTTTATATTAATTTTATATTTAATTTGACAGTTATACCATCATCCATCCATCCATCCATTTTCTACCGCTTATTCCCTTTGGGGTCGCGGGGGGCGCTGGAGACTATCTCAGCTACAATCGGGCGGAAGGCGGTGTACACCCTGGACAAGTCGCCATCTCATCGCAGGGCCAACACAGATAGACAGACAACATTCACACTCACATCCACACACTAGGGCCAATTTAGTGTTGCCAATCATCCTATCCCCAGGTGCATGTCTTTGGAGGTGGGAGGAAGCCGGAGTACCCGGAAGTAACCCACGCAGTCACGGGAGGACAAGCAAACTCCACACAGAAAGATCCCGAGCCCGGGATTGAACCCAAGACTACTCAGGACCTTCGTATTGTGAGGCAGATGCACTAACCCCTCTTCCACCGTGAAGCCCAGTTATACCATCATATTCAGTAAAAAAAAACAACTTTTGTCTTTACAAACCTTACAAAATAGTTTTTTCCAGTAAAACTAATAAAGATACATTTCTCCAGGCATTATTAGGCATTTATCATGTTTGGTTTAGGAGTTATGTTTAAATACCTGTCATGTTAAATGTGGCAGTTATATTGTCATTATGAGTAAAACCTATTTTTTGTATTTGTAAACCTTACCAAAATACCTAATTCTGGTAAAACTCACATAGATACAATATTTCAGGAATTTTTAAACATAAAACATGTTTGGTTTTGGAGTTATGTTTATATAACTTTCATATTTAGTATGACAGTTATACCATCATATTAAGTAAAAAAAACTAATTTGTGTCTTTACAAACCTTAAAAAATATTTTTTTTTCATTAAAATTCACAAAGATACATTTTTCCAGGCATTATTAGTCATTTTGCATTTGTTTTTTATGAGTTATGTTTAAAAAACTGTCATATTGAGTGTGGCAGATATACTGTCATTATGAGGAAAACCTAATTTTTGTATTTGTAAACCTTACCAAAATACCTGATTTTGGTAAAACTCACATAGATTCAATATTACAGGCATTTTTAGACGGATTGCAAGTTTGGTTTTAGATTATGTGTATATAACTTTCATATTTAGTATGACAGTTATACTGTGAAATTGAGTAAAAAATAACAAACTTGTAATTTTAAAAACCTTACAAAATATTTTTTTCCATTAAAATTCACAGAGCTACATTTTTCTCGGCATTATTAGTCATTTTGCATGTGTGGTTTAGGAGTTATGTTTAAATAGCTGTCAGATTGAATGTGACACTCATATAGATTCAATATTACAGGCAGTTTAAGACGGATTGCAAGTTTGGTTTAGGAGTTTGGTTTTGGAATTATGTTTATATTACTTTTATATTTAGTTTGACAGTTATACCATCATATTGAGTTAAAAAAAAAACTAACTTTTGTCTTTATAAACCTTACAAAAAAATGTTTTCCCAGTAAAACTCACAAAGATACATTTCTCCAGGCATAATTACTTTTTGTGTTTGCAAGCCTAAAATAGCATATGTTTCGAGTAAAACTCACAAGGATGCATTGTTTTAGGCTGTATTAGGCTATTTTGCATGTGTGGTTAGGAAGTTATTTTTAAATAACTGTCAAATTGAATTTAGCAGTTATCTGTCATTATTAGTAAACCCCTAATTTATGTAATTGTACACCTTACCAAATTAACTGATTCTTTTAACACTATCATAGATGTAATATTTTAGTCATTTTTAAACATAATGCATGTTCAGTTTTGGAGTTATGTTTATATAACTTTTATATTTGGTATGACATTTATACTGTCATATTGAATTAAAAAAACTAACTTGCCTCTTTGAAAAACTTACAAAAGATAATTTTTTCATTATGAAAAAAAAAAATGTGTATTTGTAAACCTTACCAAATTACCTGATTCTAGTGAAACTCACATAGATACAATATTTTAGGCATTTTTAGACATAATGAATGTTCAATTTTGGAGTTATGTTTATATATATTTCATATTTGGTATGACAGTTATACTGTCATATTGTATTAAAAAAACTAACTTGCCTCTTTGAAAAACTTACAAAAGATAATTTTTCAAGTAAAACTAACAAAGATACATGTCTTCACGCATTATTAGACATGTTGCATGATTGGTGTAGGAAATATGTTGAAAAACATTTTTATTGCCTATTTCGCTTTATCTCAGGATTTTCAGAACATTACTGTCATATGAGTAAAAAACTACTTTTTGTGTTTGCAAACTTTAAAATAGCATATGTTTCGAGTAAAACTCACATGGATGCATTGTTTTAGACTTTATTAGCCTATTTTGCATGTGTGGTTAGAAGTTATGTTTAAATAACTGTCAAATTGAATGTAGCAGTTATCTGTCATTATGAGTATACCCCTAATTTATGTAATTGTACACCTTACCAAATTAACTGATTGTTGCAAAACTCACATAGATACAATATTTTAGGCATTTTTAGACATAATGCATGTTTAGTTTTGGAGTTATGTTTATATAACTTTCATATTTGGTATGACAGTTATACTGTCATATTGTATTAAAAAAACTAACTTGAGTCTTTGTAAAACTTACAAAAGATAATTTTTCTAGTATAACTAACAAAGATACATGTATCCAGGCATTATTAGACATGTTGCTTGTTTGGTGTAGGAATTATGTTGAAAAACATTTTTATTGCTTATTTCGCATTATCTCAGGATTTTAAGAACATTACTGTCATAATGAGTAAAAACTACTTTTTGTGTTTGCAAGCCTTAAAATAGCAAATGTTTCGAGTAAAACTCACAAGGATGCATTGTTTTAAGCTTTATTAACTTATTTGAATGTGTGATTAGGAAGTTATGTTTAAATAACAGTCAAATTGAATGAAGCAGTTATACTGTCATTATGAAAATATTTCTGTTTTTGTAAACCTTACCAAATTACCTGATTCTGGTGAAACTCACATAGATACAATATTACAGGTATTTTTAGACATAATGCATGTTCAGCTTTGGAGTTATGTTTATATAACTTTCATAATTGGAATGACAGTTATACTGTCATATTGAATTAAAAAAACTTATTTGCCTCTTTGCAAAACTTACAAAAGATATTTTTTCTAGTAAAACTAACAAAGATACATGTCTTCAGGCATTATTAGACATGTTGCATGTTTGGTGTAGGAATAATGTTGAAAAACATTATTATTGCTTATTTCGCATTATCTCAGGATTTTAAGAACATTACTGTCAAAATGAGTAAAACACTACTTGTTGTGTTTGCAAGCCTTAAAATAGCATATGTTTCGAGTAAAACTCACAAGGATGCATTGTTTTAGGCTTTATTAACCTATTTTGCATGTGTGGTTAGGGAGTTATGTTTAAATAACAGTCAAATTTAATGTAGCAGTTAACTATCATTATGAGTAAACCCCTAATTTATGTAATTGTACACCTTACCAAATTAACTGATTCTTGTAAAACTCATATAGATACAATATTTTAGGCATTTTTAGACATAATGCATTTTCAGTTTTGGAGTTATGTTTATATAACTTTCATATTTGGTATGACAGTTATACTGTCATATTGAATTAAAAAAACTTATTTGACTCTTTGCAAAACTTACAAAATATAATTTTTCTAGTAAAACTAACAAAGATACATGTCTTCAGGCATTATTAGACATGTTGCATGTTTGGTGTAGGAATTATGTTGAAAAACAATTTTATTGATTTTTTCGCATTATCGCAGGATTTTAAGAACATTACTGGCATATTGAGTAAAAAACTACTATGACAGTATACTGTCACATTCAATCTGACTGTTATTTAAACATAACTCCTAAACCATGCAAGCAAAATGTCAAATAATTCCTGGAGAAATGTATCTTTGTAAGTTTTACAGGAAAAAAATAGTTTCTAAGGTTTGTAAAGACACAAGTTAGCTTTTTTTTTACTCAATATGACAGTATAACTGTCATACTAAATATGAAAGTTGAATAAATATAACACCAAAACCAAACTTGCAATCCGTCTAAAAATGCCTGTAATATTGAATATATGTGAGTTTTACCAGAATTAGTTATTTTGGTGAGGCTTACAAATACAAAAATTGGGTTTTACTCATAATGACAGTATAACTGCCATATTCAAAATAACAGTTATATAAACATAACTCCAAAACCAAAATGCATTTTGTCTAAAAATGCCTGTAATATTGTATCTTTTTGAGTTTTACCAGAATCAGGTATTTTGGTAAGGTTGACAAATACAAACATTAGGTTTTACTCATAATGTCAGTATACTGCCACATTCAATATGAAAATTATTTAAACATAACTCCAAAACCAAACATGCATTATGTCTAAAAATTCCTATAACTTTGTATCTACGTGATTTTTACTAGAATCAGTTGTTTTTGTAAGGTTTACAAATACAAAATATTAGTTTTTCTCATAATGAGAGTATACTGTCACAATCAATCTGACAAAATGGCTAATAATGCCTGGAGGAATGTATCTTTGTGAATTTTACAGGAACAAATATTTTGTAAGGTTTGTAAAGACACAAGTTATTTTTTTAACTTAATTTTACAGTATAGCTGTCATACTATGTATGAAAGTTTTATAAACATAACTCCAAAACCAAACATGTAATCCGTTTAAAAATGTCTGTAATATTTATTATATGTAAGTTTTATCAGAATCAGGTATTTGGTAAGGTTTACAAATCAAGAAATTAGGTTTTACTCATAGTGACAGTATAACTCTCACCCTCAATATGACAGTTATTTAAACATAACTCCTATCTAGTGGTTAGAGTGTCCGCCCTGAGATCGGTAGGTTGTGAGTTCAAACCCCGGCCGAGTCATACCAAAGACTATAAAAAATGGGACCCATTACGTCCCTGCTTGGCACTCAGCATCAAGGGTTGGAATTGGGGGTTAAATCACCAAAAATGATTCCCGGGCGCAGCACCGCTGCTCCCCTCACCTCCCAGGGGGTGATCAAGGGGATGGGTCAAATGCAGAGGACCAATTTCACCACACGTAGTGTGTGTGTGACAATCATTGGGACTTTAACTTTAACTTTAACTTTAACTTTAAAACACAAATGCAAAATGACTAATAATGCCTAGAGAAATGTATATTTGTGAATTTTACTGGAAAACAATATTTTGTAAGGTTTGTAAAGATACAAATTAGTGTTTTATTACTCAATATGATGGTTTAACTGTCATACTAAATATGAAAGTTATATAAACATAACTCCAAAACCAAACATACTTTGTGTCTAAAAATTCCTGTGATATTGTATCGATGTGGGTTTTACCAGAATCAGGTATTTTGGTAAGGTTTACAAATACAAAAAATAGGTTTTACTCATAATGACAGTATAACTGCCACACTCAATATGACAGTTATTTAAATATAACTCCGAAACCAAACATGTTAAATGGCTAATAATGCCTGGGTAAATGTATCTTTGTGAGTTTAACTGGAAAAAAAAAATATTTTGTAAGGTTTGTAAAGACAGAAGTTAGTTTTTTTACTCATAATGACAGTATAACTACCACATTCAAAATGACAGTTATATAAACATAACGCCAAAACCAAACATGCATTATGTCTAAAAAAGCCTGTAGTATTAAATCTATGTGAGTTTGACCAGAATCAGGTATTTTGGTAAGGTTTACAAATACAAAAAGTAGGTTTTACTCATAATGACAGTATAACTGCCACATTAAAAATTACAGTTATTTAAACATAACTCCTAATTTAAACATGCTAAACGGCTAATACTGCCTGGAGAAAGGTATCTTTGTGAGTTTAACTGGAAAATTAAATTATTTTGTAAGGTTTGTAAAGACACAAGTTAGTTTTTTTTTATTCAATATGTTTGTATAACTGTCAAAATAAATGTAAAAGTTATATAAACATAACTCCAAAACCAAACATGCATTATGTCTAAAAATGCCTGTAATATTGTATCTATGTGAGTTTTACAAGAATCAGGTATTTTGGTAATGTTGAAAAATACAAAAATTAGGTTTTACTCATACAAAATATTAGTTTAACTCATAAATACGTATACTGTCACAATCAATCTGACAATATGGCTAATAATGCCTTGAGGAATGTATCTTTGTGAGTTTAACTGGAAAAAATATTTTGTAAGGTTTGTAAAGACACAAGTTAGTTTTTTTACACAATATTACAGTATAGCTGTCATACTATATATGAAAGTTATATAAACACAACTCCAAAACCAAATATGCAATATGTGAGTTTTATCAGAATCTGGTATTTTGGTAGGGTTTACAAAAACAAAAATTAGGTTTTACTCATAGTGACAGTATAACTGCCACACTCAATATGACAGTTATTTAAACATAACTCCTAAAAAACAAATGCAAAATGACTAATAATGCCTAGAGAAAGGTATATTTGTGAATTTTACTGGAAAACAATATTTTGTAAGGTTTGTAAAGATAGAAATTAGTTTGTTTTTTTACTCAATTTGATGGTATAACTTTCATACTAAATATGAAAGTTATATAAACATAACTCCAAAACCAAACATGCTTTATGTCTAAAAATTCCTGTAATATTGTATCGATGTGGTACAAAAAAATAGGTTTTACTCATAATGACAGTATAACTGCCACACTCAATATGACAGTTATTTAAACATAATTCCTAAACCAAACATGATAAATGGCTAATTATACCTGGATAAATGTATCTTTGTGAGTTTTACTGGAAAAAAAAAAGGTTTATAAAGACACATTTTTTTTTTTTTACTCAATATAATGGTATAACTGTCATACTAAATATGAAAGTTGTATAAACATAACTCCAAAACCAAACATGCATTATGTCTAAAAATGCCTGTAATATTGTATCTATGTGATTTTTACCAGAATTAGGTATTTTGGTAAGGTTTACAAATACAAAATCTAGGTTTTACTCATAATGACAGTATAACTACCACACTCAATATGACAGTTTTTTAAACATAACTCCTAAACCAAACATGATAAATGGCTAATTATACCTGGAGAAATGTATCTGTGAGTTTTACTGGGAAAAAAAAATGTAATGTTTATAAAGAAACAAGTTATTTTTTTTACTCAATATAATGATAATAATAAATAATAAATAATAAAAATGCCTGTAATATTGTATCTATGTGATTTTTACCAGAATCCGGTATTTTGGTAAGGTTTACAAATACAAAAAATTGGTTTCACTCATAATGACAATATAACTGCCACATTGAACATGACATGTATTTAAACATGATTCCTAAACCACAAATGCAAAATGGCTAATAATGCCTGGAGCAATGTTATAACTTTCATACTAAATATGAAAGTTATATAAACATAACTCCAAAACCAAACATGCTTTATGTCTAAAAATTCCTGCAATATTGTATCGATGTGAGTTTTACCAGAATCAGGTATTTTGGTAAAATTTACAAATACAAAAAATAGGTTTTACTCATAATGACAGTATAACTGCCAGACTCAATATGACAGTTGTTTAAACATAACTCCTAAACCAAACATGATAAAAGGCTAATTATGCCTGGAGAAATGTATCTTTGTGAGTTTTACTGGGAACATTTTGTAAGGTTTATAAAGACACAAGTTATTTTATTTTTTTTACTCAATAGGATGGTATGACTGTCATACTAAATATAAAAGTTGTATTAAACATAACTCCAAAACCAAACTGCATTATGTCTAAAAATGCCTGCAATATTGTATCTATGTAATTTTTACCAGAATCAGGTATTTTTGGTAAGGTTTACAAATACAAAAATTAGGTTTTACTCACTATGACAGTATACTGTCACATTCAATCTGACAGTTAATTAAACATACTGTAACTCCTAAACCACAAATACAAAATGGCTAATAATGCCTGGAGAAATGTATCTTTGTGAGTTTTCCCGGAAAAAAAAAAAAAAATGTATAAGGTTTGTAAAGACACAAGTTAGTTTTTTTTACTTAATATGACAGTAAAACTGTCATACTAAATATGAAAGTTAAATAAACATAACTCCAAAACCAAACTTGCAGTATGTCTAAAAATGCCTGGAATATTGAATCTATGTGAGTTTTACCAGAATTTTGTATTTTGGTAAGGTTTACAAATACAAAAATTGGGTTTTACTCATAATGACAGTATAACTGCCATAATCAAATTAACAGTTATTTAAACATAACTCCTAAACCAAACATGCTAAATAGCTAATAATGCCTGGAGAAATGTATCTTTGTGAGTTTTACTAGAAAAAAATATTTTGTAAGGTTTGTAAAGACAAAAGTTTTTTTTTTTTTACTCAATATGATGGTATAACTGTCAAACTAAATATAAAAGTAATATAAACATCATTCCAAAACCAAAATCCTAAACCAAACTTGCAATCCATCTTAAACTGCCTGTAATTTTGAATCTATATGAGTTTTACCAGAATCAGGTATTTTGGTAAGGTTTACAAATACAAAACCTGGGTTTTACTCATAATGACAGTATAACTGCATTATTTGATATGACAGTTATTTAAACATAACTCCTAAACCAAACATAATAAATAGCTAATAATGCCTGGAAAAATGTATATAAACATAACCAAAAAACCAAACATGCATTATGTCTAAAAATGCCTGTAATATTGTATCTATGTGAGTTTTACCAGAATCAGGAATTTTGGTAAGGTTTATAAATACAAAAATTAGGTTTTACTAATAATGACAGTAAAACTGCCACCCTCAATATGACGGTAATGTTAACATAACTCCTAAACAACACATGCAAAATGGCTAATAATGCCTGGAGAAATGTGTCTTTGTGAGTTTTTCAGGAAAAAAAATATTTTGTAAGGTTTGATAAGACACAAAATAGGTTTTTTAATTCAATATATTTGTATAACTGTCATAATAAATGTAAAAGTTATATAAACATAACTCCAATACCAAATATGATAGTATAACTGTCTTACTAAATTTGAAAGTTATATAAACATAACTCCAAAACCAAACTTGCAATCTGTCTAAAAATGTCTGTAATATTGAATATATGTGATTTTCACCAGAATCAGGTATTTTGGTAAGTATTACAAATAAAAAAAATAGGTTTTACTCATAATGACGGATAACTGCCACATTCGAAATGACAGTTTTTCTAAACATAACTCCTAAACAAAACATGCTAAATGGCTAATAATGCCTAGAGAAATGTATCTTTGTGAGTTTTACTGGGAAAAAAAAAAAAAATTGTAAGATTTGTAAAGACACAAGTTTGTTGTTTTTTTTTACTCAAAAAGACAGTATAACTGTCATACTAAATGGAAAACCAAACATGCATTTTGTCTAAAAATGCCTGAATTGATGTATACATGTGAGTTTTACTAGAATCAGTTGTTTTTGTAAGTTTTGCAAATACAAAATATTGGTTTTACTCACTATGACAGTATACTGTCACATTCAATCTGACAGTTATTTAAACATATTGTAACTCCTAAACCACAAATACAAAATGGCTAATAATGCCTGGAGAAATGTATCTTTGTGAGTTTTCCTGGAAAAAAACAAAACAATTTATAAGGTTTGTAAAGACACAAGTTAGTTTTTTTACTTAATATGACAGTAGAACTGTCATACTAAATATGAAAGTTAAATAAACATAACTCCAAAACCAAACTTGCAATACGTCTTAAAATGCCTGGAATATTGAATCTATGTGAGTTTTACCAGAATCAGGTATTTTGGTAAGGTTTACAAATACAAAAATTGGGTTTTACTCATAATGACAGTATAACTGCCATATTCAAAATAACAGTTATTTAAACATAACTCCTAAACCAAACATGCTAAATAGCTAATAATGCCTGTAGAAATGTATCTTTGTGAGTTTTACTAGAAAAAAATATTTTGTAAGGTTTGTAAAGACAAAAGTTTTTTTTTTTTTTTACTCAATATGATGGTATAACTGTCAAACTAAATATAAAAGTAATATAAACATCATTCCAAAACCAAACTCCTAAACCAAACTTGCAATCCGTCTTAAACTGCCTGTAATATTGAATCTATATGAGTTTTACCAGAATCAGGTATTTTGGTAAGGTTTACAAATACAAAACTTGGGTTTTACTCATAATGACAGTATAACTGCATTATTTGATATGACAGTTATTTAAACATAACTCCTAAACCACACATGCAAAATGGCTAATAATGCCTGGAGAAATGTATCTTTGTGAATTTTACAGGAAAAAAAATATTTTGTAAGGTTTGATAAGACACAAAATAGTTTTTTTTATTTAATATGTTTGTATAACTGTCATAATAAATGTAAAAGTTATATAAACATAACTCCAATACCAAACATGCAATCCGTCTAAAAATGCCTGTAATATTGAATCTATGTGAGTTTTACTAGAATCAAGTATTTTGTTAAGGTTTACAAATACAAAAATTAGGTTTTACTCACTATGACAGTATACTGTCACATTCAATCTGACTGTTATTTAAACACAAATTCTAAACCACTGATGCAAAATGGCTAATAATAACTGGAGAAATGTATTTTTGTGAGTTTTACTGGAAAAAAAATATTTTGTAAGGTTTGTATAGACACAAGTTAGTTTTTTTTTACATGCTTTATGTCTAAAAAATCCTGTAATATTTTATCCATGTGAGTTTTCAGTTATTTTGGTAATTTTACAAATACAAAAAATAGGTTTTACTCATAATGACAGTATATCTGCCACACTCAATACGACAGTTATTTAAACATAGCTCCACCCACTCAGCAGATGATTTTATGAATTTCTTTAATACGAAAATTGAACTCATTTGAAAGGAGATTAAAGACAATGCATCGCAGCTACAACTGGGTTCTATTAACACAGATCGACTGTATCTACGAAGGATACCGCCCTCCAACATAGTTTCTCTCTCTTTGATGAAATAACACTAGAGGAATTGTTAAGATGTGTCAATGGGACAAAACAAACATGTCTACTTGACCCATTTCCTGGGAAACTTATTAAGGAGCTATTTGTATTATTAGGTCCATCAGTGCTAAATATTATAAACGTATCACTTTCCTCTGGCACTGTTCCACTAGCATTCAAAAAAGCGGTTATTCATCCTTTGCTCAAAAGACCTAACCTCGATCCTGACCTCAGGGTAAACTACCGGCCGGTGTCCCACCTTCCGTTTATCTCGAAAATCCTCGAAAAAATTGTCACACAGCAGGTAAATGAACACTTAATGTCTAACAATCTCTGTGAACCTTTTCAATCCGGTTTCAGGGCAAATCACTCTACGGAGACAGCCCTCGCAAAAATGACTAATGATCTACTGCTAACGATGGATTCTGATGCGTCATCTATGTTGCTGCTTCTTGATCTTATCGCTGCTTTCGATACCGTCGATCATAACATTTTATTAGAGCGTATCAAAACACGTATTGGTATGTCAGACTTAGCCTTGTCGTGGTTTAACTCTTATCTTACTGACAGGATGCAGTGCGTCTCCCATAACAATGTGACCTCGGACTATGTTAAGGTAACGTGCGGAGTCCCCCAAGGTTCGGTTCTTGGCCCTGCACTCTTTAGTATTTACATGTTGCCGCTAGGCGACATCATACGCAAATACGGTGTTAGCTTTCATTGCTATGCTGATGACACCCAACTCTACATGCCCCTAAAGCTGACCAACACGCCGGATTGTAGTCAGCTGGAGGCGTGTCTTAATGAAATTAAACAATGGATGTCCGCTAACTTCTTGCAACTCAACACTAAGAAAACGGAAATGCTGATTATCGGTCCTGCTAAACACCGACATTTATTTGATAATACCACCTTAACATTTGACAACCAAACAATTACACAAAGCGACTCAGTAAAGAATCTGGGTATTATCTTCGACCCAACTCTCTCCTTTGAGTCACACATTAAGAGTATTACTAAAACGGCCTTCTTTCATCTCCGTAATATCGCTAAAATTCGTTCCATTTTGTCCACTAGCGACGCTGAGATCATTATTCATGCGTTCGTTACGTCTCGTCTCGATTACTGTAACGTATTATTTTCGGGTCTCCCTATGTCTAGCATTAAAAGATTACAGTTGGTACAAAATGCGGCTGCTAGACTTTTGACAAGAACAAGAAAGTTTGATCATATTACGCCTATACTGGCTCACCTGCACTGGCTTCCTGTGCACTTAAGATGCGACTTTAAGGTTTTACTACTTACGTATAAAATACTACACGGTCTAGCTCCAGCCTATCTTGCCGATTGTATTGTACCATATGTCCCGGCAAGAAATCTGCGTTCAAAGAACTCCGGCTTATTAGTGATTCCCAGAGCCCAAAAAAAGTCTGCGGGCTGTAGAGCGTTTTCTATTCGGGCTCCAGCACTATGGAATGCCCTCCCGGTAACAGTTAGAGATGCTACCTCAGTAGAAACATTTAAGTCCCATCTCAAAACTCATTTGTATACTCTAGCCTTTGAATAGCCCCCCTTTTTTCAGACCAGTTGATCTGCCGTTTCTTTTCTTTTCTCCTCTGCTCCCCCCTATCCCTTGTGGAAGGGGAGACACACAGATCCGGTGGCCATGGATGGGGTGCTGGCTGTCCGGGGTCGGGACCCGGGGTGGACCGCTCGCCTGTATATCGGTTGGGAACATCTCTGCGCTGCTGACCCGTCTCCGCTCGGGATGGTTCCCTGCTGACCCCACTGTGGACTGGACTCTTACTGTTATGCTGGATCCAATATGGACTGGACTCTCACAATATTATGTTAGACCCACTCGACATCCATTGCATTCGGTCTCCCTAGAGGGGGGGGGTTACCCACATATGCGGTCCTCTCCAAGGTTTCTCATAGTCATTCACATCGACGTCCCACTGGGGTGAGTTTTTCCTTGCCCTTATGTGGGCTATACCGAGGATGTCGTTGTGGCTTGTGCAGCCCTTTGAGACACTTGTGATTTAGGGCTATATAAATAAACATTGATTGATTGATTGATAACTCTAAACCAAACATGGTTAATAGGCTATAATGCCTGGAGAAATGTATCTTTGTGAGTTTTACTGGAAAAAAAATTTTTTTCAGGTTTATAAAGACACAAGTTCGTTTTTTTTCCTCAATGTGACAGTATAACTGGAATACTAAATGTAAAAAATATATAAACATAACTCCAAAACCAAACATGCATTATGTTTAAAAATGCCTGTAATTTTGTATCCATGCGAGTTTTACTAAAATCAATTGTTGTAGTAAGGTTTGCAACTACAAAATATTGGTTTTACTCACCATGATAGTATACTGTCACATTCAATTTGACAGTTATTTAAACATAACTACCAAACCACACATGCGAAATGGCTATAATGCCTGGAGAAATGTATCTTTGTGAGATTACTGGAAAAACATTTTTTGTAAGGTTTGTAAAGAAACAATTTAGTTTTTTTTTACCTAATATGATGAGGTGGCGACTTTTCCAGGGTGTACCCCGCCTTCCGCCCGATTGTAGCTGAGATAGGCTCCGAAGGGAAAAAGCGGTAGAAAATGGATGGATGGATGGACAGTATAACTGTCATACTAAATGTAAAAGTAGTATAAACATAACTCCAAAACCAAACATGCATTATGTCTAAAAATGCCTGTAATATTGTATCCATGTGAGCTTTACTAGAATCAGTTGTTTTTGTAAGTTTTGCAAATACAAAATATTGGTTTTACTCACTATGACAGTATACTGTCACATTCAATCTGACAGCTATTTAAACATAACTTCTAAACCAAACATGCAAAATGACTAATAATGCCTGGAAAAATGTATCTCTGTGAATTTTTCTGGAAAAAAATATTTTGTAAGGTTTGTAAAATTACAAGTTTGTTATTTTTTACTCAATTTGACAGTATAATTGTCATACTAAATATGAAAGTTATATACACATAACTCCAAAACCAAATTTGCAATCCGTCTAAAAATGCCTGTAATATTGAATCTATGTGAGTTTTACCAAAATCAGGTATTTTGGTAAGGTTTACATATACAAAAATTAGGTTTAACTCATAATGACAGTTTAACTGCCACACTCAATATGACAGTGTTTTTAAACATAACTCCTAAAAAACAAATGCAAAATGACTAATAATGCCTGGAAAAATGTATCTTTGTGAATTTTAATGGAAAAAAAATATTTTGTAAGGTTTGTAAAAACATAAATTAGTTTTTTTTACACAATATGATGGTATAACTGTCATACTAAATATGAAAGTTATATAAACATAACTCCAAAACCAAACTTGCAATCTGTCTAAAAATGTCTGTAATATTGAATATATGTAATTTTTACCAGAATCAGGTATTTTGGTAAGGATTACAAATAAAAAAATTAGGTTTTACTCATAATGATGGATAACTGCCACATTCGAAATGAAAGTTTTTCTAACCATAACTCCTAAACAAAACATGCTAAATGGCTAATAATGCCTGGAGAAATGTATCTTTGTGAGTTTTACTGGGAAAAAAAAAATTGTTAGGTTTGTAAAGCACAAGTCTTTTTTTAACTCAAAAAGACAGTATAACTGTCATACTAAATGGAAAAGTTATATAAACATAACTCCAAAACCAAACATGCATTTTGTCTAAAAATGCCTGAAATGATGTATCCATGTGAGTTTTACTAGAATCAGTTGTTTTTGTAAGTTTTGCAAATACAAAATATTGGTTTTACTCACTATGACAGAATACTGTCACATTCAATCTGACAGTTATTTGAACATAACTCCTAAACCACACATTCAAAATGACTAATAATGCCTGGAGAAATGTATCTCAGTGAATTTTTTGTAAGGTTTGTTATGACACAAGTTTTTTTTTTTTTTAACTCAATATGACAGCAGTATACTGTCTTAGTGAGTAAAACCAATATTTTGTATTTGCAAACCTTACAAAAACAACTGATTCTAGTAAAACTCACATGGATACAAAATTACAGGCATTTTTAGATGTAATGCATGTTTTGTTTTGGAGTTATGTTTATATAACTTTTACATTTAGTATGACAGTTATAATGTCATATTGAGTAAAAAAAATAACTTGTGTCTTTACAAACCTTACTACTTTTTTTTTCAGTAAAACTCACAAATAGACATTTTTCCAAGCATTATTAGCCATTTTGCATGTGTGGTTTAGTAGTTATATTTAAATAACTGCCATATTGAGTGTGGCAGTTATACTGTCATTATGAGTAAAACCTTATTTTTGTATTTGTAAACCTCACCAAAATACCTGATTGTAGTAAAACTCACATAGATACAATATTACAGGCATTTTTAGACATATTGCATGTTTGGTTTTGGAGTTATGTTTAAATAACTTTCATATTTAGTATGACAGTTATACTGTCATATTGAGTAAAAAAAACTAACTTGTGTCTTTACAAACCTTACAAAATATATATTTTTTTTTTCAGTAAAACTCACAAAGATACATTTCTCCAGGCATTATTAGTAATTTTGTATGTGTGGTTTAGGAGTTATGTTTAAATAACTGTCAGTTTGAATGTGACATCATACTGTCATAGTGAGTAAAACCAATATTTTGTATTTGCAAACCTTAAAAAAACAACTGATTCTAGTAAAACTCACATGGATGCAATGTTGCAGGAATTTTTAGACAAAATGCATGTTTGGTTTTGGAGTTTTTTTAATATACATTTTACATTTAGTATGACAGTTATACTGTCATATAGAGTAAAAAAAACTAACTTGTGTCTTTACAAACCTTACAATTTTTTTTTTTTTTTTTCAGTAAAACTCACAAAGATGCATTTCTCCAGTCATTATTAGCCATCCATCCATCCATCCATCTTCTTCCGCTTATCCGAGGTCGGGTCGCGGGGGCAGCAGCTTAAGCAGGGAAGCCCAGACTTCCCTCTCCCCAGCCACTTCGTCCAGCTCCTCCCGGGGGATCCCGAGGTGTTCCCAGGCCAGCCGGGAGAGATAGTCTTCGCAGCGTGTCCTGGGTCTTCCCCGTGGCCTCCTACCGGTCGGACGTGCCCGAAACACCTTCCTAGGGAGGCGTTCGGGTGGCATCCTGACCAGATGCCCGAACCACCTCATCTGGCTCCTCTCGATGTGGAGGAGCAGCGGCTTTACTTTGAGCTCCCCCCGAATGACAGAGCTTCTCACCCTATCTCTAAGGGAGAGCCCCGCCACTCGGCGGAGGAAACTCATTTCGGCCGCTTGTACCCGTGATCTTGTCCTTTCGGTCATGACCCAAAGCTCATGACCATAGGTGAGGATGGGAACGTAGATCGACCGGTAAATCTAGAGCTTTGCCTTCCGGCTCAGCTCCTTCTTCACCACAACGGATCGATACAGCGTCCGCATTACTGAAGATGCCGCACCGATCCGCCTGTCGATCTCACGATCCACTCTTCCCCCACTCGTGAACAAGACTCCGAGGTACTTGAACTCCTCCACTTGGGGCAAGATCTCCTCCCCAACCCGGAGATGGCACTTCACCCTTTTCCGGGAGAGAACCATGGACTCGGACTTGGAGGTGCTGATTCCCATCCCAGTCGCTTCACACTCGGCTGCGAACCGATCCAGCGAGAGCTGAAGATCTTGGCCAGAGGAAGCCATCAGGACCACATCATCTGCAAATAGCAGAGACCTAATCCTGCAGCCACCAAACCAGATCCCCTCAACGCCCTGACTGCGTCTAGAAATTCTGTCCATAAAGGTTATGAACAGAATCGGTGACAAAGGGCAGCCTTGGCGGAGTCCAACCCTCACTGGAAACGTGTCCGACTTACTGCCGGCAATGCGGACCAAACTCTGGCACTGATTATACAGGGAGCGAACTGCCACAATAAGACAGTCCGTTACCCCATACTCTCTGAGCACTCCCCACAGGACTTCCCGGGGTACACGGTCGAATGCCTTCTCCAAGTCCACAAAGCACATGTGGACTGGTTGGACAAACTCCCATGCACCCTCAATGACCCTGCCGAGAGTATAGAGCTGGTCCACAGTTCCACGACCAGGACGAAAACCACACTGTTCCTCCTGAATCCGAGGTTCGACTATCCGGCGTAGCCTCCTCTCCAGTACACCTGAATAGACCTTACCGGAAAGGCTGAGGAGTTTGATCCCACGATAGTTGGAACACACCCTCCGGTTCCCCTTCTTAAAGAGAGGAACCACCACCCCGGTCTGCCAATCCAGAGGTACCGCCCCCGATGTCCACGCGATGTTGCAGAGTCTTGTCAACCAAGACAGCCCCACAACATCCAGAGCCTTAAGGAACTCCGGGCGGATCTCATCCACCCCCGGGGCCTTGCCACCGAGGAGCTTTTTAACGACCTCGGCAACCTCAGCCCCAGAAATAGGAGAGCCCACCACAGATTCCCCAGGCCCTGCTTCCTCATAGGAAGACGTGCTGGTAGGATTGAGGAGGTCTTCGAAGTATTCTCTCCACCGATCCACAACATCCGCAGTCGAGGTTAGCAGAGCACCATCCCCACCATACACAGTGTTGACACTGCACTGCTTCCCCTTCCTGAGGCGGCGGATGGTGGTCCAGAATTGCTTCGAAGCCGTCCGGAAGTCTTTTTCCATGGCCTCCCCGAACTCCTCCCATGTCCGAGTTTTTGCCTCCGCAACCGCTGAAGCCGCACACCGCTTGGCCTGTCGGTACCTGTCTGCTGCCTCAGGAGTCCCATGAGCCAAAAGAACCCGATAGGACTCCTTCTTCAGCCTGACGGCATCCCTCACCGCCGGCGTCCACCAACGGGTTCTAGGATTACCGCCACGACAGGCACCAACTACCTTGCGGCCACAGCTCCAATCGGCCGCCTCGACAACAGAGGTACGGAACATAGTCCACTCGGACTCAATGTCCAGCGCCTCCCTCGTGACATGTTCAAAGTTCTTCCGGAGGTGGGAATTGAAACACTCTCTGACAGGAGACTCTGCCAGGCGTTCCCAGCAAACCCTCACAATGCGTTTGGGCCTGCCAGGTCTGTCCGGCATCCTCCCCCACCATCGCAGCCAACTCACCACCAGGTGGTGATCGGTAGAAAGCTCCGCCCCTCTCTTCACCCGAGTGTCCAAAACATGAGACCGCAAATCCGATGACACAACTACAAAGTCGATCATAGAACTGCGGCCTAGGGTGTCCTGGTGCCAAGTGCACATATGGACACCCTTATGTTTGAACATGGTGTTTGTTATCGACAATCTGTGACGAGCACAAAAGTCCAATAACAGAACACCACTCGGGTTCAGATCCGGGCGGCCATTCTTCCCAATCACACCTCTCCAGGTTTCACTGTCGCTGCCAACATGAGCGTTGAAGTCCCCCAGTAGAACGAGGGAATCACCCGGGGGAGCACTCTCCAGTACTCCCTCGAGTGAATCCAAAAAGGGTGGGTACTCTGAGCTGCCGTTTGGCGCGTAAACGCAAACAACAGTCAGGACCCGTCCCCCCACCCGAAGGCGGAGGGAAGCTACCCTCTCGTCCACCGGGTTGAACTCCAACGTGCAGGCTTTGAGCCGAGGGGCAACAAGAATTGCCACCCCAGCCCGTCGCCTCTCACTGCCGGCAACGCCAGAGTGGAAGAGAGTCCAGCCCCTCTCAAGAGAAGTGGTTCCAGAGCCCTTGCTGTGCGTCGAAGTGAGTCCGACTATATCTAGCCGGAACTTCTCCACCTCACGCACTAGCTCAGGCTCCTTCCCCCCAGCGAAGTGACGTTCCACGTCCCAAGAGCCAGCTTATGTAGCCGAGGATCGGACCGCCAAGCGCCCTGCCCTCGGCTGCCGCCCAGCTCACACTGCACCCGACCTCTATGGCCCCTGCTATGGGTGGTGAGCCCATTGGAGGGGGGACCCACGTTGCCTCTTCGGGCTGTGCCCGGCCGGGCCCCATGGGGACAGGCCCGGCCACCAGGCGCTCGCCATCGTGCCCCACCTCCGGGCCTGGCTCCAGAGGGGGGCCCCGGTGACCCGCGTCCGGGCGAGGGAAATCTGGGTCCTTTGTGTTTGTTCTTCATCGAGGTCTTCGAGCTGCTCTTTGTCTGATCCCTCACCTAGGACCAGTTTGCCTTGGGAGACCCTACCAGGGGGCATAGAAACCCCTGGACAACATAGCTCCTAGGATCATTATTAGCCATTTAGCATTTTTGTTTTAGGAGTTATGTTTAAATAATTGTCATTTTGAACGTGGCAGTTATACTGTCATTATGAGTAAAACCTAATTTTTGTATTTGTAAACCTTACCAAAATACCTGAATATGGTAAAACTCACATAGATTCAATATTACAGGCATTTTTAGACGGATTGCATGTTTGGTTTTGAAGTTATGTTTATATAACTTTCAAATTTAGTAAGACAGTTATACCATCATATTGAGTAAAAAAAAAAAACTTTTGTCCAAACAAACCTTACAAAATATTTTTTTTTCCAGTAAAACTCACAAAAATACATTTCTCCAGGCTTTATTGGCCATTTTGCATCTGTGGTTTAGAATTTATGTTTAAATAACAGTCAGATTGAATGTGACAGTATACTGTCATAGTGAGTAAAACCAAAATGTTGTATTTGCAAACCTTACAAAAACAAATGATTCTACTAAAACTCACTTGGATACAATATTATAGGCATTTTAAGACATAATGCATGTTTGGTTTGGGAATTATGTTGGAAAACTCTTTTATTGCTTTTTTCGCATTATATCAGGATTTTAAAAACATCACTTCACTGTCATATTGAGCAAAAAAACTACTTTTTGTAATTGCAAGCCTTAAAAAAGCATATGTTTCAGGTAAAACTCACAAGGATGCATTGTTTTAGGCTTTATTAGCCTTTTTGCATGTGTGGTTAGGAAGTTATGTTTAAATAAATGTCAAATTGATTAGAGAAGTTATACTGTCATTATTGGTAAAACCTAATTTTTGTATTTGTAAACCTTACCAAATTACCTGATTCTGGTAAAACTCACATAGATACAGAATTTTAGGCATTTTTTAACATAATGCATGTTTAGTTTTGGAATTATGTAACTTTCATATTTAGTATGAAAGTTATAGTCATATTGAATTAAAAAAACTAACTTGCAACTTTGCAAACCTTACAAAATATATGTTTCCTATTAAAACTAACAAAGACACATGTCTACAGGCTTTATTAAAAATCTTGCATGTTTGGTTTAGGAATTATGTTGAAAAACATTTGTATTGCTTTTTCCGCATTATTAGAGGATTTTAAGAACATTGCTGTCATATTGAGTAAACAACTACTTTTTGTAATTACAAGCCTTAAAAAAGCATATGTTCGAGTAAAACTCACAAGGATGCATTGTTTTAGGCATTATTAGCATTTTTGCATGTGTGGTTAGGAAGTTATGTTTAAATAACTGTCATTTTGAATGTGGCAGTTATCCGTCATTATGAGTAAAACCTAATTTTTGTATTTGTAAACCTTACCAAAATGCTTGATTCTCATAAAACTCACATAGATTCAAAATCACAGGCATTTTTAGACGGATTGCATGTTTGGTTTTGGAGTTATGTTTATATAACTTTAATATTTAGTATGACATTTATATTGTCATATTAAGTAAAAAAGAAGTGACTTGTGTCTTTACAAACCTTACAAAAAAATGTTTCCCCCCAGTAAAACTCACAAAGATACCTTTCTCCAGGCATTATTAGCATTTTTGCATGTGTGGTTTAGGAGTTATGTTAACATAACCGTCATATTGAGGGTGGCAGTTATACTGTCATTATGAGTAAAACCTAATTTTTGTATTTATAAACCTTACCAAAATTCCTGATTCTGGTAAAACTCACATAGATACAATATTACAGGCATTTTTAGACATAATGCATGTTTGGTTTTGGAGTTATGTTTATATACATTTTTCCAGGCATTATTAGCTATTTATCATGTTTGGTTTAGGAGTTATGTTTAAATAACTGTCATATCAAATAATGCAGTCATACTGTCATTATGAGTAAAACCCAGGTTTTGTATTTGTAAACCTTACCAAAATACCTGATTCTGGTAAAACTCATATAGATTCAATATTACAGGCAGTTTAAGACGGATTGCAAGTTTGGTTTAGGAGTTTGGTTTTGGAATGATGTTTATATTGCTTTTATATTTAGTTTGACAGTTTACCATCATATTGAGTAAAAAAAAAAATAACTTTTGTCTTTACAATTCTTACAAAATAGGTTTTTTTAGTAAAATTCACAAATATACATTTCTCCAGGCATTATTAGTCATTTTGCATGTTTGGTTTAGGAGTTGTGTTTAAATAACTGTTATTTTGAATATGGCAGTTATACTGTCAATATGAGTAAAACCCAATTTTTGTATTTGTAAACCTTACCTAAATACCTGATTCTGGTAAAAAATCACATAGATACAATATTGCAGGCATTTTTAGACATAATGCATGTTTGGTTTTGGAGTTATGTTTATACAACTTTCATATTTAGTATGACAGTATACCATCATATTGAGTAAAAAAAAAAAAACTTGTGTCCTTATAAACCTTACAATTTTTTTCCCCCAAAACTCACAAAGATACTTTTCTCCAGGCATAATTAGCCATTTATCATGTTTGGTTTAGGAGTTATGTTTAAATAACTGTCATATTGAGTGGGGTAGTTATTGTATTGTGTGTCATTATAAATAAAACCTATTTTTTGTATTTGTAAACCTTACCAAAATACCTGATTCTGGTAAAACCCACACCGATACAATATTACAGGAATTTTTAGAAATAAAGAATGTTTGGTTTTGGAGTTATGTTTATATAACTTTCATATTTAGTATGACAGTTATACCATCATATTGAGTAAAAAAACAACTAATTTGTATCTTTACAAACCTTACAAAATATTGTTTTCCAGTAAAATTCACAAATATACATTTCTCTAGGCATTATTAGTCATTTTGCATTTGTGTTTTAGGAGTTATGTTTAATTAACTGTCATATTGAGTGTGGCATTTATATTGTCACTATGAATAAAACCTAATTTTTGTATTTGTAAACCTTACCAAAATACCTGAATCTGACAAAACTCACATATATTCAATATTACAGGCATTTTTAGACGGATTGCATATTTGGTTTTGGAATTATGTTTATATAACTTTCATATATAGTATGACAGCTAAACTGCTAAATTGTGTAAAAAAACTAACTTGTGTCTTTACAAACCTCACAAAATATTTTTTCCAGTAAAACTCACAAAGATACATTCCTCAAGGCATTATTAGCCATTTTGTCAGTATACTGTCATTATGAGTAAAACTAATATTTTGTATTTGTAAACCTTACAAAAACAACTGATTAGAGTAAAACTCACATGGATACAAAATTATAAGCATTTTTAAACACAATGAATGTTTGGTGGCAGTCAATGTGGCAGTTATACTGTCATTATGAGTAAAACCTATTTTTTGTAATTGTGAACCTTTCCAAAATACCTGATTCTGGTAAAACTCACATAGATACAATATTACAGGCATTTTTAGACATAATGTATGTTTGGTTTTGGAGTTATATTTATATAACTTTCATATTTAGTATGACAGTTATACCATCATATTAAATAAAAAAAACTAACTTGTGTCTTTATAAACCTTACAAATTATTTGTTTCCAGTAAAACTCACACTGATACATTTCTCCAGGCATTATTAGCCATTTATCATGTTTGGTTTAAATAACTGTCATATCAAATGTTGCAGTTATACTGTCATTATGAGTAAAACCCAAGTTTTGTATTTGTAAACCTTACCAAAATACCTGATTCTGGTAAAACTCACATAGATTAAATATTACAGGCAGTTTAAGACATATTGCAAGTTTGGTTTAGGAGTTTGGTTTTGGAATTATGTTTATATAACTTCCATATTTCGTATGACAGTTATACCATCATAAATGATAAATAAATGGGTTGTACTTGTATAGCGCTTTTCTACCTTCAAGGTACTCAAAGCGCTTTGACACTACTTCCACATTTACCCATTCACACACACATTCACACACTGATGGAGGGAGCTGCCATGCAAGGCGCTAACCAGCACCCATCAGGAGCAAGGGTGAAGTGTCTTGCTCAGGACACAACGGACATGACGAGGTTGGTACTAGGTGGGGATTGAACCAGGGACCCTTGGGTTGCGCACAGCCACTCTTCCACTGCGCCACGCCGTCCCATCATATTGAGTAAAAAAAAAATTAACTTTTGTCTTTACAAACCTTACAAAATATTTTTTTCTAGTAAAAATCACAAAGATACATTTCTCCAGGCATTATTAGCCATGTATCATGTTTGGTTTAGGAATTATGTTTAAATAACTGTCATGTTGAGTGTGGCAGTTATATTGTCATTATGAGTAAAACCTATTTTTTGTATTTGTAAACCTTACCAAAATGCCTGATTCTGGTAAAACTCATATAGATACAATATTACAGGAATTTTTAGACATAAAACATGTTTGGTTTAGGAGTTATGTTTAAATAACTGTCATGTTGAGTGTGGCAGTTATATTGTCATTATGAGTAAAACCCAAGTTTTGTATTTGTAAACCTTACCAAAATACATGATTCTGGTAAAACTCACATAGATTCAATATAACAGGCAGTTTGAGACAGATTGCAAGTTTGGTTTAGGAGTTTGGTTTTGGAATTATGTTTATATAACTTTCATATTTAGTATGACAGTTATACCATCATATTGAGTAAAAAAAACAACTAACTTTTGTCTTTACAAACCTTACAAAATATTGTTTTCTAGTTAAAATCACAAAGATACATTTCTCCAGGCATTATTAACCATTTTGCATGTGTGGTATATGTTTACATAACTATCATATTAAATGTGGCAGTTATACTGTCATTATGAGTAAAACCAAATTTGTGTATATGTAAACCTTACCAAAATACCTGATTCTGGTAAAACTCACATAGATACAATACTAAAGGCATTTTTAGACATAATGCATGTTTGGTTTTGGAGTTTTGTTTGTATACATTTCTCCAGGCATTAATAGCGATTTAGCATGTTTGGTTCAGGAGTTATGTTTAAATAACTGTTATTTTGAATATGGCAGTTATACTGTCATTATGAGTAAAACCTAAATTTTGTATTTATAAACCTTACCAAAATACCTGATTCTGGTAAAACTCACATAGATACAATATTACAGGCATTTTTAGACATAATGCATGTTTGGTTTTGGAGTTATGTTTATATACATTTTTCCAGGCATTATTTGCCATTTATCATGTTTGGTTTAGGAGTTATGTTTAAATAACTGTCATATAAAATAAAGCAGTTATACTGTCATTATGAGTAAAACCCAAGTTTTGTATTTGTAAACCTTACCAAAATACCTGATTCTGGTAAAACTCATATAGATTCAATATTACAGGCAGTTTAAGACGGATTGCAAGTTTGGTTTAGGAGTTTGGTTTTGGAATTATGTTTATATTACTTTCATATTTAGTTTGACAGTTATACCATCATATTGAGTAAAAAAAAATAACTTTTGTCTTTACAAACGTTACACAATATTTTTTTCTAGTAAAACTCACAAAGATACATTTCTCCAGGCATTATTAGCCATTTAGCATGTTTGGTTTAGGAGTTATGTTTAAATAACTGTTATTTTGAATATGGCAGTTATACTGTCATTATGAGTAAAACCCAATTTTTGTATTTGTAAACCTTACCAAAATACCTGATTCTGGTAAAACTCACATAGATTCAATATTACAGGCATTTTTAGTTGTATTGCAAGTTTGGTTTTGGAGTTATGTTTATTTAACTTTCAGTTATACTGTCATATTAAGTAAAAAAAACTAACTTGTTTATTTACAAACCTTATATAAAAAGGCATTATTAGCCATTTTGTAATTGTGGTATAGGAGTTACAGTTTGTTTAAATAACTGTCAGATTGAATGTGACAGTATACTGTCATAGTGAGTAAAACCTAATTTTTGTATGTGTAAACCTTACCAAAAATACCTGATTCTGGTAAAAATCACATAGATACAATATTGCAGGCATTTTTAGACATAATGCATGTTTGGTTTTGGAGTTATGTTCATACAACCTTTATACTTAGTATGACAGTTATACCATCCTATTGAGTAGAAAAAAAAATAACTTGTGTCTTTATAAACCTTACAAAAAAAAATGTCCCCAGTAAAACTCACAAATATACATTTCTCCAGGCATAATTAGCCTTTTATCATGTTTGGTTCAGTAGTTATGTTTAAACAATTGTCATATTGAGTGTGGCAGTTATACTGTCATTATGAGTAAAACCTATTTTTTGTATTTGTATACTTTACCAAAATACCTGATTCTGGTCAAACCCACATCTATACAATACTACAGGAATTTTTAGACATAAAGCATGTTTGGTTTTGGAGTTATGTTTATATAACTTTCATATTTAGTATGAAAGTTAAACCATCATATTGAGTAAAAAACAAAAAATAATTTGTATCTTTACAAACCTTACAAAATATTGTTTTCCAGTAAAATTCACAAATATACCTTTCTCTAGGCATTATTAGTCATTTTGCATTTGTGTTTTAGGAGTTATGTTTAATTAACTGTCATATTGAGTGTGGCAGTTATACTGTCACTATGAGTAAAACCTAATTTTTGTTTTTGTAAACCTTACCAAAAGACCTGATTCTGATAAAACTCACATGTATTCAATATTACAGGCATTTTTAGACGGATTACATATTTGGTTTTGGAGTTGTGTTTATATAACTTTCATATATAGTATGACAGCTATACTGTTAAATTGTGTAAAAAAAAAACTAACTCGTGTCTTTACAAAAATACCTGATTCTGGTAAAACTCATATAGATTCAATATTACAGGCAGTTTAAGACGGATTGCAAGTTTGGTTTAGGAGTTTGTTTTTGGAATTATGTTTATATTATTTTTATATTTCGTTTGATAGTTATACCATCATATTCAGTAAAAAAAAAAAATAACTTTTGTCTTTACAATTCTTACAAAATAGTTTTTTTAGTAAAACTCACAAATATACATTTCTCCAGGCATTATTAGTCATTTTGCATGTTTGGTTTAGGAGTTGTGTTTAAATAACTGTTATTTTGAATATGGCAGTTATATTGTCATTATGAGTAAAACCCAATTTTTGTATTTGTAAACCTTACCTAAATACCTGATTCTGGTAAAACTCACATAGATTCAATATTACAGGCATTTTTAGAAGTTTTGCAAGTTTGGTTTTGGAGTTATGTTTATTTAACTTTCATATTTAGTATGACAGTTATACTGTCATATTAAGTAAAAAAAAAACTAACTTGTGTCTTTACAAATCTTATAAAAAAACAATTTTTTCCAGGAAGACTCACAAAGATACATTTCTCCAGGCATTATTAGCCTTTTTGTATTTGTGGTTTAGGAGTTATGTTTAAATAACTTTCAGATTGAATGTGACAGTATACTGTCATTATGAGTAAAACCTAATTTTTGTATTTGTAAACCTTACCAAAAATACCTGATTCTGGTAAAAATCACATAGATACAATATTGCAGGCATTTTTAGACATAATGCATGTTTGGTTTTGGAGTTATGTTTATACAACTTTCATATTTAGTATGACAGTATACCATCATATTGAGTAAAAAAAAAAAATACTTGTGTCCTTATAAACCTTACAATTTTTTTCCCCCAAAACTCACAAAGATACTTTTCTCCAGGCATAATTAGCCATTTATCATGTTTGGTTTAGGAGTTATGTTTAAATAACTGTCATATTGAGTGGGGTAGTTATTGTATTGTGTGTCATTATAAATGAAACCTATTTTTTGTATTTGTAAACCTTACCAAAATACCTGATTCTGGTAAAACCCACACCGATACAATATTACAGGAATTTTTAGAAATAAAGCATGTTTGGTTTTGGAGTTATGTTTATATAACTTTCATATTTAGTATGACAGTTATACCATCATATTGAGTAAAAAAAACAACTAATTTGTTTCTTTACAAATCTTACAAAATATTGTTTTCCAGTAAAATTCACAAATATACATTTCTCTAGGCATTATTAGTCATTTTGCATTTGTGTTTTAGGAGTTATGTTTAATTAACTGTCATATTGAGTGTGGCAGTTATTTTGTCACTATGAGTAAAACCTAATTTTTGTATTTGTAAACCTTACCAAAATACCTGAATCTGACAAAACTCACATATATTCAATATTACAGGCATTTTTAGACGGATTGCATATTTGGTTTTGGAATTATGTTTATATAACTTTCATATATAGTATGACAGCTAAACTGCTAAATTGTGTAAAAAAAACTAACTTGTGTCTTTACAAACCTTACAAAATATTTTTTCCAGTAAAACTCACAAAGATACATTCCTCAAGGCATTATTAGCCATTTTGTCAGTATACTGTCATTATGAGTAAAACTAATATTTTGTATTTGTAAACCTTACAAAAACAACTGATTAGAGTAAAACTCACATGGATACAAAATTATAAGCATTTTTAAACAAAATGCATGTTTGGTGGCAGTCAATGTGGCAGTTATACTGTCATTATGAGTAAAACCTATTTTTTGTAATTGTGAACCTTTCCAAAATACCTGATTCTGGTAAAACTCACATAGATACAATATTACAGGCATTTTTAGACATAATGTATGTTTGGTTTTGGAGTTATATTTATATAACTTTCATATTTAGTATGACAGTTATACCATCATATTAAATAAAAAAAACTAACTTGTGTCTTTATAAACCTTACAAATTATTTGTTTCCAGTAAAACTCACACTGATACATTTCTCCAGGCATTATTAGCCATTTATCATGTTTGGTTTAAATAACTGTCATATCAAATGTTGCAGTTATACTGTCATTATGAGTAAAACCCAAGTTTTGTATTTGTAAACCTTACCAAAATACCTGATTCTGGTAAAACTCACATATATTAAATATTACAGGCAGTTTAAGACATATTGCAAGTTTGGTTTAGGAGTTTGGTTTTGGAATTATGTTTATATAACTTCCATATTTAGTATGACAGTTATACCATCATATTGAGTAAAAAAAAAACTAACTTTTGTCTTTACAAACCTTACAAAATATTTTTTTCTAGTAAAAATCACAAAGATACATTTCTCCAGGCATTATTAGCCATGTATCATGTTTGGTTTAGGAATTATGTTTAAATAACTGTCATGTTGAGTGTGGCAGTTATATTGTCATTATGAGTAAAACCTATTTTTTGTATTTGTAAACCTTACCAAAATGCCTGATTCTGGTAAAACTCATATAGATACAATATTACAGGAATTTTTAGACATAAAACATGTTTGGTTTAGGAGTTATGTTTAAATAACTGTCAGATTGAATGTGACAGTATACTGTCATAGTGAGTTAAACCAATATTTTTGTATTTGCAAACCTTACAAAAACAACTGATTCTAGTTAAACTCACATGAATACAATATTACAGGCATTTTTAGACATAATGCATGTTTGGTTTTGGAGTTATGTTTATAATTGTTTTACATTTAGTATGACAGTTTTACTGTCATATTGAGTAAGAAAAAAATAACTTGTGTCTTTACAAACCCATTCATCCATCCATTTTCTACCGCTTATTCCCTTTGGGGTCGAGGGGGGCGCTGGAGCCTATCTCAGCTGCAATCGGGCGGAAGGCGGGGTACACCCTGGACAAGTCGCCACCTCATCGCAGTCTTTACAAACCTTACAAAATTGTAAAACTTAAAAAGATACATTTCTCCAGGCATTATTAACCATTTTGCATGTGTGGTTTAGGAGTTATGTTTACATAACTGTCATATTGAATGTTGCAGTTATACTGTCATGAGTAAAACCTATTTTTTGTTTTTGTAAATCTTACCAAAATTCCTGATTCTAGTAAAACGAACATAGATTCATTGGTTTTGGAGTTATGTTAATATAACTTTCATATTTAGTATGACAGTTTATCATCATATTGAGTAAAAAATGTAACTTGTATCTTTATAAATCTTACAAATTCGTTTTTTCCAGTAAAACTCACAAAGATACATTTCTCCAGGCATTATTAACCATTTTGCATGTGTGGTATAGGAGTTATGTTTACATAACTGTCATATTAAATGTGGCAGTTATACTGTCATTATGAGTAAAACCAAATTTGTGTATATCTAAACCTTACCAAAATACCTGATTCTGGTAAAACTCACATAGATACAATATTACAGGCATTTTTAGACGTATTGCAAGTTTGGTTTTGGAGTTATGTTTATTTAACTTTTATATTTAGTGTGCCAGTTATACTGTCACAATAAGTAAAAAACTAACTTTTGTCTTTACAAACCTTACAATTTTATTTTTTATTTTTTCCCAGGAAAACTCACAAAGATACATTGCTCCAGGCATTATTAGCCATTTTGCATTTGTGGTTTAGGAATTATGTTTAAATACCTGTCATGTTAAATGTGGCAGTTATATTGTCATTATGAGTAAAACGTAATTTTTGTATTTGTAAACCTTACCAAAATACCTGATTCTGGTAAAATTCACATAGATACAATATTACAGGAATTTTTAGACATAAAACATGTTTGGTTTTGGAGTTATGTTTATATAACTTTCATATTTAGTATGACAGTTATACCATTATATTGAGTAAAAAAAAACAACTTGTGTCTTTATAAACCTTACCGTATTTTCCGCACCATAAGGCGCCCTGGGTTATAAGCCGCGCCTTCAATGAACGGCATATTTCAAAACTTTGTCCACCTATAAGCCGCCCCGTGTTGTAAGCCGCATCTAACTGCGCTAAAGGAATGTCAAAAAAACAGTCAGATAGGTCAGTCAAACTTTAATAATATATTAAAAACCAGCGTTCTAACAATTCTGTTCACTCCCAAAATGTACGCAAATGTGCAATCACAAACATAGTAAAATTCAAAATAGTGCAGAGCAATAGCAACATAATGTTGCTCGAACGTTAATGTCACAACACACAAAATAAACATAACGCTCACTTTCTGAAGTTATTCTTCATTCATAAATCCCTCGAATTCTTCTCCTACGGTGTCCGAATTGAAAAGTTGGGCGAATGTGGGATCCAAAATGGCCGGCTCCGTCTCGTCGAAGTAATCGGAGTCAGTGTCGCTGTTGTCCAGCAGTTCTGTGAATCCTGCCTTCCGGAAAGCTCGGACCACAGTTGTGACCGAAATATCTGCCCAGGCATTTACGATCCATTGGCAGATGTTGGCGTATGTCGTCCGGCGCTGTCTCCCTGTCTTGGTGAACGTCACGTGTGTTCGCCTTCTGTCATCCACTGTTCCCACGCAGTTAGCAGTCTAGCTTCGAATGCTCTGTTGACACCAATATCTAGCGGCTGGAGGTCTTTTGTCAATCCACCCGGAATGACGGCGAGTATTGAATTAAGCGCGTAAGCGTGTCTCTTAATGTGATGTTATGAGCTAGCAAATATAACAACTACACTACCCAGCATGCAACGATAGTGACGAGCATGCGCGGTAGCCCTGAGAAGCGTTGTTGTATGTGCTGGCAGTTAGAATGTGGTTATGAGCACGCTGTGAGTAAACGTTGAGAACTCAGTTAACACGCCTCGTCTGCATTATTTATAATTAGACAGACAACACACTTAATAGGAGCCATTTTGGGGTCTTTACATAAACACACAAATGGAAATGAAACGTCACATATCCCAGCATGCACCGCGCGCTTCTTCTACGGGGAAAAAAGATGGCGGCTGTTTACCGTAGTTGCGAGACCTAAACTTTATGAAAATTAATATTAATATTAACCCATATATAAGGCGCACCGGATTATAAGGCGCACTGTCAGCTTTTGAGAAAATGTGTGGTTTTTAGGTGCGCCTTATAGTGCGGAAAATACGGTACATTTTTTTTTTCCCAGCAAAACTCACAAAGATACATTTCTCCAGGTATACTTAGCCATTTATCATGTTTGGTTTAGGAGTTATGTTTAAATAACTGTCATATTGAGTGTGGCAGTTATACTGTCATTATGAGTAAAACCTAGATTTTGTATTTGTAAACCTTATCAAAATACCTGATTCTGGTAAAAATCACATAGATACAATATTACAGGCATTTTTAGACATAATGCATGTTTGGTTTTGGAGTTATGTTCATATAAAATTTACATTTATTATGACAGTTATACACATATTGACTAAAAAAAACTAACTTGTGTCTTAACAAACCTTACAAAATATTTTTATTTTCCAGTTAAACTCACAAAGATACCTTTCTCCAGGCAGAATTAGCCATTTAGCATGTTTAAATTAGGACTTATGTTTAAATAACTGTAATTTTGAACGTGGCAGTTATACTGTCATTATGAGTAAAACCTACTTTTTGTATTTGTAAACCTTACCAAAATACCTGATTCTGGTCAAACTCACATAGGTTTAATATTACAGGCATTTTTAGACATAATGCATGTTTGGTTTTGGCGTTATGTTTATATAACTGTCATTTTGAATGTGGCAGTTATACTGTCATTATGAGTAAAAAAACTAACTTCTGTCTTTACAAACCTTACAAAAAAATTGTTTTCCAGTTAACCTCACAAAGATCCATTTCCCCAGGCTTTATTAGCCATTTAACATGTTTGGCTTAGGAGTTATGTTTGAATAACTGTCATATTGAGTGTGGCAGTTATACTGTCATTATGAGTAAAACATATTTTTTGTATTTGTAAACCTTACCAAAATACCTGATTCTGGTAAAACCCACATCGATACAATATTACAGGAATTTTTAGACATAAAATATGTTTGGTTTTGGAGTTATGTTTATATAACTTTCATATTTAGTATGACAGTTATACCATCATATTGAGTAATAAAACACTAATTTGTATCTTTACAAACCTTACAAAATATTGTTTTCCGGTAAAATTCGCAAATATACATTTCTCTAGGCATTATTAGTCATTTTGCATTTGTGTTTTAGGAGTTATGTTTAAATAAGTGTCATATTAAGTAAAAAAAACTAACTTGTGTCTTTACAAACCTTATAAAAAAACAATTTTTCCAGGAAAACTCACAAAGATACATTTCTCCAGGCATTATTAGCCATTTTGTATTTGTGGTTTAGGAGTTATGTTTAAATAACTTTCAGATTGAATGTGACAGTATACTGTCATTCTGAGTAAAACCTAATTTTTGTATTTGTAAACCTTACCAAAAATACCTGATTCTGGTAAAAATCACATAGATACAATATCGCAGGCATTTTTAGACATAATGCATGTTTGGTTTTGGAGTTATGTTTATACAACTTTCATATTTAGTATGACAGTATACCATCATATTGAGTAAAAAAAAACAAAAAACTTGTGTCCTTATAAACCTTACAATTTTTTCCCCCCAAAACTCAAAGAATACTGTCACTATGAGTAAAACCTAATATTTTGATTTGTAAACCTTACCAAAATACCTGATTCTGATAAAACTTACATATAATAAATATTACAGACATTTTTAAACGGATTGCATGTTTGGTTTTGGAGTTATGTTTATAAAACTTTCATATATAGTATGACAGCTATACTGTAAAATTAAGTAAACTAAACTAACGTGTGTCTTTACAAACCTTACAAAAATTTTTGTTCCAATAAAATTCACAAAGATACATTCCTCCAGGCATTATTAGCCATTTTGTCAGATTGATTGTGACAGTATACTCTCATTATGAGAAAAACTAATATTTTGTATTTGTAAACCTTACAAAAACAACTGATTCTAGTAAAAATCACGTAGATACAAAATTATAGGAATTTTTAGACATAATGCATGTTTGGTTTTGGAGTTTTGTTTATATAATTGTCATATTGAATGTGGCAGTATACTGTCATTATGAGTAAAACATAATGTTTGTATTTGTCAACCTTACCAAAATACCTGATTCTGGTAAGACTCAATATTACAGGCATTTTTAGACAAAATGCATTTTGGTTTTGGAGTTATGTTTATAAAACTTTCATATTTAGTATGACAGTTATACCATCGTATTAAATAAATAAAAAATAACTTGTGTCTTTATAACCTTACACATTATTTTTTTCCAGTAAAACTCACAAAGATACATTTCTCCAGGCATTATTAGTCATTTATCATGTTTGGTTTAGGAGTCATGTTTAAATAACTGTCATATTAAATGTTGCAGTTATACTGTCATTATGAGTAAAACCCAAGTTTTGTATTTGTAAACTTTACCAAAATACCTGATTCTGGCAAAACTCACATAGATTCAATATTACAGGCAGTTTAAGACAGACTGCAAGTTTGGTTTAGGAGTTTGGTCTTGGAATTATGTTTATCTAACTATCATATTTAGTATGACAGTTATATATTGAGTAAAAAAAACAACTAACTTTTGTCTTTACAAACCTTACAAAATATTTTTTTTCTAGTAAAACTCACAAAGATTCATTTCTCCAGGCATTATTAGCCATTTAGCATATTTGGTTTAGGAGTTATGTTTAAATAACTGTTATTTTGAATATGGCAGTTATACTGTCATTATGAGTAAAACCCAATTTTTGTATTTGTAAACCTTACCAAAATAACCGATTCTGGTAAAACTCACATATATTTAATATTACAGGCATTTTTAGACGGATTGCAAGTTTGGTTTTGGTGTTATATTTATTCAACTTTCATATTTAGTATGACAGTATACTATTTTTTCCTGTAAAACTTACAAAGATACATTTCTCTAGGCATTATTTGACATTTTGCTTGCATGGTTTAGGAGTTATGTTTAAATAACAGTCAGATTGAATGTGACAGATACTGTCATAGTAGTTTTTTACTCAATATGCCAGTAATGTTCTTAAAATCCTGAGATAATGCGAAAAAAGCAATAAAAATGTTTTTCAACATAATTCCTACACCAAACATGCAACATGTCTAATAATGCCTGAAGACATGTATCTTTGTTAGTTTTACTAGAAAATGTAATCTTTTGTAAGTTTTGCAACGACGCAAGTTAGTTTTTTTAATTCAATATAACAGTATAACTGTCAAACTAAATGTAAAATTTATATAAACATAACTCCAAAACTGAACATGCATTATGTCTAAAAATGCCTAAAATATTGTATCTATGTGAGTTTTACCAGAATAAGTTAATTTTGTAAGGTTTACAAATACAAAAATTGTTTTTTTTCTCATAATGACAGTAGAACTGCTATATTCAATTTGACAGTTATTTAATTATAACTTCCTAACCACACATGCAAATAGGCTAATAAAGCCTAAAACAATGCATCCTTGTGAATTTTACTCGCAACATATGCTATTTTAAGGCTTGCAAACACAAAAAGTAGTTTTTTACTGATTATGACAGTAATGTTCTTAAAATCCTGAGATAATGCGAAATAAGCAATAAAAATGTTTTTCATCATAATTCCTACACCAAACATGCAACATGTCTAATAATGCATGGATACATGTATCTTTGTTAGTTATACTAGAAAAATTATCTTTTGTAAGTTTTACAAAGACTCAAGTTAGTTTTTGTAATGCAATATGACAGTATAACTGTCATACCAAATATGAAAGTTATATAAACATAACTCCAAAACTGAACATGCATTATGTCTTAAAATGCCTAAAATATTGTATCTATGTGAGTTTTACAAGAATCAGTTATTTTGGTAAGGTGTACAATTACATAAATTAGGGGTTTACTCATAATGACAGTTAACTGCTACATTCAATTTGACTGTTATTTAAACATAACTCCCTAACCACACATGCAAAATAGGTTAATAAAGCCTAAAACAATTCATCCTTGTGAGTTTTACTCGAAACATATGCTATTTTAGGCTTGCAAACACAAAAAGTAGTTTTTTACTCATTTTGACGGTAATGTTCTTAAAATCCTGAGATAATGCAAAATAAGCAATAAAAATGTTTTTCAACATAATTCCTACACCAAACATGCAACATGTCTAATAATGCCTGAAGACATGTATCTTTGTTAGTTTTACTAGAAAAATTATCTTTTGTAAGATTTGCAAAGAGGCAAGTTAGTTTTTTTAATTCAATATGACAGTATAACTGTCATACCAAATATGAAAGTTATATAAACATAACTCCAAAACTGAACATGCATTATGTCTAAAAATGCCTAAAATATTGTATCTATGTGAGTTTTACAAGAATCAGTTATTTTGGTAAGGTGTACAATTACATAAATTAGGGGTTTTTACTCACAATGACAGTTAACTGCTACATTCAATTTGACTGTTATTTAAACATAACTCCCTAACCACACATGCAAAATAGGTTAATAAAGCCTAAAACAATGCATCCTTGTGAGTTTTACTCGAAACATATGCTATTTTAAGGCTTGCAAACACAAAAAGTATTTTTTTACTCATTTTGACAGTAATGTTCTTAAAATCCTGAGATAATGCAAAATAAGCAAAAAAAATGTTTTTCAACATAATTCCTACACCAAACATGCAACATGTCTAATAATGCCTGAAGACGTGTATCTTTGTTAGTTTTACTAGAAAATTTATCTTTTGTAAGTTTTGCAAAGAGGCAAGTTAGTTTTTTTAATTCAATATGACAGTCTAACTGTCATACCAAATATGAAAGTTATATAATTGGGACGGCGTGGCGCAGTGGAAGAATGGCCGTGCGCGACCCGAGGGTCCCTCGTTCAATCCCCACCTAGTACCAACCTCGTCATGTCCGTTGTGTTCTGAGCAAGACACTTCACCCTTGCTCCTGATGGGTGCTGGTTAGCGCCTTGCATGGCAGCTCCCTCCATCAGTGTGTGAATGTGTGTGTGAATAGGTAAATATGGAAGTAGTGTCAAAGCGCTTTGAGTACCTTGAAGGCAGAAAAGCGCTATACAAGTACAACCCATTTATCATTATTTATTTATAAACATAACTCCAAAACTGAACATGCATTATGTCTAAAATTGCCTGTAATATTGTATCTATGTGAGTTTCACCAGAATCAGGTAATTTGGTAAAGTTTACAAATACAAAAATAGTTTTTTTTCATAATGACAGTATAACTGCTACATTCAATTTGACTGTTATTTAAACATAACTTCCTAATCACACATGCAAATAGGTTAATAAAGCCTAAAACAATGCATCCTTGTGAGTTTTACTCGAAACATATGCTATTTTAAGGCTTGCAAACACAAAAAGTAGTTTTTTACTCATTTTGACAGTAATGTTCTTCAAATCCTGAGATAATGCGAAATAAGCAATAAAAATGTTTTTCATCATAATTCCTACACCAAACATGCAACATGTCTAATAATGCATGGATACATGTATGTTTGTTAGTTTTACTAGAAAAATTATCTTTTGTAAGTTTTACAAAGACTCAAGTTAGTTTTTTTAATCCAATATGACAGTATAACTGTCATACCAAATATGAAAGTTATATAAACATAACTCCAAAACTGAACATGCATTATGTCTAAAAATGCCTAAAATATTGTATCTATGTGAGTTTTACAAGAATCAGTTATTTTGGTAAGGTGTACAATTACATAAATTAGGGGTTTACTCATAATGACAGTTAACTGCTACATTCAATTTGACTGTTATTTAAACATAACTCCTAACCACACATGCAAAATAGGTTAATAAAGCCTAAAACAATGCATCCTTGTGAGTTTTACTCGAAACATATGCTATTTTAGGCTTGCAAACACAAAAAGTAGTTTTTTACTCATTTTGACAGTAATGTTCTTAAAATCCTGAGATAATGCAAAATAAGCAATAAAAATGTTTTTCAACATAATTTCTACACCAAACATGCAACATGTCTAATAATGCCTGAAGACATGTATCTTTGTTAGTTTTACTAGAAAAATTATCTTTTATAAGTTTTGCAAAGAGGCAAATAAGTTTTTTTAATTCAATATGACAGTATAACTGTCATACCAAATATGAAAGTTATATAAACAAAACTCCAAACCTAAAAATGCATTATGTCTAAAATTGCCTGTAATATTGTATATATGTGAGTTTCACCAGAATCAGGTAATTTTGTAAGGTTTACAAATACAAACATTTTTTTTTTTTCATAATGACAGTTTAACTGCTACATTCAATTTGACTGTTATTTAAACATAACTTCCTAATCACACATGCAAATAGGTTAATAAAGCCTAAAACAATGCATCCTTGTGAGTTTTACTCGAAACATATGCTATTTTAAGGCTTGCAAACACAAAAAGTAGTTTTTTACTCATTATGACAGTAATGTTCTTAAAATCCTGGGATAATGCGAAATAAGCAATAAAAATGTTTTTCAACATAATTCCTACACCAAACATGCAACATGTCTGATAATGCGTAAAGATATGTATCTTTGTTAGTTTTACTAGAAAAATTATATTTTGTAAGTTTTAAAAAGAGGCAAGTTAGTTTTTTTAATTCAATATGACAGTATAACTGTCATACCAAATATGAAATATATATAAACATAACTCCAAAATTGAACATGCATTATGTCTAAAAATGCCTAAAATATTGTATCTATGTGAGTTTTACCAGAATCAGGTAATTTGGTAAGGTTTTCAAATACAAAAATTGTTTTTTTTTCATAATGACAGTATAACTGCTACATTCAATTTGACTGTTATTTAAACATAACTTCCTAATCACACATGCAAATAGGTTAATAAAGCCTAAAATAATGCATTCTTGTGAGTTTTACTCGAAACATATGCTATTTTAAGGCTTGCAAACACAAAAAGTAGTTTTTTACTCATTATGACAGTAATGTTCTTAAAATCCTGAGATAATGCGAAATAAGCAATAAAAATGTTTTTCAACATAATTCCTACACCAAACATGCAACATGTCTGATAATGCGTGAAGATATGTAACTTTGTTAGTTTTACTAGAAAAATTATATTTTGTAAGTTTTGCAAAGAGGCAAGTTAGTTTTTTTAATTCAATATGACAGTATAACTGTCATACCAAATATGAAATATATATAAACATAACTCCAAAATTGAACATGCATTATGTCTAAAAATGCCTAAAATATTGTATCTATGTGAGTTTTACAAGAATCAGTTAATTTGTTAAGGTGTACAATTACATAAATTAGGGGTTTACTCATAATGACAGTTAACTGCTACATTCAATTTGACTGTTATTTAAGCTTAACTCCCTAACCACACATGCAAATAGGTTAAAAAAGCCTGAAACAATGCATCCTTGTGAGTTTTACTCGAAACATATGCTATTTTAAGGCTTGCAAACACAAAAAGTAGTTTTTTACTCATTATGACAGTAATAAATGGCTAATTATGCCTGGAGAAATGTATCTTTGTGAGTTTTACTGGGAAAACATTTTTTTGTAAGGTTTATGAAGACACAAGTTATTTTTTTTTTACTCAATATGATAGTATAACTGTCATACTAAATATAAAAGTTGTATAAACATAACTCCAAAACCAAACATGCATTATGGCTAAAAATGCCTGCAATATTGTATATATGTGATTTTTACCAGAATCAGGTATTTTTGGTAAGCTTTACAAATACAAAAATTAGGTTTTACTCACTATGACAGTATACTGTCACATTCAATCTGACAGTTATTTAAACATACTGTAACTCCTAAACCACAATTACAAAATGGCTAATAATGCCAGGAAAAATGTATCTTTGTGAGTTTTCCTGGAAAATGTTTTTTTTTATAAGGTTTGTAAAGAAACAAGCTAGTTTTTTCACTTAATATGACAGTATAACTGTCATACTAAATATGAAAGTTAAATAAGCATAACTCCAAAACCAAACTTGCAATACGTCTAAAAAATGCCTGTAATATTGAATCTATGTGAGTTTTACCAGAATCAGGTATTTTGGTAAGGTTTACAAATACAAAAATTTGGTTTTACTCATAATGACAGTATAACTGCCACATTTAATATGACAGTTATGTAAACATAACTCCTATACCACACATGCTAAATGGCTAATAATGCCTGGAGAAATGTATCTTTGTGAGTTTTACTAGAAAATAATATTTTGTAAGGTTTGTAAAGAAAAAAGTTTTTTTTTTACTCAATGTGATGGTATAACTGTCAAACTAAATACAAAAGTAATATAAACATAATTCGAAAACCAAACTCCTAAACCAAACTTGCAATCCGTCTTAAACTACCAGTAATATTGAATCTATATGAGTTTTACCAGAATCAGGTATTTTGATAAGGTTTACAAATACAGAACTTGGGTTTTACTCATAATGACAGTATAACTGCATTATTTGATATGACAGTTATTTAAACATAACTCCTAAACCAAACATGATAAATGGCTAACAATGCCTGGAAAAATGTATATAAACATAACTCCAAAACCAAACATGCATTATGTCTAAAAAAGCCTGTAATATTGTATCTATGTGAGTTTTACCAGAATCAGGTATTTTGGTAAGGTTTATAAATACAAAATGTAGGTTTTACTCATAATGACAGTATAACTGCCATATTCAAAATAACAGTTATTTAAACATAACTCCTGAACCAAACATGCTAAATGGCTATTAATGCCTGAAGAAATGTATACAAACATAACTCCAAAACCAAACATGCATCATGTCTAAAAATGCCTTTAGTATTGTATCTATGTGAGTTTTACCAGAATCAGGTATTTTGGTAAGGTTGAAAAATACAAAAATTAGGTTTTACTCACTATGACAGTAGACTGTCACATTCAATCTGACAGTTCTTTAAACATACTGTAACTCCTAAACCACAATTACAAAATGGCTAATTATGCCTGGAAAAATGTATCTTTGTGAGTTTTCCTGGAAAAAAATTTTTTTTATAAGGTTTGTAAAGAAACAAATTAGTTTTTTTTACTTAATATGACAGTATAACTGTCATATTAAATATGAAAGTTAAATAAACCTAACTCCAAAACCAAACTTGCAATACGTCTAAAAATGCCTGTTATATTGAATCTATGTGAGTTTTACCAGAATAAGGTATTTTGGTAAGATTTATAAATACAAAATTTAGGTTTTACTCATAATGACAGTATAACTGCCATATTCAAAATAACAGTTATTTAAACATAACTCCTGAACCAAACATGCTAAATGGCTATTAATGCCTGGAGAAATGTATACAAACATAACTCCAAAACCAAACATGTATCATGTCTAAAAATGGCTTTAGTATTGTATCTATGTGAGTTTTACCAGAATCAGGTATTTTGGTGAGGTTGAAAAATACAAAAATTAGGTTTTTTTCATAATGACAGTATAACTGCCACATTGACTGCCACCAAACATGCATGATGTCTAAAAATGCATATAATTTTGTATCCATGTGAGTTTTACTAGAATCAGTTGTTTTTGTAAGGTTTACAAATACAAAATATTAGTTTTACTCATAATGTATACTGTCACAATCAATCTGACAATATGGCTAATAATGCCTTGAGGAATTTATATTTGTGAGTTTTACCGGAAATAATTATTTGTAAGGTTTGTAAAGACACGAGTTAGTTTTTTTTTTTTTTACACAATTGTACAGTATAGCTGTCATACTATATATGAAAGTTATATAAACACAACTCCAAAACCAAATATGCAATATGTGAGTTTTATCAGAATCAGGTATTTTGGTAAGGTTTACAAAAACAAAAATTAGGTTTTACTCATAGTGACAGTATAACTGCCACACTCAATATGACAGTTAATTAAACATAACTCCTAAAACACAAATGCAAAATGACTAATAATGCCTAGAGAAAGGTATATTTGTGAATATTACTGGAAGACAATATTTGTAAGGTTTGTAAAGATACAAATTATTTTTTGTTTTTTACTCAATATGATGGTATAACTTTCATACTAAATATGAAAGTTATATAAACATAACTCCAAAACCAAACATGCTTTATGTCTAAAAATTCCTGTAATATTGTATCGATGTGGGTTTTACCAGAATCAAGTATTTTGGTAAAGTTTACAAATACAAAAAATAGGTTTTACTCATAATGACAGTATAACTGCCACACTCAATATGACAGCTGTTTAAACATAACTCCTAAACCAAACATGATAAAAGGCTATTTATGCCTGGATGAATGTATCTTTGTGAGTTTTACTAGGAACTTTTTTTTTTGTAAGGTTTATAAAGACACAATTTTTTTTTTTTTTTTACTCAATAGGATGGTATAACTGTCATACTAAATATAAAAGTTGTATAAACATAACTCCAAAACCAAACATGCATTATGCCTAAAAATGCCTGCAATGTTGTATCTATGTGATTTTTACCAGAATCAGGTATTTTTGGTAAAGTTTACAAATACAAAAATTAGGTTTTACTCACTATGACAGTATACTGTCACATTCAATCTGACAGTTATTTAAACATACTGTAACTCCTAAACCACAATTACAAAATGGCTAATAATGCCTGGAAAAAAGTATTTTTGAAAGTTTTTCTTAAAAAAAAAAAAAAAATTATAAGGTTTGTAAAGAAACAAGTTAGTTTTTTTACTTAATATGACAGTATAACTGTCATACTAAATATGAAAGTTAAATAAACATAACTCCAAAACCAAACTTGCAGTATGTCTAAAAATGCCTGTAAATTGAATCTATGTGAGTTTTACCAGAATCAGGTATTTTGGTAAGGTTTACAAATACAAACATTGGGTTTTACTCATAATGAAAGTATAACTGCCATATTCAAAATAACAGTTATTTAAACATAACTCCTAAACCAAACATGCTAAATAGCTATAAATGCCTGGAGAAATGTATCTTTGTGAGTTTTACTAGAAAAAAGTATTTTGTAAAGTTTGTAAAGACAAAAGTTATTTTTTTTTACTCAATATGATGGTTTAACTGTCAAACTAAATATAAAAGTAATATAAACATAATTCCAAAACCAAACTCCTAAACCAAACTTGCAATCCGTCTTAAACTGCCTGTAATATTGAATCTATATAAGTTTTACCAGAATCAGGTATTTTGGTAAGGTTTACAAATACAAAACTTGGGTTTTACTCATAATGACAGTATAACTGCATTATTTGATACGACAGTTATTTAAACATAACTCCTAAACCAAACATGATAAATGGCTAATAATGCCTGGAAAAATGTATATAAACATAACTCCAAAACCAAACAAGCATTATGTCTAAAAATGCCTGTAATATTGTATCTATGTGAGTTTTACCAGAATCAGGTATTTTGGTAAGGTTTATAAATACAAAATTTAGGTTTTACTCATAATGACAGTACAACTGCCATATTCAAAATAAAAGTTATTTAAACATAACTCCTAATCCAAACATGATAAATGGCTAATAATGCCTGGAGAAATGTATCATGGTGAGTTTTAATGGAAACAAATAATTTGTAAGGTTTATAAAGACACAAGTTAGTTTTTTTATTTAATATGATGGTATAACTGTCATACTAAATATGAAAGTTATATAAACGTAACTCCAAAACCAAACATGCATTATGTCTAAAAATGCCTGTAATATTGTATCTATGTGAGTTTTACCAGAATCAGGTATTTTGGTTAAGGTTGACAAATACAAAAATTAGGTTTTACTCATAATGACAGTATAACTGCCACATTGACTGCCACCAAACATGCATTATGTCTAAAAATGCTTATAATTTTGTATCCATGTGAGTTTTACTAGAATCAGTTGTTTTTGTAAGGTTTACAAATACAAAATATTAGTTTTACTCATAATGACAGTATACTGTCACAATTAATCCGACAAAATGGCTAATAATGCCTAGAGGAATGTATCTTTGTGAGTTTTACTGGAAAAAATATTTTGTAAGGTTTGTAAAGACACAAGTTAGATGTTTTTTTACACAATTAAACAGTATAGCTGTCATACTATATATGAAAGTTATATAAACATAATTCCAAAACCAAATATGCAATCCGTCTAAAAATGCCTGTAATATTGAATATATGTGAGTTTTATCAGAATCAGGTATTTTGGTAAGGTTTACGAATACAAAAATTAGGTTTTACTCATAGTGACAATATAACTGCCACACTCAGTATGACAGTTATTTAAACATAACTCCTAAAACACAAATGCAAAATGACTACTAATGCCTAGGGAAATTTATATTTGTGAATTTTACTGGAAAACAATGTTTTGTAAGGTTTGTAAATATACAAATTAGTTTTTTTTTACTCAATATATAATGGTATAACTGTCTTACTAAATATGAAAGTTATATAAACATAACTCCAAAACCAAACATGCTTTATGTCTAAAAAATCCTGTAATATTGTATCGATGTGGGTTTTACCAGAATCAGGTATTTTGGTAAGGTTTATAAATACAAAACATAGGTTTTACTCATAATGACAGTATAACTGCCACACTCAATATGACAGTTATTTAAACATAACTCCTAAACCAAACATGATAAATGACTAATTATGCCTGGAAAATGTATCTTTGTGAGTTTTACTGGGGGAAAAAAAATTGTAAGGTTTATAAAGACACAAGTTATTTTTTTTTTAGTCAATACAATGGTATAACTGTCATACTAAATATGAAAGTTGTATAAACATAACTCCAAAACCAATTGTGCATTATGTCTAAAAATGCCTGCAATATTGTATCTATGCGATTTTTACCAGAATCAGGTATTTTTGGTAAGGTTTACGAATACAAAAATTAGGTTTTACTCACTATGACAGTATACTGTCACATTCAATCTGACATACTGTAACTCCTAAACCACAAATACAAAATGGCTAATAATGCCTGGAGAAATGTATCTTTGTGAGTTTTCCCAGAAAAAAAATAAAAAATGTATAAGGTTTGTAAAGACACAAGTTAGTTTTTTTACTTCATATGACAGTAAAACTGTCATACTAAATATGAAAGTTAAATAAACATAACTCCAAAACCAAACTTGCAGTACGTCTAAAAATGCCTGGAATATTGAATCTATGTGAGTTTTACCAGAATCAGGTATTTTGGTAAGGTTTACAAATACAAAAATTGGGTTTCACTCATAATGACAGTATAACTGCCATATTCAAATTAACAGTTATTTAAACATAACTCCTAAACCAAACATGCTAAATAGCTAATAATGCCTGGAGAAATGTATCTTTGTGAGTTTTACTAGAAAAACATATTTTGTAAGGTTTGTAAAGACAAAAGTTATTTTTTTTTTTACTCAATATGATGGTATAACTGTCAAACTAAATATAAAAGTAATACAAACATCATTCCAAAACCAAAATCGTAAAGTAAACTTGCAATCCATCTTAAACTGCCTGTAATTTTGAATCTATATGAGTTTTACCAGAATCAGGTATTTTGGTAAGGTTTACAAATACAAAACCTGGGTTTTACTCATAATGACAGTATAACTGCATTATTTGATATGACAGTTATTTAAACATAACTCCTAAACCAAACATGATAAATAGCTAATAATGCCTGGAAAAATGTATATAAACATAACTCCAAAAAACATGCATTATGTCTAAAAATGCCTGTAATATTGTATCTATGTGAGTTTTACCAGAATCAGGAATTTTGGTAAGGTTTATAAATACAAAAATTAGGTTTTACTAATAATGACAGTATAACTGCCACCCTCAATATGACGGTAATGTTAACATAACTGCTAAACCACACATGCAAAACGGCTAATAATGCCTGGAGAAATGTATCTTTGTGAGTTTTACAGGAAAAAAAATATTTTGTAAGGTTTGATAAGACACAAAATAGGTTTTTTTATTCAATATGTTTGTATAACTGTCATAATAAATGTAAAAGTTATATAAACATAACTCCAATACCAAACATGAAATCCGTCTAAAAATGCCTGTAATATTGAATCTATGTGATTTTTACCAGAATCAGGTATTTTTGGTAAAGTTTACAAATACAAAAATTAGGTTTTACTCACTATGACAGTATACTGTCACATTCAATCTGACAGTTATTTAAACATACTGTAACTCCTAAACCACAATTACAAAATGGCTAATAATGCCTGGAAAAAAGTATTTTTGAAAGTTTTTCTTAAAAAAAAAAAAATATATATAAGGTTTGTAAAGAAACAAGTTAGTTTTTTTACTTAATATGACAGTATAACTGTCATACTAAATATGAAAGTTTAATAAACATAACTCCAAAACCAAACTTGCAGTATGTCTAAAAATGCCTGTAAATTGAATCTATGTGAGTTTTACCAGAATCAGGTATTTTGGTAAGGTTTACAAATACAAACATTGGGTTTTACTCATAATGAAAGTATAACTGCCATATTCAAAATAACAGTTATTTAAACATAACTCCTAAACCAAACATGCTAAATAGCTATAAATGCCTGGAGAAATGTATCTTCGTGAGTTTTACTAGAAAAAAGTATTTTGTAAGGTTTGTAAAGACAAAAGTTATTTTTTTTTACTCAATATGATGGTTTAACTGTCAAACTAAATATAAAAGTAATATAAACATAATTCCAAAACCAAACTCCTAAACCAAACTTGCAATCCGTCTTAAACTGCCTGTAATATTGAATCTATATGAGTTTTACCAGAATCAGGTATTTTGGTAAGGTTTACAAATACAAAACTTGGGTTTTACTCATAATGACAGTATAACTGCATTATTTGATACGACAGTTATTTAAACATAACTCCTAAACCAAACATGATAAATGGCTAATAATGCCTGGAAAAATGTATATAAACATAACTCCAAAACCAAACAAGCATTATGTCTAAAAATGCCTGTAATATTGTATCTATGTGAGTTTTACCAGAATCAGGTATTTTGGTAAGGTTTATAAATACAAAATTTAGGTTTTACTCATAATGACAGTACAACTGCCATATTCAAAATAACAGTTATTTAAACATAACTCCTAATCCAAACATGATAAATGGCTAATAATGCCTGGAGAAATGTATCATGGTGAGTTTTAATGGAAACAAATAATTTGTAAGGTTTATAAAGACACAAGTTAGTTTTTTTATTTAATATGATGGTATAACTGTCATACTAAATATGAAAGTTATATAAACATAACTCCAAAACCAAACATGCACTATGTCTAAAAATGCCTGTAATATTGTATCTATGTGGGTTTTACCAGAATCAGGTATTTTGGTTAAGGTTGACAAATACAAAAATTAGGTTTTACTCATAATGACACATTGACTGCCACCAAACATGCATTATGTCTAAAAATGCTTATAATTTTGTATCCATGTGAGTTTTACTAGAATCAGTTGTTTTTGTAAGGTTTACAAATACAAAATATTAGTTTTACTCATAATGACAGTATACTGTCACAATTAATCCGACAAAATGGCTAATAATGCCTAGAGGAATGTATCTTTGTGAGTTTTACTGGAAAAAATATTTTGTAAGGTTTGTAAAGACACAAGTTAGATGTTTTTTTACACAATTAAACAGTATAGCTGTCATACTATATATGAAAGTTATATAAACATAATTCCAAAACCAAATATGCAATCCGTCTAAAAATGCCTGTAATATTGAATATATGTGAGTTTTATCAGAATCAGGTATTTTGGTAAGGTTTACGAATACAAAAATTAGGTTTTACTCATAGTGACAATATAACTGCCACACTCAGTATGACAGTTATTTAAACATAACTCCTAAAACACAAATGCAAAATGACTACTAATGCCTAGGGAAATTTTTATTTGTGAATTTTACTGGAAAACAATGTTTTGTAAGGTTTGTAAATATAAAAATTAGTTTTTTTTTACTCAATATATAATGGTATAACTGTCTTACTAAATATGAAAGTTATATAAACATAACTCCAAAACCAAACATGCTTTATGTCTAAAAAATCCTGTAATATTGTATCGATGTGGGTTTTACCAGAATCAGGTATTTTGGTAAGGTTTATAAATACAAAACATAGGTTTTACTCATAATGACAGTATAACTGCCACACTCAATATGACAGTTATTTAAACATAACTCCTAAACCAAACATGATAAATGACTAATTATGGCTGGAAAATGTATCTTTGTGAGTTTTACTGGGGGAAAAAAAATTGTAAGGTTTATAAAGACACAAGTTATTTTTTTTTTACTCAATACAATGGTATAACTGTCATACTAAATATGAAAGTTGTATAAACATAACTCCAAAACCAATCGTGCATTATGTCTAAAAATGCCTGCAATATTGTATCTATGCGATTTTTACCAGAATCAGGTATTTTTGGTAAGGTTTACGAATACAAAAATTAGGTTTTACTCACTATGACAGTATACTGTCACATTCAATCTGACATACTGTAACTCCTAAACCACAAATACAAAATGGCTAATAATGCCTGGAGAAATGTATCTTTGTGAGTTTTCCCAGAAAAAAAATAAAAAATGTATAAGGTTTGTAAAGACACAAGTTAGTTTTTTTTACTTCATATGACAGTAAAACTGTCATACTAAATATGAAAGTTAAATAAACATAACTCCAAAACCAAACTTGCAGTACGTCTAAAAATGCCTGGAATATTGAATCTATGTGAGTTTTACCAGAATCAGGTATTTTGGTAAGGTTTACAAATACAAAAATTGGGTTTCACTCATAATGACAGTATAACTGCCATATTCAAATTAACAGTTATTTAAACATAACTCCTAAACCAAACATGCTAAATAGCTAATAATGCCTGGAGAAATGTATCTTTGTGAGTTTTACTAGAAAAACATGTTTTGTAAGGTTTGTAAAGACAAAAGTTATTATTTTTTTTACTCAATATGATGGTATAACTGTCAAACTAAATATAAAAGTAATATAAACATCATTCCAAAACCAAAATCGTAAAGTAAACTTGCAATCCATCTTAAACTGCCTGTAATTTTGAATCTATATGAGTTTTACCAGAATCAGGTATTTTGGTAAGGTTTACAAATACAAAACCTGGGTTTTACTCATAATGACAGTATAACTGCATTATTTGATATGACAGTTATTTAAACATAACTCCTAAACCAAACATGATAAATAGCTAATAATGCCTGGAAAAATGTATATAAACATAACTCCAAAAAACATGCATTATGTCTAAAAATGCCTGTAATATTGTATCAATGTGAGTTTTACCAGAATCAGGAATTTTGGTAAGGTTTATAAATACAAAAATTAGGTTTTAATAATAATGACAGTATAACTGCCACCCTCAATATGACGGTAATGTTAACATAACTGCTAAACCACACATGCAAAACGGCTAATAATGCCTGGAGAAATGTATCTTTGTGAGTTTTACAGGACAAAAAATATTTTGTAAGGTTTGATAAGACACAAAATAGGTTTTTTTATTCAGTATGTTTGTATAACTGTCATAATAAATGTAAAAGTTATATAAACATAACTCCAATACCAAACATGAAATCCGTCTAAAAATGCCTGTAATATTGAATCTATGTGAGTTTTACTAGAATCAGGTATTTTGTTAAGGTTTACAAATACAAAAATTAGGTTTTACTCACTATGACAGTATACTGCCACATTCAATCTGACTGTTATTTAAACACAAATTCTAAACCACAGATGCAAAATGGCTAATAATAACTGGAGAAATGTATTTTTGTGAGTTTTACTGGGAAAAAAATATTTTGTAAGGTTTGTATGGACACAAGTTAGTTTTTTTTACTCAATTTGATGGAAACATGCTTTATGTCTAAAAAAATCCTGTAATATTTTATCCATGTGAGTTTTATCAGAATCAGTTATTTTGGTAATTTTACAAATACAAAAAATAGGTTTTACTCATAATGACAGTATATCTGCCACACTCAATATGACAGTTATTTAAACATAACTCTAAACCAAACATAGTTATTGGCTAATAATGCTTGGAGAAATGTATCTTTGTGAGTTTTACTGGAAAAAAATGTTTTTTAAGGTTTATAAATACACAAGTTATTTTTTTTACTCAATATGACAGTATAACTGTAATACTGAATGTAAAACATATATAAACATAACTCCAAAACCAAACATGCATTATGTTTAAAAATGCCTGTAATTTTGTATCCATGCGAGTTTTACTAAAATCAATTGTTGTAGTAAAGTTTGCAATTACAAAATATTGGTTTTACTCACCATGATAGTATACTGTCACATTCAATTTGACAGTTATTTAAACATAACTACCAAACCACACATGCAAAATGGCTATAATGCCTGGAGAAATGTATCTTTGTGAGATTACTGGAAACACATATTTTGTAAGGTTTGTAAAGAACCAATTTAGTTTTTTTTTACTTAATATGATGAGGTGGCAACTTTTCCAGGGTGTACCCCGCCTTCCGCCCGATTGTAGCTGAGATAGGCTCCAGCGCCCCCCGCGACCCCGAAGGGAATAAGCGGTAGAAAAATGGATGGATGGATGGACAGTATAACTGTCAAATTAAATATAAAATTAATATAAACATAATTCCAAAAACAAACTCCTAAACCAAACTTGCAATCCGTCTTAAACTGCCTGTAATATTGAATCTATATGAGTTTTACCAGAATCAGGTATTTTGGTAAAGACACGAGTTAGTTTTTTTTTTTTACACAATTTAACAGTATAGCTGTCATACTATATATGAAAGTTATATAAACACAACTCCAAAACCAAATATGCAATCCGTCTAAAAATGCCTGTAATATTGAATACATGTGAGTTTTATCAGAATCAGGTATTTTGGTAAGGTTTACAAAAACAAAAATTAGGTTTTACTCATAGTGACAGTATAACTGCCACACTCAATATGACAGTTAATTAAACATAACTCCTAAAACACAAATGCAAAATGACTAATAATGCCTAGAGAAAGGTATATTTGTGAATTTTACTGGAAAACAATATTTTGTAAGGTTTGTAAAGATACAAATTATTTTTTGTTTTTTACTCAATATGATGGTATAACTTTCATACTAAATATGAAAGTTATATAAACATAACTCCAAAACCAAACATGCTTTATGTCTAAAAATTCCTGAAATATTGTATCGATGTGAGTTTTACCAGAATCAGGTATTTTGGTAAAATTTACAAATACAAAAAATAGGTTTTACTCATAATGACAGTATAACTGCCACACTCAATATGACAGTTGTTTAAACATAACTCCTAAACCAAACATGATAAAAGGCTAATTATGCCTGGAGAAATGTATCTTTGTGAGTTTTACTGGGAACATTTTGTAAGGTTTATAAAGACACAAGTTATTTTATTTTTTTTACTCAATAGGATGGTATGACTGTCATACCAAATATAAAAGTTGTATTAAACATAACTCCAAAACCAAACATGCATTATGTCTAAAAATGCCTGCAATATTGTATCTATGTGATTTTTACCAGAATCAGGTATTTTTGGTAAGGTTTACAAATGCAAAAATTAGGTTTTACTCACTATGACAGTATACAGTCACATTCAATCTGACAGTTAATTAAACATACTGTAACTCCTAAACCACAAATACAAAATGGCTAATAATGCCTGGAGAAATGTATCTTTGTGAGTTTTCCCGGGAAAAAAAATAAAAAATGTATAAGGTTTGTAAAGACACAAGTTAGTTTTTTTTACTTAATATGACAGTAAAACTGTCATACTAAATATGAAAGTTAAATAAACATAACTCCAAAACCAAACTTGCAGTATGTCTAAAAATGCCTGGAATATTGAATCTATGTGAGTTTTACCAGAATCGGGTATTTTGGTAAGGTTTACAAATACAAAAATTGGGTTTTACTCATAATGACAGTATAACTGCCATAATCAAATTAACAGTTATTTAAACATAACTCCTAAACCAAACATGCTAAATAGCTAATAATGCCTGGAGAAATGTATCTTTGTGAGTTTTACTAGAAAAACATATTTTGTAAGGTTTGTAAAGACAAAAGTTTTTGTTTTTTTTTACTCAATATGATGGTATAACTGTCAAACTAAATATAAAAGTAATATAAACATCATTCCAAAACCAAAATCCTAAACCAAAACCAAACTTGCAGTATGTCTAAAAATGCCCGGAATATTGAATCTATATGAGTTTTACCAGAATCAGGTATTTTGGTAAGGTTTACAAATACAAAACCTGGGTTTTACTCATAATGACAGTATAACTGCATTATTTGATATGACAGTTATTTAAACATAACTCCTAAACCAAACATAATAAATAGCTAATAATGCCTGGAAAAATGTATATAAACATAACTCCAAAACCAAACATGCATTATGTCTAAAAATGCCTGTAATATTGTATCTATGTGAGTTTTACCAGAATCAGGAATTTTGGTAAGGTTTATAAATACAAAAATTAGGTTTTACTAATAATGACAGTATAACTGCCACCCTCAATATGACGGTAATGTTAACATAACTCCTAAACCACACATGCAAAATGGCTAATAATGTCTGGAGAAATGTGTCTGTGAGTTTTACAGGAAAAAAAATATTTTGTAAGGTTTGATAAGACACAAAATAGGTTTTTTAATTCAATATGTTTGTATAACTGTCATAATAAATGTAAAAGTTATATAAACATAACTCCAATACCAAACATGCAATCTGTCTAAAAATGCCTGTAATATTGAATCTATGTGAGTTTTACTAGAATCAGGTATTTTGTTAAGGTTTACAAATACAAAAATTAGGTTTTACTCACTATGACAGTATACTGTCACATTCAATCTGACTGTTATTTAAACACAAATTCTAAACCACGGATGCAAAATGGCTAATAATAACTGAAGAATTTTTTTTTTGTGAGTTTTACTGGAAAAAAAATATTTTGTAAGGTTTGTATAGACACAAGTTAGTTTTTTTTACTCAATTTGATGGAAACATGCTTTATGTCTAAAAAAAATCCTGTAATATTTTATCCATGTGAGTTTTATCAGAATCAGTTATTTTGGTAAGGTTTACAAATACAAAAAATAGGTTTTACTCATAATGACAGTATATCTGCCACACTCAATATGACAGTTATTTAAACATAACTCTAAACCAAACATAGTTATTGGCTAATAATGCTTGGAGAAATGTATCTTTGTGAGTTTTACTGGAAAAAAATGTTTTTTAAGGTTTATAAATACACAAGTTAGTTTTTTTTACTCAATATGACAGTATAACTGTAATACTAAATGTAAAAAATATATAAATATAACTCCAAAACCAAACATGCATTATGTTTATAAATGCCTGTAATTTTGTATCCATGCTAGTTTTACTAAAATCAATTGTTGTAGTAAGGTTTGCAACTACAAATTATTGGTTTTACTCACCATGATAGTATACTGTCACATTCAATTTGACAGTTATTTAAACATAACTACCAAACCACACATGCAAAATGGCTATAATGCCTGGAGAAATGAATCTTTGTGAGATTACTGGAAAAACATATTTTGTAAGGTTTGTAAAGAAACAATTTAGTTTTTTTTACTTAATATGATGAGGTGGCGACTTTTCCAGGGTGTACCCCACCTTCTGCCCGATTGTAGCTGAGATAGGCTCCAGCGCCCCCCACGACCCCGAAGGGAATAAGCGGTAGAAAATGGATGGATGGATGGACAGTATGACTGTCATACTAAATGTAAAAGTAGTATAAACATAACTCCAAAACTAAACATGCATTATGTCTAAAAATGCCTGTAATATTGTATCCATGTGAGTTTTACTAGAATCAGTTGTTTTTGTAAGTTTTGCAAATACAAAATATTAGTTTTACTCACTATGACAGTATACTGTCACATTCAAACTGACAGCTATTTAAACATAACTCCTAAACCACACATGCAAAATGACTAATAATGCCTGGAAAAATGTATCTCTGTGAATTTTACTGGAAACAAATATTTTGTAAGGTTTGTAAAAATACAAGTTTGTTATTTTTTACTCAATTTGACAGTATAACTGTCATATTAAATATGAAAGTTATATACACATAACTCCAAAACCAAACTTGCAAACCGTCTAAAAATGCCTGTAATATTGAATTTATGTGAATTTTACAAAAAACAGGTATTTTGGTAAGGATTACAAATACAAAAATTAGGTTTTACTCATAACGACAGTATAACTGCCACACTCAATATGACAGTTTTTTAAACATAACTCCTAAAAAACAAATGCAAAATGACTAATAATGCCTGGAAATATGTATCTTTGTGAATTTTAATGGAAAAAAAATATTTTGTAAGGTTTGTAAAGACACAAATTAGTTTTTTTTACGCAATATGATGGTATAACTGTCATACTAAATATGAAAGTCATATAAACATAACTCCAAAACCAAACATGTTTTATGTCTAAAAATTCCTGTAATATTGTATCTATGTGAGTTTTACCAGAATCAGGTATTTTGGTAAGGTTTACAAATACAAAAATTTGGTTTTACTCACTAAGACAGTATACTGTCACATTCAATCTGCCTGTTATTTAAACATAAATTCTAAACCACAGATGCAAAATGGCTAATAATGCCTGGAGAAATGTATTTTTGTGAGTTTTACCGGAAACAAATATTTTGTAAGGTTTGTATGGACATAAGTTCGTTTTTTTTTTTACTCAATATGAGAATAACTGTCTTACTAAATTTGAAAGTTATATAAACATAACTCCAAAACCAAACTTGCAATCTGTCTAAAAATGTCTGTAATATTGAATATATGTGATTTTCACCCGAATCAGGTATTTTGGAAGGATTACAAATAAAAAAAATAGGTTTTACTCATAATGACGGAAAACTGCCACATTCGAAATGACAGTTTTTCTAAACATAACTCCTAAACAAAACATGCTAAATGGCTAATAATGCCTAGAGAAATGTATCTTTGTGAGTTTTACTGGGAAAAAAAAAAAAAAATTGTAAGATTTGTAAAGACACAAGTTTGTTTTGTTTTTACTCAAAAAGACAGTATAACTGTCATACTAAATGGAAAAGTTATATAAACATAACTCCAAAACCAAACATGCATTTTGTCTAAAAATGCCTGAATTTATGTATCCATGTGAGTTTTACTAGAATCAGTTGTTTTTGTAAGTTTTGCAAATACAAAATATTGGTTTTACTCACTATGACAGTATACTGTCACATTCAATCTGACAGTTATTTAAACATATTGTAACTCCTAAACCACAAATACAAAATGGCTAATAATGCCTGGAGAAATGTATCTTTGTGAGTTTTCCTGGAAAAAAACAAAACAATTTATAAGGTTTGTAAAGACACAAGTTTTTTTACTTAATATGACAGTAGAACTGTCATACTAAATATGAAAGTTAAATAAACATAACTCCAAAACCAAACTTGCAATACATCTTAAAATGCCTGGAATATTGAATCTATGTGAGTTTTACCAGAATCAGGTATTTTGGTAAGGTTTACAAATACAAAAATTGGGTTTTACTCATAATGACAGTATAACTGCCATATTCAAAATAACAGTTATTTAAACATAACTCCTAAACCAAACATGCTAAATAGCTAATAATGCCTGTAGAAATGTATCTTTGTGAGTTTTACTAGAAAAAAATATTTTGTAAGGTTTGTAAAGACAAAAGTTTTTTTTTTTTTTTACTCAATATGATGGTATAACTGTCAAACTAAATATAAAAGTAATATAAACATCATTCCAAAACCAAACTCCTAAACCAAACTTGCAATCCGTCTTAAACTGCCTGTAATATTGAATCCATATGAGTTTTACCAGAATCAGGTATTTTGGTAAGGTTTACAAATACAAAACTTGGGTTTTACTCATAATGACAGTATAACTGCATTATTTGATATGACAGTTATTTAAACGTAACTCCTAAACCAAACATGACAAATAGCTAATAATGCCTGGAAAAATGTATATAAACATAACTCCAAAACCAAACATGCATTATGTCTAAAAATGCCTGTAATATTGTATCTATGTGAGTTTTACCAGAATCAGGAATTTTGGTAAGGTTTATAAATACAAAAATTAGGTTTTACTCATAATGACAGTATAACTGCCACCCTCAATATGACGGTTATGTTAACATAACTCCTAAACCACACATGCAAAATGGCTAATAATGCCTGGAGAAATGTATCTTTGTGAATTTTACAGGAAAAAAAATATTTTGTAAGGTTTGATAAGACACAAAATAGTTTTTTTTATTTAATATGTTTGTATAACTGTCATAATAAATGTAAAAGTTATATAAACATAACTCCAATACCAAACATGCAATCCGTCTAAAAATGCCTGTAATATTGAATCTATGTGAGTTTTACTAGAATCAGGTATTTTGTTAAGGTTTACAAATACAAAAATTAGGTTTTACTCACTATGACAGTATACTGTCACATTCAAGCTGACTGTTATTTAAACACAAATTCTAAACCACAGATGCAAAATGGCTAATAATAACTGGAGAAATTTATTTTTGTGAGTTTTACTGGAAAAAAAATATTTTGTAAGGTTTGTATGGACACAAGTTAGTTTTTTTTTACTCAATATGATGGAAACATGCTTTATGTCTAAAAAATCCTGTAATATTTTATCCATGTGAGTTTTCAGTTATTTTGGTAATTTTACAAATACAAAAAATAGGTTTTACTCATAATGACAGTATATCTGCCACACTCAATATGACAGTTATTTAAACATAGCTCCACCCACTCAGCAGATGATTTTATGAATTTCTTTAGTAAGAAAATTGAACTCATTAGAAAGGAGATTAAAGACAATGCATCGCAGCTACAACTGGGTTCTATTAACACAGATACGACTGTATCTACGAAGGATACCGCCCTCCAAAATAGTTTCTCTCTCTTTGATGAAATAACACTAGAGGAATTGTTAAGATGTGTCAATGGGACAAAACAAACATGTCTACTTGACCCATTTCCTGGGAAACTTATTAAGGAGCTATTTGTATTATTAGGTCCATCAGTGCTAAATATTATAAACTTATCACTTTCCTCTGGCACTGTTCCACTAGCATTCAAAAAAGCGGTTATTCATCCTTTGCTCAAAAGACCTAACCTCGATCCTGACCTCATGGTAAACTACCGGCCGGTGTCCCACCTTCCGTTTATCTCGAAAATCCTCGAAAAAATTGTCGCACAGCAGCTAAATGAACACTTAATGTCTAACAATCTCTGTGAACCTTTTCAATCTGGTTTCAGGGCAAATCACTCTACGGAGACAGCCCTCGCAAAAATGACTAATGATCTACTGCTAACGATGGATTCTGATGCGTCATCTATGTTGCTGCTTCTTGATCTTATCGCTGCTTTCGATACCGTCGATCATAACATTTTATTAGAGCGTATCAAAACACGTATTGGTATATCAGACTTAGCCTTGTCGTGGTTTAACTCTTATCTTACTGACAGGATGCAGTGCGTCTCCCATAATAATGTGACCTCGGACTATGTTAAGGTAACGTGCGGAGTCCCCCAAGGTTCGGTTCTTGGCCCTGCACTCTTTAGTATTTACATGTTGCCGCTAGGCGACATCATACGCAAATACGGTGTTAGCTTTCATTGCTATGCTGATGACACCCAACTCTACATGCCCCTAAAGCTGACCAACACGCCGGATTGTAGTCAGCTGGAGGCGTGTCTTAATGAAATTAAACAATGGATGTCCGCTAACTTCTTGCAACTCAACACTAAGAAAACGGAAATGCTGATTATCGGTCCTGCTAAACACCGACATTTATTTGATAATACCACCTTAACATTTGACAACCAAACAATTACACAAAGCGACTCAGTAAAGAATCTGGGTATTATCTTCGACCCAACTCTCTCCTTTGAGTCACACATTAAGAGTGTTACTAAAACGGCCTTCTCTCATCTCTGTAATATCGCTAAAATTCGTTCCATTTTGTCCACTAGCGACGCTGAGATCATTATTCATGCGCTCGTTACGTCTCGTCTCGATTACTGTAACGTATTATTTTCGGGTCTCCCTATGTCTAGCATTAAAAGATTACAGTTGGTACAAAATGCGGCTGCTAGACTTTTGACAAGAACAAGAAAGTTTGATCATATTACGCCTATACTGGCTCACCTGCACTGGCTTCCTGTGCACTTAAGATGCGACTTTAAGGTTTTACTACTTACGTATAAAATACTACACGGTCTAGCTCCAGCCTATCTTGCCGATTGTATTGTACCATATGTCCCGGCAAGAAATCTGCGTTCAAAGAACTCCGGCTTATTAGTGATTCCCAGAGCCCAAAAAAAGTCTGCGGGCTGTAGAGCGTTTTCTATTCGGGCTCCAGCACTATGGAATGCCCTCCCGGTAACAGTTAGAGATGCTACCTCAGTAGAAACATTTAAGTCCCATCTCAAAACTCATTTGTATACTCTAGCCTTTGAATAGCCCCCCTTTTTTCAGACCAGTTGATCTGCCGTTTCTTTTCTTTTCTCCTCTGCTCCCCACTATCCCTTGTGGAAGGGGAGACACACAGATCCGGTGGCCATGGATGGGGTGCTGGCTGTCCGGGGTCGGGACCCGGGGTGGACCGCTCGCCTGTATATCGGTTGGGAACATCTCTGCGCTGCTGACCCGTCTCCGCTCAGGATGGTTTCCTGCTGACCCCACTGTGGACTGGACTCTTACTGTTATGCTGGATCCAATATGGACTGGACTCTCACAATATTATGTTAGACCCACTCGACATCCATTGCATTCGGTCTCCCTAGAGGGGGGGGGTTACCCACATATGCGGTCCTCTCCAAGGTTTCTCATAGTCATTCACATCGACGTCCCACTGGGGTGAGTTTTTCCTTGCCCTTATGTGGGCTATACCGAGGATGTCGTTGTGGCTTGTGCAGCCCTTTGAGACACTTGTGATTTAGGGCTATATAAATAAACATTGATTGATTGATTGATAACTCTAAACCAAACATGGTTAATAGGCTATAATGCCTGGAGAAATGTATCTTTGTGAGTTTTACTGGAAACATTTTTTTTTTAAGGTTTATAAAGACACAAGTTCGTTTTTTTTACTCAATATGACAGTATAACTGGAATACTAAATGTAAAAAATATATAAACATAACTCCAAAACCAAACATGCATTATGTTTAAAAATGCCTGTAATTTTGTATCCATGCGAGTTTTACTAAAATCAATTGTTGTAGTAAGGTTTGCAACTACAAAATATTGGTTTTACTCACCATGATAGTATACTGTCACATTCAATTTGACAGTTATTTAAACATAACTAACAAACCACACATGCAAAATGGCTATAATGCCTGGAGAAATGTATCTTTGTGAGATTACTGGAAAAACATATTTTGTAAGGTTTGTAAAGAAACAATTTAGTTTTTTTTACCTAATATGATGAGGTGGCGACTTTTCCAGGGTGTACGCCGCCTTCCGCCCGATTGTAGCTGAGATAGGCTCCGAAGGGAAAAAGAGGTAGAAAATGGATGGATGGATGGACAGTATAACTGTCATACTAAATGTAAAAGTAGTATAAACATAACTCCAAAACCAAACATGCATTATGTCTAAAAATGCCTGTAATATTGTATCCATGTGAGCTTTACTAGAATCAGTTGTTTTTGTAAGTTTTGCAAATACAAAATATTGGTTTTACTCACTATGACAGTATACTGTCACATTCAATCTGACAGCTATTCAAACATAACTTCTAAACCAAACATGCAAAATGACTAATAATGCCTGGAAAAATGTATCTCTGTGAATTTTACTGGAAAAAAATATTTTGTAAGGTTTGTAAAATTACAAGTTTGTTATTTTTTACTCAATTTGACAGTATAATTGTCATACTAAATATGAAAGTTATATACACATAACTCCAAAACCAAATTTGCAATCCGTCTAAAAATACCTGTAATATTGAATCTATGTGAGTTTTACCAAAATCAGGTATTTTGGTAAGGTTTACAAATACAAAAATTAGGTTTAACTCATAATGACAGTATAACTGCCACACTCAATATGACAGTGTTTTTAAACATAACTCCTAAAAAACAAATGTAAAATGACTAATAATGCCTGGAAAAATTTATCTTTGTGAATTTTAATGGAAAAAAAATATTTTGTAAGGTTTGTAAAGACATAAATTAGTTTTTTTTACACAATATGATGGTATAACTGTCATACTAAATATGAAAGTTATATAAACATAACTGCAAAACCAAACATGTTTTATGTCTAAAAATTCCTGTAATATTGTATCTATGTGAGTTTTACCAGAATCAGGTATTTTGGTAAGGTTTACAAATACAAAAATTAGGTTTTACTCACTATGACAGTATACTGTCACATTCAATCTGCCTGTTATTTAAACATATATTCTAAACCACGGATGCAAAATGGATAATAATGCCTGGAGAAATGTATTTTTGTGAATTTTACCGGGAAAAAATATTTTATAAGGTTTGTATAGACATAAGTTAGTTTTTTTTTACTCAACATGATAGTATAACTGTCTTACTAAATTTAAAAGTTATATAAACATAACTCCAAAACCAAAAAATGTCTGTAATATTGAATATATGTAATTTTTACCAGAATCAGGTATTTTGGTAAGGATTACAAATAAAAAAATTAGGTTTTACTCATAATGACGGATAACTGCCACATTCGAAATGAAAGTTTTTCTAACCATAACTCCTAAACAAAACATGCTAAATGGCTAATAATGCCTGGAGAAATGTATCTTTGTGAGTTTTACTGGAAAAAAAAATTGTTAGGTTTGTAAAGCACAAGTCTTTTTTTAACTCAAAAAGACAGTATAACTGTCATACTAAATGGAAAGGTTATATAAACATAACTCCAAAACCAAACATGCATTTTGTCTAAAAATGCCTGAAATGATGTATCCATGTGAGTTTTACTAGAATCAGTTGTTTTTGTAAGTTTTGCAAATACAAAATATTGGTTTTACTCACTATGACAGTATACTGTCACATTCAATCTGACAGTTATTTGAACATAACTCCTAAACCACACATTCAAAATGACTAATAATGCCTGGAGAAATGTATCTCAGTGAATTTTTCTGGAAGGTTTGTTATGACACAAGTTTTTTTTTTTTTTTACTCAATATGACAGCAGTATACTGTCTTAGTGAGTAAAACCAATATTTTGTATTTGCAAACCTTACAAAACAACTGATTCTAGTAAAACTCACATGGATACAAAATTACAGGTATTTTTAGATATAATGCATGTTTTGTTTTGGAGTTATGTTTATATAACTTTTACATTTAGTATGACAGTTATAATGTCATATTGAGTAAAAAAAATAACTTGTGTCTTTACAAACCTTACTTCTTTTTTTTTCAGTAAAACTCACAAATACACATTTTTCCAAGCATTATTAGCCATTTTGCATGTGTGGTTTAGTAGTTATATTTAAATAACTGCCATATTGAGTGTGGCAGTTATACTGTCATTATGAGTAAAACCTTATTTTTGTATTTGTAAACCTCACCAAAATACCTGATTGTAGTAAAACTCACATAGATACAATATTACAGGCATTTTTAGACATATTGCATGTTTGGTTTTGGAGTTATGTTTAAATAACTTTCATATTTAGTATGACAGTTATACTGTCATATTGAGTAAAAAAAACTAACTTGTGTCTTTACAAACCTTACAAAATATTTTTTTTTTTTTTCAGTAAAACTCACAAAGATACCTTTCTCCAGGCATTATTAGTAATTTTGTATGTGTGGTTTAGGAGTTATGTTTAAATAACTGTCAGTTTGAATGTGACATCATACTGTCATAGTGAGTAAAACCAATATTTTGTATTTGCAAACCTTAAAAAAACAACTGATTCTAGTAAAACTCACATGGATGCAATGTTGCAGGAATTTTTAGACAAAATGCATGTTTGGTTTTGGAGTTTTTTTAATATACATTTTACATTTAGTATGACAGTTATACTGTCATATAGAGTAAAAAAAACTAACTTGTGTCTTTACAAACCTTAAAATTTTTTTATTTTTTTTTCAGTAAAACTCACAAAGATGCATTTCTCCAGTCATTATTAGCCATCCATCCATCCATCCATCTTCTTCCGCTTATCCGAGGTAGGGTCGCGGGGGCAGCAGCTTAAGCAGGGAAGCCCAGACTTCCCTCTCCCCAGCCACTTCGTCCAGCTCCTCCCGGGGGATCCCGAGGCGTTCCCAGGCCAGCCGGGAGAGATAGTCTTCCCAGCCTGTCCTGGGTCTTCCCCGTGGCCTCCTACCGGTTGGACGTGCCCGAAACACCTTCCTAGGGAGGCGTTCGGGTGGCATCCTGACCAGATGCTCGAACCACCTCATCTGGCTCCTCTCGATGTGGAGGAGCGAGCGGCTTTACTTTGAGCTCCCCCCGAATGACAGAGCTTCTCACCCTATCTCTAAGGGAGAGCCCCGCCACTCGGCGGAGGAAACTCATTTCGGCCGCTTGTACCCGTGATCTTGTCCTTTCGGTCATGACCCAAAGCTCATGACCATAGGTGAGGATGGGAACGTAGATCGACCGGTAAATCGAGAGCTTTGCCTTCCGGCTCAGCTCCTTCTTCACCACAACGGATCGATACAGCGTCCGCATTACTGAAGATGCCGCACCGATCCGCCTGTCGATCTCACGATCCACTCTTCCCCCACTCGTGAACAAGACTCCGAGGTACTTGAACTCCTCCACTTGGGGCAAGATCTCCTCCCCAACCCGGAGATGGCACTTCACCCTTTTCCGGGAGAGAACCATGGACTCGGACTTGGAGGTGCTGATTCCCATCCCAGTCGCTTCACACTCGGCTGCGAACCGATCCAGCGAGAGCTGAAGATCTTGGCCAGAGGAAGCCATCAGGACCACGTCATCTGCAAATAGCAGAGACCTAATCCTGCAGCCACCAAACCAGATCCCCTCAACGCCCTGACTGCGTCTAGAAATTCTGTCCATAAAGGTTATGAACAGAAATGGTGACAAAGGGCAGCCTTGGCGGAGTCCAACCCTCACTGGAAACGTGTCCGACTTACTGCCGGCAATGCGGACCAAACTCTGGCACTGATTATACAGGGAGCGAACTGCCACAATAAGACAGTCCGTTACCCCATACTCTCTGAGCACTCCCCACAGGGGTACACGGTCGAATGCCTTCTCCAAGTCCACAAAGCACATGCACATGCACCCTCAATGACCCTGCCGAGAGTATAGAGCTGGTCCACAGTTCCACGACCAGGACGAAAACCACACTGTTCCTCCTGAATCCGAGGTTTGACTATCCGGCGTAGCCTCCTCTCCAGTACACCTGAATAGACCTTACCGGGAAGGCTGAGGAGTGTGATCCCACGATAGTTGGAACACACCCTCCGGTTCCCCTTCTTAAAGAGAGGAACCACCACCCCGATCTGCCAATCCAGAGGTACCGCCCCCGATGTCCACGCGATGTTGCAGAGTCTTGTCAACCAAGACAGCCCCACAACATCCAGAGCCTTCAGGAACTCCGGGCGGATCTCATCCACCCCCGGGGCCTTGCCACCGAGGAGCTTTTTAACAACCTCGGCAACCTCAGCCCCAGAAATAGGAGAGCCCACCACAGATTCCCCAGGCCCTGCTTCCTCATAGGAAGACGTGCTGGTAGGATTGAGGAGGTCTTCGAAGTATTCCCTCCACCGATCCACAACATCCACCACCAGGTGGTGATCGGTAGAAAGCTCCGCCCATCTCTTCACCCGAGTGTCCAAAACATGAGACCGCAAATCCGATGACACAACGGCCTAGGGTGTCCTGGTGCCAAGTGCACATATGGACACCCTTATGTTTGAACATGGTGTTTGTTATCGACAATCTGTGACGAGCACAAAAGTCCAATAACAGAACACCACTCGGGTTCAGATCCGGGCGGCCATTCTTCCCAATCACACCTCTCCAGGTTTCACTGTCGCTGCCAACATGAGCGTTGAAGTCCCCCAGTAGAACGAGGGAATCACCCGGGGGAGCACTCTCCAGTACTCCCTCGAGTGAATCCAAAAAGGGTGGGTACTCTGAGCTGCCGTTTGGCGCGTTAACGCAAACAACAGTCAGGACCCGTCCCCCCACCCGAAGGCGGAGGGAAGCTACCCTCTCGTCCACCGGGTTGAACTCCAACGTGCAGGCTTTGAGCCGAGGGGCAACAAGAATTGCCACCCCAGCCCGTCGCCTCTCACTGCCGGCAACGCCAGAGTGGAAGAGAGTCCAGCCCCTCTCAAGAGAAGTGGTTCCAGAGCCCTTGCTGTGCGTCGAAGTGAGTCCGACTATATCTAGCCGGAACTTCTCCACCTCACGCACTAGCTCAGGCTCCTTCCCCCCCAGCGAAGTGACGTTCCACGTCCCAAGAGCCAGCTTATGTAGCCGAGGATCGGACCGCCAAGCGCCCTGCCCTCGGCTGCCGCCCAGCTCACACTGCACCCGACCTCTATGGCCCCTGCTATGGGTGGTGAGCCCATTGGAGGGGGGACCCACGTTGCCTCTTCGGGCTGTGCCCGGCCGGGCCCCATGGGGACAGGCCCGGCCACCAGGCGCTCGCCATCGTGCCCCACCTCCGGGCCTGGCTCCAGAGGGGGGCCCCGGTGACCCGCGTCCGGGCGAGGGAAATCTGGGTCCTTTGTGTTTGTTCTTCATCGAGGTCTTCGAGCTGCTCTTTGTCTGATCCCTCACCTAGGACCAGTTTGCCTTGGGAGACCCTACCAGGGGATCATTATTAGCCATTTAGCATTTTTGTTTTAGGAGTTATGTTTAAATAATTGTCATTTTGAACGTGGCAGTTATACTGTCATTATGAGTAAAACCTAATTTTTGTATTTGTAAACCTTACCAAAATACCTGAATATGGTAAAACTCACATAGATTCAATATTACAGGCATTTTTAGACGGATTGCATGTTTGGTTTTGAAGTTATGTTTATATAACTTTCAAATTTAGTAAGACAGTTATACCATCATATTGAGTAAAAAAAAAAAACTTTTGTCCAAACAAACCTTACAAAATATTTTTTTTTCCAGTAAAACTCACAAAAATACATTTCTCCAGGCTTTATTGGCCATTTTGCATCTGTGGTTTAGAATTTATGTTTAAATAACAGTCAGATTGAATGTGACAGTATACTGTCATAGTGAGTAAAACCAAAATGTTGTATTTGCAAACCTTACAAAAACAAATGATTCTACTAAAACTCACTTGGATACAATATTATAGGCATTTTAAGACATAATGCATGTTTGGTTTAGGAATTATGTTGAAAAACTCTTTTATTGCTTTTTTCGCATTATATCAGGATTTTAAAAACATCACTGTCATATTGAGCAAAAAAACTACTTTTTGTAATTGCAAGCCTTAAAAAGCATATGTTTCAGGTAAAACTCACAAGGATGCATTGTTTTAGGCTTTATTAGCCTTTTTGCATGTGTGGTAAGGAAGTTATGTTTAAATAAATGTCAAATTGATTAGAGAAGTTATACTGTCATTATGGGTAAAACCTAATTTTTGTATTTGTAAACCTTACCAAATTACCTGATTCTGGTAAAACTCACATAGATACAGAATTTTAGGCATTTTTTAACATAATGCATGTTTAGTTTTGGAATTATGTAACTTTCATATTTAGTATGAAAGTTATAGTCATATTGAATTAAAAAAACTAACTTGCAACTTTGCAAACCTTACAAAATATATTTTTCCCATTAAAACTAACAAAGACACATGTCTACAGGCTTTATTAAAAATCTTGCATGTTTGGTTTAGGAATTATGTTGAAAAACATTTGTATTGCTTTTTCCGCATTATTAGAGGATTTTAAGAACATTGCTGTCATATTGAGTAAACAACTACTTTTTGTAATTACAAGCCTTAAAAAAGCATATGTTCGAGTAAAACTCACAAGGATGCATTGTTTTAGGCATTATTAGCATTTTTGCATGTGTGGTTGGAAGTTATGTTTAAATAACTGTCATTTTGAATGTGGCAGTTATCCGTCATTATGAGTAAAACCTAATTTTTGTATTTGTAAACCTTACCAAAATGCCTGATTCTCATAAAACTCACATAGATTCAAAATCACAGGCATTTTTAGACGGATTGCATGTTTGGTTTTGGAGTTTTGTTTATATAACTTTAATATTTAGTATGACATTTATATTGTCATATTAAGTAAAAAAGAACTGACTTGTGTCTTTACAAACCTTACAAAAAAAATGTTTCCCCCCAGTAAAACTCACAAAGATACATTTCTCCAGGCATTATTAGCATTTTTGCATGTGTGGTTTAGGAGTTATGTTAACATAACCGTCATATTGAGGGTGGCAGTTATACTGTTATTATGAGTAAAACCTAATTTTTGTATTTATAAACCTTACCAAAATTCCTGATTCTGGTAAAACTCACATAGATACAATATTACAGGCATTTTTAGACATAATGCATGTTTGGTTTTGGAGTTATGTTTATATACATTTTTCCAGGCATTATTAGCTATTTATCATGTTTGGTTTAGGAGTTATGTTTAAATAACTGTCATATCAAATAATGCAGTTATACTGTCATTATGAGTAAAACCCAGGTTTTGTATTTGTAAACCTTACCAAAATACCTGATTCTGGTAAAACTCATATAGATTCAATATTACAGGCAGTTTAAGACGGATTGCAAGTTTGGTTTAGGAGTTTGGTTTTGGAATGATGTTTATATTGCTTTTATATTTAGTTTGACAGTTATACCATCATATTGAGTAAAAAAAAAAATAACTTTTGTCTTTACAATTCTTACAAAATAGGTTTTTTTAGTAAAATTCACAAATAAACATTTCTCCAGGCATTATTAGTCATTTTGCATGTTTGGTTTAGGAGTTGTGTTTAAATAACTGTTATTTTGAATATGGCAGTTATACTGTCATTATGAGTAAAACCCAATTTTTGTATTTGTAAACCTTACCTAAATACCTGATTCCGGTAAAACTCACATAGATTCAATATTACAGGCATTTTTAGAAGTTTTGCAAGTTTGGTTTTGGAGTTATGTTTATATAACTTTCAAATTTAGTAAGACAGTTATACCATCATATTGAGTAAAAAAAAAAAACTTTTGTCCAAACAAACCTTACAAAAAAATTTTTTTCCCAGTAAAACTCACAAAAATACATTTCTCCAGGCTTTATTGGCCATTTTGCATCTGTGGTTTAGAATTTATGTTTAAATAACAGTCATATTGAATGTGACAGTATACTGTCATAGTGAGTAAAACCAAAATGTTGTATTTGCAAACCTTACAAAAACAAATGATTCTACTAAAACTCACTTGGATACAATATTATAGGCATTTTAAGACATAATGCATGTTTGGTTTAGGAATTATGTTGAAAAACTCTTTTATTGCTTTTTTCGCATTATATCAGGATTTTAAAAACATCACTGTCATATTGAGCAAAAAAACTACTTTTTGTAATTGCAAGCCTTAAAAAGCATATGTTTCAGGTAAAACTCACAAGGATGCATTGTTTTAGGCTTTATTAGCCTTTTTGCATGTGTGGTTAGGAAGTTATGTTTAAATAAATGTCAAATTGATTAGAGAAGTTATACTGTCATTATGGGTAAAACCTAATTTTTGTATTTGTAAACATTACCAAATTACCTGATTCTGGTAAAACTCACATAGATACAGAATTTTAGGCATTTTTTAACATAATGCATGTTTAGTTTTGGAATTATGTAACTTTCATATTTAGTATGAAAGTTATAGTCATATTGAATTAAAAAAACTAACTTGCAACTTTGCAAACCTTACAAAATATATTTTTCCTATTAAAACTAACAAAGACACATGTCTACAGGCTTTATTAAAAATCTTGCATGTTTGGTTTAGGAATTATGTTGAAAAACATTTGTATTGCTTTTTCCGCATTATTAGAGGATTTTAAGAACATTGCTGTCATATTGAGTAAACAACTACTTTTTGTAATTACAAGCCTTAAAAAAGCATATGTTCGAGTAAAACTCACAAGGATGCATTGTTTTAGGCATTATTAGCATTTTTGCATGTGTGGTTAGGAAGTTATGTTTAAATAACTGTCATTTTGAATGTGGCAGTTATCCGTCATTATGAGTAAAACCTTATTTTTGTACTTGTAAACCTTACCAAAATGCCTGATTCTCATAAAACTCACATAGATTCAAAATCACAGGCATTTTTAGACGGATTGCATGTTTGGTTTTGGAGTTATGTTTATATAACTTTAATATTTAGTATGACATTTATATTGTCATATTAAGTAAAAAAAGAACTGACTTGTGTCTTTACAAACCTTACAAAAAAAATGTTTCCCCCCAGTAAAACTCACAAAGATACATTTCTCCAGGCATTATTAGCATTTTTGCATGTGTGGTTTAGGAGTTATGTTAACATAACCGTCATATTGAGGGTGGCAGTTATACTGTCATTATGAGTAAAACCTAATTTTTGTATTTGTAAACCTTACCAAAATGCCTGATTCTCATAAAACTCACATAGATTCAAAATCACAGGCATTTTTAGACGGATTGAATGTTTGGTTTTGGAGTTATGTTTATATAACTTTAATATTTAGTATGACATTTATATTGTCATATTAAGTAAAAAAGAACTGACTTGTGTCTTTACAAACCTTCCAAAAAAAATGTTTCCCCCCAGTAAAACTCACAAAGATACATTTCTCCAGGCATTATTAGCATTTTTGCATGTGTGGTTTAGGAGTTATGTTAACATAACCGTCATATTGAGGGTGGCAGTTATACTGTCATTATGAGTAAAACCTAATTTTTGTATTTATAAACCTTACCAAAATTCCTGATTCTGGTAAAACTCACATAGATACAATATTGCAGGCATTTTTAGACTTAATGCATGTTTGGTTTTGGAGTTATGTTTATACAACTTTCATATTTAGTATGACAGTTATACCATCATATTGAGTAAAAAAAAAAAACTTGTGTCTTTATAAACCTTACAATTTTTTTTTCCCCAGTAAAACTCACAAAGATACATTTCTCCAGGCATATTTAGTCATTTATCATGTTTGGTTTAGGAGTTATGTTTAAATAACTGTCATATTGAGTGTGGCAGTTATACTGTCATTATGAGTAAAACCTATTTTTTGTATTTGTAAACCTTACCAAAATACCTGATTCTGGTAAAACCCACATTGATACAATATTACAGGAATTTTTAGACATAAAGCATATTTCGTTTTGGAGTTATGTTTATATAACTTTCATATTTAGTATGACAGTTATACCATTATATATTGAGTAAAAAAAACTAATTTGTATCTTTACAAACCTTACAAAATATTGTTTTCCAGTAAAATTCACAAATATACATTTCTCTAGGCATTAGTAGTCATTTTGCATTCGTGTTTTAGGAGTTATGTTTAATTAACTGTCTTATTGAGTGTGGCAGTTATATTGTCACTATGAGTAAAACCTAATTTTTGTATTCGTAAACCTTACCAAAATACCTGATTCTGATAAAACTCACATATATTCAATATGACAGGCATTTTTAGACGGATTGCATATTTGGTTTTGGATTTATGTTTATATAACTTTCATACATAGTATGACAGCTATACTGTTAAATTATGTAAAAAAAAAAACAACCTAACTTGTGTCTTTACAAACCTTACAAAATATTTTTTCCAGTAATACTCACAAAGACACATTCCTCAAGATATTATTAGCCATTTTGTCAGATTAATTGTGACAGTATACTGTCATTATGAGTAAAACGAATATTTTGTATTTGTAAACCTTACAAAAACTACTGATTCTAGTAAAACTCACATGGATACAAAATTATAAGCATTTTTAGACATAATGCATGTTTGGTTTTGGAGTTATGTTTATATAACTTTCATATTTAGTATGACAGTTATACCATCATATTAAATAAAAAAACTAACTTGTGTCTTTATAAACCTTACAAATTATTTGTTTCCAGTAAAACTCAACATGATACATTTCTCCAGGCATTATTACCCATTTATCATGTTTGAATTAGGAGTTATGTTTAAATAACTGTCATATCAAATGGTGCATTTATACTGTCATTATGAGTAAAACCCAAGTTTTGTATTTGTAAACTTTACCAAAATACATGATTCTGGTAAAACTCACATAGATTCAATATAACAGGCAGTTTAAGACAGATTGCAAGTTTGGTTTAGGAGTTTGGTTTTGGAATTATGTTTATATAACTTTCATATTTAGTATGACAGTTATACCATCATATTGAGTAAAAAAAACAACTAACTTTTGTCTTTACAAACCTTACAAAATATTTTTTTCTAGTTAAAATCACAAAGATACATTTCTCCAGGCATTATTAACCATTTTGCATGTGTGGTATATGTTTACATAACTATCATATTAAATGTGGCAGTTATACTGTCATTATGAGTAAAACCAAATTTGTGTATATGTAAACCTTACCAAAATACCTGATTCTGGTAAAACTCACATAGATACAATACTAAAGGCATTTTTAGACATAGTGCATGTTTGGTTTTGGAGTTTTGTTTGTATACATTTCTCCAGGCATTAATAGCCATTTAGCATGTTTGGTTCAGGAGTTATGTTTAAATAACTGTTATTTTGAATATGGCAGTTATACTGTCATTATGAGTAAAACCCAAGTTTTGTATTTGTAAACCTTACCAAAATACCTGATTCTGGTAAAACTCATATAGATTCAATATTACAGGCAGTTTAAGACGGATTGCAAGTTTGGTTTAGGAGTTTGGTTTTGGAATTATGTTTATATTACTTTCATATTTAGTTTGACAGTTATACCATCATATTGAGTAAAGAAAAATAACTTTTTAAAAAATAAAGCATGTTTCGTTTTGGAGTTATGTTTATATAACTTTCATATTTAGTATGACAGTTATACCATTATATATTGAGTAAAAAAACCTAATTTGTATCTTTACAAACCTTACAAAATATTGTTTTCCAGTAAATTTCACAAATATACATTTCTCTAGGCATTAGTAGTCATTTTGCATTCGTGTTTTAGGAGTTATGTTTAATTAACTGTCTTATTGAGTGTGGCAGTTATATTGTCATTATGAGTAAAACCCAATTTTTGTATTTGTAAACCTTACCAAAATACCTGATTCTGATAAAACTCACATAGATTCAATATTACAGGCATTTTTAGTTGTATTGCAAGTTTGGTTTTGGAGTTATGTTTATTTAACTTTCAGTTATACTGTCATATTAAGTAAAAAAAAACTAACTTGTTTATTTACAAACCTTATAAAAAAATTAAAAAATTCCAGAAAAACTCACAAAGATACATTTTTCCAGGCATTATTAGCCATTTTGTAATTGTGGTATAGGAGTTACAGTTTGTTTAAATAACTGTCAGATTGAATGTGACAGTATACTGTCATAGTGAGTAAAACCTAATTTTTGTATGTGTAAACCTTACCAAAAATACCTGATTCTGGTAAAAATCACATAGATACAATATTGCAGGCATTTTTAGACATAATGCATGTTTGGTTTTGGAGTTATGTTCATACAACTTTTATATTTAGTATGACAGTTATACCATCCTATTGAGTAGAAAAAAAAATAACTTGTGTCTTTATAAACCTTACAAAAAAAAATGTCCCCAGTAAAACTCACAAATATACATTTCTCCAGGCATAATTAGCCTTTTATCATGTTTGGTTTAGTAGTTATGTTTAAACAATTGTCATATTGAGTGTGGCAGTTATACTGTCATTATGAGTAAAACCTATTTTTTGTATTTGTATACTTTACCAAAATACCTGATTCTGGTCAAACCCACATCGATACAATATTACAGGAATTTTTAGACATAAAGCATGTTTGGTTTTGGAGTTATGTTTATACAACTTTCATATTTAGTATGAAAGTTAAACCATCATATTGAGTAAAAAACAAAAAATAATTTGTATCTTTACAAACCTTACAAAATATTGTTTTTCAGTAAAATTCACAAATATACCTTTCTCTAGGCATTTTTAGTCATTTTGCATTTGTGTTTTAGGAGTTATGTTTAATTAACTGTCATATTGAGTGTGGCAGTTATACTGTCACTATGAGTAAAAACTAATTTTTGTTTTTGTAAACCTTACCAAAAGACCTGATTCTGATAAAACTCACATGTATTCAATATTACAGGTATTTTTAGACGGATTACCTATTTGGTTTTGGAGTTGTGTTTATATAAATTTCATATATAGTATGACAGCTATACTGTTAAATTGTGTAAAAAAAAACCTAACTCGTGTCTTTACAAAAATACCTGATTCTGGTAAAACTTATATAGATTCAATATTACAAGCAGTTTAAGACGGATTGCAAGTTTGGTTTAGGAGTTTGTTTTTGGAATTATATTTATATTATTTTTATATTTCGTTTGATAGTTATACCATCATATTCAGTAAAAAAAAAAAACTTTTGTCTTTACAATTCTTACAAAATAGTTTTTTTTAGTAAAATTCACAAATATACATTTCTCCAGGCATTATTAGTCATTTTGCATGTTTGGTTTAGGAGTTGTGTTTAAATAACTGTTATTTTGAATATGGCAGTTATATGGTCATTATGAGTAAAACCCAATTTTTGTATTTGTAAACCTTACCTAAATACCTGATTCTGGTAAAACTCACATAGATTCAATATTACAGGCATTTTTAGAAGTTTTGCAAGTTTGGTTTTGGAGTTATGTTTATTTAACTTTCATATTTAGTATGACAGTTATACTGTCATATTAAGTAAAAAAAAAACTAACTTGTGTCTTTACAAACCTTATAAAAAAACAATTTTTTCCAGGAAGACTCACAAAGACACATTTCTCCAGGCATTATTAGCCTTTTTGTATTTGTGGTTTAGGAGTTATGTTTAAATAACTTTCAGATTGAATGTGACAGTATACTGTCATTATGAGTAAAACCTAATTTTTGTATTCGTAAACCTTACCAAAAATACCTGATTCTGGTAAAAATCACGTAGATACAATATTGCAGGCATTTTTAGACATAATGCATGTTTGGTTTTGGAGTTATGTTTATACAACTTTCATATTTAGTATGACAGTATACCATCATATTGAGTAAAAAAAAAAAAAACTTGTGTCCTTATAAACCTTACAATTTTTTTCCCCCAAAACTCACAAAGATACTTTTCTCCAGGCATAATTAGCCATTTATCATGTTTGGTTTAGGAGTTATGTTTAAATAACTGTCATATTGAGTGGGGTAGTTATTGTATTGTGTGTCATTATAAATAAAACCTATTTTTTGTATTTGTAAACCTTACCAAAATACCTGATTCTGGTAAAACCCACACCGATACAATATTACAGGAATTTTTAGAAATAAAGCATGTTTGGTTTTGGAGTTATGTTTATATAACTTTCATATTTAGTATGACAGTTATACCATCATATTGAGTAAAAAAAACTAATTTGTATCTTTACAAATCTTACAAAATATTGTTTTCCAGTAAAATTCACAAATATACATTTCTCTAGGTATTATTAGTCATTTTGCATTTGTGTTTTAGGAGTTATGTTTAATTAACTGTCATATTGAGTGTGGCAGTTATATTGTCACTATGAGTAAAACCTAATTTTTGTATTTGTAAACCTTACCAAAATACCTGAATCTGACAAAACTCACATATATTCAATATTACAGGCATTTTTAGACGGATTGCATATTTGGTTTTGGAATTATGTTTATATAACTTTCATATATAGTATGACAGCTAAACTCTTAAATTGTGTAAAAAAAACTAACTTGTGTCTTTACAAACCTTACAAAATATTTTTTCCAGTAAAACTCACAAAGATACATTCCTCAAGGCATTATTAGCCATTTTGTCAGTATACTGTCATTATGAGTAAAACTAATATTTTGTATTTGTAAACCTTACAAAAACAACTGATTAGAGTAAAACTCACATGGATACAAAATTATAAGCATTTTTAAACACAATGCATGTTTGGTGGCAGTCAATATGGCAGTTATACTGTCATTATGAGTAAAACCTATTTTTTGTAATTGTGAACCTTTCCAAAATACCTGATTCTGGTAAAACTCACATAGATACAATATTACAGGCATTTTTAGACATAATGTATGTTTGGTTTTGGAGTTATATTTATACAACTTTCATATTTAGTATGACAGTTATACCATCATATTAAATAAAAAAAACTAACTTGTGTCTTTATAAACCTTACTAATTATTTGTTTCCAATAAAACTCACACTGATACAATTCTCCAGCCATTTACCATGTTTGGTTTAAATAACTGTCATATCAAATGTTGCAGTTATACTGTCATTATGAGTAAAACCCAAGTTTTGTATTTGTAAACCTTACCAAAATACCTGATTCTGGTAAAACTCACATAGATTAAATATTACAGGCAGTTTAAGACATATTGCAAGTTTGGTTTAGGAGTTTGCTTTTGGAATTATGTTTATATAACTTCCATATTTAGTATGACAGTTATACCATCATATTGAGTAAAAAAAAAAAAAACTTTTGTCTTTACAAACCTTACAAAATATTTTTTTCTAGTAAAAATCACAAAGATACATTTCTCCAGGCATTATTAGCCATGTATCATGTTTGGTTTAGGAATTATGTTTAAATAACTGTCATGTTGAGTGTGGCAGTTATATTGTCATTATGAGTAAAACCTATTTTTTGTATTTGTAAACCTTACCAAAATGCCTGATTCTGGAAAAACTCATATAGATACAATATTACAGGACTTTTTAGACATAAAACATGTTTGGTTTAGGAGTTATGTTTAAATAACTGTCAGATTGAATGTGACAGTATACTGTCATAGTGAGTTAAACCAATAAATTTGTATTTGCAAACCTTACAAAAACAACTGATTCTAGTTAAACTCACATGAATACAATATTACAGGCATTTTTAGACATAATGCATGTTTGGTTTTGGAGTTATGTTTATAATTGTTTTACATTTAGTATGACAGTTTTACTGTCATATTGAGTAAGAAAAAAATAACTTGTGTCTTTACAAACCCATTCATCCATCCATTTTCTACCCCTTATTCCCTTTGGGGTCGAGGGGGGCGCTGGAGCCTATCTCAGCTACAATCGGGCGGAAGGCGGGGTACACCCTGGACAAGTCGCCACCTCATCGCAGTCTTTACAAACCTTACAAAATTGTAAAACTTAAAAAGATAAATTTCTCCAGGCATTATTAACCATTTTGCATGTGTGGTTTAGGAGTTATGTTTACATAACTGTCATATTGAATGTTGCAGTTATACTGTCATTATGAGTAAAACCTATTTTTTGTTTTTGTAAACCTTACCAAAATTCCTGATTCTAGTAAAACGAACATAGATTCATTGGTTTTGGAGTTATGTTAATATAACTTTCATATTTAGTATGACAGTTTATCATCATATTGAGTAAAAAATTTAACTTGTATCTTTATAAACCTTACAAATTCGTTTTTTCCAGTAAAACTCACAAAGATACATTTCTCCAGGCATTATTAACCATTTTGCATGTGTGGTATAGGAGTTATGTTTACATAACTGTCATATTAAATGTGGCAGTTATACTGTCATTATGAGTAAAACCAAATGTGTGTATATCTAAACCTTACCAAAATACCTGATTCTGGTCAAACTCACATAGATACAATATTACAGGCATTTTTAGACGTATTGCAAGTTTGGTTTTGGAGTTATGTTTATTTAACTTTTAAATTTAGTATGCCAGTTATACTGTCACAATAAGTAAAAAACTAACTTGTGTCTTTACAAACCTTACAATTTTTTTATTTTTTTTTCCCAGGAAAACTCACAAAGATACATTGCTCCAGGCATTATTAGCCATTTTGCATTTGTGGTTTAGGAATTATGTTTAAATACCTGTCATGTTAAATGTGGCAGTTATATTGTCATTATGAGTAAAACGTAATTTTTGTATTTGTAAACCTTACCAAAATACCTGATTCTGGTAAAATTCACATAGATACAATATTACAGGAATTTTTAGACATAAAACATGTTTGGTTTTGGAGTTATGTTTATATAACTTTCATATTTAGTATGACAGTTATACCATTATATTGAGTAAAAAAAAAAAACTTGTGTCTTTATAAACCTTACCGTATTTTCCGCACCAAAAGGCGCCCTGGGTTATAAGCCGCGCCTTCAATGAACGGCATATTTCAAAACTTTGTCCACCTATAAGCCGCCCCGTGTTGTAAGCCGCATCTAACTGCGCTAAAGGAATGTCAAAAAAACAGTCAGATAGGTCAGTCAAACTTTAATAATATATTAAAAACCAGCGTTCTAACAACTCTGTTCACTCCCAAAATGTACGCAAATGTGCAATCACAAACATAGTAAAATTCAAAATAGTGCAGAGCAATAGCAACATAATGTTGCTCGAACGTTAATGTCACAACACACAAAATAAACATAACGCTCACTTTCTGAAGTTATTCTTCATTCATAAATCCCTCGAATTCTTCTCCTACGGTGTCCGAATTGAAAAGTTGGGCGAATGTGGGATCCAAAATGGCCGGCTCCGTCTCGTCGAAGTAATCGGAGTCAGTGTCGCTGTTGTCCAGCAGTTCTGTGAATCCTGCCTTCCGGAAAGCTCGGACCACAGTTGTGACCGAAATATCTGCCCAGGCATTTACGATCCATTGGCAGATGTTGGCGTATGTCGTCCGGCGCTGTCTCCCTGTCTTGGTGAACGTCACGTGTGTTCGCCTTCTGTCATCCACTGTTCCCACGCAGTTAGCAGTCTAGCTTCGAATGCTCTGTTGACACCAATATCTAGCGGCTGGAGGTCTTTTGTCAATCCACCCGGAATGACGGCGAGTATTGAATTAAGCGCGTAAGCGTGTCTCTTAATGTGATGTTATGAGCTAGCAAATATAACAACTACACTACCCAGCATGCAACGATAGTGACGAGCATGCGCGGTAGCCCTGAGAAGCGTTGTTGTATGTGCTGGCAGTTAGAATGTGGTTATGAGCACGCTGTGAGTAAACGTTGAGAACTCAGTTAACACGCCTCGTCTGCATTATTTATAATTAGACAGACAACACACTTAATAGGAGCCATTTTGGGGTCTTTACATAAACACACAAATGGAAATGAAACGTCACATATCCCAGCATGCACCGCGCGCTTCTTCTACGGGGAAAAAAGATGGCGGCTGTTTACCGTAGTTGCGAGACCTAAACTTTATGAAAATTAATATTAATATTAACCCATATATAAGGCGCACCAGATTATAAGGCGCACTGTCAGCTTTTGAGAAAATTTGTGGTTTTTAGGTGCGCCTTATAGTGCGGAAAATACGGTACATATTTTTTTTTCCAGCAAAACTCACAAAGATACATTTCTCCAGGTATACTTAGCCATTTATCATGTTTGGTTTAGGAGTTATGTTTAAATAACTGTCATATTGAGTGTGGCAGTTATACTGTTATTATGAGTAAAACCTAGATTTTGTATTTGTAAACCTTATCAAAATACCTGATTCTGGTAAAAATCACATAGATACAATATTACAGGCATTTTTAGACATAATGCATGTTTGGTTTTGGAGTTATGTTCATATAAAATTTACATTTATTATGACAGTTATACACATATTGACTAAAAAAAACTAACTTGTGTCTTAACAAACCTTACAAAATATTTTTATTTTCCAGTTAAACTCACAAAGATACCTTTCTCCAGGCAGAATTAGCCATTTAGCATGTTTAAATTAGGACTTATGTTTAAATAACTGTAATTTTGAACGTGGCAGTTATACTGTCATTATGAGTAAAACCTACTTTTTGTATTTGTAAACCTTACCAAAAAACCTGATTCTGGTCAAACTCACATAGATTTAATATTACAGGCATTTTTAGACATAATGCATGTTTGGTTTTGGCGTTATGTTTATATAACTGTCATTTTGAATGTGGCAGTTATACTGTCATTATGAGTAAAAAAAACTAACTTCTGTCTTTACAAACCTTACAAAAAAATTGTTTTCCAGTTAACCTCACAAAGATCCATTTCCCCAGGCTTTATTAGCCATTTAACATGTTCGGCTTAGGAGTTATGTTTGAATAACTGTCATATTGAGTGTGGCAGTTATACTGTCATTATGAGTAAAACATATTTTTTGTATTTGTAAACCTTACCAAAATACCTGATTCTGGTAAAACCCACATCGATACAATATTACAGGAATTTTTAGACATAAAATATGTTTGGTTTTGGAGTTATGTTTATATAACTTTCATATTTAGTATGACAGTTATACCATCATATTGAGTAATAAAACACTAATTTGTATCTTTACAAACCTTACAAAATATTGTTTTCCAGTAAAATTCGCAAATATACATTTCTCTAGGCATTATTAGTCATTTTGCATTTGTGTTTTAGGAGTTATGTTTAAATAGGTGTCATATTAAGTAAAAAAAAAACTAACTTGTATCTTACAAACCTTATAAAAAAACAATTTTTCCAGGATAACTCACAAAGATACATTTCTCCAGGCATTATTAGCCATTTTGTATTTGTGGTTTAGGAGTTATGTTTAAATAACTTTCAGATTGAATGTGACAGTATACTGTCATTCTGAGTAAAACCTAATTTTTGTATTTGTAAACCTTACCAAAAATACCTGATTCTGGTAAAAATCACATAGATACAATATTGCAGGCATTTTTAGACATAATGCATGTTTGGTTTTGGAGTTATGTTTATACAACTTTCATATTTAGTATGACAGTATACCATCATATTGAGTAAAAATAAAAAAAACGTGTCCTTATAAACCTTACAATTTTTTCCCCCCAAAACTCACAAAGAATACTGTCACTATGAGTAAAACCTAATTTTTTGATTTGTAAACCTTGCCAAAATACCTGATTCTGATAAAACTTACATATAATAAATATTACAGACATTTTTAGACGGATTGCATGTTTGGTTTTGGAGTTATGTTTATAAAACTTTCATATATAGTATGACAGCTATACTGTAAAATTAAGTAAAAAAAAAACTAACGTGTGTCTTTACAAACTTTACAAAATTTTTTGTTCCAATAAAATTCACAAAGGTACATTCCTCCAGGCATTATTAACCATTTTGTCAGATTGATTGTGACAGTATACTCTCATTATGAGAAAAACTAATATTTTGTATTTGTAAACCTTACAAAAACAACTGATTCTAGTAAAAATCACGTAGATACAAAATTATAGGAATTTTTAGACATAATGCATGTTTGGTTTTGGAGTTTTGTTTAAATAATTGTCATATTGAACGTGGCAGTATACTGTCATTATGAGTAAAACCTAATGTTTGTATTTGTCAACCTTACCAAAATACCTGATTCTGGTAAGACTCAATATTACAGGCATTTTTAGACAAAATGCATTTTGGTTTTGGAGTTATGTTTATAAAACTTTCATATTTGACAGTTATACCATCGTATTAAATAAATAAAAAATAACTTGTGTCTTTATAACCTTACACATTATTTTTTTCCAGTAAAACTCACAAAGATACATTTCTCCAGGCATTATTAGTCATTTATCATGTTTGGTTTAGGAGTCATGTTTAAATAACTGTCATATTAAATGTTGCAGTTATACTGTCATTATGAGTAAAACCCAAGTTTTGTATTTGTAAACCTTACCAAAATACCTGATTCTGGCAAAACTCACATAGATTCAATATTACAGGCAGTTTAAGACAGACTGCAAGTTTGGTTTAGGAGTTTGGTCTTGGAATTATGTTTATCTAACTTTCATATTTAGTATGACAGTTATATATTGAGTAAAAAGAACAACTAACTTTTGTCTTTACAAACCTTACAATTTTTTTTTTTTCTAGTAAAACTCACAAAGATTCATTTCTCCAGGCATTATTAGCCATTTAGCATATTTGGTTTAGGAGTTATGTTTAAAAAACTGTTATTTTGAATATGGCAGTTATACTGTCATTATGAGTAAAACCCAATTTTTGTATTTGTAAACCTTACCAAAATAACCGATTCTGGTAAAACTTGGTGTTATATTTATTCAACTTTCATATTTAGTATGACAGTTATACTATTTTTTCCTGTATAACTTACAAAGATACATTTCTCTAGGCATTATTTGACATTTTGCTTGCATGGTTTAGGAGTTATGTTTAAATAACAGTCAGATTGAATGTGACAGTATACTGTCATAGTAGTTTTTTACTCAATATGCCAGTAATGTTCTTAAAATCCTGAGATTATGCGAAAAAAGCAATAAAAAATTTTTCAACATAATTCCTACACCAAACATGCAACATGTCTAATAATGCCTGAAGACATGTATCTTTGTTAGTTTTACTAGAAAATGTATCTTTTGTAAGTTTTGAAACGACGCAAGTTAGTTTTTTTAATTCAATATAACAGTATAACTGTCAAACTAAATGTAAAATTTATATAAACATAACTCCAAAACTGAACATACATTATGTCTAAAAATGCCTAAAATATTGTATCCATGTGAGTTTTACCAGAATAAGGTAATTTTGTAAGGTTTACAAATATAAAAATTGGTTTTTTTCTCATAATGACAGTAAAACTGCTATATTCAATTTGACAGTTATTTAATTATAACTTCCTAACCACACATGCAAATAGGCTAATAAAGCCTAAAACAATGCATCCTTGTGAGTTTTACTCGCAACATATGCTATTTTAAGGCTTGCAAACACAAAAAGTAGTTTTTTACTGATTATGACAGTAATGTTCTTAAAATCCTGAGATAATGCGAAATAAGCAATAAAAATGTTTTTCATCATAATTCCTACACCAAACATGCAACATGTCTAATAATGCATGGATACATGTATCTTTGTTAGTTATACTAGAAAAATTATCTTTTGTAAGTTTTACAAAGACTCAAGTTAGTTTTTTTAATCCAATATGACAGTATAACTGTCATACCAAATATGAAAGTTATATAAACATAACTCCAAAACTGAACATGCATTATGTCTAAAAATGCCTAAAATATTGTATCTATGTGAGTTTTACAAGAATCAGTTATTTTGGTAAGGTGTACAATTACATAAATTAGGGGTTTACTCATAATGACAGTTAACTGCTACATTCAATTTGACTGTTATTTAAACATAACTCCCTAACCACACATGCAAAATAGGTTAATAAAGCCTAAAACAATGCATCCTTGTGAGTTTTACTCGAAACATATGCTATTTTAAGGCTTGCAAACACAAAAAGTATTTTTTTACTCATTTTGACAGTAATGTTCTTAAAATCCTGAGATAATGCAAAATAAGCAAAAAAAATGTTTTTCAACATAATTCCTACACCAAACATGCATTATGTCTAATAATGCCTGAAGACGTGTATCTTTGTTAGTTTTACTAGAAAAATTATCTTTTGTAAGTTTTGCAAAGAGGCAAGTTAGTTTTTTTAATTCAATATGACAGTCTAACTGTCATACCAAATATGAAAGTTATATAATTGGGACGGCGTGGCGCAGTGGAAGAATGGCCGTGCGCGACCCGAAGGTCCCTCGTTCAATCCCCACCTAGTACCAACCTCGTCATGTCCGTTGTGTTCTGAGCAAGACACTTCACCCTTGCTCCTGATGGGTGCTGGTTAGCGCCTTGCATGGCAGCTCCCTAATCAGTGTGTGAATGTGTGTGTGAATAGGTAAATATGGAAGTAGTGTCAAAGCGCTTTGAGTACCTTGAAGGCAGAAAAGCGCTATACAAGTACAACCCATTTATCATTATTTATTTATAAACATAACTCCAAAACTGAACATGCATTATGTCTAAAATTGCCTGTAATATTGTATCTATGTGAGTTTCACCAGAATCAGGTAATTTGGTAAGGTTTACAAATACAAAAATAGTTTTTTTTCATAATGACAGTATAACTGCTACATTCAATTTGACTGTTATTTAAACATAACTTCCTAATCACACATACAAATAGGTTAATAAAGCCTAAAACAATGCATCCTTGTGAGTTTTACTCGAAACATATGCTATTTTAAGGCTTGCAAATACAAAAAGTAGTTTTTTACTAATTTTGACAGTAATGTTCTTCAAAACCTGAGATAATGCAAAATAAGCAATAAAAATGTTTTTCATCATAATTCCTACACCAAACATGCAACATGTCTAATAATGCATGGATACATGTATCTTTGTTAGTTATACTAGAAAAATTATCTTTTGTAAGTTTTACAAAGACTCAAGTTAGTTTTTTTAATCCAATATGACAGTATAACTGTCATACCAAATATGAAAGTTATATAAACATAACTCCAAAAATGAACATGCATTATGTCTAAAAATGCCTAAAATATTGTATCTATGTGAGTTTTACAAGAATCAGTTATTTTGGTAAGGTGTACAATTACATAAATTAGGGCTTTACTCATAATGACAGTTAACTGCTACATTCAATTTGACTGTTATTTAAACATAACCCACTAACCACACATGCAAAATAGGTTAATAAAGCCTAAAACAATGCATCCTTGTGAGTTTTACTCGAAACATATGCTATTTTAGGCTTGCAAACACAAAAAGTAGTTTTTTACTCATTTTGACAGTAATGTTCTTAAAATCCTGAGATAATGCAAAATAAGCAATAAAAATGTTTTTCAACATAATTCCTACACCAAACATGCAACATGTCTAATAATGCCTGAAGACATGTATCTTTGTTTGTTTTACTAGAAAAATTATCTTTTGTAAGTTTTGCAAAGAGGTAAGTTAGTTTTTTTAATTCAATATGACAGTCTAACTGTCATACCAAATATGAAAGTTATATAAACATAACTCCAAAACTGAACATGCATTATGTCTAAAAATGCCTAAAATATTGTATCTATGTGAGTTTTACAAGAATCAGTTATTTTGGTAAGGTGTACAATTACATAAATTAGGGGTTTACTCATAATGACAGTTAACTGCTACATTCAATTTGACTGTTATTTAAACATAACTCCCTAACCACACATGCAAAATAGGTTAATAAAGCCTAAAACAATGCATCCTTGTGAGTTTTACTCGAAACATATGCTATTTTAAGGCTTGCAAACACAAAAAGTAGTTTTTTACTGATTATGACAGTAATGTTCTTAAAATCCTGAGATAATGCGAAATAAGCAATAAAAATGTTTTTCATCATAATTCCTACAACAAACATGCAACATGTCTAATAATGCATGGATACATGTATCTTTGTTAGTTATACTAGAAAAATTATCTTTTGTAAGTTTTACAAAGACTCAAGTTAGTTTTTTTAATCCAATATGACAGTATAACTGTCATACCAAATATGAAAGTTATATAAACATAACTCCAAAACTGAACATGCATTATGTCTAAAAATGCCTAAAATATTGTATCTATGTGAGTTTTACAAGAATCAGTTATTTTGGTAAGGTGTACAATTACATAAATTAGGGGTTTACTCATAATGACAGTTAACTGCTACATTCAATTTGACTGTTATTTAAACATAACTCCCTAACCACACATGCAAAATAGGTTAATAAAGCCTAAAACAATGCATCCTTGTGAGTTTTACTCGAAACATATGCTATTTTAAGGCTTGCAAACACAAAAAGTAGTTTTTTACTCATTTTGACAGTAATGTTCTTAAAATCCTGAGATAATGCAAAATAAGCAATAAAAATGTTTTTCAACATAATTCCTACACCAAACATGCAACATGTCTAATAATGCCTGAAGACGTGTATCTTTGTTAGTTTTACTAGAAAAAATATCTTTTGTAAGTTTTGCAAAGAGGCAAGTTAGTTTTTTTAATTCAATATGACAGTCTCACTGTCATACCAAATATGAAAGTTATATAAACATAACTCCAAAACTGAACATGCATTATGTCTAAAAATGCCTAAAATATTGTATATATGTGAGTTTTACAAGAATCAGTTATTTTGGTAAGGTGTACAATTACATAAATTAGGGGTTTACTCACAATGACAGTTAACTGCTACATTCAATTTGACTGTTATTTAAACATAACTCCCTAACCACACATGCAAAATAGGTTAATAAAGCCTAAAACAATGCATCCTTGTGAGTTTTACTCGAAACATATGCTATTTTAAGGCTTGCAAACACAAAAAGTATTTTTTTACTCATTTTGACAGTAATGTTCTTAAAATCCTGAGATAATGCAAAATAAGCAAAAAAAATGTTTTTCAACATAATTCCTACACCAAACATGCATTATGTCTAATAATGCCTGAAGACGTGTATCTTTGTTAGTTTTACTAGAAAAATTATCTTTTGTAAGTTTTGCAAAGAGGCAAGTTAGTTTTTTTAATTCAATATGACAGTCTAACTGTCATACCAAATATGAAAGTTATATAATTGGGACGGCGTGGCGCAGTGGAAGAATGGCCGTGCGCGACCCGAAGGTCCCTCGTTCAATCCCCACCTAGTACCAACCTCGTCATGTCCGTTGTGTTCTGAGCAAGACACTTCACCCTTGCTCCTGATGGGTGCTGGTTAGCGCCTTGCATGGCAGCTCCCTAATCAGTGTGTGAATGTGTGTGTGAATAGGTAAATATGGAAGTAGTGTCAAAGCGCTTTGAGTACCTTGAAGGCAGAAAAGCGCTATACAAGTACAACCCATTTATCATTATTTATTTATAAACATAACTCCAAAACTGAACATGCATTATGTCTAAAATTGCCTGTAATATTGTATCTATGTGAGTTTCACCAGAATCAGGTAATTTGGTAAGGTTTACAAATACAAAAATAGTTTTTTTTCATAATGACAGTATAACTGCTACATTCAATTTGACTGTTATTTAAACATAACTTCCTAATCACACATACAAATAGGTTAATAAAGCCTAAAACAATGCATCCTTGTGAGTTTTACTCGAAACATATGCTATTTTAAGGCTTGCAAATACAAAAAGTAGTTTTTTACTAATTTTGACAGTAATGTTCTTCAAAACCTGAGATAATGCAAAATAAGCAATAAAAATGTTTTTCATCATAATTCCTACACCAAACATGCAACATGTCTAATAATGCATGGATACATGTATCTTTGTTAGTTATACTAGAAAAATTATCTTTTGTAAGTTTTACAAAGACTCAAGTTAGTTTTTTTAATCCAATATGACAGTATAACTGTCATACCAAATATGAAAGTTATATAAACATAACTCCAAAACTGAACATGCATTATGTCTAAAAATGCCTAAAATATTGTATCTATGTGAGTTTTACCAGAATAAGGTAATTTGGTAAGGTTTACAAATACAAAAATTGGGTTTTTCTCATAATGACAGTATAACGGCTATATTCAATTTTACAGTTATTTAAACATAACTTCCTAAACACACATGCAAATAGGCTAATAAAGCCTAAAACAATGCATCCTTGTGAGTTTTACTCGAAACATATGCTATTTTAAGGCTTGCAAACACAAAAAGTAGTTTTTTACTCATTATGACAGTAATGTTCTTAAAATCCTGAGATAATGCGAAATAAGCAATAAAAATGTTTTTCATCATAATTCCTACACCAAACATGCAACATGTCTAATAGTGCCTGGATACATGTATCTTTGTTAGTTATACTAGAAAAATTATCTTTTGTAAGTTTTACAAAGACTCAAGTTAGTTTTTTTAATACAATATGACAGTATAACTGTCATACCAAATATGAAAGTTATATAAACATAACTCCAAAACTGAACATGCATTATGTCTAAAAATGCCTAAAATATTGTATCTATGTGAGTTTTACAAGAATCAGTTAATTTGGTAAGGTGTACAATTACATAAATTAGGGGTTTACTCATAATGATAGTTAACTGCTACATTCAATTTGACTGTTATTTAAACATAACTCCCTAACCACACATGCAAATAGGTTAATAAAGCCTAAAACTATGCATCCTTGTGAGTTTTACTCGAAATGTATGCTATTTTAAGGCTTGCAAACACAAAAAGTAGTGTTTTACTCATTTTGACAGTAATGTTCTTAAAATCCTGAGATAATGCGAAATAAGCAATAAAAATGTTTTTCAACATAATTCCTACACCAAACATGCAACATGTCTAATAATGCCTGAAGACATGTATCTGTGTTAGTTTTACTAGAAAAAGTAACTTTTGTAAGTTTTGCAAAGAGGCAAAAAAGTTTTTTAATTCAATATGACAGTATAACTGTCAAACTAAATGTAAAAGTTATATAAACATAACTCCAAAAATGAACATGCATTATGTCTAAAAATGCCTAAAATATTGTATCTATGTAAATTTTACCAGAATAAGGTAATTTGGTAAGGTTTACAAATACAAAAATTGGGTTTTTCTCATAATGACAGTATAACGGCTATATTCAATTTTACAGTTATTTAAACATAACTTCCTAAACACACATGCAAATAGGCTAATAAAGCCTAAAACAATGCATCCTTGTGAGTTTTACTCGAAACATATGCTATTTTAAGGCTTGCAAACACAAAAAGTAGTTTTTTACTCATTATGACAGTAATGTTCTTAAAATCCTGAGATAATGCGAAATAAGCAATAAAAATGTTTTTCATCATAATTCCTACACCAAACATGCAACATGTCTAATAGTGCCTGGATACATGTATCTTTGTTAGTTATACTAGAAAAATTATCTTTTGTAAGTTTTACAAAGACTCAAGTTAGTTTTTTTAATACAATATGACAGTATAACTGTCATACCAAATATGAAAGTTATATAAACATAACTCCAAAACTGAACATGCATTATGTCTAAAAATGCCTAAAATATTGTATCTATGTGAGTTTTACAAGAATCAGTTAATTTGGTAAGGTGTACAATACATAAATTAGGGGTTTACTCATAATGATAGTTAACTGCTACATTCAATTTGACTGTTATTTAAACATAACTCCCTAACCACACATGCAAATAGGTTAATAAAGCCTAAAACTATGCATCCTTGTGAGTTTTACTCGAAATGTATGCTATTTTAAGGCTTGCAAACACAAAAAGTAGTGTTTTACTCATTTTGACAGTAATGTTCTTAAAATCCTGAGATAATGCGAAATAAGCAATAAAAATGTTTTTCAACATAATTCCTACACCAAACATGCAACATGTCTAATAATGCCTGAAGACATGTATCTGTGTTAGTTTTACTAGAAAAAGTAACTTTTGTAAGTTTTGCAAAGAGGCAAATAAGTTTTTTTAATTCAATATGACAGTATAACTGTCATACCAAATATGAAAGTTATACAAACATAACTCCAAAAATGAACATGCATTATGTCTAAAAATGCCTGTAATATTGTATCTCTGTGAGTTTCACCAGAATAAGGTAATTTGATAAGGTTTACAAATACAAAAATAGTTTTTTTTCATAATGACAGTATAACTGCTACATTCGATTTGACTGTTATTTAAACATAACTTCCTAACCACACATGCAAATAGGTTAATAAAGCCTAAAACAATGCATCCTTGTGAGTTTTAATTCAAACATATGCTATTTTAAGGCTTGCAAACACAAAAAGTAGTTTTTTACTCATTATGACAGTTATGTTCTTAAAATCCTGAGATAATGCGAAATAAGCAATAAAAATGTTTTTCATCATAATTCCTACACCAAACATGCAACATGTCTAAAAATGCGTGAAGATATGTATCTTTGTTAGTTTTACTAGAAAAATTATCTTTTGTAAGTTTTGCATAGAGGTAAGTTAGTTTTTTTAATTCAATATGACAGTATAACTGTCATACCAAATATGAAAGTTATATAAACATAACTCCAAAATTGAACATGCATTATTTCTAAAAATGCCTAAAATATTGTATCTATGTGAGTTTTACAAGAATCAGTTAATTTGGTAAGGTGTACAATTACATAAATTAGGGGTTTACTCATAATGACAGATAACTGCTACATTCAATTTGACAGTTATTTAAACATAACTTCCTAACCACACATGCAAAATAGGCTAATAAAGCCTAAAACAATGCATCCTTGTGAGTTTTACACGAAACATATGCTATTTTAAGGCTTGCAAACACAAAAAGTAGTTTTTTACTGATTATGCCAATAATAAATGGCTAATTATATCTGGATATCTGTATCTTTGTGAGTTTTACTGGGAACATTTTTTTTTTGTAAGGTTTATAAAGACACAAGTTATTATTTTTTTTACTCAATATGATGGTATAACTGTCATACTAAATATAAAAGTTGTATAAACATAACTCCAAAACCAAACATGCATTATGTCTAAAAATGCCTTTAGTATTGTATCTATGTGAGTTATACCAGAATCAGGTATTTTGGTAAGGTTGAAAAATACAAAAATTAGGTTTTACTCATAATGACAGTATAACTGCCACATTGACTGCCACCAAACATGCATTATGTCTAAAAATGCCTATAATTTTGTATCCATGTGAGTTTTACTAGAATCAGTTGTTTTTGTAAGGTTTAAAAATACAAAATATTAGTTTTAATCATAATGACATTATACTGTCACATTTAATCTGACAAAATGGCTAATAATGCCTTAAAGAATGTATCTTTGTGAATTTTACTGGACATTTTTTGTAAGGTTTGTAAAGACACAATTTAGTTGTTGTTTTTTTTTACACAATTTAGCAGTATAGCTGTCATACTATATATGAAAGTTATATAAACACAACTCCAAAACCAAATATGCAATCTGTCTAAAAATGCCTGTAATATTGAATACATGTGAGTTTTATCAGAATCAGGTATTTTGGTAAGGTTTACAAAAACAAAAATTGGGTTTTACTCATAGTGACAGCATAACTGCCACACTCAATATGACAGTTAATTAAACATAACTCCTAAAACACAAATGCAAAATTACCAATAATGCCTAGAGCAAGGTATATTTGTGAATTTTACTGGAAAACAATATTTTGTAAGGTTTGTAAAGATACCAATTATTTTTTTGTTTTTTACTCAATATGATGGTATAAATGTCATACTAAATATGAAAGTTATATAAACATAACTCCAAAACCAAACATGCTTTATGTCTAAAAATTCCTGTAATATTGTATCGATGTGGGTTTTACCAGAATCAGGTATTTTGGTAAAGTTAACAAATACAAAAAATAGGTTTTACTCATAATGACAGTATAACTGCCACACTCAATATGACAGTTGTTTAAACATAACTCCTAAACCAAACATGATAAATGACTAATTATGCCTGGAGAAATGTATCTTTGTGAGTTTTACTGGGAACATTTTTTTTTGTAAGGTTTATAAAGACCCAAGTTATTTTTTTTTTTACTCAATAGGATGGTACATAAGTTTTACAAATACAAAAATTAGGTTTTACTCACAATGACAGTATACTGTCACATTCAATCTGACAGTTATTTAAACATACTGTAACTCCTAAACCACAATTACAAAATGGCTAATAATGCCTGGAAAAATGTATCTTTGTGAATTTTTCTGGGAAAAAAAAAAAAGAAAAAATGTATAAGGTTTGTAAAGACACAAGTTAGTTTTTTTTACTTAATATGACAGTAAAACTGTCATACTAAATATGAAAGTTATATAAACATAACTCCAAAACCAAACATGATTTATGTCTAAAAATTCCTGTAATATTGTATCGATGTGGGTTTTACCAGAATCAGGTATTTTGGTAAGGTTTACAAATACAAAAAATAGTTTTTACTCATAATGACAGTATAACTGCCACACTCATTATGACAGTTATTTAAACATAACTCCTAAACCAAACATGATAAATGACTAATTTTGCCTGGAGAAATGTATCTTTGTGAATTTTACTGGGGAAAAAAAATTGTAAGGTTTATAAAGACACAAGTTATTTTTTTTTTACTCAATATGATGGTATAACTGTCATACTAAATATGAAAGTTGTATAAACATAACTCCAAAACCAAACATGCATTATGTCTAAAAATGCCTGCAATATTGTATATATGTGATTTTTACCAGGATCGGGTATTTTTATTTTTTATTCAAAATAACAGTTATTTAAACATAACTCTAAACCAAACATGCTAAATAGCTAATCATGCCTGGAAAAATGTATCTTTGTGAGTTTTACTAGAAAAAACATATTTTGTAAGGATGGTAAAGACAAAAGTTTTTTTTGTTTTTTACTCAATATGATGGTATAACTGTCAAACTAAATAGAAAAGTAATATAAACATCATTCCAAAACCAAACTCCTAAACCAAACTTGCAATCCGTCTTAAACTGCCTGTAATATTGAATCTATATGAGTTTTACCAGAATCAGGTTATTTGGTAAGGTTTACAAATACAAAACTTGGGTTTTACTCATAATGACAGTATAACTGCTTCATTTGATATGACAGTTATTTAAACATAACTCCTAAACCAAACATGATAAATAGCTAATAATGCCTGGAAAAATGTATATAAACATAACTCCAAAACCAAACATGCATTATGTCTAAAAATGCCTGTAATATTGTATCTATGTGAGTTTTACCAGAATCAGGAATTTTGCTAAGGTTTATAAATACAAAAATTAGGTTTTACTCATAATGACAGTATAACTGCCACCCTCAATATGACGGTTATGTTAACATAACTCCTAAACCACACATGCAAAATGGCTAATAGTGCCTGGAGATATGTATCTTTGTGAGTTTTACAGGAAAAAAAAATATTTTGTAAGGTTCGATAAGACACAAAATGGTTTGTTTTATTCAATATGTTTGTATAACTGTCATAATAAATGTAAAAGTTATATTAACATAACTCCAATACCAAACATGCAATCCGTCTAAAAATGCCTGTAATATTGAATCTATGTGAGTTTTACTAGAATCAGGTATTTTGTTAAGGTTTACAAATACAAAAATTATGTTTTACTCACTATGACAGTATACTGTCACATTCAATCTGACTGTTATTTAAACACAAATTCTAAACCACAGATGCAAAATGGCTAATAATAACTGGAGAAATGTAAGTGTAATGTTTGTGAGTTTTACTGAAAACAAAATATTTTGTAAGGTTTGTATAGACACAAGTTAGTTTTTTTTACTCAAAATGATGGAAACATGCTTTATGTGTAAAAAATCCTGTAATATTTTATCCATGTGAGTTTTATCAGAATCAGTTATTTTGGTAATTTTACAAATACAAAAAATAGGTTTTACTCATAATGACAGTATATCTGCCACACTCAATATGACAGTTATTTAAACATAACTCTAAACAAAACATGGCTAATGGCTAATAATGCCTGGATAAATTTATCTTTGTGAGTTTTACTGGAAAACATTTTTTTTAAGGTTTATAAAGACACAAGTTAGTTTTTTTTACTCAATATGACAGTATAACTGTAATACTAAATGTAAAAAATATATAAACATAACTCCAAAACCAAACATGCATTATGTTTAAAAATGCCTGTAATTTGGTATCCATGCGAGTTTTACTAAAATCAATTGTAGTAAGGTTTGCAATTACAAAATATTGGTTTTACTCACCATGATAGTATACTGTCACATTCAATTTGACAGTTATTTAAACATAACTACCAAACCACACATGCAAAATGGCTATAATGCCTGGAGAAATGTATCTTTGTGAGATTACTGGAAAAACATATTTTGTAAGGTTTGTAAAGAAACAATTTAGTTTTTTTTACTTAATATGATGAGGTGGCGACTTTTCCAGGGTGTACCCCGCCTTCCGCCCGATTGTAGCTGAGATAGGCTCCAGTGCCCCCCGCGACCCCGAAGGGAATAAGCGGTAGAAAATGGATGGATGCATGGACAGTATAACTGTCATACTAAATGTAAAAGTAGTATAAACATGACTCCAAAACCAAACATGCATTATGTCTAAAAATGCCTGTAATATTGTATTCATGTGAGTTTTACTAGAATCAGCTGTTTTTGTAAATTTTGCAAATACAAAATATTGGTTTTACTCACTATGACAGTATACTGTCACATTCAATCTGACAGCTATTTAAACATAACTCCTAAACCAAACATGATAAATAGCTAATAATGCCTGGAAAAATGTATATAAACATAACTCCAAAACCAAACATGCATTATGTCTAAAAATGCCTGTAATATTGTATCTATGTGAGTTTTACCAGAATCAGGAATTTTGCTAAGGTTTATAAATACAAAAATTAGGTTTTACTCATAATGACAGTATAACTGCCACCCTCAATATGACGGTTATGTTAACATAACTCCTAAACCACACATGCAAAATGGCTAATAATGCCTGGAGATATGTATCTTTGTGAGTTTTACAGGAAAAAAAAATATTTTGTAAGGTTCGATAAGACACAAAATGGTTTGTTTTATTCAATATGTTTGTATAACTGTCATAATAAATGTAAAAGTTATATTAACATAACTCCAATACCAAACATGCAATCCGTCTAAAAATGCCTGTAATATTGAATCTATGTGAGTTTTACTAGAATCAGGTATTTTGTTAAGGTTTACAAATACAAAAATTATGTTTTACTCATAATGACAGTATACTGTCACATTCAATCTGACTGTTATTTAAACACAAATTCTAAACCACAAATGCAAAATGGCTAATAATAACTGGAGAAATGTAAGTGTAATGTTTGTGAGTTTTACTGAAAACAAAATATTTTGTAAGGTTTGTATAGACACAAGTTAGTTTTTTTTACTCAAAATGATGGAAACATGCTTTATGTGTAAAAAATCCTGTAATATTTTATCCATGTGAGTTTTATCAGAATCAGTTATTTTGGTAATTTTACAAATACAAAAAATAGGTTTTACTCATAATGACAGTATATCTGCCACACTCAATATGACAGTTATTTAAACATAACTCTAAACAAAACATGGCTAATGGCTAATAATGCCTGGATAAATTTATCTTTGTGAGTTTTACTGGAAAACATTTTTTTTAAGGTTTATAAAGACACAAGTTAGTTTTTTTTACTCAATATGACAGTATAACTGTAATACTAAATGTAAAAAATATATAAACATAACTCCAAAACCAAACATGCATTATGTTTAAAAATGCCTGTAATTTGGTATCCATGCGAGTTTTACTAAAATCAATTGTAGTAAGGTTTGCAATTACAAAATATTGGTTTTACTCACCATGATAGTATACTGTCACATTCAATTTGACAGTTATTTAAACATAACTACCAAACCACACATGCAAAATGGCTATAATGCCTGGAGAAATGTATCTTTGTGAGATTACTGGAAAAACATATTTTGTAAGGTTTGTAAAGAAACAATTTAGTTTTTTTTACTTAATATGATGAGGTGGCGACTTTTCCAGGGTGTACCCCGCCTTCCGCCCGATTGTAGCTGAGATAGGCTCCAGTGCCCCCCGCGACCCCGAAGGGAATAAGCGGTAGAAAATGGATGGATGCATGGACAGTATAACTGTCATACTAAATGTAAAAGTAGTATAAACATGACTCCAAAACCAAACATGCATTATGTCTAAAAATGCCTGTAATATTGTATTCATGTGAGTTTTACTAGAATCAGCTGTTTTTGTAAGTTTTGCAAATACAAAATATTGGTTTTACTCACTATGACAGTATACTGTCACATTCAATCTGACAGCTATTTAAACATAACTCCTAAACCACACATGCAAAATGACTAATAATACCTGGAAAAATGTATCTCTGTGAATTTTACTGGAAAAAAATATTTTGTAAGGTTTGTTAAATTACAAGTTTGTTATTTTTTACTCAATTTGACAGTATAACTGTCATACTAAATATGAAAGTTATATACACATCACTCTAAAACCAAACTTGCAATCCGTCTAAAAATGCCTGTAATATTGAATCTATGTGAGTTTTACCAAAATCAGGTATTTTGGTAAGGTTTACAAATACAAAAATTTGGTTTTACTCATAATGACAGTATAACTGCCACACTCAATATGACAGTTTTTTAAACATAACTCCAAAAAAACAAATGCAAATTTACTAATAATGCCTGGAAAATTGTATCTTGTAAGGTTTGTAAAGACACAAATTAGTTTTTTTTACTTAATATGATGGTATAACTGTCATACTAAATATGAAAGTTATATAAACATAACTCCAAAACCAAACATGTTTTATGTCTAAAAATTCCTGTAGTATTGTATCTATGTGAGTTTTACCAGAATCAGGTATTTTGGTAAGGTTTACAAATACAAAAAATAGGTTTTACTCATAATGACAATATAACTGCCACATTTAACATGACACGTATTTAAACATAATTCCTAAACCAAACATGATAAATGGCTAATAATGCCTGGAGAAATGTATCTTTGTGAGTTTTACAGGAAAAAAAAAATTTGTAAGGTTTATAAAGACACAAGGTAGTTTGTTTTTTTTACTCAATATGATGGTATAACCGTCATACTAAATATGAAAGTTATATAAACATAACTCCAAAAACAAACATGAATTTTGTCTAAAAAATACCTTTAATATTGTATTTATGTGAGTTTTACCAGAATCAGGTATTTTGGTAAGGTTTACAAATACAAAAATTAGGTTTTACTCACTATGACCGTATACTGTCACATTCAATCTGACAGTTATGTAAACATAACTCCTAAACCACACATGCAAAATGGCTAATAATGCCTGGAGAAATGTATATTTGTGAGTTTTACTAGGACAAATATTTTTGTAAGGTTTGTAAAGACACACGTTGCAATCCGTCTAAAAATGTCTGTAATATTGAATCTATGTGAGTTTTACCAAAATGAGGTATTTTGGTAAGGTTGACAAAGAAAAAAAAATAGGTTTTACTGATAGTGACATTATAAGTGCCACACTCAATATGACAGTTATTTAAACATAACTCATAAACGACACATGAAAATGGCTATTAAACCTGGAGAAATGTATCTTTGTTAGTTTTACTAGAGTAATGATCTTTTGTAAGGTTTGCAAAGACAAGTTTTTTTACTCAATATGACGGTATAACTGTCAAACTAAATACAAAAGTTATAGAAACATAACTCCAAAACTAAACTCAAAAACCAAACTTGCAATCCGTTTAAAAATGCCTGTAATATTAAATATATGTGAGTTTTATCAGAATCAGGTATTTTGGTAAGGTTTAAAATACCAAAATTAGGTTTTACTCATGACAGTATAACTGCCACGCTCAATATGACAGTTATTTAAACATAACTCCTAAAACACACATGCAAAATGACTAATAATGCGTGGAAAAATGTATCTTTGTGATTTTTACTGGAAAAAAATATTTTGTATGGTTTGTAAAGATACTGTTTGTTTTTTTTAACTCAATATGATGGTATGAAAGTTTTATAAACATAAGTCCAAAACCAAACTTGCAATTCGTAATGTTATGTTTAAATAACTGTCATATTGATTGTGGCAGTTATACTGTCATAGTGAGTAAAACCTGATTTTTGTATTTGTAAACCTTACCAAAATACCCGATTCTGGTAAAACTCACAAAGACACAATATTACAGGCATTTTTAGACATAATGCAAGTTTGGTTTTGGAGTTATGTTCATATACCATTGTCAAGTGTTTTGCTTTTATCACTGTGCTTATCCCACACTTGAAGGGATGTATCAATGCTGAATGTGGCTTCTGGATTTCACTCAAAAAACCAGACGTAGTTATTTTTTTTTCCTTTTATTTTCCTTTGGTTTGCAACAGTTTTTCCAACAAAGAAACACCTTTTTTCTTCTTTAGTCTTTTTAGCAGTCTTTAGCAGACTTAGTAGACTTTAGTAGACTTTAGTAGACTTTAGTAGACTTTGGTAGGTGAAAAACCTTAAAGGACAAAACACCACAAAATTAACATGATGTAAAAAAATCAATCAATTATCAATCCCATAATTTACAATTATTAATTAGGCTATCAAATTATTAACTATTAAACAAGTGCAAGAAAATGGAAAAATATTTTCCCTTTAAGTTAACACAGACTTTAAATAAATTGTCTCAACATAAATGCACCAAGATACATATAAAATACATTTAAACACCAGAAACACAATAGATAAATGCAGCAGAAAACCCAATATTTAAATACATAAATAACTAGCCAATTAACCACGTATTTTAGATACATATTTAAAATCCATATCCAATATAAATATATTAATTTAGCAGTGAAACACTCAATCTTAAACGCTGTCTATAGGTAAAAAAAAAAAAAAAACCCTTTTTCTATGCCTTCACCAGCAGCCAATGATCCAACACAGTTAAATCAAACACTTTAAATTGAGTGACTTCATTCTCCTGATGAAGCAAACTGCTCCAACATTAATCAAACTAAGCAAATATTATCAACACTTCCTTACTAAACAACAGTTACATAAAACACTGTGTGTATTTAGCCTCCAGACTAAGCACGCTACATGCACACAACTCCCCCGCATCTCCCCATCTCACCAGCGCAACAAGTGCGCCACACCTACAAAGAGAATTAAAGTGCAATCTTACCGGCTGTCCGTTCAGCTTTGGGTTTTGGTACACTCTTGGCACAAGTCTGAGTTAACTGTAATGAACTAAACCTTTCTCCACTCTGCGCTGGCGTCTTTTGTACTCCTTGATTTGACACAGCTGTCTAATTACCGGGCAGCGCACCAGCAGATGATACGGGAGCGCGCCTCGCTACACCTGCGCTTGAACGTAAACTGATCGGCTCTGTCTAATAATGCCTGGAGACATGCATCTTTGTTAGTTTTACTAGAAAAAATATATTTTGTAAGGTTTGCAACGATGCAAGTTAGTTTTTTTATTTCAATATGACAGTATAACTGTCATACTAAATATGAAAGTTATATAAACATAACTCCAAAAGTAAACATGCATTATGTCTAACAATGCCTAAAATATTGTATCATTGTGAGTTTTACTAGAATCAGGTAATTTGGTAAGGTTTACAAATACAAAAATTAAGTTTTACTCTAATGACAGTACAACTGTTACATTCAATTTGACAGTTATTTAAACATAACTTCCTAACCACACATGCACAAAGGCTAATAAAGCCTAAAACAATGCATCCTTGTGAGTTTTACTCGAAACATATGCTTTTTTAAGGCTTGCAAACATTAAAATTAGTTTTTACTCAATATGACAGTAATGTTCTTAAAATCCCGAGATAATGCGAAAAAAGCAATACAATTGTTTTTCAACATAATTCCTACACCAAACATGCAACATGTCTAATAATGCCTGGAGACATGTATCTTTTGTTAGTTTTACTAGAAAAAAATATATTTTGTAAGTTTTGCAAAGACGCAAGTTAGTTTTTTTAATTCAATATGACAGTATAACTGTCATACTAAATGTTACATTCAGTATGCCAGTAATACTGTCTTATTGAGTAAAAAAAACTAACTTTTGTCTTTACAAACCTTACATTTTTTTTTTTTTTTTCCAGTAAAACTCACAAAGATACATTTCTCCAAGCATTATTAACCATTTTGCATGTGTGGTTTATGAGTTATGTTTACATAACTTTCATATTGAATGTGGCAGTTATACTGTCATTATGAGTAAAACCTAATTTTTGTGTATGTAAACCTTACCAAATTGCATAATTCTGGTAAAACTCACATAGATACAATATTACAGGCATTTTTAGATATAATGCATGTTTGGTTTTGGAGTTATGTTTAGATAACTTTTACATTTAGTATGAGAGTTATACTGTCCATCCATCCATCCATTTTCTACCGCTTATTCCCTTCGAGGTCGCGGGGGCGCTGGATCCTATCTCAGCTACAATCGGGTCAAGTCGCCACCTCATCATATTGAGAAAAAAAAAACTAACTTGTGTCTTTACAATCCTTACAAACTATTTTTTTTCCAGAAATCTCACAAAGATACATTTATCCAGGCATTATTAGCCATTTTGCATGTGTGGTTTAATAGTTATGTTTAACTAACTGTCAGATTGAATGTGACAGTATACTGTCATAGTGAGTAAAACCATCCATCCATCCATCCATTTTCTACCGCTTATTCCCTTTGGGGTTGCGGGGGGCGCTGGAGCCTATTTCACCTATATGTTGTAATTGCAAACCTTACAAAAACAACTGATTCTAGTAAAACTCGCATGGATACAATATTACAGGCATTTTTAGACATAATGCATGTTTGATTTTGGAGTTATGTTTATGTATTTTTTACATTTAGTATTACAGATATACTGTCATATTGAGTAAAAAAAATTAACTTTTGTCTTACAAAATATTTTTTTTTCAGTGAAACTCACAAAGATACATTTCTCCAGGCATTATTAACCATTTTGCATGTGTCGTTTAGGAGTTATGTTTAAATAACTGTCATATTGAGTGTGGCAGTTATACTGTCATTATGAGTAAAACCTATTTTTTTTCATTTGCAAACATTACCAAAATACCTGATTCCAGTAAAACTCACATAGATTCAATATTACAGCCATTTTTAGACTGATTGCATGTTGCGTTTTGGAGTTGTGTTTATATAACTTTCATATTTAGTATGACAGCTATACCATCATATTGAGTAAAAAAAAAACTAACTTGTGTCTTTATAAACCTTACAAATTATTTATTTCCAGTAAAACTCACATAGATAATTTTTTCCAGGCATTATTAGCCATTGAGAATGTTTGGTTTAGGAGTTATATTTAAATAACTGTCATTTTGAATATGGCGGTTACACTGTCATTATGAGTAAAACCTAATTTTTGTATTAGTAAACCTTACCAAAATACCTGATTCTAGTAAAACTCACACATATTCAATATTACAGGCATTTTTAGACGGATTGCATATTTGGATTTGGAGTTATGTTTATATAACTTTTACATTTAGTGTGACAGTCATACTGTCATATTGAGTAAAACAAAACTAACTTGTGCCTTTACAAACCTTACAAAATATTGTTTTCCAGTAAAACTCACAAAGATACATTTTTCCAGGCATTATTAGCCATTTAGCATATTTGGTTTAGGAGTTATGATTAAATAACTGTCATATTGAGTGTGGCAGTTATACTGTCATTATAAGTAAAACCTAATTTTTGTATTTGTAAACCTTACCAAAATACCTGATTATGGTAAAACTAACATAGATATTACAGCCATTTGTATACGGATTGCATGTTTGGTTTTCGGGCTTGGTTTTGGAGTTATGTTTATATAACTTTTATATTTAGTATGACAGTTATAACGTCATATAGAGTAAAAAAAACTAACTTGTGTTTTTGCAAACCTTACAAAAGATCATTATTCTAGTAAAAGTAACAAAGATACATTTCTCCAGGTTTTTTAGCCATTTTGCATGTGTCGTTTGTGAGTTACATTTAAATAACTGTCAGATTGAATGTGACAGTATACTGTCATAGTGAGGGAAGCCAATATTTTGTATATGCAAACCTTACAAAAACAACTGTTTCTAGTACAACTCACATGGATACAATATTACATGCATTTTTAGACATAATTCATGTTTGGTTTTGGAGTTATGTTTGTACAACTTTCAAATTTAGTATGACAGTTATACTGTCTTATTGAGAAAAAAAAAGTAACTTGTGTCATTACAAACCTTACAAAATATTTTTTTCCCCAGTAAAACTAAAAAAAATACATTTCTCCATGCATTATTAGCCATTTTGCATGTGTGGTTTAGGAGTTATGTTTACATAACTGTCATATTAAATGTGGCAGTTATACTGTCATTACGAGTAAAACCAAATTTTTGTATTTGTAAACCTTACCAAAATACATGATTCTGGTAAAACTCACATTTAAACAATTTTACAGGCATTTTAATACATAATGCATGTTTGGTTTTAGGGTTATGTTTATACAACTTTCATATTTATTATGACAGTTATACAATCATATTGAGTAAAAAAAAAACTAACTTCTGTTTCGACAAACCTTACCTTTTTCCAGGAAAACTCACAAAGATACATGTCTCTAGGCATTTTTAGCCATTTTGCAAGTGTGGTTTAGGAGTTACAGTATGTTTAAATAACTGTCAGATCGAATGTGACAGTATACTGTCATAGTGAGTAAAACCTAGATTTTGTATTTGTAAACCTTACCAAACTACCTGATTCTGGTAAAACTCACATAGATACAATATTACAGGCATTTTTAGACATAATGCATGTTTGGTTTTGGAGTTATGTTTATATAACTTTCATATTTAGCATGACAGTTATGCCATTATATTGAGTAAAAAAAAACTAACTTGTGTTTTTATAAACCTTAAAAAATATTTTTTTCCAGTAAAACTCACAAAGATACATTTCTCCAGGCATTATTCGCCATTAATCATGTTTGGTTTAAGAGTTATGTTTAAATAACTGTCATATCAAATGTTGCAGTTATAGTGTCATTATGAGTATAATCCAAGTTTTGTATTTGTAAACCTTACCAAAATATCTGATTCTGGTAAAACTCACATAGATTCAATACTAAAGGTGGGTCGCCAGGCCACGTGTCCCCGAATCCACCGGGGAAGAGTCAGGTGGCGGCGGCGAGTGGAACGCCGCTGCCGCAGGCGAGGCGGGCGACCACGGAAAGGCCACATTCGTGGCTGCCGAGAAGGTGGGCGTGAGTGGCGCCAGAAGTTCATCAGCCGGAGAGTTCTACGACTATGTCTCGGGTGTCGCTGCTGTTTGCGCCACTGGCGTCCATAAACAAACCTCCGAGAGCGCCGCTTGCGCAGCCAGACCACTCGAGGTCGCTGAGACGAAGACGAGGAGAGAGCAGACGTCGCCGTGGAAACAGGAGGAGCCGACGTCGCCGTGGAGGCAGGAGGAGCCGACGTCGCCGTGGAGGCAGGAGGAGCCGACGTCGCCGTGGAGGCAGGAGGAGCCGACGTCGCCGTGGAGGCAGGAGGAGCCGACGTCGCCGTGGAGGCAGGAGGAGACGTCGTCGCCGTGGAAGCAGGTGCAGGTTCTGGTACCAGCCGTGGAGCAGGTGCAGGTTCTGGTACCAGCCGTGGAGCCGGCGCTGGTGTGGGTACCAGCCGTGGAGCCGGCGCTGGTGTGGGTACCAGCCGTGGAGCCGGCGCTGGTGTGGGTACCAGCCGTGGAGCCGGCGCTGGTGTGGGTACCAGCCGTGGAGCCGGCGCTGGTGTGGGAACCAGCCTTGGAGCCGGCGCTGGTGTGGGAACCAGCCTTGGAGCCGGCGCTGGTGTGGGAACCAGCCTTGGAGCCGGCGCTGGTGTGGGAACCAGCCTTGGAGCCGGGACAGGGGTTGGTCTTGGAGTCGGTGCTGGTGTGAGAACCAGCCTTGGAGCCGGCGCTGGTGTGAGAACCAGCCTTGGAGCCGGCGCTGGTGTGAGAACCAGCCTTGGAGCCGGCGCTGGTGTGAGAACCAGCCTTGGAGCCGGCGCTGGTGTGGGAACCAGCCTTGGAGCCGGCGGTGGTGTGGGAACCAGCCGAGGAACTTGGCATGGTGGAGCTTGGCGTGGTGGAGGTACTGGAGACGAAGCTTGGTGTGTCAGCCGAGGTGCAGGAACAGGTGCTAGCCGAGGTGCAGCTGGAGGTGGCCTAGCTGGCGGTTGTGGCTTAGCAGGACGAAGAACTGGTGGCGGTGGCCGTGCAGGAGGTTGCGGTTTAGCACGCCGGAAGACTGGTGGCGGTGGCCTTGCAGGAGGTTGCGGTTTAGCACGCCGAAAGACTGGTGGCGGTGGCCGTGCAGGGGGTTGCGGCTTAGCACGCCGAAAAACTGGTGGAGGTGGCCGTGCAGGAGGTTGCGGCTTAGCACGCCGAAAAACTGGTGGCGGTGGCCGTGCAGGAGGTTGCGGCTTAGCACGCCGAAGTTGTGCCACCGCACTAGCACAGTTCCCAGTACTAGCCCCCCCCTCAAGACGCGGATACCAGACGCGCTCTTTGCGGTTTGGAACTGTCTTCAAGGGTGGGTGGGGGGAGGTATGGAGGGGGGTATACTCTTCTTCAAATTGTCCAAATTGACTATTATCATCCCCCACTTGAGATTGGGTGGGAGCACAGGGGGAAAAAATATGTGCAGTGGGCGGAGCAATAGTCACTGGGGGCGGAACCAAAGTCACTGGAGGTGGAGTCTGAAAATCAGAATGTGACTGACTAGACTTACACTTAATAAAAATGTCCTGATAATGTCTTATCTTACAATGAAAGTCATTTGGTATTGGCTGACAGAAAGAATTAGAAAATGGAAAAAAAAAATCTTGTTCAATGATGTCATCAGAAGTGGGCGGAGTTACCTCTTCGGGAGGCGCCAATGACATGACATTACTGTTGCAACTGTCCATGTGACTTACAGCCCAATCGGAGAACTTTTTGGCGAAGTGGTCGATGGGGTTGCCAAACATCTGAGGAGGGGGAGTTTGGGCTGAATGTAGCTTGCTTCGGTCCGGGGGAGGAGTTTGCAGGAGCGGCGCGTCTTGGCGGCGAGGGAAAGACCTCCTGGCCGGCTTCCGTCTTTGACGGCGCGCACGGTACTGCGGTGTAGCGGCGATGTCTTCCGACCAGAGGGAATCGATGGGGATAAGAGAGCCTCCAGGTCCCCACATGAGATTCGACCTCTCCTCCGTCGAATAGCGAAGCGTCTCGGCTTCCATCGCTCGCAACACCATGAGCGTACCTTCGTCCAACTCCTCGTTAGCCAGTGCGGGAGAATTGTTTTCTGCTGGCTTCGTACTGAAACGACGTGGTCGCATAGTGATGCGGGTGTGGTTCTCCCAAGGATGCAGATGGTTTCGGACACAGCTTGCAGGTAGGAAGAATGATTTATTTTAAATATAAATCATATGATGAATAAACAAAAAGACATGCACGTAGCACAAAAGGCAAAACAAAAGGGCTAGCGTGGGAGCTAGCAAACCAAAAGAGCGTAGCGTGAGAACTAGTAGCTAAGAAACAGTAAATAATCGTCGTCATCAGTTGTGTGAGAACAAACTACGAAGCCAGACAGAGTGAGGCCAGAGCAAAGACTAAATAGCCCTCTGATTAGTGCCCGGGCAACAGGTGCGCGTCCCGAACACTAACCAGAGGCAGGTGAAAGTAATCAGCTGACATGGCAACTGAACACAAACAAAATCAAATGTGCTGAAAACATATGTGACGAGAAACATAAACAAACTATGATCCGTGCAGCGGATCGTAACATAAATGTCATTTTGAAAGTGGCAGTTATATTGTCATTATGAGTAAAACCTAATTTTTGTATTTGTAAACCTTACCAAAATACCTGATTTTGGTAGAACTCACATAGATTCAATATTACAGGCATTTTTAGACGGATTGCAAGTTTGGTTTTGGAGTTATGTTTATATAACTTTCATATTTAGTATGACAGTTATACTGTCAAATTGAGTAAAAAATAACAAACTTGTAATTTTACAAACCTTACAAAATATTTTTTTTTCCAGCAAAATTCACAGAGATACATTTTTCCAGGCATTATTAGTCATTTTGCATGTGTGGTTTAGGAGTTATGTTTAAATAACTGTCAGATTGAATGTGACAGTATACTGTCATAGTGAGTAAAACCAATATTTTGTATTTGCAAACCTTACAAAAAGAACTGATTCTAGCAAAACTCACATGGATACAATATTACAGGCATTTTTAGACATAATGCATGTTTGGTTTTGGAGTTATGTTTATATAAATTTAATATTTAGTATGACATTTATACTGTCATATTAAGTAAAACAACAACTAGCTTGTGTCTTTACAAACCTTACAAAATATTTTTTTTTTCAGTGAAACTCACAAAGATACATTTCTCCAGGCATTATTAACCAATTTGCATGTGTGGTTTAGAAGTTATGTTTAAATAACTGTCGGATTGAATGTGAGAGTATACTGTCATAGTGAGTAAAACCAGTATTTTGTATTTGCAAAACTTACAAAAACAACTGATTCTAGTTAAATTCAATATTACATGTATTTTTAGACGGATTGCAAGTTTGGTCTTGGAGTTATGTTTTTATAACTTTCATATTTAGTATGACAGTTATACTGTCATATTGAGTAAAAAAAACTAACTTGTGTTTTTACAAACCTTACAAAAAAAATCTTTCCAGAAAAATTTACAGAGATACATTTCTCGAGGCATTATTAGTCATTTTGAATTTGTGGTTTAGGAGTTATGTTTCAATAACTGTCAGCTTGAATGTGACAGTATACTGTCATATTGAGTAAAACCAATATTTTGTATTTGCAAAACTCACAAAAATACATTTCTCCAGGCATTATTAACCAATTTGCAAAACTGTCATTTTGAACGTGGCAGTTATATTGTCATTATGAGTAAAACCTTAATTTTTGTATTTGTAAACCTTACCAAAATAACGGATTCTGATAATACTCACGTATATAAAATATTACAGGCATTTTTAGACATATTGCATGTTTAATTTTGGAGGTATGTGTAAATAACTTTCATATTTAGTACGACAGCTATAAATGGGTTGTACTTGTATAGCGCTTTTCTACCTTCAAGGTACTCAAAGCGCTTTGACACTACTTCCACATTTACCCATTCACACACACATTCACACACTGATGGAGGGAACTGCCATGCAAGGCGCTAACCAGCACCCATCAGGAGCAAGGGTGAAGTGTCTTGCTCAGGACACAACGGACATGACGAAGTTGGTACTAGGTGGGGATTGAACCAGGGACCCTCGGGTCGCGCACGGCCACTCTTCCACTGCGCCACGCCGTGGAAATTTAGTTTTAAACTAAATTTAATACTGTCATATTAAATTTAAAAAAAACATCTTGTGTCATTGCAAACCTTACAAAAGATACTTTTTCTAGTAAAACTAACAAAGATATAAGTCTCCAGGCATTATTAGACATTTATCATTTTTGGTGGAGGACTTGTGTTGAAAAACATTTGTATTGCTTATTTCGCATTATCTCAGGATTTTAAGAATATTACTGTCATATTGAGTAAAAAACTACATTTTGTGTTTGCAAGCCTTAAAAAAGCATATGTTTCGAGTAAAACTCACAAAGATGCATTGTTTTAGGCTTTTTTAGCCTTTTTGCATGTGTGGTTAGGAAATTATGTTTAAATAACTGTCAAATTGAATGTAGTAGTTTTACTGTCATAATGAGTAAAACCTAATTTTTGTATTTGTAAACCTTACCAAATTACATGATTCTGGTAAATCTCAAATAGATACAATATTACAGGCATTTTTAGGCATAATGCATGTTCAGTTTTGGAGTTATGTTTATATAACATTCATATTTGGTATGACAGTTATACTGTCATATTTAAATAAAAAAACTAACTTGCATCGTTGCAAACCTTACAAATTATGATTTGTTTTAGTAAAACTAACAAAGATACATGTCGCCAGGCATTATTAGACATTTTGCATGTTTGGTGTAGGAATTATGTTGAAAAACATTTTTAATGCTTTTTTCGCATTATCTCAGGATTTTAAGAACTTTACTGTCATATTGAGTAAAAAACTACTTTTAGTCTTTGCAAGCATTAAAAAAGCATATGTTTCGAGTAAAACTCACAAGGATGCATTGTTTTAGGCTTTATTAGCCTTTTTGCATGTGTGGTTAGGATGTTATGTTTAAATAACTGTCAAATTGAATGTAGCAGTTATACTGTCATAATGAGAAAAACCTATTTTTTGTATTTTTAAACCTTACCAAATTACCTGATTCTGGTAAAACTCACATAAATACAAAATTACAGGCATTTTTAGACTTAATGCATCTTTAGTTTTGGAGATATAATTATATAACTTTCATATTTGTTATGACAGTTGTACTCTCATATTGAATTTAAAAAAACTAACTTGCCTCTTTGCAAAACTTACAAAATATTATTTTTCTAGTAAAACTAACAAAGATACATGTATCCAGGCATTATTAGACATTTTGCATGTTTGGTGTAGGAATTATGTTGAAAAACATTTTTATTGCTTTTTTCGCTTTATCTCAGGATTTTAAGAACATTACTGTCATATTGAGGAAAAAACTACTTTTTGTGTTTGCAAGCCTTACAATAGCATAAGTTTCGAGTAAAAGTCACAAGGATGCAATGTTTTAGCCTTTTTTAGCCTATTTGCATGCGTGGTTAGGAAGTTATGTTTAAAAAACTGTCAAATTGAATGTAGCAGTTATACTGTCATTATGAGAAAAACCCAATTTTTGTATTTGTAATCCTTACCAAATTACCTGATTCTGGTAAAACTAGCATAGATACAATATTACAGGCATTTTTAGGCATAATGCATGTTCAGTTTTGGAGTTATGTTTATATAACATTCATATTTGGTATGACAGTTAAACTGTCATATTTAAATAAAAAGAACTAACTTGCATCGTTGCAAACCTTACAAAATATTATTTTTTTAGTAAAACTAACAGATACATGTCTCCAGGCATTATTAGACATTTTACATGTTTGGTGTAGGAATTATGTTGAAAAACATTTTTATTGCTTTTTTAGCATTATCTCAGGATTTAAAGAACATTACTGTCATATTGAGTAAAAAAACTACTTTTTGTGTTTGCAAGCCTTAAAATAGCATATGTTTCGAGTAAAACTCACAAGGATGCATTGTTTTAGGCTTTATTAGCTTATTTGCATGTGTTATTATGAAGTTATGTTTAAATAACTGTCAAATTGAATTTCGCAGTTATACTGTCATTATGACAAAAACCCAATTTTTGTATTTGTAAACCTTACCAAATTACCTGATTCTTGTAAAACTCACATAGATACAATATTTTAGGCATTTTTAGACATAATGCATGTTCAGTTTTGGAGTTTTGTTTATATAACTTTCCTATTTGGTATGACAGTTATACTGTCATATTGAATTAAAAAAACTAATTTGGGTCTTTGCAAAACTTACAAAATATATTTTTTCTAGTAAAACTAACGAAGATACATGTCTTCAGGCATTATTAGACATGTTGCATGTTTGGTGTAGGAAATATTATGAAAAACATTTGTATTGCTTATTTCGCATTATCTCAAGATTTTAAGAACATTACTGTCATAATGAGTAAAAAACTACTTTTTGTGTTTGCAATCTTTATAATAGCATATGTTTCGAGTAAAACTTACAAGGATGCGTTGTTTTAGGCTTTATTAGGCATGGCGAAGTTGGTAGAATGGCCGTGCCAGCAATCGGAGGGTTGCTGGTTACTGGGGTTCAATCCCAACCTTCTACCATCCTAGTCACGTCCGTTGTGTCCTTGGGCAAGACTCTTCACCCTTTGCTCCTGATGGCTGCTGGTTAGCGCCTTGCATGGCAGCTCCCGCTATCAGTATGTGAATGTGTGTGAATGGATGAATGTGAAAATACTGTCAAAGCGCTTTAAGTACCTTGAAGGTAGAAAAGCGCTATACAAGTATAACCCATTTATTTGCATGTGTGGTTAGGAAGTTATGTTTAAAAAACTGTCAGATTGAATGTAGAAGTTATACTGTCATTATGAGAAAAACCCAATTTTTGTATTTGTAAACCTTACCAAAGTACCTGATTCTGGTAAAACTCACATAGATACAAAATTTTAGGCATTTTTAGACATAATGCATGTTCATTTTTGGAGTTATGTTTATATAACTTTTACATTTAGTTTGACAGTTATACTGTCATATTGAATTAAAAAAACTAACTTGCGTCGGTGCAAAACTTATAAAAGATACATTTTCTAGTAAAATTAACAAAGTATACATGTCTCCAGTTATTATTAGACATGTTGCATGTTTGGTGTAGGAATTATTTTGAAAAACATTTGTATTGCTTTTTTCGCATTATCTCAGGATTTTAAGAACATTACTGGCATATTGAGTAAAAAAAACTACTTTGACAGTATACTGTCACATTCAATCTGACTGTTATTTAAACATAACTCCTAAACCATGCATGCAAAATGTCTAATAATGCCTGGAGAAATGTATCTTTGTAAGTTTTACAGGAAAAAAATAGTTTGTAAGGTTTGTAGAGACACAAGTTAGCTTTTTTTTTACTCAATATGACAGTATAACTGTCATAATAAATATGAAAGTTGAATAAATATAACACCAAAACCAAATTTGCAATCCGTCTAAAAATGCCTGTAATATTGAATCTATGTGAGTTTTACCATAATCATGTATTTTGATAACGTTTACAAATACAAAAAATAGGTTCTACTCATAATGACAGTATAACTGCCACACTCAATATGACAGTTATTTAAACATAACTCCTAAAGCAAACATGATAAATGGCTAATAATGCCTGGGGAAATGTATCTTTGTGAGTTTTACTGGAAACAAATATTTTGTAAGGTTTGTAAAGACACAAATTATTTTTTTTACTCAATATGATTGTATAACTGTCATACTAAATATGAAAGTTATATAAACATTACTCTAAAACCAAACATGCCTTATGTCTAAAAATGCTTGAATTTTGAATCTATGTGAGTTTTACTAGAAACAGGTCTTTTGGAAAAGTTTACAAATACAAAAATTAGGTTTTACTCATAATGACGGTATAACTGCCACATTCCAAATGACAGTTTTTTAAACATAACTCCTAAACCAAACATGATAAATGGCTAATAATGCCTGGGGAAATGTATCTTTGTGAGTTTAACTGGAAAAAAAAATATTTTGTAAGGTTTGTAAAGACACAAGTTAGTTTTTTTTACTCATAATGACAGTATAACTGCCACATTCAAAATGACAGTTATATAAACATAACTCCAAAACCAAACATGCATTATGTCTAAAAATGCCTGTAATATTAAATCTATGTGAGTTTGACCAGAATCAGGTATTTTGGTAAGGTTTACAAATACAAAAAGTAGGTTTTACTCATAATGACAGTATAACTGCCACATTCAAAATTACAGTTATTTAAACATTACTCCTAAACCAAACATGCTAAATGGCTAATACTGCCTGGAGAAATGTATCTTTGTGAGTTTAACTGGGAAAAAAAAAATATTTTGTAAGGTTTGTAAAGACACAAGTTAGTTTTTTTACTCAATATGACAGTGTAACTGTGGTACTAAATATGAAAGTTATATAAACATAACTCCAAAACCAAACATGCGATCTGTCTAAAAATGCCTGTAATATTGTATCTATGTGAGTTTTACTAGAATCAAGTATTTTGTTAAGGTTTAAAAATACACAAATTAGGTTTTACTCACTATGACAGTATACTGTCACATTCATACTGACAGTTATTTAAACATAACTCCTAAACCACACATGCAAAATTACTAATAATGCCTGGAAAAATGTATCTTTGTAAGTTTTACTGGAAAAAAAAATTGTTTGTAAAGTTTGTAAAGACACAAGTTAGTTTTTAGGGACGGCGTGGCGCAATGGAAGAATGGCCGTGCGCGACCCGAGGGTCCCTGGTTCAATCCCCACCTAGTACCAACCTCGTCATGTCCGTTGTGTCCTGAGCAAGACACTTCACCCTTGCTCCTGATGGGTGCTGGTTAGCGCCTTGCATGGCAGCTCCCTCCATCAGTGTGTGAATGTGTGTGTGAATGGGTAAATGTGGAAGTAGTGTCAAAGCGCTTTGAGTACCTTGAAGGTAGAAAAGCGCTATACAAGTACAACCCATTTATTTATTATTTATTTTTTTTAATGAAAGTTATATAAACATAACTCCAAAACCAAACTTGCAATCGGTCAAAAAATGCTTGTAATATTGAATCTATGCGCGTTTTACCAGAATCAGGTATTTTGGTAAGGTTTACAAATACAAAAATTGGGTTTTACTCATAATGACAGTATAACTGCCATATTCAATATAACAGTTATTTAAATATAACTCCTAAACCAAACATGCTAAATGGCTAATAATGCCTGGAGAAAGGTATTTTTGTGAGTTTTACTGGGAAAAAAAATATTTTGTAAGGTTTGTAAAGACACAAGTTAGTTGTTTTTTTTACTCAATATGACAGCATAACTGTCATACTAAATATGAAAGCTAAATAAACATAACTCCAAAATCAAACTTGCAATCCGTCTAAAAATGTCAAGTGGGGGTCGCAGCTTGCTGAGGGGTTGTTCTTCCAACGCAAGATAGACGGCTACGGACAACAGCGTGAAGGTAGGCTAGGATTTATTTAACATAAATCACGCACTACCGCGAACATAAACAATACAACAACAATCAACAACAAAAAAAAGAGGCAAGCGTGCCTAAAACGCAAGTGAAGCAATCTTAAACAAAAACTAGGACATGGACATGGAAACTTACTTTTGTCAAAACGAGACCTGAACCGGAGTGACATAATGACAATGCAGGCAGCACGAGTGATGAACAAGGTATGCTTAAATAACAGTGACATGATTGGTGACAGGTGTGTGTGAGTCAAAACGTGAAACAGGTGCGTGACGTGACAGGTGAAAACTAATGGTTGCTATGGAGACAAAACAAAACAAAAGTGCACAAAAAGTCCAAAATTTAAACCGAACATTACTAAAACAAAACATGATCACACAGACATGACAGAATCCCCCCCTTACGGACAGATCCCAGATGTCCAAAAACAATATCAACAAGAGTCATGGGAGGGCGGGAGGGGGACATGGCGGTGGGTCGCCAGGCCACGTGTCCCCGTATCCAGCGGGGCAGAGTTAGGTGGCGGCGGCGAGTGGAACGCCGCTGCAGCAGGCGAGGCGGGCGCCCAGGGAATGGCCACATTCGTGGCCGACTGGGAGGTGGGCGCACTTGGCGTGGCGGGCGACCAGGTAGCGGCCATATCCGTGGCCGACGAGGAGGCAGGCGCGTCGTCATCGTGGCAGGCGTGGCTTGGCGTGGTGAGTCAGGCGGCGAAGCTCGGCGTGGCGCGTCAGGCGGCGAAGCTCGGCGTGGGTCTTGGTATAGGTCTTGGTCTTGGCGTGGGTCTTGGTCTTGGCATGGCAGGTCTTGGTCTTGGCATGGCGGGTCTTGGTCTTGGCATGGCGGGTCTTGGTCTTGGCATGGCGGGTCTTGGTCTTGGCATGGCGGGTCTTGGTCTAGGTCTTGGCATGGCGGGTCTTGGTCTTGGCATGGCGGGTCTTGGTCTAGGTCTTGGCATGGCGGGTCTTGGTCTTGGTCTTGGCATGGCGGGTCTTGGTCTTGGCATGGCGGGTCTTGGTCTTGGCATGGCGGGTCTTGGCGTCGTGAAGCTGCGACTGGCGGCACTTGGCGTCGTGGAGCTGCGACTGGCGGCACTTGGCGTCGTGGAGCTGCGACTGGCGGCACTTGGCGTCGTGGAGCTGCGACTGGCGGCACTTGGCGTCGTGGAGCTGCGACTGGCGGCACTTGGCGTCGTGGAGCTGCGACTGGCGGCACTTGGCGTGGAGGGTCTTGGCGTGGAAGGTCTTGGTCTTGGGCTTGGCGTGGTGGAGCTGGTACCGGAGCTTGGCGTCATGGAGCTGGTACCGGAGCTTGGCGTCGTGGGGCTGGTACCGGAGCTTGGCGTCGTGGGGCTGGTACCGGAGCTTGGCGTCGTGGAGCTGGTACCGGAGCTTGGCGTCGTGGAGCTGGTACCGGAGCTTGGCGTCGTGGAGCTACTGGTGCAGGTGGAGGTGGTCTAGCTGGGGGTTGCGGCTTAACATGGCGAAGCTGAGTCACCCCACCTGTACAGTTCCCAGCCCTAGCCCCCCCCCTCAAGGAGCGGATACCAGACGCGCTCCCCGCGGTCTGGAATCTTCTTTAGGGGTGGGTGTAGGGGGGTAGACTCCTCCCCACTAAATTGTCCAAAATGTCTATTCCCTACCCCCACTTTACACTGTGTCTGAAAAAATCTAAATTTAGAGACAATTTTCTCAAAAGGATTTTTCTTTGAAACAAAGTCCATAGTGGGCGGCTGACAGAGGGTGTAAATAGACTCAAAAAAAAAATCTTGGTTTCTGACGTCATCACCAGTGGGCGGGATGACGTCATCAGCACGGGTCTTCTGTGGCGGGAAGGAAGAATGGGCTGGTTGTGGAATCTTGTTGTCCGGATGAAGATTTTGGGGGAACAACGCGTTATGCTGGCGAGAAAAAGCCTTTCTGGCTGGCTTCCATTTTTGCCAGTGCGTCTCCATCACCTCCTCGTGGCCGGTCTGCGGAAGAACGTATGCTGCCTGCATTCTGTCAAGTGGGGGTCGCAGCTTGCTGAGGGGTTGTTCTTCCAACGCAAGATAGACGGCTACGGACAACAGCGTGAAGGTAGGCTAGGATTTATTTAACATAAATCACGCACTACCGCGAACATAAACAATACAACAACAATCAACAATAAAAAAAAGAGGCAAGCGTGCCTAAAACGCAAGTGAAGCAATCTTAAACAAAAACTAGGACATGGACATGGAAACTTACTTTTGTCAAAACGAGACCTGAACCGGAGTGACATAATGACAATGCAGGCAGCACGAGTGATGAACAAGGTATGCTTAAATAACAGTGACATGATTAGTGACAGGTGTGTGTGAGTCAAAACGTGAAACAGGTGCGTGACGTGACAGGTGAAAACTAATGGTTGCTATGGAGACAAAACAAAACAAAAGTGCACAAAAAGTCCAAAATTTAAACCGAACATTACTAAAACAAAACATGATCACACAGACATGACAAAAAATGCCTGTAATTTTGAATCTATGTGAGTTTTACCAGAATCAGATATTTTGGTAAGGTTTACAAATACAAAACTTGGGTTTTACTCATAATGACAGTATAACTGCCATATTCAAAATAACAGTTATTTAAACATAACTCCTAAACCAAACATGCTAAATGGCTAATAATGCCTGGAGAAAGGTATTTTTGTGAGTTTTACTGGAAAAAAAATATTTTGTAAGGTTTGTAAAGACACAAGTTAGTTTTTTTTTACTCAATATGACAGCATAACTGTCATACTAAATATGAAAGCTAAATAAACATAACTCCAAAATCAAACTTGCAAACCGTCTAAAAATGCCTGTAATTTTGAATCTATGTGAGTTTTACCAGAATCAGATATTTTGGTAAGGTTTACAAATACAAAACTTGGGTTTTACTCATAATGACAGTATAACTGCAATATTTGATATGACAGTTATTTTAACATAACTCTTAAACCACACATTCAAAATGGCTAATACTGACTGGAAAAATTTATCTTTGTAAGTTTTACTAGAAAAAAATATTGTGTAAGGTTTGTAAAGACAAAAGTTTTTTTTTTTTACTCAATATGATGATATAACTGTCATACTAAATATGAAAGTTATATAAACATAACTCCAAAACCAAACATGCATTATGTCTAAAAATGCCTGTAATATTGTATCTATGCGAGTTTTACCAGAATTAGGTATTTTGGTAAGGTTCACAAATATACAATCTAGGTTTTACTCACTATGACAGTATACTGTCACATTCAATCTGACAGTTATTTAAACATACTGTAACTCCTAAACCACACATGCAAATTGGCTAATAATGCCTGGAGAAATATATCTTTGTGAGTTTTCCTGGGGGAAAAAAATGTGTAAGGTTTGTCAAGACACAATTTAGTTGTTTTTTTACTCAATATGATTGTATAACTGTCATACTAAATATGAAAGTTGTATAAACATAACCTTAAAACTAAACATGCATTATGTATTAGAATACCTGTAAAATTGTTTAAATGTGAGTTTTACCAGAATCATGTATTTTGGTAAGGTTTACAAATTAAAAAAAATAGGTTTTACTCATGATGACAGTATAACTGCCACATTTAATATGACAGTTATGTAAACATAACTCCTAAACCACACATGCAAAATGGCTAATAATGCATGGAGAAATGTATTTTTGTGAGTTTTACTGGGAAAACAAATATTTTGTAAGGTTTGTAATGACACAAGTTACTTTTTTTTTTACTCAATAAGACAGTATAACTGTCATGCTAAATTTGAAAGTTGTATAAACATAACTCCAAAACCAAACATGCATTATGTCTAAAAATGCCTGTAATATTGTATCCATGTGAGTTTTACTAGAAACAGTTGTTTTTGTAAGGTTTGCAAATACAAAATATTGGCTTTACTCACTATGACAGTATACTGTCACATTCAATCTGACAGTTATTTAAACATAACTCATAAACAACACATGCAAAATGGCTAATAAACCAGTAGAAATGTATCTTTGTTAGTTTTACTAGAATAATGATCTTTTGTAAGGTTTGCAAAAACACAAGTTAGTTTTTTTTACTTAATATGACGGTATAACTGTCAAACTAAATTTAAAAGTTATTCAAACATAACTCCAAAACCAAACCCGAAAACCAAACATGCAATCCGTATAAAAATGGCTGTAATATTGAATCTATGTGAGTTTTACTAGAATCAGGTATTTTGGTAAGGTTTACAAATACAAAAATTAGTTTTACTTATAATGACAGTATAAGTGCCACACTCAATATGACAGTTATTTAATCATAACTCCTAAACCAAACATGCTAAATGGCTAATAATGCCTGGAGAAATGTATCTTTGTGAGTTTTACTGGAGAAAAAAAATATTTGTAACGTTTGTAAAGAAACAAGTTAGTTTTTTTTTACTCAATATGACAGTAAAACTGTCATACTAAATGTAAAAGTTATATAAACTTAACTCCAAAACCAAACATGCATTATGTCTAAAAATGTTTGTAATATTGTATCCATGTGAGTTTTACTAGAATCAGTTGTTTTTGTAAGTTTTGCAATTATAAAATATTGGTTTTACTCACTATGACAGTATACTTTCACATTCAATCTGACAGTTTTTTTAAACATAACTACTAAACCACACATGCAAAATGGCTAATAATGCCTGGAGAAATGTATCTTTGTGAGTTTTACCAGAAAAAAAATATTTTGTAAGGTTTGTAAAGACACAACTTAGTTTTTGTTACTTAATATGACAGTCTAACTGTCATACTAAATATTAAAGTTATATAAACATAACTCCAAAACCAAAACATGCATTATGTCTAAAAATGCTTGTAATATTGTATCCATGTGAGTTTTACTAGAATCAGTTGTTTTTGTAAGATTAGCAAAATACCTGATTCTAAAAAAGCTCACATAGATTCAATATTACAGGCATTTTTAGACGGATTGCATATCTGGTTTTCGAGTTTTGTTTTGGAGTTATGTTATATAATTTTTATAATTAGTATGACAGTTATACCGTCATATTGAGTAAAAAAAACTAACATGTGTCTTTGCAAACCTTACAAAAGATCATTATTCTAGTAAAACTAACAAAGATACATTTCTCCAGGTTTATTAGCCATTTTGCATGAGTCGTTTATGAGTTATGTTTAAATAACTGTCAGATTGAATGTGACAGTATACTGTCATAGTGAGTAAAGCCAATATGTTGTATTTGCTAACCTTACAAAAACAACTGTTTCTAGTAAAACTCACATGCATACAATATTACAGGCATTTTTAGACATAATGCATGTTTATATAACTTTCAAATTTAGTATGACAGTTATACTGTCATATTGAGAGAGAAAAAAAGGAACTTGTGTCTTTACAAACCTTACAAAATATTTTTTTCCCAGTAAAACTCACAAAGATACCAGGCATTATTAGCCATTTTGCATGTGTGGTTTAGGAGTTATGTTTAAATAACTGTCATATCAAATGTTGCAGTTATACTGTCATTATGAGTAAAACCCAGGTTTTGTATTTGTAAACCTTACCAAAATACCTGATTCTGGTAAAACTCACATAGATTCAATATTACAGGCAGTTTAAGACATACTGCAAGTTTGGTTTAGGAGTTTGGTTTTGGAATTATGTTTATATAACTTTCATATTTAGTATGACAGTTATACCATCATATTGAGTAAAAAAAACTAACTTTTGTCTTTACAAACCTTACAAAATATTTTTTTCTAGTAAAACTTACAAAGATACATTTCTCCAGACATTATTAGCCATTTTGCATGTGTGGTTTAAGAGTTATGTTAAAATAACTGTCATATCAAATGTTGCAGTTATACTGTCATTATGAGTATAACCCAAGTTTTGTATTTGTAAACCTTACCAAAATATCTGATTCTGGTAAAACTCACACAGATTCAATACTACAGGCATTTTTAGACGGATTGCAAGTTTGGTTTTGGAGTTATGTTTATTTAACTTTCATATTTAGTTTGACAGTTATACTGTCATATTAAGTAAAAAAAAACGAACTTGTGTCTTTACAAACCATCCAGCCATCCATTTTCTACCGCTTATTCCCTTCGGGGTCGCGGGGGGTGCTGGAGCCCATCTCAGCTACAATCGGGCGGAAGGCGGGGTACACCCTGGACAAGTCGCCGTCTTTACAAACCTTACAAAATATTTTTTTTCCCAGTAAAACTCACAAAGATTCATTTCTCCAGGCATTATTAGCCATTTAGCATGTTTGGATTAGGAGAGATAACTGTCAGATTGAATGTGACAGTTATTTTTAAAACTGTCCTAGTGAGTAAAACCAATATTTTGTATTTGCAAAACTTACAAAAACAACTCATTCTAGTAAAACTTACATGGATACAATATTACAGGCATTTTTAGACATAATGCATGTTTAGGTTTTGGAGTTATATTTATATAACTTTTACATTTAGTTTGACAGTTATACATCGAGAGGAGCCAGATGAGGTGGTTCGGGTATCTGGTCAGGATGCCACCCGAACGCCTCCCTAGGGAGGTGTTTAGGGCACGTCCCACCGGTGGGAGGCCGCGGGGAAGACCCAGGACACGTTGGGAAGACTATGTCTCCCGGCTGGCCTGGGAACGCCTCGGGGTCCCACAGGAAGAGCTGGACGAAGTGGCTGGGGAGAGGGAAGTCTGGGCTTCCCTGCTTAAGCTGCTGCCCCCGCGACCCGACCTCGGATAAGCGGAAGAAGATGGTTATACTGTCAAATTGAGTAAAAAAAAAACTAACTTGTGTCTTTACAAACCTTACAATTTTTTTTTTCCAGTAAAACTCACAATGATACCTTTCTCCAGGCATTATTAGCCATTTAGCATATTTTGTTCAGGAGTTTTGTTTAAATAACTGTCATTTTGAATGTGGCAGTTATACTGTCATTATGAGTAAAACCTATTTTTTGTATTTGTAAACCTTACCAAAATACCTGTTTCTAGTAAAACTCACATGGATTCAAAATTCAAGCATTTTTAAACATAAGGCATGTTTGGTTTTGGAGTTATGTTTATATAACTTTCATATTTAGTATGACAGTTATACCATCATGTTGAGTAAAAAAAACTAACCTGTGTCTTTGCAAACCTTACAAAATATTTGTTTCCAGTAAAACTCACTAAAATACATTTCTCCAGGCATTATTAGCCATTTTGCATCTGTAGTTTAGAATTTATGTTTAAATAACAGTCGGATTGAATGTGACATTATACTGTCATAGTGAGTAAAACCAAAATTTTGTATTTGCAAACTTTACAAAAACAACTGATTCTACTAAAACTCACATGGACACAATATTATACACATTTTTAGACATAATGCATGTTTGGTTTTGGAGTTATGTTTATATAACTTTAATATTTAGTATTTAGTAAAGATACATTTCTCCAGGCATTATTAGCCATTTTGCATGTTTGGTTTAGTAGTTATGTTTAAATAACTGTCAGATTGAATGTGACAGTACACTGTCATTATAAGTAAAACCTAATTTGTGTATGTAAACCTTACCAAAATACCTGATTCTGGTAAAACTCACATAGATACAATATTACAGGCTTTTTTTTAGACATAATGCATGTTTGGTTTTGGAGTTATGTTTATATAACTTTCATATTTAGTATGACAGCTGTACCATCATATTGAGTAAAAAAAAAACTAACTTGTGTCTTAATAAACCTTACAAATTATTTATTTCCAGTAAAACTCACATAGATAAAATTTACCAGGCATTATTAGCCATTGAGCATGTTTCGTTTAGTAGTTATGTTTAAATAACTGTCATTTTGAATATGGCGGTTACACTGTCATTATGTGGAAAACCTAATTTTTGTATTAGTAAACCTTACCAAAATACTTGATTCTAGTAAAACTCACACATATTCAATATTACAGGCATTTTTAGACAGATTGCATGTTTGGATTTAGAGTTATGTTTATATAACTTTTACATTTAGTGTGACAGTCACACTGTCAAATTGAGTAAAAAAAACAACTAACTTGTGTCTTTAAAAACCTTACAAAATATCGTTTTCCAGTAAAACTCACAAAGATACATTTCTCCAGGCATTATTAGCCATTCAGCATGTTTGGTTTAGGAGTTATGATTAAATAACTGTCATATTGAGTGTGGCAGTTATACTGTCATTTTTGTATTTGTAAACCTTACCAAAATACCTGATTCTAGTAAAACTCACATAGATTCAATATTACAGCCATTTTTATACGGATTGCATGTTTGGTTTTCGGGTTTGGTTTTGGAGTTATGTTTATACAACTTTTATATTTATATCAAGGTGGTTGTGGATCAAGAGGGGAGACAGATGGAGTAGTTCGCTGCTTGGACACAAGCCGGGGCCTGATCAGCCCCGGTTGGGTCGCCCAGGCGAGGGTGTATAGAGATCAAAGCCCCGAAACACCCAATGAACCTCGGTTCTTTCCTGATGATGTGTTCAAGCTGCACCGCAAGGTGTTTCTCAAATCTAGTATGACTGGCCTAGCCAGTGACTTCCAGGAAAGTCTGGATGACAACCGTGAAAGTCCGGTGACGACTGGAGAGACAGTGGACAGCTCGGAGAGACGGCAACGGGGCTGTAAAGGTTAGCACCCTGCACTGCAGCTCCCGTGAGGGAGCACCCACAAAACGCTACAGAAAGCCCTAAAGAAAGATACCCCCAGGGGTGCCCGAGAGGGGGGGAGGATGAGCAACCCAAACTGACGGATCTTTTGGTACCAGACATACGCGACGGATTATCGACAACGACAGCAACTTGTTTTTGTGGCAAGGTCTGTAAGAACCTGAGAGGCCTGAGGAGCCACCAGACCGGGATGGGCTGCATAAGGAGAAAGCAAGCTGAGCAACGCACAGAGCCAGTGCCTAGTACTGACCCTGGTGAGACGGAGGAGGAGCAGGAACCGGAGTCACCCCACAGTGTCCAGAACCTCCAAGCTCAACATGCTGTACCCGGCAAACCATCTGAACAGCGCCGGGTCTTATGGCCTGCTGCAAACAAGGAATCTGAATGGCGACAGTTTGACGAGGATGTTGATGCTACCCTTGATGCAGCATGCAGAGGGGAAGTTGATCGGCGACTGCAGCTGATGAGCACACTGATCATCAGCATGGGTGCTGAGAGATTTGGCATCAAACAACCCAAGGCTCAGAACATCGCCAGGCCAAACCGGCGGGGGACCAAGATCGCCCAGCTCAGGAAAGAACTGAAGGCCTTAAAACATCAGTATAAGAGGGCGAGTGAGGAGGAAAGACCAGCCCTGTCAGAGTTCAGGGACATCCTGAAGCAGAAGCTCATCTCTCTCCGACAGTTCCGCACCATCTCCCTGCTCAGCGTGGAAGGCAAGATCTTTTTCAAGATTCTTGCCAACAGGTTGACAGAGTACCTCCTGAGGAATTCGTACATCGACACCACAGTGCAGAAGGAAGGAGTCCCAGGCATGCCAGGCTGCTTGGAACACACAGGAGTGGTTATCCAGCTGAGCCGGGAGGCAAGGGAAAATCAAGGAGACCTGGCTGTCCTTTGGCTTGACCTTGCCAATGCCTATGGATCCATTCCACACAAGCTCGTGACAACAGCCTTGACGACACATCATGTTCCAGAGAAGATCACTGAACTCATACGAGACTACTACAGTAGTTTCAATCTGAGATTCACCTCTGGAGCAATAACATCTGCATGGCACCGCCTGGAGAAGGGTATCATCACAGGGTGCACCATATCAGTGGCACCGTTCGCCCTAGCGATGAACATGCTGGTCAAGGCAGCAGAAGTGGAATGCAGGGGTCCGAAGTCCAGTTCCGGCATTCGCCAACCTCCGATCCGAGCCTTCATGGATGATCTGACTGTCACAACAACATCAGTGACAGGGTGTCGGTGGCTCCTCCGCGGACTGGAAAGGATCATCACATGGGCGAGAATGATGTCCAAGCCAGCCAAGTCCAGGTCCCTGGTTTTGAGGAAGGGGAGAGTGGAGGGCAAACACCGCTTCAGCCTGAATGGAGTCCCCATACCATCAGTGTCAGAGAAGCCTGTGAAGAGTCTGGGGAAGATTTTTGACAGCACCCTGAAGGACAAGGCAGCAGTGCAGTCAGCCCATGTGGAGCTGAAGACCTGGCTATCAGCAGTGGACAAGTCGGGCCTCCCCGGGAAGTTCAAGGCTTGGATATACCAACATGGCATCCTGCCGAGAATCCTTTGGCCGCTGCTCATCTACGAAGTCCCAGTAACCATTGTGGAGGGCTTCGAACGCAACATCAGCCAGCACCTGCGTAGGTGGCTGGGCTTGCCGAAGAGCCTAAGCAGCATCGCCCTGTATGAGAATACCAACAAGCTGCAACTTCCCTTCACCGGATTGACTGAGGAGTTTAAAGTCACCAGAGCCAGGGAGGTGTTACTTTACAGAGACTCATCTGACACCAGAGTCTCCTCTGCTGGCATCAAGGTCAGAACTGGGAGGAAGTGGAGGGCGCAGGAGGCCATTGACCAGGCAGAAGCAAGGCTGAGACATGGCGTCTTAGTAGGTGCTGTGGCGGTCGGTCGAGCTGGGCTGGGTAGCCATACAAGACCACGCTACGACAAAGCCCAGGGTCAAGAGAGACGGCTGATGGTGCAGGGAGAGATCCGTGCAGAGGTTGAGGAGGAACGCCGGAGCAAGACAGTGGCCATGCGCCAGCAAGGAGCCTGGACAAATTGGGACCACGCATCTACCCGGAAGATCACCTGGACAGAACTTTGGAAGTCAGAACCAGCAAGACTCAAGTTCCTGATCCAGTCAGTGTATGATGTCCTCCCAAGTCCATCCAATCTTCATTGCTGGGGGCTAGTAGAAACACCTGAATGTCCACTGTGCAAGGCACGGGGTTCCCTGGAGCACATCCTGAGCTGCTGCCCTAAAGCCCTGGGAGAGGGGAGGTACACTTGGCGCCACGACCAGGTGCTGAAGGCAGTAGCAGACACCATTGGCACTGGAATCCAGCAGAACAAACACCAGCTCCCAGTCAGGCATAACATCTCCTTTGTCAAGGCAGGGGACAAACCACAGGCTGGATTTAAGGCCCCAACCTGACTGCCAGCCACAGCCCGTGACTGGCAGCTTCAGGTGGATCTCGGCAGACAGCTGAAGTTTCCAGAGCGCATAGCAAGGACATCGCTGGGGCCAGACCTGGTCTTAACTTCTGACTCAACAAAGCAAGTTGTGCTGCTGGAACTTACAGTCCCCTGGGAAGACCGGATGGAGGAGGCCCATGAGCGAAAGAAGGCCAAATACCTTGAGCTGGTCGAGACATGCAGAGAGAGCGGCTGGAGGACCCGCTGTGAGCCTATAGAAGTGTGCTGCAGGGGCTTTCTACGGCAATCTGTGCATCAAGCATTCAGACTTCTTGGAATCAGAGGGTTGCTGGAGAGAAAAGCCACCAGAAATATCAGTGAGGCTGCTGAGAAAGCCTCAAGATGGTTGTGGATCAAGAGGGGAGACAGATGGAGTAGTTCGCTGCTTGGACACAAGCCGGGGCCTGATCAGCCCCGGTTGGGTCGCCCAGGCGAGGGTGTATAGAGATCAAAGACCCGGGCAAAGGTGTATAGAGATCAAAGACCCGAAACACCCAATAAACCTCGGTTCTTTACTGATGATGTGTTCAAGCTGCACCGCAAGGTGTTTCTCAAATCTAGTATGACAGTTATACCGTCATATTGAGTAAAAAAAAAAAACTTGTGTTTTTGCAAACCTTACAAAATATCATTATTCTAGTAAAACTAACAAAGATACAATTCTCCAGGTGTATTAGCCATTTTGCATGTGTTGTTTATGAGTTATGTTTAAATAACTGTCAGATTGAATGTGACAGTATACTGTCATAGTGAGTAAAGCCAATATTTTGTATTTGCAAACCTTACAAAAACAACTGTTTCTAGTAAAACTCACATGGATACAATATTACATGCATTTTTAGACATAATGCATGTTTGGTTTTGGAGTTATGTTTATACAACTTTCAAATTTAGTATGACAGTTATATTGTCTTATTGAGTAAAAAAAAAGTAACTTGTGTCATTACAAACCTTAAAAAAAAAATGTTTTCCAGTAAAACTCACAAAAATACATTTCTCCATGCATTATTAGCCATTTTGCATGTGTGGTTTAGGAGTTATGTTTACATAACTGTCATATTAAATGTGGCAGTTATACTGTCATTATGAGTAAAACCTAATTTTTGTATTTGTAAACCTTACCAAAATACATGATTCTGGTAAAAATCACATTTAAACAATTTTAAAGGCATTTTAATACATAATGCATGTTTGGTTTTAGGGTTATGTTTATACAACTTTCATATTTAGTATGACAGTTATACAATCATATTGAGTAAAAAAAAAACCTAACTTGTGTCTTGACATACCTTACAATTTTTTTTCCCAGGAAAACTCACAAAGATACATTTCTCCAGGCATTATTAGCCATTTTGCATGTGTGGTTTAGGAGTTACAGTATGTTTAAATAACTGTCATATTGAATGTGACAGTATACTGTCATAGTGACTAAAACCTAGATTTTGTATTTGTAAACCTTACCAAAAATACCTGATTCTGGTAAAACTCACATAGATACAAAATTACAGGCATTTTTAGACATAATGCATGTTTGGTTTTGGAGTTATGTTTATATAACTTTCATATTTAGTATGACAGTTATGCCCTTATATTGAGTAAAAAATAACTAACTGGTGTCATTATAAACCTTAAAAATTATTTTTTTCCAGTAAAACTCACAAAGATACATTTCTCCAGGCATTATTAGCCATTTAGCATGTTTGGTTTAGGAGTTATGTTTAAAAAACTGTCATTTTGAATTGGCAGTTATCCGTCATTATGAGTAAAACCTATTTTTTGTATTTGTAAACCTTACCAAAATAACTGATTCTGATAAAACTCACATAGATTCAATATTACAGGCAGTTTAAGACAGATCGCAATTTTGGTTTAGGAGTTTGGTTTTGGAATTATGCAGTGGAAGAATGGCCGTGCGCGACCCGAGGGTCCCTGGTTCAATCCCCACCTAGTACCAACCTCGTCATGTCCGTTGTGTCCTGAGCAAGACACTTCACCCTTGCTCCTGATGGGTGCTGGTTAGCGCCTTGCATGGCAGCTCCCTCCATCAGTGTGTGAATGTGTGTGTGAATGGGTAAATGTGGAAGTAGTGTCAAAGCGCTTTGAGTACCTTGAAGGTAGAAAAGCGCTATACAAGTACAACCCATTTATCATTTATTTATATAACTTTCGTATATAGTATGACAGTTATATCATCATTTTGAGTAAAAAAAATAACTTTCGTCTTTACAAACCTTACAAAATATTTTTTTCTAGTAAAACTTACAAAGACACATTTTTCCAGGCAGTATTAGCCATTTTGCATGTGTGGTTTAAGAGTTATGTTAAAATAACTGTCATATCAAATGTTGCAGTTATACTGTCATTATGAGTAAAACCCAAGTTTTGTATTTGTAAACCTTACCAAAATTTCTGATTCTGGTAAAACTCACATAGATTCAAAATTACAGGCATTTTTAGACGGATTGCAAGTTTGATTTTGGAGTTATGTTCATTTAACTTTCATATTTAGTATGACTGTTATGCTGTCATATTGAGTAAAAAAAACTAACTTGTGTCTTTACAAACCTTACAAAATATTTATTTTTTTCCAGTAAAACTTACAAAGATACATTTTTCCAGGCATTATTAGTCATTTTGCATGTGTGGTTTAGGAGTTCTGTTTAAATAACTGTAATTTTGAACGTGGCAGTTATACTGTCATTATGTGTAAAACCTACTTTTTTGTATTTGTCAACCTTACCAAAATACCTGAATCTGGTCAAACTCACATAGATTTAATATTACAGGCATTTTTAAACATAATGCATGTTTGGTTTCGGAGTTATGTTTATATAACTGTCATTTTGAACGTGGCAGTTATACTGTCATTATAAGTAAAAAAAAAAACTAACTTGTGTCTTTACAAACCTTACAAAATATATATTTTGTCCAGTTAAACTCACAAAGATACATTTCCCCAGGCATTATTAGCCATTTATCATGTTTGGTTTAGGAGTTATGTTTAAATAACTGTCATATTGAGTGTGGCAGTTATACTGTCATTATAAGTAAAACCTATTTTTGTCTGTCAAACTAAATGTAAAAATTATATAAACATAACTCCAAAAATGAACATGCATTATGTCTAAAAATGCCTAAAATTTTGTATCTATGTGAGTTTTACCAGAATCAGGTAATTTGGTAAGGTTTACAAATACAAAAATTGGGTTTTTCTCATAATGACAGTATAACTGCTACATTCAATTTGACAGTTTTTTAAACAAAACTTCCTAACCACACATGCAAATAAATGGGTTATACTTGTATAGCACTTTTCTACCTTCAAGGTACTCAAAGCGCTTTGACAGTATTTCCACATTCATCCATTCACACACACATTCACACACTGATGGCGGGAGTTGCCATGCAAGGCGCTAACCAACAGCCATCAGGAGCAAGGGGGGAAGAGTCTTGCCCAAGGACACAACGGACGTGACTAGGATGGTAGAAGGTGGGGATTGAACCCCAGTAACCAGCAACCCTCCGATTGCTGGCACGGCCACTCTACCAACTTCGCCATGCCTAATAAAACCTAAAACAACCCATCCTTGTAAGTTTTACTCGAAACATATGCTATTATAAAGCTTTCAAACACAAATCTCCGGGTTGGGGAGGAGATCTTGCCCCAAGTGGAGGAGTTCAAGTACCTCGGAGTCTTGTTCACGAGTGAGGGAAGAGTGAATCGTGAGATCGACAGGCAGATCGGTGCGGCGTCTTCAGTAATGCGGACGCTGTATCGGTCCGTTGTGGTGAAGAAGGAGCTGAGCCGGAAGGCAAAGCTCTCAATTTACCGGTCGATCTACGTTCCCATCCTCACCTATGGTCATGAGCTTTGGGTTATGACCGAAAGGACAAGATCACGGGTACAAGCGGCCGAAATGAGTTTCCTCCGCCGGGTGGCGGGTCTCTCCCTTAGAGATAGGGTGAGAAGCTCTGCCATCCGGGAGGAGCTCAAAGTAAAGCCGCTGCTCCTCCACATCGAGAGGAGCCAGATGAGGTGGTTTGGGCATCTGGTCAGGATGCCAACCGAACGCTTCCCTAGGGAGGTGTTTAGGGCACGTCCGACCGGTAGGAGGCCGCGAGGAAGACCCAGGACACGTTGGGAAGACTAGGTCTCCCGGCTGGCCTGGGAACGCCTCGGGGTCCCACAGGAAGAGCTGGACGAAGTGGCTGGGGAGAGGGAAGTCTGGGCTTCCCTGCTTAGGCTGCTGCCCCCGCGACCCGACCTCGGATAAGCGGAAGAAGATGGATGGATGGATGGAAACACAAATATGAAAGTTATATAAACATAACTCCAAGACTGAACATGCATTATGTCTAAAAATGCCTAAAATATTGTATCTATGTGAGTTTTACAAGAATCAGGTAATTTGGTAAGGTGTACAATTACAAAAATTAGGGTTTACTCATAATGACAGATAACTGCTACATTCAATTTGAGAGTAATTTAAACATAACTTCCTAACCACACATGCAAATAGGCTAATAAAGGCTAAAACAATGCACTTACTCAAAACATATGCTATTTTAAGACTTGCAAACACAAAAAGTAGGTTTTTACTCAATATGACAGTAATGTTCTTAAAATCCTGAGATAATGCGAAAAAAGCAATAAAAATGTTTTTCAATATAATTCCTACACCAAAAATGCAAAATGTCTAATAATGCCTGGAGACATGTATCTTTGTTAGTTTTACTAAAAAAAATCATATTTTGTAAGGTTTGCAACTATGCAAGTTAGTTTTTTTATTTAAATATGACAGTATAACTGTCATACCAAATATGAATGTTATATAACCATAACTCCAAAACTGAACATGCATTATGCCTAAAAATGCCTGTAATATTGTATCTATGCTAGTTTTACCAGAATCAGGTAATTTGGTAAGGTTTACAAATACAAAAATTGGGTTTTTCTCATAATGACAGTATATCTGCTACATTCAATTTGACAGTTATTTAAACATAACTTCCTAACCACACATGCAAATAGGCTAATAAAGGCTAAAACAATACATCCTGGTGAGTTTTACTCTAAACATATGCTATTTTAAGGCTTGCAAACACAAAAAGTAGTTTTTTACTCATTATGATAGTAATGTACTTAAAATCCTGAGATAATGCGAAAAAAGCAATAAAAATGTTTTTCAACATAATTCCTACACCAAACATGCAAAATGTCTAATAATGCCTAGAGACATGTATCCTTGTTAGTTTCACTAGAAAAATTATCTTTTGTAAGTTTTGCCATGACGCAAGTTCGTTTTTTTTAATTCATAATGACAATGTAATTGTCATACCAAATATGAAAGTTATATAAACATAACTCCAAAACTGAATATGCATTATGTCTAAAAATGCCTGTAATATTGTATCTATGTGAGTTTAACCAGAATCAGGTAATTTGGTAAGGTTTACAAATACAAAAATTAGGTTTTTCTCATAATGACAGTATAACTGCTACATTCAATTTGACAGTTATTTAAACATAACTTCATAATAACACATGCAAATAGGCCAATAAAGCCTAAAACAATGTATCCTTGTGAAATTTACTCGAAACATATGCTATTTTAAGGCTTGCAAACACAAAAAGTAGTTTTTTACTCAATATGACGGTAATGTTATTAAAATCCTGAGATAATGCGAAAAAAGCAATACAAATGTTTTTCAACATAATTCCTACACCAAACATGCAAAATGTCTAATAATTCCTGGAGACATGTATCTTTGTTAGTTTTAACTAGAAAAAAATCATATTTTGTAAGGTTTGCAAAGACACAAGATGTGTTTTTTTTTATTTAATATGACAGTATAGCTGTCATACTAAATATGAAATTTATTTACACATAACTCCAAAATTAAACATGCATTATGTCTAAAAATGCCTGTAATATTTTATATACGTGAGTATTATCAGAATCTGTTATTTTGGTAAGGTTTAAAAATACAAAAATTAAGGTTTTACTCATAATGACAATATAACTGCCACGTTCAAAATGACAGTTATTTAAACATGACTCCTAAATCACATGCAAATTGTAAGGTTCATAAAGACACAAGTTAGTTTTTTTATTTAATATGATGGTATAACTGTCATCCTAAATATGAAAGTTATATAAACATAACTCCAAAACCAAACATGCAATCCGTCTAAAATTGCCTGTAATATTGAATATGTGTGAGTTTTACTACAATTAAGTATTTTGGTAAAGTTTACAAATACAAAAATTAGGTTTTACTCATAATGACAGTATCACTGCCACACTAAATATGACAGTTATTTAAACATAACTCCTAAACCAAACATGCTAAATGGCTAATAATGTTTGGGGAAATGTATCTTTGTGAGTTTTACTGGAAACAAATATTTTGTAAGGTTTGTAAAGACACAAAATATTTTTTTTACTCAATATGATTGTATAACTGTCATACTAAATATGAAAGTTATATAAACATAACTCCAAAACCAAACATGCCTTATGTCTAAAAATGCTTGAATTTTGAATCTATGTGAGTTTTACTAGAAACAGGTATTTTGGTAAGGTTTTACTCATAATGACAGTATAACTGCCACATTCCAAATGACAGTTTTTTAAACATAACTCCTAAACCAAACATGCTAAATGGCTAATAGTGTCTGGAGAAAGGTATATTTGTAAGTTTTACTGGGGGAAAAAAACATTTTTTAAGGTTTGTAAAGACACAAGTTAATTTTTTTTTAACTCAAAAAGAAAGTATAACTGTCATACTAAATGTCAAAGTTATATAAACATAACTCCAAAATTAAACATGCATTATGTCTTAAAATGACTGTAATTTTTTATATACGTGAGTATTATCAGAATCCGTTATTTTGGTAAGGTTTACAAATACAAAAATTAAGGTTTTACTCATAATGACAATATAACTGCCACGTTAAAAAAAATTTACATGCAAATTGGTTAATAATGCCTGGAGAAATGTATTTTTGTGAGTTTTACTGGAAAGAAATAATTTGTAAGGTTTATAAAGACACAAGTTAGTTTTTTTTTTTTTTAATATGATGGTATAACTGTCATACTAAATATGAAAGTTATATAAACATAACTCCAAAACCAAACATGCAATCCGTCTAAAAATACCTGTAATATTGAATTTGTGTGAGTTTTACTAGAATCAAGTATTTTGGTAAGGCTTACAAATACAAAAATTAGGTTTTACTCATAATGTCAGTATTACTGCCACACTCAATATGACAGTTATTTAAACATAACTCCTAAACCACACATGCAAAATGACTAATAATGCCTGAAGAAATGTATCTTTGTGAGTTTTGCTGGGAAAAAAAATATTTTGTAAGGTTTGTATGGACACAAGTTAGTTTTTCTACTCAATATGATGGTATAACTTTCTTACTAAATTTGAAAGTTATATAAACAAAACTTCAAAACCAAACATGCAATCCATCTAAAAATGCCTGTAATATTGAGTCTATGTGAGTTTTACTAGAATCATGTATTTTGTTAAGGTTTACAAATACAAAATAAGGTTTTACTCATAATGACAGTATAACTGCCACACTCAATATGACAGTTATTCAAATATAACTCTTAAACCACACATGCAAAATGGCTAATAATGCTTGAAAAATGTATCTTTTTGAGTTATACTGGAAAAAAAAAATGTTGTAAGGTTTGTAAAGACACAAGTTATTTTTTTTACTCAATATGATGGTATAACTGTCTTACTAAATTTGAAAGTTATACAAACAAAACTTCAAAACCAAACATGCAATTCTCTAAAAATGCCTGTAATATTGAATCTATGTGAGTTTTACTATAATCAGTTGTTTTTGTAAGGTTTGCAAATACAAAATATTGGTTTTACTCACTATCACAGTATACTGCTGTCATATTGAGTAAAAAAAACCTAAATATTGTTATAACAAACCTTACAAAATATTTTTTTCCAGAAAAATTCACAGAGATACATTTCTCCAGGCATTATTAGTCATTTTGAATGTGTGGTTTAGGAGTTATGTTTAAATAACTGTCAGATCGATTTTGACAGTATACTGTCATAGTGAGTAAAACCAATATTTTGTATTTGCAAAACTTACAAAAACAACTGATTCTAGTAAAACTCACATGGATACATAATTTCAGGCATGTTTAGACATAATGCATGTTTGGTTTTGGAGTTATGTTTATATAACTTTTCCATTTAGTATGACAGTTATACTGTCTTTTTGAGTTAAAAAAACTAACTTGTGTCTTTACAAACCTTACAATTTTTTTGCCCCCAGTAAAACTCACAAAGATACATGTCTTTAGGCATTATTAGCCATTTAGCATGTTTGGTTTAGGAGTTATGTTTAAAAAACTGTCATTTTGAATTGGCAGTTATCCGTCATTATGAGTAAAACCTATTTTTTGTATTTGTAATCCTTTCCAAAATACCTGATTCTGGTAAAAATCACATATATTCAATATTACAGACACTTTTAGACGGATTGCAAGTTTGGTTTTGGAGTTATGTTAATATAACTTTCATATTTAGTATGACAGTTAAGGTCATATTAAGTAAAAAACAAAACAAATTTGTGTCTTTACAAACCTTACAAAATACTTTTTTCCAGTAAAACTCACAAAGATACATTTCTCCAGTCATTATTAGCCATTTTGCATGTGTGGTTTAGTAGTTATGTATACATAACCGTCCTATTGATTGTGGCAGTTATACTATCATTATGAGTCAAACCTAATTTTTGTATTTGTAAACCTTACCAAAATACCTGATTCTACTAAAACTTACATAGATTCAATATTACAGCCATTTTTTTTTACGAATTGTGTGTTTGGTTTTGGAGTTATGTTTATATAACTTTCATATTTAGTATGACAGTTATACCACCATTTTGAGTAATAAAAACTAATTTGTGTCTTTACAAACCTTACAAAAAAAATTTTTTTCCATTAAAATTCACAAAGATACATTTTTCCAGGCATTATTAGCCATTTAGCATGTTTGGTTTAGGAGTTATGTTTAAAAAACTGTCATTTTGAATGTGGCAGTTATCCTTCATTATGAGTAAAACCTAATTTTTGTATTTGTAAACCTTACCAAAATACCCGATTCTGATAAAACTCACATATATTCAAAATTACAGGCATTTTTAGACGGATTGCATGTTTGGTTTTGGAGTTATGTTTATATAACTTTCATATACAGTATGACAGCTATACTGTTAAATTGAGTAAAAAAAACTAACTTGTGTCTTTACAAACCTTTCAAAATATTTTTTTTTCAGTAAAACTCAAAAACATACATTTCTCCAGGCATTATTAGCCATTTTGCATGTGTGGTTTAGGAGTTATGTTTACATAACTGTCATATTGAATGTGGCACTTATACTGTCATTATGAGTAAAACCAATATTTTGTATTTGCAAACCTTAAAAAATACCTGATTCTAGTAAAACTCACATGGATGCAATTTTACAGGCATTTTTAGACATAATGCATGTTTTGTTTTGGAGTTATGTTTATAGAACTTTAATATTTAGTATGACAGTAATACTGTCATATTGAGTAAAAAAAACTAATTTTTGTCTTTACAAACCTTACAAAATATATTTTTTTTTCAGTACAACTCACAAAGATACATTTCTCCAGGCATTATTAACCAATTTGCATGTGTGGTTTAGGAGTTATGTTTAAATAACTGTCATATTGAATGTTTCAGTTATACTGTCATTATGAGTAAAACCTAATTTTTGTATATGTAAACCTTACCAAAATACATGATTCTGGTAAAACTCACATAGATGCAATATTACAGGCATTTTTAGACATAATGCATGTTTGGTTTTGGAGTTATGTCTTGACCAAGCCCTTGATTTCCCAAGTTGCCATCCCGATGATGCGGTTAAGAGGAAGGATGGTCTCAGGAGTGGATTTAATGGTGGGTTCCTCTGAGAAGATCTGAGAAAGAGCATCCGCCTTGCCGTTATGTGAACCAGGTCCGTAGGTGAGGGTGTAGTTAAATCGACAGAAAAATTGTGCCCAGTGAGCTTGCCTGTCATTCAGTCTTTTAGCGGATCGGATGAGTATGAGATTGCGATGGTCGGTCAGGACCAGGAACGGATGCTTGGCCCCCTCCAGCCAGTGTCTCCATTCAACCAGTGCATCATGGACTGCCAACAGTTCTCGGTTCCCTGCATCGTAGTTCCTCTCGGCTGGAGAGAGGCGTCTAGAAAAAAATGCACATAGGTGCAACACATTATTTCCACTGGAACGTTGGGACAAGACTGCCCCAATCCCAGAGTCAGAAGCGTTCACTTCAACCGTGAACGGAACGTCCGGGTCAGGGTGTACGAGAACGGGAGCGGAACTGAAGCTCCTCTTGAGACTCTGGAACGCTACGTCTGCCTCCTTGTTCCAAACAAAAGCAGTAAGTGTAGATGTAAGTGCGTGGAGAGGTTACTTACTGAAGTTGAGTATGAATCAACGGTAAAATCCAGCAAAGCCTAGGAATCTCCTCAGTTCAGTACGAGAGGTTGGTTGAGGCCACTCCACCACTGCCTTGACCTTCTTGGGGTCGGCTCGGATGTTACCCCTTTCGATGATGTGGCCCAGGAAGTTTACGGAAGAAGAATGGAACTCACATTTCTCTGCCTTGATGAACAAGCGGTTCTCGAGGAGGCGCTGTAGAACCAGACGGACGTGCTGCTGATGTTCCTGCCTGTTGTGAGAGAAGATCAGAATATCGTCCAGGTAAACAACCACAAATTTCTCGAGCATGTCTCTTAAAACGTCATTGACCAGAGCTTGGAAGACGGCTGGGGAGTTGGTCAGGCCGAAGGGCATGACCCGATACTCGAAATGGCCTAGGTGTGTGTTGAAAGCTGTCTTCCACTCGTCCCTCTTCCTAATCCGGACGAGATGGTAAGCATCGCGGAGGTCAAGTTTGGTGAAGACTGTTGCATGAGCCAGAGGTTCGAAGGAGGAGCTCATGAGTGGAAGTGGATACCTGTTCTTGACTGTGATGGCGTTGAGTCTTCGGTAATCGATGCAAGGGCGTAGGGAGCCATCCTTCTTGCCGACAAAGAAAAATCCAGCGGCTACTGGTGATTTGGAGGGAGTGATGATTCCTGATGCGAGTGAGTCCGTGATATAGTCATGGCCTTCTTCTCCGTTACGGACAGGTTGTACAGTCGGCTAGAAGGGAGGACTGCGTCGGGTACGAGATCGATGGCACAGTCGTACGGTCCGTGCGGGGGTAGGGATAGTGCCCGGGCCTTACTGAATACGGCTGCAAGGTCATGGTAGACAGCAGGAACCCCAGACAGGTCGGACGGGGATGACTCGGGCTTGGGGTTTTCCGAGACGGGGGCTGCTGCCTTGAGGCAGTTAGCATGGCATGCCGGGCTCTAGGCCAAGATTCTCCCTGAAACCCAGGAAATATGGGGGTCGTGCTGGCGAAGCCATGCACGGTCGAGGACAAGAGGAGCTACGGGGGCGTTGAGGATCAAAAAGCTGATTCGTTTCGTGTGGTTGCCTCACAGGGTTAGTGTGACCAGTGCTGTACGGTGGGTGATAGGTCCCAAGGGGTGTCCATCCAAGGCCTGAGCTGGTAAGGACTTCTCCAGGGGCAGAAGTTCAATCCCGGCTTGACAGGCAAAATCATGGTCCAGGAAGCTCTCATCTGCACCTGAGTCCAAATATGCTCCCACCCTCAGACCCTTTGACTCCCAAGATAAAGTAGCAGGGAAGAGACTGCCAGGGTCACTGCAACCCTGGGGAAAGGTGGTATGGCTCACTAGTACTCCCCTTACTAGTGAGCCTGATCTTTTGGTCGTGTGTAACTGCATGGGTTCCACCCCACTGGAAGGTGCGGGGGAAAACCCAGACTGGTCTACCAAGGGGGTGCCTTCAGCCCGATATCTGGGAGCAGTAGGGGAATAGGACGCGGTCCGATTCTCCCACGCCGGCCGTCTGGTCCTCTCGCGGGCTGCGAGTCTTCGTTCCGCTGCCCGTTCCTTTAGCCTCTGGTCCATGAGCAGGGCCAACTGGATGAGGTCATGGTAGGTGGCTGGGCGGTCTCGCAACAATCCGTCCTTGATTTCGTCGGAGAGGCCCCCGACGATAGGCGCTCAACAAGGCCTTATTATCCCACCCGCTGTCAGCGGCCAAGGTGCGGAACTCGAGGGTGTAGTCTGCAACAGACCGAGAACCTTGCTGGAGGGAGTGAGGACGTGAGGCGGCGTCTCCTCCATCCGTGGGGTGATCAAAAACTGCCTGGAACTCAGAGCATAACGCGGCAAAATTTGTGCTGAGGCCAATGTTGTGGTCAACTGCTGCCGTGACCCACTGGAGGGCCCTTCTTGTCAATAATGAAAAAATAAAGGCTATCTTGGCCCCATATGACAGTTATACCGTCATATTGAGTAAAAAAAAAACTACCTTGTGTCTTTGCAAACCTTACAAAAGATCATTATTCTAGTAAGACTAACAAAGATACATTTCTCCAGGTTTATTAGCCATTTTGCATGTGTCGTTTAGGAGTTATGTTTAAATAACTGTCAGAATGAATGTGACAGTATACTGTCATAGTGAGTAAAACCAATATTTTGTGTTTGCAAACCTTACAATAACAACTGTTTCCAGTAAAACTCACATGGATACAATATTACAGGCATTTTTAGACATAATAAAGTTTTGGTTTTGGAGTTATGTTTATATAACTTTCATATTTAGTATGACAGTTATACTGTCATATTGAGTAAAAAAAAGTGACTTGTGTCTTTACAAACCTTACAAAATATTTTTTTTCCCAGTAAAACTCACAAAGATACATTTTTCCAGGCATTATTAGCCATTTTGCATGTGTGGTTTAGGAGTTATATTTAAATAACTGTTATATTGAGTGTGGCAGTTATACTGTCATTATGAGTAAAACCTAATTTTTGTATTTGTAAACCCTAACAAAATACATGATTCTAGTAAAACTCACATAGATTCAATATTACAGGCATTTGTAGACGGATTGCATGTTTGGTTTTGAAGTTTTGTTTATAAACTTTCAATTTTAGTAAGACAGTTATACCATCATGTAAAAAAAACTTGTGTCTTTACAAACCTTACAAAAAAAATTTTTTCCAGTAAAACTCACAAAAATACATTTCTCCAGGCATTATTGGCCATTTTGCATCTGTGGTTTAGAATTTATGTTTAAATAACAGTCGGATTAAATGTGACAGTATACTGTCATAGTGAGTAAAACCAAAATTTTGTATTTGCAAACTTTACAAAAACAACTGATTCTACTAAAACACATGGATACAATATTATAAGCATTTTTAGACATAATGCATGTTTGATTTTGGAGTTATGTTTATGTAATTTTTACATTTAGTATTACAGATATACTGTCATATTGAGTAAAAAAAACTAACTTGTGTCTTTACAAACATTACAAAATATTTTTTTCCCCAGTAAAACTCACAAAGGCACATTTCTCCAGGCATTATTAGCCATTTAGCATGTATGGTTTAGGAGTTATGTTTAAATAACTGTCATATTGTGTGTGGCAGTTATACTGTCATTATGAGTAAAACTTTGATTTTGTATTTGTAAACCTTACCAAAATACCTGATTGTAGTAAAACTCACAAAGATACAATATTACAGGCATTTTTAGATATAATGCATGTTTGGTTTTGAAATTATGTTTATATAACTTTCATATTTAGTATGACAGTTATAATGTCATATTGAGTAAAAAAAACTAACTTGTGTCTTTACAAACCTTACAAAAAAAAATGTTTGTCCAGTAAAACTCACACAGATGCATTTCTCCAGTCATTATTAGCCATTTAGCATGTTTGGTTTAGGAGTTATGTTTAACTAACTGTCATTTTGAATGTGGCAGTTATACTGTCATTATGAGTAAAACCTAATTTTTGTATTTGTAAACCTTACCAAAATACCTGATTTTGGTAAAACTCACATAGATTCAATATTACAGGCATTTTTAGACGGATTGCAAGTTTGGTTTTGGAGTTATGATTATATAACTTTCATATTTAGTATGACAGTTATACTGTCAAATTGAGTAAAAAATAACAACCTTGTAATTTTACAAACCTTACAAAATATGTTTTTTCCAGTAAAATTCACAGAGATACATTTTTCCAGGCATTATTAGTCATTTTGCATGTGTGGTTTAGGAGTTATGTTTAAATAACTGTCAGATTGAATGTGACAGTATACTGTCATAGTGAGTAAAACCAATATTTTGTATTTGTAAACCTTACAAAAACAACTGATTCTAGTAAAACTCACATGGATACAATATTACAGGCATTTTTAGACATAATGCCTGTTTGGTTTTGGAGTTATGTTTATATAAATGTAATATTTAGTATGACATTTATACTGTCATATTAAAAAAAAAAAACTAACTTGTATCTTTACAAACCTTACAAAATATTTTTTTTCCCAGTAAACTCACAAAAAATACATTTTTCCAGGCATTATTAACCAATTTGCATGTGTGGTTTAGAAGTTATGTTTAAATAACTGTCAGATTGAATGTGAGAGTATACTGTCATAGTGAGTAAAACCAGTATTTTGTATTTCAAAAACTTACAAAAACAACTGATTCTCGTAAAACTCACATGGATACAATATTACAGGCATTTTTAGACATAATGCATGTTTGGTTTTGGAGTAATATTTATATAATTTACACATTTAATATGACAGTATAACTGTCATAATGAGTAAAACAAAACTATTTTTTCAGGCATTATTAACCATTTTGCATGTGTGGTTTAGGCGTTATGTTTAAATAACTGTCATATTGAATGTGGCAGTTATACTGTCATTATGAGTAAAACCTAATTTTTGTATATGTAAACCTTACCAAAATACCTGATTCTGGTTAAACTCACATAGATACAATATAACAGGCATTTTTAGACATAATGCATGTTTGGTTTTGGAGTTATGTTTATATAACTTTTATATTTAGTATGACAGTTATACCATCATATTAAAAAAAAACAACTAACTTGTGTCTATAAACCTTACAAATTATTTTTTTACAGTAAAACTCACAAAAATACATTTCTCCAGGCATTATTAACCAATTTGCATGTGATTTAGGAGTCATGTTAAATAACTGTCATATTGAGTGTGACAGTATACTGTCATCGTGAGTAAAAACAATATTTTGTATTTGCAAACCTTACAAAAACAACTGATTTTAGTAAAACTCACATGAATACAATATTACAGGCATTTTTAGACATAATGCATGTTTGGTTTTGGAGTTATGTTTATACAACTTTCATATTAAGTCTGACAGTTATATTATCATTTGTCCAGGCATTATTAACCTTTGAGCATGTTTGGTTTAGGAGTAATGTTTAAATAACTGTCATTTTGAATGTGGCAGTTATATTGTCATTATGAGTAAAACCTTAATTTTGTATTTGTAAACCTTACCAAAATAACAGATTCTGGTAATACTCACGTATATAAAATATTACAGGCATTTTTAGACATAATGCATGTTTAATTTTGGAGTTATGTGTAAATGACTTTCATATTTAGTATGACAGCTATACTGTCATATTAAATTTAAAAAAAACATCTTGTGTCTTTGCAAACCTTACAAAAGATACTTTTTCTAGTAAAACTAAGAAAGATATAAGTCTCCAGGCATTATTAGACATTTTGCATGTTTGGTGTAGGAATTATGTTGAAAAACATTTTTATTGCTTATTTCGCATTATCTCAGGATTTTAAGAATATTACTGTCATATTGAGTAAAAAACTACATTTTGTGTTTGCAAGCCTTAAAAAAGTATATGTTTCGAGTAAAACTCACAAAGATGCATTGTTTTAGGCTTTTTTTAGCCTTTTTGCATGTGTGGTTAGGAAGTTATGTTTAAATAACTGTCAAATTGAATGTAGCAGTTATGCTGTCATTATGAGAAAAACCCAATTTTTGTATTTGTAAACCTTACCAAATTACCCGATTCTGGTAAAACTCACATAGATACAATATTACAGGCATTTTTAGATATAATGCATGTTCAGTTTTGGAGTTATGTTTATATAACATTCATATTTGGTATGACAGTTATACTGTCATATTTAAATAAAAAGAACTAACTTGCATCATTGCAAACCTTACAAAATATTATTGTTTTAATAAAACTAACAAAGATACATGTCTCCAGGCATTATTAGACATGTTGCATGTTTGGTGTAGGAATTATGTTGAAAAACATTTTTATTGCTTATTTCGCATTATCTCAGGATTTTAAGAACATTACTGTCATAATGAGTAAAAAACTACTTTTTGTGTTTGCAAGCCTTATAATAGCATATGTTTCTAGTAAAACTTACAAGGATGCATTGTTTTAGGCTTTATTAGGCGTGGCGAAGTTGGTAGAGTGGCCGTGCCAGCAATCGGAGGGTTGCTGGTTACTGGGGTTCAATCCCAACCTTCTACCATCCTAGTCACGTCCGTTGTGTCCTTGGGCAAGACTCTTCCCCCCTTGCTCCTGATGGCCGCTGGTTAGCTTTTTGCATTGCAGCTCCCGCCATCAGTGTGTGAATGTGTGTGAATGGATGAATGTGGAAATACTGTCAAAGCGCTTTGAGTACCTTGAAGGTAAAAAAGCGCTATACAAGTATAACCTATTTATTTGCATGTGTGGTTAGGAAGTTATGTTTAAAAAACTGTCAGATTGAATGTAGCACTTATACTGTTATTATGAGAAAAATCCAATTTTTGTATTTGTAAACCTTACCAAATTACCTGATTCTGGTAAAACTCACATAAATACAAAATTGTAGGCATTTTTAGACATAATGCATGTTCATTTTTGGAGTCATGTTTATATAACTTTTACATTTAGTTTGACAGTTATACTGTCATATTGAATTTAAAAAACTAACTTGCGTCGGTGCAAAATTTATAAAAGATACATTTTCTAGTAAAATTAACAAAATATACATGTCTCCAGTTATTATTAGACGTGTTGCATGTTTGGTGTAGGAATTATGTTGAAAAACATTTTTATTGCTTTTTTCGCATTATCTCAGGATTTTAAGAACATTACTGACATATTGAGTAAAAAAACTACTATGACAGTATACTGTCACATTCAATCTGACTGTTATTTAAACATAACTCCTAAACCATGCATGCAAAATGTCTAATAATGCCTGGAGAAATGTATCTTTGTAAGTTTTACTGGAAAAAAATGCCTATGTGATTTTTACCAGAATCAGGTATTTTGGTAAGGTTTACAAATACAAAAAATAGGTTTTACTCATAATGACAGTATAACTGCCACACTCAATATGACAGTTATTTAAACATAACTCCTAAAACAAATATGCTAAATGGCTAATAATGCCTGGAGAAATGAATCTTTGTGAGTTTTACTAGAAAAAAATATTTTGTAAGGTTTGTAATGACAAAAGTTAGTTTTTTTTTACTCAATATGATGGTATAACTGTCATACTAAATATGAAAGTTATATTAACTTAATTCCAAAACCAAACTTCTAAACCAAACTCGCAATCCGTCTTAAACTTTCTGTAACATTGAATCGATGTGAGTTTTACCATAATCATGTATTTTGGTAAGGTTTACAAATACAAAAAATAGGTTTTACTCATAATGACAGTATAACTGCCACACTCAATATGACAGTTATTTAAACAGAACTCCTAAACCAAACATGATAAATGGCTAATAATGCCTGGGGAAATGTATCTTTGTGAGTTTAACTGGGAAAAAAAATATTTTGTAAGGTTTGTAAAGACACAAGTTAGTTTTTTTTACTCAATATGACAGTGTAACTGTCGTACTAAATATGAAAGTTATATAAACATAACTCCAAAACCAAACATGCAATCTGTCTAAAAATGTCTGTAATATTGAATCTATGTGAGTTTTACTAGAATCAAGTATTTTGTTAAGGTTTACAAATAAACAAATTAGGTTTTATTAACTATGACAGTATACTGTCACATTCATACTGACAGTTATTTAAACATAACTCCTAAACCACACATGCAAAATGACTAATAATGCCTGGAAAAATGTATATTTGTAAGTTTTACTGGGAAAAAAATAGTTTGTAAGGTTTGTAAAGACACAAGTTAGTTTTTTTACTCAATATGACAGTGTACTGTCGTACTAAATATGAAAGTTAAATAAACATAAGTCCAAAACCAAACTTGCATTCGGTCTTAAAATGCTTCTAATATTGAATCTATGTGAGTTTGACACGAATCAGGTATTTCGGTAAGGTTTACAAATAAAAAAATTGGGTTTTACTCATAATGACAGTATAACTGCCATATTCAAAATTACAGTTATTTAAACATAACTCCTAAACCAAACATGCTAAATGGCTAATAATGCCTGGAGAAATGAATATTTGTGAGTTTTACTGGAAAAAAAGAATTTGTAAAGTTTATAAAGACACAAGTTCGTTTTTTTTTACCCAAAATGGTGGTATAACTGTCATACTAAATATGAAAGTTATATAAACATAACTCCAAAACCCAACATGAATTATGTCTAAAAATGCCTGTAATATTGTATCTATGTGAGATTTACCAGAATTAGGTATTTTGGTAAGGTTTACTAATACAAAAATTGGGTTTTACTCATAATGACAGTATAACTGCCATCTTCAAAATAACAGTTATTTAAACATAACTCCTAAACCAAACATGCTAAATGGCTCATAATGCCTGGAGAAATGTTTTTTTGTGAGTTTTACTGGAAAGAAATATTTTGTAAGGTTTGTAAAGACACAAGTTAGTTTTTTTTTCACTCAATATGACAGCATAACTGTCATACTAAATATGAAAGTTAAATAAACATAACTCCAAAATCAAACTTGCAATAATAAATAAATGATAAATGGGTTGTACTTGTATAGCGCTTTTCTACCTTCAAGGTACTCAAAGCGCTTTGACACTACTTCCACATTTACCCATTCACACACACATTCACACACTGATGGAGGGAGCTGCCATTTAAGGCGCTAACCAGCACCCATCAGGAGCAAGGGTGAAGTGTCTTGCTCAGGACACAACGGACATGACGAGGTTGGTACTAGGTGGGGATTGAACCAGGGACCCTTGGGTTGCGCACGGCCACTCTCCCACTGAGCCACTCAATATAATAGCATAACTGTCATACTAAATATGAAAGTTATATAAACATAACTCCAAAACCAAACATGCATTATGTCTAAAAATGCCTGTAATATCGTATCTATGTAAGTTTTACCAGAATCGGGTATTTTGGTAAGGTTTACAAATACAAAATCTAGGTTTTACTCACTATGAAAGTATACTGTCACATTCAATCTGACAGTTATTTAAACATACTGTAACTCCTAAACCAAACATGCAAAATGGCTAATAATGCCTGGAGAAATGTATCTTTGTGAGTTTTCCTGGAAAAAAAAATATTTTGTAAGGTATGTCAAGACACAAGTTAGTTTTTTTTTTTACTCAAAATGATTGTATAACTGTCATACTAAATATGAAAGTTGTATAAACATAACCCTAAAACCAAACATGCATTATGTATTAAAATGCCTGTAAAATTGTTTAAATGTGAGTTTTACCAGAATCATGTATTTTGGTAAGGTTTACAAATACAAAAATTAGGTTTTACTCATAATGACAGTATAACTGCCACACTCAATATGACAGTTATTTAAACATAACTCATAAACCAAACATGCTAAAGGCTAATAATGCCTGGAGAAATGTATCTTTGTGAGTTTTACTGGAAGAAAAAAAATATTTTGTAACGTTTTTAAAGACACAAGTTAGTTTTTTTTTTACTCAATATGACAGTAAAACTGTCATACTAAATGTAAAAGTTATATAAACTTAACTCCAAAACCAAACATGCATTATGTCTAAAAATTTCTGTAATATTGTATCCATGTGAGTTTTACTAGAATCAGTTGTTTTTGTAAGTTTTGCAAATACAAAATATTGGTTTTACTCACTATGACAGTATACTTTCACATTCAATCTGACAATTTTTTTATACATAATGCATGTTTGGTTTTAGGGTTATGTTTATACAACTTTCATATTTAGTATGACAGTTATACAATCATATTGAGTAAAAAAAACTAACTTGTGTCTTGACAAACCTTACAAAATATTATTTTTTTTCAGGAAAACTCACAAAGATACATTTCTCCAGGGAGTATTGGCCATTTTGCATGTCATAGTGAGTAAAACCTACTTTTTGTATTTGTAAACCTTACCAAATTACCTGATTCTGGTAAAACTCACATAGATACAATATTACAGGCATTTTTAGACATATTGCATGTTATGTTTTGGAGTTATGTTTCTATAACTTTCATATTTAGTATGACAGTTATGCCATCATATTGAGTAAAAAAACTAATGTGTGTCTTTATAAACCTTAAAAATTATTTTTTTCCAGTAAAACTCACAAAGATACATTTCTCCAGGCATTATTAGCCATTAATCACGTTTGGCGTTTATACTGTCATTATGAGTAAAACCTATTTTTTTGTATTTGTAAACCTTACCAAAATACCTGATTCTGATAAAACTCACATAGATACAATATTACAGGATTTTTTTAGACATAAATCATATTTCCTTCATATTGAGTAAAAAAAACTAACTTGTGTCTATACAAACCTTACAAAAAAAAATTTTTTTCCAGTAAAACTCACAAAAATATGTTTCTCCAGTTATTATTAGCCATTTTGCATGTGTGGTTTAGTAGTTATGTTTAAATAACTGTCAGATTGAATGTGACAGTATACTGTCATAGTGATTAAAACCAATATTTTGTATTTGCAAACCTTACAAAAACAACTGATTTTAGTAAAACTCACATGGATACAATATTACAGACATTTTATAGACATAATGCATGTTTGGTTTTGGAGTTATATTTATATAACTTTTACATTTAGTATGACAGTTATAATGTCATATTGGGTAAAAAAAAAACTAATTTGTGTCTTTACAAACCTTACAAAATATTTTGTTTCCAGTAAAACTCACAAAGATCCTTTTCTCCAGGCATTATTAGCCATTTAGCTTGATTGGTTTAGGAGTTATGTTTAAATAACTGTCATATTGAGTGTGGCAGTTATACTGTCATTATGAGTAAAACCTATTTTTTGTATTTGTAAACCTTACCAAAATACCTGATTCTGATAAAACTCACATATATTGAATATTACAGGCACTTTTAGACGGATTGTATATTTGGTTTTCGAGTTTTGTTTTGGAGTTATGTTATATAACTTTTATATATAGTATGACAGTTATACCATCATATTGAGTAAAAAAAACTAACTCGTGTCTTTGCAAACCTTACAAAAGATCATTATTCTAGTAAAACTAACAAAGATACATTTTTCCAGGTTTATTAGCCATTTTGCATGTGTCGTTTATGAGTTATGTTTAAATAACTGTCAGATTGAATGTGACAGTATACTGTCATAGTGAGTAAAGCCAATTTTTTGTATTTGCAAACCTTACAAAACAACTGTTTCTAGTAAAACTCACATGGATACAATATTACAGGCATTTTTTGACATAATGCATGTTTGGTTTTGGAGTTATGTTTATATAACTTTCAAATTTAGTGTGACAGTTATACTGTCATATTGAGTAAAAAAAAGTAACTTGTGTCTTTACAAACCTTAAAACATATTTTTTTTCCCAGTAAAACTCACAAAGATACATTTCTCCAGGCATTATTAGCCATTTTGCATGTGTGGTTTAGGAGTTATGTTTAAATAACTGTCATATCAAATGTTGCAGTTATACTGTCATTTTGAGTAAAACCTAGGTTTTGTATTTGTAAACCTTACCAAAATACCTGATTCTGGTAAAACTCACATAGATTCAATATTACAGGCAGTTTAAGACATATTGCAAGTTTGGTTTAGGAGTTTGGTTTTGGAATTATGTTTATATAACTTTCATATTTAGTATGACAGTTATACCATCATATTGAGTAAAAAAAAACTACCTTTTGTCTTTACAAACCTTACAAAATATTTTTTTTCTAGTAAAACTTACAAAGATACATTTCTCCAGGCATTATTAGCCATTTAGCATGTTTTGATTAGGAGAGATAACTGTCAGATTGAATGTGACAGTTATTTTTAAAACTGTCCTAGTGAGTAAAACCAATATTTTGTATTTGCAAAACTTACAAAAACAACTGATTCTAGTAAAACTTACATGGATACAATATTGCAGGCATTTTTAGACATAATGCATGTTTGGTTTTGGAGTTATATTTATGTAACTTTTACATTTAGTATGACAGTTATACTGTCAAATTGAGTAAAAAAAACAACTAACTTGTGTCTTTACAAACCTTACAATTTTTTTTCCCCAGTAAAACTCACAAAGATACCTTTCTCCAGGCATTATTAGCCATTTAGCATATTTTGTTTAGGAGTTATGTTTAAATAACTGTCATTTTGAATGTGGCAGTTATACTGTCATTATGAGTAAAACCTATTTTTTGTATTTGTAAACCTTACCAAAATACCTGTTTCTAGTAAAACTATGATTGTATAACTCTCATACTAAATATGAAAGTTGTATAAACATTACTCCAAAACCAAAATGCATTATGTCTAAAAATGCCTGTAATATTGTATCTATGTGTGTTTTACCAGAATCAGGTATTTTGGTAAGGTTGACCAATACAAAAATTAGGTTTTACTCATAATGACAGTATAACTGCCAAATTCAATATGACAATTATTTAAACATAACTCCAAAACCAAATATGGATCATGTCTAAGATGCCTATAATTTTGTATCCATGTGAGTTTTACTAGAATCAGTTGTTTTTGTAAGGTTTACAAATACAAAATATTAGTTTTACTCATAATGACAGTATACTGTCACAATCCATCATCCATCCATCCATCCATCTTCTTCCGCTTATCCGAGGTCCGGTCGCGGTGGCAGCAGCCTAAGCAGGGAAGCCCAGACTTCCCTCTCCCCAGCCACTTCGTCCAGCTCTTCCTGTGGGACCCCGAGGCGTTCCCAAGCCAGCCGGGAGACATAGTCTTCCCAACGTGTCCTGGGTCTTCCCCGCGGCCTCCTACCGGTCGGATGTGCCCTAAACACCTCCCTAGGGAGGCGTTCGGGTGGCATCCTGACCAGATGCCCGAACTACCTCATCTGGCTCCTCTCGATGTGGAGGAGCAGCGGCTTTACTTTGAGCTCCTCCCGGATGGCAGAGCTTCTCACCCTATCTCTAAGGGAGAGCCCCGCCACCCGGCGGAGGAAACTCATTTCGGCCGCTTGTACCCGTGATCTTGTCCTTTTGGTCATAACCCAAAGCTCATGACCATAGGTGAGGATGGGAACGTAGATCGACCGGTAAATTGAGAGCTTTGCCTTCCGGCTCAGCTCCTTCTTCACCACAACGGATCGATACAGCGTCCGCATTACTGAAGACGATCCACTCTTCCCTCCGAGGTACTTGAACTCCTCCCCTTGGGGCAAGATCTCCTCCCCAACCCGGAGATGGCACTCGACTCTTTTCCGGGCAAGAACCATGGACTCGGACTTGGAGGTGCTGATTCTCATCCCAGTCGCTTCACACTCAGTTGCGAACCGATCCAGCGAGAGCTGAAGATCCTGGCCAGATGAAGCCATCAGGACCACATCATCTGCAAAAAGCAGAGACCTAATCCTGCAGCCACCAAACCAGATCCCCTCAACGCCTTGACTGCGCCTAGAAATTCTGTCCATAAAAGTTATGAACAGAATCGGTGACAAAGGGCAGCCTTGGCGGAGTCCAACCCTCACTGGAAACGTGTCCGACTTACTACCGGCAATGCGGACCAAGCTCTGGCACTGATCATACAGGGAGCGGACTGCCACAATTAGACAGTCCGATACCCCGTACTCTCTGAGCACTCCCCACAGGACTTCCCGAGGGACACGGTTTAATGCCTTCTCCAAGTCCACAAAACACATGTAGACTGGTTGGGCAAAACTCCCATGCACCCTCAAGGACCGTGCCGAGAGTATAGAGCTGGTCCACAGTTCCACGACCAGGATGAAAACCACGCTGTTCCTCCTGAATCCGAGGTTCGACTATCCGGCGTAGCCTCCTCTCCAGTACACCTGAATAGACCTTACCGGGAAGGCTGAGGAGTGTGATCCCACGATAGTTAGAACACACCCTCCGGTTCCCCTTCTTAAAGAGAGGAACCACCACCCCGGTCTGCCAATCCTGTGGTACCGCCCCCGATGTCCACGCGATGTTGCAGAGTCTTGTCAACCAAGACAGCCCCACAGCATCCAGAGCCTTAAGGAACTCCGGGCGGATCTCATCTACCCCCGGGGCCTTGCCACCGAGGAGCTTTTTAACTACCTCAGCAACCTCATCCCCAGAAATAAGAGGGCCCACCACAGATTCCCCAGTCACTGCTTCCTCATAGGAAGACGTGTTGGTGGGATTGAGGAGGTCTTCGAAGTATTCCCTCCACCGATCCACAACATCCGCAGTCGAGGTCAGCAGAACACCATCCTCGCCATACACGGTGTTGATAGTGCACTGCTTCCCCTTCCTGAGGCGGCGGATGGTCCAGAATTGCTTCGAAGCCGTCCGGAAGTCGTTTTCCATGGCCTCACCCAACTCCTCCAATGTCCGAGTTTTGGCCTCTGTGACCGCTGAAGCCGCACACCGCTTGGCCTGTCGGTACTTGTCCGCTGCCTCAGGAGTCCTATGAGCCAAAAGAACCCGATAGGACTCCTTCTTCAGCTTGACGGCATCCCTCACCACCGGTGTCCACCAACGGGTTCTAGGATTACCGCCACGACAAGCACCATCTACCTTGCGGCCACAGCTCCAATCAGCCGCCTCGACAATAGAGGCGCGGAACATGGTCCATTCGGACTCAATGTCCAGCACCTCCCTCGTGACATGTTCAAAGTTCTCCCGGAGGTGGGAATTGAAACTCTCTCTGACAGGAGACTCTGCCAGACGTTCCCAGCAAACCCTCACAATGCGTTTGGGCCTGCCAGGTCTGTCCGGCATCCTCCCCCACCATCGCAGCCAACTCACCACCAGGTGGTGATCGATAGAAAGCTCCGCCCCTCTCTTCACCCGAGTGTCCAAAACATGAGGCCGCAAATCCGATGACACAACTACAAAGTCGATCATGGAACTGCGGCCTAGGGTGCCCTGGTGCCAAATGCACATATGGACACCCTTATGTTTGAACATGGTGTTCGTTATGGACAATCTGTGACGGGCACAAAAGTCCAATAACATAACACCGCTCGGGTTCAGATCCGGGCAGCCATTCTTCCCAATCACGCCTCTCCAGGTTTCACTGTCGCTGCCAACATGAGCATTGAAGTCCCCCAGTAGAACGAGGGAATCACCCGGGGGACCACTCTCAAGTACTCCCTCGAGTGAATCCAAAAAGGGTGGGTACTCTGAGCTGCGGCTTGGCGCGTAAGCGCAAACCACAGTCAGGACCCGTTCCCCCACCCGATGGCGGAGGGAAGCTACCCTCTCGTCCACCGGGTTGAACTCCAACGTACAGGCTCTGAGCCGGGGGGAAACAAGAATTGCCACCCCAGCCCGTCGCCTCTCACTGCCGGCAACGCCAGAGTGGAAGAGAGTCCAGCCCCTCTCGAGAGAACTGGTTCCAGAGCCCTTGCTGTGCGTCGAAGTGAGTCCGACTATATCTAGCCGGAACTTCTCCACCTCGCGCACTAGCTCAGGCTCCTTCCCCCCCAGCGAGGTGACGTTCCACGTCCCAAGAGCTAGCTTCTGTAGCCGAGGATCGGACCGCCAAGTGCCCTGCCCTCGGCTGCCGCCCAGCTCACATCGCACCCGACCTCTATGACCCCTGCTATGGGTGGTGATCCCATTGGAGGGGGGACCCACGTTGCCTCTTCGGGCTGTGCCCGGTCGGGCCCCATGGGGACAGGCCCGGCCACCAGGCGCTCGCCATCGAGCCAGGGGGACCCCGGTGACCCGCGTCCGGGCAAGGGAAATCTGGGTTCCTTGCTTGTTTTCTTCATAGAGGTCTACTGTCACAATCAATCCGACAAAATGGCTAATAATGCCTGGAGGAATGTATATTTGTGAATTTTACTGGAAAAAATATTTTGTAAGGTTTGTAAAGACACAAGTTAGTATTTTTTTACTCCATTTAACAGTATTGCTGTCATACTATGTATGAAAGTTATATAAACATAACTCCAAAACCAAACATACAATCCGTCTAAAAATGTCTGTATAATTGAATATATGTGAGTTTTATCAGAATCAGGTATTTTGGTAAGGTTTACAAATACAAAAATTAGGTTTTACTCATAGTGACAGTATAACTGCCACACTCAATATGACAATTATTTAAACAAAACTCCTAAAACACAAATACAAAATGACTAATAATGCCTAGAGAAATGTATATTTGTGAATTCTACTGGAAAACAATATTTTGTAAGGTTTGTAAAGATACAAATTAGTTTTGTTTTACTCAATATGATGGTATAACTGTCATACTAAATACGAAAGTTATATAAACATAACTCCAAAACCAAACATACTTTATGTCTAAAAATTCCTGTAATATTGTATCTTTGTGGGTTTTACCAGAATCGGGTATTTTGGTAAGGTTTACAAATACAAAAAATAGGTTTTACTCATAATGACAGTATAACTGCCACACTCAATATGACAGTTATTTAAACATAACTCCTAAACCAAACATGATAAATGGCTAATAATGCCTGGGGAAATGTATCTTTGTGAGTTTTACTAGAAAAAAAAAAATATTTTGTAAGGTTTGTAAAGACACAAGGTAGTTTTTTTTACTCATAATGACAGTATAACTGCCACATTCAAAATGACGGTTATAAGCATAACTCCAAAACCAAACATGCATTATGTCTAAAAATGCCTGTAATATTGAATCTATGTGAGTATGACCAGAATCAGATATTTTGGTAAGGTTTACAAATACAAATAGTAGGTTTTACTCATAATGACAGAATCAGTTGTTTTTGTACGGTTTGCAAATACAAAAATTAGGTTTTACTCAATATGACAGTGTACTGGCACACTCAATATGACAGTTATTTAAACATAACTCCTAAACAATACATGCGAAATGGCTAATAATGCCTGGAGAAATGTATCTTTGTTAGTTTTACTAGAATAATGATCTTTTGTATGAATTGCAAAGACACAAGTTGTTGTTTTTTTTACTCAATATGACAGTATAACTGTCATACTATATATGAAACCAAACATGCATTATGTCTAAAAATGCTTGTAATATTATATCAATATGAGGTTTACTAGAATCAGTTATTTTGGTAAGGTTTGCAAATACAAAAATTGGGTTTGACTCATGCAAAATGGCTAATAATGCCTGGAAAAATTTATCTTTCTGAGTTTTACAGGAAAACAATATTTTGTAAGGTTTGTAAAGACACAAGTTAGTTTTTTTTACTCAATATGACTATAACTGTCATACCAAACATGCATTATGTCTAAAAATGCCTGTAATATTGTTTTTATGTGTGTTTTACTAGAATCAGTTGTTTTTGTAAGGTTTGCAATAACAAAAATTGGGTTTTACTCACTATGACAGTATACTGTCACACTCAATAGATATAGATAGATAGTAATTTATTGATTCCTTCAGGAGAGTTCCTTCAGGAATATGATAGTTATTTAAACAAACCTCCTAAACAACACATGCAAAATGGCTAATATTGCCTGGAGAAATGTATCTTTGTTAGTTTTACTGGCAAACAAATATTTTGTGACATTTACAAAAACAAAAAGTTTTTTTTTTTTACTCAATACTCAATTACTCAATGACAGTAATGTTCTTAGTATCCTGAGATAATGTGAAAAAAGCAATAAAAATGTATTCAAACACAACTCCTAAACCAAACATGCATTATTTCTAAAAATGCCTGTAATTTTGTATTTATGTGAGTTTTACTAGAATCAGTTATTTTTTTAAGGTTTGCAAATACAAAAAATAAGTTTTACTCACTATGACAGTATACTGTCACACTCAATATGACAGTTATTTAAACATAACTCCTAAACCACACATGCAAAATGTCTAATAATGTGTGAAGAAATGTAGCTTTGTGAGTTTTACTCGAAACATTTTCTTTTGTAAGGTTTGCAAAGACACAAGTTAGTTTTTTTTAACTCAATATTACAGTAATCCTGAGATAATGCAAGAAAAGCAATACAAATGTATTTCAATCAATCAATCAATCAATGTTTATTTATATAGCCCGAAATCACAAGTGTCTCAAAGGGCTGCACAAGCCACAATGACATCCTCGGTACAGAGCCCACATAAGGGCAAGGAAAAACTGACCCCAGTGGGACGTCGATGTGAATGACTACGAACTATAAACATAACTCCTAAACAACACATGCAACATGGCTAATAATGCCTGGAGACATGTATCTTTGTTAGTTTTACCAGAAAAAAATTATATTTTGTAAGGTTTGCAAAGACACAAGTTAGTTTTTTTATTCAATATGACAGTATTATTGTCATCCTATATATGAAAGTTATATAAACATAACTCCAAAACCAAACATGCATTATGTCTAAAAATGCCTGTAATATTGTAACATTGTGAGGTTTACTAGAATCAGTTGTTTTTGTAATGTTTCAAAAATTAGGTTTTACTCACTATGACAGTATACTTTCACACTCAATATGACAGATTTTTAAACATAACTCCTAAACCACACATGCAAAATGGCTAATATTGCCTGGAGAAATGTATCTTTGTGAGTTTTACTGGAAAAAATATTTGTGAGGTTTGCAAAAACAAAAAGTAGTTTTTTTTTACTCATATGACTGTAATGTTCTTAGAATCCTGAGATAATGAAAAAAAAGCATTAAAAAGGTGTTCAAACACAACTCCTAAACCAAACATGTAAAATGTCTAAAATGCCTGTAATATTGAATCTGTGAGTTTTACTAGAATCAATCATTTTTGTAAGGTTTGCAAATACAAAAAATAGATTTTACACATAATGATAGTATAACTGCCACACTCAATATGACAGTAATTTAAACATAACTTCTAAACTACACACATGACTAATAATGCCTGAAATAATGTATTCTTGTGAGTTTTACTCGAAACATTGCTTTTTTAAGGCTTGCAAACACAAAAAGTAGTTTTTTACTCAATATGACAGTAATGTTCTTAAAATCCTGAGATAATGCGAAAAAAGCAATACAAATGTATTCCATCATAATTCCTAAACCAAACATGCGAAATGTGTAAAAATGCCTGTAATATTGAATCCATGTGAGTTTTACTAGAATCAACTGTGTTTGTAAGTTTTCCAAATACAAAAGTTAGGTTTTACTCACAATGACATTGTACTGTCACATTCAATATGACAGTTATTTAAACATAACCCCTAAACCACACATGAAAAATGGCTAATAATGCCTGAAATAATGAATCATTGGAGGTTTACTCGAAACATATGCTTTTTTAAATTTTACTCAATATGACAGTAATGTTTTTAGAATCCTGGATAATGCGAAAAAAGTAATAAAAATGTATTCCAACATAACTCCTAAACCAGTGGTTCTTAACCTTGTTTGGAGGTACTGAACCCCACCAGTATTATATGTGCATTCACCGAACCCTTCTTGAGTGAAAAATTAAATGTTTTTTCAATTCAAGAAAAAGTTATATGTTTTTTTACTGGTGCACAAATTTAACTGTGCATGAATATCACCTTGTTCAAAGAATCAAACCAACACCATGCATGAACTCACAACAAATTACACACCTTACACACATTACTATGAATTGATTAACGTGGACCCCGACTTAAACAAGATGAAAAACTTATTCGGGTGTTACAATTTAGTGGTCAATTGTACGGAATACATAATGTACTGTTTCATATAATGTATTCTCTTCCTTTGCAATCTACTAGTAAAAGTTTAAATGGATTAATCAAAAAACCTGCAAATCAGATGGAAAGTTAGAGGGAACATTGTTTGGGGGTATCCATAATACGGTGATAGAGAGAAGTTTTTATTTACACGAAAAGTCCGATGACTCTTAACGCACGAGGCGGAGGCTCCGCCGAACCCCTGAGGCCGACTCACCGAACCCCTAGGGTTCGATCGAACCCAGGTGAAGAACCACTGTCCTAAACCAAACATGGAACATGTTTAATAATGCCTGAAAACATTTATCTTTGTGAGTTTTACTAGAAAAATCTCCTTTTGTAAGGTTTGCAAAGACACAAGTTAGGTTTTTTTTTTAACTCAATATGACAGTATAGCTGTCATACTATATACTGTATGAAAGTTGTATAAACATAACTCCAAAACCAAACATGAATAATGTCTAAAAATGCTGGCAATATTGCATCAATGTGAGTTTTACTAGAATCAGTTGTTTTTGTAAGGTTCACAAAAACACAAATTAGGTTTTACTCACAATGACAGTATACTGTAACACTCAATAAGGCAGTTATTTAAACATAACTCCTAAACAACAAATACAAAATGGCTAATATTGCCTGGAGAAATTTATCTTTGTTTGTTTTACTAGAATCATGATCTTTTGTAAGGTTTGCAAGACACAATTTTTTTTTTTACTCAATATGACAGTATAACTGTCATACTAAATCCATCCAATTTCTTCCGCTTATCTGAGGTCGGAATGCGGTGGCAGCAGCCTAAGCAGAGAAACCCAGACTTCCCTCTCCCCAGCCACTTTGTCCAGCTCTTCCCGGGTAATCCTGAAGCATTTCCCAGGCCAGTCGGGAGACATAGTCTTCCCAATGTGTCCTGGGTCTTCCCTGTGGCCTTGCCCTAAACACCTACCAAGGGAGGCGTTTGGGTGGCATCCTGAGCAGATGCCCGAACCACCTCATCTGGCTCCTCTCAATGTGGAGGAGCAGCGGCTTTACTCTGAGTTCCTCCCGGATGACAGAGCTTCTCACCCTATCTCTAAGGGAGAGACTGGCCACCTGGCGTAGATCGACCGGTAAATTGAGAGCTTTTCCTTCTTGCTCAGCTCCTTCTTCACCACAATAGATTGATATAGAGTCCTCATTACTGAAGACGGCGCACCGATACGCCTGTGGATCTCACGATCAGGGGCGCCGCTAGGGATTTTTGGCCCCATGAAAATAATCTTTACAGGGCCCCCAACACAGTGTCATTATTTTTTCTGTATTATAATTTCATCATCATTAGGGGCCTTTCTGGGCCCCCCTCCATCATGGGCCCCTAGAATCCGTCTCCTTTACCCCCCCTTTTCGGCGCCCCTGCTCACGATCCACTCTTTCTTCTCTCGTGAACAATACTCCTAGGTACTTGAACTCCTCCACTTGGGGCAAGATCTCCTCCCAGACCTGGAGATGGCACTCCACCCTTTCCCGGGCGAGAACCATGGACTCGGACTTGGAGGTGCTGATTCTCATCCCAGTCACTTCACACTTGGCTACGAACCGATCCAATGAGAGCTGAAGATCTTGGCCAGTTGAAGCCATCAAGACCACATCATCTGCAAAAGGCAAAGACCTAATACTGCAGCCACCAAACCGGATCCACTCAACGCCATGACTGCTTCTAGAAATTCTATCCATAAAAGTTATGAACAGAATCGGTGACAAAGGGCAGCCTTGGCGGAGTCCAACCCTCACTTGAAAGGGGTCCGACTTACTGCCGCAATGCGGACCAAGCTCTGACACTGATCATACAGGGAGCAACCCGCCACAATCAGACAGTCCGATACCCCATACTCTCTGAGCACTCCACACAGGACTGCCCGGAGGACACGGTCGAATGCCTTCTCCAAGTCCACAAAGCACATGTAGACTGGTTGGGCAAACTCCCATGCACACTCAAGGACCCTGCCGAGAGTATAAAGCTGGTCTACCGTTCCACAACCAGGACAAAAACCACACTGTTTGTCCTGGATCAGAGGTTCGACTATCCGGCGTTGCCGCGTCTCCAGTTCACATGAATAGACCTTACTGGGAAGGCTGAGGAGTGTGATTCACGATAGTTGGAACACACCCTCCGGTTCCCCTTCTTAAAGAGAGGAACCACCACCCCGGTCTGCCAATCCAGAGGTACCGCTCCTGAAGTCCACGCGATGTTGCAGTGTCTTGTCAACCAAAACAGCCCCACAGCATCCAGAGCCTTGCCGCCGAGGAGCTTTTTTACTACCTTGGCAACCTCAGCCCCAGAAATAGGAGAGCCCACCACAGATTCCCCAGGCACTGCTTCCTCATAGGAAGACGTCCATCCATCCATCCATCTTCTTCCGCTTATCCGAGGTCGGGTCACAGGGGCAGCAGCCTAAGCAGGGAAGCCCAGACTTCCCTCTCCCCAGCCACTTAGTCCAGCTCTTCCCGGTGGACCCCGAGGCGTTCCCAGGCCAGCCGGGAGACATAGTCTTCCCAACGTGTCCTGGGTCTTCCCCGGGGCCTCCTACCGGTCGGACGTGCCCTAAACACCTCCCTAAGGAGGCGTTTGGGTGGCATCCTGACCAGATGCCCGAACCACCTCATCTGGCTCCTCTCGATGTGGAGGAGCAGCGGCTTTACTTTGAGCTCCTCCCGGATGACAGAGCTTCTCACCCTATCTCTAAGGGAGAGCCCCGCCACCCGGCGGAGGAAACTCATTTCGGCCGCTTGTACCCGTAATCTTGTCCTTTCTGTCATAACCCAAAGCTCATGACCATAGGTGAGGATGGGAACGTAGATCGACCGGTAAATTGAAAGCTTTGCCCTCCGGCTCAGCTCCTTCTTCACCACAACGGATCGATACAGCGTCCACATTACTGAAGACGCCGCACCGATCCGCCTGTGGATCTCACGATCCACTCTTCCCTCACTCGTGAACAAGACTCCGAGATACTTGAACTCTTCCACTTGGGGCATAGGAAGACGTATTGGTGGGATTGAGGAGGTCTTCGAAGAATTCCCTCCACCGATCCACAACAGCCGCAGTAAAGGTCAGCAGCACACCATCCTCACCATACACGGTGTTGACAGTGCACTGCTCTCCCCCCGGCGGGTGGTGGTCCAGAATCGCTACGAAGCCGTCTGGAAGTCGTTTACCATGGCTTCCCCAAACTCTTCCCATGTCTGAGTTTTTGCCTCCGCGACCGCTGGAACCACACTTCGCTTGGCCTGTCGATACCTGCCCGCTGCCTCTCGAGTCCAATGAGCCAAAAGGACCCGATAGGCTCTTTCTTCAGCTTGACGGCATCCCTCACTGCTGGTGTCTACCAGCGGGTTCTAAGATTACCGCCACGACAGGCACCAAACACCTTGCGGCCACAGCTCAAATCAGCTGGCTCGACAAGAGAGGCACGGAACATGGTCCACTCAGACTCAATGTCCAGCACCTCCCTCGTGACATGTTCAAAGTTCTTACGGAGGTGGGAATTTAAACTCTCTCTGACAGGAGACTCTGCTAGGCGTTCCCAGCAGACCCTCACAATGCGTTTGGGCCTGCCAGGTCTGTCCGGCATCCTCCCCCACCATCGGAGCCAGCTCACCACCAAGAGGTGATCGGTAGAAAGCTCTGCCTCTCTCTTCACCCGAGTGTCCAAAACATGAGGCCGCAAATCCGATGACACAACTACAAAGTCAATCATGGAACTGCGGCCGAGGGTGTCCTGGTGCCAAGTGCACATATGGACACCCTTATGTTTGAACATTGTGTTTGTTATGGACAATCCATGACAAGCACAAAAGTCCAATAACAAAGCACCACTTGGGTTCAGATCCAGGTGGCCATTTTTCCCAATCACGCCTTTCCAGGTTTCACTATCGTTGCCAACATGAGCGTTGAAGTCCCGCAGCAGAGCAAGGGAATCACCCGAGGGAACACTCTCCAGTACTCCCTCAAGGGAATCCAAAAAGAGTGGGTACTTTGAGCTGCTGTTTGGTGCGTAAACACAAACAACAGTCAGGACCCGTCCCCCAACCCGAAGGCCGAGGGAAGCTAGATGAGATCATCTACTGGGTTAAAGTCCAACATGCAGGCTTTGAGCCGGGGGGCAACAAGAATTGCCACCCCAGCCTCTCAAACTGCAAAAACTGAAATCTAAGTAAGATTAAATATCTCAAATAAGAGTGATATTTGCTTATTTTCTGTCTGATAAGATAATTCTTCTCACTAAGCAGATTTTATGTTAGAGTATTTTACTTGTTTTAAGGGTTTTGCTCCTAAATTGTCTCAGTAAGATACTACAGCTTGTTGCTGAGATTTTATGACCTATATTGAGTAAAACATGCTCGAAACTAGAATATCAACTGTTGCAAAGCTGTGTCATCAACACTCACAATTATAAAACTACTTTTTTAAAGTAATCATTTCTTATTTCAAGCATGAAAAATGTGCCAATGACTTTGACACAATTGTGTCTCATATTAAAACAGATGACAGCCAAATGGACTTTGCTGTTTTATTTTCAATGAAACAATAGAAAATACGTACTCATATAGTAGTACAGTTGGCACAGTACAGTAAACTGACAGTTAATATTTAAACATTTAACATGTGACATTTCTAACAACTTTGAACAGAAATAGTTCATGCACATTCAGATTAATTCTTCAAAATTACAATTGAAATTTTTTGGCTGGGGGACGGGCTGTACATATGCGCACTAATTGACTGAAAGAGCACACATTTGGCGTGATGATGTCATGTTATCGATGGAAAAATGCATCTTTAGACAATATGATTTGCCTGAGCGGCTAGGAGACCCCGAGAGTAACAAATGGTTGCCTTGTTGCCTTTCCATTAAGAACAATTAATTCGTTTTTAGTGTAAGTTTGCAGGTTTCAAGAAATGTTATGCCAAGTGTATATCATAATGTCAAGATAATGGCACTAGCATTTACTTAATTTAAGAATATTTTTCAACATATTGAGCAAAAAGGTCTCTTTTTTTTCCTACCAAGAAAAGTGCACTTGTTATTAGTGAGAATACACTTATTTTAAGGTATTTTGGGGTTCATTGTAGTTAGCTAATTTTACTTGTTTTGAAAAGTCTTGACAAGCCAAATTTTCTTGTTCTATTGGCAGATAATTTTGCTTAGTTCAAATAAAATACCCCTCATTTTTGTATTTTCTTTTCTTGTTTATGAACACTGACTTTTTGCAGTGCATTGCTTGCAACGTCAGAGTGGAAGAGAGTCCAGCCCCTCTCGAGAGAACAGGTTCCAGAGCCCTTGCTGTGCGTCGAAGTGAGTCCAACTATATCTAGCCAGAACTTCTCCACCTCGCGCACCAGCTCAGGCTCCTTCCCTCCCAGCGAGGTGACGTTCCACGTCCCAAGAGCTAGTTATGTAGCCGATGATTGGACCGCCAAGTGCCCTGACTTCGGCTGCCGCCCAGCTCACACTGCACCCGACCTCTATGACCTAGCCCATGAGTGGTGAACCCATTGGAGGGGGGACCCACGTTGCCTCTTCGAGCTGAGCCCGGCCGGGCCCCATGGGGACAGGCCCGGCCACCAGTCGCTCATTGTGCCCCACCTCTGGGCCTGGCTCCAAAGGGGAGCCACAGTGACTCGTGTCTGGGCGAGGAAAAACCTAGGTCCTCGAAATCTAGGTCCTCGATTTGTACTTTTCATAAAGGTCTTTGATCTGCTCTTTGTCTGATCCCTCACCTAGGACCTGTTTGTCTTGGGAGACCCTACCAGGGGGCATAGAAGCCCCCAAACAACTTAGCTCCTAGGATCAGTGGGACACGCAAACTCCTCTACCACGATAAGGTGGCGGCTCAGAAAGGAGGTTATATAAACATAACTCCAAAACCAAACATGCAATATGTCTAAACATGCCTGTAATATTGTATCTATGTGAATTTTACTAAAATCGGTTATTTTTGTAAGGTTTGCAAATCCAAAAATTAGGTTTTACTCACTATGACAGTGTCACACTCAATATGACACACTGTAAAAAAAAATTCTGGAAAAAAACGGTCATCTACTGGCAGCTACAGCTGCCAAACGAAAACCATAAAATTAAAGTAAAACATTGTAAACCAAATAATGATCAAAAACATTATATTTACAGACATTTTCATGAAACGTTTTGCGGAAAAATATCGTAATTTTACAGATTTTTACTAAATTATTAAGATCAACCACCTTTAATAAAGTGACGATGCAAACAGTTCTATAGAAAAACACCTTTATTCTACAGAGTTTTTCCAAATTATTACGATCAAACACCTTTAATGAAGTGACAATGCTGGCAGTTCCACAGAAAAATACCATTATTTTACAGATGTTTTCTGAATTGTTAAGATCAACCACCTTTAATAAAGTGACGATGCAAACAGTTCTATAGAAAAATACCTTTATTCTACAGAGTTTTTCCAAATTAGTACGATCAAACATCTTTAATGAAGTGACAATGCTGGCAGTTCCACAGAAGAATACCATTATTTTACAGATTTTTTCTGAATTGTTAAGATCAACCACCTTTAATAAAGTGACGATGCAAACAGTTCTGCAGAAATTTACCTTTATTCTACAGCATGGGTGTCAAACTCTGGCCCGTGTAATTTCACTTGGCCCTTGAGGCGATATCAAATTAACACTAAAGCTGGCCCGCCGATCCGGCCAGGAGTCTGCCTGTCTGCCTGTCTGCCTGTCTGCCTGTCTGCCTGTCTGCCTGTCTGCCTGTCTGCCAATCACATAACATGTGCTGCTTCTGCACGCACACACATTAGAATGCAACGCATACTTCATCAATAGCGATACAGGTTACACTGAGGGTAGCCGAATAAAAAACGTTAACACTGTTAGAAATATACGCCACACTGTGAACCCACACCAAACCAGAACCCTTTTCAGCACTAACTCTTCCGGGACGCTACAAGGTGTGTGTGTGGGGGGGGAGGCTTGGTGGTAGCGGGGGCGTATTTTGTAGCGTCCCGGAAGAGTTGGTGCTGCAAAGGATTCTGGGTATTTGTTCTGTTGTGTAGAATGGATGAAAAGTAGACGTGACGATAGCTTGTAGAGTACGTTAAAGGTTAATTTGTTCAACCTTGGCCTGCGGCTTTGTTCAGTATTAAATTTTGGCCCACTCTGTATTTGAGTTTGACACCCCTGTGTTAGATTGTTAGTATGGACATAGACTTTTATATAACAAGCTACATATTTAATGAAATATAATTACTGTAATTTTACATGAATTTGAAAGTAATTTAAGAGAACACAAAATGCTATGTATAATTAATTTGGTATTTTTCTGTAAAAAAAAATAGAAATATACATAGTTTGTCATTACTGGTATATTACTTAAAATAACAGGCGGATTGTTTATTTACAGATAATGTGTTCAATTCTACAGTTTTATAAACTATTTTTAAAAAATTGAAAAATTACAGTAGAAATTTAGAGTAAATTAACCATATAAATAGGATTTTTTTTTTACAGTGCAGTTATTTAAACATAACTCCTAAACAACACATGCAAAATGGCTAATAATGCCAGAAATAATGCATCCTTGTGAGTTTTACTCGAAACATAAATGCTTTTTTAAGGCTTGCAAACACAAAAAGTAGTTTTTTACTCAATATGACAGTCATGTTCTTAAAATCCTGAGATAATGCGAAAAAAGCAAAAAAATGTATGTACAACATAATTCCTAAACCAAACATGCAAAATGTCTAAAAATGCCTGTAATGTTGAATATGTGTGAGAATTACTGGAATCAGTTGTTTTTGCAATGTTTGCAAATACAAAAATTAGGTTTTACACATAATGACAATATAACTGCCACACTCAATATGACAGTTATTAAAACATAACTCCTAAAACCACACATGCAAAATGGCAAATAATGCCTGGAGAAATGTATCTTTGTGAGTTTTACTGAGGAAAAAAATATTTTGTAAGGTGTGCAAAGACACAAGTTTGTTTTTTTACTCAATATGGCAGTATAACTGTCATACTAAATATGAAAGTTATATAAACATAACTCCAAAACCAAGCATGCATTATATCTAAAAATGCCTGTAAAATTGTATCTATGTGAGTTTTACTAGAATCAGTTGTTTTTGTAAGGTTTGCAAATACACTAATTGGGTTTTACTCACTATGGCAGTATACTGTCACACTCAATGTGACAATTATTTAAACATAACTCCTAAACCACCAGTGTTGGGTTAGTTACTGAAAAGCAGTAACTAGTTACAGTTACTAGTTACTTCATTTCAAAAGTAACTCAGTTACTAACTCAGTTACTTACACCAAAAAGTAATGCGTTACTGTGAAAAGTAACTATTTAGTTACTTCTTTTTTTCTTCTTCTTTTTTTTAAAGCTCCCATTAATGGCCTTTTAGCCTTCATTTCAGTACTGTTATTGCACTGGAGAATAATACAATCTGTTGATCAACTTGACATGCATTTGCATCACTGAACTCTGCTAAGCAATGTGGTCTACATACAACACACAAAGACAAAGATATGTTACAAAGGCCAATTTGTTTCTGGCCAGAACAAATTGACAAAACTATTTTAAATAGCTGCAACATAACATACATAAGTAACAAACAGCATAATAACAAGAAAGCAAGAAAGGCACACACTACATACACAAAGCCTAACCAGGCATTTTTTCCTCAAGAAATTCTGACACAAAATCATGTCTGAAGCCCAGAACACTCTGCACATTTCCCCAGTTTTAGTTTAGAGATAAGGAAAGATTGGCCTGGCCCACTAGGATCACCCTTTATATTTGTGAACTTTATAGTCCATACATTTAGGGTGATGTGATAATCAAACACTCTAGAACAGTGGTTCTCAAATGGGGGTGCGCGTACCTCTTGGGGTACTTGAAGGTATGCCAAGGGGTACGTGAGATTTTTTTTAAATATTCTAAAAATAGCAACAATTCAAAAATCATTTATAAATATATTTATTGAATAATACTTCAACAAAATATGAATGTAAGTTCATAAACTGAACATCAAATCAAGTAGGCTATTCCATTCATTACAATGCAACAATGCAATATTCAGTGTTGACAGCGAGATTTTTTGTGGACATGTTCCATAAATATTGATGTTAAAGATTTCTTTTTTTGTGAAGAAATGTTTAGAATTAAGTTCATGAATCCAGATGGATCTCTATTACAATCCCCAAAGAGGGCACTTTAAGTTGATGATTACTTCTGTGTAGAAATCTTTATTTATAATTGAATCGCTTGTTTATTTTTCAACAAGTTTTTAATTATTTTTATATCTTTTTTTCCCAAATAGTTCAAGAAAGACCACTACAAATGAGCAATATTTTGCACTGTTATACAATTTAATAAATCAGAAACTGATGACATAGTGCTGTATTTTACTTCTTTATCTCTTTTTTTCAACCAAAAATGCTTTGCTCTGATTAGGGGGTACATGAATTAATAATAATTTCACAGGGGGTACATCACTGAAAAAAGGTTGAGAACCACTGCTCTAGAAGTCTAGAATGAAAGAGTATATAAGAGAATTGAAAGCAACGCTCCCTCTAAGGAGCGCGTCTGTGCAATTGTGCACTGCTCAAGCGTCCTCTGCGCACGGCAAATCTATGCCACGCACAAAATCAAATAAAAAAATAAGCGCATAACAATTTTCGACACGACACGGACACGACAGAGAAAACCGTTTTCGTCATCATTGTTCAAATATAATAATACGTCTGTCGAGACGCTTTGAGGACATGAATTCCATCCATCACTTTACTGAGAAAAACTCTTTATTGTCGGCCATAAACACATCACTGTTATATCAACAGCAGCCGCTCGCTCTTTCTCACTTGCGCCAACACATGCACATATGGCACTTAGCCAGTGATGCATTTACAGCCACATAAAAAGTCGGACAACTCCAACACCACACATAAAGTGTAATTCCAGGTCGTTACTCTATGATTTACCAATCAAATGTGTGCTTATTTTAGTGTCATTTATTAGGAATCTTAATTTATAAATATTAATCATTAAATGCTGTTAGTATATTAAATACATACTAATAAAAATATATATTTTTTACAAACAGGAAGTTGCAGGAATGTACACATGATCCCCTGCTTACATCTCATTGTGCAACATGTGAATGTTTTAATGGGAACTAAATGCAATATCTGAAAGGGGTACAAACTATTTCCAAAGCAGGACCTCCACCCAGACAAACAATACAAGTACACAGTTCATGAAAAATAACATTTTTTGTTATTGTCATTGTAAGTGGGCCTAAACACTTATATTAGAAATGGAAATGACTGCTGTCATTTGATTATAATAATAAGAGAATGTTGTCTGTCTATCTGTGTTGGCCCTGCGATGGGTAGGGACTTGTCCAGGGTGTACCCCGCCTTCCGCCCGAATGCAGCTGAGATAGGCTCCAGCGACCCCGAAAGGGACAAGCGGTAGAAAATGGATGGATGGATGGATGGAGATTGAACTTGTTATTTAGTCAGGTTTGGGACAGGTGTGCTTCTGGTGTAGCCACAGTGTGCATGTCTGATGTTGCTCACATGGGCTCCACTGAATGCTCAGGGAGTTTTTGCGTTTGCTCACACACATGAACAATTAGAGGGAACATTGATTGACAGAGTGTGTGTACCCTCAGTGCTGAATGATGAGCAGAGGCAGAGTTAATCCTTAAGTGGTGGTGGTGGAGGTGAAGTGTCAATGGAGTCTCTATCTCTCTTTACTAGCTTCGTCGAAGCATGTTGCTTATGTAGCATGTTTCAGCAGATTTGAATTGCTGTTTTGGGCAGTAGATGGGATCTTTGATCCAAAGCACAATTTACATTTAACTAAAATTTTATTTTCTTTGTGCTCGACAAAAGAAAAGTAGTGAAAATATCTCCATGTTAGCAAACTCGACTTCTGGCTCCGCCATGATCAGACACGCCCCCCTCTCCTCCCTCCCCACACTCACACCCACACACAGAGCGCATGTCTCTCTTCTCCGGCTTGTGACACAAGAAGAATCAGAACGATGACACAGCAGCGCTCCGATAAAACACACTTTATACTACATAAAAAGTAACTTAAAATAACACAGTAACGCATCATGTAGTAACGGTAACTGAGTTACTGAATATAAAAAATAACGCGTTAGATTACTAGTTACCGCCGAAACTAACGGCGTTACAGTAAGTCCCAACACTGTAAACCACACATGAAAAATGGTTAATAATGCCTGAAATAATGCATCCTTTGGAGTTTTACTCGAAACATTTGCTTTTTCAAATCTTGTGTAACTGTTCTGGATCGGCACAATGATGAGACTTCTTCCACTGTTCTCAGCTTTATTTAGTTTCCTCCCAACCTGCGGGCGACAATCAGACAATGTCGGTATCCCGTCTTTCTTTGGCTTACGCCCTCAGCCATGTGAAACTTTTCTGTCTGTGTACATATACATCTTTAACAATTTACAATGAAAAAGACTGATACACACAGTCTGTAAAATATTGAAATGTACATTTTAAGTGCCATTCTGTGGCAGAACAAAACATGCAACATTTGCTATAGTTAACACCTTAGAAAATAAAATAAAACCACAAACCTGCGGGCGACAATCAGACAATGTCGGTATCCCGTCTTTCTTTGACTTACGCCTAAACACACAGAATAACACTTGTTACCTACGCACGTAAGCACACACACACACACACGCACGCATTAGCACGCGCACGCACACACTGAACAAGTCTCATTACCTGTGCACGTAAGCACACACACTCACGCACGCACGCACACACTGAACAAGTCTCATTAGCACACGCACGCACACGCATGCACGCGCATGCACGCACACGCACGCATGCACACGCACACACTGAACAAGTCTCATACAACAAAGAGCGGCCGGTTGGCGCCAATGTTAGCGATGTAATGTTGCCTGGAATCTGAACTTAAAACTAGAGGACAACACAGGTAAACATATTCACATTCTTGGTACACACATTCATTAATTAAAGACCTAATTTCTACCGAAAAACAAACAAAAGGTCGGTGGGATCGTCCGACCGAGACTCGCCCTCAGCCATGTGAAACTTTTCTGTGAGGGGAGAAGGGAGGCGCTCCACAACCCAGGAGGACTACAGGAGCTCAGGAGGGACAAAAAGATATCAAACCGCCCTCTCATAGGCAAGCAGAAAAGAGAACTATTTGGAGATAACATTTTCAAACAAAATATAATAAATAACAAAGGTGTATTTTAACTCCGTTACACCCACTCCCACTGAATTGTATCGAATTAAAGCACACACATTATAGTATACAAGAGACTACTATCACAACACGAGAAATCACAAGGGGCCAGCGCAACGGTATCTAACACTAAATGTTTCCTATAAGGATGAAGTGGTACGAAGGCAGCACTTATCCCTCAATCCATCAACTGGCAACAGGGTGCCTTCTACACCCCGTAAGGCCCCATAAACAGCCATAAACAGCACAGTACAAGCTCACAATACAGGAGGGGGGGTTGACCCCCCACAGAAGCACAAAAATGCCAGTAAAGGCTACCTGAGTTAAGTCTTAGTCAGTAAATGTCTGGAATATGGGTCTATACGTAGCCTTAACATTCAACTCCTCCTGTGTCACATCCATACTTGCCAACCTTGAGACCTCCGATTTCGGGGGGTGGGGGGGGGCGTGGTCGGGGTGGTGCGTGGGCGTGGTTGGGGGCGTGGCTAAGAGGGGAGGAGTATATTTACAGCTAGAATTCACCAAGTCAAGTATTTCATATATATATATATATATACAGTATATATATATATATATATATATATATATATATATATATATATACATATTTATATATAATAAAATACATATATATATATATATATATATATATATATATATATAAGAAATACTTATATATATAAATATATATATATATATATATATATATATATATATATATATATCAAGAGGGACAGAGACAGCGCACAGTGCATGTGGATCACATGTTACCATGGCGAGAAAACATGGAGAGACTGCCAGTTATATAGTCTCCACCAGTTGCAGAAAATGTGCCATCAGTACAACTGGACAATGCTGTTTCAGTTCCATCACCAGGACCATCAGTGAGTCAGACACAAACTAGTCTCATCATTGAACCAGATTCAAGGGCTGCTGAGTTGCCATCATCAGAACCCAGATCACCCACAACAAAAACCTCACCAGTGACCCGCAGGTACCCAGAAAGCTTTCGAGTACCACCAAAAAAACTGAATCTCTGAAGACAGTATAAAAATCTGTGTTAAAGATGTACAAATACTGTTTGTATAATAAGCATGTTACAAATGAGGGTTAAGAGTTCAGTACTAAAAAAAAAAAAAAAAGAATGTGGCTTAAGTGCAATTTTTTAATTGAGCTGCTGCATTTTTTGTTTGGGTTGTTTATTTCTTTTAAGTAACTTCCACATTTCTAAAAGGGGAGGAATGTAATAGAGTGATCTATGTTTGTCTGTTGCCATCTCCTGGTGAATGTTGGCTATAGCGTACTGGGGTTACTTTTTGGTTGGCCAACGATTTACGTGGTGTTGCGCACCTAACGTCAAGTGTGTGAGTCTGTTCTGAAGTCTACAGTAAAGAGACGTACTTCATCCCCTCGCCTGTTTATTGCCTCCAACTCAATATATTACAACAACATTGCTCCATGCAGACCCTCCAGGTCCGCATAGAGCTGGAGGGGGCGTGGCCTCCAGGTCCGCCTGAATTTCGGGAGATTTTCGGGAGAAAATTTGTCCCGGGAGGTTTTCGGGAGAGGCGCTGAATTTCGGGAGTCTCCCGGGAAATCCGGGAGGGTTGGCAAGTATGGTCACATCTTGCCTAGACATGGTCTGTATCAGTCTGTTCACAGGCTTAACCAGACGACCAAATCTTGACCTGACGTGATTGTGTGCGTCAGAGAGGACAGAGCAAGTGGGTAAGGTTTGGTCAGATGTGAGGCAAGCATCTGTCTGTGTCACCTTGCCAGTAGAACAGTCTGGGTGTCTCACATGAGGGGCAATACCTGCAGCCTTCAAAAACCTAGAGTCACCAGGCACAAACTGATCAGACACATTGCTATCAGGTGAGACTGAAGCCGCGTGGAGGTCAGGGGTCACAATAGTTACACCAATGATGTGCATTCCCAATAAAGGTGAATCAGACAACTGTGTTACCCAATCCACGGTCCTCATTCTTGAGTCCACAGGTTATGGATCAGTTAACGGGGCATTTTCTTCATCCACAGGTGAGGTAGCGTCATTTCCAGCGTCAAGGCATGACTCAGTCTCACAGAGAGACTCAGGAATGGATGAAGCGACGCTGGACATTTCACTTGCTTCAATCACAGGGAGGAAATTGGCCAGCATCAGCAGGTTCCTGTGAACTGCCCTCTCTTGTCCAGACACAGTGTCACAAATCCTGTATGTGTGCGTCTCTGAGTTCACATCCACCACAGTGTAGATGTATGACTCCCATTGGTCGGCAAGCTGTTTTTTACCCCTCTCCTTTTTGTTGGCCAGAAGTACCGTGTCACCAATCTCAATGGTGGACCCCTTCACTCTCCTGTTGTATAGTTGAGCGTGTCTGCCCTGTTCTTTTTTTGCATGGTCTGAGCTATCACCATCGTTTCTTTCAAATCGTCAGCGAGAGATGCCACATACTTATCATAACCTGTCACAACTGAGTCATGGAGGACAGAGCGGAACAGAACATCGACAGGAAGGCGAGGGACACGACCAAACTTCAGGTAAAAAGGAGGGAAGCCTGTCGTCTTATGGACCACACAGTTATACATGAATGTCAGCATCTGCAGTCGCCTAGGCCAGTCAGCTTTTTCTTCAGGAGACAACGCACGTATCATACCACCCAATGTCCGGTTAAACCGTTCCACACTCCCATTACCCATCGGATGGTAGGGGGTTGTGTGAGACTTCCTGACACCTGGGACCTTGAGGAGCTCACTTATCAGGTGACTCTCAAAGTTATTACCTTGGTCGCTATGGATTCTTTCTGGGAACCCCAAAACACAAAAGTACCGGTCCCAGAGAACCCTTGCCACCTGCCTAGCTGTCTGGTCTTTGCATGGAAATGCCGGAGCCATTCGGGTAAAAGGGTCAGCAACCACCAAAACGTCAATAGATCTATTTCTGAAGTCTTCGGCTGACCATAAATCTATACAGACTAGCTCCATTGGTCTGGTCGACGTTATGCTCTCTAGAGGAGCCCTTCCTTCAGGTTCCGCTGTCTTGCTGACAATGCATCGCTGACAGTGACGTACATAATCTCTCACACCTCTATCTAGGGACAGCCAGAAAAATCTCTGTCTTGTTAAGCTGAGGCTCCTGAACTGACCCTGGTGTCCAGCACCATCATGAACACCTTGCGGAACCTCAGGCTTAAGTGGATCAGGAACAACATATTGAAAGCGCTTTCCCCTGGTTTTCCGGTCTTTTGAGATTCTATACAGCACGCCATTAATCACAGTAAACCTATCCCAGTGTTTCAAATATCTTATAACAGGGACAGACTCATTAAACCTCTCTCTCCTAGAAGGTCTCCTGCGCCTCTCAACATAGACCAATACACGAGAAAGGGTCCTGTCCTCCAACTGTTTATCACCAAGCTCTTTTTCAGTGTAAGCAGGTAAGGTGTCTAGGTCAGGCGGAATCAACTGCGGCAGGAACTGCAAGACATCAACAGCACGGGCCCTTGAGCCAGCATCCCACTCAATGTGAGACTGCAAGATAGCAGACACATCCTCTGACGCGATACACTGAGTGTGCATGGCAAACGGACCTCATGGGCACCGGCCAATTTCGCTTGGTGGGGAGGGTTTCACATGACCACTAGATGACCTGAAGGCGTCCTGAACCAACACATTCGACATATCTACAGCTGTAGAGAGGAGACCTGCATAGGGTTCAGCAAGTAGCCTGCAGCCAACACTCTCTTTAACAAATGGCACACAACTCAAGGCTTCAGCAACGTTGTTCTGGTGGCCTGGTACATATTTAATACCAAAGTCGTAACTCGCCAGTTTAGCAACCCACCGTTGCTCACAGCAGTCTAACTTTGGCTTTGTTAGTATGTGAGTCAACGGGTTATTGTCTGTCCAAACTGTGAATGTGTGGCCCTTCAACCAGTGACTGAACTTGTCACAGACCGACCATTTCAAAGCTATAAACTCTAAACGATGAGCTGGATAATTTTTCTGGGACTGAGACAATGACTTGCTGGCGAAAGCTATCGGTCTGGCACGCGCTCACCCTCTTGAATCTTTGACAACACAGCGCCTATGCCATCCAGGGATGCATCAATTGACAACAGGAAGGGGCGTGTGAAGTCAGGGTGGGCTAGGACCACACTGTAAATCAACAAGGATTTCAGTTTCTCAAACGCTTGTTCCTGTTCCACTGTCCAGTCAGAAGAGTGCAGCTTCCTGCATGACATTTTGGTTTTATGTTTCAACGCCTTCATTTTCACACCCTTTAGCAGGTTAAAGAGTGGCTTGGCAATTGCAGCACAAAATGTTGATAGTAATTTACCATCCCCAAGAATTATCTTATTCGCTTCTGGGATGGGGTCACACCATCGGGTTCGATTAAGTCAGCACTTGTCTTGTTTATGATGCTCTCAACTTTGCCCGGGTCTGTTGAAACACCTTCCTCATCTATTATGTGGCCTAGTAACTTGACAGACTTTTTGAAGAGAAAGCCCTTCTTAGGTGCCAACTTTAAGTTATGACTGGGCAGCCTGTCAAAAACCATTTCTAGGCGCTGCAAAGCAATGTCCTCATCAGGTGCAACCACCAACAAATCATCAAAATAGCACAACAGACTTAGATAATTTTGGTCCCCAAAAATACTGGTCATCATGCGCATGAAACTACCAGGACTGTTGCAGAGACCCTGGGGAAGACGATTGTATTCACATAAACCCATGGGAGTAATAAAGGCAGAATACATGTTATAAAAACCTGAAGTCAAATCCATCCATCCATCCATCCATCTTCTTCCGCTTATCCGAGGTCGGGTCGCGGGGGCAGCAGCCTAAGCAGGGAAGCCCAGACTTCCCTCTCCCCAGCCACTTCGTCCAGCTCCTCCCGGGGGATCCCGAGGCGTTCCCAGGCCAGCCGGGAGAGATAGTCTTCCCAACATGTCCTGGGTCTTCCCCGTGGCCTCCTGCAGGTCGGACGTGCCCGAAACACCTCCCTAGGGAGGCGTTCGAGTGGCATTCTGACCATATGCCCGAACCACCTCATCTAGCTCCTCTCGATGTGGAGGAGCAGCGGCTTTACTTTGAGCTCCCCCCCGGATGACAGAGCTTCTCACCCTATCTCTAAGGGAGAGCCCAGCCACCCGGTGGGGGAAACTAATTTCGGCCGCTTGTACCCGTGATCTTGTCCTTTCGGTCATGACCCAAAGCTCATGACCATAGGTGAGGATGGGAACATAGATCGATCGGTAAATCGAGAGCTTTGCCTTCCGGCTCAGCTCCTTCTTCACCACAACGGATCGATACAGCGTCCGCATTACTGAAGACGCCGCACCGATCCGCCTGTCGATCTCACGATCCACTCTTCCCTCACTCGTGAACAAGACTCCGAGGTACTTGAACTCCTCCACTTGGGGCAAGATCTCCTCCCCAACCCGGTGATGGCACTCCACCCTTTTCCGGGCGAGAACCATGGACTCGGACTTGGAGGTGCTGATTCCCATCCCAGTCGCTTCACACTCGACTGCGAACCGATCCAGTGAGAGCTGAAAATCTTGGCCTGATTAAGCCATCAGGACCACATCATCTGCAAATAGCAGAGACCTAATCCTGCAGCCACCAAACCAGATACCCTCAACGCCTTGGCTGCGCCTAGAAATTCTGTCCATGAAGGTTATGAACAGAATCGGTGAAAAAGGGCAGCCTTGGCGGAGTCCAACCCTCACTTGAAACGGGTCCGACTTACTGCCGGCAATGCGGACCAAGCTCTGACACTGATTATACAGGGAGCGAACCACCACAATAAGACAGTCCGTTACCCCATACTCTCTGAGCACTCCCCGCAGGACTTCCCGGGGTACACGGTCGAATGCCTTTTCCAAGTCCACAAAGCACATGTAGACTGGTTGGACAAACTCCCACGCACCCTCAAGGACCCTGTCGAGAGTATAAAGCTGGTCCACAGTTCCACAACCAGGACGAAAACCACACTGTTCCTCCTGAATCCGAGGTTCGACTATCCGGTGTAGCCTCCTCTCCAGTAAACCTGAATAGACCTTACCGGGAAGGCTGAGGAGTGTGATCCCACGATAGTTGGAACACACCCTCCGGTTCCCTTTCTTAATTACAGGAACCACCACCCCGGTCTGCCAATCCAGAGGTACCGCCCCCGATGTCCACGCGATGTTGCAGAGTCTTGTCAACCAAGAAGCCCCACAACATCCAGAGCCTTAAGGAACTCCAGGCGGGTCTCATCCACCCCCGGGGCCTTGCCACCGAGGAGCTTTTTAACTAGGAGAGCCCACCACAGATTCCCCAGGCCCTGCTTCCTCATAGGAAGACGTGCTGGTAGGATTGAGGAGGTCTTTGAAGTGTTCTCTCCACCGATCCACAACATCCGCAGTCGAGGTCAGCAGAACACCACCCCCACCATACACGGTGTTGACACTGCTTCCCCTTCCTGAGGCGGCGGATGGTGGTCCAGAATCGCTTCAAAGCTGCCTGGAAGTCATTTTCCATGGCTTCCCCGAACTCCTCCTATGTCCGAGTTTTTGCCTCCGCGACCGCTGAAGCCGCACACCGCTTGGCCTGTCGGTACCTGTCTGCTGCCTCCGGAGTCCTATGAGCCAAAAGAGCCCGATAGGACTCTTTCTTCAGCTTGACGGCATCCCTTACCGTTGGTGTCCACCAGCGGGTTCTAGGATTACCGCCACGACAGGCACCAACCACCTTGCGGCCACAGCTCCAATCGGCCGCCTCGACAATAGAGGTACGGAACATCGTCCACTCGGACTCAATGTCCCTCGTGACATGTTCAAAGTTCTTCCGCAGGTGAGAATTGAAACTCTCTCTGACAGGAAACTCTGCCAGGCGTTCCCAGCAAACCCTCACAATGTGTTTGGGCCCGCCAGGTCTGTCCGGCATCCTCCCCCACCATCGCAGCCAACTCACCACCAGGTGGTGATCGGTAGAAAGCTCCGCCCCTCTCTTCACCCGAGTGTCCAAAACATGAGGCCGCAAATCCGATGACACAACTACAAAGTCGATCATGGAACTGCAGCCTAGGGTGTCCTGGTGCCAAGTGCACATATGGACACCCTTATTTTTGAACATGGTGCTTGTTATTGACAATCTGTGACGAGCACAAAAGTCCAATAACAAAACACCACTCGGGCTCAGATCCAGGCGGCCAATCTTCCCAATAATGCCTCTCCAGGTTTCACTGGCATTGCCAACATGAGCGTTGAAGTCCCCCAGTAGAACAAGGGATTTACCCGGGGGGGCACTCTCCAGTAGTCCCTCGAGTGAATCCAAAAAGGGTGGGTACTCTGAGCTGCCGCTTGGCACGTAAGCGCAAACAACATTCAGGACCCGTCCCCCCACCCGAAGGCGGAGGAAAGCTACCCTCTCGTCCACTGGGTTGAACTCCAACGTGCAGGCTTTGAGCCGAAGGGCAACAAGAATTGCCACCCCAGCCCGTCGCCTCTCACTGCCGGCAACACCAGAGTGGAAGAGAGTCCAGCCCCTCTCAAGAGAACTGGTTCCAGAGCCCTTGCTGTGCGTCAAAGTGAGTCCGACTATATCTAGCCGGAACTTCTCCACCTCACGCACTAGCTCAGGCTCCTTCCCCTCACACTGCACCCGACCTCTATGGCCCCTGCTATGGGTGGTGAGCCCATTGGATGGGGGACCCACTTTGCCTCTCCGGGCTGTGCCCGGCCGGGCCCCATGGGCACAGGCCCGGCCACCATCGTGCCCCACCTCCGGGCTTGGCTCCAGAGGGGGGCCCCGGTGACCCGCGTCCGGGCGAGGGAAATCTGGGTCCTTTGTTCGTGTTCTTCATAGAGGTCTTCGAGCTGCTCTTTGTCTGATCCCTCACCTAGGACCAGTTTGTCTTGGGAGACCCTACCAGGGGGCATAGAAGCCCCCGGACAACATAGCTCCTCGGATCATTGGGACACGCAAACTCTTCTACCACGTTAAGGTGGCAGCTCGGAGAGGTTGAAGTTAAATCCATGGTACTGAAAAGACAGTTTCCTCCCAGAGTGGCCACACAATCCGCTTGGTGGGGAAAGGGATGAGCATCCTTCAGGGTCCTCTTATTCAACCAGTGAAAGTCTGTGCAGATGCGGAGGTCTCCATTTTTTTTCCACACTAGCACCAGTGGCGATGCGTACTCGCTGGTTGACTTCCTGATGATTTCTCTTTGCTCCATCTCACGCAGTACTTGACGCATCTTCTGGTACTGGCTAGGAGGCACTCTCCTGTATGGGAGCCTGAATGGCCTGCTGTCAGACAGATGAATGCGGTGCACAAAACCCTTTGCCTCCCCACAGTCCAGTTGGTGGCGTGAAAAGACATCTTCATACTGCAAAACAAGATGAGCCAGCCTCTTCTTACAATGTTCTGACACCTCACACGACTCAATGTCAATGTTGCACAGTCCAACCGACCTGAGCTTGTCTATCACAGAGTCAATATCAGCAGCAGGTGGCATAGCTGATTGGGTGCAACTATACAAGGGAGCTCCTGAGAGTTGGGCAACATCCATGTCTTCAAAGGCAACACAGGAGTAAACATCAAGCAGTTTAGCATTGCGCCTCAATAGCACAAGCCTGTCAGAGGTGTTAATGACTTTCAGAGGGACCCACCTATCTCCCCACATTGGAGACACGATCCTCGCAACCAACACACCTCTAGGAGCTGGGCGGGATGACGTCGGCTCAGTCATGACGGCGTTGCCTGGTGAAACCGCAGTGTTCCTGGGTAGTTTTCCCCAGATGAGGTACTCACGACCAGGCTCCAGGCAGACAGCAGAGTTGCACCTGACTGTGCCGATCCTGTCAGGAGCATCCTCACCTCTCCAAGGGTTCAGGCCAGCCAGCATGGAAAGGAAACGTTCTACTTCTGGATCTGTGTGTGGGCAGGGACCAGAAACTGTTCTCCAAAACGAGTCACATCTTTTAGACTGGTGTAGAATGTATTTTAAAACATTAGTTCCCAGGATTAACTCATCCTGTTGACCAGGGACAACAAGTGTGGGGACCAGCATCATACAGCCATACACTTCCATTTCAATGTCAAAAACACCCTTTGGCTTCACACGTAAACACCCACAACCAATAAGAGTCACATTCACATCAATTTAATTTTGGCCAGATAGTACACCAGTCTCCCTCAATCTCATCTCTACTGTCTCACTAATGCTGCAGGCCATCGAACCACTGTCCATCATGCCACCCAATGTAACAACCCCACCCACAGTCACAGGTGTGTAAAAGAGACTGTCACTATGTCTAACTCTGTGAATATTCTGATAAACAACTTCAGAGTCAATGCAGGAGGCCTTGGTGGATGTGTAAACCGTTTCAGCATCAGACATGTCATCAAATAGGGAGTTTGTGTCAAGACCCGTACTGCCTCCTTCCGAATACAGGTCAGCTCGTTTCCCTCAGACTGGGGCTGGGGGGGGGGGGGTTATTGGCAGTACAGTTCAATTTGGTGTGGCCAGGAGAAAAACAGGTGAAGCACAGTCTGTCAGACATGCAATGAGAAATGGTGGTGTGGCACGCATCATTACAAATTCTACAGGCTTCCTCCCTGGGACGTCGACCCCGTGTGGCACGCTGGAATCTCCCACCTTGACTTTGATGAGCAGTGTCGCCTCGCTGCATCTTATCCATCATCATCTGAAACATGTCAACCATGCGGCTGAGAAGTCTTTCTTCTGTCTGTTGGAGATTTTGCACCACCGCTGGAGCAGAGCATTAAATATAAAATCTGTGCTGCAGTCGCTGCTGGGCCACAACATTAGGTACACCTGCAGACTGCAGCACGGATTTCATATTTCATTCATTCACAACTCCTCCAACACGAACATTATTGTTTTTGCACTTTTGGCTTCTTATTAAATAACTTTTTTAAATAGATTCAATCTTGCACGTGGAAACTTTAAGTGTGGGCTTTAGTTGATATAACACTCCCGTCAGGGGGTGCATTCTACGCCGGGGGTGCATTATCCGGCACAACACCTGGACGCTACAATATATATCACAGGCCAAGTGAAATTACACGGCGGGCCAAATTTGGCCCGTGGGCCAGAGTTTGACACCCATGCTTTAGGAGTTACGTTTGAATACATTTGTATTGCTTTTTTCGCATTATCTCAGGATTCTAAGAACATTACTGTAATATTGAGTAAAAAAGTACTTTTTTGTTTACTTGCCTTAAAAAAGCATATGTTTTGAGTAAAATTCACAAGGATGCATTAGTTCAGGTATTATTAGCCATTTTTCATGTGTGGTTTAGGAGTTATGTTTAAATAACTGTCATATTGAGTACAACCAAATTTTTGTATTTGCAAACCTTTCCAAAACCCCTGATTCTAGTAAAACTCACATAGATACAGTATTACAGGCATTTTTAGACAGATTGCATGCTTGGTTTTGGAGTTATGTTAATTATAACTTGTATATTTAGTATGACAGTTATACTGTCATATTGAGTAAAACAAACTAACTTGTGTCTTTGCAAACCTTACAAACGATATTTTTTCTAGTAAAACTCACAAAGATACATTTCTCCAGGCATTATTAGCCTTTTTGTGTCACACCGCGGTGAGGGATGTCTTGTCTTGGTTTCTTCTGTCTTGTGTATTGCATGTTTTACTTTGAAAAGTAACTCCTTTTGTGTCAGATCACTTGCCCTTCCTTTTGTGTCATCAGTCTGACGTCATCCCTGACCCCTGATTGTTTCCACCTGTTTCCCATTACCCTCATGTGTTTTATAAGCCCACGCCTCCCCTTGTTCTGTGTCAGATTGTCTCGTGTATTCGTGCCTCTCTAGTGTCCATGTCCATGCCTTGCCTTGCCTCTTCTTGTGTTTACATTCCTTGATCCTAATTCCTTCATTGCTATTTTGAGTTTTCCTTTTTTCTTCCTCAGCAGAGTGATTTTTTTTATTTAGTTAATTCAGCCGAAGTGGTGAGTTATCAGTTTTTCTTTCATTCTTTCCTCAAATTTTTGAGTGCCATGTTTTGTTCAACTTTATTAGATTAGATAAGTGTAGAATTTTTCATAGCCATTGTTTCTTCCTCCTGTTGGAGCATTTTTGTGTTAATACATTTTATAGCATATACGGCGCCAATCATTTCGGGAGAACATCCGCACCGTAACACTACATAAACACAACAAAATAAATACCCAGAATCCCACGCAGCCCTAACTCTTCCGGGCTGCAATATACACCCCCGCTACCACCAAACCCCTCCCCCCCAACCCCGCCCGCCTCAACCGACGCACGGAGAGGGAGAGTTAGGGCTGCTTGGGATTCTGGGTATTTGTTTTGTTGTGTTTATGTTGTGTTACGATGCGGATGTTCTCCCGAAATGTGTTTGTCATTCTTGTTTGGTGTGGATTCACAGTGTGGCGCATATTTCTAACTGTGTTAAAGTTATTTATACGGGCACCGTCAGTGTAACCTGTATCGCTGTTGGCCAAGTATGCATGCATTTACGTGTGCATGTGTGTGCTGAAGTCGCACATGTTTTGTAATCGGGCCGGCACGTTGTTGGAATGGATGAAAAGCAGACGTGACTCAGCTTGTGGAGGACGATAAACACAGTGCCTTTAAAGCATGCCCCCAAGACTGTGGTCCAGGTGGACTACGAGGTATAATGACTGATGAACAACTTCGTTCTATAATGAAAGATGCCTCAGCTCAAAGCCTGAGCCCCGACATTAATGAACTAGCATCCAAGAAAAGATGGCAGGTATCTGGCTTGGGCACATCAGATTAGATCAGTGTGTTGCAAACTGAGCAGTTTAAAGTCCTGAATGGTTGGTTTATTCATTGTTATTTTATTTTCTAATTTATTAGCCTGTGGAAAAAGTTAATGTTGATATTTACCTCAGAAGGCTACAAATAGAAAAGAGGCATTAAATTTGTATTTAAATTTTATTTGATATGCCATTGATATTTTTTAACTATTATTATTATTATTTGAAACTCGATTTTGCATGTCACTATAAAGTTATATATAAGCCTTGCTTGTTCAATATTCAATACAAAACTTGTTTGGGTCCCTATTAAAAGGTTAATTTGTTCAACCTTGGCCCGCGGCTTTGTTCAGTTTTAAATTTTGGCCCACTCTGTATTTGAGTTTGACACCCCTGCTGTACTACATCGTAGTGTGCTGGGGGGGCAGTACATCTAAGAAGGACAGCTCCAGACTGGAGAAACTAATCAGGCGGGCCGGTTCTACGATCGGAATAAAACTGGACTCACTGGTGACGGTGGCAGAGAAAAGGACTGTGGAAAAACTAGTGAGCATCCTGGATGATGCCAGTCACCCTCTGCATACCGTTATCAGTAGCCAGTGGAGCCTGTTCAGTGCTAGACTGCTTCATCCCAAGTGCAGGACTAATAGACTAAAAAACTCCTTTGTCCCACACGCCATTAGACTGTACAACTCCTCTCTGGGAGGGAGGGGGTGGGAAGGTACTAGGATGACAGGGGATGCAAAACAATAACAGTGCAATACTTTTTCATAACATGGTCACTACTGTCTAGTTTCTCTTGTTATATTCTTATTTTACTGTTATATTTGTATTCTCATTGTTGCTTTTTACTTTTATTCTATTGTAATATTTTTCTATTTTGTTCCCATTTATACACCCATTATTTACTTTTTACTTTTTAAATTTGATCTCAATTCTGTACACTGCTGCTGGAATTTTAATTTTCCTGAGGGAACTCTCCTGAAGGAATCAATAAAGTACTATCTATCTATCTATGACACTGAGCTTGGGGGAAGAGAGGAGAGGGAACTGGGGCGCGACACTCTTCAGACACTGGCAGGCTCACTGACGGTGGACCGGCCTGCTCAGAGGCCACAACGGTGATGTGACTCTTTAACTGTGCAGTACCAGCAGCCCTTCTATTAGTTGGGTGTGGAAGTGCGAGGTGTCTCCCTCATGGACTCGTCAACAGGAGTGAACAGCAAACTTCGACCCAACCCCTTATTTGTACACCCATCAGCTGTAATGCTGGAACGCCCCACCTCCCTACTATTAGTGAAATCAGAACATAAAATACCCCTACCTCTTGATAACACAGGGGTAATAAACTTATCCATCGTGATGCCAATAATGATATGTACTTGCGTTGTGTAATTATACCAGAAGAAACGGACTCTGGAAAAAAAAAAAGATGCGTTTTAGCACAAAAATAATGTACTACCGAAAGTTACCGACCCACTGAAAATAAAAGAGGGAGAGAAAAAAGAGAAAAAATAATAAATAAATCACTGTACCCAAACACACTGTTTTGAGATCCGACCACACAATAATCATCAACTGTAGATCAGGAAAGCAGCGCAGCATCCGCGGCGACGAGCATCAAGTAGATCTGAAGATCCGAAGGCTCACGGCACCAGTGCAACTGTTCTGGATCGGCACAATGATGAGACTTTTTCCAGTGTTCTCAGCTTTATTTATTTTCATCCCAACCTGCGGGCGACAATCAGACAATGTCGGTATCCCGTCTTTCTTTGGCTTACGCCCTCAGCCATGTGAAACTTTTCTGTCTGTGTTCATATACATCTTTAACAATTTACAATGAAAAAGACTGATACACACAGACTGTAAAATATTGAAATGTACATTCTAAGCGCCATTCTGTGGCAGAACAAAACATGCAACATTTGCTATAGTTAACACCTTGGAAAATAAAATAAAACCACAAACCTGCGGGCGACAATCAGACAATGTTGGTATCTTTCTTTGGCCTACGCCTAAACACACAGAATAACACTCGTTACCGATGCACGTAAACACACACACACACACACACACACACGCACGCACAGGCACACACACGCACGCACAGGCGCGCGCACGCACGCGCACGCACACATTGAACAAGTCTCATTAGCACACGCACGCACACACTGAACAAGTCTCATACAATAAAGAGCGGCCGATTGGCGTCAATGTTAGCAATGTTAGCGATGAAATGTTGCCTGGAATCTGAACTTAAAACTAAACTAGAGGACAACACAGGTAAACATATTCACATTCTTGGTACACATTCATTAATTAAAGACCTCATTTCTACCTAAATACAAACAAAAGGTCGGTGGGATCGTCTGACCGAGACTCACCCTCAGCCATGTGAAACTTTTCTGTGAGGGGAGAAGGGAGGGGCTCTGTCACGCCAAATTTCTTCCCCCTACAAAAACCTCCCCCCCCCCCATTTACTTCCGGGGTCATTTCCTCTTACGTCATTTCCTCTTACTTCCGTCATTTCCTTTTACGTCATTGACAGCGATCGATAGAATCCAAATCTCCTGAAAATGGTGGTGTCACTGAATGACATTTGTCTTTATCTTTCCCAGGGGACTTATGTCAAACACCAGCAGGCTTCGAAAAATTCCAGGCGGAGTGTTAGGGAAAATTTCAGGCGGAGTGTTAGGGCCGCTGCTGGGAACTTCTGTCTTCGTGGTAACGTGCAAAAAATATTAATTAATATATATTATACTGTTAAATGTCTGTACTTTAAATCAACATTGTTGTTGAAACCATTTCACTAATATTAATTAATATGTAATACTGTTAAATGTCTGTACTATAATTCAACATTATTGTTGAAACCATTTCACTACAATATTGTGTAAGCTGCTGTCCTGTGTCAAAGCCGAAGTGTTATCAATAGCTGTCAATGACAGAAGAGGAAATGACGTTAGTAAGAGGAAATTACGTAAGAGGAAATGACCCCGGAAGTAAATGGGGGGGGGGGGTTGTAGGGGGGAGAAATTTGGCGTGACAGCTCCACAACCCAGGAGGACTACAGGAACTCAGGAGGGACAAAAAGATATCAAACCGCCCTCTCATAGGAGAGCAGAAAAGAGAACTATTTGGAGATAAAATTCACAAACAAAATATAATAAATAACAAAGGTGTATTTTAACTCCTTTACACCAAACACAAAAAACACAAAAAGTAGTTTTTTACTCAATATGACAGTAATGTTCTTAGAATCCTGAAATAATGCGAAAAAAGCAATACAATGTATTTAAACATAACTCCTAAACAACACATGCAAAATGGCTAATGCCTGGAGACATGTATCTTTGTTAGTTTTACTAGAAAAAATTTATTTTGTAAAGTTACTGTCAACTCAATATGACAGTTTTTTAAACATAACTCCTAAACCACACATGCAAAATGGCTAATATTGCCTGAAGAAATGTATTTTGTGAGTTTTACTGGGGAAAAAAATATTTTGTGAGGTTTGCAAAAATAAAAAGTGTTTTTTTTTTTTTTTACTCAATATGACAGTAATGTTCTTAGAATCCCAAGATAATGCAAAAAAAGCAATAAAAAAGTACACAACTACTAAACCAAACATGTAAAATGTCTAAAAATGCCTGTAATATTGAATGTATGTGAGTTTTACTAGAATCAGTTGTTTTTGTAAGGTTTGCAAATCCAAAAATTAGGTATTACACATAATGACAGTATAACTCCCACACTCAATATGACAGTTATTTAAACATAACTCCTAAACCACACATGAAAAATGTCTAATAAATAGGGACGGCGTGGCGCAGTGGGAAAATGGCCGTGCGCGACCCGAGGGTCCCTGGTTCAATCCCCACCTAGTACCAACCTCGTCATGTCCGTTAAAACATGTATGTCCTGAGCAAGACACTTCACCCTTGCTCCTGATGGGTGCTGGTTAGCGCCTTGCATGGCAGCTCCCTCCATCAGTGTGTGAATGTGTGTGTGAATGGATAAATGTGGAAGTAGTGTCAAAGCGCTTTGAGTACCTTGAAGGTAGAAAAGCGCTATACAAGTACAACCCATTTATCATTTATCATTTAATAATGCGTGAAGAAATGTATTTTTGTGAGTTTTACTAGAAAAAATTTCTTTTTTTACTCAACAGTATAACTGCCACACTTAATATGACAGTTATTTAAACATAACTCCTAAACTACACATGAAAAATGGCTAATAATGCCTGAAATAATGCATTATTGTGAGTTTTACTCTAAACATATGCTTATTTAAGGCTTGCAAACAAAAAAAGTATTTTTTTCCTCAAAATGACGGTAATGTTCTTAAAATCCTGAGATATTGCGAAAAAAAACAATAAAAATATATTGCATCATAATTCCTAAACCAAACATGCAAAATGTCTAAAAATGCCTGTAATATTAAATCCATGTGAGTTTTACTAGAATCAGTTGTTTATGTAAGATTTTAAAATACAAAAATTGGGTTTTACTCACTGTGACAGTATACTGTCACACTCAATATGACAGTTATTAAACATAACTCCTAAACCACACATGGAAAATGGCTAATAATGCCTGAAATAATGCATCCTTGGGAGTTTTACTCGAAACATATGCTTTTTTGAATTTTGCAACACAAAAAGTAGTTTTTTACTCAATATGATAGTAATGTTCTTAGAATCCTGAGATAATGCGAAAAAAGCTATAAAAATGTATTAAAACAGAACTCATAAACAACACAAGCAAAATGGCTAATAATGCCTGGAGACATGTATCTTTTTTAGTTTTATTAGAAAAATTATCTTTTGTAAGGTTTGCAAAGACACAAGGTAGTTTTTTTTTCCAATATGACAACATAACTGTCATACAAAGTTAGGAAAGCTATATAAACATAACTCCAAAACCAAACATGCAATCTGTCTAAAAATGCCTGTATTGAATCGATGTGAGTTTTACCAGAATCAGATATTTTGGTAAGGTTTACAAATACAAAAATTTGGTTTTACTCATTATGACAGTATGTATACTGTCACACTCAATATGACAGTTATTTAAACATAACTCCTAAACCACTCATGCAAAATGGCTAATATTGCCTGGAGAAATGTATCTTTGTGAGTTTTACTGGAAAAAATATATTTGTTTGTAAGGTTTTCAAAGACACAAGTTAGTTTTGTTTTTTTACTTAATGACAGTACAACTGTCATACTATATATGAAAGTTATATAAAAAAAACTCCAAAACCAAATATGCATTATGTCTAAAAATGCCTGTAATGTTGTATCTATGTGAGTTTTACTAGAATCAGTTGTTTTTGTAAGGTTTGCAAATACAAAAAGTAGTTTTTTACTCAATATGACAGTAATGTTCTTAGAATCCTGAGATAATGCAAAAAAAGCAATACAAATGTATTCAAACACACCTCCTAAACCAAACATGCAAATGTCTAAAAATGCCTGTAATATTGAATCTATGTGAGTTTTACTCAAATCAGTTGTTTTTGTAAGGTTTGCAAATGCAAAAATGTGCTTTTACACTTAATGACAGTATAACTGCTACACTCAATATGACAGTTGTTCTGTTACAACTAAAAGTTGTAAACTCTTGTTGTTGAAATGTGTTGTGCTTAAATAAGCTTGTTATGTAATTAACATTATCACATGTGTATTTGTCGCCATCATGTGCTCATGGCAGTTACTACATCTTTGAGAAGTGTGTATTTTGAAACAAACTTTATTGACGGGAAGTTGCATAAGCCAAGCAGAGAAATCCCCGGTGCCAGCTTGACTTTATAGTGGTTATTTTCGAAGCAATACTGCATATATCTTTTGTTTAAGGTTGCATCGCCGGTATGTATCATAAGTTGAACTTTGAAACTTGGTTTTTGTCTAAAAAATTTCGAGCTATATTTATGAATTTTGATGTATGATCTTTGCCATGCTCATTAGCAATAATTTGTGATGTCATCTAAGATGGCGTCGTAGTACAAATTCACTTTGTTTACCTTCTCATGCCTTGTAAGGTAACATTACAGCATATATATGAATACATTTGCCTAGCATATGCATATATTGACTGTATTGTTTGTCTTTTTAGTTTCACCCTTTTGAATGTCAATAAACCTGCTGACAACGCTCATCGGTCTCCAGAGTCGTGACGTAAGAAAGGTGTTAAACAGCCCTTGCATCAGACATGCACCCCTAACGGCACAACAGTTATTTAAACATAACTCCTAAACCACACATTAAAAATGTCTAATAATGCGTGAAGAAATGTATCTTTGTGAGTTTTACTAGAAACATTTTCTTTTGTAAGGTTTGCAAAGACACAAGATAGTTTTTTTACTCAATATGACAGTATAACTGCCACACTCAATATGACAGATATTTAAACATAACTCCTAAACCACACATGAACAATGGCTAATAATGCATTCTTGTGAGTTTTACTCGAAACATGTTTTTTTAAGGCTTGCAAACATAAAAAGTAGTTGTTTTACTCAATATGACAGTAATGTTCTTAAAATCCTGAGATAATGCCAAAAAAACAATAAAAATGTATAATAGCATAATTCCTAAACTACCATCATGTCTTAAAATGCCTGTAATATAGTCTATTTGAGTTTTAATAGAATCAGTTGTTTTTTGTAAGGTTTGCAAATACAAAAATTAGGTTTTACTCATAATGACAGTATAAGCTTCACACTCAATACGACAGTTATTTAAACATAACTCCTAATCCACACATGAAAAACGGCTAATAATGCCTGAAATAATGCATCCTTGTGAGTTTTATTTCAAACATATGCTTTTTTAAGGCTTGCAAACACAAAAAGTAGTTTTTTACTCAAAATGACAGTAATGTTCTTAAAATCCTGAGATAATGCGAAAAAAGCAATAAAAATGTATTCCAACATAACTCCTAAACCAAACATGCAAAATGGCTAATAATGCCTGGACAAATGTATCTTTGTGAGTTTTACTGGAAAAAAAAATATTTTGTAAGGTTTGCAAAGACATAAGTTTGCTTTTTACTCGATATGACAGTATAACTGTCATACTTAATATGAAAGTTGTATAAACATAACTCCAAACCCAAAAATGAATTATCTGTAAAAGTGACTGTAATATTGTATCTATGTGAGTTTTACTAGAATCAGGCGTTTTGGTAAAGTTTACAAATACAAAAATTAGGTTTTATATGACAGTATAACTGCCACACTCAATATAACAGTTATTTAAACATAACTCCTAAACCACACATGCAAAATGGCTAATAATGCCTGGAGAAATGTATCGTTGTGAGTTTTACTGGAAAAAAATATTTTGTAAGGTGTGCAAAGATACAAGTTTGTTTTTTTACTCAATATGACAGTATAACCGTCATACTAAATATAAAAGTTATATAAACATAACTCCAAAACCAAACATGCAATCTGTCTAAAAATGCCTGTAATATTGAATCTATGTGAGTTTTACTAGAACCTACACAGCCACAGGTGACGCTGCGACAAAACCTGACTCCGAAGCACAGGAAATCAATAGTCTTCCGAGACTGCGATGCCGATGATGATGAAAGTTATGTAAACAAAGCTCCAAAACCAAACATACAATCTGTCTAAAAATGCCTGTAATATTGTATCTATGTGAGTTTTACTAGGATCAGGTATTTTGGTAAGGTTTACAAATACAAAAAATAGGTTTTGTCATGACTAGGACTTTGGTGTGGTTTGTTTTCCCATGGACTGGGCCAGCCTCAAGACAAAAAATAGAAACTTAAAAAATGGGGTATTTAAAGCAAAACTGAAGTATAAAAACAAACTGGGAACTGAATTCAGCAACATGAACACTAAGCAGGCCTTCCAGAAGGTGAAAACCCTGACAGGATGCCAACAGAAAACATCATGCACTGTCAGTGACCCAGAAACCCTCTCTAAAGACCTGAACACATTTTTTACCCGGTTTGATAAATTGGACTTCTCACCAGAGTGTCAGGACCTGCTGAGAGCCCTCCCACCACCAGACCCCGAGGAACTGGCCCCCTTCACAGAAGAGGAAGTACGGCACCAGCTGAGCCGCTGCAAACCAGGCAAGGCACCAGGGCCCGATGGCATTCCAGCCAGGGTGATCAGGGACTGTGCCATAGAGCTCTCCCCTATCCTACACTTACTCTTCTGTCAATGCTACTGGACTGCAACAATACCTACACTGTGGAAAACTGCAACCATCATCCCAGTACCGAAAAAATACAGACCCACAGAACTCAACCATTACCGCCCCATAACCCTCACATCCATAATTATGACGTGCCTGGAGAAACTGCTGCTTCACATCATCCTTCCAGTTGTCACCCCACACCTGGACCCTCTCCAATTTGCCTACAGGGCCAGGAGGGGCACAGAGGATGCTGTAGCCTGCCTGCTGCATCGGCTCCTCCAGCATCTGGACTCCCCAGGCAACTTTGCTCGGATCCTCTTTGTGGACTTCAGCTCCGCCTTCAACTCCCTACAGAAGCATCTATTGATCTGGAAACTACACCAGCTCAACATCCCCCCTCAGCTAATCCACCTCACCTACAACTTCCTCACCGACCGACTGCAAGCAGTAAGGGTGGGCTCAAACACATCCCCGATGCTTGCCATCAACACCGGGGTCCCACAGGGATGTGTGTTGAGCCCTTTCCTGTACACACTCTACACCAATGACTGCCATAGCATCTCACCCACCACAACATACTTAAAATACTCAGATGACACAGCCGTTCTTGCACTCCTCTTCAACAGTCAATCCATCCTGGACTATCATAACACACCTGGAGGGACAGGATCACAAACCAATCAGTTCTGGAGAGAGCACAGCTTCCTAGCATGTGCTGAGGCAGCGACGTCTCCGCTGGCTGGGCCATATCCGACGGATGGACGATGGGCGAATAACAAAGGACATCCTCTATGCTGAACTCACAACTGGCAAGAGGCAGATTAATAATAATGATAATAACTGGGATTTATATAGCGCTTTTCTAAGTACCCAAAGTCGCTTTACATGTAGCACCCATCAATCGTTCACACCTGGTGGTGGTAAGCTACTTTCATAGCCACAGCTGCCCTGGGGTAGACTGGCGGAAGCGTGGCTGCAATTTGCGCCAACGGCCCCTCCGACCACCACCTATCATTCATCATTCAATTCACCGGTGTGAGTGGCACCGGGGGCAAAGGGTGAAGTGTCCCGCCCAAGGACACAACGACAGCGATTTTTTTGGATGGTAAGAGGCGGGGAGCGAACCTGCAACCCTCAGGTTTCTGGCACGGTTGCTCTACCCACTACGCCATGCCGCCCCAGATTGGTCGTCCCCAGCTGCGTTACAAGGACGTCTGCAAACAAGACCTCAAGTATTTTGACATCAGCCCCGGCAGCTGGGAAGATGCAGCCCAGGACCACCTTCAGTGGCAGCAGGCACTCCGCAGCGGGCTGCTCAAGTCAGAAACCACCCTGGCCCAACACTATGAGGCTAAGAGGACAAAGAGAAAGAAACAGGGCTCTGCGACATCGGCAACATCTATGGGACCGGTCTGGATATGTGACATCTGCGGCTGGGAATGTCTCTCACGAATTGGCCTACACAACCACAGGAGATGCTGCGACAAGACTTGACTCCGAGGCACAGGAAATCAATGGTCTTCCGAGACTGCGATGCCGATGATGATGAAAGTTATATAAACATAACTCCAAAACCAAACATGCAATCTTTCTAAAAATGCCTGTAATATTGAATCTATGAGTTTTACTAGAATCAGGTGTTTTGGTAAGGTTTACAAATACAAAAATGAGGTTTTACTCATAATGACAGTGTAATTATCACACTCAATATGACAGTTATTTAAACATAACTCATAAACCACACATGCAAAATGTCTAATAATCCTTGAAAAAATGTATCTTTGTGAGTTTTACTATAAAAAATATATTTTGTAAGGTTTGCAAAGACACAAGTTAGGTTTTTTTACTCAATACAACAATATAACTGTCATACTATATATGAATGTTATATAAACATAACTCCAAAACCAAACATGCAATCTGTCTAAAAATGCCTGAAATATTGTATCTATGTGAGTTTTACTATAATCAGTTGTTTTTGTAAGGTTTGCAAATACAAAACATAGGTTTTACTCACTATGACATAATACTGTCACACTCAATATGACAGTTATTTAAACATAACTCCTAAACCACACATGCAAAATGTCAGGCTTGGTAAAAGCATAGGACTCAGATATAGAGTAGGGAAAACTTCGACGGGCTTTTATTTTGACAGCTTCCTTCACCTCCAGAGTCAAGGTAATACAATATCTGTTTACCAAAAAACTAGTCGGCGAAAAAGGTTCCAAAAACAACAACCGAAAATCACTCCGAAAGGAGGAAACCACAAAAACAAAGATGAACTATGATTGGCGCCGTATATGCTATAAAATGTATTAACACAAAAATGCTCCAACAGGAGGAAGAAACAATGGCTATGAAAAATTCTACACTTATCTAATCTAATAAAGTTGAACAAAACATGGCACTCAAAAATTTGAGGAAAGAATGAAAGAAAAACTGATAACTTACTCAAATCAGTTGTTTTTGTAAGGTTTGCAAATGCAAAAATGTGCTTTTACACTTAATGACAGTATAACTGCTACACTCAATATGACAGTTGTTCTGTTACAACTAAAAGTTGTAAACTCTTGTTGTTGAAATGTGTTGTGCTTAAATAAGCTTGTTATGTATTTAACATTATCACATGTGTATTTGTCGCCATCATGTGCTCATGGCAGTTACTACATCTTTGAGAAGTGTGTATTTTGAAACAAACTTTATTGACGGGAAGTTGCATAAGCCAAGCAGAGAAATCCCCGGTGCCAGCTTGACTTTATAGTGGTTATTTTCGAAGCAATACTGCATATATCTTTTGTTTAAGGTTGCATCGCCGGTATGTATCATAAGTTGAACTTTGAAACTTGGTTTTTGTCTAAAAAATTTCGAGCTATATTTATGAATTTTGATGTATGATCTTTGCCATGCTCATTAGCAATAATTTGCGATGTCATCTAAGATGGCGTCGTAGTACAAATTCACTTTGTTTACCTTCTCATGCCTTGTAAGGTAACATTACAGCATATATATGAATACATTTGCCTAGCATTTGCATATATTGACTGTATTGTTTGTCTTTTTAGTTTCACCCTTTTGAATGTCAATAAACCTGCTGACAACGCTCATCGGTCTCCAGAGTCGTGACGTAAGAAAGGTGTTAAACAGCCCTTGCATCAGACATGCACCCCTAACGGCACAACAGTTATTTAAACATAACTCCTAAACCACACATTAAAAATGTCTAATAATGCGTGAAGAAATGTATCTTTGTGAGTTTTACTAGAAACATTTTCTTTTGTAAGGTTTGCAAAGACACAAGATAGTTTTTTTTACTCAATATGACAGTATAACTGCCACACTCAATATGACAGATATTTAAACATAACTCCTAAACCACACATGAACAATGGCTAATAATGCATTCTTGTGAGTTTTACTCGAAACATGTTTTTTTAAGGCTTGCAAACACAAAAAGTAGTTGTTTTACTCAATATGACAGTAATGTTCTTAAAATCCTGAGATAATGCCAAAAAAACAATAAAAATGTATAATAGCATAATTCCTAAACTACCATCAGGGTGCATGTCTTAAAATGCCTGTAATATAGTCTATTTGAGTTTTAATAGAATCAGTTGTTTTTTGTAAGGTTTGCAAATACAAAAATTAGGTTTTACTCATAATGACAGTATAAGCTTCACACTCAATACGACAGTTATTTAAACATAACTCCTAATCCACACATGAAAAACGGCTAATAATGCCTGAAATAATGCATCCTTGTGAGTTTTATTTCAAACATATGCTTTTTTAAGGCTTGCAAACACAAAAAGTAGTTTTTTACTCAAAATGACAGTAATGTTCTTAAAATCCTGAGATAATGCGAAAAAAGCAATAAAAATGTATTCCAACATAACTCCTAAACCAAACATGCAAAATGGCTAATAATGCCTGGACAAATGTATCTTTGTGAGTTTTACTGGGAAAAAAAATATTTTGTAAGGTTTGCAAAGACATAAGTTTGCTTTTTACTCGATATGACAGTATAACTGTCATACTTAATATGAAAGTTGTATAAACATAACTCCAAACCCAAAAATGAATTATCTGTAAAAGTGACTGTAATATTGTATCTATGTGAGTTTTACTAGAATCAGGCGTTTTGGTAAAGTTTACAAATACAAAAATTAGGTTTTATATGACAGTATAACTGCCACACTCAATATAACAGTTATTTAAACATAACTCCTAAACCACACATGCAAAATGGCTAATAATGCCTGGAGAAATGTATCGTTGTGAGTTTTACTGGAAAAAAATATTTTGTAAGGTGTGCAAAGATACAAGTTTGTTTTTTTACTCAATATGACAGTATAACCGTCATACTAAATATAAAAGTTATATAAACATAACTCCAAAACCAAACATGCAATCTGTCTAAAAATGCCTGTAATATTGAATCTATGTGAGTTTTACTAGAACCTACACAGCCACAGGTGACGCTGCGACAAAACCTGACTCCGAAGCACAGGAAATCAATAGTCTTCCGAGACTGCGATGCCGATGATGATGAAAGTTATGTAAACAAAGCTCCAAAACCAAACATACAATCTGTCTAAAAATGCCTGTAATATTGTATCTATGTGAGTTTTACTAGGATCAGGTATTTTGGTAAGGTTTACAAATACAAAAAATAGGTTTTGTCATGACTAGGACTTTGGTGTGGTTTGTTTTCCCATGGACTGGGCCAGCCTCAAGACAAAAAATAGAAACTTAAAAAATGGGGTATTTAAAGCAAAACTGAAGTATAAAAACAAACTGGGAACTGAATTCAGCAACATGAACACTAAGCAGGCCTTCCAGAAGGTGAAAACCCTGACAGGATGCCAACAGAAAACATCATGCACTGTCAGTGACCCAGAAACCCTCTCTAAAGACCTGAACACATTTTTTACCCGGTTTGATAAATTGGACTTCTCACCAGAGTGTCAGGACCTGCTGAGAGCCCTCCCACCACCAGACCCCGAGGAACTGGCCCCCTTCACAGAAGAGGAAGTACGGCACCAGCTGAGCCGCTGCAAACCAGGCAAGGCACCAGGGCCCGATGGCATTCCAGCCAGGGTGATCAGGGACTGTGCCATAGAGCTCTCCCCTATCCTACACTTACTCTTCTGTCAATGCTACTGGACTGCAACAATACCTACACTGTGGAAAACTGCAACCATCATCCCAGTACCGAAAAAATACAGACCCACAGAACTCAACCATTACCGCCCCATAGCCCTCACATCCATAATTATGACGTGCCTGGAGAAACTGCTGCTTCACATCATCCTTCCAGTTGTCACCCCACACCTGGACCCTCTCCAATTTGCCTACAGGGCCAGGAGGGGCACAGAGGATGCTGTAGCCTGCCTGCTGCATCGGCTCCTCCAGCATCTGGACTCCCCAGGCAACTTTGCTCGGATCCTCTTTGTGGACTTCAGCTCCGCCTTCAACTCCCTACAGAAGCATCTATTGATCTGGAAACTACACCAGCTCAACATCCCCCCTCAGCTAATCCACCTCACCTACAACTTCCTCACCGACCGACTGCAAGCAGTAAGGGTGGGCTCAAACACATCCCCGATGCTTGCCATCAACACCGGGGTCCCACAGGGATGTGTGTTGAGCCCTTTCCTGTACACACTCTACACCAATGACTGCCATAGCATCTCACCCACCACAACATACTTAAAATACTCAGATGACACAGCCGTTCTTGCACTCCTCTTCAACAGTCAATCCATCCTGGACTATCATAACACACCTGGAGGGACAGGATCACAAACCAATCAGTTCTGGAGAGAGCACAGCTTCCTAGCATGTGCTGAGGCAGCGACGTCTCCGCTGGCTGGGCCATATCCGACGGATGGACGATGGGCGAATAACAAAGGACATCCTCTATGCTGAACTCACAACTGGCAAGAGGCAGATTAATAATAATGATAATAACTGGGATTTATATAGCGCTTTTCTAAGTACCCAAAGTCGCTTTACATGTAGCACCCATCAATCGTTCACACCTGGTGGTGGTAAGCTACTTTCATAGCCACAGCTGCCCTGGGGTAGACTGGCGGAAGCGTGGCTGCAATTTGCGCCAACGGCCCCTCCGACCACCACCTATCATTCATCATTCAATTCACCGGTGTGAGTGGCACCGGGGGCAAAGGGTGAAGTGTCCCGCCCAAGGACACAACGACAGCGATTTTTTTGGATGGTAAGAGGCGGGGAGCGAACCTGCAACCCTCAGGTTTCTGGCACGGTTGCTCTACCCACTACGCCATGCCGCCCCAGATTGGTCGTCCCCAGCTGCGTTACAAGGACGTCTGCAAACAAGACCTCAAGTATTTTGACATCAGCCCCGGCAGCTGGGAAGATGCAGCCCAGGACCACCTTCAGTGGCAGCAGGCACTCCGCAGCGGGCTGCTCAAGTCAGAAACCACCCTGGCCCAACACTATGAGGCTAAGAGGACAAAGAGAAAGAAACAGGGCTCTGCGACATCGGCAACATCTATGGGACCGGTCTGGATATGTGACATCTGCGGCTGGGAATGTCTCTCACGAATTGGCCTACACAACCACAGGAGACGCTGCGACAAGACTTGACTCCGAGGCACAGGAAATCAATGGTCTTCCGAGACTGCGATGCCGATGATGATGAAAGTTATATAAACATAACTCCAAAACCAAACATGCAATCTTTCTAAAAATGCCTGTAATATTGAATCTATGAGTTTTACTAGAATCAGGTGTTTTGGTAAGGTTTACAAATACAAAAATGAGGTTTTACTCATAATGACAGTGTAATTATCACACTCAATATGACAGTTATTTAAACATAACTCATAAACCACACATGCAAAATGTCTAATAATCCTTGAAAAAATGTATCTTTGTGAGTTTTACTATAAAAAATATATTTTGTAAGGTTTGCAAAGACACAAGTTAGGTTTTTTTACTCAATACAACAATATAACTGTCATACTATATATGAATGTTGTATAAACATAACTCCAAAACCAAACATGCAATCTGTCTAAAAATGCCTGAAATATTGTATCTATGTGAGTTTTACTATAATCAGTTGTTTTTGTAAGGTTTGCAAATACAAAACATAGGTTTTACTCACTATGACATAATACTGTCACACTCAATATGACAGTTATTTAAACATAACTCCTAAACCACACATGCAAAATGTCAGGCTTGGTAAAAGCATAGGACTCAGATATAGAGTAGGGAAAACTTCGACGGGCTTTTATTTTGACAGCTTCCTTCACCTCCAGAGTCAAGGTAATACAATATCTGTTTACCAAAAAACTAGTCGGCGAAAAAGGTTCCAAAAACAACAACCGAAAATCACTCCGAAAGGAGGAAACCACAAAAACAAAGATGAACTATGATTGGCGCCGTATATGCTATAAAATGTATTAACACAAAAATGCTCCAACAGGAGGAAGAAACAATGGCTATGAAAAATTCTACACTTATCTAATCTAATAAAGTTGAACAAAACATGGCACTCAAAAATTTGAGGAAAGAATGAAAGAAAAACTGATAACTCACCACTTCGGCTGAATTAACTAAATAAAAAAAAATCACTCTGCTGAGGAGGAAAAAAGGAAAACTCAAAATAGCATGAAGGAATTAGGATCAAGGAATGTAAACACAAGAAGAGGCAAGGCAAGGCATAGACATGGACATGGACACTAGAGAGGCACGAATACATGAGACAATCTGACACAGAACAAGGGGAGGCGTGGGCTTATAAAACACATGAGGGTAATGGGAAACAGGTGGAAACAATCAGGGGTCAGGGATGACGTCAGACTGATGACACAAAAGAAAGGGCAAGTGATCTGACACAAAAGGAGTTACTTTTGAAAGTAAAACATGCAATACACAAGACAGAAGAAACCAAGACGAGACATCCCTCACTGCGGTGTGACACAAAAAGGCTAATAATGCCTGGAGAAATGTATCTTTGTGAGTTTTACTAGAAAAAATATCGTTTGTAAGGTTTGCAAAGACACAAGTTAGTTTGTTTTACTCAATATGACAGTATAACTGTCATACTAAATATACAAGTTATAATTAACATAACTCCAAAACCAAGCATGCAATCTGTCTAAAAATGCCTGTAATACTGTATCTATGTGAGTTTTACTAGAATCAGGGGTTTTGGAAAGGTTTGCAAATACAAAAATTTGGTTGTACTCAATATGATAGTTATTTAAACATAACTCCTAAACCACACATGAAAAATGGCTAATAATACCTGAACTAATGCATCCTTGTGAATTTTACTCAAAACATATGCTTTTTTACGGCAAGTAAACAAAAAAGTACTTTTTTACTCAATATGACAGTAATGTTCTTAGAATCCTGAGATAATGCGAAAAAAGCAATACAAATGTATTCAAACGTAACTCCTAAAGCATGGGTGTCAAACTCTGGCCCACGGGCCAAATTTGGCCCGCCGTGTAATTTCACTTGGCCTGTGAAAATTAACACTAGAGCTGGCCCGCCGTTCATATGCAGAGGCGGTGCCGCGGTACACCGCTAATTCTCATACTTGCCAACCCTCCCGGGAGACTCCCAAATTTCAGTGCCCCTCCTGAGAACTGTAACGTCCCCTTTTCGTCCAGTCCAACAAGTGCTGGCTCAGTTACATAATATGTGCAGCTTTAGCATGCACACAGAAGTGAATGCAATGCATACTTGATCTTCAGTGATACAGGTTACACTGACGGTGCCAGTATAAAAAAACATTAACATTGTTAGAAATATACGACACACTGCGAACCCACACCAAACAAGAATGACAAACACATTTTGGGAGAACATCCACACAGTAACACAACATAAACACAACAGAACAAATACCCAGAACCCTTTGCTGCACAAACTCTTACGGGACGCTAAAAGGTGTGTGTGTGTGTGTGTGTGTGTGTGTGTGGTGGGGGTGGGGGGGCCGTGCGGGGGTGTATATTGTAGCGTCCAGGTGTTGTGCCGGATAATGCACCCCCGGTGTAGAATGCACCCCCTGACGGGAGTGTTATATCAACTAAAGCCCACACTTAAAGTTTCCACGTGCAAGATTGAATCTATTTAAAAAAGTTATTTAATAAGAAGCCAAAAGTGCAAAAACAATAATGTTCGTGTTGGAGGAGTTGTGAATGAATGAAATATGAAATCCGTGCTGCAGTCTGCAGGTGTACCTAATGTTGTGGCCCAGCAGCGACTGCAGCACAGATTTTATATTTCATTCATTCTCAACTCCTCCAACACGAACATTATTGTTTTTGCGCTTTTGGCTTCTTATTAAATAACTTTATTAAATAGATTCAATCTTGCACGTGGAAACTTTAAGTGTGGGCTTTAGTTGATATAACACTCCCGTCAGGGGGCGCATTCTACGCCGGGGGTGAATTATCCGGCACAACACCTAGTGCTGCAAAGGGTTCTGGGTATTTGTTCTGTCGTGTTTATGTTGTGTTACTGTGCGGATGTTCTCCCAAAATGTGTTTGTCATTCTTGTTTGGTGTGGATTCATAGTGTGGCGTATATTTCTATCTATGTTAAAGTTGCTTATAGGGTCACTCTCAGTGTAAACTGTATCGCTGTTGATGAAGTATGCGTTGCATTTACATGAGTGTGCGTACAGGAGCTGCTCATATCTTGGGACTAGGCGGGCACGCTGTTAGAAAGGATGAAAAGCGGACGTGACGTCAGCTCGTAGAGGACGTTAAAAGCAGTGCCTGTAAGGCACGCCCCCAAGACTGTGGAATACGGGAAATAATGACTGATGAACAGTGTTGGGACTAACGCGTTACTAAGTAACGCGTTACTGTAACGCCGTTAGTTTCGGCGGTAACTAGTAATCTAACGCGTTATTTTTTATATTCAGTAACTCAGTTACTGTTACTACATGATGCGTTTCTGCGTTATTTTTACGTTACTTTTTATGTAGTATCGGCTAGAAACAGAAGATCTGAGTGTGTTTTATTGCAGCGCTGAATGTTTCTGTGTCACAGAGCACGCTCTGTGTGTGTGTGTGGGGGGGGGGGGGGAGGAGGGGTGTGTCTGTGTTTACGAACATTACATCATGGCGGAGCTGAAGACGAGTTTTTTTGCATGGAAATTTTCTCACTATTTTTCTTTTATCGAGAACAAAGAAAAGAACATTTTAGTGAAATGTAAGTTATGCTTTGGATCAAAGATCCTATTTACGTCCCAAAACAGCAATTCTAATCTGCTGAAACACCTCGAAAAGCAACATGCTTCCACGAAGCTAGTAAAAAGAGAGAGAGACTCCGATGCCACTTCACCTCCACCACCACCAGCACGTAAGCAACAGCGGCTGGATTTTAACACAACGACTGCTAGTCAGGACAATATTGACAGAGCCATTGCAGCATATGTGGTAGAGGACAAGCAGGCAATTTCTACGGCGGAGTCACCCGCTTTCAGGCATCTCATTAGCATGATACCCGGCGCCAAACGGCAAATGGCACGAAAAACTTTTTCAAAATACCTGGACAGTGAGTACATTAAAATGGAAAGCGAGCTAAAGAGAACGTTTGAGGGGCTGGACTACATATCGACTACCGCAGACATTTGGTCTGCCCATAACAGAAGCTTTATTGGGATAACATCTCACTGGATAAACCCCACCACTCTACAACGCCAGAAAGCTGCGTTAGCCTGTAAAAGGATAAAGGGAAGGCACACGTACGATATAATTGCTAGTGAGATTGACCACATTCACTCTTTGTATGGAGTGTCAACAAAAGTTACCTCCACAATTACAGATAACGGCTCCAACTTTGTGAAAGCCTTTGCCATGTATCAACCGGAATCACTCCCCGACGATGATGATGATAATGATGATGAAGAGGTTATCTTCACTGACGTTGCAGAGGTTCTCAACACCGCCACAGAGGAAGGGATTGTTTTACCTCCGCACCAGAGATGTGCTTCACACACACTCAACTTAATTTCATGCAATGATGTAGACAAGTGGCTCCTTTCAAATCTTGGGACTAAAGCATTGTACAGAAACTCTGTGGCTAAATGCACAGCACTGTGGAACAAGACAAGCAGGTCCACATTGGCAGCAGAGGAAGTGAGCGAAGTGTTTAATAAAAAGCTGATTGTTCCATGCACTACAAGATGGAATTCATTTTACGATGCTGTGGCCAGAATTGTTGAAATACCTATGACTGACTTGAGTGCCACATCTGATCGATTACAGCTCAAATGTATCAGTGACAGGGAACTTCATTTTCTGAAGGAATATTGTGCCATAATGAAGCTACTCACAGTTGCTCTGGACATCCTACAAGGAGAGGAGAACTGTTACTTTGGCACCCTTTTGCCCACTCTAGAAACATTACTGTCAAAGACCCTGGAGGTGAAAGACAGTCTGACTGTGGCAACTGGCCTACCTGAAGCCATAGTTAAGGTAAGAAATATTCATCAACACTTTTGTAATTAACTGGTTTTTCCCTCTTCATTGTACAGTAGTGGACACCACTCATTATTTTAACTATAGAGTAGATTTCATTAATATTGTTAGCTGAGAGAGAGCACTAATATAATAAATAGCCAAAGAAAATGGTTGACATTTGAAAAAAAGTTATTTTCATTGCTTTAAGGGACAACATAAGTCATGAGCATATTGATAAACTGTACTGCAGGGTGCAACATAAATAAATAGCAATACTTTTTTGGCTAAATACAGTTTCATAACTATAGTTCAAAATTGCCTGGTGGTGTGTAGCTTTCATTGACATGTATGCAAATAAAATAAATAAAAGGCAATCTCACTTATGTCAGACTTATGTCTGTGTCACTGTGTGTATGTTTCCAGGCTATCAAAGGACGATTTGCAGCCGTCTTGGAAAGCAACGATGCAATGCTGGCAGCCGTCACACTTCCCAAGTTCAAGTTGCGTTGGGTGAGAGACCAGAGGAAGAAAGAGATGCTCAAGGGAATCCTTGTAGCAGAGTGTCACAAGTTTGTCCCTGAGCAGCAACCAGCCAGGAATCCTTTGTCTCCTAAAACTCCACCAGACTCAGGCTCCTTGAAAGACAAAGAGCAGGACTTCTTTTCCTTTGAGGATGATGATGAAAGCTTTGCCACTGTGGAAACTGAGGTAATGGCCTACTTGAAAACAGCCGAAACAGGCATGGAGATTCTCAAACAATTTCCCACAATTAAGGAAATTTGTCTGAAGCAAAATGCAGGTACCCCATCCAGTGCACCCGTTGAGAGACTTTTCAGTCTGGGAAGACTGGTACTGTCTCCCAAGAGAAACAGACTCACTGACCAAAAGTTTGAGAAGCTGCTTCTCATGAGGTACAACCACTGGTTCAAGGTTAATCATCCACTCAAACACTAATCAGGTCTTTGCCAATAAGCACTTTTTGTTGATATGTACTTAACACTTCTGTTATATTCCACAACATTTATGTTATGGTTGCTGCTTGGACTTCATAGTTTAGCTAAAGGAAAAACATTGACTTTAAAAAAAATAAATATAACTAACCCTAACCCTTATTTTGATGGAATATACACAACAGCAATTGTCTACCTCATACGTATTTGGTGCTGAAAGCATTTTAAGTTTTGCACTTTGATTCTGAATAATATAATCAGTTTGCATTTATGGTTGTCTAAAGGCCTACCAGCAGTTATTTGGTGCTGAGTGAAAGAATGGCAATGTTTCCAACTTGAATGATATAATATATTCAGTTATGTATTTGTTTGAATTGTTTCATAATGCCTTGAGGAAAATATGATCATTTATTTTGTGTTTATGTTGCTTGCTAGATTTGATATATGAAGGAACAGTAGTTATGGTGCTTGTACTGAAGACCAGAGCTCTCTATGCATTTCCCCAGTTTAGTGTAGGGATAAGGAAAGATAGATCCTCCTTGTCCCGCCCCACCAGGATCCCTGTTCAAGTTTGTTAACTTGATATTCTATAAGTTTAGAGTGATGTCATAATCAAACACTCGAGAAGTCTAGAATGAAAGTGCAACAGTATATAATTGAATTCACATGATTTTATTTCAGAACGTTGTGTATGTCATGTGTGCCTTCCTTGGGTGAAGCCAGGTTTACAGCTATGTTGTGACATTTTGTTATTATGCTGTTTGTTACGTGTGTATGTTATCCATCCATTTTCTACTGCTTTGTCGCAGCTATTTCAAATAGTTTTGTCAATTTGTTCTGGCCTGAAATAAATTGGCCCTTTGAAAGATATCTTTGTCTTTGTGTGTTGTATGTAGAGCACATTGCTTAGCAGAGTTCAGTGATGCAAATGCATGTCAAGTTGATCAACATATTGTATTATTCTCCACTGCAATAACAGTACTGAAATGAAGGCTAAAAGGGCATTAATGGGAGCCTAAAAAAAAGAAGAAAAAAAAGAAGTAACTAAATAGTTACTTTTCACAGTAACGCATTACCTTTTGGTGTAAGTAACTGAGTTAGTAACTGAGTTACTTTTGAAATAAAGTAACTAGTAATTGTAACTAGTTACTGGTTTTCAGTAACTAACCCAACACTGCTGATGAACACCTTTGTTCGATAATGAGGGTTGCTTCAGCTCAAAGCCCGAGCCCCGACATTAATGAACTAGCATTCAAGAAAATATGTCAGGTATCTGGCTTGGGCACATCAGATTAGATCAGTGTTTTGCAAACTGAGCAGTTTAAAGTCCTGAATGGTTGGTTTATTCATTATTTTGTTTTGAAATTTATTAGCCTGTGGAAAAAGTTAATATAGATATTTACCTCAGAACACTGCAAATAGAAAAGAGACATTTGATTAGTATTTAAATTGTATTTGATATGCCATTGATATTTTTGAATTATTATTATTATTATTTGAAACTCGATTTTGCATGTCACTATAAAGTTATATAAACCTTGCTTGTTCAATATTTAATGCAAAACTTGTTTGGGTCCCTATCAAAAGATTAATTTGTTCAACCTTGGCCCGCGGCTTTGTTCAGTTTAAAATTTTGGCCCACTCTGTATTTGAGTTTGACACCCCTGTCCTAAAGCAAACATGCAAAATGTCTAATAATGCCTGAAGAAATGTATTTATGTGATTTTTAATAGAATCAGGTGTTTCTGTAAGGTTTGCAAATTAAAAAATGTGTTTTTACTCAATATGACAGTATAACGGTCACACTCAATATGACAGTTATTTAAACATAACTCCTAAACCATACATATAATGTTCTTAGAATCCTGAGATAATTCGAAAAAAGCAATACAAATGTATTCAAACATAACTTTAAAAACAAACATGCAAAATGTCTAATAACGCCTTGAAAAATGTGTATTTTTGAGTTGTAATTAAAAAATTTACTTTTGCGAGGTTTTTGAAGACATAATTTTTTTTTTTTTACTCAATATGACAGTATAACTGTCATACTAAATATTAAAGTTACATAAACATAACTCCAAAACCAAACATGAAATTTGTCTAATAATGCCTAGAATAATGTATATTTGTGAGTTTTACCCTGAAAACATATCTTTTGTAAGGTTTGCAAAGACACAAATTAGTTTTTAACTCAATATGACAGCATATTTCTCATACTAAATAGGAAAGTTATATCGACATTGTGGAGAGGGGCGTGGTTCACGCGTTCCCTGCGGGCGGGGTGTGTGCAGGGGCCGGCCATGAAGCGGCAGACAGGTGAGTGGATATCTCAGCTGGAACGAGTTATCTAATCACCTGTTCCTTTTATTAGCAGCGTCGGAGACCATGAGGGGGTGGTGTGGGCTGGAGACGACGAGAGCGACACCACGAGAAAGACGCTCAAAAGCGGAAAGAGACTTTGGGAGAAGTAAAATAAAACAATTGTAAACGCTGCATCGGATGGTTGTGCCAGTTCCTGTGGTCCCAGACGAACCCGAATCTAAGCCTTGCTACAGTGGCGCCCAACAGGAAAGCGGACCAGGAAGAGGATGTCGGCACCAACCCCTTTGGAGGCGCTGGGCCAAGTTCTGGCCGAGGTGTCAGCGGCGAGCAGACAGCAGACCCAAGTGCTGCGAGTGCTGATGAACAGAGCAGAAGCAGCGGGAGGGATGTCCTCCATGAAGCGCATGGTGGAGGGGGAGGACCCCCAGGCATTCCTGGACGTCTTCGAGGCCACGGCGACATCGTGCAAGTGGCCGGAGGAGGAATGGGGCGCGAAGCTGCTGCCGCTCCTGGTGGGGGAGGCGCAGCGGGCGGCGCTGAGTCTCCCGGCGACCGCCCGCATGCAGTACGCCGATCTACGCCACGCCATCCTGGACCGGGTCGGCAGCAGCCCCGAAGACCACCGCCGAAAGTTCCGGGCCATGAAGTTGGGGGCAGAGGACCGGCCCTTCGTGTTGGCATACCGGATGAGGGACGCGGCAACCCGGTGGCTCCAGCCCAATGGGCTGGACCCAAAGATGTTGGAGTCCATCATCCTAGAACAATTTATTGATGCCCTCCCGGCCAGGACCTCAGCATGGGTGCGGTACCACAGCTCCCCAGATGTAAAAACAGCGGTGAAACTGGCGGAGGAGCACCTGGCGGTCCAGCGGGAGGCGACCCCAAAGACAGCCGAAAGGCCCACCCCAGCACCCCGCCGACGACTCGCCCCGCTATGGGGGGGGGTGGAGGAGACGTCCCAGGAGCAGCGACCACGCACGGCCGAGCCACCCGGAGCCAACAAGCAGGTCCCCCACGCGGGCAGCCAACAAAAAATCGCACCCACACGCACCCACATATACACAGCAAGGGGGGGGACACGGGGCTATAATATCTCCTCTGTTGGTGCATTTCAGGGTATTGGCGCTGCGGAGAGGGGGCTTCCCTCGCAGATGGCGCCTCAAACACCAGGGCCGGTGTGCTGGAGGTGCGGACGGCCCGGTCACGTGCGCCGGGAGTGCTCCATGATGGAGGTGGGGCAGGTGATGCGGGTTGTCGGGCCTCCAGCACCCGCCCCCGATCTGGGGGAGACGTACTGCGTCCCGATAAGGGTACAAGGGAGTACATACCGGGCGATGGTGGATTCGGGCTGTAAACAGTCCATGATCCACCAAAATCTGGTTCGACCCGGGGTATTGAGGCATGCAACACGGGTGAAAATTAGGTGTATTCATGGGGATGTGCACGAGTACCCTATTGTGCCAGTGGAAATTTTACATAAAGATCAAAAGCATAAAGTCAAGGTTGCCGTAAGCGCGCAACTTACGCACCCCGTAATTCTAGGGACGAATTGGCCGGGATTTAACCAGTTGGTGACGCAATGTGTGGGGGTGCGTTCACGGACAGTAGGCGAGGGGAGTATCCGCGCAGTTCTCAGCGGCGACGCGGCTTCATCCGGTACTGCCGAGCGGGAACCGGGGGGGGCTTCGCGGGAGGCCCCCCCGGCCCCCCGGTGGCATCCTACTGAGGATTTTCCCCTCGAGCAGTCCCGTGATGAGACCTTGCGCGAGGCCTGGGACCAGGTGGATTATATTGACGGTCAGCTGGTGCGCCCGGGGAAAGCGCGGGTATTCCCCCATTTTTCAATTATTCGGGACAGATTGTACCGAGTGGGCCGTGACACTCAAACCGGGGAGGAACACATCCAGTTGTTGGTGCCAAAACGCCACCGGGAAATGGTTTTCCAGGCGGCGCATTTTAATCCCATGTCTGGCCATTTAGGGTATGATAAAACACTTAATCGGGTCATGGTCCGATTCTATTGGCCAGTCCTCCGGGCAGACGTGCGCCGTTGGTGCGCTGCCTGCCCAGACTGCCAGCTGGTGAACCCAGCGGCCACCCCAAAGGCGCCCTTGCGCCCATTACCGCTCATGGAGGTCCCGTTCGAGAGAATTGGGATGGACCTCATCGGACCATTTCACCCGAGCACACGGGGATACCGCTTTGTGTTAGTCCTGGTGGATTACGCAACGCGCTATCCCAAAGTATGCCCTTGCGCTCTATCTCTGCCAAGAGTGTTGCGCAAGCGCTGTTTCAGGTCATCTCCCGAGTTGGAATCCCGAAAGAGATTCTGACTGACCAAGGCACGTCCTTTATGTCGCGCACGATAAAGGAACTTTACGGGTTATTGAGAATTAAAGCGATCCGCACCAGCGTATATCATCCGCAAACAGATGGGCTGGTGGAGAGATTAAATAAAACGCTGAAAACCATGATCCGTAAATTTATGCACGAGGACAAACAGAATTGGGATAAATGGTTGGACCCCCTAATGTTTGCGATGCGCGAGGTACCCCAGGCCTCAGTTGGTTTTGCACCGTTTGAGTTATTGTACGGCCGAAGGCCTCGCGGAGTGCTGGACGTTATTAAGGAAAGCTGGGAGGAGGGTCCGAGCTCCAGCAAAAATGAAATTCAGTACGTCATGGACATGCGAGCAAAACTCCACAAGGTGGGGCACTTGTCACGTGAGAATTTGCTCCGTGCCCAAGAGCGTCAGCGGCGCACGTATAACAGGGGGACCCAACTACGCAAATTCACACCGGGAGAAAAAGTACTTGTATTGCTTCCAACCTCAAACTCCAAATTACTTGCAAAGTGGCAGGGACCCTTTGAGGTCGCACGGCAAGTGGGTGATGTCGATTATGAGGTTCGGCGCTCGGACCGACGCGGAGACACTCAGATTTACCATCTGAACCTGCTGAAGGCGTGGAAGGAGGCGGAGCCTGTTTCCATGGTGACAGTAGTGAGGGAGGAGGAGGAGTTGGGGCCGGAGATCCCGCGCTCTGGCCCGGCCCCTCGGCTGACCTGTGATGACCAGCTCACATTGGCGCAGAGAGCGGAGGTTGCTGAGTTACAGCAGCGCTACTCTGATGTGTTCTCCTCGCGGCCCGGTCGCACGAATCTCATCCGACATCATATTGAGACCAGCCCGGGGGTTACTGTGCGGCCTCGGCCATATCGGCTTCCCGAACACAAGCGCAAAGTGGTTCGGGAGGAATTAAAAACCATGCTTGAGTTGGGGGTGATAGAAGAATCCCACAGCGCGTAGTGCAGTCCCATTGTTCTGGTTGGGAAGAAGGATGGGACTGTGCGGTTCTGTGTGGATTACCGCAGGGTGAATGAACAATCACGGTTTGACGCGTACCCAATGCCTCGGGTCGACGAGCTCCTAGATCGGCTGGGCACTGCTCGTTTTTTTACGACGCTGGATTTGACCAAGGGCTACTGGCAGATTCCCTTGTCACCAGAGTCCCGAGAAAAAACGGCTTTCTCCACTCCGGAAGGTTTGTACCAATTTGTGACACTTCCGTTTGGCTTGTTCGGTGCGCCCGCCACGTTCCAGCGTCTCATGGACCGCGTGCTGCGCCCCCACGCTGCATACGCGGCTGCCTACCTGGATGATGTCATCATCCAGAGTGGCAGCTGGGAAGAACACATGCGGCGGGTGGGGGCGGTGCTCGAGTCCCTGAGGCGGGCGAAGTGCGCAGTTGGCCGGAGGGAGGTACAGTATCTGGGGTACCACTTGGGAGGGGGACAGGTGCGGCCCCAGGTAGACAAAACAGCGGCAATCGCGGCCTGTCCATCCCCCAAGACAAAAAAAGAGGTGAGACAGTTTTTGGGACTGGCGGGCTATTACCGGCGGTTCATTCCCCGGTTCGCGGACTTAACCGGCCCACTGACTGACCTCACCCGAAAGGGTGCTCCAGAACTGGTCCAGTGGACGGAGCAGTGCCAGCGGGGGTTTGAGAAGGTAAAAACAGCACTCTGCGAGGAGCCGGTGCTGCACATGCCTAACTTTGACATCCCTTTCTGTCTGCAGGCGGACGCGTCGGGCCGGGGGCTGGGGGCGGTGCTGTCCCAGCGGGTGGGGGACGTCGACCGCCCCGTGCTGTACATCAGCCGTAAACTCTCGGACCGGGAGGCAAGGTACAGCACAGTGGAGAGGGAGTGCCTTGCCATCCGGTGGGCGGTCGGGGCCCTCCGCTACTACCTGTTGGGGCGTGCCTTCAGTCTCTGCTCGGACCACAAACCGCTCCAGTGGCTCCACCGCATGAAAGACGCCAACGCGCGGATCACCCGGTGGTATCTGGCATTACAGCCCTACAACTTCCGGGTGGTCCACAGGCCGGGTGCGCAGATGGCCGTGGCCGACTTCCTCTCTCGCCCCGCTATGGGGGGGTGTGGGGGGGTGTGGGCGGGGCCGGACGGCTGCCCGGCCTGAGTCTAGCGGTGGAGGCATGTGGAGAGGGGCGTGGTTCACGCGTTCCCTGCGGGCGGGGTGTGTGCAGGGGCCGGCCATGAAGCGGCAGACAGGTGAGTGGATATCTCAGCTGGAACGAGTTATCTAATCACCTGTTCCTTTTATTAGCAGCGTCGGAGACCATGAGGGGGTGGTATGGGCTGGAGACGACGAGAGCGACACCACGAGAGAGACGCTGAAAAGCGGAAAGAGACTTTGGGAGAAGTCAAATAAAACAATTGTAAACGCTGCATCGGATGGTTGTGCCAGTTCCTGTGGTCCCAGACGAACCCGAATCTAAGCCTTGCTACAGACATTATTCCAAAACGAAACATGCAATATGTCTAAAAAAGACTGAAATAATGTATCTTTGTGAGTTTTAAAAGAAACATAAGAATTTGTAAGGATTGCAAATACAAAATTTGTTTTTTTTACTCAATATGACAGTAATGTTCTTAGAATCTTGAGATAATTCGAAAAAAGCATAAAAAATGTATTCAAACATAACCTTAAAAACAAACATGCAAAATGTCTAACGCCTTGAAAAATGTGTATTTTTGAGTTTTATTTAAAAAAAAGATATTTTGTAAGGTTTGTAAAGCATAATTTTTAATTTTTTACTCAATATGACAGTATAACTGTCATACTAAATATTAAAGTTACATAAACATAACTCCAAAACCAAACAAGAAATGTGTCTAATAATGCCTAGAATAATGTATATTTGTGAGTTTTACTAGAAAAAATATCTTTTGTAATGTTTGAAAAGACACAAATTAGTTTTTAACTCAATATTACAGTATATTTGTCATACTAAATATGAAAGTTATATCGACATATTTCCAAAACCAAACATGCAATATATCTAAAAATGCCTGAAATAATGTATCTGTGAGTTTTAATAGAATCAGGTGTTGTTTGTAAGGTTTGCAAATGCAAAATTGTGTTTTTACTCAATATGACAGTATAACTGTCACACTCAATATGACAGTTATTTAAACATAACTCCTAAACCATACATGCAAAATGTCTAATAATGCTCAGATTAATGTATATTTTTGAGTTTTTATAGAAAATGTTTCTTTTGTAAGGTTTGCAAAGACATACTTTATTTTTTTTTACTCAATATGACAGTATAACTGTCATATTAAATATTAAAGTTACATAAACATAACTCCAAAACCAAACATAAAATGTGTCTAATAATGCCTACAATAATGTATATTTGTGAGTTTTACTAAAAAAATTATCTTTTGTAATGTTTGAAAAGACACAAATTAGTTTTAACTCAATATTACAGTATATTTGTCATACTAAATATGAAAGTTATATCAACATATTTCCAATACCAAACATGCAGTACATCTAAAAATGCCTGAAATAATGTATCTGTGAGTTTTAATAGAATCAGGTGTTGTTTGTAAGGTTTGCAAATGCAAAATGGTGTTTTTACTCAAAATGACAGTATAACTGTCACACTCAATATGACAGTTATTTAAACATAACTCCTAAACCATACATGCAAAATGTCTAATAATGCCTGGATTAATGTATATTTTTGAGTTTTTATAGAAAATGTTTCTTTTGTAAGGTTTGCAAAGACATACTTCATTTTTTTTACTCAATATGACAGTATAACTGTCATACTAAATATTAAAGTTACATAAACATAACTCCAAAACCAAACATAAAATGTGTCTAATAATGCCCACAATGATGTATATGTGTGAGTTTTACTAGAAAAATTATCTTTTGTAAGGTTTGCTAAGACACAAATTAGTTTTTTTTAATTAAATATGACAGTATAACTGTCATACTAAATATGAAAGTTATATAGACTTAACTCCAAAAAGAAACATGCAATATGTCTAAAAATGCCTCTAATAATGTATCTATGTGATTTTTACGAGAATCAGATTTTTTGTAAGGTTTGCAAATACAAAAATGTGTTCTTACTCAATATGACAGTATTACTGTGTGGAGGAGGGTGTGGGCGGCGCGTCTCCTGCAGGAATGGGGTGTGGATGGCCCGGCTTCGAAGCCAGCGGCAGGCGAGGGGATTGCCCCAGCTGGGGCTGGTTATCTAATCACATGTCACCTTTATTAGCAGCAGCCGGGACCATGACAGCAGCTGCGGCTGGGAGCGAATGACACGCACAGAGAGAGAGAGAGAGAGAGCCCAAGCATCAACAAGCCCGACTATAGACTGCTGGAAAGCAATCCATACTTGTGTATGTCAATAATAACTTGCTCAACCCTGTACACTGGGCTCAAAACAGATCTATAAGCTTCAGGAGAACCCACCACAAACAAAGACGTTCACATCTGGCGCCCAACGTACCTGAGTGCCGATGATGGAAGCATCCGACTCCTTGGCAGCGTTGGCGTGGATTCTCGCGGCGGTGACGGCGGCCAGTCATCAGCAACTGGAGGCGGTCCAACGCCAGGTGGCCCAGCAAAGCCAGATTCTGCGGTGGGTGGCGGACCGGGTCGGAGCGGCACCGCCAACATCAGCGGCCATCTCCGTTCAGCGCATGGGGGAGACAGAGGACCCCAGGTCTTTATAGACATTTTTGAGGCCACGGCGGCGGCGTGCGGGTGGCCTGAAGAAGAGTGGGGAGTGCGACTGCTGCCGCTGCTGGCGGGGAAGGCGCAGCGGGCGGGGTTAGCCTACCGGCGGCCTCCCGCGTGCACTTCCCGGACCTGAGGCGGGCGGTGTTGGACCGGACCGGCTGCACCACGGAGGACCACCGACGCCAGTTCTGGGCGCTGCGTCTGGGACCAGAGGACTGCCTGTTCGTGCTAGGGCAGCAGCTGTGGGACACGGCGACCCGCTGGCTGCAGCCGGGGGAAAGCGACGGCCGGGTGGTGGAGCTGGTCATCTTGGAGCAGTTTCTGGAGGGGATCCCAGCACAAACATTGGCCTGGGTCCGTTATTACCGGCCCCAAGACCTGGCAGCAGCACTTACGCTGGCCGAGGACCATCTGGCGGTGCACCCCGAGGCGCGGAGGGAGGAGAAGACCATGGAGGCAGCCGAGCGCAAGAGGAGGCGCCGTGCAACTGACTCTTCTGTTTTGTTTTCTCCTTCGCAGATCCCGACGCGCCCAGTGCCACAGGCCACGGCAGGCCCGCCGGTTCCACGGCCCCGGACATTTTATCATCCTTGTGCTTCTTTACAGGTCCCGGCTGCTGCGGATACAGTGCTTCCCGCGCAGACGGCCCCTCAAACGCCTGGGCAGGCGTGCTGGAGGCGTGGGCAGCCCGGTCACGTGCGTCAGAGACCTCTGCGCATGGAGGTGGGGCAGGTGATCCGGGGTGTCGACCCTCCGGCGCCCTCCCCGGCCCGGGTGAGACGTACTGTATTCCTGTAAGGATACAAGGGAGTACACACCGGAAGATGGTGAATTCCGGCTGTGAGCAGTCCATGATCCACCAGAACCTGGTTCGACCCGGGGCTTTGAGGCAGGCAGCACGGGTGAAAATTAGATGTGTTCATGGGGATGTGCACGAATACCCCATGGTGCCGGTGGATATTCGATGTAACAAACAAAAATATAGTGCCAAGGTTGCTGTAAGTGCGCACCTTACGGACCCCTTACTCCTGGGTACCAATTGGTTGAGGTTTGACGAGTTAGTGACGCAGTGTGCAAGAGTGCGTTCACGACCGTTAGGAAAGTGCAATATCTGCGCGGTTCTCAGCGGCGACGCAAGTTCATCCGACACTGCCAAGGGGGAGGGGGAACCGGCGGGGGCTTCGCGGGAAGCTCCCCTGATACTCCACTGGCACCCCACAGAAGACTGCCCCTTGAGCAGTCTCGGGATGACACTCTGCGCTCGGCCTGGGACCAAGTGATATCTATTGATGGTCAGCTGGTGCGCCCGGGAACAGCGCGGGTATTCCCTCACTTTGCTTTAATCAGGGATAGATTATACAGAGTGAGTCGTGACACTCAAACAGGAGAGGAAATCACCCAGTTGTTGGTGCAGAAACGCCGTCGGGAAATAGTTTTACCCCATGGCTGGACACATGGGGTATGATAAAACACTGCACCGGGTAATGGTCCGTTTCTATTGGCCAGGCATCCGGGCAGACGCGCTGGTACGCGGCCTGCCCGGACTGCCAGCTAGTCAATCCAGTGGCCACCCCCAGGGCGCCTTTGCGCCCATTACCCCTCATGGAGTTCCCATTTGAACGGATTGGCATGGACCTCGTCGGACCATGCCACCCGAGCACCCGGGGATATCGTTTTGTGCTAGTCCTGGTGGATTAGGCAACTCGATATCCCGAAGCAGTGCCGCTGCGGTCCATCTCTGCAAAGAGTGTGGCGCAAGCACTGTTTCAGGTCATCTCCCGAGTTGGAATCCCGAAAGAGATTCTGACTGACCAGGGCACGTCCTTTATGTCACGCACGATAAAGGAACTATACGGATTATTGGGAATTAAATCTATTCGGACCAGCGTCTACCACCCGCAGACTGATGGGCTGGTAGAGCGGCTGAATACACGAAGACATACCTAATTGGGATAAATGGTTGGACCCCCTGCTGTTTGCAGTGCGGGAGGTGCCCCAGGCCTCCGGGGTTTTCCCCCTTTGAATTGTTGTACGGCAGGAAGCCACGCGGGGTTTCGGACCTCGTTACGGAAAGCTGGGAGGTAGGTCCAAGCCCCAGCAAAACTGAGCAAAACTCCACACGTTGGGTCAGTTGTCACGCGTTGTCACAGCGCCTGTATAACAAGGGGATGCAGCTAAGAACATTTTCACCGGGAGAGAAAGTGCTTGTATTACTCCAGACATCCAGCTCCAAATTACTCGCCAAGTGGCAAGGACCCTTTGTGGTCACATGGCGAGTGAATGATGTGGATTATGAGGTCCGGCGTTTGGACCGGGGCGGAGACACCCAAATTTACCACCTCAACCTCCTGAAACATGGAATGAGGCGGAGCCTGTTTCCATGGTGACGGTGGTCGAGGAGAAGGAGGAGCTCGAGCCGGAGGTCCCGCACTCCGCCCAGCCCTCCCTTCTCCTCTGTGATAATCAGCTTATACTATCACAGAAAACAGATGTTGCCAGGCTGCAGCAGCGCTTTTCTGATGTGTTTCCCCCCCCGGCCCGGCCGCACAAACCTCATGCAACATCATATTGAGACCAGCCCAGGTGTGACGGTGCGGTCTCGACCCTATAGGCTGCCCGAACATAAACGCAAAGTGGTTCGGGAAGAATTAAAATCTATGCTGGAGTTAGGGGTATTAGAAGAGTCACAAAGGGGGTGGTGCAGCCCCATCGTTCTGGTAGGGAAGAAGAATGAGTCGGTTATGTGTAGATTACCGCAAGGTAAATGAAGTGTCACGTTTTGACTCCGACCCAATGCTCCTGGATTGGCTGGGCAATGCTCGTTTTTTCACGACACTGGATTTAACCAAGGGCTACTGGCAGATTGGAAAAAACGTCACTCTCCACTCCGGAAGGGTTATACCAATTCGTGACACTTCCATTCAGCTTGTTCGGTGCGCCCGCCACGTTCCAGCGCCTCATGGACCGGGTGCTGCGTCCCCATGCTGCATATGCTGCCGCCTACCTGGATGATGTCATCATCCAGAGTGACAGCTAGGCAGAGCATATGCAGAGGGTGGGGCGGTGCTCGAGTCCCTGAGGCGGGCGGGTCTCACCGCCAACCCGGCGAAGTGCGCGGTTGGCCGGAGGGAGGTACAGTATCCCCCCGGTTTTCGAAAATGACCAGCCCACTAACACTGACCTCACCCGAAAGGGTGCTCCAGATCTGTTCCGGTGGACGGAACAGTGCCAGCAGGCGTTTGAGAGGGTGAAGAAGGCCCTCTGCAAAGAGCCGGTCCTGCACATTCCTAACTTCTCTCTCCCGTTCTGTTTGCAGGCGGACGCGTCGAGCAGAGGGCTGGGAGCTGTTTTGTCACAGCAGGTGGGGGGCGTCGACTGCCCCATACTTTACATCAGCCGGAAGCTCTCCGACCAGGAGGCGAGGTACAGCACCGTAGAGAGGGAGTGCCTCGCCATCCGGTGGGCGGTCGGGACCCTCCGGTATTTCCTGCTGCGGCGCTCTTTCAGCCTCTGCTCAGACCACAAAACCATCCAGTGGCTCCACCGCATGAAGGATGCCAACGCGCGGATAACCCGTTGGTATCTAGCATTGCAGCCCTAGAACTTCAGAGTGGTCCACAGGAGGGGGGCGCAGATGGCCGTGGCTGACTTCCTTTTCTGCTCCCATACGGAGGGGGGTGGGGGAGAATAGGCGCGGCCGGATGGCTTCCCGGCCTGAGTCTAGCGGTGGAGGTATGTGGAGGAGGGTGTGGTCGGCACGCCTCCTGCAGGAATGGGGTGTGTATGGCCCGGCTTCGAAGCCAGCGGCAGGTGAGTGGATTGTATCTAATCACCTGTCGCCTTTATTAGCAGCAGCCGGGACCATGACAGCAGCTGCGGCTGGGAGCGAATGACACGCAGAGAGGGAGAGATTCCAAGCATCAAGACGCCTGAATATAGACTTCTGGAAAGCAATCCATACTTGTGTATGTCAATAAAAACTTGCTCAAACCTGTATACCGGGCTCAAAACAGATCAAAACTGTCACACTCAATATGACAGTTATTTAAACATATCTCCTAAACCACAGATGCAAAATGGCTAGTAATGCCTGAAATAATGTATCTTTGTGACTTTAAAAAGAAACATAAGATTTTGTAAGGTTTGCAAATACAAAATTCCTTTTTTTTACTAAATATGACATACTATCATACTAAATATGAAAGTTACATTAACTTAACTCCAAAACCAAACATGAAATATGTCTAAACATGCCTGAAATAATATATCTAGGTGAGTTTTAATAGAATCAGGTGTTTCTGTAAGGTTTGCAAATACAAAATTGGGTTTTTACTCAATATGACAGTATAACCGTCAAACTCTTTATTAAAGTTAATTAAAGTTAAAGTACCAATGATTGTCACACACACACTCGGTGTGGTGAAATGTGTCCACTGCCTTTGACCCATCCCTTGTTCACCCCCTGGGAGGTGAGGGGAGCAGTGAGCAGCAGCGGTGCCGTGCCCGGGAATCATTTTTGGTGATTTAACCCCCAATTCCAACCCTTGATGCTGAGTGCCAAGCAGGGAGGTAATGGTTCCATTTTTGTAATCTTTGGTATGACTCGGCCGGGGTTTAAACTCACAACCTACCGATCTCAGGGCGGACACTCTAACCACTAAGCCACTGACTCAATATGACAGTTATTTAAACATAAGTCCTAAACCATACATACAAAATGGCTAGTAATGCCTGAAATAATGTATCTTTGTGAGTTTTAAAAGAAACATAAGATTTTGTAAGGTTTGCAAATACAACATTTCGTTTTTTACTCAATATGACAGTAATGTTCTAGAATCCTGAGATAATGTGAAAAAAGCAGCACAAATTTATTCAAACATAACTTTAAAACCAAACATGCAAAAGGGCTAATAATGCTTAGAATTATGTCTTTGTGAGTTTTACTAAAAAAATATATATTTTGTAAAGTTTGCAAAGACATAAATTAGTTGTATTTTACTCAATATGACAGTATAACTGTCAAACAAAATATGAAAGTTGTATAAACATAACTCCAAAACCAAACATTAAATATATCTAAAAATGCCTGAACTAATGTATTTTTGTGAGTTTTAATAGAATCAGGTGTTTCTGTAAGGTTTGCAAATACAAAATTGTGTTTTTACTCAATATGACATTATAACTGTCACACGCAATATGATAGTTATTTAAACATAACTCCTAAACCATAGATGCAAAATGGCTAGTAATGCCTGAAATAATGTATCTTTGTGAGTTTTAGAAGAAACATAAGATTTTGTAAGGTTTGCAAATACAACATTTCGTTTTTTGCTCAATATGAAAGTAATGTTCTTAGAATCCTGAGATAATGAAAAAAGCAATACAAATGTATTCAAACAAAACTTTTAAAGAAAAAATGTAAAATGTCTACTAATATCTGGCATATTGTGTCTTTGTGAATTTTACAAAAAATATATATATTTTGTAAGGTTTACAATGACATAAATTACTTTTTTAATCAATATGACAGTGTAACTGTCATACTAAATATGAAAGTTATAAAAACATTACTCCAACACCATACATGAATAAAAATGCCTGAAATAATGTATCTATGTAAGTTTCAATAGTATCAGGTGTTTCTGTAAGGTTTGCAAATTTAAAAATGTGTCTTTACTCAATATGACAGTATAACTGTCACACTCAATATGACAGTTATTTAAACATAACTTTTAAAACAAAACCTGCAAAATAGCTAATAATGCCTGGAATAATGTATCTTTGTGAGTTTTACTCAAAACATAGGCTTTTTTTAAGTCTTGCAAACACAAAAAACTGTGTTTTACTCAATTTGACAGTAATATTCTTAGAATCCTGAGATAATACGAAAAAAGCAATAAAAATGTATTCAAACATAATTCCAAAACCAAACTTGCAAAATGTCTAATAATCCCTCGAATACTGTATCTTTGTGATTTTTACTAGAAAAATTATCTTTTGTAAGGTTTGCAAAGACAAAAATTTGTTTTTTTTACTCAATATACAGTGTAAATGTCATACTAAATATGAAAGTTATATAAACATAATATGTCTAAATATGCCTGGAATAATATATCTTTGTGAGTTTTACTAGACAAATAATCTATTGTTGTAACGACGTGGTCGCATCGTGATGCGGGTGTGGTTCTCCGAAGGATGCAGACGGCTTCGGACACAGCTTGCAGGTAGGAAAATGATTTATTTAAAATATAAATCATACGGTGAATAACAAAAAGACATGCACATAGCACAAAAGGCAAAACAAAAGGACTAGCGTGGGAGCTAGCAGGCAAAATGGCATAGCGTGAAAAGCTAGCGGGAATCAAAGTTGTCGTCATCAGTTGTGTAAGAACAAACTAGGAAGCCAGACCGAGTGAGGCCAGGGCAAAGACTAAATAGCCCTCTGATTAGTGCCCGGGCAACAGGTGCGCGTCCCGAACACTAACCAGAGGCAGGTGAATGTAATCAGTTGACATGGCAACTGAACACAAACAAAATCAAGGTGCTGAAAACATGTGACTCAAACATAAACAAACTATGATCCGGGCAGCGGATCGTAACAGTACCCCCCCCTTAAAGGACAGATTCCAGATGTCCCTTGACACGAAATAAAACTAGAACCCAAAAAACAAGAAACAGTTCAAGAGTCCAGGGAGGGTGGAGGGAGGATTTGGTGGTGGGTCGCCAGGCCACGTGTCCCCGAATCCACCGGGGAAGAGTCAGGTGGCGGCGGCGAGTGGAACGCCGCTGCCGCAGGCGAGGCGGGCGACCACGGAAAGGCCACATTCGTGGCTGCCGAGAAGGTGGGCGTGAGTGGCGCCAGAAGTTCAGCAGCCGCAGAGTTCTAAGTCTATGTCTCGGGTGTCGCTGCTGTTTGCGCCACAGGCGTCCATACAGAAACCTTAGAGAGCGCCGCTTGCGCAGCCAGACCACTCGAGGTCGCTGAGACGACGATGAGGGCGAGGAAGGTGGCGGCGTCCTGGAAAAGCCCACCGGAGACGAGGAGAGAGCAGACGTCGCCGTGGAAGCAGGAGGAGTCGTCGTCGCCGTGGAGGCAGGAGGAGACGTCGTCGCCGTGGAGGCAGGAGGAGACGTCGTCGCCGTGGAGGCAGGTGCAGGTTCTGGTACCAGCCGTGGAGCAGGTGCAGGTTCTGGTACCAGCCGTGGAGCCGGCGCTGGTGTGTGTACCAGCCGTGGAGCCGGCGCTGGTGTGGGTACCAGCCGTGGAGCCGGCGCTGGTGTGGGTACCAGCCGTGGAGCCGGCGCTGGTGTGGGAACCAGCCTTGGAGCCGGCGCTGGTGTGGGTACCAGCCGTGGAGCCGGCGCTGGTGTGGGTACCAGCCGTGGAGCCGGCGCTGGTGTGGGTACCAGCCGTGGAGCCGGCGCTGGTGTGGGAACCAGCCTTGGAGCCGGCGCTGGTGTGGGAACCAGCCTTGGAGCCGGCGCTGGTGTGGGAACCAGCCTTGGAGCCGGCGCTGGTGTGGGAACCAGCCGAGGAACTTGGCATGGTGGAGCTTGGCGTGGTGGAGGTACAGGAGACGAAGCTTGGTGTGTCAGCCGAGGTGCAGGAACAGGTGCTAGCCGAGGTGCAGCTGGAGGTGGCCTAGCTGGCGGTTGTGGCTTAGCAGGCCAAAGGACTGGTGGCGGTGGCCGTGCAGGAGGTTGCGGCTTAGCACGCCGAAAGACTGGTGGCGGGGGCCGTGCAGGAGGTTGCGGTTTAGCACGCCGAAAGACTGGTGGCGGTGGCCGTGCAGGAGGTTGCGGCTTAGCACGCCGAAAGACTGGTGGCGGTGGCCGTGCAGGGGGTTGCGGCTTAGCACGTCGAAAAACTGGTGGCGGTGGCCGTGCAGGAGGTTGCGGCTTAGCTGAGCGCAATGGTGCCACCCCACTAGCACAGTTCCCAGTACTAGCCCCCCCCTCAAGACGCGGATACCAGACGCGCTCTTTGCGGTTTGGAACCGTCTTCAAGGGTGGGTGGGGGAAGGTATGGAGGGGGGTATACTCTTCTTTAAATTGTCCAAATTTACTATTATCACTCCTCACTTGAGATTGGGTGGGAGCACAGGGGGAAAAAATATGTGCAGTGGGCGGAGCAATAGTCACTGGGGGCGGAACCAAATTAACTGGAGGTGGAGTCTGAAAATCAGAATGTGACTGACTAGACTTACACTTAATAAAAATGTCCTGATAATGTTTTATCTTGGAATAAAAGTCATTTGGAGGTGGCTGACTGAATGAAGCAGAAGATGGAAAAAAAAATTCTTGCTCAATGACGTCATCGGGAGTGGGCGGAGTTACCTCTTCGGGGGGCGCCAATGAAATGACGTCATTGTTGATGCTGTCCATGTGACTGACAGCCCAATCGGAGAAATGTTTGGCAAAGTGGTCGATTGGGTTGCCAAACATCTGAGGAGGGGAAGTTTGAGCTGCATGTAGCTTGCTTCAGTCCGGGGGAGGAGTTTGCAGGAGCGGCGCGTCTTGACAGCAAGGGGAAGACCTTCTGGCCGGCTTCCGTCTTCGCTGACGCGTCCCGTACTGCGGGGGTGTGGCGATGTCCTCGGGCCAAACGGAGTGGATTGGGACCAGCTTTCCGTTGGGACCCCATATCAGGTCCTGGCGCTCCGAGGGGGAATAGCGAAGAGTTTCCGCCTCCATCGCTCGCAACACCTCCCACGTACCTTCGTCGAACTCCTCGATGGCCGCCGCGGGAGAATTATTTGCTGGCTTCCTACTGTAACGACGTGGTCGCATCGTGATGCGGGTGTGGTTCTCCCAAGGATGCAGACGGCTTCGGACACAGCTTGCAGGTAGGAAAATTATTTATTTAAAATATAAATCATACGGTGAATAACAAAAAGACATGCACGTAGCACAAAAGGCAAAACAAAAGGACTAGCGTGGGAGCTAGCAGGCAAAATGGCATAGCGTGAAAAGCTAGCGGGAATCAAAGTTGTCGTCATCAGTTGTGTAAGAACAAACTAGGAAGCCAGACCGAGTGAGGCCAGGGCAAAGACTAAATAGCCCTCTGATTAGTGCCCGGGCAACAGGTGCGCGTCCCGAACACTAACCAGAGGCAGGTGAATGTAATCAGTTGACATGGCAACTGAACACAAACAAAATCAAGGTGCTGAAAACATGTGACTCAAACATAAACAAACTATGATCCGGGCAGCGGATCGTAACAATTGTAAGGTTTGCAAAGACACAAATTAGTTTTTTTACTCAATCTGACAATATTTAAATATTTCATATTTAGTTTATATTACTAAATATGAAAGTTATATAATCATTACTCCAAAACCAAACATGCAATATGGTGAAAAATGTCTATAATATTGTATCTATGTGAGTTTTACTAGAATCAGGTGTTTTTGTAAGGTTTGCAAATACAAAAATTTGGTTTTATTCAATATAACTGTCAAACTAAACGAGACAGTTATTTAAACACAACTATTAAAACCAGGGGCAGCACGGTGGAAGAGGGGTTAGTGCGTCTGCCTCACAATACGAAGGTCCTGAGTTCAATCCTGCGCTGGGGATCTTTCTGTGTGGAGTTTGCATGTTCTCCCCGTGACTGCGTGGGTTCCCACCTCCAAAGACATGCACCTGGGGATAGGTTGATTGGCAACACTAAATTGGCCCTAGTGTGTGAATGTGAGTGTGAATGTTGTCTGTCTATCTGTGTTGGCCCTGTGATAAGGTGGCGACTTGTACACCCCCTTCCGCCCGAATGCAGCTGAGATAGGCTCCAGCACCCCCCGCTACCCCGAAAGGGACAAGCAGTAGAAAATGGATGGATGGATGGATATTAAAACCAAACCTGCAAAAAAGCTAATATACCTGAAATAATGTATCTTTGTGAGTTTTACTCGAAGCATATGCTTTGCTTTTTTTAAGGCCGGCAAACACAAAAAAAATAGTGTTTTTCTCAATTTGACAGTAATGTTCTTAAAATGCTGAGATAATGCGAAAAAAGCAATATGTCTAAAAATGCCTGGATCAATTTATTTTTGTAAGTTTTAATAGAAACATTATCTATTGTAAGGTTTGCAAAGACACAAATTATTTGTTTTACTAAATATGACAGGATAAGTGTCATACTAAATATGAAAGTTATACAAACATGACTCCAAAACCAAACATGCAATATGTCTAAAAATGCCTGTAATAATGTATCTATGTGAGTTTTACTAGAATCAGGTAAATTTGTAAGGTTTGAAATACAAAAATTAGGTTTTACTCAAAATAACAGTATAACTGTCAAACTAATATGACAGTTATTTAAACATAAAATTAAACATTAAAACCAAACCTGCAAAATAGCAAATAATGCCTGAAATAATGTATCTTTGTGAGTTTTACTCGAAACATATGCTTTTTTTAAGGCTTGCAAACACAAAAAAATGTACTTTTTTACTCAATTTGACAGTAATGTTCTTAGAATCCTGAGAAAATGCGAAAAAAGCAATAAAAATGGATTCAAACATAACTCCAAAACCAAACATGCAAAATGTCTAATAATGCCTGGAATACTGTATCTTTGTGAGTTTTACTAGAAAATGTATCTTTTGTAAGGTTTGCAAACAACACAAGTATTTTTTTTTACTCAATATGACAGTATAACTGTCAAAGTAAATATGACAGTTATTTAAACATAACTATTAAAACCAAACCTGCAAAATTGCTAATATTGCCTGAAATAATGTATATTTGAGTTTTACTCGAAACATATGCTTTTTTAAAGGCTTGCAAACACAAAAAAAATAGTGTTTTACTCAATTTGACAGTAATGTTCTTAGAATCCTGAGATAATGCAAAAGAAACCAATAAAAATGTATTCAAACAAGACTCCAAAAACAAACGTGCAAAATGTCTAATAATTCCTGGAATACTGTATCTTTGTGAGTTTTACTAGAAAAATAATCTTTGTAAGGTTTGCAAGGACAAAAAATTGTTTTTTTTACTCAATATGACAGCATAACTGTCATAGTAAATATGAAAGTTATATAAACATAACTCCAAAACCAAACATGCAATATGTCTAAAAATGCCTGTAATAATGTAACTATGTGAGTTTTACTAGAATCAGTTGTTTTTGTAAGGTTTGCAAATACAAACATTTGGTCTTACTCAATATGAGAGTATAACTGTCACACTCAATATGACAGTTATTTAATAACTATTAAAACCAAACATGCAAAATATATAATAGCTAATAATGCCTGAAATAATGAATCTTTGTGTGTTTTACTCAAAACATATGCTTATTTTCAGGCTTGCAAAATTTGACAGTAACTTTCTTAGAATCCTGAGCTAATGCGAAAAAAGCAATAACAATGTATTCAAACATAACTCATAAACAAAACATGCAAAATGTCTAATAATGCCTGGAATAATGTTTCTTTGTGAGTTTTACTTGAAAAAGTATCTATTGTAAGGTTTGCAAAAACACAAATTATTTTTTTTACTCAATTAGACAGTATAACTATCATACTAATATGAATGTTATAAAAACGTAACTCCAAAACCAAACATGCAATATGTCTAAAGATGTCTGTACTATTGTATCTATGTGAGTTTTACTAGAATCAGTTGTTTTTGTAAGTTTTGCAAATACAACAATTTGGTTTTACTCAATATGAAAGTATAACTGTCACACTCAATATGCCAGTTATTTAAACATAACTATTAAAACCAAACATGCAAAGTAGCTAATAATGCCTGAAATAATGTATCTTTGTGAGTTTTACTCGAAACATATGCTTTTTTTTAAGAATTGCAAACACAAAAAATTGTGTTTTACTCAATTGGACAGTATTGTTCTTAAAATCCTGAGAAAATGAGAAAAAAGCAATACAAATGTATTCAAACATAACTCCAAAACCAAACATGCAAAATGTCTAATAATGCCTGCAATACTGTATCTTTGTGAATTTTACTAGCAAATGTATCTTTTGTAAGGCTTGCAATGACACAAATTAGTTTTTGTTTACTCAATATGACAGTATAACTGTGTGACACGTCTTGTGCCGTGGGGTTCTTTTAGGACCGACAGACTGAACGCCAGGCGGCTTTGCCAGGTTTACAATATTTAAGTCTTATTTGCCCCTGTGTCGCATGCCTCAGTGCCCCGGGTCGAACCAGGTTTTGGTGGATCATGGACTGTCTACAGCCCGGATCTACCATTGCCCGATATGTACTCCCTTGAACCCTTACCGGGACACAGTACGTCTCCCCTGGATCGGGGGAGGGCGCTGGGGGACCGACAACCCGCATCACCTGTCCCACCTCCATCAGGGAGCATTCTCGCCTCACGTGACCGGGTTGTCTGCACCCCTAGCACACTGGCCCTGGTGCTCGAGGTGCCGTCTGCGGGGGAAGCCCCCTCTCAGCGGCGCCGGTACCCTGCAACGAAGGAGCATAGGGAATGTTATAACCCCTCAAACCCCCCCTTGATACTGCTGTTGGCTGGAATGGGTGTGGTGTGGTGTGGTGTGGTGAGAGGTGGCCATGTCCGGGCTAGGAACCTGCACGTGGGTCCAGGTCGTCCCCTCCGTTTGCGCAAGTCGTCTCTGCGGGGCTGGGACGGGCCGTCCTTCCGCCCGTGGCGCTGTGGTGGGTTTTTCGGCCGTCTTCAGCTTCCGGTGGGTCCTTGGCCAGGACCACTGCGGCCATCAGGTCCCGCGGACGGTGGTACCGCACCCACGCTGCCGTCCTGGAGGGGATGGCGTTGAGGAACTGCTCCAGGAGGATCCGCTCGAACATCCGCTCGAACTCTCCTCCAGCTGTGGTTCGAGCCACCGTGTGGCCACGTCTCTGAGCTACTGCGCCAGCACAAACGGGCGGGCCTCGGGACCCAGTCGCGGAACCGGCGTCGGTGGTCCTCCGGGTGACTCCCGACCCGGTCCAATATTACGCGGTGGAGGTTGGGGAAGTGCACCCGGGCTTCCGCTGGGAGACGATGCGCCGCCCGCTGCGCTTCTCCTGCCAGGAGCGGCAGCAGCTTCACCCCCCCACTCAGTGTCTGTCCACTCACACGCTGCTGCCGTGGCCTCGAAGAGGTCGAGGAACACCAGCGGGTCTTCGCCTTCCGTCATCCGCTGCATGGCGGATGTTTTCCCGCCTTCACGTCTCCTCCCGCCTTGCTCACCAGCACCTGCAGGATCTGGGTGTGCTGGCGGCCCGTCTCCATCTGCTGCTGGCTGGTCGCTGACACCTCCGCCAACACTCTTCCGAGCGCTTCCAGGGGGGTTGGGGCTGACATCTCTCCCTCTATCCTTGCCCCATGTTGGCCGCCAAATGTGACACATCTTGTGCCGTGGGGTTCTTTCAGGACCGACAGACTGAACGCCAGGCGGCTTTGCCAGGTTTACAATATTTTATTTTTCTCACAAAGTCTTTTTTCCTTCAAAAAGTCTTTCCTCTTTCTTTCCTCGCTTTTCAGCTCCCCATCTGCGGTCACCAACGCTGCTAATAAAGAGACAGGTGATTAGATAACTCGTTCCAGCTGAGATATCCACTCACCTGTCATCTGCTTCACAGCCGGCTCCTGCACATGCCCCGCCCGCAGGCGGCGCGTGGACCACGCCCCTTCCACAAACTGTCATACTAAATATGAAAGTTATATAAAATTAACCAAACATGCAATATGTTTAAAAATGCCTGTAATAATGTATCCATGTGAGTTTTACTAGAATCAGGTGTTTTTGGAAGGTTAGAATGTACAAAAATTAGGTTTTACTCAATATGACAGTGTAACTGTTAAACTAAATATGACAGTTATTTAAACATAACTATTAAAACCAAACCTGAAAAATAGCTAATTATGCCTGACATAATGTGATAATAATAATAGTATGCAATGATAATAATGTGAAATAATGTATCTTTGTGAGTTTTACTCGAAACATATGTTTTTTTTAAGGCTTGCAAACACAAACATTTCTTTTTTTACTCAATATGACAGTAATGCTATTAGAATCCTGAGATAATGAGAAAAAAGCAATACAAATGTATTTAAACGTATTTCCAAAACCAAACATGCAAAATGTCTAATAATGCCTGGGATAATGTATCTTTGTGAGTTTTACTAGAACAATGATCTTTTGTAAGGTTTGCAAATACAAACATTAGGTTTTACTTAATAAATGATAAATAAATGGGTTGTACTTGTATAGCGCTTTTCTACCTTCAAGGTACTCAAAGCGCTTTGACACTACTTCCATATTTACCCATTCACACACACATTCACACACTGATGGAGGGAGCTGCCATGCAAGGCGCTAACCAGCACCCATCAGGAGCAAGGGTGAAGTGTCTTGCTCAGGACACAACGGACATGACGAGGTTGGTACTAGGTGGGGATTGAACCAGGGACCCTTGGGTCGCGCACGGCCATTCTTCCACTGCGCCACGCCGTCCCTATAATATGACAGTATAACTGTCACACACAATATGGCAGTTAATTAAACATAACTATTAAAACCAAAAATGCAAAATAGCTAATAATGCCTGAAATAATGTATCTGTGTGAGTTTTACTCGAAATATATGCTTTTTTAAGGCTTGCAAACACAAAAAATAGTGTTTTACACAATTTGACAGTAATGTTCTTAGAATCCTGAGATAATGCGAAAAAAGCAATAAAAATGTATTCAAACATAACTCCAAAACCAAACATGCAAAATATCTAATAATGCCTGGAATAATGGATCTTTGTGAGTTTTACTAGACTTTTTTTTGTAAGGTTTTCAAAGACACAAATTATTTTTTTTACTCAATATGACAGTATAATGTCATACTAAATATGGAAGTTATATAAATATAACTCCAAAACCAAACATGCAATATGTTTAAACATGCCTGTAATATCAGGGGGGTTTGTAAGGTTTGCAAATACAAAAATTAGGTTTTACTCAATATGACAGTATAAATGTCACACTCAATATGACAGTTATTTAAACATATTATTTCAGGCTAATATTGCCTGAAATAATGTATCTTTGGGAGTTTTGGGGACGGTGTGATGCGGTTGGGGGAGTGGCCGTGCCAGCAACCTGAGGGTTCCTGGTTCAATCCCCACCTTCTACCAACCTTGTCACGTCCATTGTGTCCTTGAGCAAGACACTTCACCCTTGCTCCTGATGGGTCGTGGTTAGGGCCTTGCATGGCAGCTCCCACCATCAGTGTTTGAATGTGTGTGAATAGGTGAATGTGGAAATAGTGTCAAAGCGCTTTGAGTACCTTGAAGGTAGAAAGGCACTATACAAGTATAACCCATTTACCATTTACCATTTACTCGAAACATATTGTAACGCTGTTCCGTGCATCTGGGTTCTTTCGGTGGCTGTTTCAAGGATAAAGCCCAAGTGCAGGGGACAATGAGTCTGTTATTTTTCTCTTTTTCGTTTTTTCGCTCGGGCTCGTGGCTCGTGGCTCTCCGCTCTGCGTCTCGTCTCTCTCTCTCTCTCTCTCTCTCTCTCTCTCTCTCTCTCTCTCTCTCTCTCTCTCTCTCTCTCTCTCTCTCTCTCTCTCTCTCTCTCTCTCTCTCTCTTTCTCGCTCACCCCCTCATGGCCTCAGACGCTGCTAATAAAGTAGACAAGTGATTAGATAACCCGTTCCAGCTGGGAAATCCACTCACCTGTCAGCTGCTTCATGGCCGGCTCCTGTACACGCCCTGTCCACAGGAGACGCGCGGGCTACGCCTCCTCTTCATGCCTCCTCCACATGCCTCCACCTCCCCACCCCTCCGTAGAGGAGCGCGAGAGGAAGTCAGTCACGGCCATCTGCGTACCCGGTCTGTGGACTACCCGGAAGTTGTAGGGTTGTAAAGCGAGCCGCGCGTTGGCATCCTTCATGCGGTGAAGCCACTGGAGTGGTTTGTGGTCCGAGCAGAGGCTGAAGGAGCGTCCCAACAGGTAGTACCGGAGGGCCCCGACCGCCCACCGGATGGAGAGGCACTCCCTCTCCACCGTGCTGTACCTCGCCTCCCGGTCCGAGAGCTTCCGGCTGATGTATAGTACGGGCCGGTCGACGCCCTCCACCCGCTGGGACAGCACCGCTCCCAGTCCCCTGCCCGACGTGTCCCCCTGCAGACAGAAGGGGATGGCAAAATTAGGCATGTGCAGTACCGGCTCCTCGCAGAGGGCTGTTTTACCTTTTCGAACACCCGCTGGCACTGCTCCGTCCACTGGTGAGGTCAGTCAGTGGGCTGGTAAGGTCCGCAAACCGGGGAATGAACCTTCCGTAGTAGCCCGCCAGACCCAAAAACTGCCTCACCTCTTTTTTCGTCTTGGGGGGTGGACAGGCTGCAATCGCCGCTGTTTTGTCTACCTGCGGGCGCACCTGCCCTCCTCCCAAGTGGTACCCCAAATACTGTACTTCCCTCCGGTCAACTGCGCACTTCGCCGGGTTGGTGGTGAGCCCCGCCTGCCTCAGGGACTGGAGCACTTCCCCCACCCACTGCATGTGCTCTACCCAGCCGCTACTCTGAATGATGACGTCATCCAGGTAGGCAGCCGCGTATGCCGCGTGAGGTCGGAGCACCCGGTCCATGAGGCGCTGGAACGTGGCGGGCGCACCGAACAAGCCAAACAGAAGTGTCACAAATTGGTACAAACCTTCCGGAGTGGAAAAGGCCGTTTTTTCCCGGGACTCTGGCGACAAGGGAATCTGCCAGTAGCCCTTGGTTAAATCCAGTGTCGTGAAAAAACAAGCAGTGTCCAGCCGATCCAGGAGCTCGTCGCCCTGGGGCATTGGGTAAGCGTCAAAACGTGATATTTCGTTCACCTTGCAATAATCCACACAGAAGCGCACAGACCCATCCTTCTTCCCTACCAAAACGATGGGGTTGCACCACGCACTGTGGGATTCTTCTATTACCCCCAACTCCAGCATAGATTTGAAATCCTCCCGAACCACTTTGCGTTTGTGTTCGGGGAGCTTGTAGGGCCGAGACCGCACCATAACCCCCGGGCTGGTCTCAATATGATGTTGGATGAGGTTCGTGCGGCCGGGCCGAGGGGAGAACACATCAGAAAAGCGCTGCTGCAGCTTGGCAACATCCGCTTTCTGCGCTAACACGAGCAGATCATCACAGAGGAGGGGGGAGGGCAGGATAGAGCGCAGGACCTCTGGCCCGAACTCCTCCTCCTCCTCAACCACCGTCACCATGAAAACAGGCTCCGCCTCCTTCCATGATTTCAGTAGGTTTATATGGTAAATTTGAGTGTCTCAGCCCCCGTCCGAGCGTCGGACCTCGTAATCCACATCACCCACTTGCCGTGTGACCTCAAAGGGTCATTGCCACCTGGCGAGTAATTTTGAGCTGGATGTTGGAAGTAACACAAGCACTTTTCCTCCCAGTGAAAATGTTCTTAGCTGAGTTGCGTTGCTGACATTCCTGTGCACGGAGAAAAATTATTGCGTGACAAGTTCCCCACCGTGTGGAGTTTTGCCCGCATGTCCATGACGTATTGAATTTCGTTTTTGCTGGAGCTGGAGTTTTTGCTGGAGCTTGGACCCTCCTTCCAGCTTTTCCTTAATTACGTCCAAAACCCAGCGCGCCTTCCTGCCGTATAATAGCTCAAAAGGCGCAAAACCTGTGGAGGCCTGAGGTACCTCCCGCATTGCAAACAGTAGGGGATCCAGCCATTAATCCCAATTTGGTTTATCCTCATGCGTAAATTTACGGATCATGGTTTTCAGCTTCTTATTTAGCCGCTCCACCAGCCCGTCAGTTTGGGGTGCGGATCGCTTTAATACCCAATAATCCGTATAGTTCCTTTATCGTGTGTGACGTAAAGGACATGCCCTGGTCTGTCAGAATCTCTTTCGGGATTCCAACTCCGGAGATGACCTGAAACAATGCCTGCGTGACGCTCTTTGCAGAGATGGAGCGCAGTGGCACTGCTTCGGGATAGCGCGTTGCGTAATCCACCAGGACTAGCGCAAAACGATATCCCCGTGTGCTCGGGTAGAATGGTCCGATGAGGTCCATACCAATTCTCTTGAAGGGGACCTCCATGAGCGGCAATGGGCGCAAAAGTCTCTCCCGGATCGGGGGAGGGCGCTGGAGGGCCGACAACCCGCATCACCTGTCCCACCTCCATCAGCGGGCACTCCCACCGCACGTGACCGGGCTGCCCGCACCTCCAGCACACCTGCCCAGGTGCTCGAAAGGCCGTCTGCGGGAGAAGCCCCATCTCAGCAGCGCCCAGACCCTGGAAGAGAGGAGCTGAGGAGAGATTACACACCCCGGGTTGCCATACTTGTCAACCCTCCCGGATTTTCCGGGAGACTCCCGAAATTCAGCGCCTCTCCCGAAAACCTTCCTGGACAAATTTTCTCCCGAAAATCTCCCGAAATTCAGGCGGAGCTGGAGGCCACGCCCCCTCCAGCTACATGCGGACCTGAGTGTCGTGTTGACAGCCTGTTTTCCCGTCCGCTTTCCCACTATATAAACAACGTGCCTGCCCAATCACGTTATAACTGTAGAATGATCGAGGGCGAGTTCTTGGTTTCTTATGTGGTTTTATTGTTAGGCAGTTTCATTAACGTCCTCCCAGCGCGGTAACAACACACAACAACAGCAGTCACGTTTGCATCTACCGTAAAGCAGTTCGTCTGCCGTAAACAGCAATGTTGTGACACTCTTAAACAGGACAATACTGTCATCTACTGTACATGCATATGTGACAATAACATCTAGGGCTTTTAGAGAGTGCAGTGCACTACTGCACACACAATAAGGAGACGAAGCAGAATGCATCATCAGAGAGGGTGTTCAGCATGGTTAGAAAAATAGTGACAGAGAATAGAACAAAGATGGACAATTCAACCCTAAACCCAACAATGAGTAGATGAGTGTTATGTGTGTGTATATGTATAAATATATGAACACTGAAATTCAAGTATTTCTCTTATATATATATATATATATATATATATATATATATATATACACACTGTTTCCCACACAATCATTTATTTGTGGCGGCCCGCCACGAAAGAATTACGTCCGCCACAAATACATTTTTCGGCTTTTGACTCGCTCAACCGCTCATAAAAGCAATGGGACTCTGTCTGTGAATGTAGCTTGTAGTTACAATTCCGGTGCAGTAGGTGGCGGTAGCCTACTATGCATTGTAACTCCGCCAATAGCACTTAATTCACCTGGTGGGCCAGAAGAAGAAGAAGAAGACAACGACGACGAAGAAGTAAAAGAAGAACGGACCGACCGGATCAAAATACGAGGGTAAGACGTCTTGGCAAACAAATTCAAAAGTGGTCCGAACCTGTGCAGTGTGCAGCACCGACTCGGATTTTCTTAATTTTTATTTTCGGGATTTGAATGCATTTATTTTGAAAGGACAGCTGGAGAGAGACGGGGGAGGGCGGAGAGAGGGTGAGAGGGGGGATTGACGCGGAGCAAAGCGACTGTCAGGTGGGATCGAACTGGGTCGTCGCAGCGGGTGCTCTACCAGGTGAGATAGGTTATAGCGGGTCGTCATATATTTAACGTTAATCTGCGATTTCACCGAGCGTTTCACTGACGGTGAGCAGCCTGACGCTGCTTCATTAACACCGCCGCTGTTTGACTCGGGAGCCGGGGCAGACGCACGCAGTAACAGTCACCTGTTACCATACCGACGAGCTAACGTGTCCAGGTTATAACCCTGTTGTCAATAAACACACGTGGAGACGGTGCTTCAGATACTGCATTAATACTGAAGCTAAATTGTCCACTGTCCACTGCAGCATGTGAATGCAATGAAAAGAATAAAATCTGAGCCAACCAGCTGTTAAAATGTTGTCCAGGTTAATGTTTTGGCCATTAAAGGCCCTTTATTTCAAGATTTCAACTGTGATCGGGCTTTAAACAGGTGTCTGACCTGTTCAGATGGGTGTAACTGCTACTGGTCAAATAATGTGAAATAGCATTTAATTTTACATGTATGCAATGCCATTTAAACACGTATGCTTTTTTTAAGGCTTGCAAACACAAAAATGTGTTTTTTACTCAATACTTAGAATCCTGAGATAATGAGAAAAAAGCAATACAAATGTATTGAAACATAACTCCAAAACCAAACATACAAAATGTTGAATAATTGCTGGAATAATGTATCTTTGTGAGTTTTACGAGAACAATGATCTTTTGTAAGATTTGCAAAGACACAAATTAGTTTTTTACTCAATATGACAGTATAACTGTCATACTAAATATGAAAGTTATATAAACGTAACTCCAAAACCAAACATGCAATATTACTAGAATCAGGTGGTTTTGTAAGGTTTGCAAATACAAAAATTAGGTTTTACTCAATATGACTGTATAACTGTTAAACTAAATATGACATCAATTGAAACATAACTATTAAAACCAAACCTGCAAAATAGCTAATAATGCCTAAAGTAATGTAGCTTTGTGAGTTTTACTAGAATCATGTGTAACCCATATGGAAATATAGTGTCACTAATATGTTCTCCTATTATTCATTTCTAATCTATGGTGTGCCAAAGTCACTTTGGTCACTTTAAAATATTAAAACTGATGATGTGTCAAAGTCATGTGGTCACTACAGGGTTAAATTTATGATGCATGCACGCAGCACGTTATTCACATGTTGGCCAGTAGAGGTCGCATATACCTTTGTCATTCCCGACATTCCTTCACTGAACGTCACAGTGAAGGCACGAGTCATATCGTTGTGTTGCAAAGACAAGGTTTATACGTTAAAATACTTGTCACTTCTCAAACCGAGTGTTGGAAAAGCAGCATAAGATAGCCTGGTTCCAGTGGGAGCTGGATTGCTGTGTTTTGTGCTGCTGAGAACTCCAGTAAGTGTTACTTTGTGAATGAGGCCTACAGTATATGACTGTTAGGAAACCTGTTAGCCTAGCCATAGTGCTAAAGAGAGGAGTCTGATAACAAGACACAGAGTTAAGATGTACAAAACCAATTGGAGTAATATGATGTCTTGAGAGAATGCCTTGTGACATGTTAGCATGTTGCAGTTGGATAACTTTATTGTATTTTCGTTTTGTGTAAAAGAGAGGTTTATTTAAATGTTACTGTGTTCAGCCTTAGCAGTGAGCAGAGGAGCTGCATTCATTCCAATGCTGCTAAAAGCACCCTTGTCATGCTGCTTAAAGGGGAAGTGTTGATACATTTCATTTATTAAATTGATACAGTTAAAATGATAATCATTATAATACATGATGACCAAAATGTGATTTCAGTTAAATAATCACTTATTTTATTTTGTGATGGTTTAAAAAGTGATAATTCATAATTTAAAGATAAAAAGGTAAAAATCCTTAAATGGATGTAACTCATTTCATTCATTGAAGTCTTAAGTAAGAGGTGAAGCTGTTAAGGTGTTTGAGCTTCGTGGAGTTCTTTGGGCGTGCACAAGAACGACACTTTCATCGAGTCTGTTCAACGTCCTCTCGCACGAGGAGACTTTATTATTCTTCTTCGTAACATACAACACCAGCTCCAGAGCGCCCCAAGTGGGGAACATGCGCTATAACAGCCAACCACTACAACAGTACTACACAGAGTAAGAGCGCAGATCAATCTTAACACCCCCACTCGCTATTAGCTCACTGTGTTAAAACAATATGTAAACAATATTTCAAGAACATCTTCCATGAAATGAATGAACTGCCTTCACACAAAGTTGCACAATAGCCTGATGTGCTACGTCTGTCTGTTTCATTTGATGCCCAACTTGCATCACAGTAAACTGTCAGACCGAGTCTTTCAGTTACATTCTTCTTGAAGTTAAGTCCTTGTTCTGATGTACCTTTTAGGTATCTGAATACATGTTTCACTGTATTCCAATGTTCCATAGTAGGTTCATTAAAGTGTTGGGATAGTTTACTCACAACAAAGCTTATGTCAGGTCGAGTGCATGTTGATAAGTAAATTAAACTTCCCACTGCTTCTCTGTACTGTCTTGGTTGTTTCAACTTTTCAGCATTTTCTGCATAATCAAGTTTTGGTTCACAAGGAGTTTCTCTTGGTTTACAATTTTCCATATCAAACCTTTGTAAAACCTTTTTCACATATCTCTCTTGTGACATTTTGACTAGTCCATTTGTTTGTTCAAAGTCTATTCCTAAGAAATGTTTTAGGATTCCCAAATCCTTCATTTTGAATCTCTGAGTTAACATTCTTTTTACATCCTGCATTGATTTTTCACTTGAAGCAGCTAAAATAAGGTCATCTACCCAAATAATAATTATTACCTTTTGACCATATTTTTCTCTTGTGTACACACAATGATCTGCTTCATTTTGCACAAAGTCATTTTCACATAAATGGGTGTGTAACACTGTATTCCAGTTTCTGCCCGACTGTTTGAGTCCATACAATGATTTGTTCAGTTTACATACCGGTTTTTCACCAGTGTTAGAGTTTTTCTCGTATCCTTGTGGTTGTTCTAAATAGATTTCACAGTCTATGGGTGCGTGCAGATACGCGGACTTCACGTCCATCTGATGTAAGATTAGGTCCTCCTGTGCCGCCTTCTGCATGAGAATTCTTACACTTAACATGTCAGCTGTCGGTGAAAACGTCTCTTCGTAATCAGTTCCTACTTTCTGGTCGTATCCTTTGGCAACATATCTCGCCTTATATTTATTAGATCCATCTGTGTCTGTTTTGAGTGCATAAACCCACTTTGCTTTTAAAGCTCGCTTACCTGGTGGTAAGTCAGTCAACTGGAATGTGTCATTTTCCACTAGTGAGTTCATCTCCTCATCCATGGCGTTTTTCCAGTGCATTGACTTGGATGATAACACGGCTTCCTGATAAGTTTCTGGAATGTCACAAACTGCTCGATAACAGAAATCAACGCATGTTTGTAATCTGTCCAATGAATCATCAGTCTCAAAATCTTGTAAATAAACTGGCTTTTGTTTTATCCTGAATGGATTCTTTCTGATTTCTGTTTCGGCATTTGCCGCTGACTGTTCCACATCTTCCTGCTCATTTAAATCCTCAGTTCTGTTTTCAGGTTGAACTCTGTCCTCATCCTTCTGGTCACTGTCACAGACTGCATTGTCTCTGTTGCCAATGTCATGTCCTGCGTATGGCTCCAAAGTTTGTGTCTCTCTCTCTACACTTGTTTTGGTTGCGAATCTCACCAATCTGATCTTTTGGACCTTTTCCATTTCTGGATAATATACAAGGAAGGCTGGGCTGTTTTTATCATATCCTATGAAAATGCCCTGCTCACTTTTGGAGTCTAGTTTTCCTTTTTCTTGTTTGTAACTAAAACATGTAGACCCAAACTTTTGCATTTGTGACACATTTGGTACTTTTCCTGTAAGTAACTCATATGCTGTTTTCTTTGTCCGTCTATTGTAACACCTGTTTCTAACATGAGCTGATGTTTGAATGGCATAATTCCACAAATAGTTTGGTAGTTTGCTTTCTATCAGTAAGCATCTAGCCATGTCAAACAGTGTTCGCCATTCTCTCTCTGCTGTGCCATTTTGGTGTGGCGAATAAGGCGCTGACGTCTCATGTCTTATTTTGTTCTTTGTTAGTAACATTTGGAACTCTCTGTTTGTAAACTCAGTGCCGTTGTCTGAACGTATACACTTCACATCTCCATAGGGTGCTACATCTGCTAAGAACTTTTCTGTTGCAGCTATTGCATCACTTTTTGACTTAAGGAAATATACTAATACAGCACCTGAATAGTCATCTGTGAAACATTGTGCGTATTTGTGTCCTTCTATGCTTTCAGTTTTCATTGGCCCTGCTAGGTCTGTATGGATTAACTCCAGGGGTTTATTTGCTTTAGCATCTAGCTCCCTATTTCTCGTTTGGGTAAACTTGCCTTTTGTACATATTTCACACATCTGATCTGGCTTAACAACATTTCCCTTAATTACCATACCTTTGACCACAGTTTGGAGTTTGATGACATCATCATAGTTGCAGTGCCCTAGAATCTCGTGCCATGTTTGTACGTCATGACAAACTTTACACTGATCTTCATTTGCATCAACAGTTGGTAGATAATATAGCTTCTCATTTTCGTTTATGTTAAATCTGTTACCATCTTTAGTGATCATGTGGCTCTTTCCTTTCTTGAACGTTATGGTTGCTCCTCCGTCGGCTGCTCTCGCCACTGAAAAGATGTTGTGGGGATATGAGGGCATGTACAGAGCATTTCGTAGTTGTGCCCTTTGCTGTCGTCCATCGCTGTCCACTAGATGTATCGTTGCTGTTCCTCTTCCTTGGGCCATTCCACTGCATCTTGTCCCATCAGCTAGTTCCACTGAATGAGTCTCTGGTTGAAAAGTGTTGTCAAAGCTTGTAAAGTTATTTACATCATTTACAATGTGGGATGTCGCTCCTGCATCCACCATAATGCCTTTCATCTTTATTTTGGGTGCTGACTCACTTTCTTCTTGTGCTGCTTTGAAGAGGTAATCATTGGATTGTTCATCCGTAACCTTTCTGACATTGTCTCGTTTATCTTTCTTTTTGCATATGGTTTCTTGGTGTGTGTTGCTCTTACAAAAGTTGCACCACACTTTTCGGATACACATTCTTGCTCTGTGTCCTTTTAATCCACATTTGAAACATGTCAGATCTCCATCTTCACTTCTACTTTGAGTGCTGCTGGTGTCCTTTTTCTGGATATTTCTATCCTGTTTTGTGAACGTTTTCATCACATTGTCTGTTGGCTCAGCAGTACTAATTTTCTCTGACTCTTCGTAAATACGTAATCTTCTTTTGAAATCTGTAAATGTCACATTGTCTTCATTTTACGTTACATGTACAGCTAATGGCTTGTAAGAGTCAGGTAGGCCTCCAAGAATCATGGCTATGATCAGACTATCACTGAGAGTCTCACCGGCATCACAAAGTGCTGTAATCAGGTTTTCTGCTCTGATGATGTAGTCCGTAGTTGACTCTCTGTCTGCTTTCCGTAGTTTTGTCAAGGACGTGTACAGGTTGATTATTCGTGGCTTGCTTTTTCCTGAGTAATGGTCCCTCAGTATTTTCAGTGCTTTCCTGCCATCGTATGCAGCATCATGTCTTATTAAAGACAAGCTTTTATCATCGATCAACCTGATGAGCTCTGCATAGCAGTCTGGATTCTTTATTCTGTCCGCTGCTGCTTGCTCTTCTCCTACTGGTTCATTTAGAACAGTGTCTTTCAACTTTAAAATATGTAAGTGTCCCAAAAATCTTGCTTCCCAAAGGTCATACTTGCTTTCGGATCCATCAAAGTACAGTTGCGGGGATACTGCTCCAGTAGTACGAGCCGCCATATTTGTTTAAGCTCCGCACTTTAGCACTATGCTATGCTAATTAGCTCAAACTTTACCGCGGTTACTTCTTCTTCGAGGGTACACGCTACTTTATTGGCTAAAGTCACTTTTATGCTCCGTGTAATACTTCACGTTTGCAATACCTTTATCCTTGGTCAAGCAGTTCTCCTCTCAAGTTCTCCTCTCTCCGCTCAAGTCCACACCTGCAAACTTTCTTGGCTTCTCTGTCCGTGCGTCGACTCAACGCTACCTGGCCTTGTTTGCTTGAGTTGGCTGGAATCTCTGGGGTTCCTGGGCACCATAACCTGTTAAGATGTTTGAGCTTCGTGGAGTTCTTTGGACGTGCACAAGAACGACACTTTCATCGAGTCTGTTCAACGTCCTCTCGCACGAGGAGACTTTATTATTCTTCTTCGTAACATACAACACCAGCTCCAGAGCGCCCCAAGTGGGGAACATGCGCTATAACAGCCAACCACTACAACAGTACTACACAGAGTAAGAGCGCAGATCAATCTTAACAGAAGCTACTATAGTTTTCATGATTGGATGCTGCTGTCAAAGTCTTACAGACTTATATGGAGTACAGTGAGAACCGACCAGTATTCATATGTCCATGACTAAATGGTTAAAATGAGTAACTGTGTTTATTGATTTAAAATTGAAGTTAATATGGTACCATATGGAAGAGAACTAAGAGTAAAAAGAGTATTCTAACTGATTACATTCTGTACTGCTATGTGCAGATTGTTTTTTTGTATGATCCTGAAGTCTGGTTCCAAGCTGGACTTGAGTTATGATGGCGAGCCAGTCCCAGTGAGTGAGAGTCAGCGTAGAGGGAGCGTTTGGATGTGGTGTGGCCAGCTGCATCGGTCCCCACACTCTGCAGTGATCTATAACTGAACTGATCCACCATCAGAGTCGCAAGTATCGAACCGAATCAATATGGAATAACGGATTACAATAGAACTAAGGATTCCCAACCAAGGACAGTGTTCAATTCATTACTACCTGGGTAGAATTCATTTTTTGAAAGGACAATTTAAAAAGGACATTTCTTCAATTTTGCTACTTTTGAATTTTGCAACAGAGCTCTATTTTTATTTTATTTTTGGGGGGTATTTTCAATTTAAAAAGCACACTGTTCATGTGTTATTTATTATTGTCCAATAAATTTGCCAGCAGTTGTTCTGTGGTCCACTAAGTACGTAACGTCTCATTGCGAGTCTCTCAATTATACAACCAAGAACCTAGAAATCTTAATTGTTGTACTAACCTGCTATCCTACAGTAGGGGTGATACACATGTGTTTTTGTAAAGTTTGCAAATAAAAAAATGAGGTTTTATTCAATATGACAGTATAACTGTCACACTCAATATGCCAGTTATTTAATCATAACTATTGAAACCAAACATGCAAAATGTCTAATAATGCCTGGAATACTGTATCTACGTGAGTTTTACTAGAAAAAAAGTATCTTTTGTAAGGTTTGCAAAGACACAAATTAGTTGTTTTTTTAGTCAATATGAAAGTATAACTGTCATACTAAATATGAAAGTTATATAAACATAACTCCAAAACCAAACATGCAATATGTCTAAAAATGCCAGTGATATTGTATCTATGTGAGTTTTACTAGAATCGTGTTTTTGTAAGGTTTGCAAATAGAAAAATTAGGTTTTACTTTAAGAAGGGGAACCGGAGGGTGTGTTCCAACTATCGTGGGATCACACTCCTCAGCCTTCCCGGTAAGGTCTATTCAGGTGTACTGGAGAGGAGGCTACGCCGGATAGTCGAACCTCGGATTCAGGAGGAACAGTGTGGTTTTCGTCCTGGTCGTGGAACTGTGGACCAGCTCTATACTCTCGGCAGGGTCCTTGAGGGTGCATGGGAGTTTGCCCAACCAGTCTACATGTGCTTTGTGGACTTGGAGAAGGCATTCGACCGTGTACCCCGGGAAGTCCTGTGGGGAGTGCTCAGAGAGTATGGGGTAACGGACTGTCTTATTGTGGCAGTTCGCTCCCTGTATAATAAATCATAAATGGGTTGTACTTGTATAGCGCTTTTCTACCTTCAAGGTACTCAAAGCGCTTTGACACTACTTCCACATTTACCCATTCACACACACATTCACACACTGATGGAGGGAGCTGCCATGCAAGGCGCTAACCAGCACCCATCAGGAGCAAGGGTGAAGTGTTTTGCTCAGGACACAACGGACATGACGAGGTTGGTACTAGGTGGGGATTGAACCAGGGACCCTCGGGTCGCGCACGGCCACTCTTCCACTGCGCCACGCCGTCCCTAATAATCAGTGTCAGAGCTTGGTCCGCATTGCCGGCAGTAAGTCGGACACGTTTCCAGTGAGGGTTGGACTCCGCCAAGGCTGCCCTTTGTCACCGATTCTGTTCATAACCTTTATGGACAGAATTTCTAGGCGCAGTCAGGGCGTTGAGGGGATCTGGTTTGGTGGCTGCAGGATTAGGTCACTGCTATTTGCAGATGATGTGGTCCTGATGGCTTCCTCCGGCCAAGATCTTCAGCTCTCACTGGATCGGTTCGCAGCCGAGTGTGAAGCGACTGGGATGGGAATCAGCACCTCCAAGTCCGAGTCCATGGTTCTCTCCCGGAAAAGGGTGGAGTGCCATCTCCGGGTTGGGGAGGAGATCTTGCCCCAAGTGGAGGAGTTCAAGTACCTCGGAGTCTTGTTCACGAGTGGGGGAAGAGTGGATCGTGAGATCGACAGGCGGATCGGTGCGGCGTCTTCAGTAATGCGGACGCTGTATCGATCCGTTGTGGTGAAGAAGGAGCTGAGCCGGAAGGCAAAGCTCTCGATTTACCGGTCGATCTACGTTCCCATCCTCACCTATGGTCATGAGCTTTGGGTCATGACCGAAAGGACAAGATCACGGGTACAAGCGGCCGAAATGAGTTTCCTCCGCCGAGTGGCGGGGCTCTCCCTTAGAGATAGGGTGAGAAGCTCTGTCATTCGGGTGGAGCTCAAAGTAAAGCCGCTGCTCCTCCACATCGAGAGGAGCCAGATGAGATGGTTCGGGCATCTGGTCAGGATGCCACCCGAACGCCTCCCTAGGAAGGTGTTTCGGGCACGTCCGACCGGTAGGAGGCCACGGGGAAGACCCAGGACACGCTGGGAAGACTATCTCTCCCGGCTGGCCTGGGAACGCCTCGGGATCCCCCGGGAGGAGCTGGACGAAGTGGCTGGGGAGAGGGAAGTCTGGGCTTCCCTGCTTAAGCTGCTGCCCCCGCGACCCGACCTCGGATAAGCGGAAGAAGATGGATGGATGGATGGTTTTACTCAATATGACAGGTGTATAAATATAACTCTTTAAACCAAACATGCAAAATAGCTAATAATGCCTGAAATAATGTATCTTTGTGAGTTTTATTTGAAACATATGCTTTTGTAATGTTTGAAAATACAAAAAAAATGTTGTACTCAATATGACAGTAATGTTCTTTGAATCCTGAGATAATGCGAAAAAAGCAATAAAAATATATTCAAACATAACTCCTAAACAAAACATGCAAAATGTCTAATAATGCCTGTAATAATGTATCTTTGTGAACTTTACTAGAAAAAATATCTTTTGTAAGGTTTGCAAAGACAAAAAAGTTTTTTTTACTCAATATGACAGTATAACTGTCATACTACATATGAAAATTATATAAATAGAACTCCAAAACCAAACATGCAAAATGTCTAAAAATACCTGTAACAATGTATATTTGTGAGTTTTTGTAAGGTTTTCAAATACAAAAACTAGTTTTTACTCAATTTACTGTGGACTTGGAGAAGACATTCGACCGTCTCCCTCGGGAAGTCCTGTAGGGAGTGCTCAGAGAGTATAGGGTATCGGACTGTCCGATTGTGGCGGTCCGCTCCCTGTACGATCAGTGTCAGAGCTTGGTCCGCATTGCCGGCAGTAAGTTGGACACGTTTCCAGTGATTGTTGGACTCCGCCAAGGCTGCGCTTTGTCACCGATTCTGTTCATAACTTTTATGGACAGAATTTCTAGGCGCAGTCAAGGCGTTGAGGGGATCCGGTTAGTGGCTGCAGGATTACATCTCTGCTTTTGCAGATGATGTGGTCCTGATGGCTTCATGTGGCCAGGATCTTCAGCTCTCACTGGATCGGTTCGCAGCCGAGTGTGAAGCGACTGGGATTAGAATCAGCGCCTCCACGTCCGAGTCCATGGTTCTCGCTCGGAAAAGTTTGGAGTGCCATCTCCGGGTTGGGGAAGAGACCGTGCCCCAAGTGGAGGAATTCAAGTACCTCGGAGTCTTGTTCACGAGTGAGAGAAGAGTGGCTCGTGAGATCGACAGGCGGATCGGTGCGGCGTCTTCAGTAATGCGGACGCTGTATCGATCCGCTGTGGTGAAGAAGGAGCTGAGCCGGAAGGCAAAGCTCTCAATTTACCGTTTTATCTACGTTCCCACCTAACCCTAACCGAAAGGACAAGATCACAGTTACAAGCGGCCGAAACTAATAATGGGTTGTGGGGCTCTCCCTTGGAGATAGGGTGAGAAGCTCTGCCATCCGGGGGGAGCTCAAAGTAAAGCCACTGCTCCTCCACATCGAGAGGAGTCAGATGAGGTGGTTCGGGCATCTGCTCAGGATGCCACCCAAACGCCTCCTTAGGTAGGTGTTTAGGGCTCGTCCGACCGGGAGGAGGCCACGGGGAAGACCCAGGACACGTTGGGAAGACTATGTCTCTCGGCTGGCCTGGGAACGCCACGGGATCCCCTGAGAAGAGCTGGACAAAAATCTGGGCTTCCCTGCTTAGGCTGCTGCCCCAGCGACCCAACCTCAAATAAGCGGAAGAAGATGGATGGATGGAGTTTTTACGCAACATGACAGTACAACTGTCACACTCAATATGACAGTTATTTAAACATAACTCCGAAACCAAACATGCAAAATGGCTAATAATGACTGATAAATAATGCCTTTGTGAGTTTTACTAGAAACATCAGCTTTTGTAAGGTTTGCAAATATAAAGAATAGTTTTTTTACTCAATACGACAGTAATGTTCATAGAATCCTGAGATGATGCGAAAAAAGCAATACAAATATATTCAATAATAACTCCTAAACCAAACATGCAAAATGTCTGATAATATTGGAATAATGTATCTGTGTGAGTTTTACTATAAAAGTGATCTTTTGTATGGTTTGCAAAGACAAAAATGTGTTTGATATGAAAGTTATATAAACATAATTTCAAAACCAAACATGCAATATGTCTAAAAATGCCTGTAATAATGTATATTTGTGAGTTTTACTAGAATCTGTTGTTTTTGTAAGGTTTGCAAATACAAACATTAGCTTTTACTCAATATGACAGTACAACTGTCACACTCAATATAACAGTTATTTAAACATAACTCCTAAACTAAACATGCAAAATGGCTTATAATGCTTGAAATATTCTATCTTTGTGAGTTTTACTAGAAAAACGAGCTTTTGTAAGGTTTGCAAATATAAAAAATTGTTTCTTACTCAATATGACAGTAATGTTCTTAGAATCCTGAGATATTGCGAAAAAAGCAATAAAAATGTATTCAAACATAACTCCTAAATAAATATATATATATATATATATATATATATATATATATATATATATAAGTTTAGTGAGCACGCTGTTATGTGTGACATGTTTGTTGACTTTTTGTGCTGGTTGAATATTAGTTTTTCTGCGCCATCATTAGTGAAGGTTGTTTGGATTGGGTCATATAAGTATTTACTGTACTGGTAAGTTCACTCCATGGTCACTAGCCTGAGTTGCTCACGTTGTCCACAAAATGGCGTCAAATAGGCACCTATCAAATCGCCTGATATCTAAATTCAATATACAACCAGATTACCTGTTGGACTTGAATTGGCCTGCGGGCCGTAGTTTTGACACCCCTGATTTACAGTATACTGGATTCAATGCCGTAATGCGATAAACCTGATGGAAGGCTGAGTAATTAGTCATGTCAGGCCAATTCTACCCCTGGAAATTGACTTCCAATATTTACTCTCTCCCAGTATAGTATTTTTCTTTTTCTTTTTTACATCTGACGTGTCAGTAAAGGCAGTGCATTTAACAAATTGACATGTCGCTCTGCACGCGGCGTGTCAATGCACTTAGCTTTATTAAGTGGTGCTACCCGCCAGTGTGAGATGGAGGCTGTTTTCTGGAGCAGCAATCCAATTTGGACAAACAAAATGGTGTGTGTGCGCCTTTGGAATGGAAACAAGCCTAGGATCTTGTGCTTTCTTTCCCTTCTGGTGTTTGCATTGCAGGTGTGCAAGTTGAGGGTACTCTGCAAAAACAGGAATATGCGATACAGATGAATTTCCATCTAATCTTTAAACAGTTTAGGTTGCGTTGCCTGAAGAGGAATGCCGATTTCCAGTCAGATTGCCATGTTGACGATGCACATCAACGCTGTGACCTAAATATAGAAGATTCCCGAGACCACAGGGGAAGACTTGGATAGGCCACAAGACCGCTGAAGAATTTTGGATTGTGGAACGTGAAATTTCAGTGGTGAATGAAAAGAACTTGAACGGATCCACCATGTCTAGTCGGACACAGATTCTGCTCTAGCATGAGCAAGGTCTATGAAGGCCTGCACCAGTTGGCTGTGGATGTACCCTGTTAAGCACCTTTGGGGTGCACTAGAACAGAGATGGTAAAAGATTGTGCACTTAAATTTGGATTTGGATTTCGAGAAACTAAAACGGTCTTGCTGATCTCTCTCTCCAAAATGGAACTTGCTGTGCTGCCGGGGACGTAGCACCAAATTGTGGGCCCCCATACCCATGACTCCTGAAGGGTCCCCAACCCCTAAACCCTTCCAAACACACTAGGTATGTCGACATGCACTAAAAAACTAAGTCTTGCATGCATGAAACGAGCCTTTTAAAACATGTAAAAACCTTAAATATGTGTTTTACTTTTTAAAGATTAAACAACTTTAAAAATGTGTTAAGGAATATGAAAGTTACCGTATTTTTCGGACTATAAGGCGCATTAAAGTGGTGGTATTATGATTTTTTTTGTACATTTAAAACACTTCCATGTGGCCTACATAACATGTAATGGTGGTTATTTGGCGCATTAAAGTGGTGGTATTATGATTTTTTTTCCTACATTTATAACACTTCCATGTGGTCTACATAACATGAATTGGTGGTTATTTGGTCCAAATGTTGCATAGATTATGTTTTACAGACCATCTTCAAGCTGCTTTCTGGCCGTCTCTTCTTATTTACATGCCTCCACTTCGACAGCGTCTTCTCCCTGTCTTATTTGTTGTACCGGTAGCTTTTAGCGCTTCCACAGCGAGTCTACCGACAGATATAAATTAGAACTGTACGCTTCTTTATATTAGAAATGGAAACAGCGGAGGATGAATGCCCCATAACAAGAGGTTAGAGAAACATAAGGAGCTTATCGACTACAATGTTGGATGTGTGCTAATTTTCGGGACTTATGCAAATCCCAAATACACATCAGCAGGTACCAATAGGTAAGAAAAGTTGGTTTTGCATAATATTACGAAACATTGTGTCTCCTAACAGGTGCCATTTTGTGGTCCTTATACACACACTATAATAATACCGTATGTTGAAGCACAGTACGTCTGACTACGTCAGCCGTAATGCGCCGCGTTCCGTAACGCCGTGCAGCTTCGTAGCTTACCAAAGTCACACTAAAACATTTTGACATATTTTTGAGCGCCATGTGTAATGTTCTATATTCTCAATGAAACATTGAAATTTGGTTTTGCTTGCTTTCGGGTACTTGCTAATGTCATTTGTTTATTGAACAGGCGTCAACCTGCAGTCCACACGTATCTCTGATGTGTGACTGGTCACACTTACCATTACACCATGTACCAAATAAAATTGCTTCGAGGTCGGTAAGCACAACCACAATTAATACGTACATTAGGCGCACTGGGTTATAAGGTGCACTGTCCATTTTTTATAAAATGAAATGATTGTAAGTGCGCCTTATAGTCTGAAAAAAGGGTATTTTTAAAAAAAAAAATTTTTTTTTAACAAAAAGTGCCCAAAATTCAATAGAAAGTGGCCAAATTATAATTTTAAATAATCATCTATCCTCCCATCTATTCACCTAAATATTATTATAAATATGTCCGGTTACTTCAGAGGGTAAAGTACAGATGGAGTATTATCCTCTGTGGATAATAGGAATCATAATAACACAACAATATTATTATAATTTTGTCAGTTTAGTGCATCTCCTGAGAGTTAAGTTTCCACCCTGTTTATTAAAACCAGCGACGCCCGTTCTAAATTTTAATTGAAAGCACCACAGTTATGTGCGATGAGACGCAAAAGTGAAACTTGTACCTAACTTTCTCCTACGCTGCCACAGATCGATGTATTATTTATTTGTGTACCTTTCTTGTGCCAAAATGCTGTGTGAATCAGTGTTTCCCCCAGAAAATTTGTTAGTGGTGGGAGGAGGCGTTGCCCGGAATGGCCGGCAGGACGGGGAAGGGGGTGGGTGGGTGGAAGGAACAGTATAACGCGGCCTGTCGCCATCATGTCTCCACCTCATCGCTGCCACCACAGCCTGGCGGGGGGGACAACAGACTACAGACTCTGATTACATTGAACACATTGTTTATTAAAAAATAACCAAATGCCCAGAGCCTGGGGGTCTTCAAAACCCTTCTTAAGACCTATCTCTTCTCACTGGCCTTTGACCTGAGCTGAGTCCGCCCACTTGGCCACCATTTCTAGACCCCACCCTCTTCGCTTTAGTTTTATTTTTCAATTTGTCGCACTTTTATTATTATTATTATTATTTTTATTTAGCAAATTTTTACTTTTTATTCGACCCCTTTTACCGTATTGTTTTTGCACTATCTTGTTCAGCTCATTCATTGTTTACGTTTTTTTTTTGTTTTTTTTGTTTTTTTGTTTTGTTTTGTTTTTGTTTTTTGCTCTGTGCTTTTTTAACCTGTAAAGCACTTTGGTTCAATTTAAAAGTTGTCGTAAACGTGCTATATAAATAAAGTTGACTTGACATGACTTTACAGATCTGCTGGCATAGTTGGAAGTACAGCAAAACAACTCTACCGTAACCACTTCGTCCACCTGCGTGGACTGCTTGTCTGTACTTTCCACGAATTGCTTTCAGTTTAGTGCCGATAGTTGTTTTTGTGATGTCCTCTTTCCGATGAGGAAATTCCTCAGATGTCCCTCCAAGTCCGTACCGTTCCAAAATAGGCTAAGAATGTCACCATACTTGGACTGGCATGTTTCCCAGTCAACGCTTTGTTGAATTTTGTTAACTTGAAACGCCAAAACGATGCTTAAAACTAGCTCTACTTCTCTGTCAGTCCACCTATATAATTATTTCTTGCCGTGATCCACCATTTTGGCTGTATGCCGCCTACGAAAATTACGTTATGGATGTTTCTGATTGGCTAAAATGGTCTTAAGTCCTAGGCTACAGCGTCCTCAGTATTTTGGCATGCATATGACACTCAGTGTATGCGTTTGCTTGGGGACAGAGATAGTTTTTCAAATGCGCACGTGTGGCTGGAGATCTTGTTAAGACGTTTGTTTAGGGGGTAGCTCTTTGTTGTTAATGCGGCCGCCTTAACAACAAAACGCTGCGGGAAACCCTGGTGAATGCTCAAAGGTGAGCTTTGATGACTTTATGACGTCTGCGTCAGGCAGAACAAACTATTTAACATTTTTGATAGGGTGTGTAGGTATTAAGGCGCTCTTAAGAAATTATATTGTTAAACTTTCACGGCTATAATGACTTTATATCAGCATTTATGACGTCCTTATGTGTATAAATTATATCTTTAAATTGCAGAAGGGACCGCCCCTGTGTGCTGCCACTGCTTAGTATATACCTTAGGAAATATTTGGTAAAAAGATTGTTATTCACCAGCATATCAAAGACTCTCGTGACTGTACGTGTACCTTTTAGCAGCTTATCACTGCAAAGTACGGCATCCATTTTGTTCTGCACAACCACTTGATACACATCTTGTGAGGCAAGGTACAACAATAATAATAATCATGCAATGCACAACATTCCTCTTCTTCCTCGTTCTCCATCGTTCTGCTTATGTAGGACGTTTTCACACAACTGTCGTTGAGCCGCGTTTTGCAGAATAAGGTGGTGAAAAGACGATCCATTAACGCTATAACGACTCTTTTTTTGCGCAGCGACATCACTCAACACATTCACACTCGCGTAAAGGCCGTTCTATGACATCATGGCCTTTGACATGAAAATTTGGACAAAGGTGCGAGAAATTGGCACGCTTTTTAGCAAAAAATATCCATTCTATCCATTTTGTAGACCAGCCTGGAAGCAGAACCATGCGCCAACAACATACGACGTGGCGGCTCGCTTGTCCTTTCCCATCCAACGCTAAAATTTAATGTGAGTTATAAAAAAAAGGCTTCCTTGGACCTTTTGTGACAAGTGAATTTTTGCAAAGTAGGAGCATCATTTATTTCCTGATGTTTATGACTCTTATATACATTTAAAGGGTATTAAACCTCAGTCATACTTTGGTACTTGACTAATGATACATGTTAGCCAGCTAAGGACATTAGTTTGTTAGCTGTTTTTTAAGCTAATTTTGTAGGTGTACACCTCAGTCATATTTTGGTACCTGACTAATAATACCTGTTAGCATGCTAGCTTTTTTAACTAACTTTGTAGGTATACACGTCAGTCATATTTTGGTATTTGACCAATGGTAGCTGTTAGTTAGTATGCTAAAAACATTAATATGCTAGGTCTTTTTTAATTCTCTTGTTCCCTTATTTGTATTTGAGTTTATTAAATGTTAGGGTATAATTTTATTAAACAAAACCCATTTTCTTTTAATTGATGTATAGATTTATCGCAGCTGTATATCTATTTTATGGAGAAATGTAGCTAATCATAGAACTCGCACCCAATGTTATTAAAAAGTATGGATTTTGAATCGAGAATCGGTTTGAATCGAGAATCGATTCTGAACCAAGTCGTTAACCCTAAGAATCGAATCGAATCGTGCGGCGCCCAAAGATTCACAGCCCTAGTGCACACCGCAGAGCAATATATTGTGGTACATGACGTATGTTAAAGTTAGCATTTCATCATGCTAACATTAGCATGCCAATTTTTTAAAGCCAATTTAGCATTTATATACCTCACTGTCGTATACTGTGGTATTTCACTAATGTTAACTGTAAGCATGCTATTGTTAGCATAGTTAGCTTTTTTTTTAAGCTCGTTTTGCTCATATTTGTTGTTCCTTGATGCTATCGGGCCAGCGTGCTAACTGTTAGCATTTCAATTTGGCTTGGGCGCTTCAGTAGTCACACAAAATTTCTGCCGAAAGTGCATTTTATAGTTTTTTTTAAAACTATATATTGTAATATTTTAGAACGTGATAACTGCTAAAATGGCCGGTGCATCCTTTGATTTGTCAATGTGTGGGCCTCAATGGAAAGGTTTGGACACCTTTGATTTATAAAACTACATTGTAAAAAAAAAAAAAAAAAATGGCAGCTTAGTCCCCAAAATGTTGCAGTTAAAAGAAACAATGATACTATTTTTTGTCATGCCTGTAAAAAAACAAAAACATTACAGTAGATATTTCTGAAAAAAAATATGGCAGGTCAGTCGCCAAAATTTTACTGTCAAAATACGAATGGTACCATTTTTAATTTACAGTAATATAGTGTAAAAAAAAATTATAGTAGATTTTTTGTGAAAAAATTGGCAGCTCAGTCGACAAAATGTTACCGTCAAAATAAAAGTGGCACCGTTTTTCAATTTACAGTAATGCAGTGTAAATCAAATTACCGTAAATTTGTCAAAAAAAAAAATAGCAGCTCAGTCGTTAAAAATACAGTACAGTGGCAACCATTGACGATGAAGAGGGAAAGATTACTAATGGTACACCTCGTGACATGGAAACACGGTACAAACATTTTTGTACCAGAAAATATTAAACATAGACAATAATTAATCAAACTTTTTCATCTTAACTTGACAACACGTTCCATGATTACTGCATTGTTACATTTTTATTTTACTTGTACTTCCTGTTGTACTTGTATTTATGTTCTCAGTGTAAGGTTTAATTGACAGTTTGATTGGATTAATTTACCCACTTTTGTTTTTTTTTGTAAAAAAAAAATGAACAAATCTAAAAGTCACTTGAATCATATTAAATAAATGCTCATTAACAGTTGTTGAGGACATTCCTATTCAACGAGCGGCCAGAGGGCCAAACCTGGTGCGGGAATGACACCATACCAGCCCTCATAGGCTCAGTTCAAAACTTGGGAGACACACATTTTTGCAACAATTCCTAAAAATAGGAGTGTTCCTGTTGTACAGTAAAAATAAGTTGGACCACTGGAAACATATTGGCATAATCTTTTTATTGACATTTTAACCTTGCTAGCAAACACAGAACACTGGAACCAAACTTATGATTTACATAGCTGACACCCCTTCAAATCCTCTCCTTTTGGCACTTACACATTTTGATTTCTGGAACTAAGGTGTAATTCAGGGATCTCCAAAATTTTTATTGGGGGTCGCATTGGGCTAAAAGAAATTAGGCTAACTACATGTTAAGTAACTATACATATATATATATATATATATATATATATATATATATATATATATATATATATATATATATATATATGTATATATATCCATCCATCCATCCATTTTTTACCGCTTATTCCCTTTGGGGTCGCGGGGGGCGCTGGAGCCTATCTCAGCTACAATCGGGTGGAAGGCGGGGTACACCCTGGACAAGTCGCCAACTCATCGCAGGGCCAACACTGATAGTATATATATATATATATATATATATATATATATATATATATATATATATATATATAATCTTCAACATCTCGCTGACCCAGGCTGCGGTACCATCATGTCTTAAAACGGCCACAATCACTCCAGTGCCAAAAAAACCCACAATCTCCTCCCTCAATGATTACCACCCCGTTGCACTCAACCCCATCATAATGAAGTGCTCGAGAGGCTGGTAAAGGAATATGTTGTCTCCAGACTTCCCCCTACCTTCGACCCATACCAGTTTGCTTATCGCCCTAACCGCTCCACGAAGGACGCCATCTCCTCTGCACTCCACCTGAGCTTAGAACATCTGGAAGGAAAGGACACACACATGTGGATGTTGTTCCTGGACTTCAGCTCAGCATTCAACACCATCATCCCGCAGCACTTGGTGAGCAAACTGGCCCCTCTTGGATTCAGTACCCCCCTATGCAACTGGCTACTTGACTTCCTCACAGAAAGACCCCAATCTGTGAGAGTGGGCAACAACACCTCCAGTGCCATCTCCCTGAGCACCGGCTCTCCCCAGGGCTGCGTCCTGAGTCCGCTGCTGTTCACGTTGATGACTCATGACTGCTGCGCCAGGTCCACTACTAACCACATTGTGAAGTATGCGGACGACACGACAGTAGTGGGCCTCATCCGTGACAACAACGACATGGACTACAGGGAGGAGGTGAAACATCTGGTTGACTGGTGCAGAACCAACAACCTGGTCCTGAATGTCAACAAGACCAAGGAGATCATCGTTGACTTCAGGAAGCACCAAGCTCCACTCTTCATCAACAGCACAGCGGTGGAGATAGTAAGCAGCACCAAGTTCCTGGGGGTGCAGATAACTGACAATATAACCTGGTCCCTACACACCGGAGCTCTTGTAAAAAGAGCTCAGCAGTGCATGCACTTTTTGTGTCGGATGAAAAGAGCACAGCTCCCTCCCCCCATTCTCACCACGTCAGAGGCACTATAGAGAGCCTGTGACCAACAGCATCGCTGTCTGGACTGGAGCCTGCAATGTCTCGGACTGGAAGTCTCTGCAGAGAGTGGTGAGGACGGCGGAAAAGATCATCAGTACTCCTCTTCCTCCTATCCAGGAGATCGCAAAAAGCCGCTACCTGACCAGGGCTCAGAAAATCTGCAAAGACTCCTCTCACCCCCAGCAAGGACTGTTTTCACTGCTGGACTCTAGAAAGAGGTTCCGCAGCCTCCGAAGCAGAACCTCCAGGTTCTGTAACAGCTTCTTCTCTCAAGCCGTAAGACTCTTGAACGCATCATAATTAAATTATCCCCTCAACTCCCCCCAAAATGGATTAACTCGCTGGAATAAAAAAGACAATATAACATACATCCATAAACGTGGACGCATGTGGAAAAAGTGCAATATATTTATCTGTACAGTAATCTATTTCTTTATTTATATTCATTTATATATGTTAATTATTTTATATATTATTTATATATATTTATTTATTTATGTATGCACCTTATTGCTTTTTATATCCTGCACTACCATGAGCTTATGTAACGAAATTTCGTTCTTATCTGTGCTGTGAAGTTCAAATTTGAATGACAATAAAAAGGAAGTCTAAGTCTAAGTCTAACTATGGACTGGACTTTCACAAAATTATGTCAGACCCACTCGACATCCATTGCTTTCGGTCTCCCGTAGAGGGGAGGGGGTTACCCACATATGCGGTCCTCTCCAAGGTTTCTCATAGTCATTCACATCGACGTCCCTAGGGTGAGTTTTTCCTTGCCCTTATGTGGGCTCTGTACCGAGGATGTTGCTGTGGCTTGTGCAGCCCTTTGAGACACTTGTGATTTAGGGCTATATAAATAAACATTGATTGATTGATTGATTGATTGATAGGGTTAAGGTTAGGGTTAGGGTTAGGGGTATATAATATATATATAAATATATATAATACAATATATAGTGTGTTTGTGTGCATATATGTATGTATACATATATATATATATATATATATATATATATATATATATATATATATATATATATATATCAGTGACGTGCGGTGAGGTTGATGGCTGGTGAGGCACTGACTTCATCACAGTCAGATTTACAAACATATGAACCCTAAAGAGTATCTTATTCACCATTTGATTGGCAGCAGTTAACGGGTTATGTTTAAAAGCTCATACCAGCATTCTTCCCTGCTTGGCACTCAGCATCAAGGGTTGGAATTGGGGCTTAAATCACCAAAAATGATTCCCAGGCGCGGCGCCGCTGCTGCCCACTCCTCCCCTCACCTCCCAGGGGGTTAACCAGGGGATGGGTCAAATGCAGAGGACAAATTTCATTACACCTAGTGTGTGTGTGACAATCATTGGTACTTTAACTTAACTTTAACTTTACACATACAAACTGTAGCACACAAAAAAGCACATTTAATAAAAAAAAACGTTATTATGGTCTTACCTTTACTTAGAAATTAAGTCCATGCGCCGCAACTAAAGCCCTCACTTCAACTTTCACGTGCAAGATTGAATCTATTTAAAAATGTGTAACCGAGGGTTTATAAATGTCGCCTATACTGTATGAAACTACAAAATAACAAACACGGAGGCTCCAGTTTACACGAGGACCACTTTATTTACCTTCTTTCAAAAACCTCCGCAACGTGACATCACTTCCGCTCTTAGCGCCTTCAAAATAAGAGCTCAAGGCACATACTGTATAACAGCGCATAACAGAAACTTAACATCACAAAGAGGAAAGCCCATGAAAATAGGTTACAAAAGTTATTTAATAAGAAGCCAAAAAGTGCAAAAACAATAATGTTCGTGTTGGAGGAGTTGAGAATTAGGTACACCTGCAATCTGCAGGTGTATCTAATGTTGTGGCCCTGCAGTCATTCACAACTCCTCCAACAAATCTTGCACGTGGAAAGTTTAAGTGTGGGCTTTAGTTGATATAACAATTCTACGGCGGGGGTGCAGGAGGCGAGCCTCAGCCAGTGCGTCTTTTGCAGCCGTTTTATGATCGCTCAGCACAAGAAATACTTTACACACATACAGTTGTTGACAAAATACACTGTACATTATATACCTCAGCTAACTAAACTATGGAAATGTATAATATAGTTCATATAGCAATACGGTCTCACTGCACAGCAGGCCAGCAGTTAGCCGAGTCATTGCGCAATCCATGTTGCGGCACTGAGTGACGTGCCTCAACTGGCTGCTGTTCACCGCACCGTCTCTTCTCAGTATTTGAACGGCAAATGTGAAAATTCAGCGATTTTGAATAAAAATTATCTAAAACTGGTGAAATTAAATGGAAAATAACTTTATAGTATAATCACTGGATACATATAACAATTTACTTTTTTTTTTTCTTTTTACTTTTTTTTTCTTTCCATGATGGCAGGTGAGGCCCCGCCTCACCTGCCTCTAGTGACTGCACGTCACTGATATATATATATATATATATATATATATATATATATATATATATATATATATATATATATATATATATATATATATATATATATATATATATATACACACATATTTATATATATATATATATATATATATATATACACACAACCTATATATATATATATATATATATATATATATATATATATACACACAACCTATATATATATATATATATATATATATATATATATATATATATATATATATATATATATATATATATACATAAGGTTAGGGTTAGGGCATACTTGCCAACCTTGAGACCTCCAATTTCAGGGAGTGGGGGGTGGGGGCGTGGGGGCGTGGTTGGGGCGGGGGCGTGGTTGGGGCGTGGTTAAGAGGGGAGGAGTATATTTACAGCTAAAATTCACCAAGTCAAGTATTATATATATATATATATATATATATATATATATATATATATATATATGTATATATATATATATATATATATATATATATATATAAGAAATAATTGACTTTCAGTGAATTCTAGCTATATATATATATATATATATATATATATAAATATATAAATAAAAGAAATACTTGAATTTCAGTGTTCATTATTTACACATATACACACACATAAAACTCATCTACTCATTGTTGAGTTAATGGTTGAATTGTCCATCCTTGTTCTATTCTCTGTCACTATCTTTCTAACCATGCTGAACACCCTCTCTGATTATGTATTGCTGTGTGGCACGCACAAAAGTGCTTTCATCAAATGCATTAGATGGCAGTATTGTCCTGTTTAAGAGTGTTACAACATTGCTGTTTACGGCAGACGGACTGCTTTACTGTAGACATTCTTTATATTGTGGGAAAGCAGACTCAGGTCCGCATGGAGCTGGAGGGGGCGTGTCCTCCAGCTCCGCCTGAATTTCGGGAGATTTTCGGGAGAAAATTTGTCCCGGGAGTTTTTCGGGAGATGCGCTGAATTTCGGGAGTCTCCCGGAAAATCCGGGAGGGTTGGCAAGTATGGGTTAGGGTTAGGCTTCGGGTTGGGGTTAGGGTTAGGGGTTAAAGTTAGGGTTAGGGTTAGGTTAGTGGTTAGGTTTTAGGTATAAAGAAAGGAAATGGTTAGGGTTAGGAAAGAGGGGGGGTGGGGGATATAAGAAAAATAGGGTTAGGTTTAGGGTTATATAATAAATATGTATAATACAATATATAATGTGTCTGTGTATACATATGTATGTATATACATATATATGTATATATATATGTATATATATATATATATACACACATATACACATACATATATACAGGTAAAAGCCAGTAAATTAGAATATTTTGAAAAACTTGATTTATTTCAGTAATTGCATTCAAAAGGTGTAACTTGTACATTATATTTATTCATTGCACACAGACTGATGCATTCAAATGTTTATTTCATTTAATTTTGATGATTTGAAGTGGCAACAAATGAAAATCCAAAATTCCGTGTGTCACAAAATTAGAATATTACTTAAGGCTAATACAAAAAAGGGATTTTTAGAAATGTTGGCCAACTGAAAAGTATGAAAATGTAAAATATGAGCATGTACAATACTCAATACTTGGTTGGAGCTCCTTTTGCCTCAATTACTGCGTTAATGCGGCGTGGCATGGAGTCGATGAGTTTCTGGCACTGCTCAGGTGTTATGAGAGCCCAGGTTGCTCTGATGTGGCCTTCAACTCTTCTGCGTTTTTGGGTCTGGCATTCTGCATCTTCCTTTTCACAATACCCCACAGATTTTCTATGGGGCTAAGGTCAGGGGAGTTGGCGGGCCAATTTAGAACAGAAATACCATGGTCCGTAAACCAGGCACGGGTAGATTTTGCGCTGTGTGCAGGCGCCAAGTCCTGTTGGAACTTGAAATCTCCATCTCCATAGAGCAGGTCAGCAGCAGGAAGCATGAAGTGCTCTAAAACTTGCTGGTAGACGGCTGCGTTGACCCTGGATCTCAGGAAACAGAGTGGACCGACACCAGCAGATGACATGGCACCCCAAACCATCACCCAACCATGCAAAGTTTGCATTTCCTTTGGAAATCGAGGTCCCAGAGTCTGGAGGAAGACAGGAGAGGCACAGGATCCACGTTGCCTGAAGTCTAGTGTAAAGTTTCCACCATCAGTGATGGTTTGGGGTGCCATGTCATCTGCTGGTGTCTGTCCACTCTGTTTCCTGAGATCCAGGGTCAACGCAGCCGTCTACCAGCAAGTTTTAGAGCACTTCATGCTTCCTGCTGCTGACCTGCTCTATGGAGATGGAGATTTCAAGTTCCAACAGGACTTGGCGCCTGCACACAGCGCAAAATCTACCCGTGCCTGGTTTACGGACCATGGTATTTCTGTTCTAAATTGGCCCGCCAACTCCCCTGACCTTAGCCCCATAGAAAATCTGTGGGGTATTGTGAAAAGGAAGATGCAGAATGCCAGACCCAAAAACGCAGAAGAGTTGAAGGCCACTATCAGAGCAACCTGGGCTCTCATAACACCTGAGCAGTGCCAGAAACTCATCGACTCCATGCCACGCCGCATTAACGCAGTAATTGAGGCAAAAGGAGCTCCAACCAAGTATTGAGTATTGTACATGCTCATATTTTACATTTTCATACTTTTCAGTTGGCCAACATTTCTAAAAATCCCTTTTTTGTATTAGCCTTAAGTAATATTATAATTTTGTGACACACGGAATTTTGGATTTTCATTTGTTGCCACTTCAAATCATCAAAATTAAATGAAATAAACATTTGAATGCATCAGTCTGTGTGCAATGAATAAATATAATGTACAAGTTACACCTTTTGAATGCAATTACTGAAATAAATCAAGTTTTTCAAAATATTCTAATTTACTGGCTTTTACCTGTATATATGGATATATATATACATATATACACACATATATAAACACATATATATATATATATATATATATATATATATATATATATATATATATATATATATATATATATATATATATATATATATATATATATATATATATTTATATACATATACATATATATATATACCCCGTTTCCATATGAGTTGGGAAATTGTGTTAGATGTAAATATAAACGGAGTACAATGATTTGCAAATCATTTCCAACCCATATTCAATTGAATGCACTACAAAGAGAAGATATTTGATGTTCAAACTCATTAACTTTTTTTTTTTTTTGCAAATAATAATTAACTTAGAATTTCATGGCTGCAACACGTGCCAAAGTAGTTGGGAAAGGGCATGTCCACCACTGTGCTACATGGCCTTTCCTTTTAACAACATTCAGTAAACGTTTGGGAACTGAGGAGACCCATTTTTGAAGCTTTTCAGGTTGAATTCTTTCCCATTCTTGCTTGATGTACATCTTAAGTTGTTCAACAGTCCGGGGTCCCCGTTGTGGTATTTTAGGCTTCATAATGCGCCACACATTTTCAATGGGAGATAGGTCTGGACTACAGGCAGGCCAGTCTAGTACCCGCACTCTTTTACTATGAAGCCACGTTGATGTAACACGTGGCTTGGCATTGTATTGCTGAAATAAGCAGGGGCGTCCATGGTAACGTTGCTTGGATGGCAACATATGTTGCTCCAAAACCTGTATGTACCTTTCAGCATTAATGGCGCCTTCACAGATGTGTAAGTTACCCATGTCTTGGGCACTAATACACCCCCATACCATCACAGATGCTGGCTTTTCAACTTTGCGCCTATAACAATCCGGATGGTTTTTTTCCTCTTTGGTCCGGAGGACACAACGTCCACAGTTTCCAAAAACAATGTGAAATGTGGACTTGTCAAACCACAGAACACTTTTCCACTTTGTATCAGTCCATCTTAGATGAGCTCAGGCCCAGCGAAGCCTACAGCGTTTCTGGGTGTTGTTGATAAACGGTTTTTGCCTTGCATTGGAGAGTTTTAACTTGCACTTACAGATGTAGCAACCAACTGTAGTTACTGACAGTGGGTTTTTGAAGTGTTCCTTAGCCCATGTGGTGATGTCCTTTACACACTGATGTCACGTGTTGATGCAGTACAGCCTGAGAGACTCAAGGTCATAGGCTTTTAGCTGCTTACGTGCAGCGATTTTTTCAGATTCTCTTAACCCTTTGATGATATTTCGGACCGTAGATGGTGAAATCCCTAAATTCCTTGTAATAGCTGGTTGAGAAAGATTTTTCTTAAACTGTTCAACAATTTGCTCACACATTTGTTGACAAAGTGGTTACCCTCGCCCCATCCTTGTTTGTGAATATACCCAAGCATGGCACCCACCTGTTCCCAATTTGCCTGTTCACCTGTGGGATGTTCCAAAGAAAGTTATTCAACTTTATCAGTATTTATTGCCACCTTTCCCAACTTCTTTGTCACGTGTTGCTGGCATCAAATTCTAAAGTTAATGATTATTTGCAAAAAAAAGTTGAACATCAAATGTAGCATATTCAACTGAATATGGTTTGAAAATGATTTGCAAATCATTGTATTCCGTTTATATTTACATCTAACACAATTTCCCAACTCATATGGAAACAGGGTTTGTATATATATATATATATATATATATATATATATATATATATATATATATATGTGTGTGTGTGTGTGTGTGTGTGTATATATGTGTATATATATATATATATATATATATATATATGTATATTTTTGTGTATAAATATATATATATATGTATATATGTACACATACTGTATATATGTATGTATATGTATATATACATATCACATATATATATACACACATATATTTATATACTGTAGGTATACATATATGTATATATATATATATATATATATGTATATATATATATATATATATATATATGTATGTACACACATATATATATACACATTTATATATACATGTATATACATACATATACTTATATATGTATATGTATATTTATATATATATATATGTATATATACATATATTTATGTATATGTAGCTGAGATAGGCTCCAGCGTCCCCCGTGACCCCGAAGGGAATAAGCGGTAGAAAATGGATGGCTGGATGGATGGATATATATATATATATATAATGTGTATAAAAATGTATATATATACATGTGTGTATATGTATATATTTGTGTGTGTGTGTGTGTATATATATATATATATATATATATATATATATATATATATATATATATATATATATGTATATGTATATATATATATATATATATGTATATGTATAGTTTAGTTTTATAATACACCTCACGGTGCAACCTGGACACATCATCAGTGATTCTCCCGGGGTCATAGGGTGTTTTGGGTCTTAATCAAACACCCTCACCCGGGCGACCCAGCCGAGGGTGATCAGTCCCTCGACTTGTGTCCAGGTAGCGCTCTACGCCACGCGTCCCCCCTCCGACGGTCTGCCCTGGGGCTGCGCCGGTGGTGCTTGGAGGTTCTGGGCATTGTGGGGAGTGTCCGGGCCTGGATCCTCCTCCGTCTCATCAGGTGCCGTACAGGGTACTGGCACTCTGCGTTGCACCACGGGTTTCCCTAGGCAGCTTATCTTGGTCTGATGTATCTTCAGGGTTTTTCGTAGCGCTGTATGGGTGCTCCCTTGCGAGACCTGCAGCTTGGGATGCTACCCCTTCCTGCCCCGGTTGCCGTCTTTCCGGGCTGTCAACTGTCTCTCCAGTTGTCACCACTCTTTCGGGGTTGTCATCCAGCCTCTTCCTGGAAGTCAATGGCGATGCCATACTAGAATAAGTTTATAATATACCTCACGGTGCAACCTGGACACATCATCAGTGATTCTCCCGGGGTCATAGGGTGTTTCGGGTCTTAATCAAACACCCTCACCCGGGCGACCCAGCCGAGGGTGATCAGTCCCTCGACTTGTGTCCAGGTAGCGCTCTACGCCACGCGTCCCCCCTCCGACGGTCTGACCTGGGGCTGCGCCGGTGGTGCTTGGAGGTTCTGGGCACTGTGGGGAGTGTCCGGGCCTGGATCCTCCTCCGTCTCATTAGGTGGCATACAGGGTACTGGCACTGTGCGTTGGTTTCCCTAGGCAGCGTATCTTGGTCTGATGTATCTTCAGGGTTTTTCTTAGCGCTGTATGGCTGCTCCCTTGCAAGAGCTGCAGCTTGGGATGCTACCCCTTCCTGCCCCGGTTGCTGTCTTTCCGGGCTGTCAACTGTCTCTCCAGTTGTTCGGGGTTGTCATCCAGCCTCTTCCTGGAAGTCAATGACGATGCCATACTAAACTATATATATATGTGTGTATATATATATATATATATATATATATATATATATATATATATATATATATATATATATATATATATATACACATTTATATATACATATATATATTTATACATACATATACATATATATATGTATATATATATTTATATATGTATGTATTAATATATATATATATATATGTTTATATGTATGTGTATATATATGTGTATATGTATATTTAAGTGTATATATGTATATAGTTCCGCTCCAATGATTCTGCGGCCGTTTGGAGAGGACAAAGGGCCCTTACAAACTATAAGCCCAAAGCCCCCCAGGCCCTAAATGACCGGACTCTCGCTCAAGGCCTCAACATACATTACTGTCGTCATGAACAGCCTTCAGCTCATCAAAGCTCTGCTCCCTCCACCATCATCCTCCCCACCAATGCCAGCACTTCATTAAAGGATTTAAAGGACTCCAAGGACATCACAGGACTCCAAGAACATCACAGGACTTTAAAGGCCCTCTCTATCTGAGAGGAGGATGTACGCCGGCAGTTCTTGAAGCTGAATACGTGGAAGGCCCCCGGGCCGGATGGTGTCTCCCCCTACACTCTCAGACACTGCGCGGATCAGCTGGCTCCTGTCTTCACTGACATTTTTAACACCTCTGGAGCTATGCCGCGTGCCGTCCTGCTTTAAGACCTCCACCATTGTCCCTGTCCCCAAGAAAGCACAGATCACAGGACTTAAGGACCACAGGCCGGTTGCGCTGACGTCTGTGGTCATGAAGTCCTTTGAGCGCTTGGTCCTGCTCCACCTCAAGGACATCACTGCCCCCCCTCCTGGACCCACTGCAGTTCGCCTACAGAACCAACAGGTCTGTGGATGATGCAGTGAACCTGGCCCTCCACTTCATCCTGGAGCATCTGGACTCTCCAGGAACCGACGCTAGGATTCTGTTTGTGGACTTCAGCTCTGCCTTCAATGCCATCCTCCCTGGACTGCTACGAGACAAGCTCTACCAGCTCAGCGTGCCCAACTCCCTCTGCAGTTGGATCAATGACTTCCTGACAGACCGAAGACAGCACGTGCGGCTGGGGAAGATTGTCTCGGACAGTCGAACCACAAACACTGTACTTTCCCCCTGGCTCTTCTCCCTGTATACAAACTGCTGCACCTCCAGTCACCAGTCCGTAAAGTTGCTTAAGTTTGCGGATGACACTACCCTCATCAGGCTCATCTCGGATGGCGATGAGTCCGCCTACAGGAGAGAGGTGGACCGGCTGGCGTCCTGGTGCAGCCTCAACAACCTGGACCTGAATGCCCAGAAAACAGTGGAGATGATCATGAACTTCAGGAAAGTTACAGCCCCACCATCCCCCCTCACCCTGATTGACTCTCCCACCCCCGTCTCCATTGTGGACTCCTTCCGTTTCTTGGGCACCATCATCACCCAGGACCTCAAGTGGGAGCCAACCATCAGCTCCCTCATCAATAAGGCCCAGCAGAGGATGTACTTCCTGCGGCAGCTGAGGAAACTTAAGGTGCCGACCGAGATGCTGGTGCAGTTTTACTCAGCCATCATCAAGTCCATCCTCACCTCCTCCATCACCGTGTGGTTCCCCGGCGCCACAGTCCAGGATAAGCATAGACTGCTGCGCATCCTACGTGCTGCTGAGAAGGTGATTGGCTGCAAGCTCCCATCCCTCCAGGACCAGGAGGCGTGTGGGTCGGATCACGGCTGACTCTTCTCACCCTGGACACAAACTATTCTCCCCTCTCCCCTGTACACACACACATATATATATATGAATACATATATTTATATATACATATATACACATATATATATGTATATATATATACATATATATGTAAATATAATGTATATTTATATGTATATATGCATATATATGTATACATATATGTATATATGTATATATATATATATATATATATACACATATATATACATATTTATGTATATAATGTATATTTATATATATGTATATATACGTGTGTATATATATGTGTGTGTATATATGTGTATATTTATATATGTATATATAATGTATATTTATATAAATATATATGTATATATGTATATGTATATACTGTATATATATATATATATATATATATATATATATACATACACATACATTATATATATGTATGCATATACATATATATATATACACATATACATATATGTATATATATAATGTATATTTGTATATATGTGTATAAATGTGTGTATATATGAGTGCATATATGAGTGCATATATATGTGTATATGTATATATGTATATATAATGTATATTTATCTGTATATATGTAAATATATGTATATATATATATATATATGTATATATATATATATATGTTAATATATATGTATATATATATATATATATATATATATATATATATTATAGGTTTATATATATATATATATATACACATATATAAACACATATATATACACATATACACATATATATATACATATATATAAATATATATATATACACATATATATAAATATATATACGTCATATATAGTTGGGATGATGGCGGCGCCCTGATGGCAGCGGCTTGCAGACGCTCTTGGAATTGGAAGTGTAGAGCGATTTGGCAAAAATACCCGTCAATTCTGTCTATTTCATGGCTGGCTCACAGCGTGGACACTTCGTGATCAGATACGACCGACAGACGATTCTGGATGTGGATAGATCGGGCCGTTATAGGCTGAAAGATGCGGGTACTTTCGACCTCCTCGCTAGCATGGGGATTCTTCGCTGGCTACATCCAACGGCCTCTAAAGCAGCGGAGTCAAGTACCAGCGGGGACCGTCAACGGAAGACACGTAAGCGGTGTGAGCGGAAGCAGAAGCGGGGATGCCGAGCGGGGCTAACAACAAAGCGAAAGGCTAATCCTCAAAGAAGCGCTAGTCCGTGTGAGAAGTTTGTTAAAATAGAACTAGCCAGCGCCAGGCTGGATAATACCTGCACACATAGCAACTATTTTAGAACAATACACAACTCAAAAAATGTTTTTTCTGTGTCAGAAGTAGACATGCACTCTACTGAGGTGGCAAGTTATGATGCGTTCGGTTTATCACAACATCAAGCAAACAATCGGAAAATTCCCGTCATATCAATTCCTAGATATGGTCGAAATTATTTAAAGTGCACTACACATAATAAACACAACATTATTAATATTGCTACTACGGATAATTTCAACAAAAACTCCTCAAAACAGCCCACTACCTATAATATGGGCTTCTTAAACATAAGATCATTATCTTCCAAAACGCTATTAGTTAATGAGGTCATTAGAGACAATAATCTTGACGTTATTGGTCTCGCCGAGACCTGGCTCAAACCAGACGATTTCTTTGCGCTGGGTGAGGCGTCTCCTCCTGGCTATGCGGGAGCGCATATTGCCCGTCCCATTAAAAGGGGTGGGGGAGTTGCACTCATACACAATAAAAACTTTAATCTTACCCCGAACCTAAATAATAAATATAACTCGTTTGAGATGCTTACTATGAGGTTTGTCACACCGCTGCCTCTCCACCTGGCTGTTATCTACCGCCCCCCAGGACCCAATTCGGACTTCATCAGTGAATTTTCAGAGTTCGTTGCTGATTTAGTGACGCACACCGACAATATAATCATAATGGGGGACTTTAATATCCATATGAATACCCCATCGGACCCTCAGTGCATGGCGCTCCAGACTATAATTGATAGCTGTGGTCTTACACAAATAATAAATGAACCTACGCATCGCAACGGAAATACGATAGATCTAGTGCTGGTCAGGGGTGTCACCACCTCCAAAGTTACGATACTCCCGTATACTAAAGTAATGTCCGATCATTACCTTATAAAATTTGAAGTTCTGACTCATTGTCAACAAACTAATAATAATAACTACTATAGCAGCCTCAACATTAATGCTGCCACAACGATGACTCTTGCTGGCCTACTGCCTTCGGTAATGGCACCATTCCCAAATTATGTCGGCTCTATTGATAACCTCACTAACAACTTTAACGACGCCCTGCGCGACACCATTGATAGTATAGCACCGCTAAAGCTTAAAAGAGCCCCTAAAAGGCGCACCCCATGGTTTACAGAAGAAACTAGAGCCCATAAATTATCATGTAGAAAGCTGGAACGCAAATGGCGCGCTACTAAACTTGAGGTTTTCCATCAAGCATGGAGTGATAGTTTAATAACTTATAAACACATGCTTACCCTAGCTAAAGCTAAATATTACTCAAATCTCATCCACCTCAACAAAAATGATCCGAAATTTTTGTTTAGTACAGTAGCATCGCTAACCCAACAAGAGACTCCTCCCAGTAGCTCCACCCACTCAGCAGATGATTTTATGAATTTCTTTAATAAGAAAATTGAACTCATTAGAAAGGAGATTAAAGACAATGCATCGCAGCTACAACTGGGTTCTATTAACACAGATACGACTGTATCTACGAAGGATACCGCCCTCCAAAATAGTTTCTCTCTCTTTGATGAAATAACATTAGAGGAATTGTTAAGATGTGTCAATGGGACAAAACAAACAACATGTTTACTTGACCCATTTCCTGGGAAACTTATTAAGGAGCTTTTTGTATTATTAGGTCCATCAGTGCTAAATATTATA